>NC_140673.1:10876875-12173750 GCF_054131305.1 Coturnix japonica
CTGAAATTATTTAAGCAAAATTAATGTATAGTGTATGTAAATTCATTTGGGAAACTTCCAGTGTTCTTCCAAAGGGCTTGAACAAGAAATAGGGAAAAATAAGTAAAAGGCCTCAGATTGTTGGGAAGACTCTTAAAACCTGTGGAAGCTGCTGGATTTACTTTGCATAAAGTTATAATTAATTGAACTGTGAAGTCATTTGGTCTTGTATGAGAATGTTCTCTAGAGAATTTCTGGAAAGCCCCATACAGCACAGATTGTGTTATCTGTTGGTGCTTGATACATTTTAATAGAAGAAGTAAAGCAAACTGCATTCTCCTACTGCTGAAGGGATCCTCTTGAGTGGCTGGGAACGTACAACGTGTTTCAGGGGAAAAGAAAGGCTGTGGGATCCATGTCTGTACAGAACTTTGATCAGGTAAGTCATAGGTGAGAATGTCAGCAGAAGAGCACAAATGTTTTCTACTTCAATGTTTCATCGAGACAGCTTTGTTAGGGGCAAGGAAACAACTTCCTTTGCAAAAGGCATTTCTTTAAGTGGTAGCCTGATGATGTGTGCTGTTCCACGATGTTCTCAAAGTCCCGCTAATTCCTAAAATGCAATATTGCTATTCCTTAATGGATGTCCATTTAAGGTGTACTCATTCAAGTCACTCAATTTGCCTTTTCTGTTTCCTCGTATATATGAAGATTTAATTTTTAGTAATATAGTTTTTATTGCAGCCAAGCTTTGTAATTCAGTTGAAATAAAACATTGTGGGTATCAAACAGATGAAGTTTTGTCCCATGAATGAGTGGGGAAAAAAATCGTTTTGCTTTTTTTTTTTTTTTAATGAGCAAAATAAGCATTTAATGGAGAGACAGAGCAACTCAGAACTTAGTGGTCTTTGATTTACAGAACTATTTTGTTGTTCTTGCTCTAAGCCGATATGATATGGTAACCTTAGGCAGTTTTTGCCAGGTTTGTAAAACCACTCTTCATAATGTCAGTCTTGGCTCTGAGATTTATTTGTATGCAGCTCGCTTTTAGAGCAGCGGGGGTGTCAAAGCTGCGTATGAATTTGATAACAAATAGAAGTGTTGAGGGGGTGAAATAGAATATTGTGCTTTGTTCTACCTTAAGATGTGTGTTGCTACTTATAGAGTGGATCAAGGTTTGTGCTTTATTTCAAAGCCTGTGCGTGAAGTAAACACACAGTGGGAATCGAAACTGAAATGTGGCCACAGTGGTAGTGAACAGCCAGTTCAATATCTGTGAAGAATTCTGCTTTACTGTTACGCTGTTCTCCTTCGGAAGAGGTCAGCAGAGCATCTCCTACTTGCTGAGATTCTAATTCTATTAACCCACTGTCAGATTTCAGTGTGATCTCACCGCGCTGTGCTCAGTGCTAGATTTAATAATGTGGAATATTTGTTAATATCATGGTTTAGGTTCGTCTTTAATCCTCAACTTGCATTCTCCTCCACTTTCATTCTGTTGAGTGACATGGTGCAATGGTACAACTGCTGTGGGAGATAACTTATTAGCTAAGTTAGTGGAAACTGTAAAATCATATAAGTAATAATTTAATATGATACTTTACAGTGTAAGTACTGAAAATCAAGCACTGCTAGCATCACACCCTGGAAATCCATGTAACAGAAGCCCTATAGACTTTCATTCACAAGCAAAGAATACTGCGTTGCCCTGAGATGTTTGGAATTTAGCTCTTGTTATTAAGATGTTCAGTGACTGCTGTATTCTTAAAGTAACTGTATTGAGCTAACCAATCAACCAGACCTGAATCATTCTTTCAATATACTGAAGTATTCACTGTGAAGTCAGATATCCCTAAGTACTGCTGTGCTCAATTATTACTGTGGGGAAAAAGATCACCATTTTCACTGTGTTACTCCAAATATAATTTGTTTTGGTCATAGGACGATAAAGTGTTTAAGTTACCCGCAAGCAGAAGCAAAGTATTATAGGATGGGTTGGTTCCAGGTGGTTTGGTACTGGTGAAGGGAGATTTCAGGAGAGAAAAACAAGCAAAAAGCCAACAAGATGTATGCAAGCCTACTGTGCTTATGTGGTTAGAATAGGTGTTTATGGGTGCCTGATTGCCACATCTAAAACGTTGACAGATTAGCTGACAGATCAGCTCTTAGCTGACACCTTCATCTACTAATACAGATGAGCTTTTCTGTCCTTTAAGTTGCTTGGCATCCTGTTTAATTAAGGATATTGCAGAGAAAATGGTTATGCCATCCATCCATATACATTGGTATATCAACTTGTTAACAAAGCGAATAGCAAATCGATTTTATTCTGCTGTTGCTGTGCAGGCAGATATTGTGGCATGTGGGGTCTCTGGGTGCTTTTGTATGGTTGTCTGCATATGACAGGAGCTTTTTGGGAAATGAGTGCTTTTAAACATTTTCACCTTCTAGAGGTGCTATGTGTAACTTAAGCCTGCTGTTGTGGGAGGCAAATTTGTATTTATTTCTGGGAAGCTGCACTGGAGAATGGTCTCTTTCACACACATAAGCAAAGTACTTGTATTGCTGCTGCTGCTGCTTTCAAACTGCTTCTGCAGAAAGCTTACACCATGCATTTATGCTACCTTGAGGAGTAACACTGAATATAGCATACTTTAGTACTATTTGTTCTGTTAGCAGTGGATTCATTTATTTTCTAGGAGTCAAGTCCAAGAAGTTCTTACGAGACTTCTGGTGTTGGTGTTGTACTCAGGAGTGAATGAACGTGAGGTAAAATCATATGTTTCATTTAATTTCTTTTAGCGGTAATTCTAAAAGTCTCACCTTTGGCCAGTAGCAAGGCTTTGAAAATCACATCAATGGAGAATGGAAGTGGAAGGCTTTGTAAATGCTTAGGAATAAGTGAATAGAAAGGGGGTGTGTGTATATATATATACATATATATACACACATATATATATGTGTGTGTGTGTGTATATATATATACATATATATATATATATATATATATACATACATATATATGTATATATATATACACACACATATTTCAATCACATCAGACCAACCTATGTGTAATTTTTATTCCTAGGTAGCTTTCTCTGTTGCATCTGATAACTGCAAGTACTGAAGAGAAATAATTCAGTCATGGAGTCTTCTTGTCTACTCCAGATGGTCTCACTTCCCTCTATTAATAACATCGAATGGAGTTTATTATATTGAAGGCACTTTGCAAGTTTACAGTTGAATGTTTTGCAATGATAGGCAAGTATTTTCCATATTTTCTGCAGTGTGTTTGCACTCTATTTACATCCGCTGACTTTTTTTTTAAGCTCTATAAATAGAGACTTGCTAGGACGCATCTCTAGTAGTAGCTAAGCAATCATCTACAGCTTTATCAGTATCTGATATGTACTGTGCAGTGAATGAAAAATGGCGTGCATTTAAACAAGTAATTAATTTCTGGTATCGTTATTGATGGTAGCATGGTACCAAGTTAATTGCTGTAGCCTGATTTAAACAAGGAGACATGAAATACATGCAAGATATTTCTCATAAAAACAAGTTCATCTTATCTGGACATCCAGAAGCTCCTCTTATTGGAAGCAGTTCCTGCAGGCACGTGCAGAATTACGTATGTGAGTCGCTATTTTTTCATAGTAGGCATCCAGAAATGCCTTTATATTAAAGAGTCAGCTATCCCTGTCCTTACTGGACAATGCAAAGTAGGCAAGAGCAAGTAGTTTGTGATTCAATGTCTTCTATCCTTATTAAGCTATTGTTCAGCTCTTGTGCTGTTAATGCTGATGGAATAGCAATGAGCAACTCCTGCGTGAAAAAGCATGTTCATTATGCTGCCATGGTATTAATAAGTGCCCTTATAAACAGCTGGGCTGCATTTGAGTTGGCTCATTGCAGTTAAATAGAATCACACTTTACAAGTTTTCCTTTGCAATAGGAAAAAAATATTTTCCAAGAGTGGGAGAAAATGAGCTTTTTATTGCATCCTTCTGTTTTTCATTCCACTTACTGGTTGGTAACACATTTGGTTGTTTCTCAATTCCTCAGAAATCTACGGAGCGTTTCAGGAAGTTTCGTGCTACATTTTGACTTAGACATCGAACTGTGGCAGTGCAAAGAAGCATTCTATACATGACTGGTGTTTCCTAGATCACTGCTGGAAGTGCACTTTGCTTTTTAAGGAGGGGTAGGGGGAGAAGGCTTAAAGCTGACTCTTCAACCCCTTTCATTTTTTCCCCACTGTTTCACCTTGTAAATGTCATCCACGCTCATGGGAGAGCAGGGAGCTTCTGCCCAGAGCAATGAGGCACAAGGTCAGTGTTCTTAGGGACTGCGCATCTGTGAGATGGAGGAATGGAGGTGGTTAGAATAGTCCTAGGGGTGACAGCGTCATTTATGCTCATGTATCTATCTAATCTTCTGGTAAGAAGAGGAGAGTGGGTGAGATATAGTGGGAGGTACACTTGCTTGATTACGTGAAGAAAAGCTTAGATGTTGATAAAATTTTGCTACATGGAAATGAGACAGACATTACTGTCCCACTCAACAGGAACTGGTAGAGACTGTTACTTAATGTTGTCTGTGTGCTAGTGAGGGAGCTTCTACTTACCTCCTGGTAGAGGGGCCTTGTGTTGGGGGTGATCCTCACTGTGCTGAGGAATGAACAGCAAAGGTGCTCAGAACTGTCTGTCACAGATACCCGAGACTCATCTGTGCATCTCTGTACAGCTCTGCTTGTACCATAGAAGCACACTGTAGGAACAATGTCTGTGCAGCTCCTTCTGGCATCTCATCTAGTTTAATAAACCGGTTAAAGGAAACAAACCCAACGTGTGAATGCACTATCTTTGGTAGTCCAGGTTCTTTGTATTGCCACAAGCAGTCTGTACTGTCTGTGTGCCATACAGTACTGGGGTTAGTCTTGCTAATTGAATTCTTCAGCTAACAGGTGATGGTTACTAAGGGAACTGTGCTTTTCCTTACTGTCTTTTAAGCATTTCCTTCTGTTTCAGGGGTCAAATCTTTCTTTTAAATCCTGAAATGGTCAGTGTGCTTTATCATTATACTTCAAGAACTTGTTTTACATCAACTACAAGATTGACTTCGGTCCCATTTCAGACAAAAAGAGGGAGAAAAATGGGATAAAAAGCTCTTCACCCGATCATCATTGAATGAACAGTAATGACATGAAAAGTAGAATATGAATTGCAAGTGAAGTCTCTGGTTGTGGAGCGCACTGGAGAATGTAGGTTTTCTGGTCTTCAGAGCATCTTGAGTTGAGTGCCCCTTCCATTCAGTGTCATGTAGGCTTTTCCCATGTGAGAGGTCTGTCTGTATGTCCTGAAATGCTTTTGAGGCAAATAATTGAGTTAGACTTTCTGTAGATAATAAATTAAAGATCTGTGCAATTAATTTGGTTGTAATAATATTTAGAAATGGTAATCCTATGATACTCATTGATTGATTTAACTGCTCACTTATTTCCTATGGAGTTACAGGAGTCTCAATGGTGCTTTTCAGATGTAGATAGAACCTGTAGTCTTGTTATGATGTAGCCGGACCTGTAGACTTGCTGTGCTGTTCCATTGAGTATCTTTTCAATATTTACAGCCTCAACTTCTTCATTTTGCACTTTTCTTACAGCCAGCCTGGCTTTTATTCTGGCAAATATCTGGCATGGCCCTTCAGCTCTGACTTTTAAAAACTCATTCTTTACTTTTACGTCAGACAGCTCTGTGTTTGAAGTAAGCCGTCACAGAGTGTTTTGCAGTTTGTTTCTACACAAACAAGCTCTGTTAGCATTTGCTGTGGTTGTTTCCATTAAGTTTATGATGTTAGGTAATGAAGGATCTAAACCTCTTAGGATGTTTGAAATATGCGAGAATCAGACAGGACAATAAAAACATCAGTGAATTCCATAATCAGCAAGAAATTTAGCCTGAGGAAGTAGCAGTGGTGGATAATATTCTGGTATGTGATTCATTTTCCATTAAATTTGATTCACTTCTTGTGACTCACAATAAATCACCGATTAAGTTTAATGTGATCTTATTCCCACTGCCAAAAAAAAACAACAAAGATGTCTGATAGAAACAACCAGAAGATTCGGTTTAGCCTGGGGAATCTGTTTAGTTGTTTCTTAACTGAAGGTATTTCCGTCATTCATGAAAGCTCCCATTAAGCATGATGTTGTAAATTCCTGGTCAGAATGAATGGTAAATACTTAAGATACCAGAAATGTCATCCACGGCTTTGATCAATTAAAGCAACATTGAAGTACTGAAGCAAATAATTGATACTGGTTTGAAACAAGGATATGATGAATACATCTAAACTGTGTTTGCGGTGAGATGAATTCTTCTCCCTCTGAAAATCACTGTGTTGCAGGAAGCATTTGAGATAAGGAATGTCTTACAAACAGTGATCAAAATTATTTCAAAATCAAATATTACTGCTGAGAAAAAAGTCAAAGGTGGGATTTTAGTCTTTGTTTTGTGCTTCAGCTAATTTAAGAACATCCTTCATTTTCACTCTGTGTTATGAAGCACATTTAAATTAATGAGTTTCACTTGCTTTTGATGCTGGGGTCCTTGCCAAGGCCCCCAGGGCATTATGTCACTTCCCTGTTCCCTGTCATTGCTACACCTGAAGTCCTCGCTTTGCAACCTGTGTCTGGTAGTTTTATTGATTCAGAGCCCAGCTCTGGTCTGTGGGCTGACTTTCTGATTTGACCTCAGACCTGCCCAGTTGCTATGGACTTTCATGGTGATTGCTACTGGTGCCTAATCTAGACTTTTACCTGCTGGTATAATATCATGACCTGCCTCATCTGATGTCAGAAGGTCTGGACCATGCTTGAGGCTGGCTACCGTCACTGGATTTGTGCTGCTCACCTTGGTAGGTACTATGGGACTGTGTGGCTGGAGATGAGGCTGCTGCCGAGTCTGCCAGCTGCTTGCCCAGCTCCACAGCCTGGGAGCACAGCCTGCCCCTGGGGGCTCTCTGACTGCACCTCTGCATGCTGCATCTGCCCAGCTGCACTGACCTGGCTCAAATGGATGCATACACTGAAATCTAATAAAATAGGGGGGAAAAAAAATCATCTGCACTTATCAAAAGAAGTCTCAATCCTCAGGTGTTTGTGGGACTTGCGTGCGAAGCTATGTTAGGATTGCTTTCTGTTGACACTGTCCTCTGATTCTTAGCTTAATGTTTTGATTCCTGCTTCTGTGTTTCCTAGCAATGGCCAAGTCAGATTGGTCTCTGGAGCTTAATATATTTCTAGATGCTGATCTTTTCTGCTTTCACCCGGTGCTGTTCTTGTGCTCCAGCCACTTGACAGCTTCATCAGTGCAGTGACTGCAGAGGGGGACTGTTGGTGTACACTGTACTACAGATGCTGCTCTCCAGCTTCTGTTTCCATCTGGCTACTTATCCCAGCTGTGGAAACAGTCTTCAATACCTTCCTCGAAGGAGCAGTCACAATGACAAAGCACCTGTTCGAGTCGCTGGGAGCATAATGATAGCAGTATGTTCTGTGGGTATGTTTTCCTGTTACTTTTTGTATCATATACATGCAGTGCTGCAGCTGTAACTTTACCATGAAATACAAATACAGAGGCCAAAGCTGGGAGAAAATACTTGGCTGATTGTTTCAGAAACACTTTTTGATGCATTCATATTGAACGCTGTAATCTCTGTCTGGCTCTGGAAGCCCAGTCCCTACTGATGTTAATGTGGTGGGAAGGGCAGAGGGAAGAAAGAAAAACCACATCATTTACCCTTGAAATTATGCAATGAAATCCAAGTTCTGTGTAACTGGAATCTAAGTTTGGTGCTTTGAAGCTGGATGAGACACTTCCAGTAGATTGTTATCCTTTTTATGTTTCATGAATCACTTAAAGCTGCATGCTGTGCCATCTGCTAACAGTTTGAAGCCACTGAAAACAGTATTAACAGCTTTGTCTGTGTCACTTAGCAGAAATCTGACAAAATATGCATAGAGCTTGACGTAGACTTAGGATACCAAAAATGGCAAAAGCTGTGTCCTGACGAAAGGAAGGAATCCGGTGTAAATGGCAGGGCTCGGTGTGCTGCAGAGATTGGGTCTACTGCTGTCGTGACGGGAAGTCAGCAATGGTTGTACGCAAAATGATGCTGGAATTGGAACGGAGACATCAGAGCTGAAAAATGGAGCTCGATGCAAACAAAGTACTTAAACTGGAAAAACAAGTGAAGTGGTCTTTATTTCACAAACAGCTGTTTTGCAGCTTCTATATATAGAATCACCAACGTTGGAAAGGACATCCAAGGTCATCCAGTCCAACTGCCACCAATGTTTCCTCACTAAACCATGTCCCTCTGTACCACATCTAAATCGTTCTTCAGTGCCTCCAGGGATGGTGATGCCACCACTACTTGGTTTTCATGTTTGATGGAGAAGGATTGTTGTAGTAACATTCACGCAGTGCTTGTATCTGGATAACTGCATCGTATGTTTGCCACAGTTCTTTCCCATACAGTGAAGTAGCTTCTCTGTCACTGCAGAGCTGAATTTGCATCACACAGCTTATTGCACTGACAAACACAATGTACAGTGCACAGAGTTCAGAGGTCACAAGTGCTGTAAAGTCGTAATAAGTGTGCTCACAGCAGCAGCAGGGACGTTGTATGCTTTGAGTTTTATTTTAGATTTATAGTCTGAATTTACAATCCTCATATCTTGGTAAATATATTTCCTTGCTATTTGGCGTAGCCTACCTCTAAAGATAGTAATCTTGATTGCAGTAAAGCCGAAGTCTAGATGGTTGTTCTGCTATAAAGGCTGTGTTTGTCCATATGAGATCCTTCATTTTGAAATGACGTGTTCAAATATTTCTTCCCCAGAGAAAATGAAAAGTACTAACAGAGAAATCAAATGCATCAGCTGCTCCACTGCAGAGGACTGATGTGGCCTAATGGTTTTTAACGATGAACAGTGTTCACAGATAGTCTAGATGAGATTTGGTTTATCTCTCAGATAAACATGTAAGGAAGTTGTTTGTTATCCTTCTCTTCTGAAGACAGGATTAATGGTGGAGCTCAGTTTGCAGATTTACAACTTCTTTAGGTTGTCGCACACTATTTGATTATATGCATCTACATATAAATATTAGTATAAGGGTTTTTTCTCAGCATTTGACTTTGATTCCTGATTCTGCAAATACTTACGTGCACCCAAATGTCTTAATGAAGTCTGATTTCTCACATGAATAATTTGTGTAGGTGTGATAAGGCTTATCTGTAAGATGTGTGGTTGGTTCAGTGCCTTTCAGTAGCCTCTTGCTGTTTCTAAACAGTCTTCATCAGAAATTCTTGCAGATAAAAGGTACCTGCGTTGTTTTTTCTCCTGCTGTAAGTAAATCTGAGTCCAGAACATCTGTGAGAGAGCAATGAGTTAAAAATGTGTTGTTTAATTTAGGCTGGGCTCGAATCCATATTGTTCTTAGTCTACTTTTTACAAGAGGTTTTATGCTTTTCTGTTCTCTTGCTTATTTGCAAACTTGGTGGAAGATCATTGTTGAACGTCACTATTTCATTCAGTTATACCATGGAATGAACTACTGAAGTAGAAAGGTTTCTACATACTGTTCCTATCCTTTATTTTTACCTAAGCATTGTTTCTTTACCTCGTAGTTTTACTATTCTTCCATTTCCTTTTTTGTCCTCAATCTCATAATAAAGCAGAAACCAGAATAGAGGATAATATTTATGGACACAAATGCAACTTTGAAATTATGAAATATTAACATAATAATAATTAACATAAGTCTGCTTTGCCTAAGGAACTAATTAATCAATCTTGTCCTGATGTACACTTCTTTATCATTGAGAATAAAATACGCAGTAATTAATATATATTTTTTTTTTAACTTGAAATCCCATTTCTTTTTTACTGCTGTGTAGAAAAGGGAGGCAGGGATCACTTCCTCAGGAGCAGTGTCATCTTTTTGTCCAGCTTCCTCAGTGGGCTTTGAAAACACTGGAAGTGTTTGTACCTTGAGGTGTATTTTTGGTGTGATGTGCCTGTGGTCAGTATTCACACAGTTAATAAAGTAGAGACACCAACTGTATTTGTACTTGTATTTTCTTTGCTGTAGAAAAAACTACCTTAGAATTTAGCAAAGCAATCAGTTTTCTTCTCATGTCTCATGGGTACAACTTGCAAGACTAAGTCAAGACTGGACATGCCTTTCTTTGGGGACTACAACTGCAGTGTTAATAGATGTTCATAGTTTTTACTGACTGTTCCTTATTTTTCTATTGGACCACGCTGCAAGCTTAGTGTTGTCTCATGTGGCCAGGAAGACTTGTGACACTGATGGCTGAGGATCTAATCAGCTGGAATATCTCATTTTTCCAAAGATAACATGCCAGGAACTGCTGAGGATGAGCTTGTTGCAGATACGAGTTCCTCTGTGAGTCAGGCAGAGGCAGTACCAAGTCCAGACGTCACTCAGCACTTCTAGCTCGTAAGTGCTTTCACAGTATCCTGCCTTTAAGTCCTAAGCTCTGAGGAAACAGCTGGTATCTTGGAGTCCTCTATAGCTATTTGATTGTCATGTTCTCAGGCTGTATCTATGTACCCAATGGGGTAGCTGTAAGACCATAAAGATGTAATTTGGAGTAAAAATGCAGAACATGTTGCAAGCAGAGGCTGACATCCATGCCCACATGTAGTAAATCACTGCCTTAGCTTGCTGGATTTGTCTGCTATGTGCTGACTTGGCTTAGTTGGAGGTCTGAGTAGGGTAGGTGAAACCGAGCACTGCTCATAGCCAGGTCTTACAGGGTCTGTTGTGATTTCGCTTTAAGTACACCAGAAGAGGTTAACTTAATATGATTAATGAGAGCATTCTTGGGAGTAGTTTGTGTGGTGTAGTCTTATGTTAACTGAGTAAGAGCATACATTAAATTAATCACAGCCTCTTAAATGTTGTCACTGATTAGGCTAACATAGCTCTTTTATTATTCTTTTAATTACTTAAATAAGGAGATGGGTTCTCTTGTTCAGTTATGTCAGTTCTATAACTGTCTGTTTTGTTTGTGTCTTCATCTATCCTCCTTGGCAGCTGATAATGAAGAGGGCAGTTGTGCCCACAGTTTGGACATAATCTGAATTATTAACAGGACTGAAGAGCATCTAACGTTCTTGTTTCTCCTCAAGTCTTGCAGCTGATGGCTTCCTGTTCTTGTTTCACTTTGGGTTTTTTGTTTACTTTCATACAATTTCCTGTTTTGTGTCTTTTTTTGTATTTGCAGGATTATATGTCAGCTTCATGAGTAGGTGTGTTAGGTTCAGTGTTCTGACACAATCCTGTCTATGTCTGTGTGTACACAGGAGTCAGGAGGCCTGAAATTATCAGTTTCAGTATCTTAGTGAACGCTTTGATGTCATTTTTTGTCTTCAATGGCTTTCAATTTGAGTGCAAAATCCTATGTGGATCATGCTGTTATTTTGACCTGATGTCTGTTATGACCAGTTCCCCATTGCCACCTTCCCCTGCAAAGAAAAGGGCAAAAATAATTGTTTCCTTGTTCTCCCAGCAAGGTCAGGTATCCATTGCCACAGAAAAACATTCTGGCATGTCATTAAGCTTCTCAATATCCATCCTGGATTTTGGCACTTGTGCCAAGCAAAGATGAAGAACCTTTTCTTTCACAGCCCCTTCTGACAGAATAATGTCTTTCACTGGAATTCCAAGTGCAACATCCTGTTGTCCTGGTATGTGTTGTGTGCAGCAGGGTTTTATCATCATTTCCTGTGCAAAACAGTGTTTGCTATTGAATGTTTGGTAGTGAGAGATGGAGATAAAAGATTTCAAATGCTGTTTGTGAAGTCCACACTAACCAAGTACTCTGGAGACTAATATGAAATGAAACTTAGCCGTAAGAGCCTGAGGCATGGAGGTGGCAGTGGTACAATGGAGCCCTCTGAACATTTCTACTTATGGCATAAGTGAAAGGCTTTGAGGCCTTGGAGCATGTGCAGCGAATGGCAATGGAGCTGTGAGGGGTCTGTGATGCAGGTCTTATGAGGAATAGCTGAGGGAAATGGGATGGGTCAGTCTGGAAAGAGGAGCTCAGGGGAGACCTCTCTACAGTGCTCTGAATGGAGGTTGTGGGAAGATGGGGGTTGGCCTCTTCTCACAGCTAACAGTGGTAGGATGAGAGAGAATGGCCTCAGATTATGGCAGGGGAGTTTCAAGTTGGGTATGGGGTAAAATCTCTTCTCCAAAAGAGTGGTTGGTCTTTGGCACAGGGAGGTGATGGAGTCACTGTCCCTGGAGGTGTTCTAGAACTGAGGAGCTGTGGTACTAAGGGACGTTGTTAGTGGGGAAATATTGGTGGTAGATGGGTGGTTGGTCTTGGATGATCTTAGAGGTCTTTTTTGTAATGGTTCTATGATTTTTAGAAAATAGATTTGATGTAATGAGGGAAATCAGCAGCTGGCTGGAAGAGTCTCAGGTGCCACCAGTGGTCTGAGTGCCTGCCATTGGCAATAAGAATCAGTCTGCAGCAACACCAGTTCTCATGTACTTATGTAACTGCTGAAATCAAAGCTAATACAGCTACTGAAGGTAAAATGTTTTAGGATTTGTTAACTTGTGTCTTATTGTTTTGGGTCAACAGAAGCAGATCAGCATTTGTGTGAGCTAAATATTCCTATGTGCATATGTAGGTGAGCGATTTTTAATCAGTTATTGATGTGCCTGCACATCAGTTCTTGCTTATGTAAACTAAAGTTCAGCTACATGGAGACATTAACAGCAGCTGCAAAGAAATCCTCTCTTCTCTTTTTTTCGGTTCTTAATTTGGATCTTAACAAAAGAAAATCCTGGAAGCGAATACTGGATCTTTTGTTAGTGGTTTTAAGGTGTCAGGAAGCAGGAAACAAACAGAAGGATGAGCGATCTCTTCTGCCTGCTCCCTTTCTCCCAGCCCCCATCTAAACACCTGACAGAGCTGCTCACTGTGCTGCCGAGTTCTCCTGCCCCAAAGGGATGCTCTGGATTTGTAGAGCAAACAGTTTTAGTTTCCCCAGAAACCTGGGCTCATTTTAAAGTTGCTTTTGTTCATTTAGTGAGTATCTTCTTTCTTTTTACAGCGTGTGTTCAATAAAGGAACCCTTTGCTTCTCTTTATGAGGCATACCTTAGGCACAACTCCTTGGGTGTTATCATCACAAAATGTCATCACAGACATTGGTGGGATAGCATTATTGATTACCCCATTCCAGTACAACTCGGTTACTTTCTTTCCTTTAGAAGTTCTGCTGGAGCAGGCCTTTGAGAGCAGCCGGTGTCCTTCTTGCTAACTGTTTCTTTGCAGATGCTGCACCTCACTCAAAGATACGTTCCTATGCTGACCTTTCAGAGCAGTCCACAGCAGGTCATGGTTTGTCAGTTCCTTGTTTTAAAAGGAAATGGCTTCTGTTAAATGTCTTGCATGAGACTGCAAGACTTGCATGTGGCCTGAAGCAGCTGCTTTGCTCGCGTTTTATAACGCAGGCTGGCTGTGGGGGAAAGCAAATCTGAGCAAAGGGAGAAAATGTACGTGTCTCCGAGAAGTCCAACCTATCTTTTTATCGAAGGCCAATCTTTTTCCTCCAGCCAGAAGAATGTAAACAGAGCCTGCACGGCGTGGGACATAAACACATTGCTCACTGAGGGGAAATGGGAACTTTCCAAAATTTACCCTATGGATTTTTGCAGAAGTGGAATGCATCAGCTGAAACCACCAACTCCTGATAAATGAACTGGAAGCCACGTTTAGGAATCATGGCTTTCACGTTTTGGTGGCTGTGGCATTGCACCCAGGGCACGTATGTTTGCTGTTGCCAGATGTGAGACCCAGGAGCAAGGCTGGGTGAGAGTAACAGCGGGAGCTCTGGAGATGCAGTGGATGGAGTTTGTAAGCAATGCTTTGTCCTGAACACCCATTTCTTCCTGCCCCTTGCAAGGCAATGGGCAGTTTCCCCTTTCCCTGTGCAGCCCCGTGGAGAGGGCTCTGCTGTGTGCCCTGTGCTGCAGCCCCTTGCTATGAGTCTGCTGCTCTCCTGAGCCTTCCTGCAGGAAATAGCTGAACTAATTTTAGAAGCAAAAACAGACGAAAGAGGCCAATAGCAAATGCAGCCAGAGTATCTGCTGGCTAATTGGTTATGAAATCTGATTGATGCTCAGGCTTTTTCTGTATTAGTCTTGGCGGGGTTGGGGGGGAAAGCAAGAAAAGCAACGCAGACCTTTTCTGAGGCAGAAATAAACGAACAGAAGCTCTTTAAAAAAGAGCTTGTGGGAAATGAGGAGTTGGTGCAATACATCTCGGGGACAGAAAGACTGCATGACAGCTTTTTGGGTACATGTTGGCATAAAATCTGATGGAGAGAGAACTTTGCCTAGAGTGAACCAAAGGAAAGCACAGGCTGCTGCTCATGTTGCACTGCCATGCAGCTCTTGCACTCAGTCCCGGGCATATCGTGTTCTGCAGTGATTAAAATACAACTCCTAGTGACAGCAGGAACCCAAATGCCCTTCTGAATTGTGTGCAAAGTGCGACAGTTGTTCCTCCAGCTCAGGTCGTGTTTCAGCGTATGTTTTAGCAACAGATTTTTATTGCATCTGATTCCCCTACTGTTGCCCTGGCTCAGGACGCAGGAAATACAGAAACTTACAGCAACATTTGGTTTATAAGGGGAAAGGTAATCAGCTCCTGGGATCTCAGCCTTGCATGACTCCACTTTGTGTCAAGAGATGAAAACAAAATGACTTCTGTTTAAAATCTTCTACCTTAAAATCTGTCACTGTTTTACAAATCCCGCTGCAGAATGAACAGATGGATGAGGAGGAATGGCCCTCTGCTGCTTTTTGCACTATGAGCAGGACCAGCAGTGTCCCAGTGCAGTAGAGATGCTTGGGCTACTCTCCTTGGTTGTTCTCTCGAGCCTGGCAGTGGGGAAGTCAGTGCTGCAAAGTTTCCCCTTGTAGTCAGTTTATCCCCTCCTATTCCATTCCTTCTCATGTCTTTTCTGTTGTCTGCTCTTGAATAGATCTTTACTGTGTTCTAATTAATGCACTTCTTCCACACGCTGAGGATGTGGTTGTGTTCATAGTACAAAATTCTTACTAGGATTAAACAGGCTACTGGGCTTGTAAGCTCAAAATTAAAAGGTGTGAGTGTGGCTTTAAACCCTCATGAATTTTTGGCTTTCTGTTCAAGCCCTTTATACAGTGACATTCATTCGGAACTGTACCTGCTTTTCTTCTCTGATTGCTGCATGCGAAACAACCAATTTCTTCCTGTTTTCAGTAAGATGATGCTTCCTGCTCTTCTGTGTAATCAGTCTCAGAAAAAGGGGTATATTGTACAAAGGAAAACTGCCTATCATAAACCCAGCACCGTTCTGTAACGTCTTGTTCCAGATGATTGTGACTTAAATTTGCTTCTCGGTGTCATCTTTGGAAAAGACTCTTTGTCTTTGTAAGCTGGACCAGAATGAGCCCCGATGAGCTGTCTGATGTGATTGATGTCTTCAGAACACAACCAATTGCAGCAGGAACGGACGTAGAACGTACAGCTTGTTACGATGCTGCCAAAGGGGTTTTACTACCTCCTGCTGCAAAGTGCGGTGGGAACTGATGAGTTTGTGATGAGGACTTTAGCAAAACAGCTTTCCAGATCCAAGGGACCTGTTTGAGGATGTGCAGAGACCCAGTATGAGGCACAGGAGTGCCCTAAGGCAAAGGGAAAAACTCTGTTCTTCTTCTTTAAATATCTTTGGTGCTCAAGTCACTCTGGGGACTAACGCTGGCAGGTATTCACCTCAACAAACTTGGGGACATCAGAATTAGTTTGGTCAGTGGGAGTCCTTTATAACCACGTATTTTAACAAGGAATGTGGCCACAGTCTTACAATGGTACTTTACCCAGATTATTATTCTCTCACTATGCCTGAACTTCAGAGAAAAATGTTTTCTTCCTTGCTTGCCTGATCCTATAAGTAACACGTGGTTAATTGCACACTGAGCTAAGAATAGCATCTCACACGTCACACTTACAGTGGGTTAGTGGACAATACTATCAATGCACCACATGTCCTCTCAATGTGCAGAAGCCTTAAAGCTCAACACTCCTCTTCCAGCAGTAAATCGGAGGCATTCTCACAATACTTTGCTATGAATAGCTGGGCCTGCTTCAAGAAGCATCCTGATAATGTGGTTACTATCAGAGCAGAGAAAGGCAGCTATATGCAAAGGCTCATTAAGGGTCAGATGAAGAAAAATCTTTGTCCAGAAACTTCTAGGAGTTTCCTGGTGTTGCCGGTTGTGTGTTGGAGGTGATGTGTTTACTGAAGGCTTCCGTGCGTGACTGCCAGCTCTTTCTTATTACTTGAAATCCAGCCTGCTTAAGATAGATAACATTTCTGCCACAATTTATTGCATGTGGCACAAATCCTGTTCTGTTGCACGTATCAAATTCTGTTGATATCCCAAGCAGTGAAGAGAATTTGGCTCATGTTCTAATGTAAAACTTCGAGGCGAATGGCAAGAATTTCTAGAAGACGAGGTTTCTAGATGAGAATGATGAGGTGGGAGGTTGTGAGGTCAGTTTCTAGTAGCTACCAGAGCAAGGTCAACACCATCAGTATATGTTACTGTGGATGATAGTTCCTCTGTGGTTTTTCAGGTTACAAACATAAACCACTGCAAGGATGCTTTGATTTCTGTGGCGATGTGATTTTTATAAATCCCATACATGCTTGAGGTAAGAAATATTTGCATTGGTTCAGATGTACCAGAATGTTCTTATAAGGCTATTGTGGGACACTGCCTTGCGTGGGTAAGGTCTCAGGGCCAGCATAGGACTGGGATGTGATCAAGCAGCGTCCAGCCCTGAGTTTCCTGCTGCTGCCCCACATGCTGCCCAGTCCCTCTCTGCTCCTCTGAGCACAGAATGTACAAAGTTTGAACACAACTTCATGCAGTTGTTTTCCTGACATGCTCTTTTTCGTTTCTGCAAGTATGATTTTGCTGCAGCTACTCGTTAAATGCTAAATAGTATGTAGGGAAGTATTTCCCTGTGTGGACAATTTGCTTCTGGATTACTGTTTTATTATTGGATAATTGTGCTTTTGGTTCTGTAAAGGAAGATGCTGGAGTCTGGGCCTGTCTGATGTTTAGTTTGTCCACAAATATCAAATGACAGCTTCCTTGGTATCTCACCTAACAAGAAATGTCAATGTTTATAGGCGTTTTCAGTATGTCATGGGCTACAAATAGCATTTCCATTCAAGGGACCGTGATTTTCTTCCATGAAGAAATCAAAAGATTGTTTTGTTCTTGTTGTGGGGTAGCAGATATGGGCAGCAACTAAAAATAATGCTAGAACAAGTAAACACAGGTAGAGTTTGTATATCTTTTACAGGCATTCATCCAAACAAAACTCTTTCAGGTTCAGCCTGAAAAAACAGGTTGGAGCAGTTGAAAGTAGACACAGAGATGCTACTTGAGGACAGGATGAGGTAATAAGCACAGCGAGCGACTTCTCTGCATCTGTGCTTCTCTCAGAGACCTTCTCAGCTCTTTGGGAACCACTGCAGAGTTTCAGATTAGCCTCAGTAGGGGATGAATGTAAATATTAACATGCCTAGAATAACACAAGCCAAACTTTTAATTCCCGTTGGGTCAGTTCTTGCTATATTTTCCCTGGCTGCTGTCCCAGTGTATCCAATCCTAATTTGGTTTCAGTAAGAATAATTAGGTAATGAAAGCTGGACCTCATGATTATATTGCTGGTCTGTAAACTTTGGGCTTTATTCTGTTTTCAACCTTGTAAAAGATTTTCTGCAAGAGAAGTTATTTCAGCTTCAGTGATGTGCTTCCTTGGTGTAAAATCAAGGTGCTGTATGCGCCACATTTACAATCTGGTGACCAAATAAGTAAATTGAAGGAAAGCTTTCAGAAACCGCTGTTATTCCATGTGCAGATATACTCAGCAGCTTTTGGTCCTGTGGTGTTGCAGTGTTTGGACTTGACAGAAAGCTCAACTAGCTGGTGGAATTTGCCCATGGCTACACCTGTGTGTGAGAACATGGAGATGGTTCAATTGAATGAGTCTGGAGGTCATAAGGTCTTATTTCTGACCTGACCAACTAGCTCGGACAGTCCTTCCTTCTCAGGCAACAGAAAGCTGCTGGAAGACCAGAGAGGCTGTAGCTAGAGAGCGAATAATGGCTTGCACCACACAGGGTTAGCCATAATCTCTTTGCTCAAATTTCCTGCTGCATTTTGCTGTTATTTATGACTTCACTTATTTATTGGAGGTTATTTGTCAATGGTTGCTGCAAAGCGATGCTGCTAAGGTTATCAGCTCTGTTTACCTACAGTAGCTTTAGGAACTCTGAAGTCATGACTTTGGTAGTGGTAGCTCTGGTTTATTTTAAGAATAAGTAACTGTTCTATAAACTACAAAGCATATATGTTTCAGGGGAACAGAACAGGGACTGTTTGATGTTTTACATTGAAACTAAAACATGTCATGAGTTCTAGAAGTGTAAAATGTGTTGGGTTTTTTACTCCTAGATTGCATGGTGACGAAATTTGGGGAGAAAAAAAACAACAAAAAAAACCTTTCATTTTCAGATCTCATATTATTTGCATTAAATTGCAGTTAAAGTCAGTCCTGCAGCACAGCAGGAACATCATTTTGCAAAACCCTTATTTGGATAAAATGTTGTTTACGACCAGACTTTGTATAATAAGGTCAGATAGACCTTTCTGTTGGCAGAGGTATTTTTATTTCTTGACTAGAGCAGAGGCGAGGGAGGAGAAGAAGCAAAGGAGCACCGAGAAAAGAATTTGTAAGTGTATTTAATCACTCATTCAAATGACACGTGAATCAAACTCATCTAGTCCGGGCCTTTTAGCTTGGAAATCAGTAAAATATTGAACTGCTGGAATCAGAAAAGAGCAATGGTAAGTCAAGCCAAATCCACTGTCAGCAAGAATGTCTCCAAATACAGAATTAGTTTAATTGTCTGTCCTTGTTAGGCCTGTATTCTAGGATGTAAAAATAGCTGCCGGCAGTCTTTAATCAAGACTTGAAAAATATATTCTGACAGGGATCCTGCAGGTCTGTGCCTGATGGTGCTCGCAGTGGGACAGGCTTATGAACCATCCAAAATGCCGTTTGGACAGTTGGGAAGCCACTGGTTTTTGTGGCGTAAAAGTGAATGCAAGCCATGGTGGTGGGTGACAAAACACAAAGTTGGTCCAAAGGAATTCTGTTTACTCTCTTTGTAGAATCATTAAGATTGGAAGAGATCTCCAAGATCAAGTCCAATCACCAACCCACCCCCACCATTTCCACTGCCCTCATCTCTCAGGGGCACAACTCCATAGTTACTGAGCACCTCCAGGGATGGTGCCCCTCACCACCTTCCCAGGCAGCCCATTCCAGTCCATCAGCACTCTTTCAGAGGAGATTATTTTTCTAATACTATGTTCACATATACTATTATTTTTCAGTGCTTTCTCTGTTTACACTACATTTAGGCTTTAAAAACAAATATATATGCATATATATATATATTTCCAACTATTTAATAAATAAATAATGCCAGTACTTAGAGGTTATGTATATGGGTCCAATCTTAGTGGAATGTAAATTTGTGTTATGCTGCTGATTTTGGTGAGACTCAGTCAGAAGAATGAGATACCCCAATCAGAGTTCTGCTCTTTAAAAGCAGCTGATGAAATGGCCCAAGAAGAATAGAAATGTGGCAGGATGTATTTACAATGCCTTCTGAAATGAAATAAGAAAATTATTGAGGAAACTTCTGGAAGGAGGAAGAGATTGCATTATCTATGTATATTGTGTTGTCTGCAGAAATAACTCAGTAGCGTGAGTTGACTCAATTTGGAAAACAGTGTAATGAAATACCCATGAAAGGTCAGAAAACTGGATGGTTACAGTGATGGCTATAAATAGATTAGCATAAGCTGAATAGGGGATTTTAGTGAAACATCCAGGTGCTAAACAGCATGCATCACCGGTAAGTTGCAAGATGGTGTCCTGTGAGTTTGATTTAGAGAAATAATCAAGAAATCATAATACTAAAGAAGCATAACAAAGCAATCCTGATTTTGGTTACCATTAACACCCTGCATCTCATTTCTTACATTGCCTTGCTCGTAACTTTTCCTCATGCATTGCAGGCAGATAATAAATGCCCCCAAGTACTGTAGCTTGCAGCTTGATTAAAGAAAATGGAGATAGTGAAGCAGAGCGGAAAGAAAGAAATCTGTGCAGTTGGAGGACAGCAAATTGGACTCTGGATTGGTTCTTCTCATAGATCAGTCATGGAACTCATTATCAGGCATTGCTAGGAATATCAAGGCAACCAGGCTAATGGGAAGTAATTGCTAGGACTGTATTGTTGCCTTTTGCTCAAAGTGAAGTTAAACTTCTTTCTATTTTTCTTTTGCCTCAGATATTGCTGTATTTCAGATCTCCATTATACAGTCATTTTGGAAGCTGTCTTAACTGAGCTCCTTCAGCATCTTCACCTCTTCCCACTGGAAACAGGCAATTCCATCTTTCCAATCTGCATTGGCCGTGTGCCCTGGGCTTTCTAACTCTGATGTGGCAGCAAGAGAGATGCTCATAAACGACCACCAAGTAGGAAAAAAGTGTCCTACTCACATAACCATTAGTTACTACTAAAAAAAGATATTTATGGCACTGTGAAGTCTCACATCTCTCCCCTGGCTTGAAAAGTTCTGGTGTTTCTTAGTCTCTATTGTTCCATACTATTTATAATCTCTAGCTGCCCAGGGCATACTCCCTGTAGTTCCTCTGACAGGTTAGAAGAATGTTTTTGTCCTTTTCTGTCTAAAATTACTCCAGCACGCTTTATCTTCTGTTTCCTATAAATATTTTTCCCCAGTTCATTGTTCCTGATATTGTTCCTAAACCGAATGTATTGATTTCCTGTCTCTCCCCATCTTTTGTTTATTAAGATGATAAATGTTTTAAGATAGAGCCTGTTCTTTGTTACACACGTTGAATCTCTCTTGGATCTTACAAGAAAATCACCATCCCAAATTTAAGAGCTGAATCACAAATGTAATAACTTTAGAAGAGCCAACACACATCTTTAATTTCTTTCTTTCTTTATTAGATTTCTGTGCTGTTGGTTAAGAAGGGTTATTGACCTGTCAGCATTTGATATGATGGTCTGCATTTACATGTCTGAAATAACTCCCAGTAAATATCAGTCAGTCATATTGCTTCTAAAATGATGCCGCTGTAATAAAGAAATAAAAATATTAATCACTTTAAATTTTCTTTAGCTCATTAATTTGATACTTGCAGAATCTAGAAGTGTGACATTCTTAGCTATGCTATTTCTGAAGCTTGTGTGACCTGCTGTTAAATGATCCAGAGCTGAGATTTACTCACAAGAGTGGAGAGAATTAGAAATGGAAAGGAATGCTGACCAGAGCATCCTCAGTTGACCTGACCAGATGGTCATTTCCTCAGGAACACCCCGAGGTAGTCCCCAGAGCATCCTACAGGAGGCAGGTGATGGGGCATCTGCATGGCACATTCGAGGTCGCAAGATGTGTCCCAGCCAATGGAAACATAAGGTAACCCTGCCCATCTGTCAGTCTTGTGTTGACTTCAGCGGAATTTTGCTCCAGCAGAGCTTTACTCTAGTCGTGGTACTCTGTTTGGAAAAATAAACATAAATGTATTCTCATATCCTGAATGCAAGTTAATCAAGTTGGATAAGGCAAGATAAAGTAAATATAAGTAATGCTATAGGCCAGGATGCCAGCTGATCTTGTGGTTTGATCGGTGACTCCTCATTATTTGCTCTGCTAAGAGGAAAACTTGTGCATTTCTTTGTAACGTTTGTGAATGGATTTGTGTGTTTGTCTTTGCACTACTGTGGCAGAGCACCATAAATGTGATAAGGAGTGACTCATGTATGTACCCCGTTAGCAACATGAACATGCTGAGTGACGTGCAGCCGCTCCCACAGAGCAATGCATGCTGTCAGAGGAAGATACCTTCTGTGTGCAGTATGCAAAGGGATCTGCAGGGAGTTGAGGATGTTTACGCAGCCATAAAGGCAGCAGGTGTGAGTGGAACACTGAACAGAGCCCAGCATCCTGTTTTTCAAAGGAAGTCTCTCTTTTTTTTCCTGTGATGTCATTGTCCTGCTTGCATCTCTCAGCGAGAGATATAGGGATCAATAGTAAAAATAGCTTCAGTATCAAAGCTTTTTAAGTGGTCAGGTGCTGGAACAGGCTGCCAAGGGAGGTGGTTGAGTCACCGTCCCTGGAGGTGTTCGGGAAATGAACAAATGACGTGGTACCAAGGAACATGGTTTAATGGGGGACTGTTGGTGGTAGGTGGACGTTTGGACTAGGCAGTCTTGGAGGTCTTTTCCAACCTTGGTTATTCTAAGACTCTTTTCCTGAGCATGCTGTGTATGGCAGTGGCTGGAAGGCTTTGCTCAGACGGGGCTGTGAGGTCATCTCCCAGGAGGGAGGACTGCTTTATCTCAGTGCAATAGAAGACATTTCCATCTGCTCAGTTGGAGCAGAATCCTTTTCTACTTCTGACGATACTTGGCACAGCATTGACACCAGAACCACGGATTTCCATTGTTGTTTTGACTCTCAGATAACTTCTTTTATGGACAAGAGTTTGATAGCTGCACATCGTCTATTTACTGTAACTGGTGTTCTGCCACGTTGGCTTTTCTGCTGCATTTTCATTAATGCATCACAAGGCTTTGGCTGTGTGCGGAGGACTTGACTCCTTTCCAGCAAGGCTATACTGAGTGGCACTGAGGCGATGTCCTGGCACTGGAGCTGTGTGCTGTAGAGTAATTTTGGTGCTTTCCTCCTCCTAATGAAGGATGGAAACCTTGTTTGCCTCTTTCAGGTTGGTGGAAAAAAGTCTCCTAGGAGTCAAAGAGAATTTTTTTCCATTTTGTATTTAATGACAAGCAATAAATATTCCATGAAGCCCTACTGAGGCTGTCGTAACAGCAGCACAGAGACTACAGCGTGTTTGCGCAGCTTTGCAAGCAGTGTTATTCATTATGCAAAAGACAGAATAAAACCACATTCCCTCTTCAGCCCAGGGGAGCTGGATTTATCAGGGAACAGGTACTGGCCAACTTGCGATAGCTGCCCAGTCCAACAAGGGATGGGGAGTCCCAGGGCAATTCCCTTCAAATAAAACAACAACAATAATAATAATAATTAAAACATAACAAAACCCCTCCAACTGAATGCCCTATTTATAAATAACTTTTTTCTGATTTTAGGTGTATGCTACTATTTTGTTGGGACATGATGAGCCTGTAGCCTTTTTTCTTTCCTGAATGACAGTAACAAAGTACTGCTAAAAATACAACACTCAACTTTATATACATTGTGAAGATTATTTAAGTTATATTTGTGAAATGCGACCCCTGTCTGAACTTGGGAATGTCTGCTGCTAGAAGTTCAAGCCAATGCCTTTTTATAGCAGTGTTCTGACGAGGATTATTTATGTATTTCACTGTATGTGCTGTATAGAAAACTTTGGAGGCAGCATTATTTTTAGCTGCATGACCTTCAAGTATATTCATCTATATACCAGTAAATTAGTTTTTAACAGGTGAATGACTTAATATAGCAAGGCAGATGAGTTGCAGATGGGGATAACATCTGTCCAAACTGCTTTTTTCCAGGCTTTAGATTACTCATCTGGGATGGTTAGAAGCCAGCTATGGGGATTATTGATAAAAATGAGTTAAGAATAGATTAAAACATTTCCCTTGTGAGGGATAATGTTTCTCTGCTGACTGCATTTTCCATCTTCCATTAAACATTGCAAGTCAGAATTTTCTAAACTCATTTTAAACTGTTCATGTTCTATTTAAATTGCATGGCTATAAATGCTCGAGTTCCCTGACCCAACGTGAAGGCTGTTCTTTTAGAAGAAAGCAAAAAGAACGTTATAGGTTTAGCTTAGAATCTGTACTGTGTTGTGGAGAAGGATTTTTTTTCCTGTTGTTGCCTGCTCTGAGCCACACACACAGGGCCAAGATGGGCAGTGACTAATTTTAGTCATTGGCGTAAATGCGATCCTCATCTGAGCATCAAGAGCTTTAGTGCAGTTGTGGTTTTGTGTAGTTCCGATGCTTTGGTGTCTCTTTCTTTTTATTATTGCTCTTTATTCCCAATAAATCTTCTCAGTAATCTGTATTTTAACAGTCCTTGGCGCATACAGAAAGATGAAGAGATGGAGTTTGGCATGAGGAAGTTATTTGAAATGCGATAGCTCTAAAGCTTAAAATAAATGAGTATTTGAAGTCTGTACAGAGATGTAATAAACGTGGAACAACTCTATCCCTATGAAGGTCACAAGGACTGCTTTGTGGGATATGGGATTCAGCTGGGCTCTTACCTGCCATACAGATGTTATAACTCAAATCAGGAAAACAAGCAATAAAAAAATAAAGAGAAAAAGATAGGGAGTGGGAAAAAAGGTAGAGGAAAGGAATGCTTCACTGATGAGGAAAAAATGAATAGAAAAACATAATGTGTAGGAAAAAAAATATATATACAAACTATCTTCCCCTAAATCCTGAAGTTATGGAGCAGAAGATGGACTGATTGAGCCCTCAGTCACACTCCTCCTTTGTGTTGTAGTGAATAGCTGTAAGGAATGAGAGGTAAAAACCAAAACATTGAAACCAGCAATGTTGTGCAGCACAGAGTGTGGTGAAAGGATGGCAGTGGCTAAACGTGAGAAGTGCTGGGGCTGAGGGTTCAGCTCTGAACTCAGTCCATGTCCTCTTCTGGCATCATTTCATATTTTCTCCAAGACCTTTTTCCCTGGTGTGTTGTGGATATAATTCCTCTCATATTACGCCAG
Organism: Coturnix japonica; assembly: GCF_054131305.1. Classification (NCBI taxonomy): domain Eukaryota; kingdom Metazoa; phylum Chordata; class Aves; order Galliformes; family Phasianidae; genus Coturnix; species Coturnix japonica. Next base: position 10,901,856 of record NC_140673.1, read on the forward strand.
TTATTTTATTAATTTCCATGAATGTCTTTTTATCAGTTGTAAAAGTCTTCTGTTATGTACTACATTTTCATACTATTTTTGACTGTAAGATGACTGTAAAACAAACCCTGTTTCATCAGCTGTTGGTAATACAAGAGGAAGCATTGTCCTAAGCCTCCTCTTTCCTGGCAGCCTCCCTGCTTCTGATGTTTTTCCAGATCTAATATTCAAAGCTATTGGATGTGCTGGGTAATTGCATAATGCGAGCCAAGTACATTTGTTTTCGGATGGAGGTCATCTGAGGTGCAGGTTTCACATATGAAGATACTGTATTCAAAATGTCCAGCCTTCTTATTTCTATCTTTCCTGGCAATTGAAACCAGATGATCTCTAAAATCCCTTCCAGCCCAAGCAGTTCTGTGATTCCATGGCTCTGCCTTTGAGCTCAGGTGCAGCTGGCTCAGCTGGACAGACTGTATGGTGTGAGCTGTGCTGCAGCCTCTCAGGGAAACATCAACCTCTCCACGCTCATTAGTCCAATGGTCCTCAGCTAGAAAAGGAGATTTGGCAAGGAGTATTGCATGGAATCAGTGCAAGAAATGTAAACTGAGAGAGAGAAAGTAATCTAACACAGGTAAGATAAAACCCAAAGGCAAAGAAAGCTGTGTCAACAAAAGCATTATGACCATAGGAAGAGAAGGAAGTTGCAAGCAGAGCATGTCTCCACTGAGGTTCTGGGCTGCTCTATTACTCCATTTTTTTCTCCTTTTGCTGGTGTGCTAATTTATGATATGCTTTATAACACTTGACTTATGCAGGTTTTTAAGATTACTCTTGTTATTCCAGCAAATCTCCTTTCTTCTCATCTGCCCTTATTATTCTTTAAGTTCCAGCCAAGGGATGTCTCAGCTGCCAGGATAAAGTGGTGGAGCATTCAGTGACATTTTCTGAGGCAGTCTTCCAGTAACATCCCAAAACGCAGGGCTAACTTGCATCTGCCTGCGTTTGTTCTGCTGGCTGTAGGTCTGTATGGAAATAGTTGGGCAAAATATCCAGTTCAGTGAAAATATATAGATAAGATCATATATGGCAGAAGGAATGCAGCCTGTGGAGCAAGCCCAGCATGGCATAAGGGAGACTGTTTCCACCATTACCCACACTTCTGTCATTTCCTTCCTACCACATTGAAAAGCGTCATCTTCCTGAACTTTGCATGGTGTGTTCTTGAAGCATTTCAACATTGCTCATGCAAATGATGCAAATATCAGTGTGAGCTCTGGTTCTTTTTGTGCTGTTATCAAATTTCAGGACCGTAATAGTCTTGGTTTAAGAAAAAAAAAAAACAAAACCAAAAAATTCCCCACAAAGACATGGCAATGAGACCTCATTTCTCTGTTGCATTTTTCAATTATTTGGGGATAAATTCTGTATAGCAACCTGCAAAAGACTCATTTAAGGAAGTTAGGGGTGCAAAAGTATGACGGCAGAGATGAAACAGAAAACATCTAAGAGCAAATTCATTTGCTGCCCCACAGCTTTGACAGCTGAAAGAGTTCTATTCTTGTTGCAAAATAAGCTGACCTTCTAGCAGGGGCCAGGCATGAGATCCTCGCCAAAGGTGAATGGCTTGGAAAGCTCTGTGTGTGTGTGTGAAAAGGGAAACAGTGGAAACTATTTTTGTTTGGAACACGCTTGTGCACTGGAAAGCAGCTACGTACAAATGGTGTTCTTAGTAAATAGGCTTGTTTTCTGCCTGACTGCCACAGCTCCCCATGCCCTGTGCTCTCATGTTTGTTGTTAAGATAACTGCAGTCTGTGGATGTTATTTAATGCTGTTTGTTGCTTAGTGCTTGCATGATGGCTGTGAGTAGAGTAGGTGCTGGCCCAGCTTTGGTTGTATGTAGAACTGCTCTGCACTGAGTTAAGTCAGTGAAACTCCTGGAATTTTGCTGGTTCTTGAGATTCTGAGGGGAACAATCTAGTAACAAGAGTTTTGAAATAAGTACATCTAATACACATTGCTACTTTCATACTTCAGCCTTCAATCAAACTTTAAGCTCTTCTAGGAACTCCCAAGGTGTAAGAGATGCAGGCATAAATGACCTAAAACCGAGCATCATTTGTCCCATGGGGAGGTTAATAATGTTAGTCTTTGAGGGAGCTGTGACAGAAAAAATAAATAGTAGAACACAGTGTTCCTTCTTGCATCTTGCACTAATCCTGGCACGGGAATTGCTACCACCACAAATAAGGTTATCAGCACCAAATCTCCAGCCAACCATAAATCTCTTATGGGCTTGTGAGCTCTGACTGCCCAGCAATGTGACCTCAGTCAGGAGGAGGCTCTGATTTGTTGGGTCTGCTTGAGGTGATACAGCACAGGCTACAAAACCTGATCAGATCAATGTCTGGAGGTGTTAATTCCAACCAAATACTGCTGAAGCTGTCTCCCAGCTCCTAGAACAGCTGCAGAGTCCAGTAAGTGTTGACAAACACAGTGCAAATGGGTGGGCAGCAGGTGCTTGGCAGCGCGTGGCCTAAAGCCCAGAAATAGATCCTATTGATCACAAATAACTCTAGCACATGTTGGCAAGGGTAAACCTCTGCTTGTAGATGTGTAATATGTGAAATGCTGATCATAGACAGATAGTGGGACCTGTTTTGAAAGTTATCAGCACTTCTATTAACAGAATTTATTTTTTTTTTATCCTAAAAAATATTTGAGAATAAATCTAAGTGTACATATCTCAGTGTAATAGGAAACGGTCATTTGTCTCTTTTGGAATGACCTGAATGTGGAAGAGCAAAGGTTTCTTTGCTCTTTCTACATACAAGCCATCATCTCACTGGCACTGGGTGTTGTGCTGTTGCCAAGTGCTGAGTGCCCACACATTGTCAGTGTACAGCAACGTGTTTCAGTTGAATCCCAAACCAGGATCTCAAGAGTTTTCCCAGCTCCTCCTTTATGTTTTCCAATCTTTTGTAATCCCAACTGTAAACAAAGCCAAGAGTCACGACAGGTGGATGAAGTGTTAGCAAGAGTATTGAGATAATGTTTTTCTGAAAAAAAAAAAAAAGAAAAAAAAACCACAAGTAGTATTTGTTTCTAAGATAAAGTTGTCTGGGGTTAAGCTCTGTTTTGAAGTCAATGAGAATCTACTGACCCTAATGTAAGAGGAACTAATCTGAGAGAGCCAGCATAAACATTCAGAGCTGCTTGGCTATAAGTAGCAGGCTTAAAAACAGAGACCAAATACCCCATGAAACACGCACACACATTGCTGTTTGTGTACTGTGGAGAAAAAGAAGAGTGTACAGCACTCCAGAGCCAAGGGAGAGAGCAGGTAGCTTCCATTTTCTGCCACGACACTGCTGCCAACAGCATGGTGTATCTAATTGTGAGTGGTGTAAATGAACCTGAGCCACACATGCTGCTAAATAAGAGGTGTGCCCAGTTAGATGTGCAGCTGAGAGGGAAGGCTGCATAAAGGTGCTGCTGAACAGGCAGGATTTCCTCTCAAGAGTTTCAACCTGGCGAATGACACAGCGTAGTGTGTTACGCAAACAGTTGTTACATCAGTGTGTGAGCTATGCATCTAAATCTGTGCCAGGGGAGCGTAATTACAGATGCAATATTGGGCATGAAAAGGAACCGCTTGAGTTACGGTTACTTGTATAGTTTTGTGCAGTGTTCATGAGAAGATGCATTCCTTTATATCTAGAAACTTCAACTCCAGAATACACGTACTGCTCTGATTTTTGAAGGTGTTCAACGCATGTTCTGTTCTCCTAGCTCAGCAGTGGCAGCAGCCCTGCTCCCATCTCCCTGCAGACTGTTCACAGGTAAGTGACATAGGAGATCCGCCTGGAGCTGGTACTTTTCAGTGCCCTTCTGCGTTCTCTTGTTTCTGTACCACTTTGCAGCTGCACAGAACGTCTATAAACATAACCTGCAGTCACCTTTTGTACTTTCTCATTTTCTCCCCAGACAAGAATGGTCCGGTCTGGACTTTGCAGTAATCTCTGATGTACAAACAATCCATCTCCAGTGATGCAGGAAAGGAGCCTCAGCCCATCAGTGATGTTTTCCTTTGGCAGCAGGTGTTGAAGGCAGTGCAGAGCTTTACACAGACTGTGGAAGCTCAGGTTCCTGGCAGCTAGATATGGATTTGGTACAAGGGAAGACCCAATTCTGCCATCCGCCCTGTGCAGCACCAGCAACTTCTCAAATGTAATAATCAAATCCTCAAAGTGTTTAAGGAAAACATGGCAAGAATGCAATGCTTCTGGTAAAAAAATGTCGCAGGTGTCATTCTCCCAGAGAACTTACTTATAAATAACGTTGTCTTACCCTAATTCCTTGTGCCCTTATTCCTGCCCCCATTCTTTTTCTGGTTTTTGGAATGTTTAGATAGAAAACACTAATATATCTTGTTATGTTTTGCCTCTTGCATTTACAGCAATGCAGCACCAACAAAGGCTATGTTTCCTTTCTTTTCATGATTGTTTTCTTCTTTAAGGTCATCCACATTGAAGACAGCTGTTGTGGGACACAAAGAAATGTAAAACACAACTATCTCTGTGTGCTCATATCCTACAGCCACGTGGGTGCAGGTGTGAGGTCTGGCCAGAGCACGTCAGACAAAACTGTCTTTCCATTGGCTTTGCTTTTCTTTGGGATCATCTTTTTCCTTGGGATCAGCTCAGTGTCAGCAAGTGTTCACTGCCTGACTTCACGTGGTGTCCCAGGAAGACAACAACACCAGCCATAAGATAACAAGATACTGAATGGGATTGAAACCATGGGCATCCAACTCACAAGAATGGAAGAGGGAAAAAAACCTACGCACAAAAAGACAACCCACCCTGAAAGCCTTCAGGCCCCTTAATGCCACATTTGAGATGACACACACACAAAAAAAGCCCTCATTTATGAGACAATAGCTACGATGAATTAAGCACAAGCTGTATCATCGAAAAGCGAGAGCCTCCCATGCCCAGGGAAGGACATACAGAGGTTGCGACACTCGCAGGGCACTGTGCTGAGTTCAGCAGCCTGTTCAGTTTCTGCATTAGTTGTGAAATCACCTCTTTGTCTTCGGGGAGGCACTTTCTGATGGCCGTTGCAGCAGAGCTGTGCGGGACCTGATGGGGACTGATGGCCGTGAGGTCCTGGGTACAGCCTTCAGCCAGGCAGCAGCAAGGAGTGGGGCTGTGTTCCCTTGCCCTGTTTGCACACCAGTTGTTGTGAAACCGAGGATGTGCAACCTGTTTCTGGATTTGCATGCACTCCTGTGCTCCTGCATCATCTCAGCCTACCTGCTGGTTTTCCATGATGCATTGTTACTTCAGCAGTTTTGTTTGGTCTCCTCATCTGAAGCACTAGGTTTACATAAATGAAGGGGAAGTAGCCCCTGTCTGTGGTGCTTTGTCCATGAAAGGTATTTACATTTTAAACTGAGAAGAACCATTGCTATTTTAAGCAGCTGCTGCTGGACTGTCTGACCCTCCACAGCAAGATCTAAGTAATTATTTTAAGTTCCATGCTGTTGAGGATTCTGCTGTCTTCAGCAGTCCACTGCACTGCAGTGAGAGAGGCTGCAAGCAGAGACGGTGATGTTGTGCCACTTCATGTTAGTCTTCAACCTTAAATGTAAAAGTAAGAACAAACAAGCATTTCAATTCAGAAGAGGAAGAACTGGGGTGGGGGGAGAATGGGGTAATGCCAGCTCTGTAGCCTCTTGTGCATTTGGAAAGCCTGTTTCAACCTTTGTTTTGCAACCACAGGTGTTAGGAAAAAAGAAAACTGCATTTGTCGTGCTAAGCAGCAGCTCCAGGAACTGGGGGCTCTTGGAAAAGCAAAGCAGACTGCAGAAGTTAGAGGCTGTGCCTGAGGGCTTCTTGCTTTTAATTTGCACTCAGCTCTATCAGAAACACCCAGTCTAAAGCCAAAGCCAGAGTCCCAGCCTTTCACTTTTCCTTGCCCAAACCCTGTCAGATACTGTTACTACAGTACATTATTAAATACCCTGTTATCTAACATGCCCTGCTTGTTTGCTGCCACTGCCATGGTAGCAGCAGGGAGTCATTTCCTAACAGCCTCACTTTTACTGCTCTGTGTCACGGGGCAGCGTAAGCAACAGGTGACACCATGCTGACATCTGCGGTGCGTACGGTGACAATTCTGAATGAATCAAAAGGGAAGGGCACATCTCAATATGTATATCCTGGTGTGCAGCAGTGACTGATATGGAAAATATTAAGAAGCAGCATAATTAATGGTGCATGTGGGAGTGCTGCATGTACGTGGGGTGCTAAAAAAAAACAAAGCTTTGTGCTGTCTGGAAGTTGTTTGAATAGATGTTAAAGCGACGGAGCAAAAGCTGCACCTGGGTGTGCTGCAAAATCCAACAAGCAGAGCCCAGCTGGTTTCTGGAATTCCTTTTCTTTCTCTTCAGAGAGCTGTGTGAGAAGTAAAGTGTGTCCCCCTCCATGGAGGAGATGGGTGGCAGGGGATGGGTGGCAATCTGCTCCTGCTGACTGTCGGCATGGGACTGAGCACAGAAGCTGAATGTAATCACTGTCCCACTGCAGGCTGGTGTCCTGGAATGCATGTAATGGGTAATTAGCTGTTGGTCATTAATAATATTGTGGCTCGCAGCAGAGAAGTCAGCCAAACTGACTGCAGGTCGGGGTTGGGTACCACACTAACGGCTCCTGTGAGAAGTGCACACTGTGCTATCAAGTATTTGAGAGCTCTGAGTCACTTCTTACATTTTCCCCACCAGTGAAGGGGCTGGAAGTAGTTTTGCCACCAATCCTCGTTTCAGCGTGTGCTCTCACCCCAGCCTATGTGTGAGAGCCAATACCAGTGCCACAGCCAGGAAGGGATAAAGGCAGCCAGCTCATTGTCAGCTGCAGAGGGGCCAGTGCCAGCATCCCGCGGGGGTGAGAACGTGTGGGTGAGAGGCTGGGATTGCAACACCCTAAAAATAGGCAGGAAGTCCCCAGCTCAAGCTGCTGGCATTGTGTTCCAGCCTCTGACAGCACAGCATGATTTTCAGCAACAGGATGCTGTTTTTACCCCTTTCTCAAGTAACACATCCCTAAAATAAAAGCTAGGAAACAACTTTTGTGCTAAAGCGTGCCAGGTTGTCTTTGCAGTAAAACAATCTCATCTCAGAATCTTACAGTGGGAGTGTGGATGGGACTTTTAATGACATTGTTTGTTTTTTTACTGTTTGTGAACAGTTGCACTTCGCCCTTCCTTAGCCACATAATTCAGCTGCCCTCAGCTCTAACAAACACACATACCAATGCTGCTCTACTCTAGCTGGTCCTAAAACAGAGCTTTGATGCATTTGTCCCCTTGATGATCTGGAGTCATCACAGTGTGTGTGAGGACACATTCCCACTTGTCTGTGCTAATCTGCTGCCTAGCAAGTGGAACAGGGTACCAGGCGCTTCCCATCGTGGGAGAAGTGGGGAGAGCATTTCTTCACTGATTTTTCCTTTCTTTACTTCCATACCATATTAGTCATGTCACTAGCAGGCTGCTCAGTCCCTAAGCATGAAGTCTGCAACCCATTCAATGCTGCCTGCAGCGTCATCCCAAGGACCAATCCTCAGGGCAGCGCAAGTCACTCGCATTTCGCAATCTGGGTCTTTCAGCTTGTCCCCTGGTTCCCATGGGCTTTCCTGTGGGAAGCCAGTCTTTGAAAGGGAAAGTTGTCTGACACACTGGGATTTTCCTTGAGCACTCGCTGCTGTTCTCAGCAGGATCCCAGCAAAGCCAAATCACCTTTTGAAAGCCACGTGGAGATGTCTGGGGATTTTGTATGTTTCTTCATTTTCCATCTCCTCCCAGGGACACATGGCAATAAAATGAGACCCGATGTTAGGAAACTGCTCCAAAGATAACTCAGATTCATTTAAATTTTCAAGTGTTTCCTGAGCACCTCTGTTACTGGAAACTTATTCCAAATGAGAATCCATTTGAGCTTAATTTAATTCCCCCAAATGGATTAAACTAAGAAAAAAAGCAACAGCGTACTGAGCCGGAATGTTTCTGTCCTGGATGGGCACTGTGGAGTATTTTATTCCACATCAACTATTCCAGCAAATTCTCCTGTGAGGAAAATGTTTAATGGAGCTGCGGAAAGAATTAAAATGTTTCCAGCAAAATGAAGCATCATTATAACCTCATTGAATCGCTTAATATTTTCCCAGACTTAAGAACTGGGAAGGATATTTTGGAACAGAAAAGTCAAATTTTCTGTTAGACTGACATTTACAGATGCCAGTCTTTATACCAGCCATCCTCCTTCCACAAAACCTTATGGTCTATTTAGATCCAAATTGGTTTTGGAGAGGCAGGCCTGGTTTTACTTTGAGAGGCAAGAAAGTTTTATTGTCAAATCACCTTTTTATAAGAGAAATATGGCAAACTGATTGTATGACAACCAATGTTAGCTGCTATATATGTTTTAAATGCAGTCTTTTAAACTCATATCTTAGCCCTAACTGGCTGGTAGGAATGTGTGGTCCTTGCCCTGAATGGGAGCCAGGCGCTGTCACTGCTCTACCACTGCTGGTGCTGGGACTTGGGCTGTGTGTTCTGCATCTGCTTGGTCTGTAAAGGTTAATGGGAAATATAAATGCTGTCTGCGTGAGGAGTCATGTTGGAAAATGTGCACCAGATGATCCCCAGAGAGGAGAGCGGCTGCTGCTAAGAAGGTCAATGAAAGGAAAGTTGTGCTGGCAGCCTGCAGCAAGAGACGAGCCTGTCACTAACTGGTAGTCCCCTGGCAGCACAGAAAAGATCTTCTTCAGAGCCATTTCCAACCAGAAACGGGACTCCAAGACTGTCTCATAGTCACTTTCTATCCCTTGGATCAGCTGTGAGTGACCAGGAGGTATTTCTTTCTGTGTTTGCAAAAGCATGACATAGAGATTAAAAAGACATTGGGTATAGCTGACTTCATTTTCTCTTGCCAAGGAGGAAATAAGGGTGAAAAGAACTGCCTGGGTTTTGCAAGGCAAGCTCAGAGAACAGCTTTGCAAGCTGTGCAGTAAATAGAAACAGTAGTTGCGGAATCAGAGAAGGTTGCAAGAATAGAAATAATTACCATCGGGCAGCAGGGTCTGGGAAACAGCCTCCTGCCTCAGCTCACCCGGTCAGTCCTCTGGTGTTCCTGAAAGTACAGCAGGGCTCACTCCCGGTACATCCTTGTCGGAGCCCAATCAGGGCAGCCGGTTACGTCCCACCTGCCTGTTTAGAAGAGAGCAAGGTAGGAGATAGGGTAATTTTTAGAAGCACACATACACTCTAAATACATTTTCTATGAAGCTTTAGCACATTTGAAATGAAAGCTCAAGCTATTCAAAAGCAGCATTAAAATTCTTGCTTTAACCGGAATCCCCTAGTCAAAGTGTGACTCCAGGCATCACACAGGAGATCACACAATCAATAACAACAATACCTTTAGCTGCTGAGGTTGTTGTGAGTCTGTTTCCAGTAAATTATTTTCTCTGTTACAGGTAGTGCATGGCAGGGGGAGAATATTTATAAGATACACAGTAAGAAGTAAGCATCAACAAGCTAAGCTAGAGCTAACTTCCCCTCACATATACTGACTTCTGGACAAAATCAGTGTTATCCTAGCTAGTTTAGGAAAACGTGCCTGCTTGGTGATATTGAAATACTGTAGAAAATGGCAGATTTGATTGACTGCCTCAGTGGCTGGCTTCTGACAATGAATCTGTAGCAAGGTGTTACATAATTGGAAATTTGCCCTATAAAAATCTCTACGGTACTTGTAGAGTGCTTTCCCTGTTGCAGTGCAGCAGGGGTTTTGTTCATTCCGGAAACAAGCCCTTTTCCTTCCCAAGAACCAGCCCAAGGCATCCCTTCCCTCTGGGCACCGCCACGCTCACAGTTTTGCTGTTGATATCAACCCAATGGATATTGCTCCTGCAGCCTCTGAACATCTCCCAGTGCGCTGTGATGTGACTGGTCTAGTTGGGCTATCGAGGAAGGAGGGGCTGTTTTCATATGACTAGCATTCCTTTCAAGATGCTGGTGGTGTGCTTGAGGAGGAGCACAAAGGGGAAAGCATGACAAAGCAGTGACTAGGGACATGAACCTGGAGGTAGATCAGCTCCACCTTCCTGACTGGCTGGCCACATTCATCAGAGCCAAGGTACTCTGCCTCTGAATACAGCCCAGGCCTCAAACAGGGTTTCCCTTGAAGGCTTTGCTGGCTGAAGGGAAAGGACTTTGCCCCTTGCTCATGCTTAGTATGTAAATAGTCCTCCCAGCTGGCTCTGGCAAGATCCCAGAAAACGGCTGCTTCCTGGGACAATGTGTCATAGAAAATTTGCAGGTATCTGCATCTTTCTGATGTTCCTACAGCCATACCTGGTGCAGCCCATTGAAAGCCAATGTATTTTACTCAGAAAAGTTTCTGGAATGGCATTTTAATGAACTGCTAGGATTTTCAGGCAGGATGAGCGCATGGACAGACTGGTGGGAAAAGGCAGGTGCGGTGGGGTGGCTGGTGGGTTAGGGTTAGATCCTCTCCTCCCATCGCCCTCATCCAGAGACAGCTGGCTGCAGAGCAAGGCGCACTGGACAGCTGTTCCATGGAAAAGAAATCAGCTGAAGAAAAAGAAACTGCCTGTCAGACCCGCTTGCTCATTCAGCTCTGCAGCAGCTGCGCAGTTGCTAAATCAGATGCAAGCAAGGAAAGAGAGGGACGTGCAGGGAGTGGGAATGGGGAGGGAGTGAGGCAGCATGACTGCACTGCTTCCCAGGAATACAGCCACCCCTCATACGTCATGCTGAAACGTAACGTGCAAACTTTAGTTTGACTGAGCAAGATTCCCTGAATCCATGCTGCTACGAATGCGTAAGTTTGCCCATCAGAAAGCTCACGTAGGAGCACGGATGTATATCCTGTGGCATATCCTGAGCAGTGTCAGTCACCGAACGGGGCAGAGGATTGGGAAGGATGTGACAAAACAGCTGTCATCCAGCTGGTGACACTGCTCAGCATGTTAACATCATACCGAGATTTAAAAAAAGAGAGAGAGACTTAAATGTGGCTGGTTTTGGTAAACTGCTTTCGAAGGAATTCTTCGTGTCCTTTTGTGGTTATATCCGCTTTACAAATGGCCTGTTCCAGGAATAAGCCATTGGGCTGCATTGGCTCCACAAGTGCTAATTACACTCTGTTGTCAGAGAAGCAGCAAAGCAGCTGCGTTATTTCCATCCTTGGGGAGTGCAAATTGTGGTGCTGCTGCCAACATCCCTCGCTCTGAAGGGGAACGATTCCTACCTGTTGGTGACTCCCCCACACACCTCCTGAGCATCATTTCATCCACGTATCCCTCCTGTTCATGGCACCAAAGCTCTGTGCAGACCCTGCAGCTGGCATTGCTCTTCATCTTGCTCCTCTTATGTCTGCTTTTATTCTGCTTTCATTGGCTCCAGTCCTCCTGTTGCAGGATGGGCACCTGCCCCTGCCCAGCTCTCCTGGCTGCTCTGCCAGACCTGAGTACTCAGAGGAGCTGCTGCTGCCTTTGCAAGTTATTTCCTGACTCTCCTTCTTGCTAATGACTGCCATCATCGTTAATCACTTACCATTTCCTAGCGGAAAATATGCTGGTATGTGCATTGTCACCTTTCCCCTGCCCTGAACATGATGCATGCTGACAAGAGCAACCCTCTGCCAGAGCCTCAGCCCAGAGCTCACTCAGGAGCTGAAGAAACACTCACAGGTTTGCTCCCCTCACTGCTCCCCAGGGCTGCTCTGACAGAAAGAAAGGCTCTGCCTGCATGAGCTCAGGGATTACTTGTAAAATCTACACGCCTTTACTGAGCCAGGCTGTATGCTCTGGTTGCTTCGGGTTAAATGCAACAGGGACTTTGCAGGGTGGGTATGTTAGCAGGGATGCGGGATACAGCCTGTATCCTTTCCATACTAGACATTATCATCAGCTTGTTGCCTTGATAAATGTTTGGTTTTCTCACAGGATGGAAACTACCAACAGAGAACAACCACCTGTTCTATGGAGCCCAGCAGGGCTGATTAAGAAACGTTCCTTGAGATTCCAACCGCTAACAAACAGGGCAGCTCAGAGCTGTTTTCTGTACATTCCCTCATAATTAGCAGCCGTGGGAAAAATATACAGAGAGATTTGCTGCAACCCTTGCGTGCATGGTATAGTTCCTTCCTTGGAGGTCTCAGTGCATCTGCACACCAATAGACAAGTGACCTTTCAGTGTGCAGGCTGCTTATTCCAGAGCGCGGTACTTCTTTATGTCAATGTAATTGCCTGTTTTTGTAAGGAAACATACAAAAGGAGAGATAGTTTACAAGCATCTGTGTTCCAGAGCAGCACACTTCATAAAAACTGTGTTTGCTCAGAGCCAAACAGCTTCAAGCAAATGTGACATTTTAGACTGCGGGTAACTTTTTCGTAGAAGAAATACTTGGATGGGAAGAATCAAAAGGGGAAGGGAAGTTGGCTGGAAGAGAGGGCTGGTGCTCTCTATCTCTGTATCTAAGCAAAGGCTTAAATGCTGGCCTCTGAGAAGGTAGCATATTTGTCTCCTAGTTATTAAACTCCTCAGTTTCCCTGCTGTGCTCTAGACATGAGTTTTCCATGGCACTACGTAACAATCCACGTTCGGGGACCACTGCCAGCTTTAGGAAGGGTTCTGGGGCAGAGGGACATTCAGTTTAGTGAGGAGCTGTCCTAAGATACACCTTTCAAAGGGCATTCAGAATCTGATGTCAAGTCCCTTTCTTCACCTCTTCCCAGACCTGCCTGCTGGTATTCATGCTGCTCCGGAGCTCAGCTGTTGCAGTTGTGAGCTGAGTTACTGCAGTGCTGAGCACAGCTATCATAGTCCCATATCTTGTCTTGCTGCACCAACAGACCCTGCAGGCAGCTCTGAAGCACAGAGCACACAAAACGTAGCGAGACCTGCAGAGACCCTCTTCCACCTTTTGGAAATTGCTCTGACAAGCTACAGCAAATGGATTCATCTGGGCTGTGAGAATATTTTACTTCCCAGACTGCGATGAACAGCTGCCAAGGATTCCAGCTTCTTAGCATTAATGCAGCTGTGAGGCCTGGGGGTGACTGCAGCATTTCTGTAGTACCTGTAGCTGCTGCAGTTTCTACCAAGATGAGGAGCCTGAGCCCAGTGTGTAGGAAAATCAAGAAGATGACATAGTATATATATTGCCGCTTTGGCATTAGCAAAAGATACATCCACTATTGCTTCCTTAGGGATTTATGGACAGAGACATCTGAATGTTGAGCCAAATCCTGGCTTTTGAGTGAGTTCCTCAGAATTATTGATTTAGCCTGAATTTGTAAGTGGCCCTCCAGAGAGAATCTATTTGTGAGAGTTTGAGAGGAAAATGAATTTGGTCCCTTGATGTCAGGACAACCCAACTTCTTCATATGCATGGCTCTGTAAAGCACCATGTTTTTTCCTGTAAAAAATTAAGCCAAGAGGCTTTACTGGGAAAATTTGGTGCCTATTCAATAGCTAACAGCGTGCTTATACAGGCATTAATTAACCTGTTGAGACAAGTATGATCTCCTTGGTTTGATGAAGATGCAGCCAGTTGGGTCGTGCAGCTATCAAACCCCACCCTTCCATCCACACATCTCTTCCACCACCCGATCTAAGGTCACAGCTGTTTACTTCCTCACTTCTCAGCCAGGACACATTTACACTGCACGTTTTACCTGGCACTTCCATCTGGAAGGTCCAAACCATACTGCATTCTCCTTGTGAGAATGGAAGGTTCCTGCTCTGGGCCCAGCAGCCTGTAGGACAGGCATGCAGCAGAACAACGTTTCAAACAGCTGATGGCACTGAGCACAGCTGGAGGAACCCTGGCCCTCCTGGTAGTTTTTTCTCTCCCTTGCTTAGACTCTGGTCCCAGCCTCGGAGTGGGTCTCAGGCAGCATAAACAGCACGAATCAGACGCAGCCAAATCAGGAGACAGCTCAGCTTTGCAAACAGACGCATGAAGGCTGGGTGGATGCCAAGGTGGGCAGCCACACACAGCAGACAATCTCCATGACGCAACACCAGCCCTGCTGTGAGAAGGGGAGCTGCCAGCCTCTGCAGGTCTGCAACTGCAACAGCCCCATCCCACCGTGGGCCACTCCACAGCCCCCTGAGCTCAGCCCTACAGCAGACCTCACCCGGGCTGGTCCCAGCCTTGGGTTTGTCTTGTTAGCCCCACTGCCTGAACCAGAGGGATGCTTACACAGCATCTCACTGCCCCTCTGCAACATGTTTGTCCCTGCATGTTGCACTTGTTCCAATTTCCCTATGACACCCCTGAAGGTGGAGGAACACACCAGCTAAATAAACAGGTTGCTCTGCTCGTAAGTGCCTTATCCCCATTGGCCAGCCGACTTTCCAAGCCCTATAAATATCAGATTAGTACCACGTCCTCTGAAAGCCCAAAGTCAGGCTCTGAGCCAGGCAGCAACTGAGCTGCTCTCCTTTTAAATCCGTAACACAGAAACAACTTATTCCATTAGATCTGAAGTGGGAAAACTGGCTGGAAAACATAAATAGTAATTTCTGTCAATTAGATTATCTTCAATGGGATATTTAATATTTTTAATGGAACATCATTTAATTGCTACTCTTGGGTGCTCTGTCGCTGCTGGAAACTCTGATCTCAGTGCTTACTTCAATGAAAGACTGCCAACAGACACAAAGGACTCACATTTTAAACTCCTGCGTAGGAGTTGGGACTATTTTGCCCACGTTTCTGTGCTGGCCCAGCTCTCATTTCCCAGTTACAGTGCTGAGGAGCACGTCAACGAGAGCATCTACCATAACCGTACGAGGCTGATTTCTGCAGGCTGTTTCTGAGGATGGTCAGTGCAGATCCTGCCACAGAACCACCTCAAAAATTCAGACTGCTTCAAGATCATGAGCTGCTGGGACTCCACAGTGAGCATTGGGAAAGAAGTCCCACCCACAGTCAGGCCACTGATTGCCTTGGTCAGCCTCACCTGAGTCCCCCCCAACAGGTGCTGCCTGTGGGCTGGGGCTCCATTTAAGCTCAGCCTTGAGTTCCCTAATTTTCTTTGAGCTGTGCTGTAGGTGCAGCCTTGCATCTCTCCCTCTTTCCTGGATAGGTCATGGAGCTGTGTTACAGGTAGGCCTGTTTCTGCCCTGTTTGTGGGATGAACCTTGGGTTAATATCGTGGCTTATGTTGTTAGTCCCATTCTAATCTCCCACTGCTCTTTGGCAGTTTGTCCTGGCGTGCACAGATTATTGGGGTCACCAGCTATTGCCGTACTGATGAAGGAGAAGGAATTACCCAAAAAAAACCCCATTAATCTATGAAAATCCTAAAACCGTTCCTAGAAGTTGTTTTTGTGCTCTGCATGAGTGGCGAAACTATGAAGCCCAGCCAACAAACTCTTCTGTATACGCGTGCCTACTAAGGTGTTTAAAACCATTATCAGCTTCCTCTTCTTCAAATAGAATCTTGGAATTTCAAGTAGAAGTGTGCTTTTATTTATAGCTATAGTACATTTTCTGGCCCAAATACACAAATACAAGGAGCGAGAGCATTATGTTTCATATTGTTTACAGGATGGCATTATGTTCCCATTGCACTGCTGTGGTGAGTCAGCATGGCTGTTTAGCTCTCCCTGTTTTCAAAGGTCCTCTCCAGCATTTGGGTCAGAGTACACTTGTCAAGGGGCAGCTGCTTTGGTTACATGTTTTAAGAGGTTACTTTACATGTTGGCTTCCTGATAGCATAAAGAGCTCTCTATCAGATTGCCCTGTCAGAACAAGCCCTCTGCAGCAAGCTGTTGCTGTAACCAGGCATTTGAAACTCATGTCCTAGTTTCCCAAGATGATGAGATTTATGTTGTTCTTCACAAAAAATATACAGAAGTTTGAGTTGATATTTTTTAAAGTCTAATTTCCTACCTCACATTCTGGTTTGGGGATTTACTGTGGAAGCAGAGATTCAGACTGCAGTTCCAAACTTATGCATAATCATAAGGGTGAGAAATGTTCTGATGTGAAAGCTTTTCTCTAAGAAAAGCACCAGATATTGTGAGACTTGCTGTGGCCATGTGTGGATAGTTGAGTTGTCCTTA
The DNA here is from genome assembly GCF_054131305.1 of Coturnix japonica. Classification (NCBI taxonomy): domain Eukaryota; kingdom Metazoa; phylum Chordata; class Aves; order Galliformes; family Phasianidae; genus Coturnix; species Coturnix japonica. Next base: position 10,918,006 of record NC_140673.1, read on the forward strand.
TTCTCTTTTTGTGGGTGTTTATCAGCAAGCCTGCTTCTCCATAGCCCAACATCAGCTGTGTTAGTGCAAGCTCTAACACTGCCTTTTTTGGCTTAGTTTACAGCTGGGGATTGCGATAGCAGGACTGGGGTGTCCTGCTGCCTCTGCCCTCAGGGAGCTGCTCATTTCTCCCCTTCCTCAGCTTTTTGCAGAAAGTCCTTTCTCTAAAACTACTGGCTTTGTTTATGGCCTGCTTGCTCACAGCCTGTTCTCATCTACAGCTAAGGTTCCTGGAAGGCCATTACCCACAGGGTTCCCTTTATTTTTCTGCCTGGGTGGCTGTCAACACGGCTAAGGGCTGGAGTGACTTGAAATCCTAATGGGAGCTAAAAAAAGACTTGTGTTCTAGCCAACCTCACGTGGTCCTGCAAGACCCCAGCCCTCCCCTTGACATTCCCAGACCTTCTCTGCCACTGCTGGTGAGCAGACTGCTAGCTGACAAGGAGGGAGCAGTTTGTTACTTGTTGCCACTGGATACCAAGAGCAGGGTACCACTTTTAACTGCAGTCAGAGGGCAGGAAGCAATACTTTCAAAGCAATCAGGGTGCTCGGGCTGCAGAAAGACTCCCCCAGGGACACAGCTTGGCTTGTTGGTACTGATGGCATGCACTGTGTGAGCTGAGGAGCTGCCAGCACAGTCTTCTTTATGATCCATGTAAACAACTCAATTATTACAAATACACAAGTACAGCCCTCAGGCACTGATGCCCTGCCTAACAGCCCCACCTCATTTTCCCCTCTGGACTACATGCAGCACTATAAGTAGTTCTGGCACCTGCTGAAATTCACAGTGTTTCTCTCCCTGAAACCAGACACCCGCCGTAGTTAATTAGCACGTCCCAGACTGGCACAAGTTAATGCAGCTTCACTGAAGCCCTTGAAGTTTCATGGAATTTTTCCTGCCCTGGCTCTGAGTCATTAATAGGTACACTTCTGACTATTTTTATGCTTTTCAAATTATTTCGTTAGATTACAGAAGCAATTATCGGCCCAATTTTTTTTTTTTCTGCCCTGGTTTGAAGGGAAAAAAGCTTTCTGTTACAGTAAATCACCAGGCAGAGCCTTTTTTATTGTGCTTGTTCTATGTGGGTATAACCAAGCGATCAATAAATTTGACTGCGGGAGAGCCAGCTCTCACAGATAGGTAGGTCCCACGCAGCCCTGTTTCTGGGGCTATGCTTCTTTCTATGTCTACAGACAGTAAAATGCGTATACGTTTGTACACTGCTACAAATCCTGTGACTTGCATAGTAGAGCTGCTTTTGCTATGCAGCTGAAATACTGTAGTGAGGCTTTTCTTGATGCTTGGAGAAGCGACTGCTGTTGGGGATACATGAACCAAGCAGGTGAAGCTGTGATATGAGAAGGGTGGGAGAAGTAGTTGGAACCAGGATGTGAGAAGATACTGAATTCAGATTTTGAATGCTGGCTTTGGATGTTGTCAAACAGAAAAAAAATCAAGCACACACACGGTATGGATCGCTAGACTCCTGCTAAGGTGTGCTTGCTCAGCAGGCAGTAAAAGTGTTTGCTTCTGCACAGGCTTTGCAGCCTGGAAATGAAGCTGTATTTGAAGTAGAGGTCTTGAGGAGGAGCAGCTGTGCTGCTGCACTGTAAGTGCCTGTATTCTATGGCTGGGAGCTCTAGCAACAATGCTGCTGCTTTCTGGCTGATCTGACATGTCCAGCTGTTTGTGTACCTTGCACTGTCGTAGAGATAATTTTGAGGTAGATTCTAGCAAAGCTTTCAAGCTCTGAAGGTTTTTACTATGTTTGAAGCACCAACGTGTCTTGTATATCAAGAGTTAATTGCTTAAAATTAGCCCAGTGGAGTGCACTTGTAAGAGTGGTTACTGCAGGATAACTCACTCAGACCAGTTTGTGTGTGTGCAAAACAAGCAACAAAAGCAGTTCTGTATCAAAATAGTTTATTAAAAACAGTAAGACTTCACTGAAGCTTGCTGTCTCAAACCAAATTATGACATATTGCAGCGTTCAACACAATCATAATCTGTATATAAATATAATACTGTATAGCTCCTGTTCACTGTAGCTGGGCTTTGCCCTCTGCCCAGCTTCACGCAGCCCTGCTGCCATGCCCAGCCCTGCAGGCTGTGCTGCACAGCTCATTCCTCCTAGAGCAGAACTGGCTGTCCCCTCCTTGCACAGCAGTGAGGGTAGAACTGGTGCCTGCAAACCACACACAAACCTCAGTACATCTCTTTGCAGCTCATGTCAGCTTAAACAAATGGTGTTACAACACCCAGGAACTGATGACAGCAGTACTGGTTGATGTGCAGGGAAAAAAAAAAAAAGCCACCAGAATCTATACATGACTCAAGTTCCCAGCACTGCTCAACTGCACAGACTTGTGCTTCTGCTTGCAGAAGGGCAGCTCTGTGCTGACCTGCTGTATAACACCACAGCTATGACAAGGAGCGTGTCACAAGGCACAGCTCAGTTAGATGCGTGCAGGCTCCTTTACTGCAGCACTCCAAAAAGGACATCACCAGCCTGGTGCACTGCTGCCAGCCACAAACGCCTTCCAACAATGTCCTTTGCCAACAGCTTTGCACCAAAGTCAATATCAGTCCTTATGCTGCGGCAAACTGACTGAGTGCTCCCATCTCAGTCTCTCAGGTCAGGATGCTGCCAAGCCAGCTCAGTTCCTTGGTAGCTGAGAGGTGTTTCCTCACTCTGCACTCATGTTCCCTGGGCAGCTCTGGTGATGGGAGGCTTCTTGCACAGCTCCTGATAGAACTCAGATTCCAGAAACCGTGGGTATGAGTTGTTCTCCATGAGGCTGTAAACTCTCTTCTGTGCTGCACTGAAGCAGGTGTGTGTGGCTTCCTGGAGGTTCTGTGCTATCATGTTCTTGGTCTGGAAGTCAATGTTTATCTGAAATACAAAAACCAGATGCTTACTTTCTGAGAACTGAATCCCAACAAGCACAACACTTTTGAAGAGGTCAGGAGTCCTTTTGCTTCAGGGATAAATTGATGTAGTTTCTTTTAAATTATTTCTTTACTATGAAAACTTGGAGTAATCCAGGTATGCTGTTTTCTGGTGCCAAACCCAAGTGTTACAGGTGTTTGACAAGGCTGGTTTTCCTCCCCCCCTCCCTATTCATGCTAAGGTGGAATCTGGAGTACAGCTTGTACCATTTTCCACCTTGATGAAAGAAGGCAGTCAGGGAAAAGTTGTGCCCAATGCATTTGTGACATCTGCATCTTACAAGCTCAGAGGAATAGAGTGGGGCTAAAGACACGGAACAGGGCAATGCTTATGTGCTTTCCTTACCTCCTTGGGAGCCTCCTTTTCAATGAAGTCATTGTAGATTTTCTTTGCCTTCAGTGTCAGCTTCTGGGGGGATTTGGTTTTCTTGAAGTCCTCACATGCCAGCCAGAACTCGATGTTCTCTTCGCAGAACTCAGACTTCAGAAAAGCTCGGAAAGCAGCAACACCATCTAGGGAAAGGAAGGGGGGAGGGAGGCAAAACCACATCAATTAAGTATTCCAGGCATCTTATATTTGCCAATTTGTCACATCTGCTCCTAGCAAAATATTTTGCTGTAGTTCTGGTCTTTTCTGCAATGTTATGGTAATAAGAAATCCACATTGCAAGCAAATTAACACCCTAACAGCTTGGCAGGCTTCAAGTCAGCCAAATTAATGTAAGTGCAAAACCAAAAGCTGTTTCTAGTCAGTGTGTACCCTTATGATACCTGCAGATGAGCTACGTTAAGAAGAAAAGCTCTAGATGGGATCATCCTCATTAACCTTTATGCTGGAGCAAATACTTCTGACAGCACAACAAACCCCTGGAACGCTTTTGCAATGGAAAGGATGACTCAGAAGTTCAAAGAACAAATGGCCGTATCAGCTCTTAGTTGTTACTGCTGTGCTGTTGAGTGCTTTTTTTTTCCCAGCAAAAATCTGCCCCACAAGAAAATGAAATCAGTGGACTTCTGTGCTGCAGAATCCTTACTGAATTATAAGAATGAATCTGATTTGGATAAGAGAGCACAGTGCTTTGCACTTATGGCAAAGCCAGGCTGAATAGGTAAAGTTGAACTACAGAGCCTACAGCTACAATGCTTCAGAGTGGGGAGCTCTGCTTTAATATTACTTTAAGAGCTCCGTGCAGTACTGACATGCAAGGAAGCCATCTCCAAACTACATCAGCTTCTCCCCTGCTTCGTTCTTAACAGTTACAGCCTGAAGACCAACTTACATTTGTTAGCCAGCAGTTCATCGAAGGCTTCTGACCACAGCCGGGCTTCCTCGGGGGAAGGTCTGTGTGAGGCAGAGAGAAGAACAGAGAAAGTGAGACCGCTGCTCGAGATCTGCTGCTTCTTTTGTGCAGCACTCGAGTTATCTAAGGCTGGAACTCACCTGAAATAGGTGTGGTGTTTGCTCGCTTTGTTGGACTTCATTTTGCCAGAACGGGAAGAGTTCTGCAGGAAGTAGCTCAGCTTCTTCTTCCAGTCTTTAATGCTGGAAAAACAAAAGACGCTCATTTACAACGAAGCCGTCAACCACCAACCTCACCCCAGTACCCAGAGCCGCCTTCAGGCTGCGAGCAGAAGAGAGAAACCTTTCCCTTCTGCCGAGCCGGCGGTGCCACTCACATGGTGCGCTTCATCATCCTGCCCTTGTCCGTCTCCTCCAGCTCAGCTCGTCGCCGGCTGCCCCGCTCCATCCGCCCGCCGTCCTGCGGCAAAGCAACGAACACGGCGCTCTGCATCGCCCTACACCGCTGCCCGGCTGCAGCAGCGCCCCATATAGCACCCGTGCTCCGCCCCACGCCCCGCCCCGTATGGCCGGGCGCTCCGATATTGATTTATTCTCTTTTTTTTCCTCCTTTCTCCTCCCACCCCTCCCAGAGCTACTTTTCTCTCCGCTCTTTTCTTTTCTCTCTCCTCTTTAAACTGCTTTTCCAACTCTACTTCTCTTTCTCTTCGGTTTGCAGATTTGGGTCCGTGAAGTCAGCACAGGCTTCTGAGCAGAGAAGAAAAGGAGGAAGGAGGAATAAAGGCCCCTTTATTCAAAAAAGAAAAAAAGATAAAACCAAAGCGGCGATAAATTTGAGCACGTCGTTTTGCCCCCTACCGGCCGCACGCGTCACGACACCTTTAGTCTCGGAAAAGCATCCCCCCCCCACAGCCGTGTGCCAGGGCATCTTGCCTTAGGTGAAAACGGCCTCTATTTAATAATTGAAAGCGTTTAAAGAAGAATGCAGCACTGCTGCCTGTTGCATGCAGGAGCTGCCCAGGTGGGAGCTTGCTAAGGAAAAGCCTGTGTGAGGATGAGAAGGAATAGTCTCACGTTGCTCCAGGGGAGGACCAGGTTAGGTATTAGGAATAGTTTGTGGTGATAGAGTGGCACAGGCTGTGCTGGGAGATAGGGGGGTGTCCTCGTCCCTGGAGGTGTTCCAGAAAGGAGGAGGATATGGCACTGAGAGGCATGATCAGTGCGGATGGGCTGGAGTTGGGCTTGAAGAGGTCTTTCCAACCTTAATGATTCTAAGACAGCTTTTGTTATGTCTTTAAACAGTGAGAGGGGAAAATAGCATTTCAGGTTAAAATAAAACACTGGAGGCATTCAAGGCCAGGCTGGACGTGCTCTGAGCAGCCTGGTCTGGTGGTTGGTGATCTTGCACATAGCAGGAGGTTTGAAGCTAGATGAGCATTATGGTCCTTTTCAACCCTATGAACGTGGAATTGTAAGGTTAGATGGCCTGATAAGGTATACTTGCTATAACATCTGGTTTTAAAAAGATACTTAGATCAACTTTGATCATCTGCATTAATATGTATTTGAAGTTTACATTTTCATTACACTCCTAAAGTGAGGCTATTAGCATGTTTTGTTGGTTCTGTGTTGGTTTTTTGCAGTGAAGAAGAAACTACATGGAATAGTTTCTTGCTGCATCATGCTGTGCTGCGTGCTTTCTGGTGGTGACCCTGACCTTTGCTGGGACAGCAGTTAAAACATTTGTGTGACAGAAGATGTTTCCTGTGTATGATTTAAATAGAAGGGGAACGTGTCTGACATCAAACAACGTCATCAGCGCTGCTGCTGACATCACGTGAACTAGGCAGGTTGCACCAGTCTGCTTTTGGGATGGCAGAGGAGCCACAGGCAAAGTGAGGGATGCAACATCCGTGCTGCATCTCACGCTGCCTCTTGCTGATGGTATTTTGAATGTTCCCATAAAATCCAGCAGTGCTGCCCCAACCCATCCTCACTCACTTGGGGTGCAACAGCCTCTGTGTGTCTGCACAGCAAGGGCTGCTACCGGTGTAGTGCCAAACCTTTTCCTTTATGTCTTTTGAAGACTTAATCTATTCCTGTAACTGTAATCTCGCTGTAAAGGAGCAAGGCCAATGGAAAGTGAGGGGGGGGGAGCCTGCAGCCCGAACTTGCTGCTCAAGTCAGTGAGAATTCAGCTATTGCCAAGTAATGAAATCTGATGTCGGGCATTAATGACACAAGCTCTCACCCTGGAGATCACACTTCTTTTTGCAGAGGCTTTCTTGAGAATGTTCTGTTCTTTTTCTGCTTATACGATTCCTGCTAGCAGCAGCGATAGCGAGATGCACAGGGAGCTGTAACATATGCAATAAACATCCAGGGTAGAAGATGAGGTTTTTTCCATCTTAGTTACGTTATGTGTTGCAATAGCTGTGCTGATCTTTTCCAAGTCCCCGGAGAGCAGGCATTCTCACTGCATAGTATTTAAGTCTGTGTCTGCATTTGCTAAAATGCCAGTCCTTGTTTCTTCTTTTTATAGAGAAGACTTGGAGGATAGGAAAGAACATACCAAAAAATAGTGCAAAGAGTTTCATTAAAGCCCAGAGGAGAGAAAATGCTTTTGCATGGTGGCTCAAACCATACATCAGAGTTATCGGAGGAATGCTTTACTGAACTGTTGTCTGGTGCTAGCAAAAAGTCATGTTCAAAAGAAGGAATAAGGTGTTAAGATATGATTCATTACAATTGCCTCCCTTTCTGATATTTCTGTATGCAAGAGAAGATGTTTACTCCAAGCATTAGTCTGCTTCTCATTCTGTTGTTTGCATTCAGGACTTCCAGTCCTTCTTACAGCTCCAGCAGCATGCAGTGTGTGTGACTGCTGGCTTTCTAGCTGCCGTGTGATGGATTGCTGGAGGCTCGCTGAGGTCAGCTTGGTGCTCCCTGACGCTGGTGCTGCTCTGCTTTACCCTACGTGATTTTCCAGTTGTGAAGCTGCAAACCTGCAAATCACAAGAAGCCATTTCTGGGCCTAAATTTAACACTATTGTGGCCCAGCACTAAGACCGGAGCAATTAAATGTTTGGTCTTTGCTAAATAGAAAATAAAATGCATCTTGTTATGTGCGGATCTCTTTTCACTCAACAAAATCCTCTGTCTGAGTAGTGTATAAACCAGACAGAGCTCTCTGGGCACTCATCAACCCCAGCTGTTATCCACCTTGTTTTTACATAGACAGCCATGGGAGTTTATAAAACTGCTAAAAATAGCCCTGGAATTGAACAAAAAGTGGATAAACCAGAACAATATGCCTTCTTGCAGCATTTGCTGTTCTGTGGCCTTGTACGTTTGTCACACTGTGAGAACAATTTGAATTCAGGCTTTGAGGAGCAGATTCTGATTCCTCCTCTGCCCACCAAGGCTGGGAAATGTTGGCTTTGGGTGCTGCCCTGCTGGTGGGAGATCTGCTTAGTCCCTCTGGAAGCAGAGGCTGAGCAGAGCCTGCTGAAACCGTCTGCCTTGCAAAGGACAGGACATTCTCAATATCCCTTACCTCTTCTGTCAATACTGAAAACAAACAGCTTAGCAAGAAGCAGTGTATTTTTAACAATGAAATTTTCTTTGCAGGCACTACATCGTCTGGGCTGCAAAGATGTGATTAATCTTGTTTGCTGCTAACCAGGTGATGCAAAACAGTGTCTCTGTGATTTGTTGGTCTTGCAGTCTATTTTGTTTCCCCCTCTCTCAAAAGGCCATGTTAGTTAAACTCTGTGTGCAGAGGGACGTTGAACAAGCAAGTATGTTTGTTAAACCTGGATGTGTGGACGTTGTCATATCATTCGTAACACATTCAGTACACGATCCTTTTGGTGATTATCTAAGTTAATGAAACCTAAATGGCATTAGTCAGACACTGAGCTAGAAAGTCTGCGTGACTTATAAATCAATCCATTCCTCCTCCCCTGCAGGTGAATGCAGTCAGGAGTACAACAGTGAGCAATCTGAAGACTGGGGAGGAATATGAAGAATTCAGAAAGTTTGGGGTTTTGAAAACAAGTATTTCGTCTGGACTAGAGAGAGCACAAGTGAAAGCCAGAAGGAAGGATTCCTGCACAGTGTAAGTGGTGCCACATTCATCCAGTGGCATCCTGACCTATTCCCATAGAGAAAGCAGTGAGAGTAATCAGTGCAAGATATACAGAGTGATATTTGCCAGCTTCTAGCAACCCTCCTGGCTGGTTCAGGAGCACAGCGAAGAGGTGAGGCTGTGGCCGGGGATGCACAGGGAGTGCAGAGTGCCTCAGCCTGGGAAAGAGCCGCAGGTAAGCAGCCTGGGACATTAGTCACTCACTTAATGCTCAGCATTGCAAAACAGTGCTTTAATCCTCCAACTGAAGTGCATTAGTTGGAGGAAAATGCATTGTTCTCCTGGAACATTTTTTCTCATCAGCTATTTGTTCAGCACTCAGACAAGTCTTCAGAAGAAAGCAGCTCGGAGTTGATTCCAGGTGAGTCATTCTGTATGGAAATTAAGGATCCAAACCTTTAAATGGTATGAATGGAGCTACAAAGTCATTTATCACATTTAAAAAGAAATTAAGCAGATAAAACTCCCCAGAAATCATTGAAGCAATGCTTTGCTGTTGCTCCAGCATTAGAGTTCCTCAGTGCATCACTGCTATAGCAGACACGTGTGGCAGGTAACTGCACTAAGATGTACTTTGTGTTGTTTATGGTGCTGGCAAACAGCAGCACAGGACTGCACGCTTCAGTAGGTTGTGCCCAGAAGCCTAAAAAGCTACACGTAATTTGGCTGTGTTTTGACAAGCTGTACTTAACACTGGTGGTGGGTGGCTCAGGTGGGAGCTTCCCAAAAGCTGAATGCAGCATCACTGATAGGTGAGAGCAAGAAACCTGAGTTAAGGTTAAGCTTAGCATATCATAAAGATTAGCTTAGCTTATCATAAAACTGGTGTTTAGTTGCTGCAAATTTCTTTTTTTTTTTTTTTTTTTTAATGTTAAATCATGTTGTTTATTTAATCTCTTTGCTTTAAATAAGTTTGGCTTTTTGGTAGCTCTCCAACCCAAACTGTTATTTGAAGACTGAGACAACATTCCTGGCAAGACTGGGACCTTAGAAAGAAGCAAGGGGACGAGATGGCGCAACTCTTTGGGATATATTCAAACACATCAGGTGAATTACAAGAAGAAATTAAAAGAACAAAAAATTACACTGAGGAAATGACTCTCTTCCATGTTATACACCTACATCCACAGTATGACTTACACCAACTGTATTGACTGTCATCTGTTTCCTTTGGGTACAGAATAGATAAGGACAATGTCCTCCATTTATTATGGATTACTCCTCTCTTGCATGCTGTGTAAACCATACAGCTTGTTTACTGCAGACTAATAGAGATGCTGTAATCTGCGTACAGTAAGCAGCTATGAGAGATTAATTTCACATCTGTGGACAAGTCTCTGAGGGGTCTTGTGCACTCACTGCAGGGATAAAAGGAGCTGTTAGTTCTAACAAGGGATTCAATTTAAAAAGCCACTCATGTCTAGAAGCCAAATAAGGAGAGCAATTGTGCAGATTACTTACTAATTACTTACTAATGTGCAAGCACTTAAAGTTATGAAAGAAAGAGTAGCCACTGGAAGCTGCCAGGACTTTCAACATCTAGATTAGGCTCAAGTCTGTGTTCAGCATCATTCATTTAATGGCCCATTCTGACATACCCAGCTCAAACAACTGCTGTTTTTCTCATTCTTTCCATCACTCACTCAAAAGCAGCTCTGTGTTTATACAAGGCACTGTGTTTACTGCCATGGGGAAGAAGGTCAGGCAACAAAACACCACAAAAGATGCTTGAGTTTGAAACCTCATATTTCTGCAACTACTCCAAAGCTGGAGCAACGCTGGGGCTCAGTGGAGAGGACCCTTGGCATCACTGCTGGCTGCTCACTGCCTGGCTGATGTCCATCTTTGCTGGACTGATGGGGTCAGTGCTTCGTGGAATTATGTGCCTTATGATTAACTTCAGCTGCATGGGCCGTGTGAGCAGTGTAAATGAGAATGTAAACTCCATGTATGCACAAGGAATGACATATTTATATTTACTCTTGGAGCTGAAAGAGAAAGTCAGTTTGTGTGTGTGTGAGGGGAGTAACAAATGGGACTAGGATGAATGCAGTCTCCTTGGTTCTTAATGTGAGGCATGTCTGGAGAAAACAGTGAGGGAGATTTGCAATGCACTTTCCTGAGCAGGGAAAGGAGAGGTGCTTTTGCCTGCTGCCTTAGCTGTGTGCTCTCTTTATATATAGGCAGAATGCATCTGAATTGTATCCTCTGTATTTCAGAGAGCAGACAGAGGTGGAGAATGAATGTATGTTGGTAGCCTGTTTCTTCTGAGCTGTAGATGCTGCACTTCTGGGAGTACTGCACAACTGCCCTGTACCCATTTTACAGTCTTACTGCTTTGAATATCTTCCTATTGAGTCTCCTGTCTGCCTCTTATCAATTTATTTGCATTTATTAAAACTAGGAAATGTGGAACTGAAATGAAAAAGGTTTTTTTGTTAGAGCCTGTAACAACTAAGCTACCTTTGTTTTCTCTGTCAGTGTGTATTTGAATTTATAAAGGCATTGCTAGCCCCAGCTCTGTCTTCTGATAGGGAAATCACCAGCTTGATATTTTACTAAATCCCCATTTATTTATTTTCTTCCTTGTGGACACAGCACTATTTTGGAAAATGGAATGAGAGGGGGAAAAAAAAAAAAGAGGGAACATGGAGATCTAAAACCAGGCCTATATTCCCCTGTGAATCCACAATATCCTGCTGTACCTTGTAGAATTTGATGATGGACTCGCATAGCCAGTGATCAGATCTTGTCTGCTCAAGCCCTTAGTCACAATTTATGGCTCAGCAGCAGAAAAATAGACTGCACTTTGCTCAAGTTCTACTATTGCTTCTGGTTTTAACACTTCTCTCTTTGTATTTTTGAACGTATTGGCCTACCCAGGCGTCAATCATTAGTTCTCCCATTTTGTGGACTGTATCACTTCTGTTTGTGTTTCGATATTGTTTCTTTGTAGAAGGATGCCATATCATGTTGAAGTGGCAGAACTGTAAGAATTGGATCTATTAAACATCGTTAATGGGTTGCAAGCTGTTAGGTTGCCTGCAAATGGTGTAGTTCTTGTTTTGTTTGTTTGTTTCTTTTGTATGTATCATATCTCTTGGGATGTATACAATTTACCTTCATAAGAGGGTAGTGATTAACTATTGCCTAATAGCAAGAATCAGAATTTGGGGTTGCTGTTGGAAGAAAGTGACCAAGTTTTGTGGTGTGAAACACCTGCATGAGACGGAGACAATGCATGTGCAGAGTGTGTGATGAGGTTTTAGATCAGTTTAGTTAGGACTGCATGATGTTTAAGTCACAAACAGATGGGTATTTAATTCAGCATTGTCTTTTGCATGCCTAGCCTCTTATATCTTAGTGGAGTAGCAGTGATTCTCTGCCTCTTGTCTCACATTTGCTTGCTATTAATTAGCGATTCACATCATCGGGGACATCTCTTCCTGAAGGTACGTGTAGCCTTTGAGTATTTTCAGCCATCATTCCAAGTATGACATATTTATCTGTCTGCTCAATACGGTTCCTGCTTTGAAATAGCAACATTATTTTTTTCAAAACAAACTTTCTGAAAGCAGGCCCAAATGCACATAAAATTATCCACGTTTACAGCAAAGTGCAATTTGGACTGGAATATTCTTGGTACGGTAGCAGCATTGCAAGCTTTTAGGAATTTAGGATAATTATAGAGACAGAGCTCTAATGCTCTTTTCTGTGAAACCATTTTCAGGTGAGAGCCTCTCTGGAGAGAGAAATCCATTTATGCTGTTTGCTTTGCTGCAGTCACCTCTGTTCAGCCATTGCATGGTTGGTTTCCTTGACCAAGCTGCTTTTCTGCTGTTCCTTATCTACCACAGTGCCACCTTCCATGGCCTTGCAAGACCTCCTCCATTTTCTCAGCTTATGCTTTGTGAATTTCCAAAGCTTTTCTGTTCCTCATGGTTTCTTTATTCATTTTTTTTTCTATCTATATTGTCTGTAACTAAAAGTGGATGCCCTTGAGCAATGTTACAAGTACTCAAGATGTAAGAAAAAAAAACCAACAAACTAAGCAATTCCTGCTTGCTGCTTAATTGTAATTCTTCTGAGAATGTCATGTTCAGAGAATATAGAGAAGATAAGACTTCTTTCTTTGTTTGTTTCCTGGTGTGTGGGGACAAATGGCACTTGGTGTTCACTCCTGTTGGCTGGCATACTATTGTTGGTGGGCAATAGATCTGTAAAGGTGTACTAATGGGCAGGAGCAAGGAGAAAGTGTGAAGAAGGGAGATTAGAATGATTAAAGGAATAAAACATCTGCCTGGCAAGAACAGAAGGGATAGGACTCTTCGATCTACTGAATGGGGGAAGGCAGAGGGGTGGTGTGTTCAGGGTTTTACATAATCAGATGGAAGTGAAGTGAAAACCAGAATGGGAACCAGTCCTCAGCCAGTAGGCAGTGAATTTATAAAACTTGTTTCAACAGAAAACTGCGGAGATGGGGAAGTCAGCAAAAAGGTTCAGACGGGGATTCAGTAATTTCATGGGCATCTGGTCCAGGTGTAGATGTTGAAAAGGACAAAACCCTCCAATGTGTCAAGTACAATTGTGAATACTGAAGGACTGTGAGAGGAACAGAGCAAGAAACAGTTTGATTTCTTAAGCTTTCCCTACCTATCTTCTTTTAGGCACATACAGCTGGGCTACATCAGGTGTTAGTTCAAGCCTCTGTGGCATTTGGTGTGTCCTTATAAGATTTACTTATAGCTCAGACCACAGCACATTTAGGACTTAAAGCATTTCCCACTGTAAAGCCTACGATTAAGGAACTTGTATACGCACAAGATTTTGCGAGGCTCAGGCCTTATACTTTATTTGGTTAAATAATACCATGAACATTTACATGGCTATATAAATAATCGTTTCCAGTTAGAGCTGTCAGCTGAGCCAAACTAGAGATCTAAAGTGCCAAGGATTTAGTACATCTCCTTCTAATTTTACCCTGGCTGAAAGTGTGTTTAGAAGATGAGGTACAGATAAAAATCAGATAATCAAAATTATTTAGTGTTCTGTCACTCGTAAAATGTTTTATCAGTTAAAAATAAAAGGTGAGAAAAACATGATAATCTTTTACAAGAAACAAAGCCATATCTAAAGACTGGATTAGGAGGCTGTGTTTTAAGTGACAGGAGATGATTGCAAACAGTCTACGTTGGATGTTGACAGAGATCTCGTGATGTGTGGCTTATGCTTGCTTCACAAAGAGATGCTACCTGCAGAGCAAGAGTCACGCGTTGTCTTAGCAGTAGCTAATTACCTGGAAGATGGGAATAAAAACATGAATGACTAAACCAAGCGCTGGAGCTGTGTGGAGAGGTTCCAGCTGGTTTGCTAACTGGTTTGCTGTTAGAAAATGCTGATTCTCCCAAGTGAAAACACTTTGTTGCAATATGTATTATCAATGAGGTCATCACTTACGTTCCTTCCTAGCTGTTCTTCTACTGTGGTAGGCTCCTTAGTGGTCTGCCAGGTGGATGGCATAGAACTGAGCCCTTTGTCTCTTCCTCTGATGGATTTGCAGGGCTTCATGGCTGGTGTGGGCGCCCGGCTCACTGAGCTCTCCCACGTGTGAGACACATAAACCCCAACCGTATTCTTTTCAGTTGATGGAGGACCGTCTTTTCCCTTAGTCTGAAAAGCTGTCAAATGGAATGCAATAAGCTTCTTCCTTAACATGTTTACAGAATGGGTCTTGTGGCACAAAGGATGCTGAGATATTTTCACATGCATCAAAATTTATTAGCGGCCAGAAAAGAGGTGAGATGTTTTTTTTTAACAGTCATAGAATTATTCTTTCTTAGTGGTTTTTTGTATTCCTGGACAATTTTGTGTTAGCAGCCTGGTGGTTCATTAACCAGGAATACTGCATGAGCTATTTTGGTGGCTTTGCAACCATGAATGTATAAAGGGAATGCCAAAGAAGGAACAAACAATGGGGCTATTCTCTCCATTAGAAAACACTTCTTTATTTCAGTTATGTGCATGACTGTTGTTTTTTTGGTTCTGAGGTGAATATTTGCTCCATCAGACAGATTTATTTGGTGTCTGGTAATTTATGTTTGTGTCTAATGGATGTCAAGACTTTGCAGCATACAAGGAAGTAAGAACTGTTGAGCTCAGCAAGTCGTATTCCAGTCAGCAATGTCAGCTGGAAGCTGAGACACGAGGTATCACCTCAAGGAGAAACAGAGAAAACACTTAGGATTGTTTATCAAAGCATAAGGGCAAACTGACTGCAATGCTGGGAAATCTGTATTCATCTTTGTCTTTTCTATGCAAAAACTACTGTACTAATAAGGAAGGAAGACAGGAATGAGAAAAATAGGGCTATTGCTAGACAATTAATTCTTGCCAAAGAGACCAATATGTTTACAGAATGATGTTTATGCTATGAGAAGGAACAACCATTAGTGACTTTAAACATTAGCCATTCAGTCTCTATAACTCCCAGATGTTCCTGCTGGCAGAGGCCCGCTGTTCTTCAGCCTTACCACTTGTGCATCCTTAAAAGGGATGTGGAGTGATGTGTCTTCACTTTGGAGCTAAACTGAGCAAATGGTGATTTACTTCTGTAGGGTGCAGGCTTGCTATTGTTCCTCTATGTGCTCTGCATATGCTGAGTTTAGACCTTGTATGGCTTCTGGGTAACCAAAGGAAACAAAACCACTTTTTGTTTCTTTCTGGTCAAAATCCAGGCCATAACAGAAGGTGAAGCTATAAAGAAGATTTACTTTTACTTGCAACATATATATCTTATGGATCAAATGGCCCCTCTGTCATGATTGTTGGTGGTGTAAGAATGGAGTTGGTTTGAATAATTGTTAAGGGAAGAACAGCGTTGGGTTGAAAGACTGGAGATGGTCCCACAGCACAGCATTTGATCTGCATCTGAAACACTGTCTTTCTTGTTTTACTCAGGACTCTGTAATTGTTTTGTTTTGCTCTTTAAAAAAAAGCTTAATGCAGATAGATGAAACAAGATGTTTAAAACAACTTCCTTGTCTTGTGAAACATGTCCATTTAATCATGAACATATAGACACCAGAGAAACAAGTTATTCCTTCATTTCACCAGTAGAAAACACAAGTCTTCCCTTATTTCTGACTGGTGGATTCCACCAAGGATGCATACAACGCAGTATATTTTTTTTATGTTGCACTTACAAAATACACTCAGAACAGTCTAGAACACTTGCAAGATAGCCAGGTTTTAATCTTTACACAAAGAAGTCTGTTCTTTCCAGATTATTTGTGCCATTTTTTTGGCCTTGTGTAAGATAACAGTCTTGTTCCCAACAATAAAGCAACACATGAGAAATGTTGTGGCAGGAATCTTGGTGCAGTGCTACGCAGACATTCAATGAGAGGCTGTCAGTGTGGTGCTGGAATTAAGATTAGGAATCAGAAAAGGACAGCTGATAGTAATTTTTAAGTGAATCACTGCTGGCCAGCAAAATTGCAATAGTAGGATGTGTTAATGAAGATTTATCTGAACTGTAGTTGGTAAAAAGGGCTGGAGTTAATGCTAGGTTCTGTAAATATTTTTGCTGGTCTTTGCATGGCCGAAAAGCTGGAATAGCAGAGTCCAATAAATTATGAATGTTTTTCTACAAGGATTATATGTGCTGTCCATGCAACCTGAATATGGCAGTCAGGATGGAGCATACATTTCAAAATGCATGTTACCGAATGCCTTTGTGTTCAGTTGGTGATTGTAGTGAGGCCTGCCATCAACTCTCAGTGATGGAGGCTTAGTTTTAGTACTGGTATGCATTATTATCCACAGGGCACAGCAAGTTTGGACTGTAGTTGTTTGTTAAAAATATTAACAATCCATTTCTTCAGCATCATTTCCAGTTCTCAAGTTCTCACGTTCCTTTGGTCCCTGGGAAGGGACAGGAGAGGCACAAGCTTACATCTGACATTTTTAGAAGGTACTGTGGAGAATGCATTAGTATTATTTTGCTTACATGCATGCCAAAATCAAAGGAGAGATAAGCATTTTCAGTACAGGAAGATCTTAAAATACTCCGATCTCATTTTGAAAAAGTGGAAAATAAACTTCAAAAAATAGTATTTAAAGTCTTTGAAGTCTTCTTCTATTATACGATCCTGTCTCTTGCAGTGCAATTCCCAAAGAAACAACCATCTCGTGACCAGAGCTAAAATAGAATAGAAAGAGTAACTGCCAAGGCAGCTTTTATAGCAAAGTTTCTTCTTGCAAGTTTGTTTGGAGTGCTGAACTACCTTCTTTTTCTCCAAATACATTCTAAGAATGAACTGCAAGTTATTCATTCTCTAACCTTGCAATGGAGTTGCTGATGTCTCTCCAAGCTCTCTCTAGCAATGAGAGAATTTTTGTATCAGGATAAGATAAACTCCATATCTGGATTTCCATTTATTTTATTTTTTTTTTTTATTCTTTACTAGAGATAAATTGTTAAAGGAACAACTTGAAACCAGGCCAAAAGAATATGCTCAGTGCTCTGGGCTTTTTGCTTACTAATTTCAATGAGGAAAGAGGTAAATCATCACAGTTATTATTTGCTGTGATTATCTGTTAGAATGTAAATATATTATCTGTATCACTTGGTTTCTCTTGATTGTATATTTGGTAGCATAGATGTTAGAGTTTTGGTTTGCTTACTGTAAATGGATGCTGTGATGTTGCTGAAAGTTCAGAAACTCATTATTACTGTCATGTGCTATTTTTCTTCTCTGTGCATTGGATGCTAACAACAAAACGTGTCCATAGCACAGCTGTCCCACATAGAATTAGAAGGATTAGTGCTAAGTTTTCTTAACAGGTCTAGAGGGGCCTTTTCCTAACATCAGCTTTAGCCAGTCTTGAGAGGAGGGATCTCACTTCTCAAAAGTTGATGTCTGTTGTCTTCTTTCCATTTCTTTCATGGCAGAACTAAAGGAGGCATTCCACAGCCTGAATCTTATCTTCTTCTCAGGACTAGATGGAAGAGAGTTTATAAAAAGTCTTCTTCAGAGGGGTATAATGTGAATAACAGCTCTCTTATACTGGATTAACTTTGAAAATGAAGTGCAATGTTTATCTTAGTTTCTTCTCCAGTCAGCTATTTAAGATGGTAAGTTAATTTACTTTTGCACAAAACGATCACATTCACCAGATAAATTAGATGATTCCACTGAAGCTCTGTACAGTTTATCCGTAAACAAGGAAAGCAAAAGAAGAATTATTAAAAGGAAGTGACTTGTTTTTTTCACATAGCTCTAAGTTCAAAGTCAGAGAGGTCTTCCCAACATATGAAACAAACCAAACAAACATGAAAAGCCCCTTGGATATGAACTGGCTGTTTTGATGAACACAAATACCTAAGTTCTGTGTGAGAGCTCAGAAATTCAAAAGCAGAAATCAGATTCAAGGAACGCTGCAAGTTCTGTATGAGCAGGAAAAACGACTTCTTTACTTTGAAAATGATGAAGCCCTGGAACAGGCTGCCCACAGAGGAGGTGGAGTCTCCTTCTCTAGGGATGCTCAAAGCTCACCTGGATGCTTTCCTGTGCGACCTGCTGTAGGGAACTTGCTTTAGCTGGGGGATTAGGCTAGGTCAACTCTAGAGGTCCCCCCACAGACCCTACAATTCTTCAGTTGCTCCTGATATGGGCATCACTCCATCTTTTCTCTGGCTTGAGAAAATTTGTACAACTGTTAATATTCCAGCTTCAGCCATTTAAAAAGTTCTATGAATTAACAATGTGGAGAAGGATAGGAATGAGTGTTCTAGGCAGTCAGAAGTGTTATTTCTTCTCACTGGAGAAATCAAAATTGAGGTACAGCCGAAAGCCTGCAGTTAGAAGCCCCTCGCCTGTCCTGGCAGCATCTCCCTGTGCTGGAGAGGAGCCTTCAGGCTCTGCCAAGGTGACCCTCTTGCCAAAACATCTCTCCAGGGAAATTACTGTGGGTTGCCAACTCTCCCTTAGGAGGAACATTGCCTTAATGCTTGTGGGTTGATTCCCTAATGAACAACCATTCACAGCTACTTTAGATGACTGTAATGAACTTATGCTGGAAGACTATCTTATTACAGCCTTGCTACAGGCTGTTATTGTTGTCTAACTGTAGTTCTATTATTCATGGAAACAGAAAAGAAATATGCTTACCTTTACCTTTAAAAGAATGAGTCAGAGCCCTGTGTAACTCATACAATATTTTTTTCTTGTTTGTGGTTTCCTGACTTCACCGCACTAGTCACAGTGTAACCATTAGACACATTTCCAGGTAAACTTTACCTAAGAATTCATATTACTTTTCGTATAAATATATTATTGACCAAAATATTTAATCCTCAGTTCATCAGAATGAGGCCAAAAGTCTTTCATAGAAGGAAACGGGGTTTGCAGCAACTTCCTTTAGCAGGAATGTTGACTTACCACCAGCTTTCCTAGCAAACCTGTGACTAAACCATGGCACTACCGCAGTGCCACTACAGAAGCAGTTGTGATTAATTAAGTGGGAACTAGCTGAAGAACGGGGACTTCCTTCTTCAGTTGGCTACAGCGATTTCTGCCTTGCCCAGCTGCGAGGAGTGCCAGCACCTGAGACCTATTGATCTGTCAAGACTAACAGAATATTACAGAAAGACAAACTAAAACTTGTCTCGATAGTGTGGGGTGTCGATTCTTGATTCATTACTAACTGAATTTTTCCTACAATGAAATCTCAAAAGAAGAGAGTAGGTAGTTGGGTATAGATGACGCCTTTCCCTAATAAGAAAAGGGTAAAAATCGGAGGTAATCACATTTCAGACACAACTGCAAAACAGAATAATGGTTAAAGAGAAATATGGGAGGGAGAGCTGTGGAAAAGAGCCTCTGAGAGAGTCAGGAAGCAGATGTTGGGTATAATGGGGCTTGCAGGATGCCATGACTTCTTATTGTCATTCTGTGTATGTTTAGAGGAGAATAGGAAACTGGAGGCAAGCTGTGGAGTGCTAAATTTGGCAAGCAGTTCCTTTGAGGATTAAGCTGTTAATTTACAATGCTTCTATTTAAAGCCAGCGTTCACTACATCATGCTTAAATAAGATTGTAAGACCAGGGCTGTAAGGAATCATGGGCTCCTGAAAAGCAGTGGGTTTTTTTTTTTTTCCTCCTAAAAGAAAACTTTAGGAATAGGTGCAGCCTTAGCAAACCTCACCAAATGCTACTGAAGACTGAACTGATGTAGCAGGAAAAGGCATACAGAATTGCGCTAGACCATCACCCAAGGCTTGGACAGCCCACACTATGCAAGATCACTCCTCTGTGTATAATACATTGAGCTGATCTGAAACTGCAATAAATCTGGAAAAAGTACAGTACAAACTGAATGTACCAAACCACGAAATTTACCAAAAAAATTGTCTTATCTTCTGTTCTGTTGTATTTCATGCTGTTTCCCCCTTTGATGCCAGAACTCAGTCGACAAAGTGTTTCTTAATGAGTAATGAGATTTGGAAAGAAAATATTTGCACAGGCATCAGATGCGCTTTTTGTTCCATCCTCTTTCTCTAAACAGATATTAAGGATTTGCCACAGTTGCTGAAAGTTAACACACACTTTTTGACAAAATGTTACTAGTCTTTGGCCAGACACATTGCAGCAGCCACTTTTAAAGAGGAAAGCACAGTAGTTCTTTAAAATCACCCCACTACCAACCAGGATGAACACCTAGCTTTGTCCACAATAGTTGTTCATATGCTACATTCATAAAATCACAAGATTGGAAAGGATCTACAGGATCATCTGGTCCAACCATCCCCCCATTACCATTGCTACCACAAGCCACTAAACCATATGTTGTAGCTCCTCATCCAGATGCCTCTTGAACGCTGCCAGGGACGGCGACTCCACCACTTCCCTGGGCAGGCCATTCCAGTCTTCAGCAATGAGCTTCTCCTGGTGAAACTGTTTTTTATGATACCTTATGATGTTAGGAATCTATTATTAGTCTGGGGAGGTTTATAGTTTTTGCTTTTCCTCCCAGTCCTGAGCTCTGTGCAAATAAATGGCTGGAATTTTAGAGAGGGCAGAGTGACCGAATAGCTAATTAAAACCGTGTGATTCAGACTTCTGAACTAAATATCATGGAGATAATCACATGCAGGTCGCATCACTCTGTACATAAGCACAAAGATCTAACTTTTGGCACCTGCTTTTTGGAGAAATTTGGCACAGGCCTCCTGAAGTGCAGTGTAAAAGCCATTGGCAGCTTTTCCAAAGGGTAACAGTAATTGCTGTCCAGTGATACACCTCTGTTAAAAGAAAAAGCAAGTAAGGACAGGCTCAGATGGACATATTTTAATCTGTCCCTCTTATTTCTTCTGAACTCAGAAGGACCTGAGGCAGGATTCCACAACAGTCCATCTTTTCTGTAGATCCATGCTAAATTAATTAGCAGACCCAAATGCTTTTTCTGCTTTTCCCAGCGTTGACTATAGGTCCATGCAACAGGGATGTAGAGACGATTGTTGTTTAATGGCGGATAGTTCTCCCAGGGAAACAGAGTATCAGCAAAGAATGGTCTTTCTGTTAGAAATCTGCACTGGAATGGCTGTTTCAGGTTTATCTTGTTTTCTGATTATGGTGCAAATGTCAAGAAGTCTTGCAAATTCATGTTCCACACAATGTTTTCTTTGTGTGCTGAGAATATCTACTCCTAATGAAATGCAATGCTTCAGAGTAGAGCAAAGGACGCATCAGAGAACATTATTGAGAAGAAATAACAGGAAAAATATGCCATATTTTTAGAGGAAAATGATCACATCTAAAATTAGCCCTCTGGGGTATTCGAGTCAGGATGGCCTAACTTGAAAGTGCTGGTAATTCCTGCCTCACTGCAGTGAGAGCCTAACAACTCTTGTGGCAGCTGCTGCTGATTACCATCTTGAATTCCTATTGGTTTGAAGTTGCCCTAAATGGTAAACAGGTGATGCAGAAGCTGGTATTTGAGCAAGTAACTGCAATTGTATAGAAAGGCTGAAGTTTCCAGAGGCTTCGTGCTGGGGAAGATGATGTATTCAGAAGAAAGGAGGTGTTTTTTAAGTTTTAACATGGTGAGTTTTTGTAGAGTGTATTTATGTAAGATATATAGCTGAGTAATTTAGGCAGTGTATGGGAAATTGGTAATCACAGCCTGAAGCTTTGATTAATCAGCTGAGGCAAGTGTTGGTCAGCTGTGGGAGCACAGGTGAGAGTAATTAAGCTGTGCTCCCAGAAGGGGTGGAGCTTGACTCCATCTCCTCTAGACCTCTTTTAAGGGCTGACCACCGCTAAGGCAGCATCTCTTGGAGATTGCTCCTTGGTGGAGATTGCCTTAGTGGTTCCCAGCAGACTGAAGGCTTCTGTATGGGTGAGTTTTTTCTATAAATAACCTTTTGGGTATGTATAGCTATTGTCTTTCCTTTATTGTCACCATACAGGCAGTAAGAGCTATTCTGAATTACCCATTTAATTCCCTAACAGGATATGTGCAACTGAGGCTAAGGCAGTTCCTGTAGTAAACTTCTCCAGTACAGATGATTGGATGTTGTCTTACAGGTAAGTGCAGTTGGATTCAATGTGGAGAACCATAGTCTGAAATAATTGAGTTTAATGAACTATATTTGGTCAGATTTTATCAGAAGCTTCCTCGGGTTTGGTCTTGCAAAACTTCACAGAGAGGGAAATGCAGATTGTGAGTTTTCTGTGTCCTGGATAAATGTCACTTCCTTTACCAGTAATGGTAGCTGTGTTTTAAAATGAAGGTTGTAAGCTCTGCTCAGAAGACAAAATTTAAGGCAGCAAAGTCTGAGTGGATGCTCTAATACTATTCCAAGTATCACAGTACCTGGAAGCAGTGTTTCCTCAGGAGTGGGCTGAGGTGGAAGTGACCTGGTTCTGCACATATGCCAAGCTGTAGGGAGGGAACATTACTATATTTGTTTGGGGTTTGGTGTGTTAGTGTTGTGTGCAAGGCCAGCAGCCTTATTCCAGTTGGTTTTTTTTTGGTTTTTTTTTTGTTTTTTTTTTTTTTTTTTGTACAGCTGTTGAGCATCTTGAAGAATAGGCACTAACTTGTATCTGATTTGGTTATGAGTGAAGCAAGCTTGCTTCTTGCAGAGCACCCTAAGGGTGATCCATAAGTTCATTTTGAGGATAAGGTATATCAGGCCAGAATACGCAGTAGTTGTCTCTTATCAGTTCTGCTTCCTCTTTGAAATTTGTATTATCTTTGATAAGGATTTGATTATAATAGTTCCCATAACTGGTAAGAAATACACTTGGGGAGCAAGAGTTTAAATTTAGACTGCTGCAAGGAGGACAGAATGTACTCCTTGCTCAGTAATTTATTAAAGCTAGTAGCTCAGTAGGGCTCATGGAGCTGGTGCTTAAGGTCTGAATAGCAGCATTTCCCAGCATTACACTCTTCTGTTCTCATTGTTTTAAGCCCATCTTTGTGTTGTGTCTGAGAAAAGATTGTAGCAGAGGTCTACATTTGCTACCTGCTGTGCTCTGTGCCGAGGGATATTAGTCAAAGAGTAGTGCTGCTATGCTTTACCCTGTCCGCTCCAACAGGCTTCTCCTTTGCTCTCCTGGCTCTTAGTGATCTGCACTGGCTGCTTCTTTATGCAATACCTTGTGTCGCTGGAACTTTTTCCTTGGACTACACCAGAAATAATGGTAACACTTGGGCACAAGTCTCTTGCTTTGCTAGTTTTTATGTAATTCACTTTTGAAATCCAACCCTGAGCCTGGGAGGGCCTCATTTAAGAGCTGTAGCATTTTGATAACATAATGTTGTGCATGAGGTGATGTTCAACATGTGAAATACAACGTATCCCTTGTAGCATGAATTAAGGATGGTTTTTATTTTGTTACTGATGATGTAAAATGCAACAAAAGGGAATAGGTTTATTTTGTTGCATAATCTGGTACTTCTGCAGCTACTTTTATAACATAGTTATGTGTACCTTCATGAAGAATGCTTTTAGAGCTCAAAAGTAGAAAAATGCCTTTGATGTACCTGTTCTTTATATTTGCAGCCCTGTTACCCAGTTTTGATTATCTTAAGCATTACTATGTGTTCTTTTCTCCATTCAAGTCAGTTTTACTTGAAAACTGCATTTATACAAGCGATGTTTGATACAAACACCAGCTGATTGTTTTTGTTTCCTTCACTTTTTCCTTGTATGATGTTTTTTGTGGGGAGAAGGAAAAGAGAACATAGGTCCTTTCTTAATAAAAAACAGGGTTCTTAAAGCCTCTCACAAATTAATGAGTCAGAAAGGTCAGTAGGATGTAATATTGGAAGTTTGCAGTAAAGAAAAATCACCACTAAAAATGCTAATTATTGTGTATTTTTTTTATTTCCATCTTTTGGAAAACAATCATAGAAAGTCAGTGTAGGAGTGACTTTTATGTTGGAAAAAGATACAAAAAAAGTACTACATATTCCTTGCACGTCACAGAAATCCACCTGAGTTTAATGAATCGTTCTCCTTCCTCACCTTTCTTGAAGCAATTTTGCTCTCTATCTGCTGGCTGAGGTTTCACGTAATGACACATTTTGATGTATTGCAATTATGTCACAGGAGATAATATCTGAGAAAGAAAAACAGAGCAGCAGTAAGTGCTGCTGAGAATTTATGTTCCAGTTATAAATCTGCAAGCAAATGTGAACAGTCTGTTCTGAAATGTTTCCTACTTCTGGCATAGAAAGACAGCAAAGCTACATTGGTATGTTGCTGTAGTTGTGAAGCTGCAGGAAGCTGTGTGCATGATGTGTGCATATGGTTCTTTTGTATGTTTTAAATGCAGCCAGATCTGCAAGTGGTCTGAAGTTGGTTCAGCTTTACTTATCAGGACTAAGGCTATGTGGAACTACTTGCTGGCTGCACTCTTTCTCCTGTAGCTTCAAGGTAGGGAAACAATTATGTACACAAAACCTGAGAGAGGTTGGAGGTGTGGTTTTCTGAAGGCACCACTGAGCACCTGTTTGTGATACAAAGAGGTTCTCTGAATGTGTGGAGCTCTTTCCAAGAATACTGGAGGAAGTGTGCCCCATTGACTGGGGACATCTACGGTTCTATTGAAAGACAGAAAAATGAATAAACGGAGCAATATATTTAAACAAACAAAGACTGCGGGGGGCACCCTTTTCTCCTAGCTGCCAGAAGCAGCACTGTTTGCTTTAATTCTTTGTTTGCACAGTAAGTAACCCTTCTAATTTCTGGTTCCAATTAGAGAGGTAAGTAGGTGTTGCCCATGTCACTTGCCTTACTGGCTTTTCTCTTTCAAGTTCTGTAGCCCATGTAGGATTCCCTGGAAATGTTAAGCTTGTTCTTGATATAAATTAATTGCAGTCAGTTGCTCTTGAACTGAGTTTTGGCTCATCTGATAAAGAACAGCACAGTGCTGTATGCAATGAGGAAATGACTAGGGTAATCTTTACATCTCATCTAGGAGTTTGGCAGATGATTCTTGTTCTTGCCTGTCTGTTTCTTCTGCGCTTAAACATGAGGATGACGTTCTCTTCAGTTATGTGTCTAAATTTATCTGTGTTGCTGGATCCATTTCCAAACAAGTATGATAGATCTATGTAGTAATGGCACTTATTTTTTCTGCTTAGCCTATCACTTTTATTTTCATGGAAACTCTTGATGGTGTGAGAAGGGACATAATGACATTCAGCAGATCTGTATGATAAATAACATAATATTTTATTTGTGGTAAATGTGACCTTGAGGTTTACTACAGTTAGAGATGCAGTTGGTGAACTGGGCTTTTTTGCCCTACAGACCTACTAATAAACTTCTAAAACAAAACAGAAGTTTGATTTTTTTTTCTATGTCTTTCCATTCCTTTTGCCTTAACTTCTCCATAAACTCGAGGAAAAATCCGCATGGCTTTTAGTTGTGAGTTTTCACTCTTTCCCAAAGTAAGTTTCTACTCAGCTGAACACTTCAGCTGCCCTGGCTCCAAGCACTGTGTATCTGTATAGGAAATCTGGATTTGAATGAGCCACTGTAGGACCTTGTAGCCTATGGTACCTCTCTTGAGAAACACAAAACTGATGGTTGTCATTCCTGGCTTGTTCTCACCTTCAATTAAACACCGGTGATGTCTTCATTAACACTTGAATAATGTTCTTAATTGTGCTCTGTGAGTCAAGCCAGAAAGCATGTGCTTTCTGACACTGGCACAGTGATCGCTGTGCTCATCTCTATCAGAAAGTGAGGGTGCAGTGGGGGACTCGCAGGGACCTTTACGTGAGCCCGAGAAAACATGCAGCTAAAAGCAAGCAGGGAGAGCCTCAGCCAGTGCCTTGAGCAAGGCATGATTTTGAAAATGCTGTGTTTCAAGTTATATTTTTGACTGGAAGTGAAACACAAACATGTTTCATAAACACTAGTTTATTTCTGTTGCTAACACTGCTGGATGAGCTGGGTCTTGGGTTATTTTTCTGATCTGTTACTGATAGACCACAGTTGTGGGACCAGTGGGCTATAAAAAATTAATTGAAACATCAGAATTGTAGTAACCACATTCTCTTCCTTAGATTACAGAGTTGGTGCT
Organism: Coturnix japonica; assembly: GCF_054131305.1. Lineage (NCBI taxonomy): Eukaryota > Metazoa > Chordata > Aves > Galliformes > Phasianidae > Coturnix > Coturnix japonica. The sequence goes on from NC_140673.1 coordinate 10,944,053, forward strand.
ATGCAATTTCAACTTAGTTTAAGGGAATATTGCCATTTGAAAATTTAGTTAGGTTGTTAGGTGTTTCAGCAGTATTAGAACAGGGAAATGTCTGGTTTTCTTGGTTTGTTTCCTTTAAGCTAATTATTCTGTCACCAGCACAATGAGTTGCCCAGTACTCTTAAGTTATTTGGTAATATTCCTGGAACACTCTATAGAATAGTCTATCTTGAGAAGCTGCCAACTAGTTCTGACCTATTCTTACTCTGCAGATCTGTTCCTCTTACTCATTAGAAATTTATTCCAGCTTACACCAGAGTCATTACACTTCTGTGTTTTATTCCTGTTAAACTTCTGGTCAAATACCGCTTTCCAAACCTGTGGTATTGGAACGTCTCTAAGTGCTGTCAAGCACCCCTTGAGAACTCCATGTGCAAAATTTCACTCTTTGGACATCTTCATGAGGAACAGCATCTCTAATTACACAGTCTCCTCAATATTCTGGATTGCTTGAGCACATGGAGAGGGGAGGGTGCAAAGGGATGGAAGAAGTGGTTTATGTGGCTTTGTGTGAGTAGAACATTAGAAGAAAAAGTGCATGCTATGCACTAGAAATAGCGTTGTCCAACCTACCTGTTGATGCAAATCCCAGCGGTGAGTGGAGAGATTTATTACAAGTGCTCTGAATTTTACTGGCACATCTGTATTCTGCTCCCTTTTCCTGTAAGCAGTGCAAGAGCAATTGATTGTGCAAAATTTTCCGAACTGATGACTTTTTGGGTGGGAGTGGTTTGATGGGAAAAACTGCTGCTAAAGTGAAACCTCTCTAATGGGTACAAAGCAAGACTTAGATACCTGTCTTTAAATCATTACTGAGAAACTATGATGGTGCAGAGTCTTGTAAATGGTTCAGTACATTGTAGAAAAGAAGTATAACATCTGAGAAGAAAAGGTCTGCCTCTGCAAAACCCTTTCAAGAACCCTATTTGTGAAGACTTGTGCTTCCTGGATCCTCACCAAAGCTTAGGGCTGAGTGCTTCCTTGTAGAATATATCTTGCCTTGCACTGGCATGTGCAGCGTTGTTCAAGTTGTCTCTTCTAACTGGAGTAAGAATAGTGGTATTTCTCAGGAATTATTGTTGTGGGGTTTTATATTTATTGATATTGAATAAGGGGCTTAGTGAGTAGTTAATATTCAAAAATACTAAAGCATTTTACACTTGTATCTACAGTCTTTGGAAAAAAAATAACTTGTTAATTTCTGTAAGCAGTGTATAGGTAATAGCTAAACTTGAAGGCTAACTAGTATCACCAACTAGAAAAGAAGGGCTGGAATACCTGCATTAGGAACACAGTTCAGCTTCCTGTTAGTGGAAATGGGCATGGTTGTCATGCATGTAACAACTAGAAGGAGGAGGGGGAACAAGGAAAACAAAACACACTGTTCAGAGGGTTGGTGATCTAAATGAGAAAGCTCATAAAGAAGGCCCTAAATATCTGGGGAACTTGAATGCCAGTTATGAACAACTCCCTTCCACACTGCTTCCTTCCCAAAATAAGGGAGCCTGAATTCACTTCTTGTGCTCGCCACTGTGGGATGTTTTTTCTTTGTTGCTTGCTGTATATGTTTTGTTATCAGTACTTCATGGAGGGAAAGAACTGCAATTCCTATTTGCATAGAACTCCATTACTTTGTTATTTAGACATTTCTTTCCATACTCCTATTGGGCTTATTTAAGTTCATATTTTTTCCTCTTGTTATATGTTTATCTTGGTGCTAATTCATTCATTTCTGACTAACAGCTGGCTGGTCTCCAGAATTCAGGTAGCTGTGGGAAAAACCTGAAGCAGAGCCATGCTGTGTACAGTAGTAGTAAGGCAGGAATAAGTTACACCTCACATGATAGCAACATTTTTCAAGAATCATTAAAAAAAGGAACACAAATGACGCATCTTAATGAATATTTATTAATGTGCTAGAACAACATGAGCTGCTCAATTGGCTACTGTGTGTTCTGCAGTGTGCATGTACCTATTGCAGTTCTTGGTTATGTTAGCTATTAGCCACGTCACCTTCCTCCTGTTAAACAAACTGCAAGTCTTCACAAAGAGGGGTAAATATGAATTTTGCTGTTAACAACTTGTTCAGGCTGCTTTGTGTGGACTGGGTTGTGACAAGGCCAAGGACAAGTGCAGTTTTGGCAGCCTTCCACTCTAATCTGGACCAAGGGGAGGAAAAAAAGCAACTTCTCAGTTTTTAGGAGCCCCTTATCACTGGTAAGAGGAATTCCTATAAGAAAGCTGTCAAAGTTTAATGAACTTCAGGCATATTAATGTGAGATAAGAAGTTCTAAGAATTGGATATAGACAAGCATTCAAAGAGTATCTTTGGATGTGTTATTTTTTTTCAAGCTTGGCTCATTAACTGAATCCCACACAATCCTGATACCTCAATTAAAAGCACAGACATCAAATATACCTATAATATTAACACAGCCTTCTGCCTGAGACTTTCTGCTTTCCACAGAGAGAGCCTGTATATAAGAAAGTGAAACTATTTCCGCACAGAGAATGGCTAAGTTGAGTGACAGCAACCATTCCATGTTACTCCTGGGATGACTGCAAGCTACTGAATAAAATTCAGGGTCTCTCTTTGGGGTGATGGCTTGGTGTTCTGAACACTGGATTAGTGTGGTGAAAGCAGCGTGCCTATTAGGTCAAAGATAAGTTATGTTTGATGAAAACAGCTGTGCAGGTTTCAGGACTGGGAGCTGGAATGCCACTTCCACAGCTGCTGGTTGCAGACTGGCTCTTGTAGCTGATAATTGTACTGCATTTTGGGCAGAAAGAGTAATTATCCAGTTCTCTTAGTGAGGGGTAAGCAGAGATTTTGCTCAGTGTCCTCTGTGCCAACTCTTTCTTAGGGATGTTATGAGGTATCACCGAAGAATGTTCTAAATGGGATAAATGAGACCAGACACCCCGTACCAGCCATCTGATAATACACGACTTATATCTACTGTTCTGTTTCAAGATGTTTGACCGCTGTTTACTGTGGTAACTGACTGACTTTATTGTGCTGTCCAAGAGGCTGGCCAGCTCTACAGCCACTATGTCCAGTAGGTGAGTGAGTGCTGACTTATCTTATGTAGCAAAACTAGAGGGGAATGTACATCAACCAGCACCAAGTATACTCAATGTAACTGGACTAATCGGGACTTTAATGAGGCCAGATGGGGGCCAAGGGAATAAAAGAAAAAGCCAAGCAGAAAACAAACAGCTCCCTGTTCAAACTCTCTAGAACTTGAAAGGTAAAGGAAGCATGTGGGTGTTCTACTTACCCTTCCATCCTCCAATAGTGGTTATTGTACATCCCCATTCTCAACAATGTAATCTGCAATTATAGGAGTGTTTTGACATCATCTGTCAATAGGTAGAATTGCTTTAGTGCTTTGGTGTATTAGATTAGTGGCTGACTGGTACAGTCTGTATTGAACAGGGAAATGGAGTTACAACAGCAGGTCGAGCAGATGTGGTATAGTTGTAGGGACCTGTGGTATACATGCCTAAGAACTATATTCTGGAGTTAAACAAGGAAGTCAGACTTACATATATTTTAATGGGATCCTTCTCAAAAGATGAGAGAAGAAAAGGAAAACTGAGAAACATGTACAAAAATAAATCTTCATATACACCAGAAAGGCTATAATTGCTTTTAGTGTTGTTGATGAGCCTGTTTTTGGAGTCTAGTTTATATTTAGGAGCGTGATTTAATTATTGTGACAAATGTGTTTGCTGCTTTAATCTATTGAAAAATGCTGTTCAGATGTCTTTGGTGGCTTTCAAAATGATGCTTGGCAATAGAGTTACTTTTAAAAGCATGAATTCAGAAACAGAGGAAAGCATAACATACATGGTTACATGACAGAAATGATGGGGTGCATTGTGTTTTTGGTTTCCCTTTGTCTATGGGGTGTTTTGGATGAGCGGTAAGCAGTGGTTCCAACTGAACATGAAATGACTGACTGGAATTGCTCTGTGAGTTGAAGTAAATGCAGCATTAAAGAGGTCAGAAAGGAAATGTGTAAAGGGGTTTAATTTACAAATCTGTGTTGTTCTTTAAATTCTCTTTGTTTGTGAGAATACCTTTTAAAGTCTCTTCTCTACACCATAAGTAACTTCTTTTGCTATGCCCTGCTTGCCCAGATTCTGTCCTTTCCAGTTCGACCCCGTTTATGGGTCAGGATTAGCACAGCACTCACACAGGAATAAAATGTTATGTGCTTTAAGTTGTTCTACTTTACCTGATAGCTGCATCCTTTGTCCCTTTGCCTTTAAAGCTCTGCTTTCTGTTTGTTTCTCTTCCTCTTTTCGTAACTCATGCAACAAGTATGGGCACATTCTCCCCTTGCGCTTTGGAGCTTCTTGTTTCTTCACTTATCTGAGAATCTATTCTGGGATTGTTTCTGTGTGGCTGCATCTGCCGTTTCAGTTGTGCTGGAGTTAAGTAGGGTACGCTTTGTGCTTTTAGTTTCAGTGAACTTTATCACTCACTGTCACAGAATTTTGTTGATGTAAATTGTTTTTCAGATCTTTTACTTCACACTTAAAATTATGTTGATTGTAAGTAGATGAGCTGAAATGACAAAAATAATGGTGTAATTGATTCTTGATAGAGCTCTTTGGACAGGAGACAGTAACAGCTTTAGTTTCCTCGGTGTCTCTGAGCGCAACAGCTTCATCCTTCAAGATGGAGAGGAGACCACAGAAATGACTCTGCTTACAAGAACAGCCTGAGAGCCAGAGGTGTTCAACGTAGAGAGGAGAAGGCTCTGGGCTCATCCGAGAGTATCTTCAGGGGCTATAAGAAGGAAGGAGACAGACTCTTTCACAGTGTCTTTGAGATAGGACAAGGGGAAATGGCTCCAAACTTAAGGAGAGAAGATGGAGATTGGATATAAAAAGTTTTTTCCAGTCAAGGCAGTAAGGTGCTGACAGAGGCTGCCCAAAGAGGTGGCGAGTTGCCCCATCCCTGAAGACATCCAAGGTTAGGCTGGATGGGTCTGTGAGCACCTGATTGATTGGGGGGGGGGGGGGGGGAGTTTGAACCAGAAGGTCTTTGAGAGTCCCTAACACAATTCTATGATTCTAGGACAAGGCTGGTTTAACTCTACAAGCAGGTATGCTTTGTACCTCAATCAAATCTATGTGCATCAATTAATTAATCTATTTGACTAAAAAGCAAAAGAGTAGAGATAAAAGAAAAAAAAATAATGCTATGGAAAACTGATCACAAGCGACTTTACTGGCAAGCAAAGGGATATTGTGCTTCTATTCTGGTCTTTTTCATGGGATCCAAATTCTCTCCTTTATAATACTGCCCATACAAACATTCATATTACTTCATGAATACAATTACACATGTGGACCAAATACGATCAGTCTTAGGTCTTACTGTTTCAGTAAATGGGGAGTGCAAGTTGGGAAGGAGAAGACAACTTCCACTCTCCACATCTGGTAGACTTTAAATTGTTTGCGAGGGTTTTAGAAAGCTTGATGTTAGACAAAATGGGAAGCAAGAGTCTTTTTATATTTTTGTTTCTCTTCATTCTTTTTTAGCTCTTGTTATTTCTGGTCTTGCAGGAACAGCATACTAATTAAAATCATTTTGTCTTCTGAAACCTCCTAGTTGTATTTTAATTGTGGTTTTTAAATGGTATTTTTTCTTCAAACGGAAAGTAATGAGAGAAGTCTGGAAAGTTTCTGATTTATATTTGGTGCAGATTGCTTCTCTAAATGCTTCTGTGTACCTAAATGATTAAGTCTGATTAGTTTGGTTTTTTTTTGACTGTGTGTATTAAATGCCTTCCTAATATAAAAATACAGAATCATTCAGTTGTACTGAAATAGAAGCTATAATTTCTTGAGTGGTAGCATAGCTTAGAAGAACATCATACTAAATAGTTGAGGTTTAATCCATATTGTTTCTGTGGGAACTCAAGAATCATATGTAACAGCATCTAAACTGCCGCTGTGACTGATGGGTTACAACAAGTATGAAATTATGCTTAGGTTCCCCTTTGGGCTGTGTGGGCAACATTCAGCTTGTTGGTTGCAGTGGGGAGAGAAGGTGCACGGTCTGAGAATCCCACTGCCTTGCAATTCTGGTGCCTATGGAGACAGGCTTAGTCATGCTGCATGCACACGTCACATCTTGAGGGAATGTTCTCAAGCACTTGTTATGGCTGGCTGCATGTTGGTCCATGGTGAAGAGCAAGGTGGAGAGGAAGAGGTGGCACTGTTTTCTTTAGGGCTGTGTTTTGCCAAGAAACCTACAGGGGCTTTTCAGAAATGTAGAGACCAAACAGTGGGTGTGAGCGCAGCGCGGCAGTGGATGGCGTTTTGTAGTGCCAACAGTGGGTCACATCTACTGTTGCTCATTTTTACAAGGGCAGCATGGTCTTGTTTATCACTGTAACAATACATAGTTATTGGTGGTGGTGTTCAGCTGTGTTGAAAGTGTTTTTTAAGCTGAAAACTTACTCTATCAAGAATTGCTTTTGTGACTTTTATATCTGTTGTAGTTTTCGTGGAAATAAATAGGTGTTAGCTTTGAAATGACCTACTTAGTATGTCCCTATATCTGGTTAAGTTTCTTACCTGCTGGTTTTTCAGCTCTGTTACTACTTCATGAGTTCTCAAATGCAGAAAGCACTAATGCTCAGAGATTTTTTTCCAAGAAAACCGCATGCATTACCATAATATAAACATATGACAGTCAAGTTCTCTGTGTCCAGAAAGCCTTTCAATTTACATCATGGCTAAAGCCTCGCTGCCTCAGAGTCACGAGATGTACTTTTATCAAACCAGCCTCTCAGCTGCTGCTATAAAGTAGAGCCAGACAGTCCTTGGCACTGATCTTTCTTTTGCTGTTGTGAAGTGCAGGTGGGGTAGATTAGCACCTTTATACAAAAGGCAGTAGATGTTTTCTGGTTGGTTGACTTCACTTGTAAATCTTTAGATGCTGGGTAGGAAAGCTATTTTTTTTATATAGCTCAAATAGCCAGCAGTCAGCACAGATACAGAAACGAAAAGAATGCTTCAAAACTTGTAATAAATATTAATAATAATTGCCCAGATTATTTAGACCATTAGGTTCATTGTAGTGCTGTAGAGTCATCAGTAAATCCAACTTGCTAGAGGCAAAACGATTAGCATGTTCAGGTAAAGTCTTGCAGCAATCATTAGCTCACCACTGAACTCTTTGGTTGACCCTTTTGTTACAGCTGAGAGACTAGGTAATCTGTTTGCTAGATTTCCTTTTTTTTTTCTTGATGTCACTTCTGTGGCTGAAAACAGAAAGCTCCCTGAGGTGGTTATAATATTATACCTTAGCAAGTTTACCAGACAGAACACAATTATCTCAGCAACTGTTTTCATTGTTTTTGTTTGTTTGTTTGTTTGTTTTTTTAAAAGCAAGTTGTATTATTTCTTTGGTAACTGATACCGGAGGTGGATTTCTCCTGTCCTTCAGAATTTAAGTGTAAGGCTATCTAGTTTTGAAAGTTGGTGAACAATTGATCTAGTGACCTACAAGTGCAAAGACAAGGCAGGCTTACTTCATTTTCAGCATTAACCATGTTGCTAGGAAGTAACTGCCACACTGATACAGCCAAAATTGAAGTCAATTGGACATGGGAGCAATGAGTTGATGTTTGGGCTGAGTGATCTTAGATATTCTCCAGCCTTTATGGTAGTATGATTAACCAAAGCAGGTCTGTTGTAATCGTTCTGTGAAACTGTTGCTATGTTTGCATCCTGGAGCTGTGTTTGAAGATTTGTTCTTCATCTCTCTCCTGCAATTGTTCCCTGTGAGCACCTCAGAGTTGACCCCTGAAGCCACTTGGCTGCTGGCTTGGGCCTGGCACTCCCATAGAGCTGTCTTGTGCTAAAGAGGTTGTCACAGATTACTTGTGGCACCTATAGAAAACATACATTTATGCTGACAAAACAGTAAAAGCATGACCAAGGGTTTGGAGATGAGTGATTTCTAGATGATTCTTTTGATATTTGTTTTTCCAAGTTGAGGACTTGACGTGCTGAGACTAAAAGCTAAGCATTTATTGGACTTTTGGCAGATAGTGATTAGCAGGAAACAGTGATGTTTCTAGTGTTGAGAAGAGCATTTGAGCTATTACCAGAGCATGTGAATGGTAATAGCTGCAAGTGCATGAAAAGCTGCTTTTTGTACTTTGAATAGCAAGTTATCTTCTTCCCCTTTCTGACGCAAGTCACATTACAGTTCTGTGCTGACCACCTTCACCTGCTAAGGAAAGGCAAAGCAGATGATGATGTTATAAGAAGGAAATACCTTCATAGAGCATGTAACTATTTCTTCTGAGGAAAAATTAAATACCTTGTTCTTATTTGCTCACCTGTTGTTACTGAGGTGATAACTGGAATTGCCGTTTGCAGACAAGGAGTGTGGGAGAAAACCCTATTTGCCTTGGCTGGTGCTATGTGTAGCAATAGCCCCAGTGATGGATGTTCTGGGAAATCTGACTTACCTGTCTGCCACTGATAGGAGCCAGGGGCAGCTGTTGAAATCTGTCATTAGATGTATGCAATTTTTCTTCAGGACTTGGCAAATAAAATGATGATTTGTTATTTCTGGTTATTGGCACTTCTGATGTTAACGATATGCAATCTTTCAGCTGTGCTTTCACATTGTACTTCAGGCCTTTCTACCAGCAGAGCCTTATATCACAGCTTACATTGGCTTTTACATTCAAGTTTGCTAACTTCCTTCCCAGTGAGAAAGGCAGCCTGAGAATCTGCAGAGTACATGAACCCCAAAGGGACACAGCTGTGGAGAAGGGCCTGCAGCCTCATCTCTTCCCTATCTTTTCAGCATGTTCTGAATGTTGTTTGGAGGATAACCTGATAATTGATGTTCATTGGTACTTGTTCAGTTTTAATTTGCTGGAAATTTGGGCAGCTCTCAATTAGTTCCCTATTGCAGAGAGTAAAAATAAAAAGTATTCTCTGTGCCAGGTGGTACCAAGTTATTTGGATAGGAAATAGGATGTGTGTTCTTGCAGCTTCTAAAGGCTTGTTCTGATAGAGCTCTTGTGAGTGCCACAGAAGCCCTTCATCACATTGGATGCAAATGTTTTTGTTCTTAGCTGCATAGTGGCACAGTGGAGAACTGTAGGAATGCAGCTGTTCCAGTGTCTGTGAGGACGGATGTGAAAGAAACAAGAGCATCATGTCAGGTAGCTGGCTGCAGGAAACCCAAGCCACCCTCTTGAAGTAACATGAGACTAATCTTGGTGTTTTAGAGAAGGAAGAGGTTGGGGGATAGAATACTTGTTGGTAATCAATTCATTAATTCTGCAGGTGTGTGGGCTGAGGAATACTGCATAGGACACACGTGATAGAGCATTTAAATGTAATGTAATTACATTGTAGAGCATATATTAAAAAAGTATATATGTTTGTATGCGATCTATATATACATACACAGAGGGCTATCCTTTAAATCTGTGTAGTTACCCAGTGCTACATGACAACTTATCAAATGTATGGTTCCACTGAGAGAGAAATAAGCACCACTGAAGCTTCATTTGCAGATGTTGGTTGTGCTTGTGTTAGGATGCAGCCTCTGAATGGGAAATGCCTTACCCATGTAATCCAGTTGTCTAATTAGAGTATGCAGGAAAATGTTATTTTTCTTAGGTTGCACCCTTTCTCCTTTGTCTAGTGAATATTAGGCCAAACATAATTCCTGAAGGGACCTGTGATTGCAAGGGTGCTTGGCATGATATATTTGACAGTGCTTGAAAATACCACAGTCACTTTGATTTGCTCTGGGAACATAAGCTCCAGCAAATCCAATAATAGCCCCTATTAGGTCACTGGTTTCCATGATTGGATATAGTTAATAGAAAGCTTTTTACTAATCTGTTTCTTACTTAACTTTGAAGAAAGTTAGCCACCATTTTTGATTTATTTTTTTTAACCTTATTTTGTGCTTTTACTATGTTAGAATGAGAGAGTTCTGCCAACTCATTTCAAGTTTTTTTTGATCTTAACAGCGTATTACAGTGATTAATGTGAGCAAACACATTTTAGTGTTGTCTGCTAGTGGAAAGCACATCTGAGCTTGCTATTAATGAGGCTGTTAAAAGCAGCAAATTATTGCTTGCTGCCTTTAGTTACTGTTGTTATGAATCATGTGACTTGATGAAATAAACTGTTATTGCTGAGCAGCTAGTAACACAAAACACAAACTGAGCAAGAGATCTTCACCTGTTAACAATTAATCTGTTTTAGGAAAAGAGTGATTTTTTTTCTAGCTGGGGGGGCAAGGAAAACTTTCCCAGCTCTTTCACTTCCAGAAGGAATTCCTCAATCAATATAAAATCAATAAGGCAGCCAGGAGTGTGTGTTGTTAGATACATGGCTTATTTGCAAAACAAACACCAAACATTTTATGGGGAAAACTGATTTCCTGTGTCTGTGGGTCTTCTGATTTGTCAGAGTGCATTTTTGCTTCTGGATAACCTCTTTGGTGCAGGGGGAAAGCTAAGATGCACCAGCATACTGCCTGACTAACCCAGTGTGTGCTCATTTCAGTTTCTTGGGCTTTTGTCACAGATCTGCTTCCCTGCAGGTTTTGCTTCCAAAAAGTTCCTGCCGCATTTCTTTGCTCTGAGTCTTATGGCATCTGCAGTGTATACTGAGCTCAAGACCAACATGTGTCAAAATGTGGTGCCCTTGTTGATTATGATTTTTATGAGCTAAATGTTCCCACCTATCTAGGATAATGGTTTTTATGTAGGATGAGTACAGTCTTTCCTTACAATACTGAGGTTACCTTAATGCTTTCTGTGCTACAATAGGCCATGTTTAGAATTGCTTTATTCTGCTCTACGCAAGTACACAGTGATGTACCTAATTTTGGGAGGGACTACCTGAATATGTTCATACATCTTATTGGACTAGATTAGGAAGTATAAAGCAGATGTAGTTCCTACTTGATATAAGATAGATGCTACAAAAGGAATTTCTTTTCCTTGTATGTCTGTGCTGATCCATGTTTTCATGCTTGTCTTGTAAGGAAAGGGATTATCCATTCTGGTTGAAGAGGAGGAAAAAAAAGAGAATAAAAGCTTACTGGGGTAAACCAAGAGACAGATGTTTGTGCTATAGGATGATATTCAAAGATAAGCTGTGCTCCTATCTAGTCATTAAGGAACCTGAAGAGGAAGGAAAGTATCTGTGTGTCTGTATCCAGAAGAAAGGATCTTATGAGTTGTATCACAGAAGATAAATTCACTGGCACAAGCTGTGCAGTATATAGATATGTGAACCAAGTACCTTTGTGACATATGTTGTATACCATAATTCAGCAGAGAACTGTGAAATAAATCTGCCTTGTGACTTGAAGTTAAAGATGTACTTCACAATATCCTTGGTTCATTTCTTTTATTGTGGCAGAATATAGAAGTAAAACAACAACAAAAAAGTGGTGAATGCAGCAATGCAGACATTTCTTTTCTCTAAGTTATATGCAGCCAAATCATTTTGGGGAAGCCAAACCAGAACATTTCCATAGGAAAAGAGGGAAAGTAGTTCTTCATCAATTCTAACATCAGCAGAACGGTATAACAGATGATTATATAAGTACTAGTCTACTGTGATTTGTTGTTGTTTACTTTAAGTCTTAGAAACTCAGGCTAGAGGAGCAAGTTTTCTTCCCTTCTCTTTAATGCTATCAGTTTGGAGTCTGTATTTGAGCTGTTGATAGAACTTTGACTCAAGAAATCGAGGGTAGGAATCTCTTTCCATGTGTATATAAACTTCTTGTTGTGCTTCATCAAAGCAGGACTGTGTTGGTTCTTGTACGTTCTTGATAATGGATTTCTTCACCGGACTGTCAATATTAATCTGAAAGCACAAATCAGCATTACTGAAGTATCATTCAATATTTGCAAAGGAGGGCTGAAGTTAGATGAACTGTACTGAGTGACTTTTATTTCTCTAGTTTTATGTATCCTTTATTTTCAAATCAGAGCTTAATATTTCTTATTGCAGCAGTATCTTTCCTCATAATGTCAGGAAAAATCCATTATCTTTGCAGCTGGATGGGGAACTTGCTCCTTTGGGGAGCAAAAGCCTGGCAGACTTGGAGGATTGGGCTGAATGGAGTTCTTCTTTTGATTTCTGTTTACTCTTGCAAAGGCCAGATTAATATTTGCATGTGGGAATGGCACTGTTCAGGATCTATTGTAGTGAGTTAAGTGGCCCATGGATCAGACTCTTTTAAAGAACATAAAGATAAATGAATTTGGGTCCTAATCTAGCTGTGTGCATACATGCATATATGGTGTGTGTATATATACATATGAACTACTATTGACAAAGCAGTGAAGGCAAGTTTTGGGAGGATGAACTGGAGCCTTCAATCGCTTCATGAGAAGTTCTAGATATCTGTTGCATTTTGTAAGCTATGTTACACTTCAGACTGTACTACAGAGGAAATAAAAAGCTCATATTAGGGTATGTCACCTCTTTTGGAGCCTGGGGTTGAATGTAACTTGCAAAAAGTTTCCTGGCCACATAAATCCTTTTTCTTTGTGATGTGATCTTCTTATAAGCTTCACAAGCAAGCCAGAAGTCTATGTTTTCTTCACTGTGCTCTGTCTTCAAGTAGGTCTTGTAGATCATAGGTCCATCTGTAAATGTTTTGAAAGCCAAACTTCATATACAGCATGCCATGTTTATTACCTTGAGAGGCGTTTGAAGGTAGTAGGGATATTTAGAAGGTGGTGCGTATAACTCTGTTCAACATCTCTAAATATTCTTATTGAAAGATGATATCAAAGTGGGAAATCAAATGCACTAATTCACCCTCTACATAGACATTGTAAATTCTGCATTTTTCTTCATAGCTGTTACAAATCCTCATTCTGTTCCTCTCCTTGCTCTCATACTTCTCTTAGTTTCAAAATAAAGGCTGCTCTCAGAAATCATTGTAAGAGGTTTTTGCTGTGACATAACTTTGACTGTCTGGTGAATGTGAAAGTTCAGCAGCGATGTTTCAGTCAGATTGCCAGCCATGAGCTTTGAATGAGGCAAAAGGAAAGTGGAGGGGAATACTCAGATTGTCTGCTATGGCTACAGTTCTTTCTGCATCTGAGGTGAGAGTGTCTTGGCTGCACACGAGGTTTACAAAGCTACTTTTGCTTTCAGTTTCTTCGGTGTGCTGCATGGTAAACACAGCCCCTTAAGCTGTTTTTCAGTAGCTGCATGTAAGATAAAGAACACAGCATACTGCTTATCTTACTGATTGTGCTTCGTAAGAAGCTCTTTCAGTAATCCAACTGGGATACTAATGTGCATTTACTTACGTTTACTTGTTATCAGTTTCTCAAAAGACTGGGACCACTGTAGCACTTCATCCAAAGACAGCCTTTAGGGGGAAAGAATAAGAGGAGATTATTATGTGTTTGAGACAGAGCTAATTCTATAAAGTCAAATATAATTAGTTATTGAAAAATATGTCCCCTATTTTAAGTGAGATGTATGAATCTTGCATTTGAAAGAGCTTTGTTGTGTATCTTATGTCTTATGCTTACTAAGCATGTTTTCTCTTCAACATAGCAGATAGTTCCATCTTGGTGTTCCTTTCTAATTCCTCTGAAAATAGTATTTACTAATTTAGAGCTGTGCTTAGGTTAAGCACAAGATAAGTAGTGACTTCCTAGATTGTCACCTGTTTGGGATGGGAATTATTGATTGATATGGTTGATTATGCAGTGTTGACACTGGTATTTAGTCGCAAAGACTTTTAGGGGCTCAAATTCTTACTGTAATTTTTAAAGACCCTTCTTGTCCAAGTTGCAGTTGACTTATCAGTTGGGAGCTGAAAATGAGCTCCAAAACTAACATAAATACTGAAAGTCTAACCTCAGCTGTAAGGTACATCCTCTCCATCTCTCTCCAGTTGTTTACAGTACAGTAGGACATGCTATTACTAATTTGGAAACAGTTCTTGAAGATGAAATGAGATTTCTTTGATGTTTGCTATACTCAAATGGCAATTTCATAAGATTGTAGGAGTTTCCTGCCTGACTCTGGGGGAAAAAGTATGGAAGCAGTGAGGTGAGAGACTAAACACAGTAAGGTAAAACAAATGTTTGATGGCCAGACATGTGCATGTTGCTCCACTTAGACCAACTGATTTTTAAGCCTTGCAATTTTAGGAGCTCAACTCTAGTAACTTGGAAAAAATGCTCCTGCTTATGTTAGTAGAAGAAAACACAGGGATGTATTCCAGTGAGTGCTTTCCACTATGAGTCAGCCAGAATTGGGAAGAGAGAGCTTCTCCGAGTGCTCCCTTTTTGCATGAGGTATAGCTTTAGTGATTCTAGAACTGTAGCATGTGAAAGATACTTAGCATCTCAGAAGAGAGATATTCACATATCTCCTTAATTAAAAGCAAAATCATCTTAAGTATGAATGTTGTGTGCGGCTTCATAGGCTTCTGCTGCACTACAGGCATCAGGAGTGTTTTATGGTTTTGAAAACTGATGATTACCCTTTCATCTTTAATTTGATAGAATTCTCTGACCGAGTGTACTGAGGCATAGTGATTATTGTGTCAGGTTTGTGTGATCAGAAATATATTAATACAAATCCTACCCCTATCAAATTACAGGGTTAGTAGTTCTTGCTAGTGTGCTCAATACTCATCCAAAGCTCTTTCCCCCCCCACCCCTCCCATGCGTTAGTGGCTCTCATCTATGGAAACTTGTTATTATGGGAGGTGAGAATCTTTATTCATCTGAACGCTCCCTTTCCTTGGGAGCCACTCCTGAGTCATCGTCAGTGTTACTGATGCAGTTTATTTTTCACTCCTGTCAGCAATAGCATTTGTATATAGAACAAGTGACAGTCTCGTCTGTCTCACTGAGCATCATCAGCTGGGCCACCTTATTTCCATGTCTGATTATTTGCATTTAGCATTAATCTTTGAAGCAGAAAGAACATTACCTGATGGGGCAGCTGACATGGAGGAAAAGCTTTTTACTCTTTTTCTTGTCTTCCCTTTTAAAATCATGAACGTTACTAAGGGAAATGTGAGCATGTGTTATTAATGCCACTCTCATAGCTGCTGTGCTGACTGTGAAGTTTTCTCAGCGTTAATTGGCAAGATGATTCAAATTGCCAGAGAATATCTATTACACTGAGAAATGTGAGTATTCTCCAAAGATATGAGGCTTGGACTCCAATATTTAATACACCAAATGCTACTGCCAGGCCTCGTGGGAGCTGTAGTTTGCTTGTTATGTCCTCCCCAGCGTGTGGGATTTCCCTGGCTGCGCAGCATCAGTTTCCCACAGGCTGAGCCACTGTTGTGTAAAAGTCCATGTTCAGGAGACCCTTCTGGAAATGCACTCTGGATTTCTGCTGAGCTGTCACTTAGCCTCACACAAACGACAGTCAGCAGAAACTCCTCAATACTGCTATGGAGGATGTATTTTTATCCAGTCATTAAATAAGTACAGTGTACAAGCTAGTACCAGTTCTTTGTTGGGCGTGTTGAATAGAAGCTTTTTAGCCACCTTGATGTATGACATGCTGACCAAAACTTCTGGCTATGCCTGGCCTCTATAGAGTTTGGATGCAGCTGATGACTTGCAGGAGGCACTGCTGCTTCTCTTTTCCACTCTACAGCATAGCTTCATGTATGGAAGAACCCACATGACATGTATTCAGTCTCTCCCATTAGTCTGAATTCTTCAAAAGATTTGGCACAAAATTGAACTTCCAAATTCTTTTGGAGCATAAACCTGAGATTAAACCAAGGATTAGCTCAGGCCTGTGCCTAAATACTTAAACTAAAACTCCCATCTGGGATACACGCCACTTCCAATAGCAAATTGCTAATGTACACTTAATATACTGCAAAGCAATTAGCTGCATTGCAGGTGATCAGCTGGAGCAGTTGTGAAGATGCTGCATGCATCTGCATGATTTTAGGCTTGTAAAGAAAACTCATAGTGAATCCTCTGGGTTTTACATCTCTGTCCTATTCAGAGAGCCGCATGTACTGCGGAATGTAAGAACTTTGTCATTACTTACCTAGAAATGATCCTATTTTCTTCTGCTCTGAATGTCTTGCAAAGCCAGCAAATATTTGGACTCATTCTCCTAAACATGAGAACTATGTGAGTTTTAAACCTCCTATACTGATAGCTGACTATCTTAAAATTCTGCTTGTAATTCAGTCTCCCATGTCGCAGCGCTGCCTGCTCTATCAGTATAATTATTTTGGACATCTAATCTTTATCATCTTTTATTTTAAAATTACCAGTACTCCAAAATGTATTTTTGTAGCGTGCAAAAATGTAGGCAGTTTAACAAATATTTCTAAAGGGAGAAAGAAATAGAGCTGGTATTTCTCTTCCTTCCCAACTTCAGTTAGTGAACTGGACTTCACTAACAGGAGAAGTGAAACAGGTGGTTATTTCTTTTCTGAAAGGACAAGTACACCTGGATCAAGAATCAGAGCTCAGTGTGAACTGGACAATGTTCAGTAACTTAATTATGAGGCACTAATTTGCCCCGCAGTTACGGCTAATAAATTCTGATTAAAACCTGGTCTTTTTCTTTCATATAGAGATGATATTCGTGAGAGCAGGTATGATCTGTACTAAGGACAAGGTTGTTAAGAATATATTCACATACACACAGGAAAACAACCAAACAACCAAACACGCAAGAAACACAACAACAGAAAAGCATAACAGAAACCCCATCAATGTTTTCTGACCCAGATTATACCCCTCTCTGTTTTCTTTAAAGAGAGATCAAACACTGTGCAAAGATTGCAAGGGATGGAGAGTGAGTTTGAATAGATCTGCCTGAAAGCAAATCAATTATCTTGCACATTATTTATTTTAGTTCATAGTTTCTTTCAGGTTTGGGTTTGACTGGCATATACTATTCTGGCAGCCTAGTTTTCCTTCCAACTCAAACATGATCAAACACAAAAGGAGACCATATCTTCTGTACTTGTGAAATGATCCTGAGCTTAGTCTTATTAATGTCCAAATCCAGTTTGGTATTACGTGAGAATCTTACCCAGTAGATTTCCTACAGGATATTGAAGCTTCTTAACTTCCCTGTGCGTGGTACTGCAGCCAGGCTGTTTGTGCTCCCGCAGCCCTGTAGAACTGCCAGTGACTGTTGCTCATTTCCTACTTTTGTGGAATTCTCCGAACTATGCTCTGCTTGTTTTCTGTATAACTTCCTCTACGTTTGCCTAATCATATCACTAGTATTCACTGTGATCTCACCTTCTGCATATAAGGGATGTTTTAGAACAATGCAATATTCTATATTTAAAGTCGTTACACATTAAATTCTGGTGTATGATTATCAGCCATCCCCATTGCCTTGTTTTAGTCTACCTAGTGTCCTCTTATTTTGCATATCTTCATCTTATGCTCACAGGTCACTGAAATACACACAAAACACAACCTTTGAAACCTGTAGTTAGTACTGCATGGCAATTCCCTCAAAATATGAGATGCAGCAGTAATTCAGTTACTTCCATCTATATTCAAAGTGTCATTCATTAACTTTATTTTTGTTAAGGCGCATGGAGGACTCACATTACATGAGATATTGTTGCTCTGAGTGACGTTATAAAACAGGGTTTGAGGTTTGAAAGAAAATGCAGTGCCCCAGAGCTGGCTGTGTGCATGCATTTGCTCTCCAGACAACCAAGGCTTCATAATTCTCTTTACATAGAAAGTGTTTCTGAATAGGCCAAGGAACAAAGTGTGCTGATCTTAGGTTTTTTTTTAAAATATTTTATCTTTATCCTTGGATTTTCTTCATTCCACAGAAGTATGTAGCCTGTACTCCATCAGTTTGTCGCTTGTTACTGCTGGCGGTGATGTTATTCTATAAACAAAACAGATCCAGCACACAAAGCTACAACGTGCCCTCGTGCAAAGTGTGCCAATTTTGCATTGGCTGAATGTCACAAGTACAGCCTGTGACCTTGCCTACATTTGTGCCCTATTCTCTGTTGCAAATGGTAGCACACGTACGTCATCACTTTTCTGCTTTGGTAATTCAGCTGGCTATTTGGAGGCTGCAGGAGCCGATTTCAGCTGGTACATACAAATGTTTGATGAGTGGGGTGGGGGATATCAGGCAACACTATTTTTTGTAATAATTCACAAACTTTATTAAGGCATACGACCTGTGCTTTCCACAGATTATTAATTGAAGAAGTCATCACACGGCTACGATACTTGCAGAGGAATTACCTGTCTGATAAATGAATCTAAGACATGAGGGTATTGTGTACAAGATGTGATACCAATCTAGAGCATTACCTGTTTTTGAGCTCCAGCGTAAGCTTTCATAGATTCTCTATAGTCAGAACAGACCTCTGAGAACATCCAGTCTGACTGTCCACCTATCACCAATATTTCTCACCAAACCCTGTCCCCCCTGGTACAATATCTAAATATTTCTTGATCACATCCAGGTCTGTTGACTCCACCACCTCCCTGAGCAGCCTGTTCCATTTTGACTCATAGCATCTGTATGCCAGGCCAGTGAACCTGTAAGCATGTAACCAGGTCAGGGTCAGGAGGGGAAGGCTGGCTTTGTATGCGTGTGTATCTGAAAGTTCTTTTGTATAACCTTAAATATCTTATTTTGGCAAGATCATCTCGTAGTAAACTTAAACTATGTAGTGACTAAGTATTGTTCATGAGTAATTAGTGACATTGTGATCAAACATATTACACTAACTACAAAAAGAACACAACATGCTTCAATGACAAGTTGTCTGATCAAGCCTGTATTATGCCCTCCCTCCTATTACATAGCTATTCCACTAGATGTCATCTGACATCACTCTGAAGGAAAAGGTGCAAGTAATCTTTGTACCAGTTCAAATAGATCTCATGCGGGTGAGTGTAGGTTTCTGCAGGCTCTGGGGAAACCCTTTGATTGTAGTGAATGGCATTATCTAGTCTGAAAGGGGTTTCTTATCCAGCCAGGAGAGAGAAGGAGGCAAGCACATAGCTGAGGCTTTTGTTGGACAGGCTGTCTAACATGGCTTCTTATAGAGCCTTGTTTATTTGAAACCTTAGATTGCATGCATAAGGGCACAGAATAACTGCGATGTTGTAAAGGCATGTGCTGTGTAGGAGCCAGTGACTGCCTGGTTCGTGCAGTAGTTGAACAGGACATGCTTTAGAGGAGGAAAATAAAGCAAAGGAAACAGAAAAGGCAGTGATGGAGAGAGAAACAACTATCAAGCCAGAGCTGCTTGTCACTTATTCTGATCAGTTCTTTTTCCAAGGATTAAATATATTGTCTAAACTAGCTGTTAATTGATGACTATTTTTATTGCAATTCTTTTCTTGTCAGCAATAATAATGCTTCCAGACAAGCTCTTGCTCAAAGCTTTATATTTCTTTCCATTCTTTCCCATGTTTGCTCATTAAATAGTATCCTTATTAATCCTCATGCTTTCTCTTTATTCTTCTTTTGCTGTTACAGTCAGTCTTTCCTGTTTGGGTTTCTATTTTAATGCTCCTCTTGCTCATTAAGCACCTCGCCTACCTGAACCTGTTTCACACCAGTGAACTTGGAAGTCCTGTCTGCCTCATTCTCTGTGTTGTACCCGCTCTTTCCATCCACCCACATGCTCCATTGCTTGTACACTTCTACTCAGCCTCCTTTTTCTCCTGTAGTACACCCACATGCTGGCATTTGTGAATGCAGGAACACTGCTTGCCTGGGCTTGCCTTGTATTCACATCCTTGAGGCTCTGTCCTACAAAGGCAGGTAAATAGGAGCACTGAAAGCGTGCCAGTTGATGTAGACCTGCATGTGAGAAAAGGCACTGGGAGGCTTTTGTTTTTCCTTGAGGAGCACAGAAAATAGATGCTCTGATCTGTGTTCTATTCAGTGAGTGCACATAGTGTATAAAAGAAAAATGGGTCAAAAGTCTTGCATTTTACTTACTATGGCCACTGAGTTTTCCAGACGACGGTCATATGTTCTAGGCTATATCTTACATTGTGGCTTCAACCAGCCATGTCTTGGACCAGTTCCTTTGTTGGGAACTTTCTTGCCATATATTTGAAAGTAACCTCAAGAAAAGTTAAGATCAGCAAGTAACAAACATCCTTGCCCAGGGCAACAGACAACAAGACAACAACAGTTGTCTGCTATTAAATGGGTAGTGAAAATATACTCTGCTTGTAGAGCATAGCTTGCTAGTGCTTGCTAACCTGAGGCGTGGGAATTGTTTCCATAGTTATGACTTCTTCAGGTTTTGCCCATGGAGTTTGACAAGTCTTATGTTGTCACCAATATCTGTGTACTTAAATAACCACCTGCTTAGAGAAAGCAGTCTGGAGTATGGCTGAAAAGTCTAGATAGGTGTTCTGAAAACCTTCTCTCTATCGTATGCTTTAACCTTTCTCTTCCCTTTTTCTTCCTAAAAGCCATGATGTCATTGTGTGAGGGTGACATTCTGCAACTGGTAAGGCAGAGGAGGAAATCATGTGACTGGGTGCTTGCAGTGCTTTGAACAAGAACATTCAGCCCTGCCATTCAATCAGGCTTCAGAGAGGTGGATGCTGTGGTTGGGTACGAAGCACTGTGTGCCCCTACAGCACTTTGTCAGGCTCCTGTTAGCAAGCTCACACATCTCAGCAGTATGCAAGGATATTTACATGGGCATCGTGTGGGTGGATTCATTTTGAAGGCGCTCATTCTCTGTGGCAATGCCCTCATTAAGAGAATTATTGTAGTTTGTTTTTGGTGTTAGTTTACTGATTACTGTATGCTTCAAGTTGGTCAGAACATTTGACCTGTTAGCCTGGGTCTCCTAACCCTGTTGTTCATCTCAGCACAACAGTTCCCAGCTGGCCATTGAGTTTTGTTCGTGTATTCAGTGTTTACTGTTTCTTCAGACTGGCATGAATAAATGCACTGTGTAGCTTAACCTCACTGCAGATCAAATTCTGTTCAATAGCAAGTCTTCCCTCTGTATATCTAAATTGGTCTTGACTTGCGTAGTTGATGACCCATCCAGTAAATACAGTACAGATTTTCCTATAAGTCTGGAAGTAAAAAGTTTAAAACTCATGTGCTTATGAGTTATTAGCACAATATGTTTATTCTGTTTTAAAGATCGTCCTCTAATTACAGAGCACAGTAATTGGATAACACAAATAAAAAGCCTCTGACTCTCATTTCCAAGGATGTTAGATTTGTAGGCAGTTGTAATGTCATTTAAGTGCTTTGGCTGTATAACAGACTTAGAAGAGTGGCTGACTTGCTTTGTTTCCCTCTGTGCACAGGTCTAAAGAGTTGCTGAAAAGTTTAGATTTCTTTATTTCTTATTGAAGTTGTTCTTCACTTTATTAGTAAAAGAGGCCATGTGAAAGGCTGCCATCACAGCTCAGGTTAGTGCTTTGGGGCTGTTTAGGCTGCTTGAAGAAACCAAAGTTCAGTGCTCGGTGCAGTTTTAGTACTGGAGATCACTGAGATCTGTCAGCTGCTTTCTGGTGCTGTTTGGAAAAGAGAGTGAGGACTAAGTTTATTTCTGAAATACACACATCCATGCTTTGTAGATCTTAAATCTTTGTGACTAAGACCTTTTGAGCTGTGATAGTCTGAAAACACCAGGGACAATCTTAACTCTGCCTGTTTCTGAGTATATAGGAGAAATTTAAATCATCCAGTGAATAGTAAATAAGAACTTGTTTTGCAGTTTCTACTCATGTCTAATGAATTAAGATTTCCTTTCACAGAGCTTTGCTCATGGAGATCACACTCCGAGATAATTAACACATGTCTCTGAATGGAAGATGAAAACATCTGTTTTTTCCACCTATTGTCATCTGGTCTTTTCTTGTCAAACCCATTTCACAGCCACAAAGGAGATAGTGACGTCCGGAAAGTCCATTACTTGAGAATGTGGGCACAGACAGATGGCATTTAGGAGTCTGAGGTGGTGAAACTGTAGTGTTCTTAACCATCTCAGCTTGGCATCGCCTTTGATTTCCTTCCTGCTATGGTGTTCAGAGTGCCTCCAACAACAGGCTTAATATACATGTCTTTTTGTTATGTGTGAAAGACCCATATAGTGTCATACCATGGTTTCAATCCTGTGCTCCATGTGATGGCTGCATAACACCAACTGTTTGGGGAGAGCCTGCCACATTCTGCAGGGCTCAGCCCACAGCTGTGACACCCATCTGCAGCATTGGGGCTGACGGTGTGCAGGGCTGGGAGGAGGAGATGAGTAAGAAATCATGGATGAACTTGATAGAGTACATTCACCTTGTAAGTGAACTGGGGGTCACAAAAAGTAGTCTTTAATCCCTTCGGTCTGTGTGTTCTGCTGTGCTTCTGAGCCCCGCGGGACTCCATTTAGGCAGTGTTTCAAGAAAAGAGGTCACAGCAAAATGAATGTGCTGCATTTTGAAAGAGATTTTGCAGAAATGATTAGAAAAACCTGCAATAACTCTTGGATGTTTAAAAGCATGTCGATGAAGTGTCTTAGAATGCTTTGCACATTGTTTCAGTTGTACCATTGAACTATCACTTATAGCTGCTTCTCTTTATTAAATAGATGGCTATGGACAGCACAGTAAATCTCCGTTGAATACTTAGACCATGTTTAAACAACTGGCTTTGTATGTCCCTGCTATAGCAACAGGGCTATAATGCTGGGCTTATGACAGCATCCCATAGACAGCTCTGGGTTTCTGCTGCACTGTTTATTCTGTGTCAAAACTCAGTTGTGCTGCTAGGGCCTCTGGAGCAGGCTGGGATGGCTCTGGAGGTAGGAACCCAGGTAGCTGACCTGTGTAGTTCTCCCATTCTTATTGCAGAAAGAGGTGTGGGCAGTGCAAGTCCTCTATTGGAGTCAACAGTGGCTGCTGTGGAACTCAGACCCATTGGAATCCTCCAGAGCCTGCCTTCCCCTGATGGTTTTCCAGCTCTAAGGGTATTACACTGAGTCAGAAATGTTATACCCACCATTACCCCATCCTGCAGTCTACCCAAATGCAGGCAACTTCTGACACTCTTTCCTGGCAGTAACAAGTAATTGGAAACAATACCCCTATTTTGCCATGATATATATAATTTTGCTTAGATCACAACAAAATTGTGAAACTACAGCTTTGGGGTATAGAGTTGGGCCTAGATGAGTTCAAGAGGTTTAAGTTCAGAATAGTGGCATCACTTAAATGTAGTGCCAGTAGCAAAGGCAGCTGATGTCTCGTATTTAACAGGTTTTGTGGGAGCACTTGTAGTGCTGTGAGTACGTCCTGTGATATGAGCAGTGGATGTAGATGGCTGCTGCTTTGAGGAGGTAACCAGTGCTGATGAGACCTGGTTCCCTAAGCACAAAGATGAGCAGAGGTACTCATCTTTTGAGGCTTTTAAACTATGCGATCACTTGGTATGTGGGAGGCATGTTAGGACAAGCATGAGGATACACTGGTGTGGGAGTCAGCTGTTTTTTGGTATCAGTGTTAGAAGTGGAAGGATGTGCTGCACAGCAGCCACCAGGCTGCGATGATGAGGCGATGGTGACAGCAACTGCCACACTGCTGTGTCGCATCCAGAAGAGCTGTTTTCCTTCCCCAGAGGCACAGAAGTCCCCAAAGGGCGGCAGCAAGTCCCCATGAGCTGATGTCTGTGGGTCTGCAGCGACGCCATTTGGTACAGAATAGCTCACTGTGCCTGACTAAGCTCATGTTATTTTTGGGAAAGTGAGAATCTTCAGTGGGGAGATTAAGTCCTGTGTTGCCAGCCATATGATAGCTGTCTCTCATGATGGTAGCTCATCCAGACCAGGAGAAGCTTGGGTTTATTTTCATTACAAATTCTAATGTCACAAGATTTTCAGACACAGGCACTACCAAACTTGTACTTGCATAGTTCATGTATAACGGCAACTTCTTTTTCCTTAGTCCCATGACAGTACAGGCTACACATAATGTTGCATATTTTACAGGGTAAACTTAATAGAACATTCACAGTGAAATTTAATGCCCGTTGTTTGCTGTTGTATAGTACTAACACCACAAGTAATGTGACTGCTGGTGAGTCTCACCCGTTACCGCCTCCCTACGTAAGCAAGTGTGATTGATCTGCTGTGCTCAACACATCAGCATCGAGCTGGATTAACTGTGAGGGCAGTGATGAGGTGATTTCTATATTTGAGATTTGACTCAGGTGCCGGCAGCTGGGGGAGTATGAAAAAGAGATAGGAAACTTGGACCTGCTTTTGTGTTTTCTTTGTGGGGGGGGATGATGTGGATTGAAAGGGTGGTTGTCTATGTGGGATCCCCTACTCTGGATAACCAAGGCTGTGTCTCTGCAGAATGGGTAGGAGAGAGAAAAGGATATGTGCTGTGGGGAAAGCATAGTAATTGAATAAAGAGATGGGAAGTAGTGACCTAGTAGAATGTAAAACAACGGTGTGTTTCACTGCTTGGTTGTAACTATAATACCTACTTTGTATTTTTCAGTAGATTTAATTGAAAAGTTTATTTTGCAATAAGTTAAACGGAAAATGAACAGAAAAGATGCTACATATGTTTGTTGAGCACAAACATAATAAAAGTACAGCTTATATAATTCTTACATAACTTAGAATATATCAATTTTAAGAGGAGTCGATATATATTTACATCACACAGTATTATCATGGAGCTGCTCTATACACTTATTAACACTTCACAGATTTCAAAAAGCCATTACACAGTCTCATCTGAGCCTTGTTGTCTTATGTACAAAACTGTCAGTCATCCTTATTCTTCTTCTGAACCTTTATCATCTTTTCCCATCAGCTGTTCTTTGGGTTTCTAACCCTTGGTTCAACATTCACAGTAGAGTTCAAGTAATAAAGAGCATCCATCTCCTGTCTTGATTCCACGTTTTAAGGAAGGAGAGGATTTTCACCACACATTGCTTTCACACTTGCAGCAGTCTTGTTAGCTCTTATCCTGAGTTTTCTTGCCCACAGTGCTGTTTGCATCCCTCTTGCACCACCTCCCAAGGCAGGTGTTTTCTGTGCCAAGATCCAGACACCTTGAAGAATGTGTTCACAGCACATTTGACAGAGTCTACTTGACTCCTTGTTATCTCAACCATGTTATTTTGAATTGTTGGTCTGCAGCTGGTTCAGAAGGTTCAGGTAGGCTTTGGATTTTAAGAATCTGGGATATGAATCCCTTTCCATAAGGATGTAGACAGTTCTCTGGGCTTCATCAAAACTGCTGTGAGTTGGGTCTTGAGCCTTTTTGGCTGTTGCTTCCCTCATCTGATGGTCAATATTGATCTGGAAGGGGAAAAACAATTGTCGGTGACACATTAGAAATGTATTCTGTACCTGTATGTTGGTACTGACAGCAAGTTAGTTCTTGGACTTAGAATTCAGTGTGATTTTTGGTAGCTGAAGTGCAGAATGAGGAAATATTAAAGTTTATAACCCAGTCATGTGCAATAGAAATACTGTTTCTTTAGAAATCAGAGGCAATAAAACTAAATGATAGAGAAAGTAGTAAAACAACCTCAAGTTAAAACAACAGGAGAAATCTTGTGTAGGATGTGTCTCCAGTTAGGTATGCAATTGATACACACAACTTTTAATTCTCTAGCGTGCCCCCATATTTTAAAGGGCTGTTACAACCCATAGCATTCCTACTAGCAAGGTTTACTTTCAGGTATCTGACTCTAAGCACCAGCAGTAATTCAAACTGGGCTGACTCAGCATTGTGTGCTGATCCACTGGCTCTGTTGCTAGCACTGTCGCACTGCCTACGTTGTGTGGCTCTGCTTGTGAGGTCTGATTATCTCACAGCTGCATACAGCAATGGCACAAGCGTGCTTGTAAAACGTGTGGCTGGATCTTCTTCCTGTCTAACTGAATGAATGTGCGCACATCTCAATGCTTCTATCTTCTGATTTCTTTTCAGTATCTCTGTGATAAAACTGTACAGGTAACACTGAACTTACCTGTTTAATAGCATCTGATTGAACGAACTCCTCATAAATCCTCTCTGCTTTGCCATGTAAGTGGTCAGCTTTGGTTTTTTTGTAATCTTCACAAGCCAGCCAAAACTCTATGTTCTCCTCACTGAACTCTGATTTCAGGAACTCCCGAAAGACACCTTGACCACCTGCAGCCAACATAAATACACACATAGAGCATGATATTTGTGTTTGGGGGGGGTGAAATAAAGAGTTCGTAGCAGGGGTTCTGTTGAAATCTTGAGTATAAAATCTTGATGGGATGCTCCGTTCTTCCCTTCTTTTACATTTTGCAAATATTCCAGTTCCAAGGGTAATGGGACTCTTCCTAATGACATCTAGGGGCTTGTAGATCTGGAACCTGGCTACCAAATAACATCCCTGGATTCTAGGCTTCCCTAAATGGAGTCACCTAGGGTTCAGCTGAAAACAAAATTCCAAATTGATTTGATGTTGTATGCAGGCTGAAAAGTGGTCAAAAAAGCATTGATCTGGGCCTGCAAGGGTTTATTTACTCTTCTAGGAGGAGGAAATGGGGATGTAGGGAACACAAAGCCTTAGGAGGAAATTAGAACATAACAGCTGAGAGTGACTAAAAGGCAACAAGCCATTCTCTGTCAGTGTTTGCACAACGCTACAGCTTTGCATATTTGGTGAACTTCGGATTAATAAGAATGATGATGATGATTCTTCAGAACAAGGACAATGTAATACTGAAGTAATGTACTTACTTTGGCTGGCCAGGAGCTTTTCCAAAGACTGGGACCACTGTATTACTTCCTCTGCAGAAAGCCTGTGTTGACAAATGAAGGAAAAGGTTTGAGGCAAGAAGCCATGTGTTTTCTTTTGTGTGTTTAAAGGAGACAGGTTTTATTATTCTATTCCAGAAATATGTACTGTGTGTTTATTAAACTTACGGCTTTCTCAGTGCAGATGTGAGAGCCCACACTGAGAAAATAACCAGAAAAATAGAAACATAGGGGTTTAATGGTTATCCTGAATTCTATTTCCAGAGAGATGAGCTTTTACTGTGACTATCAGCAAATAATATTTTATCCGTGCTACTTTTTCCTTATTTTTGAAATGAGACTTGTAATTCCCCTGTTATACTCTTGTATGTGAAGCCATTATATTGTATGTGAAGCCTCCTGTAAGCCATTATAGAATGAGTACAGTGTGCCTCTGAGGAAAAGAGATTTAAGTGAGGTGTCCACTCTGCCCTCATTTGATGCAAACAAGAAACAGCTTCTAGTTCCACATATAGTTTCTGCTTCCTAACGTTCACCTCTTTTGAAAGTTCCAGCTGTTGTTGTTATATTAGAAATAACTTCTAAGTGTGGAAGTAGGATAAAAATTAAAAGAAAACAAGTTTGACTATTTAGTAATCTAACTGTATGTTTAAATTTGTCTTTACTTTTTTTCTGTACTTACATGACATTCCTGGCGTTAGAAGACTTGATCCCAGATTCAAGATGTGGTACCATGCACCTCAAATAGTTCTTGAGGTCTGCACCACTGAAAACAATGAATAGGCATTTGTAATCCATTGGAGTTATAGATGCATTTCTTTTCTAAGTGAATTTCTTGAAACTTAAAGGCCAACAGCTCCATCCTATGACTGAAGTCTGGAAAGTCATGTATCCATGTAGTTATTTTTTAAAGACTAAGAGACTCCTGGCGTCTCCAAAATCTCATCCTGCTTACTTAAATGAAAGAGCTGGTTGGTATTAGCTCGAACTGTTTCTAGCAATGCTATAGTCCTGGCCTTTAGGTGGGCTTTATAGTCCTTTAGCCTGAAAAAGGTGTAAATTCTTTATCTCCAAGAGTTACTATTATTTTCATTTCTAATACATTAGAGTTTATACTAAGATATCTATACATATACTTACAAAGCCTTTTGCTTCTTTTTATGGATTTTGCCTTCTGCAAGCTTGCAGTCCTCCTTTCCATTTAATTCAGTCATGTTGTTATGGGAAAAAAATAATCCTGGCATTTTACTGAACTTTGATGGGAAGCGCCTCTTGCAGCGATAATCCTCCAAGCACCAAATGTCAGTTTTCTGCCTGCTGCTGCCTTTTTATTGACGCAGGCAGCCCCACTAGTTGGTGTGAACAGATCTGTTTATCATGTAGCCTTCACCACAAACTGTGGAAGTTCCCTTTTTTTCAGCGCGCGGTGACGTGAGTCTTTTGAGAAAGAAAACAGACAGCAGCGTCTCGTGGTTGAGGTTAAACCGGATGAGACTGATTTACTTTAGGTTTGTTTTGTGTGTCCGTGATACTGAAAACCCCAAATATCCCCTCTAGAATTTTGAATTCTTCTCTTTCTCTGGTGAATTCAAATCAGCGTTTCTTCTTGAGTTCATCTAATGGGCCCCAAATGTTGCAGTTTAACCTTGAAAGAATTCACCTATTATGTGTCTTGTACACCATATATGTTTTAGGATTGCTTTCTTTTTGTGGGTCAAAAGGAAAACTAGAACTGTGTACTCAAACATATGCCAATACCTATGTTCCATATGTAGCAAACTATTTGTATGTCATTACCACAGAATCACAGAATGGCTTGGGTTGGAAGGGACCTTAAAGATCATATAGTTCTAGTCCCCCTCTGTGGGCAGGGTTGCCAACCCCTAGAACAGGCTGCCAGGGAGCTCATCAAGCCTGGCCTTGAATACTTCCAGGGATGGGGCACCCAAAATTCTTCTGGGCTGTGGTGCCAGCACCTCATCACCCTCTGAATGAAGAATTTAATCCTAATATCTAACCTAAACCTTCCCTTTTTCAGTTTAAATCCATTCCCCTTTGTCCTGTCACTACCTACCTGCATAAAAAGTTATTCTCCCTCCTGCTTGTAAGCTTCCTCCAAGTACTGGAAGGCTACAATGAGCCTTCTCCAAGCTAAACAAGCTCAACTCCCTCAACCTTTCTTCATAGGAGAGATGCTCCAACCCTCTGAGCACCTTTATGGCCCCCTCTGTACCCACTCCAACAACTCTGTACCAGCTGGTCTCCAAAGATTACTGTGTTAGATAAAGCCATGTGATTTGTTTAGCCACATGTACTGTGACAATACTAAATGATTTTGATAAGAAATAGTTTTGGAGGAGAGAAGGGTGAGATTACTTGTAAGCTCACTGCCATAATTCAAGAAAGCCTCTGTAATTAGGTGATTCAGAATAGTATAAAGATGGATTTAAAGTACAGAACTGTTGTTTTAAAGGCAGTGTGATCATTGTAATGTGTCTGAGGGAGGTGTCCATTCTTTCTCCATATATATACTTGAATTCTCCTGCAAAGAAAGTACCATGAATACAAAGCAAGATACATTGTTACCCCAAAGAGAGAGAAGTTGCCTGTGTTTATTTGTCTGAAGTTTAGAGGTGTAAGTACTTCATCTCATCCCTGGTCATCTCAATATTTTGATTTTCTGGACAGTTTCAAAGACTTTGTAACTAATGCTTACAATGTTGATTCTCTATAAATAGCTCATGAATTCTTTGTGTCAGGCTACATATGGTCATGGCAACAGAGAAGTTCCTCACTTATTTACAGTTTCATAACGGACTGTGGTACAGAGGTCTCAGGAAGTCAACACACACGCAGGACAGCCTGTCTGCATCAGGCTGGTTTGACCACAGGCGGCAGCTGATCCTCTGAATGCTATTAATGACATAAATGCGTATGTACAGCATAGGCTGTACAGCATAGGCTGTACTGCAGGAAACAGTTATCTTCACGCTATCAGGTAAACACTGACCTTCACACACAGACATATTTGCTAACTGCTCTTCCTCTCTCTGAATGGGGCTAAAAAGGAAAGAAGAGATGGTATCAGTCCTGTGTTTGTTTTCATGCCTAGCATGAACAATGAGGCTGGGGGAACTGTGTGTCTTCAGGTAGCAGCTGTCTTCAGTGAATTACTGGGAGGGTTATAGGGATGCCAGATCCAGGCTCTACTCAGAAAGGTGCACCACTGATTTCCTTCTGGGACAATTTCACAGCAAGAATGCTGTGCATAGTCTGCACACCTGAAAATGCACGAAGCAGACAAAGCCATGAGCAACCTGATCCAACTATGAAGCTACTCCTGCTCTTGGTAGTTGGTCTAAGTAGTTGCTAGTGATCAAGAGTCAAAGGAGAAGGGGGTACAGCTTGAACTTTCAGTTACAAGCAGCTATGAGTAAGTCAGCAGACAGGTTCTGTGTCTAGGAAGACAGACTACTTACAAAGAGCAGGCTGGTTTGCTTGTTTTTACCTATTAGGAATGCAGGACTGTTGATGCTTTATTTGCCAACAAGGAGTGCCTACTGCCCATCTGAAATGAAGTTGCTATCCTTACCTACGGGATATGTTTGAAATAACAATGCATGTCACTGTTGTTGTTACAGACCTTCTTCTAGGAAGGAATTATCATGCCCTACTGCAAGGGCACTGTACATCTTCTTGCAGCAAACATTCTCTTGGGCAAATAAGGAGTAATATTCTTGCATCCAACATTGGTGTTCTACAGGGTTTGAATTATGTTTACTAGCTACTCTTGGTAGAGAATGGCCATCCGCTTGCTGAGCTTTAGCTTAGCTATGAAAACAAGTGATTTCTTTGAAACGCTACTGTCTCTTACATGACCTACACTGATGAATTACTGATAATCCATCTCTTAAGCAAAAGAGGCACTTAAAGGAAATTGAAACTAGCTTCTGTGTGAAGAGGAAATGGTGTTCATTTTACAAAGGCAGAGAGTCCACTCTTAAGTGGTAGGGGCTGTGAGATATTAAGTTTGTCTTGTATAACTAACTGGTCCATAATGGAGTGATAGCATCCCTTATGAATCCTCTTCTACGTATAATTTGTGACAAATGAATGCTTTCAGGAATGTAGTCTTGAAGACACAGGTTAAAATCTTGCATGTGCATTTAATGGTCTCACTGTTGGTGTTGGATTGATGTGACTGAGAATTATTTGGGTTTTTTTTTTTTTTTTGAGATATATCTATTTGGCTTGAACTTCTACTGTATTTCATGTTACTTTTTACTCCTAATTAATTGAATGGGAATTTTACTTTTGCTATCAGCAAGATGTAACCAGCACTGAAAATGCTGGAAGGCTTAAATATTTGAAGAACATCTGAAGCATAATAACAATTTGCAGCAAGGAATGCCACATATTAAAAGTCAATTAAACATCTTCCACTTGAATAAGTTCCCTTACTTTTGTTCTGTGGGCAACAAAAAGGGCACACTTTGTTTCTGCAGTTTTACCAGCAGAATGCCTGCAGAAGTCTCCTCAGCTTCTGCAGAGGACCTCTTATGTTCTCATCATGACAGTGAAGGAGTGATCTGTCAGGAGGCCTTGAAATCACTTTGGAGAAGACAGCCTACAAGTGATTCTTCTATATAGATCAGATGAAGTTTAAATACTGTTCATCTGTTGCATCCATTCCCAAATGCCTTTACATGCAATGTAAAGAGATTGAGATGCACAAAGGGAAAACCTGTCAACCCCTGAAAGTTTGCAGTGGGCTCTGAGCTGCCAGTCTATGTGACCCCAGACCAGGCTGCCCAGAGTTGCATCCAGCCTGGCCTTGAATGGCCCTTCAGGGATGGGGCATCCACAACCGCCTTGGGCACACTGTTGTTCTTACAGAGTTACTTTTTTTTTCTATGCTACTTCCTCTCTACAGAGAAATATTAAAAATATTCTATGACAGGTGTTGTTAGCATTACCAGTTCTGCTTATACAGTAAAGTCAGTACAAGGGATTGTATATGCATTATTTCTGCATTCTGCTGAAGTGCATCTCGTATACCGTAGACTGTAATAAGCTTATACAGTTTATCAGAAATCAGATCCTTTTCATTCTGGGGCTTTCCATCAGGAATAAATTAACTGTTTGATTTCTTTGAAGTCAGGGGATTTTTGGTTCTCAGCTGTGCTGACTGACACCTGGATTGAAGAAAAAAAAAAAGCACAGTGACTTTTGGCTGCTGGTGGCGATGCTTCCTGTGTCTGCTGCTCAGCAGTGCAGGAAATGTGTTCAGCAAGCACTTATCTGGGAAACGCTCACATTTCTCATTGCCAGCCTCACAAATTTTATTGTGCTTGCACATTGGTGTACTGAGCAGTGCTGTGTTTCTTGTGTATGCTACTAAGCAAAAAAATGTGAGAATAGGGCCTGGGTGGGGAGGTGTGAAGTAGAGTTTGCTGAGTGTTCTCTGGGAAGGTGGAAATGAGATGTGAACGCAGTACCCATTTGGCTTTTGAAATTAGCATTCTTAAGTTTCACATTGATAGTGACGGAGAAAAATCAGCTTCTTTTTTTTTTTTTTTTTCCTGTTCTAATTGGTGTTAAGATTCTGAATCCTTCATTTTTAAAAAAAGCAGATCTTTTGATTGGATATAGATGACAACCTTTAACTCTGTTTCCATTCTGGAAATGGTTTAGGTGTTTTTGAACGGGAATAATAATATCAAAGAATTAGGTGGAGTTATGCTGACAAAAGAGTTTCTGTAGTATTACACCTTTCAGGTGTTTGTTTTATAGTTAGCATTCTACATTCTCTAGGTGAACTAATGCATTTAAATAGGCTTTGCTTTCAGACTCTTATCATAAAATTCTCATGGGGTTGGGTTCATTACAAAGTTGCCTGATGTTACTGTAAACTGGTCTGTGCTGGCACCCAGGAGAAGAAGCAGAAGTATCAGGATACTGCATTGGCTAAGGAGGGCACTCATGACTGTCAAGATTAGAAGAAGAAAAAACAAAAACAAAGAAACTCCTTACAGTGGAAATAAAAAGGAACAGACTACAGAGGAGGAATTTAGAAATGTTGTCCAGGTTCATAGGGATGCTGTTGGAATGCCAAATTTCACCTGGAATTGAGGCTTCTATGGGGTGTGAAAGGAGACGGGTCTGCCACTGATGCTGAAACAGGAGGATGAGAGAGGCAGATGATACTTACCTTGACTTTAGCATGGCTGTTGATGCTGTGCTCTGTAGCATTTGTATGGACAGTAAAGCTATGATGTTATAATTGGACGGAAGGACAAACAGACAAGTAACAGTTGGGCTACAGTGTACCTGGAAGGCAGCAATGAGTGGTGCCCTGCAAGGGCCTGTCCTGTGACCTGTCCTGTTTTACATCTCTGGCAATATCCTAGTGGGGAACAAAGAGGTGCACTCACTGCAAGGGACACCAATATGAGAAGAACTAGAGATACGTATAAGAGCAGGGCTGCCTTCCAGGAGAAACTAGGCAGAAACTAGAAGACAGCTATATATTCTTTATTTAAGTATCATAGAATCATGAGGCTGGAAAGGACCCACAAGATCATCTAGTCCAACCATCCACTACCACAAGCCACTAAACCATACCTTGTAGCTTCTCATCCAGATGACTCTTGGACACTGAACTTGAGTGAGGCAGATATTCCTGAAATTATCCCCCACATCAGCAGTGCATGTGCTTGCCAGTTGCTTTTTTGGAATTATTTGTCCCAGAATGCTGGTCTAAATATTGAGCGTGGGTTTGATTTAAGAACAGCCTAACCCTTTGCGGATTTTCTACACGTAACTTGTTTAGGTGCTGATGGTTTTGTCTCTTTGGGTCCTGAAGTATCTGGTGTCTCTCAAGAGTGGGTGGGAAATGCTTTGTTTTCCTTCTAAGTTATAGAGCACAGAATGGTGGGGCTTCTGTTATTCAAAATCACTGTGCAGTTTTTCAAGGATCATCTGAGTGTCTGCTCCCAGAAGGCAGCGTTGGCTCTTCTATCTACCAAATACAAAGGGCCACACCCTTAAAATAGATTTTCCTAACATGTGATTATTAAATCACAGAGGAATTGCCATATCCCACCAGTGGGGAAAACTCATTTGTTCAGCCTAGTCTCAGTGATAGTCCTTAGAAAGGTTAAGAAAACCATGCTCATTTCTGCAATGTGGTCTGTATGTTGGCAGCCTGGGATTTCCCAGTGACTGTCTGCTGTACATATCAGTACTGCCGTACTGTAAACCAGGTGAGTTTTAATATGTATGGCCATTTCCTTTTAATTTTCAATGAATTTGAAGATGAGAACAGAAGGAAATTCAGTGTGTGAGCAGGGATGGTTTCATAAGAGCAACAGAAAATGAAACTCACCAGGTTTCATGGCAGTAAAATAGCTTTGCTGCTAACTGCTGGGCATTTATGTGCTGCTCTGAAAGCAATCATGAAAGAATGATAGGTGATCTCCTTACCTGGATGTGGCACCTGGAAACCACTAGATCACAACTCCCATGTAAAGACAGCTTCCCTATTGGTTGGCACTGCTTGGGCTGTGTAAATGGAATGGAGAAAATCTCTGAACCTTTCTCTTTTCATTGTATTTTCTGCCTTACAAGTGTAAGATGTTTGGATAAATATGTGGATCAGCATGTGTATATAACTTCATCTTACATATTCTTTTCTGTGTAATAGTAGAATTGTTCTGTTATTTACATACACGCTATATCCCAACATTGCAGTATTTCTGACAGGCCTGATGAAAACACAGCTGTTAAGGAATCTCAGTGGATCCTTCCATGTGTGACACCAGTGGTGTAACTTAAAGCAGCTTTGAAGCTTTCAGGTCTTCTCAAACGTGGTTTATTCTTGGCTTTCATTTGAGAGCAGGTTGTCATCTTCAACACACACCAAGTTTTGGAACGTGCAGTGACAGTCAGAAGCACCAAACCCAGTGCTGGTGTAGCAGCTAGATGAAAGAACAATGTAATAGTTGGCAGAGAGTTATGTGATTTGTGTAGAACCACATGAGGTGTGATTACATCCTGTTGTTTTACCATAAACTCAGCTACTACAGGAATATCCCCAAGGTGATTGTCAGCTATGAC
Source organism: Coturnix japonica (assembly GCF_054131305.1). Taxonomy (NCBI): domain Eukaryota; kingdom Metazoa; phylum Chordata; class Aves; order Galliformes; family Phasianidae; genus Coturnix; species Coturnix japonica. The sequence goes on from NC_140673.1 coordinate 10,979,008, forward strand.
CTCCTAATATTCACATTCATTAATGCCTTTGAAATACTAATTCTTGTTTTACTTTTCTGAAAACTGCAGGATACCCCTTCAGTCTATTTAATGTAATGAAAAAGTGAAGTCAGGTAACAGCACGCTTTGAATTAAGGCCAGTGCAGCTGTATAAGTTGCTTTAAAACCTCCCCATTAATTATGATGTTGAGAGACTCCCACCAGCACAGTGATTTTTATTTTCTTTTTTGCTTTCCCCTTCCTTTCTCTTATTATTGTTTTCCAGAAGGAGGAACATAATCATGAATTTACTGTGGGGACTTTTTGGCTGTTCTGTTTAAAGGCAAAAGCACGTGGAGCAAAGGCACCATGGACTTTTTGTTATAGAGGTTGGGACCTAGGGATGAAATAAGTAAGGGGGACAGTTTAGTACATAAGAAAGTTCTTTGAGCTGAGTAATCGATGACAGCTTCCACTTGCACCAGAAGAACATGGATAAGTAGCAGAGGATTACTGATTGAATGTCTCCTCCTAAGAGAGGAAAAAAGGCAGGAATTTTCCTGTGTGTTATAGTTATGCTCTTCTAGTAAACTGCCATGCCACACCACTCATTCTTTTAGATAATGATTGTTAATAACTCCTTTCATGGATTCTTTCTCATGAGATAACTTTTCCCATTAGAGTGATTTTGCTTTGTTCCATTTTCCTTAGGATTGGGAATCTGGCAGGTGACCTTTCACATATACAAATATTGCTGCTTTGAAAATTTCAAAATGGAGGTTAATTAGTGAGAATGGGGAAAAAAGAGTTTAATTTGATGCCCAGCTGCACAACATGAGTGGTCTTCCTGCAGTGGCTACCATCAATAGTTGAGTTGTACTTGATGATCCTTATGGGTCCCTTCCAATATGGGATATTCTGATTCAGCTTGCTATGACATCTCTTTGACCATCAAGGATATACTGAACAGGAAACTACAGTGAAGCTTAAAGAATGCTTAATATATCCTTACTGTATTCTCATGTTTCATTCAAATCAGCCTCTAACAAAATATCCCTTAGAACACTTGCTTGCGTATTTGAAGTTCAGAAGATTGATTGTGTATTATATTATTTTTTTTTTAATGGTTTTTATCTTCTGCAGCAAGACCTGTGTTTTATAAGCCAACTTTTCCCTTTTTGATACCTCTTGTGCTCATTGAATAACCAGCACCACTTTCACTTGTCATCCGGCTTAGTCTCACTGCGTGTTGCTATGGAACGTTCCAAATATTAGGGAGCTGTGGGATGACAGAGGCCAGGACTGCCTGTGGTTTCCAGTCACAGAGCAAAACAATAGGAAAAATATGATCTCAGAATCTGAGGGACTATCACAGACCTCAAAACATTATGACATGTGGAACACGGAGTTTACAAAGCATGCTATGACATTACTGAAGGAGGATGCTGTTTACCTGATGTACCTGTTAATGGGCTCAGTTCAGGAGCAGGCAAGTTTTCAGTGTATTTTGCTATTCCTCTAAATGTCATTTCTGTGAATTTTACTTTCTCGCTTTCACTGGCGCAGACTCACACCTGTTTCCTTTTTGCTGAACTTTTGTGCTTTATCTTGCATTCGTGAAGGAGTGCACTCACAATCTCTAAGAATCTCAATAGGGATTTTTGTTTCTGAAGCCAAACCACAAGACTTCACTCAGTGCTGCAGTTTCTTCTTGCATTTTAAAGAAATGAAGTGAGAGCTAAGGTTAAGATGAGGAAGCAAATAACATAAATATCTAAAAAAAATAGAATCATTAAAGTTGGAAAAGACCTCTAGGGTCTTCTAGTCCAATCAGCCCCACCATGTCCAATGACCATGTCCCTCAGTGCCACGTCTCCGTTTACCTTTACCTCATGTTATTGCTGCTTTGGAACCTCAAGAATGTGACATTGTGCTAAAGGTTTCTGGATGTGAGGTAATGGGTAGCAGGTGACTGAAACAAGAAAAGGAGCTGGTAAGAAATGAGAAGATAGAATAGAGAGAGAGAATACATCTCTGTGTGACTTGCAGCTGTGCTGTGGAATGAGGGTGCAAACTTTGCACTTCTGCAGATCAGTGGACTTGAGTGAGAGGAAGGACAAAGTGTGTAAGTTCATTTTCTTCCTCAACATGTAGTGGAGTTTAGACTGTGAAGTCTTCATTTTCACATTCCATTGAAAATAACAAAAAGTTCAGTACTGTCCTAAAGGTAAGATGTGCCAAGAATGCTCAGGATGTGTGCAGTGAGGCATTATGACTCATTGTTTTAGACCTCTCAGCAGCCGAGGGGTGCTGGTGAGATCTGGTTATTATCAAACAGCTCTAGGAGTGATGCAGGAAGCCCAACCTGCACAAACCTATTGGTTCTAGAATTAATACTAAAACTGTAAGGCCTCCATCTCTTTCTTTTTTCTCCCATGGTCTGAGCCATGGTTCTCAGTGCTCAGAAACACCTGAAGCAGTTGTGGCCACCACAGTATCTGCAGCTGCCATCCCTAGGGACTGGCAAAAGGAAACCACTTCAGAACAAGTGGTTTTCCGCTGTCTATGCGATGTTTTTCAGCTTCTTTTTCAAAAGATAAATGACTCCTTATTACCGTTGTGCCAGACAATGAGATACGGCATTACTGACTATTGGGATTATTCTGAAGAATCTCTGCCTTCAGGTTAAAATTGGAAAGCTGTCATCGGCTCTACGGGGAGTTCATATATAAAAGTCTCTTGTTGACTCACATTCCCCTTCTGTACTTCCTTCCTCATAAATGAACCCAATGACCTTTTTGGGGATTTCTGCTGAATTAGCAGCTTATTAGTGAATATTCTGTATTGGCGAAGGAGAAACTTGGATGTAGCTTTCATGGAACTGTAGGGTGATAAATACAAATTAACAACTGCTAAGAGCTAACTCCAACTTCCAGAAGCACCACTTAGTTCACATGCAAATGGAAGGAAGTCATTTGGCCACAGACCCAGGGAAATCTGTGGTGCTGCTAGAGTAGCATTAGGAAGCTTGTTCATCATTCTTAGCAGACAGGTTTGGATTTTTTCAGTGTATTTCTTTTTTTATAATAAAATTCTAATGATGACTGAAATATTTCATGGAAATTCATCTATATAGACTGGGATCATATTTTTATTTTCATTGAATTTTGAAGTCGAGACAGATTTTCTGCTTTGCAGGCTAGGATCCATCTTAGTCAATGGTCTCTCAATTCAGGCCCACCAAATACCTTGTGCAAGGTTTGTCTTCAAGTCCCTGCTTGATGCTGTCGACTTCCTACTTGTGCTTCCTGTTGCTTATTCTGGGAAGATCCTCTTGTCTTTATTTAGCTCTATTAACAACTTGAATGTTCGTGCTTAAAGCACACGCATTCCTCCTCCCAAGGGTGTGCTTCACCAATATGCACACGCTTCTTCTTGGAGCTGGGGGTGTCCCAGTTTGACAGATATCCCTGCCACACCTCCTACCTGGTAATGCAGATGCTGGTGAGAAAGCTGCCACAGTGACATGCAGACACTAAAGAATTCTGGTTAGCTGTTGACAATGGTTTATATAGTGTAGCCTCCATAATCTGTTAGTGTGCTCTCTAATGCATACTTTTTATTCCTCTTTATGCTTCTGCCTTTGTTTTCATTTTGTCACAATGGATTTTTCTGCTTTTCTTTCTCCTTTGACCTGCAGAAGATAAACTAGTGTTCTAAAACCTGCTGAGCTCTCTCTTGTATCAGTTGACCAGGTGCAGCCATGCACCTGGGAGAACATCAGTTGGCTGAAAATATATCCTTCTGGAGACCTGAAAGAGGAAAACAGGTCAGCTGAAAGCTGGTGCTTCAGTGCTTCTTAATCTGGGTGTTTTTCATGCCTCAGCAACATTTGCTGCTACAGTAGCGAGATCAGTTCAACACAGAGAAGGAAGTAGATTAAATGTTAGGGACAAAAATAGCTAAGAAGTCATGTTAGAGTGATTGGAAGACAGAGCATGTGAGTTTTTAGTGTTGAAGGATGTATACTAAGAGGGCTGTTTTCTACCACAAAGAGGTGGTTACCTGTTTAAATGTTCCAGTGCCAGAAACATTAGGGGTCCTGTGGTTATTGGATGACCCCTAAGTGAGCTGACTCTGATTTCTGGGTCTGCTGTGGACTTGTTGTGTGAGTTAGAGCAAAACCTTTCTGTGTTCATTCTGATTGCCATCATAGGTATCTTTTCCCATCTGAGATGCAACAGGGCATATGGAAAGTCCAGACAGTGCTGGCAAGTATGACACAGGACCTGTGGGAGCCTTGTGATCTTTTGAGGTGATAGAAGATCAGGTGGCATTTGAGTGGATAGCAAAAGGCATTACACATGGGATCTTCTTTGCTATCAGTTGGACAAGTAGTTCCATCCTATTCCTGTTCTCTTTAATGAGATTATAAATAAGGTTCCTAGATGCCAAACGGCATACAAAGAGATTGTCACTTTAACATTCAAGCAGTCTTTTCTTGACCATTCATGAAAACAGATTACTTTCTTAAGTAATACAAAGTATTATAAACAAAGCTTCATTATTGTCTTATGGAATAGCAAAGTTTTATTGCAGAAAAAATGAAATTGTTAGTAGGAAGGTGTGAACATGAATTGTCACTTTATTCACTTAAATGGTGGGTTTATTTATTTTGAAGTAATTTCAAAATTTCAAATTAATTTTTAATAATTTCCAGCTTTAACATTAGCAGTACCATAAAAAGGAGTCTTATTTGTTCTGTTGGGTTTTTCTCTTTTTTTGCTACCTTAAAGTCTTTATTGCCATTGACATCAGTATTCTTGACCTGTTTCTGTTTGCTTTAGACACTGGGGTGCTTCAGTGCTGTGCTTTGCTTTTTGCAGGCATTGAATCTCTTCTGCCAGCCATAGAGAGACCCCCTTCAGTCAGGGGCAAAATGATAGATTGGAGTTACTCTCCTAGATCTTGTGCATCGTTGCAAGGAAGGCAGAGCTCACAATAATTCATATAAATGAATGAAAAAGTTGCATGTTTTTACACCCATTTTGGCCACTGGTGAGCTAAGTGGCAAGAACAGAAGTCAGTTAGATGTGGATTTGTCTGGGATTTAGCAAACATGTTATAGGTAGTAACTTAGCAACTTAGGTCTAAGAATAAATGGGCGAAAAATGAAAGGAGAAAATGTAGAAGGATCTGGGGTGCGTGTGAGCAAAGTAATTTTGAGTTTTATTCTCTGAATTTTAGGCTACCTGCATATTTGGTATTTTCAGGAGACCTTAGTTCAGTTTGGATATGTCTAACCTGGGTAAGGAGAGCAGGACTCTGAAGGTTGTTTGTCAAATCTGATGCACATCTGAAGTGAACTGATGAGAACAATGAAGCTGTCAAAGGCTCTTGGCCTGGGTTTGACTAGATTTGTTCAGATTGGTTTATTCTGAGAATGAGTAACCAAAGCACAGACTTCTGGCAGCTTCAGGCAGACTGAGTCTGCATCACCATTAACAGTGGATAAATTTAGCTGGTTACACAAGGAGACCTTTTAAAATGTTTGTGTTTTTTTTTTTTGCTTTATTGCTACATAGTTAACTGAAAACAGAAAGCTATTTTTTTCTTCCTTGTATCCTTTTCTGCAGCTTTGGGTATGTATAAATGGCTACATCTCCTGCCATCCATACTTGTACTCTCCTGTTTCCTTTACAAGCTGAACATCAGGAGGCGATGCTTCTTTTACGTTCTTACAGTGTCCCCTCATTACAACAGGATATCTCACATGTCCCAAAGGTCTGCTGCCTACACAGCATTTTCCTTGTCTCACCATGAGATTACAAATGGTGTGAGAAATGACTAACGCGACTCCCAGCTGATTAGTCAGTCTTTTAAAACGGAAGCAGAAGACTTCCCTCCTCCCCCCTCAGAACCACGTTGCACAGGAGACCAAACATGAAAAAGGAAATTGGGGAGTCTGAAAAACTGCGTTTGAGACATACATCCCACATAACCACACGCTTTTGCCAGACAGACTCAAACCTGGTCTTACGCACTGTTGCATGGTATGAAGAAAATCAGCTTATTTAGTGAACTTCGTTACACATTTTGGAACTATATATTTTTTCCAATTACAGCATATGCCATTTTCTGAAGAGAAAAGGATATCCCTCTGTTCTCTTATAGTGTGATCAGTTTAGAAGATGGGGAGTATGTTTTTATTTACTTATTTTGACAGACTAAAAGTTGTTTTAAAATGAAAAACACTTCAGTGGAGTTAAAAGGTTTTCATTAAAAGAAATGCTCAGATTAAAGTATCTAATGGGGGGGGGGAAAAAAAAAAGGCCAAGTTTGAAAACTAAGAGTAAGGGGGGAATAAGGAAGAAGGGGGGGATTTTGCACTCCAATCACAAAGTGAGGCAAACCTCCCATTTACTTTCCTCTGGGGATTACATTCGGGACTGTACAAGGTATGGTTTTAGGGTGCTAGATAAGTTCTGAGTCTCAATGGAAATCAGAACTTTCAAGGAAGAGAGCAGCACTTCAGTGTTAGTTCTTGGACTCTGAAGCCGATGCCATCCTCCTAAATTTCTCCTCTCTTCTTTGTCATAAAGATTTCAGGTCTTCTGTCTTGTCTCTCTCAATGTGATACTTGTCATGAGCAGAACCTGTACTACCTATGGAAGGATGTAATTAATTTCCTACCTGAACAGTTGTATTTCTCCAACCTGACACACACAGTTTAGTGCTCATCTCTAGCAACAAAAATGACTAAGAAAAAAAAAAAAAGAGAGAGTACTAAACTGATGTGGGTTTTAATGCTACTCACATGTCTATAAATTCCAGCTTTTGCTTTGGGCACAACTACATGAAGTCTTAAAGAGAATTTCCAACAGTCATAATTGTCCTCTATTTGTACAGAACCTTAAAATTATGGGTGTGTGTTCTCCTGTATATTAAAGGCAGCATAACATGTTCATCTTGATGCAATTTTAAATCCATAGTTCAATTTCTCACCTCAGATTATAAGCTAAAGTCTGGGTTATGAGATTTAGCTGTAGCTGGTGAGCCCGCATGCTGACTTCACTTCAATAGGATCTGGAAAAACATAACTCTGGGAGAGCTCCTTAATCAAGGGCATTAATCATTGGACTGATCTTTGAGCTCTTGCAAATGCTGTTGACAATGAACCAATAAACTGCCAGAAGCTTAAGGCTGTTTCTGGCTGTTAATAGCAACCGGTGCATATCATGGAATAACTGTCCAACAACCAGGGTGTGCTGGGTTTTCTCTTTTAGAGAACATTATTTTATTAGTGTTAGCGCACTCAGCTTGCATTAAAAAGGATTTACTGATGGAAAAAGAGGTATCTGGCAGAGCCATAACCAGCTTGTGTGCATCACGAATAACAATAAAACAGTGATGGGTTCTGCTGTAGTCCACTTGAGTAGTCAGGAGACTGAAGAAGTTTACAGTGGATCCTACCATAATTTTAGGTGTCAAATCGCAAAGGCAATGATGAGATTATAGAGTGTTTGAAAAAGTAATTGCAATAGAAATTCTTACAATAGATTCAGAGAGTTTTAAATGCGAAAGAGAGCTTGGTAACCTGGTTTGACCTGCTGCAAAATGAAGGCTTTAGAATGATGTGCGTATAAAACACTTTTGTTATCCAGTCTATATTTGAGTCTCAGTATAAGTCTAACGTGTTTTCAAGTGGTGCTGTTTTTTGCTTAGAAGTGTCTTATCCTAATTTGAAGATGTCTTGCTTTTCTGTTTTATTTTGTTCCTCCCTTGTTTTTATTAATCTGTTCTTTGATATACATTTAGTGTTATTTTCTTCATTCTTTTCCTAGAAGATCCCAGATTGCTGGAACTCAGCCTTAGTTCTCTTACAAACCCATTAAATTTGGAAACAGTCTTTGTAAACATGGAAATCAAAGTTAGGCATGGGATGGGATTTATGGCCTTTCTATGTGTGGAAAATAACACCCCTTTATATGAGTAATCCAAACACAGAAATAAGTCATATTTTGAAAGCAGAAATTACATGTGTACGTATACATATATAATACATACACTTATATACACATGCATAAAGAGAATTGAGTCTGTGTGTCTGGTGCCCACTCTCTTTTAGTGGGGTATGATCTGCTCCTTATTTAGAAAGAATGCATTTTTCTACATTAAGGACTGAAAGTTTTCTCCTTTTTTAATTAGGCAAACTTCAAAAGAAGCTTTGGGTTAATTATATGCAGCATGTGTACCCTGATAGTTGTGCGTTGTCCCATTCATTTTTCAGTATTTGGAGATTTTTACTTGGTAATTTACATCTTTTTAAATCATCTGTAACCCAAGAATGCTTTTCAGATAGCAGTAAGGCCAGGTAGCATCCCATTCTGTATGTATAATACCACTAAATATGCGTATTTAAAAATTCAAATCTCTGTTTAGTTTGGAAAGTAGAATAGGGTGGTAGTAGTTGTTTGTAATCCAAGACTGAGTCCTAGGATCTGTGCTCTGGGTCTTTGCCACGGTTATCCCTCAGTTCTGGGTGAGTTGGAGCACTCAGAACTCTTTCAACTTGGAAAACTTTGCCCAATGGTATCTGGAGACTGAATGTGTTTTATCAGAGTAGGAAAAGCACTCTATGTATAAAGCCTTGCTGTCCCCTGCTGGTAACTGAAGTAAATCTGAAATATCTCTTGCAGAGTCTTGGCTGAGCCTAACTTACTGCAAACTACTCTTTTTCCTTTCCTTTGTAACTACAAAGCCACCTTGCACAATAACTCTATGGTTCCAACCATTTGTGACCCTGGCGGAGGGTTATGGTTCTTCTGACCTTATGAGGCTGGAGTCCCAATAGGAAAGGCTGAGGTTGATACCCAGCTGACGAAGAGCTGGTGCTGTCTCTAAGTCGTGCGCAGCTGCTGCTTTTTCTTGCCTTGACAAAGATCTACAGACTGTGGGAGGGAGGAGGCAGAGATGCAAGGGCTGTGGGCGTAGGAAGTGAAAGCATTGCATAGGGTGTGAGGTGGAAGGTGACAGCAGGGTGGGCCTTGATGCTAATTTCCATGCTGAGAACAGGATTCACTAATACCAGTGTTCTTTTCACACCCTGCTAAAAAAATGCAGTTGTAGGTGCTCTTGCTAGATTCTTCCTTCTCAGCCTAAAGAGGGGAGTTGCCTGAGTGGAGAAGGGGTTCATACCAACCTGGTTAGGATGGGCAGTTCAGGAGTGGCACGCAACTTAAAGCCCCAGTGTACATGTTGGCAGTGTCCCTCCAAGTCATCAACTTTGGGTGGGCATGTTGGCATAGTCCCTTCAAGTCCCCACCTTCCTGCTATTGAGATAGGCCTTAAAACCATCAGTAGTGGAAATATCACACATACGTGCTAATAGCTTTTTATATAGATGAAGAGAGACAAATGTGGGCAGAGTGCTATCTCCCACTTCCTCCCATAAAGTCAGACAAGCCAAAAAAAGCATGGGAAGCCACAAATTCACCCCTGCACTGGGGAGCATTAGGGCTTCTGTGGGCAGAAGAAGGAGTGAAAATGTTGTCAGGAGCTCAGAAATTTCATCTTGATTTGGCATGTTTCAAAAGCAAGTGGAGAATGTGAAGCGTGGACAAAGAACCTGGGTTAAAAAAGGGACTCAGTAGCTCTGCTGTTTAACCTGGCAAGAAGTAAACAATACACAGCCCTTTGCTCGCTGCATCGTACCAGGCAGTATGAAGGGGAAAATAACTTTGTACCAGTTGAAACCAAGTCAAGATGTGTCAGACTAGGAGGTGATTAAAAAGTCAGAATTCTTCCTTAGGAAGAATGCAGTAGTTGCAGTGTTTGCTTTTGCTCTTTGCTCTGGAAGAACTGAAACTGCTGCTTTCAGAGGGAGACATCAGCAGTCAGACAGACATCACTCAGTCACAGGATACACTGAATCTGACGTGAGGGAGATTTGAGACATGTGTCTCCTGCTCCATGTGCGTCTCCCTGCATCCCCATTTAGCCTGTAAATCATGGACTCTCTCAAAGAGAGAGAAAATGTATTTATCTAGCTTTCTCTCATTGACTTTCTGTGCTCCGTTTTACATCTGGGCAGTGCATGGCAATGTGCAGCTTCCCTGTTCAGTGCCTCTGCTGGGGGGTTATTCAGCCTGTGCTCAGCTTAAAAAGCACATAAGGAAGTCTGTGAGGGCTGTAGCTGTCTGTAGACGTCCCACTGAGCCCTCATGGTTTCACTTCTCTTTACACAAGTCGCTGTACTCAACTTTGCAATAGTGTCCTTCCACTGATCCTGGGAGAGAGTGTGAATGAAGGAAAGAGAATTTTCACCCATCTTCTTGCCAACGCCTAAACTGATTTGTAAGATTGTTTCTGATAAAATCTAAATCTGTTACACGTTGTTCTCGTGTTTTTTGTCACATTCCCTTTCTCCCACTCTTCTTTCTTCCCACCAGCTGCTGGGTGAGTGCATGTTTAAGGGCATCCTGCGTTAGCCGTCCATATTGAGGAGATGGCATGTGATGCAGAGTATCACAAGTATAGAGCAGAAAATGATTAACGGGAGCTTAGTGTGCGAAGGTTAAAGAAACTGTTTAAGAAAGCTTCCTTTAATTAGCTCAATTTATCTCCTCTTTCTACTTCTCCTCTTGTCATGAGTTACAGCTATTTAAAATAGCATCAAGGCACGAGCATTTAGTTACCATAAATGATAGATATTTGCAAAGATTATTTGACAGCTTGCAGTCAACATTGCCTTATAGAGTATGTGTGAGAAAGTCAGGAAAACAAACGTCTCAGGTATATAAGTGTCTCCTTAGTGGAAAACATTTCACCCCAGTAACAGGCTGTGACAGTTACCGGTACCAAAACTGGGTGGGTATTTAAAGGCTGGCTTTCAGAACCAAAGGAGATGGTAAAAGTCTATCTGGCTGTTCTGGCAGGGATCTGTATCCATCGTGTTGCTGCAGTACAAATTGTTTTTACTCCTCTAATCACTCCATGGGTTGTTTTTCTTTCGTTTTATTTTTTAGATCTGAGTTGGAGGTAGAGGCAGCACGGGTTTTTGGTTGGAGAGATCAGGAAGTGCAAAGGGAAGACTGCTAAACAAAGGGTGTTCTTCAGATGCTGTCAGAGCTGCTGTGTAATGTTTTAATCACCTTACATTTCACTATTCTGCCTTCAGTTTGAGCCAAACACATCATCTATTGGCATCTTCCTACTTCGTTGCCAGACTTAATAAATATAATCCCAAGGATTCTCCCTTCATGATTCAGTGGGATATTTGCAGAGATGTAGATCTTGGAGAGCCCAGGGTTCTTGCTTTAAATTGATTTATTTGTGCATAGCTTCTGTACCAGCTTTTAATCTTCTTTTTGCACCAAAATTGATGCTTGCTGTTGCTGAACAAAACAGGAGCAAGCATGAGTTTGAGCTGGAATGTGGCAAGCGGCTCCAAAGCCACATTAATGTGAAGACATCCAGAGCTTCCCTGCACACACATTAAGCAGCCTGTTAACTCCCGTTTTCAAACAAGAGGAGTTCTGTTTCCTGCTCTGTGTTTGCAAATCTGTCAAAGCTGTAAGAGAGATTTGTATCTAAATTTCAATACCTTAAGATGAACCCACACTGAAACCCAAAATCTAAACAGAATCTTCATTTCCTGCAGTGGTGTGGAAAAAAGGGTGAAGGTGGCTGTGAAAGGAGTAGACTAAAAGGTGCTTGAAGCAGTGCTGCTGTTTAAATACCAGTCTCTGAAAGAAACAGAAGCGTACAGAAGGGCTCATTAGTAAGGACTAACCCAGGCATTTCTCTTAAGCTGGATGCTTGAGTCTGATGTCTCCACTCAGCATAGTTAACTTTGTTTCAGCGTCTTCTTGCTCCCTAGGTTAGCTAATATTTGTGTGCACAAGCAATTGCAGACCAAGAAGGTTCAACAGAGACTTAGTATGTATGTAAAGTGATTTTTCTGAAGTGCTGGAATACTGGTGTTCAGCTTCCATGGAAACACACTTAACGTTTACCTCAAATATTCTACGACCACAAGTCCATGAAGCATGTTACTTTCTTTTGATGTGCAGGTGATTCTGAGAATAACTCAAGCCTCTCATCAGAACTAATGTCTCCTTTCCTTGCAATACCCGCAGTCTTAGTGCTGCCTGAAGAGCTGCCACTAGGTGGTACCATAGGATTTTGTAGATGTCAAAGAGACCATATCAAAAGCAAAATTATCTTGTGTAATGTCAATTAGATGATATGCGAGCCAAGTTCTTTTAAGATAACACCCTTATTTGAAGATAGCAGTCTTCACAGAACATTGATTTACACCTACAAAGGCAAGAGCTGTTAGGAGGACAGTTGGTCCTGGTCCGCTTAAAGGCAATGTCCCTGAAAATTGTGGGATATTTAGGAGCTAATGGAGCAGGAAGCTGTCACAGTTGTGCAGTATGGGATCTGAGCACCCACTCTGTGTGTAGTGACTGCTATAGGGGTTGCAGCAGTGTCAGGCTGGAGTGAATTGCAAGCACAAAAAGAACTATTTAGTGGTGAGGATTTCTTCTGTGGTCTCTTGCTATCCTGGTGAGTATCCTATCTGATAGGAAATGCAACCTTTCCTTCAGGGAAAATAAGGAAACGTTTCTATTAAAGCATCAGTCCTTGTTGAACATCTCTCATTACTCTGTTCCTTCAGTCACACTCTGTCATCTGTCTTTTTGCTCTTTAACATGTATGGCTCATATCTTCTAGGCCAAGGCACTGTTTTTATTCTCTCTTTAACATCTTGGTAACATATGAAACTTCTGGAAAGATTGGTTCTGTTTACTAATAGTGCCTGGGGGAAGAGCCCTAAATAGATCTGCAGGCTGCAACGTGCAAGGCGTGTATGGAATTCCAGGGCTGCATTGAGCCTGTGTGATCAGACTTGTGTGTACTGCTTTCAGTCCTCAAAGCAGAACTCAATGCAGCAGTCTGTCCTTAGTGAAAGCCATTAGTTCTATATTCCCCTTTGTAGCCAGAGCCTAAAGGGACATCACATGACCGTGTTAGTTCAGGTCTCTGAAATTTATTTCTGACAGCAGTTCATAGAATCACAGAATGGCCTGGGTTGGAAAGGACCTCAATGGTCATGTAGTTTTAACCCCCTGCCATGTGCAGGGTTGCCAACCACCAGACCAGGCTGCTCAAGCCACATCCAGCCTGGCCTTGAATGCCTCCAGGGATGAGGCATCCACAGCTTCCTTGGGCAAACTTATTTCTGTTAAAAGGGATATGCAGTTGAATAAACAAGCTCACACACTGAGGTGCAAAATGTTCTTCGACAGTACTGATAGCTCACATCTGTACAGTCAGCTGCATTTTAAGCTCCTTACCCTTCAATATGTTAATTCACATTTATGAAGCTGTCTTATCATAATTTTTTTTGTCTTCGTTCTGCTTTGTGCAGTTTCCATGCAATTGCATTGTACTACCCACCTCCTTAAGGCCTCTGGATTACATTTGCATATGAATTTCCCTCACTCTGTATGATCAAAGAACTTAAACGTCTTGAATGAGTTTTGTTTCCTTTTGTCATTTCTCTTTTTTCACGTGGGCTGACAGAGCGAGAATCATTCCCCTGGAAAATTTTAATGAATAATTATTAGAAAAATAAATAGTAACACAAAAAGGATATTGGAAATTATTACTAAAATGCTGTGGTGTGAGGTACTGTGACTGTTCCTATTTTTGTAGTTATTAAATTCATAGATACTGCTGAGCAACCAAACATTCCTCATAACTTCTTGTATTGATTAGATATCAACAGTGAAAGCCATTTGTGGCTGTAGAAGGTGTCTGTCTAGATCAGAATATGCTGCACTTTTTGTTTGGTGTGAAAAGGTAAATATATCATGTCACAAAACCTCCTCTGTGCTATTTGGCAAGTTGCAGTTTTCATTTTATTCTACTAAACAACAGAGCTCTAGAAGGAAGTTGATAGATATAAGGACCTTTCATGACTGCTATGTAAAGTCCTTCCATCAGTTGAAATGATTGAATTTAGGTCAAAAATCCAGACCATCTGTTCTAGAAATTAAATTCAAGGAATTTTGGGTGCTTAGTTTTGTGTGTTTGCTGATAGCACCTCAAGATGAGACATGAAGGAATTCTCTTCATTTTGATGGGCCAAGGCAGGAAGGCAAAACACAGAGCTCAGGAACAAGTACTAGCAGTGCAAGCACCATCATAGTGCCTGCCAATGGCATTTTATCTGATATCTGCCAATTTATGTAGCATCGTTTCACAGTGTTGAGCAATTCAAGTCTTCTGATGTCAGCCCATTCCACCTGAATTTGCCTGTGCACCTTCTCTGTTGAATATGGCATTTGAAATAAGAAGGCTGGCAAAGAAATGCCTGAATTTTCCAGACTGAGATTTTCTTTCATGATATGCCTTTCTCAGTTCTTTATCTGTTTAGAAGCAAATGTCCCTTGCCCCATTTATGCTGTCTATTTGCTACAGTTAGTCACAGAAATATCTATATCTAGTTGAGAAGAACTACTAAATAATATTATTTACATGTGCTGGTAGATTAGTGACTATAATCTGTAGTTAATGTAGTCCAGTTCTGTATTTCAGAAGAAGGTAACACATTTTAAGTAATACTTTTCTTTTTTTTCACACTGATTTGGTGAAAGATTGAAAGGAGTTTACTTGCTCTCCAAAGAAGCTTTAGCATAGAGGTGATTGACAAGCATAGGAGGTAGAGTTGAACAGTATCTCATTTCTGTATCCCTGGACTGTGCAGGCATGGGAATGTTGGTGTCAAAGCAAATGAGAATAGAAGATACTTCATCCAGAATACTACGTCAGGCAGTTCATGATTTTTCTTCCTGTGCTCTTCTCTCTACTAAAACATGATGTTCTGAAGACAATATAATACACACAAAGCTTTCCAAGAAATGTAATTTAAGAAGCTTTTTCTTTATCCTTTGAGTCTTCAAGCTATGACCACTGTATTAGGTTAAAAAGCATTGGTTTCCCTTGAGTTTTATTGAGCACAAGGCTTTGTTTATCTTTCCAGGTTATGCGTAAATGGGAACATATACATAGATCAAAATATAGCTTCACATGCAAACAGAAATGCAAACTGGTGTAAATGGGGAGACAAATCCGGCTGTAGTCAATTTGCATGCAAATATAAATGCAGTACAAAAAACTATACAAGGCAACATCTCGTCTAAGACAGAGAGATGATATCATGGCAGTCACAACCTGTGGCAGCAAAATAATAAAAGAATTATTTACTTTAGTATTATATCCCTCTTCTCACTAAAGAACAGAGCATGCAGGGCTTCCTCTGAAATATCTAGGAATACACTGAGTCCTGTTTCAGAGACCAAATGCTACAGAGGTTGAAAAACCAGAGAAAATGAAAAAGAAACTTTTCTAAGAGGCATTTTCTCTCAAAATGAACAGCTTAGGAATACTTAAAGCTTTTAGAGATATTTTTAGCGCCACGTTTCTGTGTGCCATTTTTCTGTCTGCCACTAAATGAGTGTTTTAAATGGAGTGATTTTACCTCATAATTACAGTACGAAACAATTGCAATTCCTAAGCACCATATGGGCAGAACATCACACTCTGTTTGAAGGTGAATATGAATGAGGTTCTTTTCTTGTTAACCAAGTATGAAAACTGAGGGTTCTTGAGCAAACTGAGATCTTAAAGTAAGTGCCAGGATCTGTGACTATTCTTTCCATGGTTTTTCCACCCTTGGCTTTTAGTGCACCAAAAGGCAGAAAATGCATTCCATGTTTCAGGCCCATCATGTGCTTCAAAGTCCCACGTGTAACACTAAGTGTAATTGTCATTCACAGGTAAAGGTGTTATGTGAGGTACAGGTGCAAAACCACTCTTAGGTCATCTTCATGTGATGCTCATCTTATTTAAGCAGCAGACAGTGCTGGAGAGATTCTGTTTTTTGAGCTTTTGGTTGCAACTTAGTGTTTGTTTCAAGACTGAAATGAGTCTGGGGAGGTTGTTGTGCAAATCCTGTGATTCGGTGTATGAGCATTCAAGTCTTTTTGCGCACTGTAGTTCTAGCAGGGAATTTCCTGACAAAACAGAAAGCGCTGTCTTCAGATCCAGCATTCTCAGAGGTGTCAATGGATTTCTCTATGCAGAAAAAAAATGGCACCCATTGGCATTCATCAGCACTTACTGAATGTTTGTAGTGACCAAACAGAGGATGTGAGCACAGTGAGGGGTGGGTGGTGTGTTTCAGCAGTGGTGATAGTGAGTCATTTTTGTTTGTTTTATCTGTCTTATTGTTGCGCCTCTAATTGTAATTGTGGGGTAGCCCAACCATGATGTGCACGTGATGGATCTGATAGGGTCTGAGCACCTATGCTGTGGGATATTTAGAAGTGTTACTGCATGCAGGAATTCAGCATTTGTTGTGTTTGTTGGTTTGGGTTGTGTTGTTGGTTTTTTGTTCTGTTTTTTCTTTTTCCCAGTAATATGGCATTTTTAAGAAATAAATTTCACTTTGAGTTTATTCCTACAGTTTATATTCTGTAGCTTTTTTTTTTTTTAATCCACTTTTCTTGTTCTGAAAGAGATTGAGCCCTTTAAAACATAACAATTCTCAGAACTGAGCTCTTTGCGTGAGTGAGAAAAGGAACCACCACTATACCTCGGCAAAAGCAAGCAAGAGACTTGCAGTGCTAATGTTCTTTCTAATAGAACTCTCTGCCAATGCTTTCTATTTAGGTACAAGTGTACTTTTTGTCCTTATTGACAAAGCATAAGGAAAAAAAAAAAAAAAAATGTCTTTGGCAATGAGGATATTTCTCTGCCTGATAGTAACATGCTTTGGTCCAAAGGATCACCCAGAAGCCTGAACATCCATTTCGCCTTACTATAGTGTTGACATGCTCCTTAAATATCAATGGGCATTGCTGTCCTATATGTTGATGGAAGATGGAGGTAACCTCTCTACTTCACATTGTACAACAGGTTATAGAAGCAGGCCAAGATCACTCTTTGAAGTATTTGGTAAAGCTGTGAGATTTGGACAAAGTTTGGTCTTCTAGTTCAGTGCCCGGCCTTTTCCTCTATCAAATTACTAGCTTCAGGATGCTCGATTATTACTTCTTTATGTGTGAAAGTTTTAGTTATAGAGAATAAACAGAAATAAAGACTTCTGGCTCCCATCTTTTGCATCTAGACATTTTCAGATGCTTTCTGAAGTGGATATTTAATAATGCAAGTGTTGTATGACATAAATATTCAGAAATCTGGTTGCTCAACTCCAAAACACTGCAGCACATTGTAGATACTTTTGTTTAATTGCATACTATGCAGTAAGGGAGTGCTTTAAGGATCTGAAAAATTATGAATGCATGTCGAGATATCACATATGAATTTAAAGTGAATACGTATGGGTGTTTAAGGTGACTATGCAATGTGCCTCTTGTATTTAAACAGGAAAAAAGATTAATGTATAAAGTTCTGAACAGTCTATTCAACAAGTTATTTAATTTACCTTGTTTTTGTAGTTCTAATTAGAAGATTATGGAAAAAATAGTATGATATATTAGGCTGGATTTCGTGCTAACCTTAAAGACACAATTGCTGTACATTTCTGCTTAAGCATCCTGAATTAGCTGAAATAGTGCTAAAACCTTCCATGTTACTTTATTACAGAGTTATTAAAATGATCATCAAATAGTAATACGCTAAGAAAGGTTTATTTATTTTTATTTATGATAATTATGCTAGTGATGAGAGAATTAGTCTGATATCCACCCCTGTGGTCACAGCCAATGTTCATTTGTGCAGACGTATATATTTCCACTGAGGTTTTCCCATTATTTCTTTATAGAGTTATCAGGAAAAGTACAATGCGTTATTTTTATGAAGAAGGACTATTTATTTATTTATTTATATTAACTTTATCCTGTATTTTCAATCAGGAATTTAGAGATTCCTGACAGCCTCCTGCTCTACTGCTCTCTGGTTCTCTTTGTGGTAGAGTCAGGAGTGTCAGGAGTGTGGAATCACACATAGAATCACCGCATGGCTTGGGCTGGAAGGGACCTCAAGGATCAGCCACAGGCAGGGCTGCCAACCTCCATTTCTAATACTAGGTTGTGCTGTTTCAAGGCACTCTTTTCCTTAGATCACAAACCATTGGTGCAGCAGATTTTCTGGGCTTCCTTCTTGGCCTACTAAGAAAGGTGACTTGATCTCACCTCTTCTGAAAATGAGATTTGGATTTGTCAGAGGGAAAAATGGCTCGCTATGTATTTGAGTAAATTATGTAATTTCAGCAGTCCCGATTGCTGCCTTCACCATGACTTTAATCATCAGAAATTCCCCAGTGCTGAAGGGATACCGAGATGGCGCTCAGGCGGAAGTTGTGATTTTCCACTGAAGTATCATTGCAAAATGAATGGTAGCTGCGGGACTGCTGAACAAAACCACATCCTCCTTGTAGCTCAGCCTCAGCTCTCATGTTCATTTCTCTGCTAACCACTAGTGCCGAGGAGAAAAGAAATGAAAAAGAAATGTAGAAAGCCGGACGAAAAAGTAGGTGATAGAATAGGCTATGGGTGTTGGAGAATAGCAAGAGAACCAAATTAATGGAAAATGAAAGTTACTAGGGTTTTTTTGCTTGTTTTACTGTTATCTCTTGTATTTAGAATTGTTTTTGATCATGAATATTTCTCCTTCCCCATATGGTTTAGAATATTTTCCTTCAGGAATACATTACGGCTCATTCTTCACCTAAAAACTATGCTATAAATCTTTGAGGAGCGATGGAGATCAGAGTGTGCACTTGGAGACACCAAAAATTGCACTAGAATCTTGTTATTTCTTGTGACACCACAACAGATTCCAGTTAATATGGTTACTTTACTGAAAGTGTTGGGTTCTTTTCAGGCTGCATATTAGGAGAAACTTCTGCAAAAGAGCAGTGAGGCATCAAAACAGGCTGCTCAGGGAGGCGGTGGGGTCACTGCCTCTGGAGGTGTTCAGGAATCATGGAGGTGTAGCACTGAGGGACGTGGTCAGTGGGCAGTATTGGTGGTAGGTGCATGGTTGGACTGGTTCATCTTAGAGGTCTTTTCAAACCATAATAATTCTATGGTTCTGTATTTAATGAGGGGGGAAAAAGTAGTTATTGTTAACATTACTTCATCATGAGTTACAACTAGTGCATCTAGAGAAAAAAACTAAATTAATAATTACTAGAAAATGTATGAAGAAACGTTTACTCTTTGTTTTTTCCCCCAAATAGTCAGGTAGTTAACAAATGAACTTTTCCATTCTGTTTCTACAACACTTCTCTACCAACTTTAGCAGAAGCAATTGTGCATATATTAAAAACAAGCCATTTAAGAGCTCTGCTTTGTACAATCACTTTAATAAAATGTTACCTATCCTGAGTTGCAACAGGAGGCATCTACAAATTCATAACCCCTCAGGCCTCCAGCTTTTACCTTCTCACAGAAATGGGAGCCACCTTCTTTCATTTCTGTTCTCTTGCTTCTCTGCTAGTTCCTTATACTCTTTTGACCTTAGAAACCTGGGAAAACAGTCTTTTGCCATGAGACTATAGATTAACCTCTGGGCATCATCAAAACAACTGAGGGTGGGTTCCGAGATGTTCTGAGAGATGTGGTTTCTTGTATGGAAGTCAATATTAATCTGTAGGAGGGAAGGAAGAATAAAATCAGTGTCAGTTTGATTGGAATGCTGAGGTCTGTTTGCATACTGGACACAATCAGAGTCTGAATTTCCTCCCACATTTGAACTTTCCTCTTGATTCCCGTCCTCAGACAGTACCCAAAGTACATGCAAAAAGAATCTCTACCTCCTTTGGAGCATCAGCTTCAATAAAGTCAGCATAAATCTTTTGGGCTTTGGCGGCGATCTTGGTGGAAGACTTGGTTTTTTTGAAGTCCTCGCAAGCCAGCCAGAATTCTACATTCTCCTCACTGAATTCTGACTTCAAAAACTTCCTAAAAGCTGCCAGGCCATCTGGAGAAAAATGCATGAGAGTGAGGGATGGAAGAAAGCTGTAAAATAAATGTAGATTCTATACATGTGTGCGTATGTATGCAGGTTATATATTGTCACTCATGTTTCTGAAATTGTTTTGCCCAGCAGCTAGCCCCAGGAGGCTGTTGTGGGGAAAATAATTAGGGGATGAAACAACAGCAGTGGTGAGGTGATGAAAGGAGTTCTATCAGTTTTTGTCAGGGGAAGGTTCCCAGTACCTGAGTGGGGTGATCTGGTCTTTCCAATGCTCATTATTCATAAAGAAATCTGGGTCATGGTGATCTATGAGAGCATTTGGAGCAACTCATCTGTCAGGGATGTGAGGCTGACCCCAGCTCTAAGCAGCATGCTGAACATTAATTCATGCTGTGGCAGTGTGCTTCTCTTAGAGCTGAGGTTAGCCTGGCTAGATAGCTCCTATTCTGCTTTTTAGGTAATGAGTTTCAATTTGAGCAAGGCTCACATGCCACCAGCAGTACTGTGGCTCAGAGTACATGGTGATTTGGGCAGACAGCAGTGAGCAAACCTGGTGTCAGTGTCTGTGAGCTGGTTTGACGTGGTATTGTTATTTTCAATGCTTTTCATGTACTCTTACCTTTATTAGCAAGTAGCGTATCCACAGAGTCAGACCAAGCCAGTTTTTCTTCTGTGTTTGACCTATGGAAACAACATCTATCCTTGAAAATAGCATCATGATCTTTTGCCTGTGCGGACCATGGTAGCTACTCTATCATTTGGATATCCCATTGAGGGATCACTTTTTTGGTGGGGGGGCATAGAGGACCTAAACTTGTAAAACAGAATGTTATTTGACACTGGACATTTCATCCAAGAAATGTCATTAATAATGCTTGCAATTGGTTGAACTGCATTAAAAGCATAGGAGGGATATTAACGTTTTAGAGTACTGAATTCCTTCTCAAATTCAAATGGGTTAACCATCGATATGACACTTACTGCTTGGAATGAGTAGAATTATCTAAATAGTTACCGTGCTATCAGTGGTAGCATTAATGGGTATTTTCCACAGTTTCTTAGCAGTATAAAAATTTGAATACATGTAAATAAGGGTAAAAGTAAACATTTCCAGTCATACCAAACTTGACTTTGATTGAAATTAACGCTTTATGAGCTTTTGATTTAAACCTCCAGTAGAGTATTACTCTCTCCCCTCCAAATTTTAGACACAGATTTTTTATTCAATGAAAAGAGGATGTAAAGTCTTGAATACATGGAAAGGTATCCAACAGATTCCCATCTTGTGTTGCAAAATTGAAACTGTTCTATTTTATACAAAGATCTCGAGAGGAAACCAAGTTTCCCATCCTGTGGTTATCTGTCTCACACAGGTTATGATGGTGTGGGGATTTGAAACTGAATTTGCATTCCATGTGAATGTAATCATTACCTGACTTTCTGGCAGCTCTGTAAATATTTGTATGCCTCTTCCCTCTCATTCGGTAGTAATGGGGAATTGAACATTGGAAATACTACTAGTGGTATTTTCTATGTATGTTTGTCAAGAGCTTATGTGGTTATATCTATATAAGGAAAATGCAGTGAGGCAGTGGCACAGGCTGCCCAGAGAGCTGTGGGTACCCCATCCCTGAAGACAGCCAAGGTCAGACTGGATGGGCTGTGAGCACTGATGGATTTGTGGGTGTCCCTGTTCAGTGCAGAGAGTGGGACAGGATGTCCTTACAGGGTCCCCTTCAACTCAAACCATTCTTCAGTTGTATGATTCAATGATGGTGCCACCATGTACTGTAACTGCAGTTATAATTAGAATTATTACAGTTGATTTCTGCATTGATATTTTTAAAAACAAGTGGTTTTGGAGCTGCTGGTTTACTTGTATGCAGATTGCATAAAATGATGTTTAAATAAACAGAAGAAAATTACATATGTATTTATACGTATGTATGCACGCGTACAGGAGGGAAATTGGAGAGCATTTACATTCAGTCTGGATTGAAAAACAGAAATGAAAGCTAAATGTAGCATCACGTAGCAAGTGCTTCATGAGACATTGTGTGCTCATGCAATTAATCAGCAGATAATTTCTTTCACTGACAGTAATAAACTCTAATTAAATATAACAAATTTTGGGGTGCTTCAGCAGAACAAAATACAAAGGATAAGGTAGTATAAACATAATTGTGCTTCTCTTCCTCATCAGTAATACTGTTTGATTTCATGTTTATCAGTCACTGATTTCATTGGATTTAGATGGGAATGGCAAGCAGAAACGACAACAAGGAACCAAAATCATCATGTATACTGTAAGAGGGAAGGAAAGCAAAAAGTGCCTAAATCATTCAAAAGTTGACCATCTCATAATTAGCCTAAGATTAAAATAGCCATAAAAAAAAAAAAAAACAACTCACTTCACTGGCATTTTTTGTTCCACTGTCTGACTGTCACGGGTAGGGCAGAAATTCTTTTCCTGACTGATCTTCAAGCTGAAGGTGATATGATAGCAGGAACAATACAATTAGCACGTGCATCCCCACACAGTACAGTGCAAGCAGGCTGTTTTTAACACCTCCTTTACAATTTTCTCTTTCAGAACTATGGCTTATTTCTCAACAGTGGCCATGCTATCTTATAGTTATGCTCTGAAAGACATCTTATTAGAGAAATCATCTTACTGACTGTGGAAAAGCAGGAAGAAAAATAGGTTCAGTGTACCTAGTTAGAAATTCCTCATTGTATTTCTCTGCTCTTATTCTTGTATCTGTGCTAAGCACACCTGCAACTTATCCATTATCTTACACATCTCAAAGGTCTAAGCCTTTGAAGTGTTGCTCCTGATTTATTCAAGCAAATCTTCTCACACTGATGCTGTTATGAACAATGGGGTCTTGTGGTATTTGAAAACCGTAATGCAGCAATTTCTTCTGCTCTTATTGATGCTTCATTTGGTGTGATCACTTCGAAGAGCACCGCTCTGCCCCAGAAACATCCTCATAGAATTTTTCCTTTTGCTGTGATATCTCTTTCTTTATTCTTCTCAACACTTTTTCCTTGCTCCCTTGCTCTCCTGAACAAGGAGGCTTTTACTTTCATGCCTCTCTCCTTGTGGCGCTGCCTAATCCTTTGCTGCCCTTACCCAGCTTCCTTTATTCTCCTTTTAATAGAGGAAAAAATATGTATATTTTAGCTTAAGAATAAGATGAATATTGGTAAAAGAGCAAATGGATATAAACAGTGAAAAAAATTCATGGGGAAAATGGAAGGCTTCAGAAAGTGCCATAGATAATTTCCCCTGGTGGGGGTTTTGACCTCTCTACTTCTTTGTACTTCAAAGATAGGGACTGATATATTTATGAAAGAGATTATTTCATATTGTCACCTTTGATAATAGGAAACTAGGATCAGTGACTCAAGGTACCCCTTTCAGCCCTACTGTATTAATACTGAACAAGATTCCTAGCAGCAAAATTAAGCTTTTGAGTTGTTGTTTTGTTTTTGGTTTTTTCCTACAAATTTCTTATCTTTGAATCCACTTGCTTCTAAAAGTAATAATAGAAACACAGATATGAGAACTACCAAATTTATTCTCTGCAATTAGCTATTTGGTCTAATTTCCACTGAATATGCACCATGAACTATAAAATAGTGTCAGATAAGACCAATATTTTACTGAAATTTCACAGGGGGAAAAATGTCTCGGTATTACAACACATCTATCAGCTACTTGTGCTAATGTGGTGGTTATTCATAATGCACTATATCAAGCAAACAAACTCTCTGTTGACTGTGCGATAGATTTATGAGTGTGCTGCTTTTGGCAGATGGTAACAGAGCTAGAACTGTAGGAAAGAGAATGTGGATCTATTGGTTGCACGTTTCATCCTTCACCCCTATTAATTGATAACAACCAGCATTCTTCATGAAAAGGCATTGGCTGATTGGAGCAATTAAGCTTATCACTTTGTGAACTGAACCACACCTGAGCTAGATACTACTATCTCAACAGACAGTATAAAACAGCTTTTCAGCTCATGCTATTGGTGTATTAACCTAGTAAATCACTTGCATTTCTATATATTCCTAAAAAGAGTTGCCTTGTACTCACCGTAGAGCAATGTGAAAAAATGTCACACACTCCCACAAAGGTTTTAGTATGTTGCAACCAGGTTCGATATCTTAATGCCCTTCAGCACTTGGCCTTTCTTGAATCCATTCCACAGCCAGGCTTGTTGGATACTACTCTGTACAGCATAACCTCAGGAGGAAAATGAAGATTCTCTTGGTCCAAGCAATTAAAGTAAATGTAGATTTACCACCTTTGTTAAGTTGGAAGATGACCTGAGCACTGCTGGCATCTTAGTGAAATGCAACCACCTGTTATAGCGGATGCAAATCCATTTTAATCACAGCACTATGTAAATGCCCATCTTCCACCTTCCAATAATACAGTGTGGACAGCTCACACACACTACTTTTTTTGTGTGTATCTTCAGTATGCCACAGAGCTAATTTGCATAAAGAAATTAGCAGCTATTTTCCACCCAAGCGATGCGTCCCTTCAGGTAAAAGATTTGATTTCCAGAACAATCTGTCAAAATGTTTTACATCATCTTGTGGATCATCCTTACATCATCCTTATGGATGTGATTTCTAAGTGCTATACAAACACAAATGTTGAGTAAAGGAGAATTAGAAGCAATTCTCAACAGTAACTATGCAAGCTTGAAGAGTTTAAATTAGTATTTGTACTAGTCAGCAGATTGTTTGTCTCTGATCTTGTCCTGGATGAAGAAACTGCTATTTATATAACATCAGATTAACAAAGGCTCCTATTTGCACAAGAAGCCCATACGGTGCAAACTTAAAGGTCGGTATCATTACCTGGCACTTGCAAATGGGTATAAACTGCACCAATGCAAGAAGTAGGCATGATGTCAGAGAGAGCTCCTGAGCCATAATTCCCTGTATCGGTTGTCTTTTGAGTCATGCCTTGCTGGTGACACGTCCCAAACCAAGCTGGGATAGGTAATGGATGAAAGGGAAAACCAATACGCCAGTGTCCTTGATTGTGAAGAAACAAGTTTCTAAAATGCAAGAAAGTAGCACAGTGAAGAAACAACTGTTTCAGAACTGCAGTTATGTTAGGTTTCAGCTTAACCTTCTGTTCTGTTTGAAAACCAGGTATTGACTTTCACGGGGTTGTTTTTCACTCTACTTAATTTTAACTAAGTTTCATAATGAAGCCAAAGATAAAGTCTAAATCATAACAGCTCCTCTTGCGAGCTGACACGTGAGATGTTTACGCCAACACTTGCAGTTTAGGAAAGCAGGGATAAATGCTTTAAAGTAAAAACAGGCAGCCTTCACAGCTAAGTTATAACAGATTGGTGTAAAAAAAAATGAAAGGAGGAGAAATGAAGGAATGGAGGCAAGCTGGACATTGTATACAGGGCTGATATTTATATCTTTGGCATACAGTTCTACAGGAGCTAAACAGTCATTTGATTGAGACATTTGACTGTAATGCAGAAAAACAGAGGGGGGGGGAGGATGTCTAGCACAGGTATCTGAGCAAGGTGTTCATGCATCAGCATATAACTCGATGAAGAGAATAGGATGATTTTATGCTTTTTTTCTTTTTTCAGTTGGAGGCTTTCAACCATACGCATGGAAAATAATTTGGAAGGGAGGGGGAACAGTATTCAAAGTTAATTAAGGCAGCTGAGCAGCTGGGGACAAAAAGAAAGGAAAAATAACCTGCCATTTGTGAGTCACTTACTTTTCTCTATATGCTGCAGCTTCTAAGAGCCACTTTATCGATTGCTACAGTTGCTGTGGAAGGAAACCTTTCTTTTCCTTTGAGATTCATAATGTTAGAACTCATTCCTCTTGTTTCTTGTCAGTACAAATATTAATTAAGTTGTCGTTTACACAATATCAAATCCCAGAAGCTAAAGAAAAGATGTGAAGATGTGCATTTTGATCTCCCTCATGCTAACTAAGAACAGCAGATAATAATTTAGTTTATTCAATACATCTAATCAAAGCTAGGTAAAAGAAAATAAACAGGCAACCAACATCTGTGCTACAGAATTATGTAGATTATTTCCCTCATGCACTGGATCTGGAGACTTCTCATATGTAAGGAATAGGGTGAAGTGTTTCTGTAAGGTAAAGTGTTGGTAAGAGGCATTTTGAGAGCTCTTAGTGAATACTGAACAACACACACAAATCCAAAGAGCTGCTATATAATGTAATTCTCAATAAAATTACATACCCGCTAGGCTTTGTATGTATTACTCCCATCAGGCCAGCTAAACAAGAGGGTTTACTTAGCTGTGACATTGATTCTGCCAAACCTAGAGAAGCCCAGTGATGATTTCTGGCACTGTCCATGCTATAAATACATCCCTGCAGAGCTAGCCCTCAATCTGATAAATTCTGTCTCTCTGAAGCACGGAGAAGTGTTACAGGCTTGTACTAAACCTGTTTAGTTCATCTTCCACCATTTGTTTTTCTGCCACGAAAAGGAGTCTCCTCTTGAAAGCAGATAATTCTGTCCTTTTGGTTTATCTTTGTGCCCTTTCTCTTCCTTTCTCTGAATTTATCTCGGCTTTCTTCTTACAGTAGTTCCCATGGCCTCAGTCTGCAGTAAATCATGGTTCATAATTATCTCTGAACAACATATGTGCATAAATAGCTACCAAGAATAGCTTATTTGTTTGTTGTAATTACTAAACTCGTGCAAGGGACTAGCACTGTCAGTATTACAGAATGATGGTTGTGAGGAAGGACTCCCTGGTGATAAGCAACATTTTCCATGTTCCTGTGAAAGGAAACAAAGTCAGCGTCTGCTGACTTATATTTATCACTGCAGACACTTTTGACTAACTGCTAGGGCTTTTTTGCTAAGAAGGGAATGCCTTACTCAGAGCACTGTATTGGTCATTTGTTTGGGTGTTGGAGCAGTAGTAAATGCATGTGTTCTTTTACGTTTATTTCATCCACGGCAAGAGCAAGCATCAAGATTCTGTGAAGGTATGAAGTAACATGATCGCCAGTTGAGAATCTGGCTGCAAACATACAGGTTTTATGCCTGTGTTGTGTCAGACCGGCTGTTATCTCTCTAGTGTATCAAGCATGGCATTTGAAAACCAATGGACGTGGCTGGTCTAGCAGCTGGTGACCCTGCACACAGCGTGGGGGGTTGAAACTAGATGATCATTGTGGTCCTTTTCAACACAGGCCGTTCTATGATTTGAGAGGATTCTACTTATGGAGGGGAGCACACAAAGGAACATTTATCTGCAGTAATGGATAGCCAGTCTTAGAGCACAGAACTACAGACTGAGAGCAACAGTCAATTGTGTTGTTTAACTGGCTTCATACCTAGCTTAGCGTGGGGGAAAAAGGACGTTTCCTTCTAGACAGACAAATGTATCCACATGACCAGATGTTTGACACACATTGTCTTAAAATGGCATTCTTGGTCCTTGACTGCTGTTCATTTGGTTGGGGAAAAAAAAAAAAAAAAAAAAAAAAAAAAGAGAGAGGATGCAAATATTTGATAGCAAAGCTAGTTTATACAGCATAGTTTAAATATAAAGATGTACATAATAAGAAAAGAGTATATAACATATCCCTATAAAAATTAAATAGGCATTCTTCTCGTCCTCTTGAAATACACAGTAGTTAATTTTAATTAAGCAGTAGCTGTAGTTAAATCCATATAATTTTTACATTTCACCCAGCTAATGTTCCCATGTGTTTTGCAGTATGAGAAAATACCACAAATATTCTGTGCTTAGTGTAGGAAATACTGGGGGGGGAAAAAAAAAAAAAAAAAAAAAAGTGCAAAGGTTAGCTACATAGATTCAAACTGTGATGAAACTGTCTTCCAATACAGGCTCAGAATATATAACAAATGTTATCAAATAGCGTTTTAAACAGCATTTTTATGTCAGAAACTCAGATTCTTCCTTCTAATGTGATAACAGCTCCTGCTTGAGTTAAAAAAAAATACTGTACAAAAGCTCCATATGACGTGTCTCAGCAATAAGTTGCCTGGTTGTCTGCAGTAAATAAAATTACTCACTAGCAACAAGGCTATGACCTGGTATGAATGCATGCAACTTTGCTTGTCACTTATTTACACCACCTAAGGATTTGTAATTCATAACACATGTACAATTTGCCTGCAGTAGCTAGAATTCATGAGGGCCGAGTTCTCTATTGCCAGATGGTAAAGTCTGGTCGCACACCTTGGAAATCATTGACAGTAAAGGACCGTGATCGTCTCCTAAGAGTGGGACGGCCAGGACTTCTCCCCTTAACCAAATTCAAATAAAGATCAGATCTGAGGAAGCGTGGATAGCTGTCTTGCTCCATCAGCCTGTAGACTGTGTTTTGTGCTGCATCAAAGGTGGTAATGACGGGCTGTTCAATATTCTGACTAGTAACTTCTTTGGTTTTAAAGTCCAAATTCACCTGGAAGATGAAGAAAAACATATTTATTTAATGTGCATTAACACAGTGCTCTTGTCCATAGTAAAGATGTTGCAGATTAGTGAGAGAGATTTCTTATAAAAAGGACTTTGAATTCCCTATAGAACTCAATATTAATGCCATAGAATGAATTAGTGTGTTCCTTTTCAGTTATGGCTGCCAGAAAGTCTCCACAAAATGTGTCACTGATAAAATATCAGTTAAAATAAAACCAGTACAGTTTGATGTGGTATTATCTGATTACAAGCAACTCACAGCAATCTTGAAAGATTTGCTGCCGCCACATTTTGCATCGCCAAGCTAAGGCTGAACTCCCTCCTTTCTCATTTAGGGTGTGCGTAGAACTTTGTCTTGTTAAAATACACTGGTGTGTATTTAAAATTTCTAGATGCTGTGTGGCGTTTGGATGGCAGGAGGGTATGAAAATTCTAAGCATTAAATTATTAAAATAGTTCTGGAGAGTCTCTGTAGGCTTTAGAGATGTGGAAAGCCTTTCAAAACTATCTTTTATTCCACATGCTGGTGCACTCTTCCTGGGAAGATTTCTCACAGAAATAATTATGTTACTCTTGCTCAAAGTATGACTTCTATACCCTGTTCCCTCCCCGGGTTTCCTCCTGCTTATCCTTTTGTTTGTCAGACTCAAGACATGACAGTATCATGGCTTGATGTGCTACCATAATTGCTCGTAGACTGAGCACTTAGCACTGATAAATTCCAGCTCAAATAATTAGAGAATCATAGAATGGCTTGGGTTGGAAAGGATCTTAAAGATTATCTAAATCCAACACCCTGCCATGAGCATGGCTGCCAACCACTAGACCGAATTATAGGTTTTTCTTTTTATGTAAGGTCCATCCAATGAGATGCTGCAGAAGTAAAAGGGGCTGTATGTTTTGAAAGGGCCTAGGAAGTCGAGCCCCTGTCCAATCAAAAGTGGGTCTGAATGTTTTATATAATCTATGGGAATTTTGGGTGGAGATTGCACCATTTTGTAATCCTTCTCTTAAAATGAGAATTACGCTTTTT
Source organism: Coturnix japonica (assembly GCF_054131305.1). Lineage (NCBI taxonomy): Eukaryota > Metazoa > Chordata > Aves > Galliformes > Phasianidae > Coturnix > Coturnix japonica. The sequence goes on from NC_140673.1 coordinate 11,008,540, forward strand.
TCACCTTTGTTGCAGGGAAGTAGCAGTTGGGGTTTCACTTCTGCTATTCTGACAAGTTAAAGAAAAATACAAGGGAAAGGGAGTCTTGGGGAGTGACATATTTGATCTGCTCAGCCTTGACAGAATTACAGCAAAATGTCAGTCCAAAATACCTACTGAGGAGGCTCAGTTTGATTTCAGTAAGAGTTCATCATCTCCTTCCCAGAGCAGGCAAGAAAATATGGGGGAAAAAAGTTCTTTTTGCTCATTTACCATATGATTCCTTCATAACACATTTCAGCAATATGAAGGAATTGTAAATATTAAGACTTTCTGCACTAATACAGTAATAAAATAAAAGGCCTTAGTGTTAATTAGTATTGATGTATCAACTTGTGTTTATCTGTATGCTGTCAGTAATGTAGCAAGAATGCTCAGCCAGACCTTTGAGGATGGGGAACATTAATCATGAAAAATCTTTGCTTAAAACATTATCACTATCATTTAAGCATACATTTAATTTAGTAAATTCTTCTAGCCTTGCCTCCTTCGGTCTTTTGGCTTGTTTAAACAAAAGCTTCTGAGTCTGAGCTGTGTAATCATTTGGCAAATTGTTAAGAGTTTAAGAGAATGGGAGAAATATTCTGTTTTTCTGAAAGCAGCATTAAATACAGACAGACAGTATTTCTTCACAAATGCTAGTTGATATGTTTCATGGCAGCATTAACACTTATCACTGCTATTTTTCACTAAACTAGCTGTGCGTGCATATTTATATGTATGTATATGTATATCCTGGCTTTATAGACCACTAGGAATCCTTGATTCCCGTGATCTAATATTCGAACTCAGAGCTCTATACTTAGAAGAGCAATATGGAGTGAGTTTTGTAAGGAGTCTGGAGATGAATAAACTAAGCAGTAACTTCCAGGCTTTCTTCCAAAGCTTTGACATGTAAGATACAGTCTCCTTAAGTCAGTGGCAACACAATTAATGGTTGTTAGTGTTTCTGGACACACACTTCTTAAAAGAAGATTTCATCAGATGCAGTTGTGGGAAAACAATGTGTGCACTGAAGAACATTTTTACTGTACCTCTTTTGGAGCATCTTTCCGTATGAACATTTCATAAATGGTCTTAGCTTTTGGGAAAAGTTCGTTTGTAGTTTTACTTTTCTTGTAATCCTCACAAGCCATCCAGAACTCAATGTTCTCCTCACTGAACTCCGTTTTCAGGAATTTTGTGAAGGCATCCAATCCATCTACAGAAGGGAATATTGAATTGTGTTAAATACATACATATATATCCTTATCGGACAGTTAGTATCTTCAGGCAGTCTAAGCAAAGTCACAGAACAGGTTGTGCTCCCTTCAAATTACATTGCATCATAAATCATCGTTTTAAATTGCATAAAGGCTTTAAAATAACTGCATGCTGTAACTCCCACAACAGATTTCTCATTATTGATTACCAAGACCCTAAGAATGTATAACTGGAAGCAATCAGAACATCTGTATGGATCTGGAAGTGATGGAATTTGATAAATATCAGATTGAATTAGATTAGCCCAAATGCAATGAGAGTCTCTGCTCTCAAGGAGGCTGTCCTCCAGCCCGCTGCAGCTGATTACATGTTTGTCCCTTCAGAATGGAAGGACAATGACAGATATTCATTTGATATCTATGTAAGCAATGGGCCATTTCAAATAACGGCTAGCTTGTATCCTATTACTGATTTAGGGACAAACTGCACCAAAACTGACAAATTCATTTCTTAGGTCTGTTTGAACATGTTTTCATTTTCAAGACAGTCTTGCAGTTAGAAATATTTGAGCAATATTCAAATGAAAGTGATGCAATAAATCTTTGTTGTAGCCATCATGAAGAGTCAGTTCTTTGGCCAAATGTTGCCTCCTATAGCTCTTATTATATGTAATGAAAATTGTTATTGCCTTGGGATGCTTTGTGGGTCCACAAACACATCACTAAATACTCAGTGCTGAATCAATCATTGATTCTCAAGAGTTTTAAACCACTGAGATTGTGGTTCTGGACAGATTTATCTGTCTGAAAAGGAGTATTAAGGATATGGACCAGAAATGATGCTCCTAAGCTAGTGACCTGATATTTCCAAACTTTTTATATCTAGTGTAGTCCATTTAAATGTCTCTTCTTTTCCCAGAGTTAACAGAAGACTAAAATAATCTAGCTACAGTGTAACAATCTACATGTCAATCAACATTGAAAGGATGACCTGGCCAAACCTTTTTATACGAAAATCAATACATTGCACTAAGAGCAATGTTTCCATAATGATCTGTTCACTCACATTCTGGTCTTCAGGCAAAATCCCAGTGCCAGTAAGTTGTTTGACTGAGTTCAGAATGAAACTTGGAGGCAAAGTACAAAGATACTGTATGATTTCAATGCAAACTCAGAGTTTTTTTGCTATTTTTATCTTGGATAATAATAATAAAAAAAGCTATTTTTATTTTGGATTAGAATTGAGAGTCATTTTCTTTCAAGTCCTCCCCTACCATAAGCTTATTTTAATGTTATCTCTAAGCCATGCATGGCTAGTTATCCCTAATAGAAAAATAATCACTATAATATGTTTAAGAACAAAGGGACTGTCACTTCATGAAAGATGAACTAATAATACTGATAATAATGATAATACCAAAAAAAGTTAGCCTTTATTATACAAGCTTTATAATAAGACTGGCAGAGGCCGAACGACGGATGAGATTGCCAGCAGATTTCCAGCCGTTCTTTAAGGCTGCTGTTTGGGATTTTTATGGTAATAGAGCAGTTAGCTCATCAGAACACAGCTCTTCTCTTTGACAGTACTGAAAAATGTAGTCTAGAAAAGATAAGACAACCTTCTGCTAATGTGAGTGAATAACATTCTAAATAATTGATGAGCATGCCACTGTTGTAATGGATTTTTCCAAGAGTCTGATAAGAATTCATACAGCAGAAAAGCATTTTATTCATTACTGAACAATTTAATTACCTTTGGCTGCCTTTTACTGGTTATTGCAGGGGCTCTTCACTTCCTATCATTTCATCCAATAAAACACCAAGCATAGAAGTTATTTTCAACTACTTTCAGTAGTTGACAGCATGCTGTAGCCTAAGCACATGAGCAGAGCAGGAACACATGCTGCTATAAATGACCCAGCGTACCTAATTTAGGTAACTGACAGATCTATTTAAGTGCACAACTGTGTTTTGTAATTTTCCATCAATTTTCCACCAGCGTAGTCTTCACTAAGAGAGGAGAAGAGTACTAACCTTTCTGGGAAAGAAGTTTGTCAAAGGATTCACCCCATTTCATTGCTTCTTCAGGAGACACACTGCTTAAGAAACAAAATATGGCTTTGTGGAACTGTGCATACTGTATGTTCATCAAGCTATTGATACTATTGATTACTATTACTATACTATTATATACACTATTGATTACTATTATTGCTCTGGACCATTTCACACAGTGATAAGGTTCTGTTGCTGTAGGAGCTCTATGACAGACTTCAGAAACATAGAATATAGCTTTTTTCTGACTCTTTCCAGAAGAGTTGCCTTTTTATTTTTACCTTAAGAAAAACCAAAAGATTGGAGCAGAGACTTTTAATGTTTACACTGTGCTTCTGTGAGGAATCTTTGAGGAAATAGAGGTGATGCAGAATGGCAAAACTCACAAGGGAAGCAGGTCGGTCACCTAGTTAGTCATAAAAAATAGTCCTGCAGAGATGTGGTTCTGAGCCTGCATTACCACAGCCTATTTGCAATGAAGTACGGGAAGTTCAGTAGGCTGAAGACGAAGCTGTAGTGGTATGGTCTAGGTGATAGTTTTCTAGGGTATTAGCACATACAGTCTGGTTTGTTCACCACAGACACGTCTCAAATGTCACGTGATTCTGAGATGCTGCACTCAGTTTATAAAACTCCGTGTATTGTTCATCATCTGTGCCAAGTTACATGTGTTTACCAATTATTTCCAGTATTCCATCTTAGAGAACTATACAGGTAGGAAAGTAATAATAATTTTATTCTTCCAAATAAAATTTTCAGGAATCACTCTGTTCTGTGTAGGTTTTCCCTGCACACACAGACTGGCATAATACAGGAATAGGCACAAGGCTGGCATTAACTTTATCATGCTCAGACTTCTAAGTTCTAAGTCTGAAGGTGAAGAATGGATATTAACGTTTAGAACCATTTTCATTTGGTCACATAGTGTTGTACTCAGAGTGGGAATGTCCTCATTTAAGCAGCTTGTCTAGTGTTAGTTGACAGTGGAGCTGAAAACCAGAAGAACTTGTTCTGCATTGAATGCTTTTGGAAGTGATGCCTCTTTTCTGCCCCAGGCTCACATTTTTTCTGTTGCCTGATTTACATAGCTTGGGTTCCCTTGGCAAAATCTGTAGTCACATGAAATATAGTCGAAGGGAAATTCCAGTGACTATGAGAGGGCATTTAAGCCAGTAATTCTCTTGGTTTTGTATAATAAGTAAAAGGAGGATTTTTATTTTAGACTTTTACAGGTGTCATGTGTCTCTTAGCTGAAGTAATTGTTTATAGGAATGAAATTCTTAGCTAGGGAGAGACAAACAGTTCTCAAGGCATACAAATAATGGAGAACTGAAATGTGAAAAATGAACGTAGGCCAATAAAGCAGGGGAATTCTGGAGTCGGGGAAAGTGAGACCTTGCTCCCTCGCAGAGTTTTTTAATTATGGGAAGTACATAGAGTGCAGTTCTCTGAACCGTGTGTGCTTGTACATCTGGGAATAACAGGCTACTGCAGCCACAGAAATGAATTTGGTAATGGTGAATGATAAGCCCTGATGGCTTCAGAGCACATACACAGTCCAACAGTGCACAGAATGTGGGAGAGGTCCTTTGCTGACAACTCCTAGTGTGATTTCTTCAGTTTCTTTTAGAAAGAAAGTAGCTTCACAGATCCCCAAGGCAATGGCACACCAGGGGCTCCTGCCATAACAAAGAGAAACCAGAAACCGGGTATGAAATACCCAGCAGTAATCAGCCACCCAAATAAATATGAGCACTGAAAAGGTATCATCTGCCTACAGGTGGCGTGGAGGCTGTGCTTTTTCATTTTAGGTAGAATCTCAGGACAGTTTTATGTGTCTGGAACTGAGGAACTGAAAAAGGTTGTTTGCTGTAGTCCTTTACCTTCGTTCATAGCTTCAAGATCTTTTAAGTGAACCGTAGAACCACGGTAGAATTAAGCAGAACAACACAACAAAGAAAGAGAGGGGAGGTGGAAAGCAATGAAATCCTCCCCTGGGAGCGTGGAAAGTATTCCAGTTCTTGAGTACGTGCTATCACTTGGATAGCCACAATGTTTACTTCTATGAGAAGGCATTCTGGTCAAAGCAATACATCTTGGCCGGCAAAGCAGTAATTGCTTAGACAACGTTAACAAGACTTAAAAATGGGATGGGAATCTCTAAAGTGTTCTGCAGTGGAAAGAAGGGAGCTACTAATTTTTTCGACCTCGGAGTTGCAGTACTTCTGCAGTACTTTTCACTCAAGACCTACAAATTCTTTGTACATCTCTAAGATTCTGGTGTCCTGGTGAGGTCAAGAACTAAGTGAGTTCTCACTGAGTTTACCAAAAAATAATACTTCCCACTTTGTCTTTATGGGAAATAGTGTCACAGAGACAATATTACAGCAGTGTTGAAATATCAGCATTTGAATTTGGGAGACAAGACGGTGTTTTGTCAATAATGCAATTATCAAGGAACTATGCATCCAGTAGTTCACATGCATCCAGAATTCTTTGGAATATCTGTTATCCCAGGAGCTGCATAATTCCTTCTAAACAGTAATTTTCACCTCTATTTCTGAGTAAGTGCTTGCTTGGGATAACCAGTGGGCTAAGAAAAACACCATTGGTGTGAGTAAAGATTTTGGTATATGTGCATGTCTAGGTAACAGTCTGCACTTAGTGGTGTGAAAACACTGCTTGTGAGTTCCCTTGTTCTAGGCCAGATAATTCTGTACCATTTGTATGCTTGAGTTCGATAGCCAACTCTAAATGAAACAGATTTTCAAAGTATTACTCTCTGCCAAGACTGAATGCACACACGCATATGCAGGAAATGTTCTGGGTCACACCAACACTTCCTAGAAGGAATCCCCATTGTCTCTGCCTTTTATAATGCCTACCTTGACGCTTTTGTCAAGCTTGTCGGTTTACCAAGATGTTCAGCTTCATGTAATTCAGATTTCTGCAGGAGAAGGCTCAGTCTGTTTCTCTTCTGTTTTGCTCTACAACAGAGTTCAAGTAGCCTTTAAATCAACCTTGTTAAAAGTTTGGTTTTTTTTCCAGGCATTTTCTTTGACTAATATCTCTGCCTCTGCACCCACAGGTTCACTTACACTAATATTTCCACTACTTCTCCTATTTATATTATTCACATTAATTAATTTCTTTTTCAGACATTAACATGAATTGCATATGAAGCACTGGCAAACAGAAGTGGGCATCTTTTTGTTTCCAATACACTTTCCACTAATCTTGAAGGAGAAGGATGAGATTTCATATTAGGAACATGAACGCAGTTCGTGGACACACAAAACAGTTGGCTCAGCATCTTCTACTTTTAATGTTCTGCAAAGAAAAAAGGAAGCAGTGCTTCCTCACACTTGAAGTCTTTACAAAGAATATTTTCCAGCTCACACTAAGGGTTTAAAAAGCCCTTTTCAGAACTTTGTGAAGCCTCCCTTTCCCGTTTAGTTAGTTTATTATTTATTTGTTTCTTGTTCTTAAAAAATATTTCCTTGTTGAATGAATATTTCATGTCTACAATTCCCAGGCTTGCAGTTCACCAGTTTTCACATATGCTGGTCAAAACCAGAAAGATCTGAGCCCTAAATTCACACCCACAAGCTATGTTAGAAGAATCCTCTGCATAAACAACACTCAAAGTGTCAGCATGACCTTAAAACTTACCCAGGCTTGCTTGCTTTATTTGGCTCTTCTTTAACTGTTGCTTTCGTGACTTTGTAATAGGATTTATCCTTCGAAGCAGAATTGTTCAGTTGAGTGAACAAAAGAAGTGGGTTCTCCATCTTCTAAATAAGCTTCCCAGTTTTACAGAACGCTCCTTTAACTCCCTTACAGTGGTTTCATCTGTATAAGCGGTGTGTTCAGCAAGGCGTGTTCATGCTGTCTCAGGCTGGCTTCCCCCAATTGGCTGTAGATCAGTTTCCAGAGCAGGTAGTGGGAAGGAGGAGGTTCACCACCTTAGCTGTCACTGCAGCTGCACGCACACAGGACTTGAAGTAGAGTTCTGCTTTTACAGTCATCATTTAAGGAAGTGAGATTACGACTCTCCAAAATGGCCGCTGCTTGTACGGACAAACACAGCTTTTAGCAGAGTGCTTGTGGAACTCCACATGCTAGAATCATTAGGATGATGCCACCATCTTCTCCCCATAAAAAAAAAGTTTGAAAAGTGCGTATGGCTCCTCTAAAATGAACTTCAATGAGAATCGCTTTGTAGTACAAAATGGGTAACGTTACCCTTAAGCTCCTAGAGGAACTTCCAGATGACCTTAAATTGCCTTCTGCAGTCTCCGATGCCATATGCTGGACACAAAGTCAGCTTTACATACAACATGCTAACGGGAAACCTGGCATTTCTGAGGCTGTCCTGGTGGTTGATAAAATATTTTTGTAAGGATATATTTTGATCTTTGCATCATTTTTCAGCAGTGGTGAACACCTACTGCTAATTTCAAGCTTGTCCACTTACAGCTTCCCATGTATCTTTTGTGGCTTTATTTTGACTTACAGTCTCCCAGCCTGAGTAAAAACACTCTCAGCACACACACATACACAAGAAAGTGATTTATTCTCATTTTAACACCATATAACTAAAAATTTCCTACTTCAGCTTCCGTAACCTAAATGTGCTATTTTGTAAGGCTAATTGTCACAAATTAGCTCTTAACATACAAGATCATTCTCGGTTAAATGTCTCATTCTAGTACAATTTATGTTGGAGATGCCACAGGAATAATAAATCCACCAAAGAAACCACTGTTAGTTGAATAAGAGGCTGGAAAAGAGCAACTGGCATGATGGTCCCAGAGAAAGTCTCCTCGCTATAGCTAAGCAATACCGTAGTTCATTGAATCTTCCTCTTCTTAGCAGTGACTCATTCTGATAACTCAGATAAGATACCTGGCTTTGAGGAGAAGGCATGACCTCATCCTCTTCCCACAGCGTTGGCTGGTTCTGTGCACTTACTGACATGCTACTAAGTTCAGGTCCCTTCCTTGTGACTACAGGGCTGAGGAGGAGGGGAAGTACTCGGAGTCCAAAGAATGTAAAAAATCTGCATCTCCAAATTCCTGAAATATAACCACTCCCTCTCTCTATATGTGTTTATACTGATTATATTTTATTTTAAAGGAACAGAGAGAAGCTACTCTGTATTACCTTTGTGACTCACATTTTAAGGTCAGACTGAAAGGAAAATACTCAGTGCAGAACTGCTTTTTGTAGCCTGAGCACCTTTGAGAAGAAGGGTTATGGTTTTAAACTACATTTTCAGTTTCAGAGTAGGCTAATTTATCACATCCTGCCTATTGAGGACTCTTTAACCACAGCTGTCTTTAGTAACATATCCTGCCTTTTACCAATAAGTACAAAAATAAACATAGAATGCATTATTTTATTTCACTTTTCATTAACAGAGATGGTCACATGGAATCTTTTCAGCTTTTACAGCTCTGTAATGCTGTGTTTGCAATGATCTGTCAGTGCGTGCCTGAAGGCCTTGTCCAGTCCACTCTTACATGACTCCAAGGCAAACGATGCCTCTTAAAATATGACTGTACTGCTGTGTGACAATGGTATCAGCCCAAGCACAGCACTGTGATGTGCAGCTCCCGAGAACTCATTTGGGCATTTAGAAGGAAAATACAGAATCACTGCAATCAATCTTTTTCTCTCTCTCTCTTTTTTTTTTTTTTTTTTCCCACAAAAAGAAAGCTAATATTAAACCCTGTCCCTGAAGTAGCCAAATGACATTAAAGTCAGCCTGTGTTTTGTCAGCGATGGTGCTGGTGCTAATAAGCATTTCTGTTTTGCACTGCAGGCTGCAGTTGTTATAGCAACGGTATTAATGGCCCCGTAAATGCTTCTGGGCTGGTTTATATACTGCAGGATGACGAGCTAGAAAAGAGAGTACGTTATTTTAAGCCAGAAAAAAACAGACCTGGAATATGATGTGGTTGACATGACTTCAGCCCTAGAAAGCTCTGAAGAAATTCAGGATGAGAACTGATGTCTTAATTAGCAACCATTTATCTGACCTCTGAAATACATTAGCAAACCTTTTACAGATAATTGAATAGAATATGTATTTTCAGAAGTACCTTTCCTTGACACAAACAGCAAAATTGAATAGATCACAAAGTTCATGACGGAAAGCACTGATCTCTTTGGGCCTGTTCCTCAGCTGAAACGTCTCTGCACAGACTGATGTCAGGGTTTGGTAGGGATCCAGCTCAGCTGGTGATTAAGTCATGCTTGAGTTAGGTAGAACTGAGAACTGCTCTCTGTGAGAGAAATATTGACTGATTGCATTAGCTATAGAGACTTTGTGTCATATGCTGAATATGTAATTATTTCTTTTTGTAAAGGTGAGCTCTGAATAATTCAGATTTTCCTGTCAGCTGAAAACAAGTGAAATCCTGACTGAGCTCAGCTCAGAATTGGGAGCACACAACCAGAAGTGCTTCTTCCTAAGCAACTTTAATGCATCTTTCTTCAAACACATTTTGTTGCTGGCCCGGTACATGCAAACCTTGCCACCTTCACATCCATGCTTGTGTTCCAGCATTGCCCAGGCTTCTCCAAAACCAACCTCTGCTATCATTCTTACTCAACCCCCTTCCACCAGCTGCATGCCTTCTGTGGGGTTACATTTATTTGCTGCTGAAGGGAAGTGAGACTGACCTTCACAGTGTCCTGTAAAGGGTAAGCACGGCACGAATCTTCACAGGAGAACATGTACTGTAAGAACACGCTTCCATGTTTCTCCTTATTGCTGTGGTATTTAAAGAATGGAAAGTGAAAATTACAGCTTTTGGATGAATTAATATTTGTAAAAGTATTCTGCGACTCCCCCAAAACTGCTCAACATTTATCACTCATCAGTGTTTATTGCTTGCCTGTTATTGGAAACCATAATTGGAACTACAATTTAATAGCATTACGATCCAATGTTGGATGTTATTTTGAACCAGTACCAGAGGGAGAGAACTTGGTTGTACACCTCAAGTAGAGGAGCTTGCAGTCTGCTACTTCTGTGAATGTCTTCATTGGTGCGCTTAAAAGATTCATCATGGTGGAGGAATTTGGCATGTGAGATACTTCCGAGTCAGTGGGAGAGAACCATTACATCTATGCATAGTTCACATTACAAAACCTTTTGCTGCTGCTGCTTAAAAGGGAGGAAACACAATTACATTGCTGTAGATATGCATCACTGAAAACACAAACAGAATGCCTTGCAGGTGTGCTCCATCAGACAGGAGTGTCCAAGGAATTTAGTAAGGAGTCTGTGGTGAAAAATCAAACTCGGTGGAGGCTTGGGAACCTCCTGTCATCTCAGCATAGCTTCTGCTATGAAAAATGTTCTCATCTGTGCTGAGCTAAATTTATTATTTCATCTTTTGAAAGGTTAAAATAAGAAAGTGAGTCTGCAAAGTTCTCAGCAGCATTCATTTCCTGCCTGCCCCGTGGCTCTATGGCCTGCATCTCTGATTAGCTCTATTTACATAGTGCATACATCACTGTCACAATTAATCTGCAGGAAGCTGCTTTCCCAGCTGGACCGCTCCGTGTTTACAACTGGCTTTCCACAAGTGTATTGCAATGACATCAGTGCTCATCAGACAACCGTGTTTTAATGCCCAGCTTCCGGAAGCGCTCACCTTGGACGCTCTTACACATCTTAAAATGTGTTGTTTTTTCCTGGTGTGTATCCACAGGAAATGTTGAAGGCAGGAATGTACTCTAAATCCTGCCCAAAGTGTCTGACTGGAATTAGGTATTACTTACAGAAACTCAGATGGGGTCTCCATGTGACAGCCTTCTTGGTTTTTATTGGACCATACTAATGGTGCAAGCGATGGCATGAGCTGGGCTGAGCATTTTCTGCTCCATCTGTGAAAAGTATGGGAAAACAGAATGGAGAAACTATGGCTTAGTAACCTCCCCCTAGAAAGCAGCAAGCCCTGGTCCACAGACCATAAATCAGGAGATACAGCAGACAAGGGAATATAATCCCTTTTCTCTCACTTGAGTCCACTGTCAGTAAACTACTCTGTCGCTCAAGCAAAGCCCTCAGGTGTTAGAGGTCAGCATAGAGTTGTTGAATGTTTGGAGTTGGAAGGGACTCTTAAAGGCCATCTGATCCAACTCCCTGCACTGAACAGGGACACCCACAACTCCGTCAGTGCTCAGAGCCCATCTAGCCTGACCTTGGCTGTCTGCAGGGATGGGGCACTGCTACCTCTCTGGGCAACCTGTGCCACTGCCTCACCTCCCTTATTGGATAAACCTTCTTCCTTATATCCAATCTAAATCTCACTGCTTTCCCACTCAGATAATTTGAGGATATCTCCAAGATACCTGCAGCACAAGTGGAACTACTGGGCCTGGCACTGTCCTTAATACAGAATTAACAAGGCTGTGAGGAGCATTTTGTATTTAAACAGCAGCTCCACAGGGAAGAGGGCTGCTGCAGGGCTGGGAGAGCTGTCAACATGTGTTCTGAAAGTCATACCTTAGGTATTCAGGATGGAATGAGAAGGATGTCTAATTGCAAAGCCACCCGTGATGGTTGCAGAGCTTCATTGGTGCTCCCTCTCTCAATATCAGTTTACACTGATACAGACACGCACTTTTGCTTATTTAAAGCACAGCTAAGAGTTTTGCAATACAAAACTGTTTTTTTTCCCTAAAAGTGCACTGTTTGAGGTCCTGACTTAGCTGATGGTGCTAGGGTTTAAAAAGTAGTATAGTGAATTGCTCTTGTTATGTTGTAGATGTGAGCTACCGCTCTTCACCTTGTATTCTAGCAGCTGTATGTACTTCATAGATTCCCCATTTCCTTGCTGTTGTGTCCACAGCAAATTACCCTCTCACCAGGGCTCTGCCTAGCTTTTAGGCCATGTCAGAGTGTGCTTCGTTATTATCATAACTTTTCTGAACGTTGAACATGCCATCCTGTGATTTCAACATTAATTTCTAAACCCAGTCCCTATCTGGCCCTGCCTGACAGTCCCTTCTTTCTGTTGTCTGAGTTTCCCTGCCTCATGTAGAAAAACTGTAATTGCAAAAGTAAGTTTTGCAAAGGTTGCAAAGAATGCTTCCTCAAAATGGAGGAAACACGATACTTTCAGTATACACACCAGGAAGCAAGCTATTCCAGTCTCTCTGTTGAGGAAAAACAGGTGATCATTTGTCAGTTTACCCTGTCGATTTGATAAACTTATTTAATAATTCTGCAATTTCTAGAGCCACCAAATCTAATAGAAATACTGTCTCTGTTGCAAATTGGCTCATATTGCCTGAGGATGGGAATTGTTAAGTCTAGAGCTCAGATTATCCCCAAAACAAAGGTGAGAACAGCTGTAGGGTCTCTCAGTGCCCACGATGCCCTCCATGGAAGGGACGGGCAGTGTTAACAGCCACAGCTGTCCCCGTGCTCCCTCTGTTGGAACAACTCTGCCATGTCCCTTCTCCTTCAGAAACAGGGCTGACCCCAGCAGCCCGGTGTGGGTAACAGTGGTTCTATCCGAGTCCAAGAGCCCTGTGTGCAGTGTGAACTCCTCTGTGGCAGGTTCTTTCCTTCCTTTTATTTTGGTCTGGTGCTGGGCTTGCCTGACACATCCCATCAGAAGGTGTTTTGTTGTGACAGCAGAAATACAGAGCAATACACAAAAGACCTAAAATACTGCGTTATTTATCTGAGCTCTGGTGAATATTTTGCTGAGTGAGCACTCCAATGAGAGGAGCTGCTTTATGTCCAGGAAAGGCTGTGAGAGAAGGGTAACAAGCCCAGGGATGGGGAAAGCCCCAGAGCCACCATTATTTGATGGGCAGGAGCACAGTGGATGTGCTGGGTGCAGCCAGAGCCGAGCAGCCCCTTCTGCTAGTTGAAAAGACCATGAGAGCTGGTCTGGGCAGCCTGGATGGCTCTGCCCTATGTGACAGCTCTCTCAAGACTCCATCTCCTGGTATTTCCTTGCCATGCAGTATTCACGTGTTCCCTGATGTTATTGCCATGCTCAGAGCTCAGGAAAAATCATCAGTACCACAGAAACCTTCTGTCCCTGCTGAGAATTGACAGAGCGTTCTTCCCTAACACCTGCCCTGCCTGCACATTTTGCTTCTGATAATGCACAGCTCTCCTGATTGCCCTCTCCCAGTGACGGCCCCATCAATAACAAATCCCTGCTCGCACTGAGGGCACACACGTCATTTGTTTTTTTGTTTCTGCTGCTTTCATGGCAGGACTGTGCAGACGTGGCAAAACACACAGACTGCTCCTGATGTTTGTACCTGGGGTCATTTTCTAGTAACTGAGTGCGTGCAGGAACCTGCATAATCTCAGCTGCAAAAAAGAGATGGGCTTTGAGCTGGGGTCCTTTTATGGCTGCTGAAGAAACATGTGTCACTGTTCCGCCTCTGTGGTGGTTGTGCTATATTCATTTTGTGATCATTATCTGAGCAGAGCTGAAAGCAAGGAGCCCTAACCCCATCCCTGGGGCAGAGCCAGGGCAGGCACTTCAAAGTAAAACAGCAGTCTTGAGCCTGCAGCAAGTGGAGGAAAAGCTCTTGCACACAGTTGAGCCTCCCTATAGTCTCTCAGGCTCCTGCAAAACACACTTATTTTCAGGTGACTTCTTTATCTGAACCTCCTGCTTATCATCACGCTGGGGCAGTTAAGATTGCGTCAGGTCTTGCTTTTGCTAATCGCGAGCTGGTCACATTTTAGCACTGAAGCTGTAAAATGATGCAAAATAGTGCAAGCAAGGGAAATCTCATGACCTTGGGTCTGGCTGTGCCCAGATTGTGCTCAGGAGGCTGTAGTTTGCATTAACCACCATCTTCTTAGGCAGGATAGGATACTCCCCACTTTGCTATAATACTGCCTGCTTCATTCGGCCAGCTGGTGCACTGTAAGGCTGCACGTGCTAAATGTGAAATGGTCTTATGGTATGTTTATCTTGACACAATCTGGCTCACATAGGCCTCTCTTCCATCAAAGTTGTGGACAGACATGAGTCATAGAAAACAAATGGTCCTCCAGTGACCAAGGCTCAGCCCTCAGTATATGTAATTGCAGCTGGATGCCACAGATGCAGGAGGTGAAGGGACCTGGTGTCATTTGATCTGATATTGAAAGAACAAGCAATAATACCATGGTCTTGCAAAGCTTTGAGTGGTCTAATTAGTCAGGGAAATGGCATTGCTAATTGGACTAAGCTGGTGTGGTGCTGTTACATCTGTCTTGTGGGTATCTGTGGCAAGGAATCCTTCCTGACCAAAATTAACAACCCTTTCAGGCTTTCCCTAGCATGCTTGGTTGAAATTTCCTTTCAGTGGGACATGACACCATCTGCTTCATAGAAAGGGTGCACAGTAAATGTTGAAGCTATCATTGCTTTGTGTAAGTGCTGGACTAGTTGGGTCCTGGAGCCCTTGCAGCCTTGGAGACTGTGACTTTGAACTCACAGCAGGGCTTGAGAGACTTCCCCAGCACAAACAAGCCATTGAGTTGTCTCCACTGAGACAGAAACTTGCAAAGCAACACGTGGCTCAAATCTCATTGATCCTTGTCTCAATCCAGCATAGCAACTTTGGGAATCATACCCTGAATTCCTCATCAGGCTGTCCTGGGAGCTGCAGGTCCTTGGAATGAAGGCTAGGGGGGAAGCACCTGTCTTTGCCAGAGTCAGGTGCTGTATCTGAGCAAGTGGCAGAGGTGCATGTTTCAGGGAGCAGCTACACAGAGGTTGTGTTCTGTTCTTGCCAAACAGAGATCGTGGAGAGTCGTTTAGCTGAAGATGGATGGAATCAAAGTACGCAGCGTTCAGCAAAGCAGATGTTTTGTGGCATACCAGCAGTGGGCAGTCTAAACCCATCTAGTGTCCTCCCAATATCCAACCAGCAACTGCACCCAGAGAGGGAAAGTGTCCCCAGCTGCCAGGGGAAAGCAGGAGCTTAGCCTTGTTCTCCCAATCTCAGGTAGCAGCACGGGGGTCGATTGGCCACCAGCAGCAGAGTGAAGCCTGCTGGCCAGAGAGGAGCTGGCTCCATGGAAGGAAAAAGGCAAAAGAGCTGTGATTTATTTCCCAAGACAGCTGAGACTATTTCTTCCCACTAAGTCGCAGTCCCGAGCCCTTGTATTTTTCATGTTTCATTACAAGTATCTGTAATTATATGAGTGGCTTTTGAGGCCAATTAAGGCTGCTCTGGATGCTGGAAACCCTCCATTAGTCTGGGTTTCTGCCAGGGAAAAACACTACATTGTCTTTAACAACTGCACCAGCTCCTATCTGCTTAATGTTGAATTTCCTACTAAGTTCAGCTAATACTTTTCTAATTGTGTGAGCTGGGCCTGAAGCCAGGCTGGGTGAGTTTTGCAGGCTACTTCCTCAAGCTGAATCAGAGATGAGCAAATCTCTCACAAACAGTTCAGTGCGCACGTGTTCAGCCCCATCTAAATAGTGGCTGTTTTCCCAAAAACTGACTCAGGCTGCATTGTGCCTCCCGCATTGGCTTCCCAAGACAAGTTGTGCACAGTCATGAGCAGCAGATGCTGGAGAGCACACTCACTGGAGCACTAGGGGCCTGGCACTATACACAGCTTACACCATGAGGTACCAGAAAGCATGCAGTGCAAATCAAAGGCCAGCTCACATCTCTGCTCATGGATGAGCCACAGGCCAGGAATTGCTCTGTGGGCCATTTGAAGCAGGTGATATAGCAGAAATTGCCCAGGAGGGGCAATTCCTTCCAGAGATGGATTACTAACTGAGTTAGCTTGGGATGCCCCCTGCAAAGTGTGGCTGACAAGAGCCTGAAGGCCAAATGGGATTTTGTCTTTTAGGAGCAAAAGTAAATGCAACATCAAAACAAAATCTGTGTCACATTGTACCAGCAGAGGGAACTTTGGTCATCGTCTGGTACTCTTGCTGAGAAATAAGAGCCATTATCGGCAGATGACTGACAGCCACTGCTAAAGGAGACCAAGGTGTACAAATTCAGTGTACTCGTTCTGTGTGCACCTCTCAAGCCTTTCCTCTCAGATTCTGGTTGAAAAACACACTTGATTAACCTTAATGAAATCTAAGCAAATGTGTAGATCCACTGTTGAGTAGGGATGAAGGTGAGCACACCCAATGTCCCTTATGCTTAAGGTGTTTGATACACAGAAAGGAAATTTTTAACAGAGAACTAGACATCCAAACAAGTCATTACTGTAGATGGTTTCCTGGTAGCATGAAGAAACGAGAGAGCCAAGGCTCTTTCAGAGCCAAACTGGGAACACTAATTGACTTTTACACCCTGGGAAAGAAGATGTAGCCATGACAAATAGCTTTGTGGTTTGAATCATTAGAGACTGAAGAGAGAGCTGCTAGTTAATGGGACTCTACTGGGCAGAAATGGCTGTATTAGGATTGCTGTGAGCAATTTGCAAGATGTGTTTGGAGAGCACAGGAGAAATCAGCAGGTCCCCAGCTGATACCATGTGGCCAGGCAGAAAGCAAAGAGACAAAGCAACGAGGCTGGGAAGGATCAGAGAGGAACTGGAAGCACCTGATGGCTGTTCTCCTCTCTGGGGCAGGCAGCACTGTACAGGCATACCAGGCAGCCTCACCTGCCCATGGACCAGGAGCTGTGCTTAAGCTCAGGCCTCCCTCTTCTCCTGAGCTATTTTGTCTGTCTCTAAGCCCATCCCTTACTATTTCTGACAGGCCTCTCTGGATGTCCTCTGCCTTGCTGCATCCCTAGGGCTGCAGATAGACTGTCAGAAGCTCTCTGGGCTGCCTGCCCTGGGATGGTGCCTCTTAGTTGTGAGCATAACGTGCTCATCTTTATCTCCAGTCCTGCTCCCACATCACCCTGACACAGCATGTTGTGCAGCAGATTTCTCCAACAAACATGGCTCTTGAGGAGGAAGGATCTGTTCTTCTGCCTCATAGCCCCTCTTCTGGAAGAGAGATGCCTTCCAGCTATAGCAGCTGAATGTTTTTATTTGCTGAAAAAACAAGGTATGGGTCTGATGCTCCTTATTTAACATCATAAGCATCAGAATTTATTCTAGCTGCTGGAAGAAGTGAGCTCAGAAATAATTCAAGGGTCAGTTTTCTAACATTAGACTGGAATTGTCTTTATTTACTTTTACAAACCTGGCCAAGGCTCAAGGCATTCTAATGTTATGTATTCTTCAGTAAACACAATTAACTGGAAACTTAGAAACACTGATTTCATTCTTTCCCTTGGGACTGGTCACTATGAGCTGTTTTCTCCAGCCAGAAAATCGGATTCTATTTCCCCGTGGGTGCAACGTGCCTGGAAGGATATTCAGCTCTAAAAATAATGACAGTAATAAAAAGTGGGGTAGGGGAAAAATAGATATGAAGTAGTAGAACCCATCTCCTCTTCATGAATGGAACAACATATCTAGAGTTTCCCCAACATGTCTGGACCATCATGGCTTACACAGACAGGCTTTGGCACTGCAGAACTTTACAGAGCAATTGGGGAGTGTCCTGGCTGTTGGTAGGTTTGGTGATGCAGGCAAGCCTGCCTTACTGCAATGGCAAAGCAGCACCAAAGCTTGGTACAAATGGAACAGTTTGGATTGCAGAGGGAAGCTGCACCTTCCAAGCTAAAGACAGGTTGCTCGGAGCCAGTGTGTTCCTGCTATCCAACAGCAACCAGGTGTTTGTCTCTTGCAACAGCCAGGCAGGATCATTGGGAGCAGGAGATCCTATGCATACAATGTTTAACCAGAACCTAAATGTGAGTGTTGAAGCTGGACTTTAGACTTCTGTTTCATCATCTCCTGAGACCTCTTAGCTGAGGAAATGCATAGAGCTTCATCACCCAGGGTCTCAGCAAAGCTGAAAGAAATGAAGTGTACTTGTAGTAGTTTTTCTACCTGGTTATTACAAGCTCCAGTTGATCCAGTTCAGTACTTCATGATCTTACAGCTATAATATCTTGTCTACTGTCTAATACTTCCTTGTTCAGGACAAACATTTCTTGTCCTAGCCAGCATTAACATGGTGAACAGCTTATCATCCTCATCTTTGCAACTGCAGCCTTTTATGGATGTGACATTTAGGTACTTCGTGTATCATTAACCCGTGTGCCTTTGGTTTGCTCACATCTAGATGGAACAAATTCTCATTCTTCCATCTTTCCTTGCAGATCTGTGATCTGGACTCTCTCCAGTTAGCCTACAGCCTTCTTGAAGAGCAATACCCATCTTGCAACCTCCTGCTGAATGTGTGAGTAAGGCAGAACATATTGATTATCCCACACAAAAATACACAAGGTTTGTGACAGAAATACTAAAGTTGAAGTGAAGTCTGAATGGAAATGTGTGTGTAAACACTGAGAGAAAGAAGCAAATGAATTTTGAAAGAATGGCCAGTAGTGATAATG
Source organism: Coturnix japonica (assembly GCF_054131305.1). Lineage (NCBI taxonomy): Eukaryota > Metazoa > Chordata > Aves > Galliformes > Phasianidae > Coturnix > Coturnix japonica. Next base: position 11,027,262 of record NC_140673.1, read on the forward strand.
AAGATCTCCCCTCTCAGGCCCCAGTTCCTGGGATGCCATTCCTGGTTAAACTGGAGGATGTATTTATGGCAGGCACATAAAGGTTTGTGTCCTGCCTGGTAAGGTCACAGCACAGACAGCTCATCAGCAGATGATCACAATCCGCTGAGAGGATGCCATTGCTTTTCCTGACAGGCCACCTAAGCAGAAAAAAACAGATGGAGGGCTGCAGCCTGGAAGCAAGTTGGTATGTTTCTGAGGCAAAGAACCACTCCTTAACAGCCAATGATTTCTGCTTTGCATGTGGCTGATCTCATCCAGGCCCCTTGGACTCTCACAACGTGGTGCTTGTGAATGTGTGAGGGTCTGAGTGAAAGAAATCTGTGAGAGAGGGATTGTGTGTGTGTGTAAAATCAGCTTCTTGTTGAGGGTTTAAAAAAAAAAAAACCCAACTCAAAAGCCCCACTATCATCTCCTCCTCCCAGAAGGACTCTCATTGAAATATATTGTGCAAATATTTCTATACCTAGTGAGAAACACTAGGCAAACATCTGGTATCAACCAGCATGAATGAACCCCCACTAGCATGAATAATACTTCAGATAGGAAAAGAGAATAAGGGCTCAGAGCAGTTTGGGAATGTTTCCAAACAACAGAGAATTTTTGTCTGCAGTTGAACTGTAGGAGCAGATTGTAGGATGGCAGCGGGGCTCTCTACAGCACCTAGAGGTCTTCCACCCTACATCTACTGCCCTAAACACTTCTCAGATCTGCAGTGTTTAGCCCATGTTATTTGTAGCCAGAAGGATGCTATTATAGCTTCAGGCCTTGGGTTTTGCACCTCCTGAACCTTTTCCATTCCATTTCTCCAGCAACACTGTGCCATCAAGGTCCTTGCTGTTCTCCTTTTTGTTCCTTCAAGTCTTTGATCTCTGCTGCTCCTTCCATTCAGTCTATTCCCTTTTTCTTGTTGCTCTTGCAAACCTTTCACACTGCTGTATCCCAACTGTCTCTGTTTTTCTCCCTGGCTGCCTCTATCTCACAGCTACCTACTGTCCCTAGGGCTGCTCCCCGTTGTAACAGCTTAATGAGGCTCTGCTGCTCTGCTGTCTGCAGACAGCAGCATTTGCTGTAGGGCTCTGCTGATCTCAGGCTACAGGTAGCATGTCTTTCCCCTCTTGTGAACAACTCCAGACTATACAAAAGGGAAAGCGAAGAAAAAAAATGGTTCCCCTCTTAGAGTTGTTCCCATTCTCTTTCCTTGTGTGACTCATATGGAACAAAGACAAACTGATTTTAGAGCTAATGTCTTTAAAATTAGAGCCCACTTGGGTCTCTGCTGCTGATAGAATCTGACCTGCCTCTCCTGCTGGACTGGTGGTTTTTGGACCAGGTGTGCATGGATTAGAGAGTTTAAAGAACAGTCACGGCAGCACTCAGCCTGTATTATCTAGGAGCTGTGTATAAAGGCAATCCTCAGCTGGATACAGGAAAAATGGAAATAAAACTGGAGCAAAACCCTCTCCAGTCAACACCAGTGGAATAAAACAGCTAAGTTTAGCACTGTCATATCTATGTACCTTGTCTATGAACGTACATGATGTGGGTGTCATCTGTTGGCAGTGCCTGTACCCTTTGAGTACGAGCATCATGGCACCAAGTCATTTTGACAGAACAACCCTGGGGATATGTCACTGGCCAGAAGATACCAAAATGGAATGTGGTGACCCTAAGGCAGTGAGTTCTTGAGAAGAAGCAGGCTGAGATTTCATGGGAGATACCTTGCCTGAGCCATGCTTTCAGGGGCCATGACCCTGTTTGAGCAAGGGATGCCTGTGGTTGCAGTCTTCTCTTCATGGCTTTTTTTTTAAACTTTTGTTTGAAATGACTGTAGTTGCCTCTGCCTCCTGGTTAGGTTCACATGTTGTTGATCAGAGGCAGCTTTAAGGTTTGTTCATTAACCTTCAAGGGGAAGAATCCTGTTGGAAGACACTTTTGCTTGATACAGAAAGCATCAGTAGGCAGAACAGCACTGCAGGGCAGTGAAAGCATTCCCTGGATGCTGCCTGGAGATGGCTGCCATGCTGAGTCTGAGCATCACAAGGGTGTGAGCACAGCAATGAGCAGAGAACCAGGCTCGGGGGGCTTGTTTTGATTTCTGCTTTGGCCTTCCAACACAACACACTTAACGCACATCAGGGAACAGGCAAGCAGACACTTTGTTCTCATAGCTTACAAAGTCAATCAGTTGCATAATAGGAATCACAGAGGCAGTGGGAACGTGATGAAGTGCAGGGGAGGGAAACATCAAACGTTTTATTGTGGCTATGGGTGGATGAACCCTCTCACTATCCCAGTTATTTTTCCCAAACTGCCTGTGAGCCTGTTTTGCATCAGCTGCCTGTCACTCTGGATGCAGCTCACACTGCAAAGTAGTTTCCCTGGAGCCCCTACCTATTAGAATAGGAGAGATAACCAACCCCCAAAACCTCCAGAATTATTTAGAGAGTTTAAATTGGCCAGTTTCCTTTCAATTAGCCTCACAGAGGGGCAGGGGTTGCTTAGTGCTTGTGCAGCACAGTATGCTGAGCAGTACCAGCGTGGGTGCAAGATGGGTGGGAGCAGCACCAGATCCAGGTATTGCTCAGGTCTCTTGATTCAAAGGGGTGACCTCTTAAAGGAAAGTGACCTTTTTGCTAAGCTCGGAGCTCCTGCTGCTTGGAAAAGGTGTATAGGCCACTGGTGTGGTGTGACGCAAGTGTTCCTGTGCCCCTCATCTGAAGCTGGACTGCACCAGGGATCTGGCTAATTTGGTATCCTGAGCTCTTGGCTGTTTCCTCCCCTGAGGTTCTGCTTTTCATTTATCAAAAAGTGCTTAAAAAATCTAGCAGATCCATAGAGCTTATTTAAAACTTGATCTGCTAATGAGCCCACATCAGAGGCGACAGGTTCTCCACGCTGGTCAGAACAACCGAGGGTCAGCCTGAAGAGGCTGTGAGAGTTGTTGGCAGTCTCTGACTCTGATGAGAAAGAAAAGCATCTTTGTAGGTCGTTGCTGTCTTAGAAAATGGCAGATTATCAGCCTGTTCTTTCCCAGTGCAAGGTCTGATGTGGTGCTTTACCAGATGAACTGTGTGTGCATGCTGGCAGCTTTGGGAGAAGGGGGCTGAAGAAGGCAGGGCTGCAAGGTGGAGAGCACTGGGGTGTGTTAAAAAGAGGAAGGCTACAAATAAATCATTCCCATACGATGTCTTCCGCTGTCTCAGGCAGTTTTCTTCTTTCCTTTACACACTGCAAGCACAGCCAAGATCTGTGGGAGAATATAATGACTGTGAGGGGCTTCTGAGCTTTCTTGCTCTACTTTGCAAATTTATCTCTCATCCTTGAGATATTAGCACTATTTTTAGCTTGTCTTAGTCAGAGAGAGAACATAAGCGATTCTCCATTGTGGATTTGAAGCTCAGGGACATGCCAAGCAGAAGGCTGGTGCTGGAGGCCCATGCATGACACAGCTTCTCCAGTGGTCTCATGTGCTGCCCCAAAGCCCTGGGGCGCTGCCTTTAGTTCTAATCAGCCTTCCTTGCAGAGCAGCAAGGCTGCTCAGCACGTGCACAGGCTCCCTCCAGAGACATCCACGTCTCCCAGGGGATCCCTGGCTGTCAGTGTTCCCAAGGATCGGGTTGACCAGATGCCATGGGATGCATCCTCCTCCTTCCCACGGCTCATCTCTGGGGGTTCTCCTCACATAGCCTCCTGCCCCCTTTGTACGTCACTGACCACTTTTCTCCCTCCTGCTCTCCTCCTTTCCAGCTCTCATGACCCCAGTCTTTCCCCTTTCTGGTCAGCAAGGCTCCATTCTATTCCTCAGCCTGACCTTCCCTCCACAGACACTCCAACATATTTGATGCTCGCACAGCTGGGTTTGCTGCTGGGAATTTGATAGGACACATCTCACAGGGCAGATGTGGACGCAGAACATGGCATGACTGGGGTGTGAGACCTTTTCAGTGACAGAGGTGCTCTCTATAACAAACCTGGGTCTGTCTCTGGCAATCCTTTCCACCTGGGACTAGCCCTTGGAATTGGACAGCAGTCTCATGTGGGGGTGTTGTGGGTGGTTGAGCCGACTCGAACTGCAGTATTGCTTCACAAAACAGGGAAACATAATTTCTCAGTGCTACCCTCATCAGAGACCTGTGGTTTCCAATGATGCACAAATAAGCTAAACATTACGTTTAAGGAATATCAAGCACTTCGTACATGATAGCAATTTATGCCATGATAATGCTGAACGCTACAGCTCCCCTAGGAGTCATGCTTGGCTTTACAGTGATCAGAAGCGGTGCCTTGGATCTGATCTGAGAATGTATAGAACCAAAATGCATCTTCTTGTGTCTGTCTGAGAATAACCAAGGCAACATCTCCTTTGGCTCTTGCACTGCATCCCTGGGACCACAGGTCTTCAATGGTTGCCAATTTAAGGACTCCTGCTGTGTGTCTTTGTCACGTTCCTATTTTGTACTCCAGAGATGCTGATCCTTGACAGTCCCAGTGTGACCAGTTGCCCTGGTCTGCACTGCACCTTGCTTTACAGGAAGAGCACATGGGATTCCCAGCAGGCTCCCTTCCCTGAGCTGCCTCCAGCTCCCAGCAGCTTGAGTGTCTCCCCGTGACATGGCAGCATGACATCCTGCAGCAGGCCCTGCAGCTGGCACAGCATCACCAGGCACATGAACTGCTCTTGGCCACGCGTGCCAAGAGTGGAAACCATGCTTCTGCCTGGCATCTCTTCATTTATTTATATTACATTTTAATCGCTTCATTTAGAGGCCTTCCCCTGCGGAGGTTTCCAAGTGATCCTCCTTTAGAAGAGCCAGTTATTAGTGTTAGGGGCTTGATTCAAACTAGGTTGAAAGCCCCTCTTTTTCTTCATGTGTTGACTTATGCCTCTGTGGAGCACCAAAGCAAAAAGATGCTGTGGGATGGCAGGCGGCAGAGCCACACAGATGAGCCTGACTGCAGCCACCAGCACACAGCCTGTATCCCAGGCAAGCACAGCTTCAGAGGAGACAGGGAAAATTCAGCCACAGCCATTCTGCTGAGAAGGTCAGAAGGATGAAATGCAACAACATGGAGCATTTAGTTCTTTTTTTTTCTTTTCATTTATTTCCTGAAAAAGCCTCATTTCTAAATGAGGAAGCTTTAACTGCTGTTGCTCTCAGCACCATGCTGAGAGCATCAGCTGCCTGGCACAGCTGAGTGCTGTGTGCCATGGATTCTGCTCACGGCTTTTCTCCGTGTTGTTTCTGTGGCATGCTGGAGCTCAGATCTGCTGTAAAGTGCAGCTATAACAAGCATTTTAAACAAGAGGTGCTGGAAAGCAGCTCATCAGGCAATGGCTGTTTTCTAGTAGTCGTTGCATGTCTGTGACAAACCACGTGCCTTTCTGTGCCATCAGCCTGTGCAGCAAGTGACTTGCTACACTGGATGTTTACCATCTGCAGTTTCATCCTGTCCTGTTCGCCCCCCAAGACACAGGTTGAGGAATGTCAGGCTGGGATCAGCTTTTGTTCAGTGTCCTCTCATTTCACTGCTTGCTCTTTGTGATTCCTCAGCCAGCAGCCTGTTGTCCCAGTGATTGCTGGGGCCTTTTGGAGCTGCCCTCCTGGCATCACACAGTGCTTTTGAATAGATGATCCTCTGGTTCAGGTGCTGTCCTTGCTTCTGCATTCCCTTAGGCTGCACTCACGACGTTCTGCATCCCCACCCACAGATTTGCCAGGCATCACCTTTTAGATAGCCAGCATAGCCTTGAGGCAGGCACTGGCACCAAGTGCTGTTTAAGCATCCAACCTATGACTGGAGCAGTGAGCAACAAGCTGTGGCTGCCCAGCCGTGACCTCACTACAAAGTGTCCCTGGGGCTTTGCACTCCTGAACAAAACTGTGGCCTCATTCCCTGGCATGGACCTCCAAGGTATGGCAGCTCTAATCCTGCTCTGCTGCTGCTGGAAAGACAAGAAGGGGGGAGGGAAGGGAGAAAGGAAGGTGAAGGCTGCAGATCTCACCAGATATGCAACCATGAAAGATGTGGCTTTGCAGGATGTAACTTCACATCCTCCAATGATCACCTCAGCAGAAGATAGCTCAGACATGTTAAAAAGTCAGGCTTTTCAAAGCTGTAGATAGGAAGTCCCTGCACAGCTGGGTTGCCAAGGTGCAGGAAGAGCAGGGAGTGTTTTGGCTGTGAGTAAAGGAGCTGATGCTCATAGATCCTGATGCAGCCAGGCTCTCCCTCCTCACTCTCTGCCTCCCCTGCATCCTTGGATATGCTTATGTGCAGCAGTCAGCCCACAAGGGAGAGGTACCCAAGGAAGCTGAACACAGACCACAGTGTCCTTTAGCTACTGGAATTAGCCTGGACGGGTGGTGGTGCCCTGTCCCTGCAGGCACTCAAGGTCAGGCTGGATGGACTCTGAGCACCTGATGGAGCTGTAAGAGTCTCTGTTCAGTGCAGGGGAGTTGAACCAGATGGCCTTTAAAGGTCTATTCCAAATCAAACAATCCTATGCTGCTATGGTGGAGCCAGTCTGAGCTGTCCCACCTTCACCTTTGTCTGCTGCTGCCTTGGTAGGGCATCTCCCAGCAAGCAGAAGAGCTGTGTAGTCACCAAGCTATTAACCTTTTGATCAGTGCAGGAACACTGGTAACACAGATGATAGCAGATCCAGGAGGTGATGTAATTGATACCAGCTGACATGATTTAATGGAAAAAAACAGACCTTTTCTAATGAACCTAATTGTGCTTTTCTGAGACAGATGTGGTGATAAAACAGATTTATAAATGAGTCTGACTTGCTATCAATATTTGGGTTAAAATACCATAAAATCCATATTAAATGGACTCAGACTGGCTGAGACATTTGAAAGTGGTTTTAGTATTTGGAAAGCATCAGTGAAGAGGCATATGGAGGCATTGGTTTGTGGTCCAGTGTTATTCAAAACTTCCTGAGTGATCAAGAAAAAATGTTTAAGGGGTTGTTAATCACAATGGAAGATGGGATGGAGATCTGGGAACTGGAAGGCAAATGACTCAAACTGCAGCTTTTTCTGCTGTTTGATGCCCAGAAACAAGAGCAATGCTCAGACAAAAAAACCTCTTTGTTTCATTGGCAAACCCAAACCAGGAGGAAAAAAGTCTGCATGGGCAAAACAAAACTCTTCCTTTGATACAAGTTTAAGTATTTTCTTCTGATTTTTCTCAGCCTTCTTGATAGCAATGGAAGTAGGCAGCCCAGAAACTGAGGACTGAAGAAAAAGCAATACCCCCAAAAAAATCACAGCCCCAAATGAGTCATATGTAATACAGGCACATGTACAAGCAAGAAATACCTGGGAATGTGGGAACATTGAATGAGTTGCTTCTTTGGTTGTATAAAGTCTATGGAGATGAAGCCTGCTTCTTGAATAAGCCAACATCTACAGAGCATCACTTCAGAGAGGAGCAGGCTCAGCAGAACAAGTCGAATCTGCATTGCCTTTAAAAGTTGGTCTTTATCATAGACAAGAAAAGCAAAGAGGTGACTGGGTCAGCCTGGAGATAAATCCACTCACAGAAATTCTGCATGTGAGCAGCGAATGGAGCATGTGGCAGCAGGGTGAGTCATAGCTCTTGTCAGGGCTAAGTGGGGAATGGATGCTTTCTCTGCACAGGCTGCCTTGGGCTGCTTACCAGGGCTGTGACTGCGGTCATGCATGAAGTCAGGCACCGCACTGCAGAGACATGAGACAGTTCTGTTTCTCCATGCTGTGGAATGCCAATTCTAGGAATGCCTGTGCTAGCTGGAGGATCTGATGGAGACAAATTAGGCTGTTCCATGCATCTTTGAGAGAAGCCAGGTCCCAGCAGAACCCCAGAACAGGAAACCTGGCTGCTTGCAGTGTCAGATGCAGGCACATACAGAGCTGATTCATCCAAACTCACAACCAAACAGTCCTTCCAGGGCACCCTGCTCCCAGGTCATTACCAGTAATTCAATCAAACCATACATGTGAATGGAGAAGCATGTGGTCCTTGGCAGCAGAACAGTCTTACTCACTGACAGGTGTATTGGAGGAGGAGGAATCTGTGGTGGGTGGGATTCCATGCAAGAGAGTGCTTGCAGGGAGGGAGCAGGTGTACTGCCATGGAGATGCTCAGCACCCAGAGACATGCTAGGGCAGTCCTGAGGAGCCTGGAGACCAGCAGGAGCAGTGGAAAGAGGCATCCAGCCTGTACAAGCCTCAGTGAGGAACAGCAGGGAAAGAGCCTTGTGCTGCTGGGAGGGCAATGGCCTCTGGTAGCTTGACTCTGGGCAATGACCACAGGAGCAGTGCTGCTATGCTCCCAGCCTCCTCCCACGGCCTGTGCTGTGAGCTGAGGGACACATCCTGCACTGTGATCTGAGGGATGCATCCCACACATGCACTAGCGGGGGAGGTGGATGAGCATGTGCGTGGATTGTTCCCTAGCAATAGTGGCAGGAGGGAAATCTGCTCCTTGCTGTATCTCCCAGGCCACTGTGAGGAATTCCTTGGTATTTAATTAGGGATTTTTTTTTTCAGGCTCTTTTCACTTCTGACAGCATAATATTTCAAGGCTGTGGCAATATTTGTTAGAGAGGTGGCAGTATTTGTTAGAGACATTTCAGCAGGGAGCTCCCCAGCCTTGCACCCCCTGCCCATCCTCACTGCTGACCCCTTCACCCTTCTCTGCCTGCAGGCAAGGCAAGCAGAGGCTGCATGGCACACAGAAGAGCTGCCATGCTTCCACCTGGCAGAGATGAGATCTTGGTGTCAAGAACAGCCCTACCTGCGTGCTGGGAGAAAAGGGCTCATACAAGGCTAAGAGTAACAGATAGAAGGGAATACTTGTCATTGGGGACCATCTGGAGCAGCCAAGACAATAGTGAATTTCAACAGCTGGGAAACCCAATGGAGAGAAGAAACACAATACAAACCCATGCTCCTGGGAAGAGGAACAGACTGAAGGAGCATGTGTTAATGAGCAGTTCTGGGAGTCTGCATGGCCCAGTCTGGAGAAGGTGGTCTTAATTACAGATTGCCTAATTCTTAATTGCTGTCTATTGCACTGGCAGTGTTAGAAAATGCCTCTTAATTAATCGAGAAAATTGCTCGATTAATTAAGAATTTTCTCCTTGACCATATTTTGCTCTTTGACTTTGGAAACAGGAGACACCAGAGAGCTTTGGCACCAGCTCTACAGTGCTCTGTCACTCCCTACAGACCCACCCCAACGCTGTTGGCTCACCAGCACTCAGGTGAAGTGTGACAGTGCCCTGTGCTAGGGTTACATTTTAGTCCAAAGAGTGTGGGAACTGTACAGCTCAGGTCTGGCAGCAGTCACATTAGAACTAAAGCATTTTAAGGTTTATTGGAGCACTTAATGCTCCACTTAACGAATATCCAGGGCATGTAATGAACCGAAAGGATACAGTGTGCCAAGGCAAGTAAGCTAGTCCAGGAGTTGGGTCTTCTGTGCTGCATGATGGAGGCTGTAGAGACGGTGGAGGGTAAAGCTTACCCTGCACCTTTTCTAGGCTGTGGACAAAGTGTTTCAAGTGTCCTGAGGGAAAGGGAGCCCAGCAGTGGGCAATGTGGGCAGACAGCCTGCTGCTGAACTGAAGCTGCTTTGTTTTACAGAAGCAGCCTGTGCGCATTATGGTGTATGACACCCTCTTGCAATGATGGTACAGATTGTGCTGAGGAGCAACTCAATAAGTATCAGCCAGCTTTCGCTTTCAGAGGGGCTGCTTTCAGCCTGCTTCTGCCTTCTGTACCCTCCTGGGGGTGAGGAGAAGCAGCACAGCTGGAGTCATTCAGCTCTCCTTTGGAACTACACCAGAGCCAGGCAGTGCAGCCAAGCATCCCCGTGCTCAAGTGTGAGGTACGTCCATCCTTTAGCACAGGGCAGCCTCAATGCTGCCGGGAAGTCTCCTCCGAGGAGGCACTTCTATGCCTGTTGTGTTGATGCATCCTCTCCCCTTGGTGCTCAGATCTGCTGAGTAGCAAGGCCTGGCTTTTGATGAGGGGCAAATGCAGATGGAGAAGTGAGGTGTCAGTGATACCCATATATCTAAGGCAGCCATGTTCTCAGTGTCTCATCTTTTTTTTTCCTACACATGTGCACGAGCTGCCTTTAAGTACAAATGTGCTGGAACTAACTCATTTTGTATTCTGGTGGTGATGTGCCCCTCAGACCTTTCCTTTCAGCCTGATCAAAGGCACATATCCACACGCCTCCAGAACAAAAATACCCAGTCTCATCGGCTTGGGCAGTTCCCTGGTGAATTCACAATCCTGTTTCCTCATAGCTCCAGCTTCTGCACTTGCTAAGGCTGTGAGAACCTATGGGGTTTTGAATTTTTGTCCCTTATTTTCCCTAGGTTCCTTTAAAAAGAATGGGAGAATGAACCAAGGGGCTGACAGAACTGATTCCCCTGACCCTTTTCATTGTGCCCCTCTGAAATCTTTCCCCAGATTTTATCTGCACCATTCCGTCTTTTGCGACAGAGGAAAGCCTCTGGAGCTTTTTTTCATCCTTTGCAAAGAATCTACCTCTGCAGCCACCCAGCTTCATTTCTGCTAAGGTTTTCAGTCCCACTCAGCCATTTGTCTCAGCTTATACGTCACCCTCTTCCTCTTGGGTGGGCAGAAGGGGGACGGTGCAGCTGCTGTGCTGGCTGCTGACTGGGTCACCGAGCGCTGCTGGGCTGGCTGGGCTAGGCTATAAAACAGAGCCACGCCAAGCAGCTGGTTCACAGGCAGACCGAATTCTGCAGCCAGCAAAGGACCTGCGCAGCCCCTGCTGCCTCCTGCCTTGTGGTTATTTGTTTTCCTGGAATACAGACCCGACCTTGGGAGCAAGATGTGCAAGGGACTCGCTGCACTGCCAGCCACTTGCTTGAAAAGGTACTGTTTATTTCTGAGCATCTCTTGTTGGTCTTGTTATGTGGAGATACGTTGATGCGTTGCACTTTGTGTCTGAGGCAGAAGTGGCAGATTTGGCTCTAATTGCTTTGTAAGATTAGATACAAATGATGATTTACAGGATTTTTACTGTTAGTCAGAGTTGCCTAAGGGATTTGTACTGAGCTGTGGGAACGCTAAACCCATCCTTCCCATCAGCAAAACAAGCAGCTCACAGCATTGCTCTGCCCTGATATTCCTGTCATCTGCTTCTGCTACAAGCTTTGCACCCCTTTTCTGCTTTCAGCGCTCTATCTCTGGTGAGTTTCCTTTTCTCTGTTTCTTTGAGGGGAAAGCAAGGCAGATATGATTTCACAACAACCGGGGCTCATTCCCCAGAACACAGCCTGAGTGCAGAAGCCAAGCCTTGCAGGAGCAGGAGACCGGGGCTGATGTGGGGTCTGGCTGTGCTCCATATGTGGCACTGGCCAGGCTACCCCTGTGCTGGCTGAGCTGCCTGTGTACCCCCAGCACCACAACCTGCCCCACAGCCCAGTGGGTATTCTTGCTCTCATCTGGGAGAAAAAAGCTGCCTGATCACCATGGCTTTGGAAGCAAATAATACTGGCATCCTCCTGCAGGAAGGCATTAGTAAGCATAGAACCAGACACTGGTAGCTGGGCAAATCAGTTCAGGGAGAAGCAGCATGTTTAGTGATAGTTTTCTATCACAGTATTTTAAGTGGAAACTATTAGCAGTAATACAGCAGCTTCTCCCCCTTTACCAGCCCTCCCTGCAGGCTGAGGAGCTCAGCAAGATGGTGCTGCTGAGAGTGACAAATGAACACTCTGCTGTATTTTGTCTAGCAAATGAAACAAGGAGTGAAAAGTCAGCACTGGAGCCACTGGATGTGACCTGCTTCGGTCTAACTGAACAATGCTGAACAAGCTTACTGAAGGCAAGGTGGCTGCAGAGGGAGTTGTAGTGCATTATCCTCATGTCATTCTTGAATTATTTCTTTCAGTGCCAAAGACATGAAGCATCGTCTGGGTATCTTGCTGCAGAAGTCAGACTCCTGTGACTATGGCTCTTCCCAGGGCAAGAAGGAGAAAGTATCTCCAAGCCAGAGGTAAGAGCCATGCTGCCATGCAGTTGAGCAAAGGTTGGCTGCAATGTGCTGTTTACTCCTGCAGTGAGATGGAGTCATTAGCATTTCTGCTGCCGCTGCTTCTTAGCGCCTCCTGAGCTCCCATGTGTTTGAATCCAGAATTGAGTGCACTCTCAGTAAGTCTGCAGATGACACCAAGCTGGGAGGAAGTATCGGTTATGCAATGGTATAGAGTGGGGCAGAGTGGCTGGCAAGCTGTGTGGAGGAAAAGGATCAGGAGTGTTTGTCAATGCTCGGCTGAACATGAGCCAGTAGTAAGCCCAGGTGGCCAAGAAGGCCAACAGCATCTTGTCATGTATCAAAAATGGTGTAGCCAGCAGGAGCAGGAAGTGATCATCCCTCTCTACTCAGCTCTGATGAGGTCACACCACAAGTGCTGTGTTCAGTGTTGGGCCCCTCACTACAAGAAAGACATTGATGCCCTGGAGCGTGTCCAGAGAAGGACAACAAAGCTATGAAGGATCTGGAACACAAATCTGATGAGAAGAGGCTGAGGGAACTGGGAGTGTTTAGTCTGGAGGAGGCTCAGAGGTGACCTTATTGCTTTCTACACCTATCTGAACGGAGGCACAGGCTGCCTGGGGAAGTGGAGTCACTGTCCCTGGAGGTGCTCAAGAACCACATAGATGTGGCACTGAGGGACACGGTGTGAATGGGCTGATGGTTGGACTAGATTTTCTTAGCGTTCTTTTTCAACCTTAATGATTCTATGATTCTCCCTTTTTCTCCTGATAGGGTTAGCCAAGAGGAAGTCAAAAAGTGGGCAGAGTCACTGGAAAATTTGATCCATCATGACAGTAAGTAAAGAGTTTCCTTCTGCGGGAGATGCTGAGGGTTCTGCCAGCAGCCAGCATGCCTAGAGGTCCCAAGAGGCATGGGGTGTTATCTTGTGTCTTTTAACAGCAGGAGGTAGCTCCTTTGACCACATGGGCCTCTGGGAGGGTGCTGTATGTCAGATCCAAGGGGTAGCGAATGTGGCTGTATCAAGAGTAGGGCTTTGGCTGATTGCTAGGCTGTCCCTTTTGTGAGGGCAACTGTTCCACTCCTGCGCCAGCTGATTTCAGGAGCAGCAAGACTGCAGCACACAGTTAACACTGGGTTAAATAAGGCAGAAAGCAGAGAAGCTATTTCCTGCTGAGTCCTTGGGAGACTTTGTCTTCCTGTCAGTTCCAGACCACTGATGCCCTTGAGGTTTCATTCACGCCATTCCCATGGACTGAGACACTGCAGCGTATGCTAGCTGGCTCCTCGGAGCCTTCTGGGAGCATGCAAGTTGCTTGTGTTCTGGCTGAGCCACTGACGGTCATGGTGTGGGGGTAGGCAGCTGAGGACCCACATGTGACATCCCAGTGTGACCTGCCTGAATTCCAGTCTCCTTTGGCCTGCATGAGCTGCTGCTGTAGAGGCTGGAGCTGTTGCCAGCAGAGAGGAATCATTCAGTCAAGGGTAATCCAGAACTGCTGTTTGCTGAGGCAGTGGTGTTCATCGGTGTTGACTGAACCCAGAAATTAATGCTCTTATTTGCTCTGATTTTCCTCTATAAACCCTATATATTTTCCTCTATAAACCCTATATATTTTCCTCAATAATCTGTAGGAGGACTGGCTGCTTTCCGTGCTTTTCTCAAATCTGAGTACAGTGAGGAAAACATTGAGTTCTGGGTCAGTTGTGAGGACTACAAGAAAACCAAGTCACCAGCCAAGCTCAGCCCCAAGGCCAGGAAGATATATGATGAATTCATCTCTGTGCAAGCAACAAAAGAGGTATGTGCACAGAACATTTCTTGGGCATAGATACCACCCTAGGTCCTGAACCAGGCCAGAAATAAGGAGAATAATTCCGGTAGTCTCACAAGAATTGAAAGGTGCCTCTTCTCTTGTGCTTAGCAAGAAAATGGTGTCGTTTTTATCCTGTTAATATTTAACTTGGATAGAGAGAAAGGGGGTCTAGTTATGTGGCCATCCCACATGCACACTCATGGGAAAAGCCCAAGATGATGCTGATTCACAATGTTCCACCTGCTCCCATGAAATTGCTTGAGTTTAATGGCAGGCTGAATCCCAGAGGAGCACATGTCAGTCTGTCCTCACAGTTCATCTGGCAGAAGAGATGCATTGGTATCCATCTGCATGGATTCTCTGAAGGTTGCAGGGTGTCCAAGGGTCATTTTAGACCACTGCTCACACGGACAAATTTTAAGTTCACTTGGGTTAGGAGGTGCTTGGATATGTTAACTATTCCTGGGACAGGTGCTACTTATGCTGCCCCTTTGGCCCACAGGTAAACCTGGATTCGTGCACACGGGAAAAGACGAGCCACAATATGCTGGAGCCTACACTGTCCTGCTTTGATGAGGCTCAGAGAAAAATATTCACCCTCATGGAGAAGGATTCTTACCGCCGTTTCCTCAAGTCCCCCTACTACCTGGACTTGGTCAGCCCACCCAGGCCTGAAAACTGCAAAAGAGCCCATGCTCATGCCTTAGACTGTAACTCTAATATCATCTCCCAGTGTGCCTGAACCTGCAGCGAGGCCAGGAACAGGCTGGGCTCTCATAGGAATATATGGCAGCAAAAGCATTCATTGGCATGAAGCAACAGAGCTGTCTCCAGTAGCTGTCTAATGTCCCTGTTGTGTCCCGTGTCATGCAGCAGCCAGCATTTGTAACCCAAGCCAGGCTCAGTTTGTGTAGCAAACCCTCTTCTGACTACAACTGTGTAAGAGCCCTGGGGTCTGTCTGATGTGAGAGCGCAGTGAGGTCACTGTGGGTCCATTTCTGACAAGCGCTGAGCCCAGGAGGGTGGGAGCAGCAGGGAAGGGGCACACACACTTACACCCAGCACTGGCCACAAAGGGAACAGTCTTGTGATGTCATGGTGTGATGCTTAGCAAGGAGCAGGGAGGCCAAGTGAGGCAATGGGGACTGATATCTCCCCTTCTAATCAGCGAGAGCTCAAGTGGGAAGGAAGGACTTGATCTGTTCCTTAGCTGTTCATATAGCTCCCAGCTGTCGGATGCTGGAAGAGCTCCACTCTTTCTTGAAGGGAGAGCATCACTTTCAGGCTAGCACGCAGCCTCCTGTGGTCATTATACAGAACTGCACGAAAGCTCTCCCCGAGCTGCTTTTCCCTTTGTAGAGTCGAGATGAAGTTGGCCAAGGACCTTATCTTTTTTTAAGGCTGCACACAGCAATTATTTGGGGGGAGGTTCTTTTTTTATTTTTAACATAGTTGTACCCTTCATGCTCCCCAACTACAACTACCATTAAATACCATAGCAGAGCAGAAACGAAACATGTTCCTTCTCTTATTACTATATTAGTAACTCTTGAATGCAGGTTTGCCCATCCTGACTTGAATGAAGCAGTTTGTAATGGACTAAGACCACTACCACAACAGCTGAGGAGGGAAGGCGCTGCTTGGGAGTACTTGAAACATGATGGGGTTTTTTGTTTGCCTTTTAAGTTATTAATGTAAGTTATTCATGTCATTCAGTAGTCGCATTCCTCACTTTTGTCCTGAAGATGGTGGAAGGGGTGTGCTGGCCTCATTACTGCTCCTGGGCTCTGGTCATACTCTCCCCAGCCCTCAGTCTTTCCTTAGCAGGAAATTGCTGCTCAGACAGCCATACATTCCTCGCTCTGCATCCCTGCTCAGACAGCTGTCCTCACAAGGGGTTCTGACATGGCAGGATAAGGCTGTGGCTCTCCAGTAGGTGCTTTGAGGCCCACACAGAAGTGACTTTTCTAACATTTGCTTTCTTTTGCATTTCTTCGTGTGCTGACACACACCACCCTGCATGTTCAGCTGCAAGAAGGAGAGCTTCTAATACTCTGAGCATAGCTGAGCATGTGGCTATGTTTTATTTGCCTCTGGTACTGGGAACTCTTGACATCTCTTGCAAAAATAAATAAATAAATAAATAAATATTGGTATTTAAATAATAATGAACACATCCTAAATAAAACATATTTGGTTTAGTCTGTGCTAATGTGCTGTTGTGTGAACCAAAGAGTGCATGGTGATGCAATTCACTGACTAAAGTTATTCTGAAAAATAATTTCACAGGTGGTTCTGCTCCCATTGTTTTAAATCAGGGAAGGGTGAAGCAGCCATTATGCCGCTTCAGGAGGGTATATATATAATACCCCTGCAGAGGAATCCATCATCTTGAGGCTGGAAGTGGAAGTGGGCACTCTGGGGTCCATGATGTTCCTGACAGGGAATGCCCATCCTCATCACAGGGCTGGGGTGAGCTCACGGCCACCCATGGAGGGGGAAACACAGAGGAGCACCTCCTCATTGCAAATCCCAGGTGTCCTGTGTGCCTCTGGAGCTGGGATCTCCCCTTCCCCAGCTGCACATCAGAGCTCAAGAGGGGAGCACACTGCAGCTCAGGGCTCAACCTGACCCTGTGCCCAAGCCATGCAGGCATAGAGCTGCCCACTGGGGGATACCCGGGCCATGCTGGCGCCAGGGGTTTCCTCTGCACCAGTCTCCCAAGGTGATGTTTTTATTCCCTTTTCCAGTTTCTTGGGAAACTGATACATCTGGCACAGCTGAAGCTCTCAGAGGACTTTGCTGCTTGCCAGGGACTTTGGGAGTTCCCTGTGGAAGGTAAGGACATGCTGTCACTTCATTACAGAGATAGAATAAATAGTCCATTGAGACAGTAGCAGAAGTAAATGTTTATATGTGGATTACCGAGTGGTACAAGAATGTGGGTTAATGCAACCAGTTCCTCAGTGAACACCAGCATCCTGCATCTTCAAACACAGAAAACACATGGACAGCATCAAACTGAGAAGCAGCTCCTTGGACCTGTAAGGAGCCCATCCTGCTCCAACCTTGGCTAATGGCCATGGCCCTCTGCATTCCCAGCCAGGGAGCCCAGACCAGTGGCCAGGGGCTGGGGTGATCCCTGGGACACTGTCAGCCACCCATGGGCACCAATGGCCGTTCCACAATGGCATGGTGCTGGAGCCCAGGCTGCATCATGGGGTTGCCTTGCCCCATGGCAAAGGAGGGTCCCCAAGCACCCGATGGGCCTTGGGGTGCGCAGTGCCAGAGCCACGGCACGGGGTGGCTTCTAAAGGTATGAGGGAGGATGCACCTCTTTTCAGCAGGTGAGGGGCTGAGGTTTCCCTTGGTGGTGCTGGGGACCATGCTAAATCCATTTACTTATCCCTCAGACCCCAGGCACCGCATCCACAAACTGCACTTTGATTCACTGACTGACTGGGATCTGGATGCTGATATTAAGAGTATGTATATGTGTGTGTGTATACTTATGTATGGGTGCAACGTTATAGATGTATAATGTCATGTGAAGTGTGCTCATATATATGCCAAACTTGGTAAGAGCAAGAGTGACAAAATACATGAAGCATTTACTATCAGAGATATGATGATTGGTACTAGCTTAGCAAACACTCCTGGGCCTGCAGAAAGCCTGGCCATGCGGTATAAGCATCACTATGTTTCCAGGTAAGCATGCCCAAACGAGCCTTCTACACAAACACAACTTCACAAGAGCTCCAAAACACTTTGGGGGGCACAATTCATGGCCACCCTATTCCTTGCTGGAACTGTTACATCACCGCTAAAGCAGGTTTCCAACATTTTCAGCAGAGGTCGAGCTGGTGTGGGATTCCCAATGGGCTGTTTCACTTCCATGGCCTCCAGCTTTCTTTTGGGCATTCACATTCCCCAGCCCTGTCTTCCTGCCCCACATAGAGCTGCTGCAGCCAATGACATCCCAGGTTTTCTTTGCACATTCAGCTTCCAATAGAGTCCAAACCTCAAGAGTGTCAACATAAGCATTCAACTGTGAAGCATGTGAGGGTATCTGGAAATAGCTGCCAAAGCATTCGTGGGAATTAAAGGTCTGGGTCTTTCTGCAGAGAGACCTGAACTTGCCAGACTTGGTTATGGTGGCACCTCTTTGTGAAGATGTGCAGGTGGTGGTGGGGATATTCTGATGGTAGGGCTGCCTGAGCCTCCTGCCCATTCCTGCCATGCACCGGTGCTGGGGTTATCCCACACCTTTTGGCAGCTTCAGCTACCCCAGAGGACTCACCAGCCTCACCCTGCTGCTCCAGCTCCAACTTTCCCAGCCTCTTGCTTGAGAGGAGAAAAAAAAGCCACTGCCAACATCACACGTATGATCGCCTTCATCATTCCCCTGCATCCCCTCCCTGCCTGGAAAATGCAGCCCGCTTCTTGCAGTATTTTTATTCGTTGCCATAGTGACGGCGTATAAATATTTGGGTTTGCTGAGGTTTTGATCCAATTCTGTAAACGCTGAAGAGGCTGCGTGGAGCCTCATGGCCTAAAATTTAGCAGTCTGATCACGAGTGAGTGCAGGCAGTGAGTCCCTGCCTGCTGCTCCTTGCACACGGATGCTGCAGGGATCTCCCAGCAGTGGGGCTCAGCTCATTCCACATCCAGGGACACGCTGGTTCAGGGCTGGATGAGGTCCCAGCTACCTTTTGCATATGCCTTTGCCCCATCGCCAGATGCAGTTTCTTCTGGTGGCAGACAGCAGGCTGGATTTGGATTGCTTGAAAAGATGTGGTCTTTTTAGGAGATGGCCTTGTGGAAACACATGCCCTGGGCAGAGAGAGGGAGACAAGAAGAGAGAGGCAGGCTACACAAGCTCAACAGTTTGCTATCTGTTCAAGAAGATGGGGTTTTATTTTTCATAATTCCAATGACATCTTTGCTGTTTGCTTGCTTTATGTTCCCTGGAATTTTTCTCTGACAGGTTTCACTCAGCAGCTCTTTTCTCCCCCAGCACGACTGTCCTCCCTCCTCTCACCGGTGCCCCTGGTTTGGGTTTGTGCAGAAGTATCGCTGTGGCATGCCTGCTGCAGAGAAGCAACCAGAGAGAGAAGCAACCACTGCAGCACCCCCAGAGACACCACCTGAGCATGGCATCAGCCATCGGGGCCACAATACTAGGCTGCACTTGGGCGGTGGGGATGCAGCTTTGGGCTGGAAAGTATGAGCTTGGTACACAGGGTTGCTAAATGATGCCAGTGTTTTGAACTAGTCGGGCCCTGGAGCATCAACTGGTGCTCCTGTGAGCTGGTCCTCTATGGGAAAGAAAGGAGACATTGGGCCATCTAAGAGTCCAAAACACTGGGACAGGCATTTAGCAACATTCCTAAGTGCTCTTGCAATGTGGCATCATGAAAGCAAAGTGGCTATAGGAGTAGGTGCTGAGACAGAAGCAGTAAGGCTGCCCGTGGTGAGCTGCCTCATGCAGCCTGGCCGCATTGCTACTTGATTAACTCTTGATAAAACTCCGACCGCACAAATCTGGGCAGGGAGTCTTTCTCCATCAGAGCAAAGATCCTCTTCTGGGCCATGTCGAAGCTGCTCGGCGATGGCTCCACCAGGTTCTTCATAGTCACAGCCTTGGTGAAGTGGTCAATGTTCACCTGTGATGGGAGTGTGAGAAGGATGGGAGCTCCACGTTTGTGAGGGGATAGTGGCATCCCACTAAAAGATCATGGGGATGGACCTGGAATGTTCAGCCAGACAGGGGCTGAGTGTGGCCACTGAGTCTGCAAACAGGGCACTGGAGCTGCTGCAAGCCCCTCGGCTGTGGCACAGCCTGCCCTGCAGCCATCAGCTAGAGGAACCCCCAGCCCTCCCAGCACCATCCCCACCCAGCAGCCACAGACCTCTTTGGGTGCCTCGGTCTGGATGAACTCCTCGTAGATCCTTTTGGCCTTCTCTTCCATCTTCACAGGGGACTTGGTCTTCTTGTAGTCCTCACAGGCCACCCAGAACTCGACATTCTCCTCACTGAACTCAGAGCACAGGAAGCTGCGGAAGCTGGCGAGCCCATCTGCAGGGGTCAGGCACTGCTGAGCACCAGGGCACCCTGAATCCCCACTGCACACCAGGGGGACATTGGCTGTGGGGGGTTGTGGTCACAGAGGGGGACTTACAGGGGTTCTGCAGGAGCTTCTCCAGGGAGTCGCGCCACTGCAGGACCTCCTCCGGGGATGGTCTGAAGGGGTAAAGAAAGCCTGGGTAGCTCATGCGCATCGTTCAGCAGGTGGTCATTCCTTAAAAATGGGGAGGGATGAAGTGAAGAGCTCTGGAGAATTGGGGCTATGGGTCACCGGAATCTCTGAGGCTCAGTTTAGGAACAGCAAGGCAGGGTGCCACAGAACTGGGGCAAAAGGAAAGCACTCCCCGCTGAGGGACCAGCGCAAGTCAGACAACTCAAATTGTGATTTTTAAAATGGAAATGAACATTAGGACATGTGAAGGGTGACACGTAGGTGGCAGCGCTGAGGGATAGTAAGAGCACTAGAGCAGCAGCTCAGGTGTCCTGACACCCAGGCTCACGGTGAGGGTGTGCTGGGGGTAACAGTGGGGCTACTATGTCCAGGACACCATTCTGCTTTTAGATTTAAATTAGCTTTTCTTTTGAAGGCTTATTTTGCCTCTTGACATGGTTCTCAATCCACCCACTCCACAAAACTTGTGTCAAATGAATGTGTAATCTCAGTGCAAATTGAGTTTTGTGAGAAAGCTTTCCATGGAGCCATGCTGCCCAGCACCCAAACCCATGCTCACTTCAGGGCCTTGGATGGCTTCTCCGGCTTCTCCGGGTAGGGGATGATGAAGTCAATGGCCGAGTCAGGCTTCTGGAGCAGTGTGCCCAACTTGGTCTTGATCTCCTTGGCCCTGCAGGGGTGAGCAGAGGCAGATCAGGCAGGGGGACAGAAGGGACAACAGAGCTGCTGAGTGGCACAGCCATGTGGCCAGGCACCTGGCCTGGTACAGAGCCGTGTCGCTAATTACATGTGAATAAATGGGCCCTAATTCTGTAAAGGAGCCTGTCTGAAGTGTTTCAAGCCAGATGCTCAGAATTAGCCACAGCTCGTAAGCTCCATCTCTTTGTTTTGTCCCCAGGATAATCACATCACCTGTCCTGGCTGCCATGCAGATGGATTGGGGATGTCTGTGTAGTTTCTATAGCAATAAACCCAGAGGAAGCAAGCAAGCAGCCTGCCCATGCATGGTGCATGGTATCTAGCCCCATATCAACCTGCTCCCGTGCACCCACTGCACTGCATGGCTCAGCCCCCAGCAGCACCTCAGCCTTGTGCCTGTAGCAGGGAGGGCCCTGCAGAGCCTGGGGCTGCACCGGAGCCTCACCACAGCATGGTGACAAAGGCCATACTGCCCATCCCCAGGGCTCATTGCACTTCTCCTCTCAGCTGTTTATTTTCACATGGCCTCTGTGCAAGATCGTTCCCTTGCTATGTCTGCTATTTCTCTTCCATTCCTTTTTTTGTTTTGTTTTCTTTTGCTTTGTTTGACTGCAAATCTCTCTGTGTTTTGCTTTTCCACTCTCCAAGGGTAAGTGCTGCCTGCTGCAGCCACCAACAGCAACCCTCACACAAAGCAGAAGCACAGCCTCAAAACCAGCTTTTCTTAGGAAAAAAAAGCAGCAGTGACAGGGGCAGTTTCCATCCCTCATGCTTCCAAGGCAGGTCAGACCTTGCCTGGATGGAGCAGGACCTGAGGTGAAGGGTAATCAGGTGCCCTGCTCCCCATGCTGAGGGGACCCCGAGGCTATGTTCCCTTGCCCCTGCCCCAACTTTGCTTGGTGCCAGGGCTCAGGTGGGTGGGAGATGTGGGCTGTGCTGGCATGACTGTGTAACAGAGGGGAGAAAGGGACCGGCCATCCATCCCTGTCTGAGCAGGACACGGTGCCCCACCACCCTGCTATGGGTGCTGACCCATGCTGCTGGTGTGGAAGTGCTCAGCATCACTTCAAGCAGCAGCATGTTCTCCTTGGATGGCATTTGACCCTTGCTCAAAACCTTGCCAGCAAATTCCTGCCCTGTAACAGTGACTCAGAGACAACACCTGTGTGGCACAAAGGGCACAAATGAGCACTGATAGCTCTCAGCAGCCCCACCTGAGCTCCCTGCTCTTTATTTTAGGCTCAGGGCTGTACTATGGCCTCTTTTCCTGCTGCCTTATTCTCTGGGCACCCCTAGCCCTGCTCCATCCCTTGGGCTGGCTGTGACACACCAGTGGCTGCCTTGTCATATGTCCCAACTGATGTGGGGATGGGAGCAAGGACCTCATCATCCTTAGCGTGTCTCCTTAGCTGTAAAGCCTCGTTGTTGTACAGGGAAGCTCCTGAGATGAAGAAGGCTGCCAAAAGGACAGGCAGGAGGGCTGACCGCTCACAGGCACGTGGGAGAGAAGAGTTATTTAAAAGACACCGTCCTGGAGTGCTCAAGTAGATGTGTCACCAGTTTTCAAGCAAGCCTTCAGGAAGACTAAACAGCGGGGTTGAAAAGGCAGCGATAAGCAAACAGGCATTCTTCACAAACTCCAGAGTGAGAGGAATGGAGAGACCATAAACTGTGGAAGGTTATGTGTGAAAATACGTGGGAGCAAGCCAAGAAAAAGTCTGAGGAGCAGCTTCCAAAAGGCATTAAGAGAAAATATGGACTCTGTCAAACGCATCAAGATGTGGGCCAGGAGAGCCTCAAAGTTAGAAAACAAAACAAGAAGCTCAAAGATGTTAAAGCTGCAGCTGAAGGGCTGCAGCTCTTGGTTTGCTTCCAGGCAGAAAAACTTCTGGGGCTGTTTGTACAGGGAAAGCTTTCTCTGGGCAGGATCTGCTCAATGTCCTGACAGGTGGGAGAGGCTGGGGAGCGAGCAGTCACCAAGGAGCCTCTGTGGCATTTTAGTGTTGCATCCTCACGGTGGCTGATGTGGGATGTAATGTCCCTTGTGAGGAGACGGACCCTGGATTGCTGGGGAGCTGCACGGCCGGTGCTGCTCGAAATGTCAGCAGCAGCTGCAGCAGCCGGTTGTGGTGGACGCATGGACAAATATGGAATGTTAGAGAGGAGGCAGTGCGGCGCTGGCTGCAGGAGTAGCCTCCAGATGGGCTTCTCGGCTCCCTGCAGAGGCCAGCAAGAGCGTGCTGGAAGGGAAAGGGTTTGGAAGGACCAGTCCTACAGTCCAGAAAGGCCTTCAGCAGGACTTCCACATAGGTACTGCAGGAGAAGTCACTTCATGGTGGACAGCATGGGAAAGGTAGGAGCTGGTGCATGGGGAGCCTCATGAGAGTGAGGGAATGTGGGCTGAGATCTCTTGGGAGATGAGCAGGGTTGGGCTCAGCTGGCTGTGAGCAGCAGGGCAGCTGAAGGGTCTCTGGAGCCCTGAGGGAATGCAGGTGGAACCTCATACAGCAGCTTTTATTCCAGCAGCACCTACAAGGAACCTCTGGCTTCCCAGACCTCCAGAAGCCTTTTGTAATGCACCAGAGCCCTAAGCAGAAGTGCCTGCACTAAAATGCTCCTACAGTGTGGAAGCAGCCAGCCTGCGCCACAAGCATCACAGGCAGGTAGAGGTGGGACAGCAAGAGGGTGCAAAAAGCGCCGTGTATAGGGCTGAGCCTCATGAGAGCGCTAAGGGCTGTGGTCATCAGATGCTGAGGAGAATGTAGCCAAAAAGGCTTTTGAGGCACTTTGGAGCTAAAGGTGGTTTTGGTGCAGAGTGGCAAAAAGCTTTTCTGCTTTCCCCACCATGCTTTACAAACATTACTGTTGCAACCCTGAGACACACAGGAGAGTGCGGCTGCCCTGTAGGGGGGTTCTGCACAGCCACATAGCTCCAAGAAGTGAAATCCCATTGTGGGGGCTTGCCAGCAGCCTCCACAGGCACCTTGATGCATGCTCAGCCTGCTCCTGCACCAACAAAACTGCCCTAAGTCTTCCTGGGAGCAGCAGTTCCCTGTTCCCTGGGGAGGCAGGACTAGATGCTGGTCATCTGTTCCCCAGGCAGAGGCAAATATACAGCACAGGGGAACAGTGGGAACGAGGGGTGGTTTTTGAGGCACTGCAGCTTTGCCAAGCAGAGAGGTTTCCAAACCAGAGTTTAGGAGCACATCACTGTTCACCTTCCAGCTCCAATTCACCCCATTGCTAGAGCAGCCCCATCCCTCCCAGTCCATAAGCAACACAGAACCAGGTACTCTCACCTCTCCAGGCATGTGTGCGGCAGCGCGGCAAGTCCTTTGCACATCTTGGCACGCTGCTCCTTCCTCAGCTGCAAAGAAAAGGGTGTGCGATGGCTGCGACTCGATCTGCAGCCCAGCTCCCCCTCCGACAGCTATATAGTGCAGTCAGCTGGACCCCTGCCAGCCCCCAACGCCGTCCCAAAGCAGCTGGCCCGGCCGCCTCACAATCTTGTTTTCCCTTCTCCTGGCTCGCACGGGAAACGCGTGTGCCTGGGGTGAGAGCAGGGAATGGCAATAGCAGGGCCAAGCTGCAGGCTGCGGAGCTTGGAGAAAGCTTCCCCTTGTGGGTGTACCAGGCTGCGGGGCAATGTTTAGAGGAGGTACATAGTAATGCTGCTTGGGGGTGTTTTTCCTACTAAAATACTGCCTGTGAAAAATCAAGTGCTTAGGAGAAGTATTTGCCTTTGAAATAAATACTGTGGTTAATGTCAAAACCTCTAGTTTCAGCAGCGGTTATCAGCAAGTGAGTAATAGGTAACGTTTGTTCCAGAACAAGTTGTAAGCATAAAGAAAGTAAATGTTTTAATGACAGCAAGTGGTTTGGTTTTGTGATGGTGATGCTTTGATAAGGCTCAGATGGTTTCCTACCTTGACTTTTATGTGGAGATTGTTTTCCCACCCCCTTGCAGATGAGCAGAGTAAACACCAGAGCTTGGAGCTGCTGCCTGCAGAGTGGGAAACGATTCCTGAGCAGGAACGCAGCACCTGTCCTCTGCAGTGTGACAGCACTTCTCTTGGGCTGGTAAAGTTCAATTTGTTTGCTGCTCTGCAACTGGAAACCCCAGAGGCAATGCATGCTGATGGCATGAGTTCTTCCCAACCTCAACCAGGCATGGTGAAGAGGCAGCCCTTTGGAATGAGGCTGAGCCCCTACACCTGCTGCAGATGCCTCTCGTTCTGAGCAGAGCAGTGTGTGCCCACCCACATGTGGCACCGGGGATGACCCGCTTTGATTTCAGCCCCACGTTACTTAGACATCATCTATATATGCTGCAGAGAGAGCCAGGCTACTCCTTGTGCTTCAACAGTACTTAAAAGTGGCAAGGGTGGATGCAATGGCCCTGGATGGATTTAAGCTCACCCCAGGATGTGCTTTCTGCCCTCCAGCTGTGTCAGAGCTGTGCCTTTTATCCCTGGAGCAGACCTGGGACCTGGTCCAGCCTCTGCTGCTGTCCATATTTCAGTGTGTGAGTGCAGGAACCTAAAGCTGAAAGTCTGCTGGAAACAGGTAGGGCCATCTCAGCCTGCATGGAGAGCTGGGCATAGCTTTGCAATGACAGTAGAACAAAAGAAAGGATACCTGGGATATCTGAGAGGATCAGGCGCTCTATCAACCCCTGCCCGAGCTGTTACTGGCAGAGATACTGCACCCTGTGCTGGGGACAGCCCAGTGCCCCATGGTCCCATGGCTGTGGGGTGTGCCAGGCTTTGCTGCCTGCCTGCAGGTGCCGTTATCACCCAGTGGGGCTGCCAGGGGCAGGATAGGCGGAGGGCACGGCGGTTCTCACAGCTCCCCATCCGAGAGGGCAGCAGGGCCATGAGAGCCACACGGGAAGCCATGCGCCCGGCTGCGGAGTCGTGGGGATCGCAGTTGTTTTTTCCTCATTAATCTCCAGCAACGAGGCCAGCGTCGGCTCTCCCGGGGGAGCTGGGATCTGTGGGAGCAGGCGGTCTGCATGGATGCCGTCCAGCAGGCGCCGAGCAACCTTGCGTGCGGTCCGTCCAGCTGCAGCACAGCCCCCACCGTGCCGACCTCCTGCCGCTCGGAGGGGATCTGAGCGGCTCAGAGCACCCAGGGTTGCCCCCTACGGACATATTCCCCCACCTCGTGCCTGGCCCTCCACCTCTTTCAGCCCAGGCTGGGTGAGGAGGGGCTGGGGAGATGCTGAGCAGTGCCTCTCCGCTGAGCAAAAACAAGGGTTGCACAGAAATAGCCGGTGTTTTCCCCAGACCTTTGTCTAGGAATAAATGTTTGTTTTGTCCATTTCAAGGCTTTGGAGTGCTAAGAAAATATTTCCTAAAAGGAATACACAGACCTTCTTCTTCTTCCCACGCCAGCTTAATTTCTTTAAGAGCCCTTTTGGGAGAGCGTTTTGGAGACCCGAGTGCCCCCTGAGGACCACATCCTATGTACACAGCGACTGACATCCTCAAAGAGCAGCATGGGCTCGTGCCTCCAAACTGCCCACTCAAAAGCCACATGGAATCTCCCATTGCACCGTGCTTATTCTGGTTTCTGTTATTTCAAGCCTTTATTTTCCTTTCTAACGACTTGCCCTTTTATAGAACGCAGCCTCGTTGTTTTGCAGCTTCCTGGTTCCCACTGGAACTTTCTGAACGTTTGCATCGTATTTAGCAACAGCGACTTCTGGGTGGATGGATGGATGGCTGCAGTTCTCACCCAAGCCACTCGTTGGCAATCCTTCTGAGCGCTCCTTCTGGCACCAGCCATTTTTTAAAACCATGTGTTCTAAAAATGTGGTTAAAAATCACTTTTTCCCCTCCACAGCCCAGTGCTTTGGGACAATTGTAGGTCCCCGAAGGAACGATGCTGGTGTGAGCCTATTTACAGCAGAGGCTGAGATGAGTCAACTCCTTAAGCTTTCCTATGATGGCTCTCTCATAAAACCTGCTCATATCATGCCCCACCAGGCTATCTAGAAAGCTTTTTGCTTCTCACACTGTCTTGATTTATGTTTATTCCTTCAGGATAGTCTGCCTTTTACCTGTAACTTCCCAGAGTTTGCATTCTTTATTTTCATTCTCTTGTATGTATGCAGGTTTTGCATCTTCACAGGTCTCGTCGTTTCAAGCACTCACCTGCTCTCCCCTCTTGAAGCCCATCATCACCTGATAAAAGCTCTGAGTGCTGGGATGGATTTACAGCGGTGTAACCCATGTTTGAGCAGCCTTCATGCTGCATAAGCCACAGACCCCTCCAGGTGTGTGTGTGCTATTCCTGAGCAGCCCACTTTGCATGTCCCTTTTTACGTTAAGAATTACTCTACAGATCTCCCTTTAGCTTTCTCCAGATCAGTCTCCCTGGATTACTGCTTGATGGCACCACATCTCCGAGGTACCAGCTTGGTGATGTGAATGCTTGTGTGAGAGGACAGAAACCAGGCACCCATCTCCTCTTCCCATCTAAGTCACTGACACAGGGACCACGGGGAGGTTGAAGAAGAGAAAACCCTGGAAAGCCACTGGGCCAGCAGCCAGCTGGGAGTGCAGGAGTCACGTAAAGCTCCCAGCTGAGGAGCCACCACGGTCCTTGACCCTGTGGGAGGCTTGAGAACGGCTGTGGTGCAGGAGCTGGGATGTAAGGGGGTCCCGGGCAGCCCAATAGCCCTGCATCCTCTGCCACGTAGCAGAGCATGAGGACCGTGGGTGCTCTGCAGCTGCTGGGATCTCAGTCGTGTGAAGGGTGCTGGTTCCTGGGGTCAGCTGTGCCCCAACCACATGATGCGTTCCCTGATGTGGCACCAGGAGATGCAGCTGGGCTTCAAGGCAGAATTTCAACACAGCTGGCATAGGCCAGTCACAGGGTTTTATTCTCAATTCAAGGAATTGTTTGAATTATAAAACGCTTCCCCAGATTTGCACCCCAGCTCCCCATTGTCCATGCAAACACCCCACTATTATCCCATACATTCATCCTCAGCCCAGAAGAGCCTCTGGAAGGTCAGCCCACTACTTCTTGCCCATGTCTTTTGCTCTATGTGCCCAGCTGTGGCACTGCCTTTCCCAGTTGATGGATGGCTTTGTTCTCCAGCACCTCCACCTTCTCCCCACTTGGCTGCACCACGCAGGCCACCATTGCCCTTGCCACCGTTTCTACAGGCACTGAGTAAGCAGTGGGGAAGAACCAGGCACCAAATCCCAGAACCCGCTGCGTGATCCACTCGGCGGGGCGGAACTCCTGGCGTGCACACAGCAGCACCCTGCAGGGCAAGGAGGTGAAGTGGGTCAGGCTGCAGAGCCAACCCAACTGGAAAACCTGCACTGGGCCCAAGTGCCTTCTGAAGGGTCTTGGAATGTGAGTGGGCTGATCCCTGGGAGCTCCTTTTACCCACAGTGCTGCCAAAATCAGGATGCTGGTCCTCTCAGGTTGAGTATGGCTGAAAGGATACAGGAAAGAAGCCCCTCCGCACAGGCTGACCTCCAGATAAAGTTAAGCTTCAGCTAATGTCCCTCAACCTCTGCTTTGAAGAGGTTGCAGGTAGGAGCTGTGTGTGACCCCGGGGGCTCCCTTCACTTCCTTCGCAGCCCTCCCTAACCTGCCCATGGCCCCATCTCCCAGCCCTGCCCTGGCTCTGTGCCCCCTCTGTTACTCACGCTGGCCGAAGAATGGTGCAACGGTCAAAGCCGACAGCCTCAACCAGTTTCTCCACTTCTCCCTGTCACAGTGGGGACAAAACAAGTCAAGGATGATCACAGGCACCTTGTCTCCCACCCTATGAATCAGGGAGATGGAAGAGCTGAGCTGTGGGCAGAACACAGTGTCTGGCTGGTGCTGCATCCTACCCCAGGACCCCCAGTGCACAGCACAGCCACAGGACATGGCCACAGCACTGGATCTGAGAGGTGTGAATTTAGCTCCCAGGCTCCTACAATTTGGCAAAGGTAAAATGAACACACAAAGGAAAGCCGAGTTGATGGCAGAGAAAAATATGGACACAGAGAAGGAGAAGCAGAAGACCTGCTCACAGGTAGGTGGTCAAAGAGCAGCAGTGGCTGACCCTTCCCCACTTGCCCGGCTGCAGTCCCACCAGCCTCTGGAAGACTTTGAGCACACGTGCTCAGTCTTGCATCACCTCTGTACCAGCCACCCTTCAAGTATTGCCCAACATACAACTGGTTTGTGCTAGCGAGCCCTGAATAATCCTCCAGATAACTTAGGAGAGGAGGGTTGCAGTAGGAAGGGCACAGGGCACACGAACTGTCAGGAGCCAGGTATGTGTGGCCATGGGTAAAGGTCACTCCTCTCCCAGCGTAACAAAGCCAGGGCCACAACCATGCCTGAGGAGAGGGGTTTCTAGGAGGGCAGGGAAGGAAAAACCAGAGCTGATCCTGCTCAAAATGCAAAGCGTTTGGCCAAGATCCCAATCGCCAAAGAAGAAGGCAGGGCAGCGCAGGGACCCAAATGGGGCAAACGGATGGGTCAGCAGAGACCGCAGAAATTCAGTCGCAACAAAAACAAAACCCAGCTGTAGAAAGACAGCTCTAGGAAACTCTCTAGGAAAGGAATGTCAGCGCTGGACAGCCGAACAGCGGCCAGCAGCGCTCCCTTGTAGCCACAGCGCTAACTGCAGCAGCAGCGGGCGGAGCAGGGCATTGCGGGGTGGCAACTGGATGCTGCCCAGCCCGGGCACTGCCGTTGTGAGACACTGCAGGCAGGAGCAAGTCCTACAAGAGTGAGTGGTGCTCAGTAGTGTAAGGATGCTGAACGCCTGCTGTCTGCCCTTTAGGACGCAGCAGGGCACGCTGCTGTGCTGCCAGCCCATCTCCCGAGCTCTCTGTTCCCCCTTACTGTGAGAGTCCTGGGGCCTCTGGACCCTCTGCAGCCTCAGCCCCAGCTTCGTTCCCCAATGTCCCCACATCTCCATCTCTAGGAGCACGCCCAGCTTCCCACCTCACCTTCACCCGCAGGTACAGGAAGTTGCTGCGTTCGTTCGCACCCTGGGAGGACTGCAGGACGAAGTGCTTGCAGCCCCCTGCCCGCGCCAGCTCGGCTGCCTGTGCCACGTAGTCCCGGTCCACACGGACAAAGCCATCCTAGGGCAGGGCAGGGAGCGGGGTCAGCGACCTCTCACCGAGCAGCACCCCACTGGGAACGGAGGCACCCACGGTGCATTCCCCAGGGCTGAGCATCTCTGGGCACGGTGATGCCCAGTGACACCCTGGGACCAGCCAGGGCCACTCACCGCACCCGCCTTGCTTCGGGTGGTGCCCAGGCAGCAGAAACCCACGTCGTGGCCTCGGAAGGCATCGGCGTGCTCTCCCAGCCGCTCGAAGTCCACCACCGCCTGCTCCTAGGGGAGGCACGTGGGTCAGGATGGCACCTCCAGCACGGACCCCGCCACCCCTGGCCCACACCGCACCACGGCAACGCCGCATCCCTCGGGCAGGCTCAGCTGCCGCCGCCCGATCACCGTCACCCTGCTGAAGGGCCGCTGTGCGCATAGCTCCTTCAGCAGAGCCTGGCCCGTCGCCCCCGAGGCTCCCAGCACGAAGCAGGAACCTCCGCCGCCCGGGGCCGCCATGCTTTGGGGAGGTGCCGCTGCAGGCTGGGCTGCGCTGCTCTTGTTGTTGCTGTTGCTGCTGCTGCTTTCCCCGCCTGCCCCAGCGCTCCGCCCTTCTGTGACGGCTGCTTTGGAGCCAGGCGTTGAGCAGGCTTGCAAAGTGTCACCGGGATGGATGACAGCGAGTCATGCCAGCGGGGGTGGCAGCAGAATGTCCACACCCTCAGCCTGTGCTTCCCCTATGTTGGAGTCAGTGCAGTGAGAGCTCTCACAGCGAGCGTCCTGGAGGCCACCTTGCTGTGTGTCCCCAGAGAGATGTCACAGCAGGGGAACACGGCTTTCGAGCATCAAAGCCTTCAGGGCAACAGTGTGAGGCAGCCTTGTCCCAGGGGCAGGTAGTGAGTCACCCCCAGGTGCTGCCTCCAGCTCACAGGGCTCACAGCTCAGCGGTGATGGCAGCCCCAGCCAGCTGTGCCTTTCCGGGCATAGGCAGCTTCCCAGGGCCCTGGGGTGCCCGATCCCGTTTGTCCTGATTCCTGGGAAGGGAGGTGTGCAGCCTGACTGGCTGCTTTCGGGATCAGCCCAACAGTTTTCCATCCTGCTGAGTTCTCTCCTTGGTGAGGAGTGAGCCCGGATCCCTGCAGCACGTGCCACATGAGGACCATGACGTGTACCATGAGCATCACCCAGATAATGGCCAGCATCCCGCTCATCCTGCCGGTCACTGCCTACACGCCATCCAACAGGCTGCACCCCACCACCACAGTCTTGCCCGGTGCTGGGGTGCCCGTGTTCACTGCAGCATGGATGCACGGTGCCGGCGCAACGCAGCATTCGACATCACAGCCGAGCCTGCTGCCTACCGCCCCGACTGGATGGCAGCTCTGCCTGACACCCTGCCGCTCTCCCGCATCTCCATCCCCGGCACACACGATTCCCTCAGTCTTTTTGGTGGCCGTCGCCTGCGTTGCCAGAGCTGGGGCTTGGAGGCCCAGCTGGCGGCTGGAGTGCGCTTCCTGGACGTGCGCTGCAAACTGGAGCGGGGCGAGTTGCGCGTCTATCACCTGTGCACCTTCCAGCGGGTCAGCCTGCGGGGCGTCCTGCGTCGCACCCTGCGCTTCCTCCGAGCTCACCCTGGTGAGGCTGTGCTGATGCGCATCAAGGAGGAGATGCCCATCTTCCCACGGCCCCGCTTCGCTGCGAGGCTCCAGCGCTGCCTGCTGGAAGAAAGCCGGGGTCGGCTGTGGTGTCGGGAGGAGGTGCCCACGCTGGGCCAGGTGCGGGGCAAGATCGTGGTGCTGGAGGCGTTGGAGCAGGCAGTGCTGGGCATCCCCTATGAGCGGCTGAGCATCAGCGACGCGTGGAATGTGCTCTCGCTGGAGAGGAAATGGGCACGAGCACAGCGGCACCTGGACACAGCAGCCAGTGGGGACCCTGCCACCATGCACCTCACCTTCTGCTCCGGCAATGGGCTCTTCACCTGCCCCGAGGACGTGGCTCGCTTTGTCAACCCTCAGTGCTACCAACACCTGCAGTGCTGCTCGGGGCAGACGGTGTGCTGGGGAGTGGTCATTTTGGACTTCCCTGGGGCAGGCCTGCTCCAGCTCATCATTGAGAGCAACAACACTTCAGGGACAAATGGAAGTGTGCCAGAGGCCCCCAGCACCCCTCAGACATCCCAGAGGCAGCGGGGACAAACACTGCGGGTGGCACCGCTGGGGCCAGTGTCCCCCGTGCTGCGGGCAGCCTCACGTGTCAGCCGACGGACATCGATGCGGAAGGGTGCCCGGAGATCCTGCACGGCACTGAGACACCTCTATGTGACATCTGTGTGACAGTGGTGGGGCTGGCAGTCAGAGGTGAGCGGCCCTGAGCTCCCCCTGAGCATGGCATCCCTCCAGGAGCCAGGTATGGTGTTGGTGAGGTGGGGGCAATCCCCAGTGTGGGTCTGGGCCGGCAAAATTCCCGGTGGAGCTGGGGATAAAATCTATCATAGAACCATTTGAGTTGGAAGGGACTTTTAAAGATGATCTGGCATGCAGTGAGCAGGGACATCAGGTGCTCAGAGCCCCATTCAGCCTGATCTTGGCAGAGGCTCCCACCACCTCTCTGGGTAACCTGTGCCACTGTCTCACCACCCTCACTGAATAAACTTCTTCCTTATTTCCAATCTAGTTTCATCTCTTTTAGTTTGAAACTATTTCCCCTTGTCCCATCACAGCAGAGCCTATTAATGAGTCTGTCCCCTTCTGGGACTGGTGATGGGATGGAGGGGAAAGGTCCTGTTCTTAAATGCATCCAGTAAAAAGCAATGGGGCTGTGAGGGATCTGAAGCACGAGTCTTATTAGGAAACATTGCTTTCTCAGAAAGTGTGGTTGGGCACTGGCACAGGCTGCCCAGGGAGCTGGTGGGGTCACCGTACCTGGAGGTGTTCAGGAACCATGGAGGTATGGCACTGAATGAAGGACATGTTCAGTGGGCATGGTGGGTGTGGGTTGGGGTTGGACTAAATGATTCCATGATTCTATGATAAACCACAGATGTGGGAAGCCAGAACATGGAGAAGAAGAAATTAATTTCCAAGTGACAGCAAAATACTGGGGACACCCTTGCCCTCATTATTTTAGGTGGAGTTCTTTTCTTTGCAGAGACTTGCCCCAAAAATGAGGACTGTGAGAGAGGAACTAGCCAACCCTGAGACAAGCAGCAGGACCAGAATGCAGGAGAGACGTCTCCACAGCTCTGCATCCAGAAGGCAGCGAGGAGAAGGGCACTTTCCGAGGAGCAAGGTCCTCAAGAGCACAAAAATAACCAAGGTCCCAGGGCAGAAAGCATCACAGCACTGCTGGTGCTGAACACAAGAGGGCAGGAAGCACAAGGCAGGGTGCTTGCCTGAGGCTGGAAGGAGAGGAAAACTCAGCCCTCAGCTGCCAAAAGGTGAAGAATGAACTGCTCAAGGATGCTTCTGTGTGCAGGAAAATGGAGCTGGCCTCGCTGCATGGCCAGGACTGCCTCCGGATTTCCTGGCAGGAGGACAGGACATTGTTTGCTCTGTGGGGCTGGCAGTGGCCAGAGGCAGGGCTCTCGTGGCTGAATGTGTTCACCTGATCATCTGCATGGTTCTTTGCAGAGCTGTATGGCTGCAGAGCCAGGTCTGCTGTTGAGAGAGCCAGATGGGCTGCACAGAGCCAGAGTGAGGGGAAGGGAAGAGGCAGAGGGGAGCAAAAACGTGCTGGGGGGACGGGCAGCAGAATCCGCCTCTGGGCTTGCCCTCTTGAAATAAGAAGACTGCATTAAAGCATTAAACCAGACTGTTGCAGTAGCAGTGGTGATGTCCGGGGGACGCAAGGCAGTGCCATGAGGGCAGTGAGTAGGGCTGGGTGGGACCGGATGCCCCAGGCTGCACTCACCCTGACAGGCAGGGCCGCTTGTTTACTGCTCACAACACCAGCACTGAGATAAGTTTCCATTATCTCCACCCCCACCATCCTGTTTGGCAAATCGTTACCCATGCCTGGCACGTGCTGCTGCAGCCAGGCAACAGGAGCCAGCTCCAGGGGTGCACAAATAGCAGCAATGCCATACGGCTCTTTGTCCTTTTGTTGCAGGGTGAAGGCACAAGGCTGAGATCTCCAGGGTCAGAGAAATGGCTCCTAGGGGCATTAACAGGGCAAAGGGGACATGCTGTGGTGGGCAGGGGCCCAGTGCCCCCAGCACCTTGCAGCCAGCATTGTTCCACCTGGGGCATGCCAGGAACATTTGGGGACATCCCCATCCTGCTGAGCAAATCAGTGCCTCCATCTTGCCCTGCCCTGGTTGGGGTGATATTTGAGTAAACATGTCTTCCTGTGGCCAAACTGTTACC
This sequence comes from Coturnix japonica, assembly GCF_054131305.1. Classification (NCBI taxonomy): domain Eukaryota; kingdom Metazoa; phylum Chordata; class Aves; order Galliformes; family Phasianidae; genus Coturnix; species Coturnix japonica. The sequence goes on from NC_140673.1 coordinate 11,061,559, forward strand.
ACTTTCAGATTCTGAGAAAGATTGTACTGTGTGCCACACTTCAGGGGCACTGAGGTGAGATGCGCTCAGAGGCACCTCCCAGCTCGGGACAACTTTGGGGACAAAAAGCCCCCATGGTGGCACTGTAGAGGGGGAGCCATCCCCAGCCCATGCCCAGGAGGTGCCTTCAGAGCATCCTGGCTCAGTGCAGGGTCTGGAAATGGGGTGGCATGGGGGAGGGGAGATCAGGAGTGGGAACAGGGCTGTACCCGATGGCTGCACCCCCTGGGGGTGCCCCTTGTCTCCATGTCCTGGGGGCTGCAGAAGGTGCCGAGGGATGTGCCTGTGGTGTCGTCAGAGGCAGCTGCTCCATGCAGGCTGCGTCAGGGTGAGTCGGTTCCTTTGCGGTTTGCAGGGAGCATTGCTCAAGAAGAGGAGAGGGCTGTACCACACAGGGATGGGGCCTCTGCCAAAACAAGAGCAGTGTGCATGGTGAGGGGCTCCTCCCAAGTGGCAGGGGAGCACCCCACTCAGCCTCACAGTGCTGGAGGAGCCTGCAGGATCCCTGTGAGGAGCACGTGCCCTGCAGCATGCTGACATTTGCCCAGGAGCTGGCCCTGAAAGACATCAGCAAAACAAGATTACCTCTGGGATTGTCTGGCTCCCAGCAGAGCTGCAGAACTGACTGCAGTCCTCATTCATTCCCCTCTGCCACATATACCCCTCTCCTTTACATATAAAGCATGAGTTCAGGGCTGCATCCTTCCCCTTGCAGTGTCCACCTTCAAGTCTCGGCCAGTTCACTTCTGCTTTTACAGCAACACCAGAAACTATTTGTAATGACAAAAATAAAGGTGGGGATGTTTTTTTTCTATTGTTCTGCCCTGTTGTGTCCTGTGCCAGCAGAAGTGAAACCTGCAGGGGCACGGCCCATTTTCTTCCTGCCCTCCCATGGGGCTGAGCATCCAGCAGCACCCCTCTGACTGTCCTAGTGCAGCAGCAGCTTTGTCCTGCTCAGGGGACTGTGGCTTCCTGAGGTGTCCCCCTGCCCAGAATCCACCCAGCAGCCTCTCTGTCCACTGGGATGGCATTCCCTGTCCCAAGCTACACTTTCTTCATGGGAGCTGGCAAAGCGAATGCTGCTGGGTCACTGCATGCACAGAAAGAGGGAGAACTGCACCAAAACATTTTGCAAGGATGATAACAAAGGACAGGAACAGAAGTTCATTTGCATTGGCCAAGCAGAAGGTCACTGTAATGAGTTATGGATTTTGGGGATGGGTTCCTCCTTTTGTGTCATGTGAGTCCCGCTGGGGCATCATTTATTTCTCTTGGAACTGGAACATGCATGTGATCCAAATGGCTCTTGCCTTGGCTTTAGCTGGAAGTGAGCAGAGTAATTCCCTCAGAAAACCCTGCCAAAATAATATTACTTAGAAGTAGAACATGTGTAAAAATAGATAGATGGTGATGCTGCACACAATGGGCACCTTCCTGAAGCATCGGTAGAAGTTCATAAAGGACATTTAATGGGGGGAAGTTCCCCCATCCTGTTTTTTGGATCTTTCTCATAAAGATTTTAAAAGGCAGAAACAGGAAAATACATTGTGTAACTAATTGGTCTTGAGTGGTATATGACAATTCACAGCCTGCAACAGGATCCAGGAGCCGCTTACCTCGTTCCTGTTCTGCCTGGTGCAGGTCCACACACCTCATCCTACTCTGTCCTCTCTTTGTTGCTGTCACCGACATGGTGGGTTGGAGGGCTCTGGGTGGCTGCACACCAGGCTGGCCCCTCATTGGGGTGCAAGTCTCCAGCTGGCAGCAGTTTCCTGGCAGTGGGGGGGACGCAGCGGGGCAGGATGCGGGCTGGCAGCAGGGCTGGGTCAGGAGGGGAAGAGACTGGGGGGAGGGAGCGATGCTCTGAGGCTTGAAGGAAGCGTGAGCAGTGCTGCCTGCCCAGGGCAAGGGCCAGGTGCAGCAGGCACCCTGCAGCACCAGTGTGGTAGGTCTGCCTGTTTCTTCCCATTGGGACAGCTGGGGTCTGCTTGTGCAGGGGGCAGGGAGGGTTGCGGGTGGGTATCCTGCAGCTGACAAGAATGCATGCTCATGCCCTTCTCTCCGGCACACAGGGCACCACTGTGGGACAGCACTGCACTTGGAGGATGAGGGCTTTCAGCTCTTGTGGTGTCTGCTGCCTGAGCATCGCTGCCTTTACATGTGGTAAGGTGCCCACTGTGACCCGGAGGGAATGGGAAACTGGAGAAGGGCAGTGGAGTTATTTTGGGTGCCCCACAGACACATGGCTTTGGTGCCTGTAGGATATTTCCTTTGCACATTGGCACTACATGGGGCAAGGAATGTGATAGAAATCCTGTGTGGCGTGGATCAGTTTACGAAAGAGCTTTTGCGAATCAGCAGAAGAGCAGAGGCAAAAGTAGAAGTGTCAGGAGGAGACTGAGATTTAGGTCTGCAAGGAAAACAAAAATACGATTGCAGCTTGAGTGCTGCAAGCACTGTGCCCAGCTGCACAGGGCTGGAGGCATGGGGGCTGCCAGGGCTGTTAATGGAACCCAGGTGGGACTCAGCTGAGGCAGATGGGGAGAGGTGAGATGAGGCTGAGCACATGGGGCTGCAGGAGCTGGAAGGATGAGGTAAGAGTGTGTAGGTTGTAGACGTGTTCCCTGGTCTTTCCTGGGGTCTGGTCTTCCTCAGGATTCTCAGGGGAGGTGGTGGGGCCAAGGCAGGCTCCCAGTGGTTGCCTGGGGAGCTCTGGGAAGTGAGGAGCTGGGCTGCTTTTGGAGAGCACCTTTTTCTTGGTTTTGTTTAACAAAATGTGTAGTTAGATCTTCCACAAGGATAACCAGACAAATTGTAGGGATTTTGCATGGGAAAATGTATAATAACTGGCCTTGCTAGAGCCCTGGTTAGATTTGTGAAGCCCTGTATTTGCATATAATATACAGTGCTCAGACCTTTTCCTTCATAATGAAAGCGTAAGATGTGCTCTCCTGCAACAGGGCACCTCAGGCCTGTTGCTTGGAGTGGCTTTTCTCCCCACCTTGCTTTTGGTCTGCTTTCCACAGTTGTGGGCATACCTGCTTCTAGGGAGAAGAGAGGAAGCTTTTTTGGGGGCAAAAACTTCTTGATTACATCAAGCTGTGGTGTGAAACAGAAGCAGTATTTCATCAAAGTGCCTTCCACTTCTGGGCGTGGGTTCCAGTTAATCTGGGCTTTGCCTTCCCTGGTGGGCATGGCCAGGGCATGAACTGCTTTCTGCAAGGCTGTGTTTTGCAATATAGTGTTCTGCAGCTCTCTGGGCCACCTCTGGATCAGGTGTGCAGCATGGCATAAGGATGCTTTTGGGAGTGGGGGAACGCTTGGGCTTCTTTCTTGTGCAAAACCGATCCTCCTGTAGTATTGTAAATTACACGCAGAAGGGAAAACAAACAACCAAACAACAAAACCACACATGTGGAACCATTTTACATTTGTAGAAGGAGATGTGCTTTCAGGAACTCTTTGGGAGATGTTTATGGGGAGGGGAGCCCCAGCTTTTTCCCACCTTCCTCATTTCTCTGCTGCCCCTCTGCCCCACCATGATTCATTCTGCCATGTCGGATCCTTACACATCTCCATGTCCCCTCTTTGAACTTTGTTCTCATCCACACTTCCCCCATTTTTAGCTTCCAGTTGCTGGTGGCTCTTGGCCCTGGTGCCAGCCTCAGGTCCACACGGACCCTGATCCCAGCCCTGCACTGTCTGTCTGCAGTGATCACAGACCACATCCTCTCCTGCAGGCATGGTGATGCAGGTGGGAGCCTGGACATACAACTACAGCAAGGAGGACTTTGAGTGGAACAATGCCAGGAGATACTGCCAGCAGTTCTTCACCGACCTGGTGGCCATCCAGAACAAGGAGGAGATCGAATACCTCAATCGTACCCTGCCCTATCATAGCAAATACTACTGGATTGGCATCCGCAAGCAGAGGGGTGTATGGACCTGGGTGGGTACCGAGAAGGTGCTGACAGAGAAAGAAGCCAACTGGGCCACTGGGGAGCCCAACAACCGCAGGTCCAACCAGGATTGTGTGGAGATCTACATCAAGCGGCAGCTGGAGGCAGGCAAGTGGAACGATGAGCCTTGTACGAAGAAGAAGAAGGCACTGTGCTACAAGGGTGAGTGGTGAGAATATGGGGAGGGCTGGGAGCAGGGCAGAGCATCCCTTGATGACGGTCAATGTGCACAGCCTCCTGCCAGCCCTTGCTCTGTGGCCTGCATGGTGATTGTGTGGAGGTCATCCAGAGCTACAAGTGTGAGTGCCACCCTGGCTTCGAAGGGGACAACTGCGAGAATGGTGAGTACCCAGTAGGCTCTGCTTGGGGCTGAGGTGCTTGTCTTGGATGGTGCTTGCAGCTGTGTATTCCAAAAAGACCCCTCTTTTTTTGGAGAGCTCAAGCCCCAGCAAAGCCCACGGTCTGTCGTGCTGCTGACAGGCTGTGGCCACATCTCTCCTAGCCGTGCAGTGCCCTGTACTCAAGCCCAGAGGAGCGTACATGAACTGTAGCCATCCCTTTGGAGACTTCAGATACAACTCCACCTGCACCTTCTGGTGCCCAGAGGGGTTTGAACGGCGAGGTGTGGATGAACTGCAGTGCTTGGCTGAGCGGCAGTGGTCGGCGGAGACCCCCACATGCATAGGTAGGGACTGCCATGGACTGGGGCTCTGGAGCATGGAACTGATGCTCAGCATCATTTCCACAGTGGGTTCTGGTGTGTAGATGCAGCAAACCCTTGCAATTTCCCACATGTTGATGCTCGCTTCCTGTTTGTGTTGGGGCACAACTGGTGTCCTGGCACCTCTGTTGTCTGAGAGGCACTGACTGCTCCTTGAGAAGCTGCTGGCCACTTCAGAAGGACTTGAAGAAGAGGAATGGGAGCTGTCACACGGCTGGGGGAAGGGTGCACCCTGACTGGGTTGGGTAGAAGGGCAAGAGGCAGTGAGATGGGGAGGAACAGGGCAGGCAGGAAACCACTGTGGGGAGAAAGCCGCAAAAGAAATGAGCTGTGGTGTGTTTTGCAGAGAAAGTCTTCCTGTTGGCATCTTGAGGGCTTGTAGCTGCCCCAGAGGCACTGAGCTATTTTGGGCTGGGGTTTGTGTGGAGCCTTGCTCCATCTGCTCTGTACAACAGGTCTGTGTGTGCGTACAAGGATGTGACAAACTGAGACCTGAAGCAGGTGCAAGACACAAAGGGGTATCTCCTGCATGGAGAGCCCCAGCAGTATGCACACCTTTAAAGCTAGAAGATTGCCTTGCAGTTAGTGCTGCCAGAGAGGAGGGGTAAGTAGGCTGGTGGCCCAGGTATTTCTGCTGCTAAGGGAGCAGGGACCAAGGGCTGCTGTGATGTAAGTTTTGTGGAAGTTCCCCCGTGCACCATCCAGCAAGTTGCCCTGACCTTTCCCGCTCCTGGCTTTCCAAGTTCCCACATCTGGTTTTTCAGAGCACATCTGTTTTTTCCTGCTTGATGTAGGACTGATTTTTCTTTTCTGCAAATTTTGGCTGACGTGGTTGCCAGTGCTGATAACAGAGCTGTGCTAGTGAGTGTTGCCAATTGGCTTTATTACAGCACAAAGCACAGGCTCTGACTGTGGAAGGGCTGAATGTGCCCTGGGCACAACAGGGACATGGGAGAAGCTGTGGTGCACAGCTGAGGGTGCCTGGTCAGAGCCCCATTCTCATTACAAAGACAGAGCTAGTGTGTCTGGGTGCTGGGTTGGGAGGTGGGCATCCTATAGGGAAACAGGCTCTGCTTAAGGAGTCCATGGTATTTGCCATGGTGACCCAGAGAATGCCAGGGATATAACCAGGTCCTGGTACAGCAGCAACTGCTTCTCATATGGAGCAAAAATCACTGAACCAAAGGTAATACCACTGTCCAAGGAAGTGAGGCTTGCCATCTGGTATTGAGGTAAGAAAGGCAGATCAAAGACATGTCACCATAAATTTGAGTTTATTAGGTTGGGATTAAGCACTAATCTCTGTATTCAGCTCCACCCAAATCCCCTCCTGAGACCTTTTCTCTTGCAGCTGTGACCTGCCCGGTGCTCAGTGCTCCAGAGCATGGAGAGCTGAACTGCTCCCACCTCCACGGGAACTTCACCTTCGGCACCACGTGTGGTTTCTCCTGCCAGCCAGGATTTGAGCTGATGGGGTCACAGAGTCACAAGTGCATGGCCACGGGGAAGTGGAGTGAGGACATTCCACGATGTAAAGGTAGAGATGCTGATAGAGCTTTGGGATGACACTAGGATGTTCTTTAGCCTCTTGGTCACAACATTTCAACCCTACAGTAACCTGGCTCCTGCTTGAAGTGTGCCTCTTTCCCCTGCAGCTGTCACCTGCCCGGTGCTCAGTGCTCCAGAGCATGGAGAGCTGAACTGCTCCCACCTCCATGGGAACTTCACCTTTGGCTCCAAGTGTGACCATTCCTGCCAAACAGGGTTTGAGTTGATGGGGCTACAGAGAAGTGAGTGCACAGCCAACGGAACCTGGACTGGGGATGCCCCACAGTGCAAAGGTAGAACTGTCGGTAAAAACATTACTGGCCTGAGACTGGCCCTGGGATGTTCTCAGCTTCATTAACCTTCTCATCCCAGAAGCTGAGCCTTGAAACTCCCTGGCTCCTGCTTGAGGTGTACTTCCTTTACTTCTCAGCCATCACCTGCCCGGTGCTCAGTGCTCCAGACCATGGAGAGCTGAACTGCTTCCATGTCCATGGGAACTTCACCTTTGGCTCCACATGTTACTTCTCGTGCCAGCCAGGCTTTGAACTCATGGGGCCACTGCACCATGAGTGCACAGCCAAGGGGATCTGGAATGGGGACACCCCACAGTGCAAAGGTAGAACTGTCGGTAAAAACGTTAGTGGCCTGAGACTGGCCCTGGAATATTCTCAGCTTCATCAGCCTTCTCATCCCAGAAGCTGAGCCTTGCAGCTTCCTGGGTCCTGCCTGAGGTGTGCTTCTTTTACTTCTCAGCCATCACCTGCCCGGTGCTCAGTGCTCCAGAGCATGGAGAGCTGAACTGCTCCCACCTCCATGGGAACTTCACTTTTGGCTCCACGTGTGGCTTCTCCTGCCAGCCAGGATTTGAGCTGATGGGGTCAGAGAGTCACGAGTGCTTGGCCACAGGGAAGTGGAGTGAGGACATTCCACGATGTAAAGGTAGAGTTACCAGTAAGGACGTTACTGGCCTGAGATTGGACCTGGGATGTTCTCAGCTTTACTAGCCTTCTCATCCCAGAAGCTGAGCCTTGCAGCTTCCTGGCTCCTGCTTGAGGTGTGCTTCTTTTACTTCTCAGCCATCACCTGCCCAGTGCTCAGTGCTCCAGAGCATGGAGAGCTGAACTGCTCCCACCTCCATGGGAACTTCACCTTTGGCTCCACATGTGGCTTCTCCTGCCAGCCAGGATTTGAGCTGATGGGGTCACACAGTCAAGAGTGCTTGGCCACGGGGAACTGGAATGGGGACATTCCACGATGCAAAGGTAGAGATGCTGATAGAGTGTTGGGACAACACTAGAATGCTCTTCATCCTCTTGGTCACATTTCAACCCTACAGTAACCTGGCTCCTGCTTGAAGTGTGCCTCTTTCCCCTGCAGCTGTCACCTGCCCAGTGCTCAGTGCTCCAGATCATGGAAAGCTGAACTGCTCCCACCTCCATGGGAACTTCACCTTTGGCTCCACATGTTACTTCTCCTGTCAGCCAGGCTTTGAACTCATGGGGCCACAGCACCATGAGTGCATAGCCAAGGGGATCTGGAATGGGGACACCCCACAGTGCAAAGGTAGAACTGTCGGTAAAGACGTTAATGGCATGAGATTTGCCCCGGGATGCTCTCAGCTTCATTAGCCTTCTCATCCCAGTAGCTGAGCCTTGCTGCTCCCTGGCTCTTGCTTGAGGTGTGCTTCTTTTACTTCTCAGCCATCACCTGCCCGGTGCTCAGTGCTCCAGAGCATGGAGAGCTGAACTGCTCCCACCTCCATGGGAACTTCACCTTTGGCTCCACGTGTGGCTTCTCCTGCCAGCCAGGATTTGAGCTGATGGGGTCACAGAGTCACAAGTGCATGGCCACGGGGAAGTGGAGTGAGGACATTCCAAGATGTAAAGGTAGAGATGCTGATAGAGCTTTGGGATGATACTAGGATGTTCTTGAGCCTCTTGGTCACAACATTTCAACCCTACAGTAACCCAGCTCCTGCTTAAAGTGTGCCTCTTTCCCCTGCAGCTGTCACCTGCCCAGTGCTCAGTGCTCCAGAGCATGGAGAGCTGAACTGCTCCCACCTCCATGGGAACTTCACCTTTGGCTCCACATGTTATTTCTCCTGCCAGCCAGGATTTGAACTCATGGGGCCACAGCACCATGAGTGCACAGCCAATGGAACCTGGACTGAGGATGCCCCACAGTGCAAAGGTAGAGCTGTTGGTAAAGACATTACTGGCTTGAGATTGGCCCTGGGATGTTCTCAGCTTCATTAACCTTCTCATCCCAGAAGCTGAGCCTTGCAACTGCCTGGCTCCTGCCTGAGGTGTGCTTCTTTTACTTCTCAGCCATCACCTGCCCGGTGCTCAGTGCTCCAGAGCATGGAGAGCTGAACTGCTCCCACCTCCATGGGAACTTCACTTTTGGCTCCACGTGTGGCTTCTCCTGCCAGCCAGGATTTGAGCTGATGGGGTCACACAGCAGGGACTGCATGGCCACTGGAACCTGGGCCGGGGATGCCTCGCAGTGCCAAGGTAGAGCTGTGGTGGTCACAGAGTTTCCCCTTCCTCAGAATCTGTCCCCAGTCTCCCTCTGTGAGATAGAGGAGCTATGTGTTCTCAAGTGATGTGAGTGGAATGGAGCTATGTAAGGATGCAGTAAGGGAGCCCCCCATCGCTGCCTTTATCCTGTCACTTTCTGTGACCCCAATGGGGCTATGCACAGTGGATATACAGCACCATGCGGAGGCAGACCCTCTGAAGACTCCAGTTCTTCTGAGAACTGCCAGGACAGTGCCCACTGCTCTGTGCTAGCAGATTGCTTTCTCCACGCTCCCTTTTCCCTCAGCACCTCAGCTCATGGCAGCTCATCCGCTGGCTCTTGTGCCCACATTTCACTGCCAACAATTCTGTCTCATCGGTGTTGCTGCTGTGCTCTACCTGCAGCCATCAGCTGTCCAGTGCTGGATGCCCCCAGCCACGGCTACCTCTACTGTTCTCATCCATATGGGAACTTCACATTCAACTCCACTTGCACCTTTTCCTGCAAGGAAGGATTTATGCATATGGGAGCAGAGATGCTCAGGTGTGCAGCAACAGGGAACTGGACCAGGCAACCCCCACTCTGTGAAGGTATGGTGGGGCTGTGCTTCCGAGCCTCCTACGGTGTATCTTGAGGATAGAGGAGGTACCCAGAAGCTTTGCTTCTTTGTAACCCCTCTGATAACAACCTGAGTGTTTGCGGGTCTTTTTCAGAGGATTCTTCTGCCTTTTTAAAACAAGTCCTGGTTTACACCAGCACCAGTGCTCTGACAGCAGCTGGTCTTGTGCTCTCCGGAACGCTCATCGCCTTGCTTGCCAAGCAGCTCAGTGACAGAGGTACTGAAACATCTGCAGCCAATGGGTGCTTTGGCTAGGGATTCTCAGACCAGGTGGTTACAGAGCCCCCAAGGAAAGTGGGTTGATGAGAAGAGTTTATAGATGTGACTGTCTAAGTCCACGTTCTGTGTGCTGTGGGTTGGCCCAGTCTAACAGCAATTCCCCACTGAGGCACCAGCTACAACTTGGGGGCAGAGTCAGAAAAGCACCATAGCTGTTGAAGGGGCAAAAGGCAATTATCCCAGCATGAGATGGAATGGGGCTGCATGATAAGTTTGTTTCGGTTTGTCAGATCTTACTGCTGCCTCTCAGGCCCTTCACTAAAAAGATCTGACTCTTTCTTTTATACCTGCAATCTCCATGGATGCTTCAACACCGCTCTCAGAGGAGAAGAAGAAGCTCCTTAACCCCACCAGGTAAGACTTGCACGTGGCAGAAGGGTCTCTACCTGCAGACAGGTGGGTATCACTGTGGACAACTCCCTACTATCATCCCCTCTATCTGCACGTACGAGGCTGCCCTTGGAGCAGTAGTAGCATAGCTATGGGCTGATGAGGTTGTGCCAACTGGCATGCCTCAAAATATAAGGATTCTGTAGCCTCTAATGGGTGTAGCCTGTGGGGAGAAATGGCTAAAATACATGTACTTTCCTCATGGAAGCATGATGTTTCCTGTTTCTTTTCATTTCTTACCCTAAGCTGACACTCCATGTTTTTTCCCAGTGACCTGGGGGCACCGGGCGTATTCACCAACGCAGCCTACGACTCCACCTTGTAAGGTGAATGCCAGCGCAGTGCTTGCAGCACATTGGAAGGTGTGCGTGAAAAACCATCTCCTTCTGGGCAGCACCTGGGCTTATCTGGGTGGAAAACTCAGGGAGGGCGAGTGTCACTTGTGTCACTTCTTCCATCTCGCTGCAGGTGAAGCAGAGCCAGGAGCCCGGTCCCCACCAGCACCAAGCCCTGACGGTACTTCGCTTTGCCCTGCAGCCCTTGCAATAAGCTGCAATAAGGTGTTGGGACCGCAGAGCTCCGTACCCACGCGTGGGCAAAACCTCTGAAGAGCAGCAGGGGCGTGGAAAAGCGGACTGCAGCGCCCTCCTGCTGGCTGCTGGGGCCGTGCTGTGGGTGCTCAATAAACACCTTTCCCCTCGACCTCGTTCCGCGTGTGCTCAATGCGAGGCGCTCACCGCGTGGGGGCGAAGCGCGATGGGGGCGGGCCTAGAGTGTCCTCCCGCGGCCACCGTACGGGGGCGGGGCTTTGGGCGGAAGTATACGTGTGCGGGAGGAGGAAGGCGGAAAAGATGGCGGCGGCGAAGGCCGAGTGGGAGCCCGCGGGGCTGTTACCGGCGGGGGGCGGCCTTGATTGGGGTAAGGGCGGCCGGGCCGGGGGAGGGAGGGCTCTGAGAGCGGGTGGAGCTCGGCTCCGTTCTGCGCTGCCGGTGCTGAGGCCGCTATCTCCCCGCAGAGACGGTGCTGGGCGAGGAGCTGGGAGAGCTGCTCGGTGCTGCGGAGTCGCGACGAGCCGCCAGGGATGAACCAGACGTGAGTAACGGTGGGAGAGCGGCACTGCGGGGCCTTACGGACACCTGTAGGGCCTTACGGACACCTGTAGGGCCTTACGGACACCTATAGGGCATTACGGACACCTGTAGGGCAGGGCAGGGCTGTTCCTTCTACGAACCGTCAGTAGCAATAAGAGAAGCCTTGTCTCATGTATTCCAGCTGAGAACGTGCCGCTCAAGGCTGTTATCTCTGATCAACTGAAGCAATAGTCCCTTTGCTTGACCAGAGACATAAGAATGTAACAGCTGATATATTGTGTATATTGTGTTCTTATCTTGTTTTTCTTTCTGAACAGTCGTTTCAGGATAATGATCTGTATAACTTCCATTTTGACTTGGATTTGATGTCCTGGGACTCGGACCTTTGGAATATTACAAGCCACTCTTTTTCAGGTAACTTACTAGCTGAATTTGGCAGGTATGACGGTTCCATCCTGCTCCACAAGGGTGAGCTGTTACAGCTTTAATGTACTGATGAGAAGAATCTTTAATCTCACATTTTTCTGCTGCGTCTTGCTTTGGGAGTTAAATAGCTGGTGTAGAGTGATGTTCCTAAACTGATTTGCTCTTGTTAAAGACTTGTACAGGGAAAAATTATTTGTTTATCGTTTGCAGATGCAGATGCAAATGTGAAGACGGAGCCCTTATCACCAGCCCCTTCAACATGTTCGGTCCCTTCTCCATCATCTGTGGACTCTCCGGTGCAGAATGTGCCTGTATGCAGAAACCTCCATGTAACACAGATAGCAAGATTAATTCAAGCCCAGCTGAGACAAGCTGAAAAAAAAAAAATTAATTTATCTATTTGGTCAACTTCATAGCATAAAATGAAACTATTTTTATTTTTCAACCCTTGTAAAAACAACTTTCCTTCAATTATGTTTTCTTTCTTCTAGTCCTGTAATCCATTCCTAATCAAGCGTGCTCAGTTCTGTTTCCTCAGTTGTGTTTACTGGCCTGTTTGCCAAGCAAAATACCTTTTGAAGGTGTTTGAGTCTAGCAGTTGCTGGTCTCTCCATCCTTTTGTTCTGCTGGGATGGAGTGCTGCTGCTTTGGTTGTCAGTGGTACCTGGCACTGACTAGAATAAGATAGCAAAGGAAAGCCTTTCAGCCTTTCTCCTGTTTCCTGCAGTAGCAACACCTGTAATGAAAGACAGTTGTACTCTGAATTTCTAGTAGTCGCTTTTATCCATTTCTGAAACAGCAGTCTCATCTACTTTCTGTTTGCAGGATGATATGGACTTCAGCAGTTCCCAGATGTCTCCTATCTCCCTCTACTGCAAGAGCTCCAGAAGCCCCGCATCCCCTGAAGGAGACACAGAGAAGAAACCAATTGTGGGCATCGCTTCTCGGTCTGGTATGAGAGATTGAGCTACTTAGATTCCACACCAATGGATACATCAGTTTTAATGGATATAGATGGATAATGAAACACACCAAAGGTCATGTTATCACTACTGAAGTTTTTCACTTTAGAATTTCTGATCCAATTCTTTCTCTTCTTTTCCTAGCGAATAATTCTGTGAAGACTCTGAAGAGATGTGGTCAGACAGCGTCTAGGCCATCGATACAACCAAAACCTCTTTTGCCTGCTGTACCCGAGGCTCAGGCTAACATTGGCATCCCAGCTAAAACCATCATCATTCAGACGCTTCCAACACTTGTGCCACTGCCAAAGCATCAGCCAGTTGTTAACATCCAGCCAGCACCTCCTAAAGGTAGGTGAATTTGTCATCATGGAGACAGGTCCAGGGGGTAAATACCATGTCTGTTTGGGATAGTCTCTAGTTTGAAGTTAGATTTGGCAGGTGAAACAGGAGGGGTAGGAAAAAAGAAACAGGAGGGGTAGGGTTAAAAGAAGAGTAATGCCTACTTTGCTGAGAAAACAACCTCAATTATTTCTTATATAGCTGTGTAAAAAACAGCAGGTACCTGAGCATTGTGTGGAATGGATCTTCTGCTCTGCTTGTGATTGGCAAGTGATACATAAGGTTAATCCAGTTGTGCTCTTGTTTTAACCAAAGGAAGCTCAATAGAGTCAGTTAGGATGGCTGGGTGAAACTTAGAAGCTTGGGAAGGAGCAATAAGCCATTTTCACCCTTGTGAAACATGAGTTTATGGCTTTTTATCTAACTAAATAACATTAAATAAGGTGTTACAAAGTTACAAAGTTGCTAAAAGTTAGGTGAGTGGGTGTTAGGAGTTAAGTACTTCCATAAAACTATAAGCTGATGATAATGAGGCAAATAATTTCCTGTCCATCTGTATGTTTTCATTTCTCTTGTTACTCTGTAACTAGTTTATTTAAGCCTGGGTCTTCATTTCGGAATCCCAAGCATTATTTACTCTTCTGCTAAGAGAGCAGGAATATTAGTTTCATTGCAGAAATAGATGCAGTTGCTTGTTCTCACCACCTGATGGCTGCAGATTCTTGCAATTGACTACACAGACAATGACTGGAAGGGAAAGGAGATAAATACATTCAGTGAAAGTATCTAGAAATTATTACAATAATGAAAAATGTCTTTCTTACTAATTGCTCATCCATCAGGAGCTAAGCCATAGCTGGAGATGCTGACATTTGTTGCAACATGCCTAAGACTGTTAGACTATTTAAAACACAGGTCAGTGCAGTCAGCATGACCTAATTCTTACTGTCTGATGTTCCAGCTGATAAAATACCATCTGGAATAAGGGATGTCAGACGTATGAATTTGTTTTGTTATAAATACAGTACTGTTGAGGATCAGCTTCTTTTCCCTGAGAGCAGCTTCTATGAGGCACTGGAGAGAAAGAACATATTTGCTTTGATGGCACATTTAGAAATTCTTTAGTGCTGCTCCTATCATAAAAACCATAGGGATTTCTTTCATTGTTAAAAATTCCCTGCACGTAGCAGGAGCTGCCAGACTAAGTTGTGCCTTTTAATTTCAAGGAGTGTGAAGAACGATGCCTTTATAGACCCTTTCATGAAAGCTTAGGAGAAGAAAACACAATGTTAGACCATCACATGTCCTACACGTAAAAAAAAATGTTGGAAGTATCTCAAATTTACCATTTGAAGTTCTTAAATAGGATAGCGCCAACTTACTGTGCCTTTTAAGATCATCTCTGCAATAAGGAGACCTAATCCTACACCTCAAACATAAGACCTTGGAGTGTTAGGTGAATGACTTCATCTTCCAGAAAGTTGGCTAAGTGTTGTAACACAGAGTCATGCACATTGGTTGGAATGTCAGCTGGAATGTGCTGCTTCTAAAAGGCAGCCAGGTCATCTTGTTACAAAGGATTAAAGAGATGTTCATGTGTTTTCATGCAAGAAAACATTACTCGAGCACCTGCCTGAGTTAAATGTAGTTCTTGGACTGAAATTTCTTGGATCTGAGTGTTCTTAATTCCCTTTCAAAGCTCTTTGGAAATTACCTCATTTCTTCTGCTTGCTTTTCTTTAAGCTCTGTTCAGTTTGTGCACAGTGTTTCTAATATACGGCAGTACTTTTTATTCAACAACTTGATCTGGTCTTAGTGTGAGTTGAGGCGTTAACTTGTGTTTTGAAAGTGTAACTTTGTTTTTCTTTTCATCCTCTTTTGTGTGTGTGTGTGTGTATGAGTCACTTCTGTGCAATAACGTTTCCTCTGAACACAGCAGTAGAATAGAGATGGACAAAAGGGAGAAGAAGAATTAAGATAAGCTGTTTAGGTTCCTTAGAAAGTTGCTTTGTGTGCTTCGAGTTTAGCAATACTGAAGCAAGTAATGTTTCTAAAAAGTGTTGATTTTTGGATTTTTTTTATTTCTTTTTTGGATTTTTTTTTCTAGTTAAATTTGAAAAGCCATTAGGTTTTGGGAGAGAGATTGAAGTAATGGATTCCCTTAATAGGTATGGTTTGGGTTTGCAAGATGGATTAAGGTTAAGAGCCACACAGACTTCTTTTGGGACTTTTTTCCTTTTCCCCTGTGGAGTATAATAATGCTGAAAATGACTACTATGGATCAGGGGAGCAAGACTTCCTACCACCTGTATCACTGTTACCCTAAATCAGATCATATACAAATCCATTTCACATCATACACTGAGCACTCATGTTTGTTCTTATGTTCTAGGTCAATCAGTGGTGCTTCCCCAGCCTGCAGTGGTGCAGCTGCAGGCTTCTGGGGTGCTTCCTGCCTCCCAGCCAGTCATTGCTGTCGCAGGAGGGACCACACAGCTTCACAATCACCCCGTGAGTGCGCTGCCCCCGACTGCTGGAAATGGCTCAACAAATGGCAAAATCACAGTGACTAAACCCTTGCTCCAAAGTGCCACACCGGCAGTGGGGCTGGATGTAAGTACTGGTTGTGTGATGATAGCCAATAATCCAAGCTTGGCATTAACCTGCATACTGTTTTCTTAGGACCACTGGGACACTTCAGAGTTTTTTGTTGCCTGAAGTGAAGGAAGGTGTGTCTGGGTGAGGGGACTGATGCTTCTTATTTGTGGCCTTTAGACTCTCAGGGTGTTGTTCATTGCTGGTGCAATTGTTGTGAGCTGTTCCCTATTGCACCTCAGTGTGGGGGAGAAAGCAGTGTCCAGTGTCCATCCAAAGCAGTGTCCATCACATTTTACAGTATTGTGACCCACTTACCTGGCAAGGATCATGAGTTTCACAGTGCTGTTCAGCTGGCAGCAGTTCAGTGTGGGTTCTGGCAGAGATGAGAGGTGCTCAGTCATTAGTATTTCCTAAGGACACTCACTCACCATCTGTGCTTCCTCTCTTTCTGAAATAACTTACGTGAGAGTTATTATTAAGGCAGTTAATTTTATGCCTTTGAAGTGAAGAAATCAACAAATGTGAACGTTGGGGAAGTTATTCTTTACGAAATTCCAAAGGGTGTAGGACAAATAAAACTGGAGCAACCTTAAATAACTGAAACTTAATAAGGTGTGATATGGGATACTTAATGTTTGAGGCCTTTAACCACTGTACTCAGCAGGGAGAAATTAGCATTGCTGTACTAAAGGTAAGTTAGCTGTGTCTATTACCTGTGTGTTAATTTGGCATGAATACAGAACAGAGGTGAGGTGTCAAACTGGTTGGATAACTTTCCAATGCATTAATTATTCGGAAGCTCAGACTCGCTTTCTACCCTTTCTTCAGTAGTGTCACACTTTGCAAAAGAATTTCCATCCCAAATGGGCTATTTCTGCTATCAAGAACTGTTCTCATGCACAGAAACAAGCACTGTTCCCAGTTTTAATGCAAAGAGGACTCAGGTTCTTCAGATGTTTTCTGTTCTGCCTGTGTTGTTAGTGGTAAAGCTGTTCTCTTATAACTTTGAAAGTTCAGTTAGACATTGAATCCAAATCTGGAAAAACAGAGTTACATCTTTGCTTATGAAGCAGAACTTTGAGGGGTTTCTTCTTGAACAATGGAACCCTTACATAGTTTTCTTTCTGGAAAGCATATCTGTCTGGGTGAAGAGATACTGTGTGTTAACAGGCTCATTGGCTGTGCTGGACCAAAACAGAGGTAGATTTATGTAACTATGCAAGAGAACTGCATTAGTATTTTCACATTGTCTTGCACGTTTTAATTAAAACTTGTAGGATTGTTTTTCAGACACTGTTACCACATACTTTCTAGCGCTGACTTCTTCCCTCCTTTTAACTGAGGGAGAATGGTCTCTGCTGTGTTTTACTTTGTCATCTTTGTAATAGTGTTTCAGATATCCTGCTGTTGAGAGTCCTAGTCCACATATCAGTGAGCCTGTGTAATGGAGTGTGACTCAGCAAAGCACTTGGCATAAATTTGAGCAGAGCCATTGTTACAGCTTCACTTAACAAAGTGGCGATCTGTGTTGCAGCACCTTCTCATCGTGCGGTTTGTTTGAGGTTCCTCTTGCACACTTGCATCATTTTCTTCTACATAACTGTGTACCATTTGTTCTGCCTGGCGTGCCATCTTGGCCACCGGTAGTTCCAGTGCAGGACACTGATTCTCAAAGGCATGTGCCTTCTTTGAAAGGGAATTTTTGTACAGTTTCCTGGCAGCTGAAAATTGCTGGTCACACCTGATGGTAAATTTTCTTTGCTTGTTATGTTTGTGTCTGAGCTGCATTTTTTTTTTTTAATTAAAAAGAATAAATAAATTACTTGCTGCAAATAATTCAGGAGCCACACTGCAATGGAAACTTAATTGTTAAGTTTCAAAAGGCAGAAGGAGGTCAGTTAGAGGATATTATTAAATAATAATAGCTAGATATAAAAAGCCAAGCTGAAGAACTCTTGTCAGCACTCATTAGATTGTGGCTCCCTGTAATCAGAATGAGTGTGGCACCTTGCCACTGTGTTAATATGAGGTTTAATTGACAAAAGCTCCAAATTGCTGTTACACTTCATATCTGTGTCTGTGACAGTCCATAGTCAAATAGCCTGGGTAATGGCTGGCTATTTTTTAAACGATGGTTGTGTGGGTATTTCCACCTAAGGGAGTTCTAAGAAGGTAATTTTAAGACTTGCTGTCAGCCTAAATACTGGACATCTTACCTACATTTACCAAAGCATGAAAAAAAAAAACAGCTGCAGCTGCTCTTTGGTACATATTGTGCAACAGTACTTTGAAGAAGAACAAATGTTCCAGGATACAGGCAGCATCAATGGAGTTAAAAAAAACCATCTTGCAACTGCTGTAGACACCATATGTGGCATTCGGAACTGCACAGATGTTGCTGTCATATGAGCTCTCTAACACATGTTTTTGTTTGCTAATCTAAGCAGATGTTGCAGGATAAGAAGAAACACTGCAGAACTTTCTTTTTGGGTTTAAGAGGGATAAGCTGTGAGCTTAACACTCAGCCCTTCAAGTGGATCAGGTTAAGATCAGTTGGTAGTAATCTGTGCTTGTGAGGGCCCTGAGTGGTGCTCATCCTGGTGGGCCCTTGTCTAGGCAGCTTGCCAGCAGCAGAGGAATGGAAGGCTTTCATTGCAGTCATTCTTCACTAGGAAAATGGTGAAGGGCTTTTCACTATGAAATGGGACAAAAGTTGTGCTGCCTCTGCAAGCCACTCTGCCAGCTGGAGGAAAGAAACTCTTTAAAAAACAGATTGCTGTTGCAGTTGCATGCTGTGAGGCTGCAAGCAGTAGGTGTGCAAGGGAGGTCCAATTCAGCTGTGTGCTTATAGACCCTTCTTATGTTTCATGCTAGTGAGGAAGAGTTCAATTCTAATTCCTAATTGCTAATAAAAAATAAGTTTGTGTAAAATTACTCAATGTAAGGATGTATTCATGTTGAAGAAGTGCTGAGCATTGAGTAACTTTAATATGTGATAAGAGTTAAGAAGCCAACTAGTATAAAACTGAGATGGTTTAGGCTTTCAGCGCTGCGTTAATATCCCCAGTGTGTGTACCCAGAACCCTGGGGAGGGCTGTTAATTTCTGTCGTTAAATTAACTTTTACCCAGTGACCTGTGTGCTTTCTTCTGGTAGGAATATATAATCCTGTACTGCACAGCTTGCATCCAAATGGAGGTTTCATCTTGCTCAAGCTGAGTTTTCTTTGCAATCCTATTTTGAGGTAGCTGAGTTTATTTGTAAAAAGTTCATGACTTTTAGTAAGGACTCTGGAGATCTGAATCTAGGCAGTACAGTTTAAAACAGGGTTTTGCAATAAGCCTTTCCCTTCTTTGTATTTACAACATCTGTGGGTGTTTTTTTGATGTGATGGTGTAATTTTTAGAGCTGGGAAGTAAGAATTTCATCACCGATTAATGGTTGGTTTTAATGCTGTTGCTTTCCATTTACAAGTCTGTGTCCCCTGAGGATTAGAAATTGTTAAGTTAGCAGCGATGTTTGCTACCTTTCAGCCATGTTCTGCAAAGTAATTCTGTTTAAGCTGTCTGTCGTTATGAACCGATTCCCTCTCTTCCTTTTGGTTATCAAAATGCTCAGCAGTCACCGTGTTTGTTTTGGTGCTAAGCCAGCTGTGTAGTGCCTGGTGCTGTACGGCTTCCAACCTTAAGCACTGCTGTTATTTCACTCACACAGCTCTTTCCACTTCCTGCATCAGAGTTAGGTAGGAACAAGGATGCAGTTAGGGTTTACTCCCTATGAAAAGCCAGGCAAGTACTGGAAGGTTGGCCAAGGAGCTTGATGTGTTTTGGGGATTGTCTGCTAAAATAAAATGACTCAAGGACACAAATAGTTGTTTATTTATGGAAGCTTGAGTCTAAGTGAGATTAATGTGTCGTTGAGTGACACTGTTATTGCACATGGGCCTTGGATCATACAGGACAGAGCTGCTGTTCATGATGGTGTTTGGAGAGCACTGATTAAAGGAAGATGGTAGAGATAAACACCACCTGAAATGTAGCAGGTGGGGACGGAAGCTGCAATAGAGGAACCTTTTAACATGCCGTCAGCGTACAAACACTGTGCTGCTACTAATTTTAAGCAAGTCTGCAAACAACAATTGGTCATCTTTGTTAAACTTAGGGATGCAAAACCTCTTTTTAAAGAAGAGTGGGAAGTATCTGTACTTGTTTGTTGTATCGCACCACTCAGAGAAGCCAAAGCTGTTACATGAACTCATGCCTTGTTTTTTCATCTCTGGATACTTGAAGTGATCCTGGCTCCAGACTGGTACGTGTTATATATTCCAGTCCTCAGTTAGCCTAAATCTTTAGTTTTTATCTTTTTTATTTCCTAAGAAAAGCTTTTATTTGTGTGCAGATGTTTGCTTACGTTGAGTGTTGTAGTGTTACAGTACATCACAAAGCTTGGGGCTGTTGAGAATATGCTAACATCCATTCCTTTTCCAGTCTCTTCAAAAAGCTGGACTAAGTACAAGCAGCTTCACTTTTGCAGGCTTTTGATGGCAGCAAACTAGACGTGTAATAAACAGTCTTTACAGAGAGCAATTAGATCAGCATGGAGACAGCCCAAAATATTAATGCACTGTAATGTGTATTCTTAGTCTCTGTCACCAGACCCCAGTATCATGAAGAAGGATGACACCCTGTGGCCAGTTTTCCTTGTAGACATCAAAGCTTTACAGCAACATATTGTCCACATGCCAGTATGTACAGAGTTCAAAAGCTTTGATTTAAAGTTCTTTAGGCAGCTAAACTTTAACTATCTGATCTTTTTAATGCTACTGTTCTATGACTAATTTGTTTAGTTTCCCTGTGCTTCTACAGTAGATCTCATCTGTTTTCTTAAGCTTTTGTGCTTTAACATAAATGTTACTCCAGGGTATGTGCTGGAGGCTACTGGAGGATACTCAGGTCTGTGTAAGATACACCATTTGGTTGTCTCTCAGTGTAAATATAATTAAATCACATCCTGTTGTGGCTTAACGGTACAATGGAATTTTTCTGGTTTTAATAAAACAAAAAAAACACAGTTGCCATTGCTGATCTGTATGGAAAAGGAAACTTGTGGAGTAGCCTTTGAGCTTGGAGTTTCAAGTTGTTTTGTGTAGCTCTGCCGTATCAATCGTCGTCTCTTTGTCAGCAGCAAGATGCCTTCAGTCTGGGTAGTCCCACTCTGTGCAAACCACAAAATGACTAAGTAGTAATTGAAGATAGATTGTTCTGCTTTGGAAAGGCAGCGGAGTCACCAAGGCTGCTGGGACATGGGGAGGAGTGCCTTTGAACTGTCCCTGTCTGATCTCACAGTCTGAATGCCTGCTAGTAGTTGGAGTGCGCTCTGTGCTCTCCTGGAGTGTATCTGCTGATCTGGCATCATCTAGAAGGAATCCAGTTTGTGTGCTGTTGGACTCTGCTGAGTGAAATCAAGCATATGAAGAGGAGTGATCAGGAAATTTGAATCAAAACCACACTTGTAACATAAATGAAAATGTTAATGTAAGAAGCTCCCAGATACATGTGATGTATATGCTTGATATACATAGAATATGCAATCTGAGATCAGTTACAGTATTCAAAAGCTGTATAACAGAACTGGAAAAAGTGCAGAAACAAGTGCTACCATTACAGAAATGGCTTTTATTCGGGAAAAACCAAAAAGTAGGACTTGGGAAAACAGCTGATTGTAGCCTGTGTATATTACATGGTGAAGTGAAGATGTTGACTTGCTGCCTTGCATACTTTTAGATATGTATTTACTTTGTTTTGATTGATTAAATCAAACTGCTGCTTGAATATCCTTCTTGTGTCCTCTGCCAAGGTTGAGAGTGCAGCAAAGAACAGAGATGGTGCAGGACCTGTTTGGTTTAATCACCTATGAGCTGCAACTCTTGGAGATGCACCATGATAACATATGTTGGCTGATTTGAGGCAGAATGGGGGATGCGAGGCTTTGGACAAAGTCGAGGAGCAGTAATTATGTGTGAAGTAGAGGCACTTGTAATTACATCCTATTAACGGGACTCTGAATTGCCTCTCCAGATCAACGTGTTGAGAAGACAGCAGCGCATGATCAAAAACCGGGAGTCAGCCTTTCAGTCACGGAAGAAAAAGAAAGAATACATGCTAGGACTGGAGGCCAGGCTGGAGGCTGCCTTATTGGAGAATGAAAAGCTCAAGAAAGAAAATAGCACATTGAAGAGGCAGCTGGATGAAGTGGTATTAGAGGTAAGAGGCTGCAATGAAGGCCTGACTGTAGTGAAGTAAGCATAATTTGGTTTATTTCACTTCTGACATACCTTCGTGTGGCTTCTGTTTTTTCCTCTCTAGAACCAAAAGCTCAAAGTGTCATCTCCCAAGAGAAGAACCTTATGTGTGATGGTGATACTGGCTTTTATAATGTTGAATTACGGTCCACTCAGGTAAGCTGCCTTGGAGTTCCACTTTGCCATATTCCTGATTCATTTGCTCCTAATTGTAGTTAGGAGTGATTTTACTGTGTTTGAATTTTTAGTGTAGGCAGTGTTGTATTGTAAAGCCTTGAGCTCAAAGACTGTCTTCTGTCCTTTATGCTTCTCGTGCCTAGGGGCAGACTCATCTGTATAATGGGTCTTCTTTTGGAGTCTTTCTCAGCAACAAGACCAGAATCCTGTACTTCTTATTTCTCTTGAGCTTGGCGATTTGTTAACCAGTGCAGTGTACAGCATTTTTCTCCATTTATACCTGAAAAGATTAAAGTCTTGTACTGAGAATCCTTTTAGAGTTGCGAGCTTTAGGAGCTCATTTGTTTATTTGTTCCTATGCTCATCTCAGTGATATTAATTCAAGCTGCTTCTAGCACGCAGTGCTGAAAATCCCTTTGTTCATTCCAGTCCTTTGCAGTGCTGTCCATGAGGTGTGAAAAGCTAAGATCTTACCTTAATATTCTTGGATTATGAGCCTGGGAACAATGTTGTTCTCCTTTCTTTCCCTCCAGGAGCTTTTAAGTCTTTAAGGCTATTTCTTTCCCTCTTATAATCCTTTTGTTGTTGTTCCTTTGTCTTAGGTATTTCGTTGTGAATTTTCAAACCATGCAGATTTATTTCCTCTTATTTATGCATACCTGCCATTAGAGAACAGCTAGACTCATAAACATGTAAATCACATTTTGAGCTTTTCTAGCTCCAATGTCTTTGCTGAAGTGAGATGCTACCCAGCTGTTACTGCCTTGTCTCCAGGTTGGCTGAGGTTGTGACAGATGTATTCTTTAGCAAGTTAACTGTTATTTTTAAGCTAGGAAATGTACTGGTTTGGTTGACTCTCTTTTGAACTGTGTCAGCAGAGGAGGAACAGGAATAAGACCAGGAAAAATGCTGCATTGCTTCCCACCTATTTTATAGTGAAACCCATGGAAGAGAGAAGATTAAAAGGAGACGTTTATTGCTTTTCTCTGTAGTTGACCTGACTTTGGAATGTAAAGATCTTTTCTACGAAGTTGATCACTTGTTCAAAAGGGGAGGATATTTCAGTAGATTGCTAGCAGTCAGTAATGTCTCTGTTTGTCCTTAAAGCCCACATCAAACTAAGGGAACGAGATGGGCTAAGTCTGGAGGAAGGTTTTGTTTCTGTTCAAGGTAAACTTCTGAAATGTTGGTGTTTTGTATTTTAGTAACATTAGTAAATTTGCTAAAGGTGAAATTACCTTTCAAGTATTTGCACTTTTTGTAAATACTGTTTCCTTTCAGGCAATGAAATACACTGGTAATTTTACTTTGATAGGGATATGGTTAAAGCAGACTGGTTTTTAGTGCATTTTGGGTTTATCTTCGGATTTTTTCACTATTAAGCCGAAAAATCAGCTTCCTGATACTACATGATTGCTTTTTATATCCCACCTGCATTTGTAAGCATTAGTGCTCATTCCAGAAACACTATTCTTGGTGAGATATAAAAGAAGCAGAGATCTTCCTGAAGCCAGCAATTTTAGTTGCATCTCCATTACCGTGACAAGATGGAGTGCTTGAAGCTTTTGGTAGTTGTAAGAGACTTGGAAATGGAACAGAAGATGAGAGTCTTAGAGAGTAAGAGAAGTCTTATTGCAGTGCTCTGAAGTTCATGTGTCAGCTTCTCTGCTCCAAGGAGTGAGCGCTGAGATTGATAGCAAGGAACTGCTGTCAGGGCAGACTGAAAGGTCATTTTGTGCTCATTGTTTTTGTAACGACTGGTAACTTCAGAAATGTGACAAGGTTAATTTTTTGACCTATTGGATATTTTGTGAATTAGATAGAGGAAGAAGAAATTCCCGAACGTCTGGTTGCTCCTGGCCAGTGTGAAAGCTGTGTGTGCCAGTGTAACTGCTGAGACTGAATGTGTGGTCTCAATCAGAACTGGATTTAGACAGTGAAGAGAAATGTAACTGCATACTAGCAAGGAGTTACTGTTATCTTCATTTTCTTTTTCATTCCCTAGCAGTATGATTAAGCAATCACACTGCAGTTAAAATACTTGGCTGTATCAAGGTGATGTGAACATGGATTGTGCAGTATCCTTTGGAAGGCTCAGAATGTGGGATGTATAAACCACTGCTTCAGATCTCACTCGTCCCAAGTACATTTTCTTACCTCAGTAGGGGTGTTACTGACTTGTAGCACCACGAGTGAGTAATTGTGATTGCCGTTGTGTTCAGTCTGTAACAAGGGAGCAGTTTCCAATACGCATGATGTTTTTTATCTTAATATCTGTGCTAGCTTATAGTTCAGCAGAAGAACTTCGTTTCCTCAAATTAGTTAGCTGCAGGGTATGTAATTTCTGTGCAGTATTCAATTGGAGATGAATCTGATTTGAAGCTTTGTGAGATGGTGGCTGTTTCCTCTGTGTCGGAAATTATCTGCAAACCTGTATGGAGGCACAACAGCGTTCAGGCACAAAATGTTTTGGTTCAAACATATTAGCAGTGAATATTGTTTTATTTAAAACCAACGAACCATTGCAAAGAGAGAGTGACATCCGAACAAAGCAGAAATGTGGGAATTTCACCCCCTAAACTCTGCTGCAGATTTTGTGATTGTCTTAGTTGGCTTTATTGTAAGATACTTTGCAGTTTCGTAATCGGAAGTGATGGGGTTCTTTGAAGGCTGGAGGTAAAACAAAGGAACAGATATAGGTTTTCTACTTAGCTGTCTATTTCTGTCAAATCAGAGAAGCCAGGGAGGTGCCCCTGGTCAGCCCTGCAGACCATTCTTGGCTTCCAGAGGGCCAGCAGAAGAACCCCAGGTAGTGCTTCCTTCCTGCAGGGTGCACGGCCACTTGTTGACTGTTTGTTAATGATGAGATCTCTGGGATGCTCTGTGGAGGACTCTGAAGCTGATTATGGGAAGCGGTCCGGGACATGGCAGCCTTTGGCAAAGGAATTTAGCACATAAATTCTGCTGAAGCAGAATGCTGCCTGCTGATGAGTATGTTATGTGTGTAGGTAATCTGTAGCGTTGAACTGGTGAATAAGAGAGTGGTGCAGGAAGTCTGGCAAGGAAACCAGTGCATCAGCCCCAAAATACTGCTTGAGAATGTTGGAAGGAGAATCTAGTCTAGTTCTCACAACCAGTGACAAAGAAGCATTCTTCATTCTTGGAAACGGCACCATGTTATCTCTGGTAAAGAATGTAATCTAAATTCAGTGAGAATGAGAAATTAATACTTTCTGGTTATGGAAGTGGGTCTTACAGAGTTAACTGTAACTCTCCATTATATTGTACAGCATTACTAAGCTATTCTAAGATTGTTTATATTAAGTATTAGTATAGAATCTGAAACTTTGAATTATTAGAAGTAATTTAGTGGGAATTCTATTAGTGAAAGTTTCAACATTTGCTTTATAAGAGATGAAAGGTGCACAGGAATGTCTCATCTGTGTGTCAACAAACTATTCTCTAATCTTTGCAAATTATTTAGATTTGGATGTAACATATATTAGAAATTTCCTTTTATTATTACTTCAGAATGATTGGTGAGGTGCATGAAGGGAGAAGGGTGCACTTTGATTTCATTCCTTAGAGAGGTCACCCTTTTTGCCTCAGCCTTACATACCATGAGGTGCAAGGCAGAAATTGGCAGCCTGCAGTGTTTGCACAAAAGGCAGTGAGAGCACAGGCTTTGGCATGCAGCTGGAGCAGGAAGCACGGCAGCTGGAGGCAGGTACCTGCCCTTGTGTTTGCCTTCTGCAAGAGAGTGCGTTGGTCAGCATTGTCAGGTTCTCAGCTGGCTTTGTACCCTGAGAGAGTCCTGACTTCTGGCATTTAGCAGCATCTGATTAGCTGTGCTTTTTTTATTGCTCACCATAGGAAATCTGAAGGTTTCCCAGACTGGTGATTTCCATATTGCTGTTAGAGCATGCCAGGGTACTAACCAGATCTGAGAATGTGTTAAAACAATGCTGAAACAAATAGAAACCAAACACATGTGCTAGTCTAAAGAATCCACATATTTATTTTAGGAACTGTTTTCTTTTATTTTTTACTTCTCTGTTCCCATTTGAATATAAATTATTTTGTGCACTCTTTTGAATGCAAGTTGTAGCCCTACTGGTAGAGGCAGCAAACTGCTGACCTTCTTTCTTTGCCATAGGAACAAAGAAGTAGGAAAGGGAGAATGGCTGCCAAAGATGAGTTCACTGCATTTCTGCTTCTTGAGGCAGCAATGCCTGTAGGCCTTGCTTGCTTGTGGCCCTAGCATTGCTTGTTTTGACTGTGTTTTCTCATTCAGCTAGATGCTTTTCTTTCACACCAATCAGTCTGCTTGGATTTGCATGGTGATCATCAAACTACAGGTTTAGAATGTTTATAAGGACATCCAGCCGGCCAGAATGTCTTAACTACTACTTCAGATATTTAGTGGGCAGAAAAGAAAGAAAAAGACAGAGTTGGAAAGAAGAAGGGCAGATCTATGAGGAGCATGGAACCAGGGTGGGGAGGTTGAGAAGGTGATGTGGGTTTATTTTTTTGCTTACAAGTCAGCCATCTCTGCATGGCTGGAATCCCTTTCAAACAGGAAAGCAAACTTGATGATGTAACCAAAAATTCTTAAGCTGTGTTTGGGATGGAAGATGACCGAGGTGGTGATTGATGCAGCTAAGTAAAGCTTCTGCTTCAAAATCTCTTGTGTCCTGTTGACCTATGGCAGCTGCACTAGAATTGCTGGCCTTTCATAGAGGTTTTGATACAACTCCTCCCCAGAGTGTCCTGATGGGTTTTCCTCTGCTTTCCAGATCTATCCTGGAAACTGAATAAATCTATTTATAGTCCCGAGCCACTGAGTAACCTGCAAATAAAGGCACCCGCCTGGGTGGCTGGGAAATGGGATTTGTCTGCTGCTGTTGCAGTTTGCAGCATGGAGAATCAGTAGCTTTCAGTTCTTGGAAGTCTTATGGGTGTGTCTCATTCGTGTTCTGGCAGCACAAGCATTAGGGAGAAAACAGAAGTAAGGTTAATCATCTTCTACGAACAATGAGGAAACCACCCAAGGGTAGCTGAGCTGCATGCTACCGCGTCCTGCTCTTTGTAAGCATGAGGCAAGCAAAAAGCATAAATCTTTGCCCATTGGGATGGTGTCCTGCCTAGCCTGCAGGGTTTTGGTTGGTAGTGGTATAGCCTCCGAGCTTTCAGAGTGCACAGTTTGGGGGCTGCTGGAAGTACCATCCATCAAACATACTTGTGTCAGTGTCTGCGTGGCAGAGCCTTTACTTTAGCTGAGCTATCTGAAGTTAATGCGTGGGAGAGCAGGATTACTCAGAGGTTTCGTGCATTTAGTGGTGGTTTTGTGCACAGTTGCTATTGTTTGAGCCTTAGCACTGGGCTCCCTGATTAAAGAAACAGAGCCGTCTTACAGCGAGCAGGAGCCTGGGGAGCTGCTGCATACCTCAGTGATGGGATAGTGGAAAGTCAGAAAGCATTTTGGTAGTTCCCTTAAACCACGAGCTGTGTGGGCAAAGGAGTTAGTCTTGTTACCACTACACCACGTGTAATGGTAGAGCTGCATGTTTCAGGTTTGGCTGTGCACATTCCTCCCATAGAAGCCAGTCCTGGGCTGAGGTCTTGCTGTGGTCTGCTTCATACCCCCATGCTGCCATAGCACTCAAGCTCCATGTTATGGTATGCTTTGTAACACCCCAAATGTCCACTCAGAGCAGACTAAAGCCATGTGTCTGTCACCTGCCATAAATGAAAAGCAATGGCTAGTAACTGCAAGAGAATGTTTGCTTCTGTTGTCCTAACAGGTCTTCTCAATGGTGTGTGCTCATTCCTGACTCCATCTCAGCACTAAGTTGAGCAGATTACTTGAAAAGATCACTTTTAGATTAGTGGAGGGTCATTTCAGCCAGGTGTCCTGCCTGGTGAGTGCTGTTATCCCACTGTGCTGGTGGTGCCTGGTCAGCAAGTAGAGGTGGGCAAGGAGCATTAAGTCTTGTACCCATGCCCTGTGATTTCTGTCAGCTTCAGGCTGGGCAGTGGTCTCTGGACTTGTGCTGAGCACTGAAGCATCTAAGAGATGGCCAAGAACAGAAAACCACAAGTCATGGTCTGTACAGCAGATTGAGTTCATCCAGTCCTGGGCTTCTTTGCACACAATGAAGAATGCTTCTAAAAGAATATGGAGCTCCTCAAGTGTTTTAGGAGACAAAGCAGAAATCCAGGAAGACATTTATGGCTTTAAGACCCTAAAGGAGAAAAATCATCTTTGATATTTGTGACAATGGAAGTGCAAGTTTCAGTGCTGAGCTGAATGTTCATTTGAGTTGGAGATGGCCCAAAACTCAAACACTCCTGTGGTACACCTTTGCTTGTGTTGGAATTTCTCCTTCAGGAGCGAGAAAAATAAAGAGGAAAAGGACAAGCTGGGAAATTTGGATGTAAGGTTTTGTCCCAGACCTCTCAGAGTCTCTCTGAATGTGTTGGTAGCTTGAATAAAACTGAATGCTCTGGATTTTCTTACAGACTACAACTGCAGGAAGTGATTCCTTCCTCCTCCTCCTGCTGATCACAGCCACATGTTCATCCTGGCAGAGCAGTGCCTTGGGCTGGCAGTGCTCCCTGTTTACCTTGTCCTGCTGGTGCAGTCACAAAGCCTGCACACGATGTCAGACACTCACTGATGCTTTCCTCTTTTTTCCAGCAGTTCATCTGCTGGGGCTGGGGAGTGAAGTTTGCAAAGGTTTCACCCTTGATGAATGTTGAATTGCTTTTTAAAGAAAGCAAAACCCAAAAGCACCCAGACACTGCACCTCCAGTTCCAATGGCTTTCCTCATCCTTCTCTGCAGAAAAGAGAGCCAGCCTCCCCTTGCCAACCTGGCACTTGCAGAGGGGAGCTCTGGAGCAGAGCGTAGTGCCTTGCTGTTTAGTCAGAGCACCCAAGCACATAAGTGGTGCCCTTGCTTACAATGAGAAGTGGGAAAACTCTCCAGATAGCATTTGGTGTTGTCACAGCTTCGTCTGGAACCAGTTAGGGAGAAGATATCGTCTTCAGTTGGTGTCTCCTAGCATTATCAACTTTACCCTGTTGGGAAAAATCCCAGCTCATATTCAGAGACAGTTCTGTCCCCAGAAAACTCTTTGTTATGATATCACTGTTGGCTTTTGTCTAGAAATTGCTGTAGAACTGAAATGTCAGTATTGAAAACTTGAAGTGCATAAGGGTTGTTCAGCCAGAATTAGAACTGAAATTTAGTTCAGGCTCTTGGCAAGGCTTGCTTTTACATTTATCAAACTGACATTCAAACCAAAGAAGTAAAAATACAGCTAAAATATCAGGTGCTATTGGCTTCTTGGAGAAACCGTGACAGGAGGGTTGCTTTTCTTTCCCTCCTATGATCAAATTTATCTACACTTCTGAACACACATCTGCATGAGTTGTATTTAGTGGGTCATTCTTATAATTTTTTTTTCCTTTGGATCTGATTTTGCATTTTAAATAAAACGATAGCTCAGCCAGCTTGGACAGAGTGTTTGTAGCTGTGTGAAAACCCTTTAATGCCCAACGTATCTGGAATGTCCATATGCAAGCTGCAAAGATTTGATAAGCACTCAGCATGGCCAAGCAGAAAAAGGTCCTGTTTCCAGCCTCCAGCTGGTCATCTCCACCTCTCAGCCTTAAGCTTTCTTGACTTCTAAGCTGGGACAGCAACTCATTTCCTCCAAGCATCAGAACTTTCTCACAGCAGATATGTCGGCACGCTCTTTTGTTTCCAGGATTTCATCCTGAGGGCCAACAGAATGAAAAAGAATTTCCTTGCTTCTCCTGTGTGATACTGAAACATTTTTAGCTGAAAATGCTATTTTTTAATAAGTTTTTTTTTCCTGTTCCAAAGGGGGGATTGTCTACTTTCCCTTTTTTTGTTGTTTCTCTACTCTATGGCATATTCATAGGTGCTCAACAGTGACTTCATCTTCACCCGTGGTGGGGATATGGTCTGCAGGCCCTTTGTTTTCCAGCTTGTTTTGCTGCTGTTCTCTGTAGCATGTGCAAAGTTCAGTATGCTGAAGGTGGGCAGGTATTTCCAGGTGTGCCACTACAAGAGAGATCCATCCTTCATCCTAGCTGCTGAAGTGCTCTTTGGTCATTAATGTTGCTTTTCTCACCCTAATCGATGGAAGATTGTTTCTGATGTCATACACTCACGTACCTACTTGGCAAGTCTTTGGGAATGAAAAGTCAGAGGAGGATGTAGACTGTTACCTGCATGACCACTCCTATCTGTTACCTGAAGATGGAGCCCTGTTTACAGGCATGCTCTGCAAGTGAACCTTTGTGGGAGGAAGGAATGAGGAGATACTACATACTAGAACAACAGAATCTTCTATTCTAATGGGAAAATCTAACAGAACTCCCTAGATAAGTCAAAAATGGAAGACAGGCAGTATTTCATGTTGCAGTGAGAGGTTCTTACAAAAAATGATGTTTCTTTTAGTATTGGGTCATTAGCACAGTCTAAAGGACCGAGGGAGGGTGTTTTTTATTTGAGATTTTGGTAAAGGTGCTTTTGGTCATCATCATCCTACAAATAATGAATGGGATAAGGGAGGCAAGTGTAGCTTAAAGCTTTGCTGTGTAGCTTAAAGCTTTGCTTCAAAAGAAGAAAATAATAATAATAATAATACTATAAATAATAGTATTTAACCCTCAAGTTGTGTGTGTATGTTCTGAGAATTGGGGCCATGCTTTTTGCCCGTAAGGACGATAAGAGATTTTCTGTTCTTCTCCTTTATTTCTTGCTGCTGAAGAAACCATCTTTCATGTTGAAACATCCCACACTTAACAAAGGTGAAATTTTGAAGCAAAGCTTACAGTGTCTTTCCCTAGATTAAAGCTGACAACAAAGTTATGGGGGTGTGTGGCTTTGAGTGGCTGTTGAGATAAAATAGCTAAATAAGGAAAAAAGTGACGATTACCTATAATTGCAGAGAGGTGCGTATCTTTTTCCTTGGTGGACTTGGTTTGGATTTCTCTAGTTCTGTTGAGCATCCGGAATGCATGTTACGTGTGATGTTTCACCTTAGACTTGTCACCTCCATTAGCTGAAACCTGTAACAATACGAATTAACACTGCAGAACTGTCTTGCAAGGAAGGAGGAAGAACCATTGTGGAACAAAATGCAGATTTGGTATAAGTCTTCTGATTTGGTTGTTAACAAGTTTGAACTGGGGAATGACATGGCAAGTTTCTCTGGTTTGAAGTGTCATTTTGAACAGGAAGGAAGAGAAGCAGGACAGAGTGAAATGCCATACCCAGCAAGTTCACCAACAGCGGTCATCTCATTCACTTGGAGCTGTAGAGAAACAGGTTGTGGGAGACTGTTGAAACGTTCAGAGCTTCTGTGATGGATGTTTTTGGTTTCGTTACTAAAATTCTGTAAACCTGTATCTGTCAGGGCTCAAAATTAGAGTAGGGGCCCCAAACCACTTCACAGATAAAAGGTTTCCAGCAGGAATGTGTGGCATCCCTTTAGGTGTCAGCCTTAATTTTGAGATCTGATCCTGTCTCTAGGTGCTGCCAGCTGAACCAGCACTTCATTGAAAGTGAAGGAACACAGTCTCATAAAATTGAGTGGGTCATGGGGATTGGTTCTGTGAAATTGGGTAGCCTGACATTGGCGAATGCACAAGGCTATGAACAAGCCATCCAGCTTTCCATTCTATGCATTAGAAGCAATGAGACTTCTGGATGCTAGTGTGCATGTACAGTAAGGAAGCTGTCTGTAAATACTCTCCTGCTCACTGTCCCTTCCATGAAAACAGCTTAAAGGTTTCTGCTGCTTAGGTTCTGTGCTGCTGCCTAGAAACCTGAGGCAGTCCAAGCAACATCAGCATGTATCTGGATTGCCCTGGCTTCTACAGCTTTGCGAAATGTGACACAAATACTCATGAGGAGACTTGGGTTGCTGTTTACAGGACCACATGCACGCTGGCAAAATAGAGGGAGTGCTAGGAGCAAGGTCTGCAAACCTCCTGCTTGGCTGGGGACTATTTAACCTCCTGTCCTTGCTAGTTTTTGTTTTTCTTTGTTATTATCATTTGCATTCATTGCCTGTTGCAGTGTGATGCCATGTAACAAATAGGAAAATAAGACCTTCCCCTGTAGGCTTTATGCTCTGCTACACAGGAGGGATGGGGCATGAATCAAAATGTACTCTGTAAGTAGTGATCAACATGCCTGGCAAGGTCCTAATCGGCATACTGGGGTCCCTCGTGCATTTTGGCTGTGTTGCTGCTGGCAGTGCTCTGCTGTTGTCGGCCAAGAGGGTTAGGGCTTCATTTTGATGTGTGTTTCAGGAAGCAGCCGTGTTTGCAGAAGAGTAAAGCTAGCCTCTGGGAAGGACAAACTGAAGTGGTGCTTTTGTGCTTACAGGATTTCTCACTCATAAATAGCCCTTCTGAACTAGGATATCATCAGTCTCGTGTAACAGTTGTCTTGTTTTTCCAACTCACATTTAAAGTTCTGTCCTGCTTTGTCTCTTGAGTAGTGCAGGCACTCTTATGCTGCATGGCTGCCTGAGCAGGCTCCAGGAGAAGATGCTGCAATCAGTGCAAAGTAGAGTAGATAGGCAGGGTACATGGGACCATGCATCACTGCCACTGCATTGTCAACCCTGCAGTTGTCTGTAAATCCACGTAGAATTGAGCTTCGTGTACAGCTTTGTTGAACATCTGGCATAATATTCCAAGCCAGCAGCTGCACAGGATTTGGGAGCTGTATTTTCTTTACATATTGTACTTGTATAAACAATGTAAATTGACTTTGAGGCTGATGAAAGTGGAAGTGTGGAGTACTTTCATTTGTATATAGGTAATTTTCTTATGCCTGCAGATGTAGGTTACAGATTCATTTCAGTTTCTTTAAGTAAAGTTTAAGAAAAGAGAACCAGAGCCTGTACCAGGGGGGTTGGAGCTTGATGATCCTTCAGGTTCTCTTCCAACCCAAGCCATTCTATGATCAAAATCCTTCAAGCAAGTAAAACTGAATAAGGGAACAGAATTGTTTTCTCTACTAGTGCTCAGAGTGATAGACTTGCAGATCCTTTGTATGTAAGGGATATGTCTGTTGTGTTTTCCAGTATATTTGAAAAAGATCCCAATGGAGTTGATTCCACCGTGAGTTCCAACCACCGGACCAGAAATCTCTTGGAGTTCTCAGCTAGCAAGGAGCCCAGCCCTGCTCACAAAATACCCATTGACATAATTTCTGAGAAGATTAACAGGTGAGATGAAGACTTTTCGTGTGTTTTAGGTGGCAGAGATCAATGATGCTTTTTCAGCTCTTCTGTTTGATTTTTTTGCCATGTTTTTTATTTTGGCTTACGTGGTTAAGATACGTCTTAGTATCTTTTCTTTCTGTTCAAGCTGTGGTGCTTAATTTCTTAGTTACTTGAGTAAAAATCGGAGAAGTTAATGGCTGAGAGTTCAACTTAACTAGTACTGTACTTCTTAAAAAAATCTGAGTCCAACCTTATGCTTACCATTATTTAATTATATAGTTGCTTTAAAGTTCCTCAATCTCTAGCACTCAATGCAGAAATGAACGTATAATTGTCTCCAGACTGAAGTCTGGCTAATCCAGCTCATGTTTTCCACTTATAGGATCTACCCTATCAGATTGTCCCTTTCAGTAGAGTATTTTGGCTGGTTGAACAAAGCCAGGCACAGATGTACAGAAAGCTTTAGTACTACCATGCAGAAAGACGACAGTTAATCACAAACACTTTAACGCTGTAGCCATGGTGAGGGCTTTGTGTCCTGTGTGGCACGTTTCAGACCATAACTTATGTGACGTGGTTGTAAGTAATTCTTCTAGGAGGCTGCGCTGGTGCGTGTGTACCTCCTCCCCTTCTTTCACCGTTTTTTTGCAAGCAGTGAGCTCTTTGCTGCATGTTCTCCTTTATCACTTTTAGATACGGTAAGCAGGAGAAGCAGATGAGGAGAAAAAGGTAGGGGAGCAGGATGTGAATAAGTCTTTCATAAGGTCTTACAACTGATTTTTTTAGCCTGTAGGAGCTAAGTGTCTGTCAAATTCATGACGACTAAGGCTGTTATACCTATACCCTCTCAAGGCAGGACGTTATGGGTATTTGGTGATAAACAGTTAAATCACTCAAGTAAACCAGATAACAAAGGGAAAGGAATATTATTCTTTGTTTCGTTACTGAAAGTTCTAAGAATTTTTGCATTGAAATGCATGTTCTTTTTCACATTTTCTCAAAGCTAAGCCAGCTGCTGGAGGCTGTTGGAGATGTTTGGGAAAACAGTCCTCTCTGTTTGGCTTTAATATAGTTTCTGGCTGCTACAATGTCATATAGTTTCTATTCTTTCTATCTGCATGGTTTAAATGGCTAATAATATTCGTGTATTCCAATGGCAAATCCTTCATAGCTCTGGAATGAAAGAGAAAGTTGCCTCTGCTGAGATCTCACAGTTTGCATCTTATGATGAATATTTTATGGGCTGCAATCCTTTTCAGTATCTGGCCTGTAAGGGAAGAGATTTTGGAACTGCTAATGCTCATCTCTGTCCTGTGTTGAGAGCTACCAGACTCTTCTGGGGAGCTGACTAAGACCACTGTATTTACCAATTTTAAAGGTTTTATAGGAGCAGCCATAGCCTTTGGTTTACCTTTGGTTTACCAGTGGTCATTTTCTTTTCTCTGGGTTTGCTCAAAGTTCCATGGAAAACTTCTAAGGGTATCTTGGTATCTTTCTTTTCCCCAGATATGATAATTCTGTGTCTGACAACAAAGCATTGATGATAGTATCAGAAGAACCACTGTTGTATATTACACCTCCACCACCACCCTGTCAGCCCCTGATCAACCGGACAGAGTCACAAAGGTGAGCACATGACTTTTTTGGAGCATTTAAGCTACCATTTAGGTGAGTGGACAAGTGGCTTTGGGCGATGCTGTTCTTCATTCACAGTATTCATCCAGTCTGTGAGCAATGTCTCTGTAGGTGTCTGCACTGTCCAGTGTCTACTACTATGGAGACAGGAGATCCACTCTAATCTTTTTAATCTTCTGATGCTTTTAGCAATGATTTTCACTCAGTATTCTCAATGGTCACTTAGCAATAACTGAACAACAATTTGCTGGCTGCCTGGAGGTTTTTAATGACTTCAGAAAAATTTCGTATGTGGAAGCATTCACAATATGGAAATCACAGACAACTAAAAAGAACATCTGTCACATATAAGTAAAAGATGGTCTCCTACCCTTCAGCTTCTGATACAAGCAAACTTAACTTGTCATTGCAGATCTGCTTTATTTATTGGTAGGAGATACTTAGCTCCATTTTTTTTTCTGAAGAGAAAATGTAATTTCTCTAAATTTAATTCCATTGTGCTTTGTCCTTACTTCCTTAAATTTGTTAGTGATATTTTAGCTTTCTTAACCAATCTTTAATCTAGATATGAGAATCTTTTGATTTTAAATTTCTGTAGTCTTTCCAGTAATTTCATAGAATCATAGAATCACCAAGGTTGGAAAAGACTTAAAAGATCATCCAGTCCAACTGTTCACCTATTACCAATTGCTCCCACTAAACCATGTCCCTCAAAACAACATCCAGTCTTTCCTTGAACACCCCCAGGGTCAGTGACTCCACCACCTCCCTGGTTAGTCCATTCCAGTGCCTCACCACCCTTTCTGAGAAGTAATACTTCCTAATGTCCAGCTTGAATCTCCTCTACTGTAGCATGGAATCATTCCCTCTGGTCCTATCACTAATGATACAAGAGAATAGACTGACTCCACCTCACTACAACCTCCCTTGAGAAAGTTAAAGAGAGCAATGAGGTCTCCCCCGAGCCTCCTCTTCTCCAGGCTGAACATTCCCAACTCCTTCAGCCTCTCCTCATAAGGCCTGTGCTCCAGACCCCTCACCAGCTTTGTTGTCCTCCTCTGAATACGTTCCAGGGCCTCGATGTCTTTTTTGCAGTGAGGGGCCCAAAACTGGACACAGTACTCAAGGTACGGCCTCACCTGTGCTGAGTACAGGGGAATAATCACCTCCCTGCTCCTGCTGGCAACAAGAATTACTGTTCATCAGGCAGAAGAAAATACTGCATCTGCTGTGTTAAAACATCCATAATTCCAATGCTTTATGGATACTTAGGCAGTTGGACTCCATAGTCTTCATAGGGTTCACTCCATCTGAACCACTGTGTTCTATTATGAATTCCCTCATAATTTGAGGGAATTTTCCCTCATAAACTGAGTCTTGCAGTCATTCTGACGTTAAGAGATAGTAAGGCAGAAGAATACTAAACTGCTGTGTCTTTTAAGTGTTCTCTATAATTAAGAAGTTCTGCCACTGTTGTTTAAAACATCTGTTCATGCTGCTGCTTTTTTTCTTTTTTCCTTGCTTTGTTTCTAGGCTGAATCATGAACTTCGAGGATGGGTTCATAGACATGAAGTGGAAAGAACAAGGTCTAGAAGGAAGTCCAATAACCAGCATCAGAAAGCACGGGTTATGCAGGTAGGCATAAGTCACTCATGAGTCAGTATCACAACAGAATGAGTACATGCATCTCTACAAAACCTGTAGATTCTTCACACCATGTACCTACTGTGTATAGTATCAACCCCTATTATTTGTTTCTGATTAGACTGGCCTTGTTAAAACACTTACCTTTTGCTTTGTCTCAAGCTTGGCTGCTGCTTGCCATTTCATTTATTCTCACCAGTGGAAAAAAATATCCATGTGTTGTTCAAGGTCACTCTACCTCCTTAGACATTCCCTCTACTACAGCTGTGCATCATGTTTTACATAGTGCCAAACTAAGAAAATGTTTACTGTTTTCCATTGGTGTCATCTTCTTTTCCCCCTTTTTTCAGAGCTCAGTTAGTGAGAAGGTACATTCCCAGCTAATGACCATGCCTTACACAGACACAAGCCTCAGGTAAGGCAAAACAACTTGTTTGTTATTGCTTTCTACTTAATAACTTTGTTTTTCACTAGCAGCTGATAAGTGCCAGTTTTCACTGCATTGTCAGGTTTTTTCAGTGAGATGCATTTATTGGCCTAATTTCTGTACCTCAGTGGTTAGCTGCTTCTTGCAATTCAAACTACGCATAAAGGAATATGGTATCAGAGCTTTGCTTTTCCTGGGTCTTTCTACCAATAAATCTTAAAGTCTTTACTTCACTCTACAGGGTCTTTTTCTAGACAGATTTCAATCTGCAAGGGAAGATAAAAAGCAGGGGACAGAAGTATTTCATAAGAAAGTTTCTAAGTGTCAGCAGTCCAATAAGACAACAGTTTTACTGTCTTTAAGAGTAAGAGCACTATAGTTAGCAGCAAATATATTATTTGGATGAAGTATCATTACATCTTATATATATGTTTCACTTCATCTCCTAGTTTTCCTTGCTGATAATTCGAACGTACTAATTTGAAGTTTCTTGACTCTTCTTCACCTTTACCTGCATATGTCCTGTCCTTTTGCTGGAGGATGGGGAAAAAATGGGGAGAAAAGCTTAAGGAAAACAAAAATTCTCTCTCCTGTATTCTCTGTGACAGTGTTTAAAAGGATCTCTGCTTTGAAGTGGCAAGGAAGAGTAAGGAAAATGGAGTTTAAAGTAGACTTTATGGAGAGAAATACCTGAGGTATTGCCACTGACAGTGAGGCAGCTGCAGCCCTTGCCATTTTCATTGCAGCTTTGAAAGCAAAATCATCCTGGAGAAAAGCAGTGAGCTGTAGGGAGGTGTTGTGGAAACAATGCTGCCAAATTCTGATTTGTCTTGACTAATTAAGTCAACAAACAAACAAAAAACCTGCTTTTATAGTTTTATGGGCAGATGAAGGACATCCATTTTAACTGAAAACTGAACCAACAAGCTTGTCATTATAGCATAGGGTAGTTTAATATATATACACCTGCATTAGTCTTGAAAGAAATGTGTCAGTATAATTAAAAACAGTCTGACATCATGCAGCTCTGCATGGAATATTGTACTGCGCTCAGAATTAAGTGAGGTACTTTTTGTGTTGTCTTTTTTTTCTTCCTGGAGGACTGATGTTTAAATGAAGGAGACCATTGAGTGAGTCACAGCAGTTACATGCTGTGACTGTCCTGGAACAGCTGAGAGCATAGAAAAGACTTCCAGTTTCTCCCAAAGACATCAGTTACTACATGCTCTGTGAAATCACAGAGTAGCAGAATAATTTAAGTTATTAAGGGATCTCTGGAGAGATCCAGTCCAACCTCCTACTCCAAGTAAATTTAACTTCAAAGTCAAGTCAAGTGGTTCAGAGCAGTGTCCAGCTGAGCTTTGAATATCTCCTGAAGCAGAGATGCCACCAGCTGTCTAGGCACTTGTCCCAGTGCTAAACCACTATCACTGTGAAATATTTTTCCCCTGTAGCCACTTGGAATATTTACTGTAGTAATTTGTGGCTATTGACTCTTACCCCTTCACTGTGCATCTCTGTCAGAAGAGTCTCAATCTCCTTTACATGTTTCCTGATATGTACCTTAAGTACATATAAACATCTCTGAAGCTCTTATTAATGAACAAAATGCCTTTATTTATATTCTACTCTCAAGACTTTTATTCAGTACTTCTTCTGTGATTAGAAAAAGAGTGACCATTGCCTTGTAGATCACCCCTGCTGGTGACCTATAAAAACTGTGGTTCTTGATGCTTAAAGCACAGTGTCTACAGCTTCACTCCTTAAAACAAGCACTCTTGCCAATCACTTGTGTTCTGTAATGCAGAACAAAGCATCCTTCTAACTTCAAAAGCGAGAAAGATTCATTTATCCTGAAATAAATAGCCACATTCAGCATCACTGTTTGGAGATGCAGTTTAATACACAGTATTTCCTGTGATATTCTGTTACTAAGTGTATAGTTGGAATTACAGAGTAAATAGCCAGAGGGTATCTAAAAAAAGACTCGCCAGTGCTGAGGCTTTCAGTCAAGATGGATGCTCACCAATGTTGAAGCTCACCACAAAAACTCTACAAAGGAGCAATCTCCAGAAAGAGATGCTGCCTTAGTGGTGGTCAGCCCTTAAATGGGATCTAGTCAAGCTCCAACCCTTCCAGGAGCACAGCTGAATTACCTTCACCTGTGCTCCTGCAGCTGACTCCTTGCTTGCCTCAGGTGGTTAATCAGAGGTTCAGGCTGTGATCAGCAGTTAACCTTAAACTAAGAAACAAGTAGCTTTGAGCCTGTTTCAAGTCCTGCATTTCTCCTGTCCTTTCATGAAGCAATCTGTGGTGGGTACCCTTAAATGCACAAAGGTCAGCATGGTATAATGCCAGTAATCTGGTAATACCTGCAGTTCTGAACTAGAGATAGAGATGGAACTCGTTTACCTTGCTGAAGGCCCATTGGTTTCCATCTACTTTGTTGTTCCATCCCGTGGCTGGATTTCAAGTTATAAAAGGCTGTTTTCCAGATCTAGCTGGATCTTCTTCAGTGTGGGCGAGAAAACGGAACTGTGGGACCTATTTCAGTTTTCAGGATGCGTTTTACGGAGCAACACGTGGGAGTTACGTCTTTTACCACAGTAGAACTTCAATGCTAAATCTCAGGGGTATTCCCATGGGCCTACGTGTTTTTAGGAATGAGCAATCAAGCTCAAATTAGCTTGGGTCTTTGTTTCCTGTGTGTGAAGGATGCAATCTGATTCTTCACTTGCGTAGTTTTGCTGATGAGGGTGTACAGAATAGTGCTGTCTACTCTTGATCCCCAGGATTTTCACCTCCCCATCTCACTAAGAGAAGCATGGTTTGGCAGCTGCGCTCCTATCTCAACAGGGCCAGATGATCAGTAGGAGCGGAGAGAATGATGGCCTGCTATTACTACCGCTCAAGAAAATCACTTGATGATAGATTTGAGCCTTGTTTGAGGGGCGTAGTTATGTATAATTTAGAAACATACCAAAATAATCTATATCAGCCAACATAGCTCAGAATCTGGGTCAGCACCAGACGGCTTGGGGAGGAATAGTCTCATCAGTGTTTTTGCCACAAATACTGCAAACAGATAGTATGCTATTAAAGTGGGAAAGAATTAAAATGACTGGTTGGAGATCCAGCTAATGGTTTGTCTAAGTACAGCTTTCCAATTTGATTAAATGTGGTATTTTTGAATGGGAGCAGGATGATAACAAAATGTGCTGGGAATTTCTCACCTTTCCAAGATAAACAGTGGATTGCATGACTTGCTAGCGTTTTCACACAGAATGTGTTTAACAGTGTATTTTCCTTACTGTATTTTTTCCTTTTTTGGGATATTTAAGATGGGAATTGAGGAAAAGATAAGCCAGGATTACATGAATGCTGTGAATGTCTTCTTTTTACCCACTGTCTAAACTGAAAACGGAGAGCAAGTCTTTGAACTGACCAGAGATAGAGAGAGGGTGGATGAGGGAGAAGATGAGATCGTCACATGAGAAATTCTGTTTGTGTTTAACTTTACACTCCTACACTTCAGTAGATCTCTGTATCTAATACGTTTCATGCTCCTTCAGTGGGTAAAGAGCTGTTGTTTTTTGGAAAGCAGGTGTTTTAAAGCCATTTTCTCGCTTAAGTTAACTTTCTTGTGTCTGAAATAATTACTTTCTTCCCTTCTTTATTTCAGCAGGAACTCAGGGAATGAGCTGCAAGTGTATTACGCCTCTCCGAGGAGCTATCAAGACTTCTTTGAAGCTATTCACAGAAAGGAAGATACATTCTATGTGGTGTCATTTCGCAGAGTAAGTGAAGCAGTTGTTCATTGCTGGTCTTTTACATGAATCCTTCACTCTGATACACTGTGTGTCTCATAACAAGAGATGTTGTAGTCAAACTTGATGCTAAACTTGCTTCTTCCTAAGTGATGGTTCACACTAAAATGGCCGGATTGTGGTCTTCTCAAATATGCCTGTCACTGGTAAGAGTGGAAAGGATGTTTTGCAGAAAACATTGCAATACAAGGGCAATACAGCATGGGAACGTATGAGAAACCCAGGGACAGGGGAAGCAAGATTGAGGTAGGGGTATCTGAGGGTGTGAGAGGCTGTCTGCAAAGAAATGGTATTCCTCTTTGCAGTTTTTGAAGGGAAACAGCGATGTGATTTTATCAGGTAAGCAGTAGGTAAATTCGGTGTATTATGTGTGAGTTTCTAATGGGACTGATTCTGAGACACCTTTATTGAAAGGTTAATATTGACTGGCAGAGTTCATACCTTAAGTTAGCGAGTTGTTCACCCTCATCATAGTTATAGTAGGAGTACTGAGCCTTGAGATTGAATAATTTTTTCAACACCGTCATAAAATCCTTCAAGGCCAGTATGTGATTCCTGCTGCTCTGCAAGAATTCCAGTGGAGGGTTTCATCTCTCTTCCTGTGCCTGCTCATTTTTCCAGATGTGCAGTGCTTCTATTATGGATTATGCAGGCAGGGAGGAGATTGAAGAACACAGGGACAGTTTGGAGAGAGAGTCTGTGCATGGCCATGCTCAGGAAGCTCTAAAGAGGCAGAACCTTCTTGTGTGTATTGTAAATGTGTTAAGAGCTTTTAGCGTGTGTGTCAGTATGGAGGCACAGAGCTGTGCATAAAGGCATTCAGTTGTGCGCATGTACCTCATTGTATTGTGGTAGTCAGTTCTGGTAAGTGCTTCAGGATGGTGTGAACGGGTATCTTACTACAGCATTTAAGGAGTTGCTTCTGCAGGGTGCAAAGTACAGGACCCTCAGCCCAACACATCCTGTGTGGATGTTTCAACTCTCTATTAGTATGGAGTGTTCAGAAAGTATCACCATCTGTTTTGTGTCATCTTTTGAATTTTGCTTGCCTTTTTGAACTGCTTGCTATGGGGCTGCAGATGTTGCTAGCACCGAGGCTTGTTTTGGCCTACAAGACAAATTACTTGGAACCCAGAAATGTTTTATTGTGTGCTTCAGTGGCATTCCAGGTCCCCTTGCTGTGGCTGCCCAGAAGCGTGAGGCAGGTAGTGGCAGCTGTAAAGCACTGGAGCAGGCTGCAAGGAAATGGGAAGTAAAGGAAAGATGCTCAGACAAAGGGAGTTCTGCAGGGCTTTTTGCTATTGCCAAACTGGCAAATAATTGGCCTTGCCAATTTCTTCCTCTCAGGCATTTGTGATTTTCAATTTGAGACAGGTGAGCTCTTGTGC
The DNA here is from genome assembly GCF_054131305.1 of Coturnix japonica. Lineage (NCBI taxonomy): Eukaryota > Metazoa > Chordata > Aves > Galliformes > Phasianidae > Coturnix > Coturnix japonica. The sequence goes on from NC_140673.1 coordinate 11,103,730, forward strand.
AGTTGTACAGGACAGGCTTGTGCTACAGCTTTGATAGGCACATTCTCACATCCACAGCACACTAAGCAACAGTAAAAGCTATTTTAAAACTGGAATTCTGAGCATTTGATGACACTTTCTGTGCTGAAAAGCTGAGGGGTCTTGGTGCAAGGAAAGCTACCAGAGTGAAAAGGTGCTTGGGGTCTAGTGGTGGAAATCATTAGAGCAAACAGTGGTTCAGGCAGCAGCTGGTGGCTGGGAGAATCTATTTCCTTTGTTTTGTAGAGGTCCTGATGAGTTCTGAGACTTGTCTGTAATGCATATTTGGCCCAGATGTGAATCTGGGGTCTTACCTTGCTAAGCCTCCTGCCTTGCTATTTTGTTGTTGTAACATTAGAATTGTTATATACATGCTTATTCTCAGCTAATGTTTGTCTAGGACCCAGCAACACCATATTTCCTCATCATGAAAGTGTCCTGAGTGATAGGAGGCAGGAAGCTGGTGGCTGTAGCTACAGCAGCTCATTCACACACAAGCAATCCTTGCCTGAGGTCAGTGGAACCCCAGCAATGACAGCAGCTGGTATTGCTCCTGTGACATTCTCAGCTGCCCTCTTTTGTGATGGCTTCAGGCATGGGCATGGACAGGGTGGCATGCATATGTGTATGCTTATGCAAGGCCAGGACGTTGCACATTGCCAAGTCTCCGGTGCCTGTTTAAGAGCACTGTATTATATGCACACAAGAAACTCAGTTATGAGGTGGGATGTCCCACAGGAAGCCGCTCTTGTGGCAGTAGAAGAGTGCCTGTGGCTACTATTCAGCCAACAATACTAGGCAGAGCATCTTCAACTCCTAGCAAAGCTGGTTTGCACCCTGAGTTAGAGAGCTGTGTTTCAAAGCTGAGAATGGAAATGTCTTCTCTTGCTTCAGCTGAAGACTTCTCTCCCATATCTTTGAAGGGAAGATAAACAATTCACAAATCAGAATGCATGACTTCAGTTTCCAGACAGTGATAACAGTGATGGCATGCAGATTTTTGTTGCCTTTTGCATAGATACGTTTGTCATACTGTTTCTGAAATGATTATTTAGAAGGGAATTGCTGGATCTGAGATGCTATTTCTTCCTGGCTCAGGAATCTTCTGTCAGCCTGCCCTGTATATATCAATAGATGTACATATATAAGTAGGTTTGTGTAACACATCCTTCTTTGGTGTAGTCTGCAGTAACTTTCTTACTGTGTGAGATATCTGTATTTAGAAAAGATTGAGGCAAAAGAAAAAGAAGTAGTGGTACTTTCGTTAGGATTAGGCTTTTATTAAGGGTTGAATAGAAATATGAGATTAGTTTCCAGTGTTGGGATTACTAGGTTGTGTCACAAGGCTGGAATTTTGTTATTAAACGCTTGGCATGTTCTGCTGTTCTTTCAGCTAACAACACAAATACAGCCAGCACCAGGCTGTGCATATCCTGAGGATGAGTAGAAGGGAGTGGAGAATTGATAATAGAAGTTTTTTTACTGGAAACACAAAGTAAAAAAGCAGAACAATGTTTGTCTAATTCCTCACTTTCTGTCATGGCTATAGTCTACCTGAATGCGTGTGCTGGTACACAGGTTTTGTTTACACTGTATGTCCTGGTAGTTGTCAGCTTTCATTTGGACTTAGCTATCCTTGGAAATCAAGTGAGCCTTGTGCCACAGAATTCCCATCGCTTGGCTCTACTCTCTTGCAGGGAGAGGTCTGGGGACTTTTAAAAACCATCTATGAAGTTTATTTGGTAGCAAAGCTGTGGGTATTTTTGTTTTATATATGCAACGTTGTCAAATCAAAAGCAGTTTTATATACCACCTCGTTTGTTACTTTATGGGGAGAACCTGATCTTGTGACGAGTTCTGCCCGGAGGCACTTTCAGATGGCTGGCCTGGATTGTTTGTGATTGCAGGCAAAAGGAGCCCTGCAGGGCTTAGGCAGCACCAGCTGGGCTTCAGCCAGGGGTGTCCTTCATCTCAGCACTGCTGGCACCGTTTTCTCTGGACCCTGTTCTCATTTCACTGATGGTTAGGAGCTGAGAGGGGGCTGATTTCCTCATAAGGTTGAGGGGCAGTTCCCTTGTGTTTACTTGCTCATTTACCAAGGTAGAAGTGATGCCTGGAGGTGATGGGTTTTGTTCTCCTAGCAGGCTGTTGGGCACGCAGGTTCTCCCAAGTGTTTGGTAGGTTGTTATACTGTTAGCAGAAGTATACAAAAGGACAGGAATCATACAGTTAGGAGACCCAGAGATTGGATTGTTCTGGTACAGGTGATATGAGCTTTAGAGCTCCAGAGATCCCTTCTACCCCATGTCTCTGGGATGCCCATTCTTTGTGCTCTGTGTGTAGTACCACGTAACCCAGTGTTTGACCCTGATCTGAGTGCTGAAATGTAATGGTTTTTTGGTGAGTTTTCCAAATACTCATACTTGAAGGAGCTGTGCCTTCACTTCCCTGGATCTCTGAGAAAATGGCACTTGCTAGGACTGTCATGCATCTCTTATATGGCAAGACTCAGCTTTCTGAAGGTGTAAGGTTGGGCACAGTCATCCCTGAGTGGTGCTTGGTGGTTCCTATAAGACTGAATTTCTCATGCTCTCTTCAGCTTTTTCTCTCTGTGCTTTGGAAGGCTTGCATGTGCACATACCACAGTTGGAGCTGGCTTTTTTTCCTTTTTATAAGGAGGTCAGAGGAAGATAAAAGTAGTACTTGGACCAAGTAAGACCATACACGAAGAAGGACTTTCACTAAAAGCCCACAAAATTTATTTCCTGCCATTGCCAGGAGACTCTGTAATGTCATTTTTTTAGCCACAAGAAATATGTAGCTGACAGCAAGCAAAGAATTCTTGAACGAGGTCAGTGTTTTCTCCCAGCTCTGCCAGGCCTCAGCAGCCAATGTCCCTCACAGGCAGGGCTTGTCACAGTTTATTTCTTGAGATGTTAACTTGCTGATTTCATTATTTCTCCAACTTTTAGGAAGCCCTTGTGTTCAGCTTTCCCTTAGTATTGCAGAAACTGACACTTAGCAACATAACAAAATGCGTTACCTGGTATTCACACCTGCTGTCCCTCCAGTGCTCAGAAGCTGTGTGTTTATGCCACAGACCTAAACTGTGTTGCTTTGGGTTGGCTTTAAGAGTGTGTTCAGAGCAGAGCAATCTGTGCATTGAATAGCAAAAGCAAGTTGCTGTGCGTCACTGAAAAGAGTGCCACAATTGGAGCTCTGCTGCTAACTGTAGCCAGGAGAGATGGATGGAGATGGACACCTTACTTTGATATAGTGATTTGTAGAGATGTTCGGAAATACTGCTCTTAGCAGAAAAGACCTTTTGGGGGTGAAAAACCAGTCTCTGACATGCTGAGTTTTAATTAGGTTCCCTCACCGTCACTAGATGGAGGCTGAGTGGAGATCTGTCATCTCCCTGGTGTTGAACCCCTTTCTTCATTTCTCCCAGGTCTAAGAGACACAATTCAGTGTCAGTAGCTTTGCCAGCAGCTTTGATTTCTGCCCATTGACGTCTCTGATACCAAGCCTGCTTGATCTGTTCTAAAATACCAGCAGAACATGGCTGTGGAATTCAGGTCTGTTGAGGTAACATGCTCTGTCAGCTGGGAGGAGAGGCACCTGGCTGCCACTGCAGTCATCCTGTGAGCCTGGCACTGCCTGTTGTTAAAGCTGTCCTCTTTCCAGAGCTCACATCTGTTTTGCCAGAGCATTCAAACCTTGCCATTTTTTCTAGAATTACTTTGTTAGCTTACATATGTAGGAATGAATTTCTGCTGGTGGTGGCTCCAACTGAGTCACAGATAACTGCACAAAGATTGCTGTGAAAGCGGTAGGAAGATTTGGTACTATCATGTTCAGAGGAGGTGAACGTTCCTGCTGGTTGAGCACAAAAGGTAAGAAAAGAGCATAGGATTTTTCTGAGGAAAATGTTGTGTTTCCTGGCAAATCTTAGCTACTTTTTAAAACACGAATAGCTAACAATTTGAAAGGCAATTAAGTAGATCGCAGAAGAAAACAACCCTTCTAATTTACTTTGAACTGCAAATGCTGCTTCAAATCCCCTCAGTTCTATTCTGTGGTTAGAGGCAGAATCCCCCCAGCTCCCAGGGCTCAGCAGTACATTTCAATCTCATGGGAGGCTCTGTCAAGGATGCTTGGCTGACATCATTATAGGCTCATTAAGGACAATGGCGTTTGTAGCATAAGCGTGTAATTACTGATATTAATGGAATCGTGGCTTAAAGTCTGAGCTGTTTGGGGATTTTTAAAAGGCCGCTAACATTCCCTTTCAGTAATTTCTCTATTTATTTCAAAGTGCAGATGTCTCCTGGTATTAAAGCTTGCCAACTGCATTTAATGGCAGTGCACATACAGTGCTTCATAGTATGCTGCAGTAAAAAAATGGATATTAAAACTTGATTCTGGTTATTGCATGTTAGAGCAAGGGTAATGCTGGCCCTATGGAAATTGATGGCAAAGCCATTACCAGCTTCAATAGAACCAGAATTTCACTTTGCAGATCTGCTTCAGTTCTGTGGTACATAAACCATAGAGCTTCAGACAAATATAGTATTTGAAGATGTGAATATCTGGTCCTTGAAGGCAGCATCTGGAACAGACATTTAAGGATTCCTCCAGTTGTGCAAACAAGCTTTTACAGAAGTGATTAAGGCAAATTTAAATGAGGGCTATTTTCTTTGTCCATGTCTGTCTCACACACACAATATGTTAGAAATAAAACATCTAATTTGTGTTTTGCTTTCCTTGGTAAGAAGCTTGTGTCATGTTAATTGTGTTTTGGATGATGTGTTATTTTCAGGCAGCAAAAAGATTATAGTGTGTTGAAAAGGAGAGGAGACCCTGCATTTCCAGTGGGTCTGAGAGACATTCATTGCAGCCATGGTCTCCGAGCAGTTCTGTGCTGTATGCACTTCATAGAAAGGCAGCTAATGTTCAGGTAGTAGCAGTGCTGTTCCCAGTGTTCCACAGGTGTGCACAAGAAAAGCAAAGCAATAACAGTCATTTCAGTTGTCATCTGACCTTGCTCTTCTTGCCAGTTAGGAATCATTTCTCTGTTCTGCCATGGGCTAAGCTGCTGTGAAGGGCCAAATCATTGCTGCTGCATGATGTTGCTTGGCTGAGATGCTTGTGGCAGTACTTTGCTGTGCTACAAACATAGTTTTGGTTGTAGTTTGAACTTATTCAGGGAATGTAAGCAAGACAGGTTCCAGTTCATTGCAGATTTGATGCCACGTGTGTCCTGCAGGCAAAGATGAATTGTATTGAGTTGGCTTCAGATGATGTTTCATATCTAGAAGTTCAGTTCTAGCATATTTTTCTCCTATTTTGTTACATTTGTCAATGGGTGTTTTGTCACTGAACTTGTAGTTTTCTTCTCCGGACTTTCTTTGTGGATTTTAGTGGGTAAGGTTGTATCATTTGGTCTCCCATTCAGATAAAATGCAAGGATGAGACTTCTGAGCATTGCTGCTTCTAAAAACAAAGTATCTTCTTTGTACATCTGTGTTTTGTGTATTTGCAGCTGCTTGCTTGCAAGTTAAAATACAAGGTTTCAAAAGATTTTAAAAGCTCCCATTTCTTCTATGAAACCCGACCTAAGCTATTGAGAGAAAAATGGCTTTACCATAGGAATTTAAGATGATCTTCTCCTGTATAGTGTACAGACAATGAGAGTTACATGTACTGAAAGACTCAAAGCTAAATGTATAGTATCCATCATAAAACTGTTTGGCGCTTACAAAACAAGGGTCACCCTTTAGCCTGTGTTCTCTATGGAGCTGACCCTCATCTCTGGAAAAGATGTGAGAAGGAAAGCATTGTGTGTGGTTGTGCTTCATCATGCCCTGAGCCTCACGAGTAAGCCATTGTCAAATTAGAGCTGCAATTTGCTTTCGAATTTGAAAATCATTTATGAAAACCTCCTGTTTCCATTTAAGCACCACTAATGAGAATGAATCCTGCCTGCTACATGATTTGTTACCAGTTCTCTTGGCTAAACTGTGCGTTCCCTCCATGTCAGAGAGAATGTTCTCCTCCCATAGCTCTGGTATCCGTCTGAAAATGCAAAATGAGTTTTGCTTTTGGCCTTTCTTGCTGCCATCTTCCCTAGCATGGAATATTTCTGGTAGGCATGGTGTCAGGGAGAGCTGACTTGTCAAATGTGATGGGAAGAAGAGGGTTCTCTGTGGTCTTCTGAGTACTCAGCTAGGAAATGTTGCTTTTCGTAGCAGCTTAGGGCTGTTGCTCAATCTAAAAGTCTTCAGAATGAAATGTAATAATCTGAGATTAATGGTACTGTATGGTGTACAAATGGCCCGACTTTAATCCTGGGATTATGGAAATGCATTCTTAAGAAAGCAACTCCAAGTTTTAAGTAACAGCTCAGAGTGGCATTTTTTTTCCTGTAGATAAAGACCAGTGATTCCTTAGAAAGCATTTCTTTCAGAGCCTTATGGGGTTTTCCAACAGAGCCTCCAGTAGTTCCTTGTTTCTCATTGCTGTTACTCTGCAATGTCTGGAAGTTTTGTCCTGCCTTGAGAACATACTCTCAGTGGTACAGAAACAAGAGCCATGCATTTGCTTTGGAGGGCAAGCATCCAGGAAAGCCGGCCGAGGCAGACAGGGGAGCAGGAGCCAGGCAGTGAGGTACCTTGGATTTACAGAGCAGACACCAAAGAGGAGCAGCCAGCAAGTACCAGCTGCACTGCAGCCTCTTCCGGGCAGCAGCTGTTTGGCTCAGCCCAATACAAACAGTGGTTAGGAGGACCAGAACAAGAATGCAGAAGCGTTCCCAAGGAGGGAGGTAATGCCCGTAGCATCAAGCGCGGTTTTGTTTCATTTGGAAGTGCCTGTTATGATGTTAGCTCTCCAAGACATTTTGGATGCAAAGTCTTCGTCACTCTGATTTTTATCTCCTTAGTGTCCCTTTGAATCCCGCTGTCCTCCAAATAAAACTGAGAATAGATGCAGTGTTGAGGACATATATGTAAGCACAGACAGCAAGTCACTTGAATACATCTGGCATGGACCAAGAGGCACTCTTGACTTTTGTGTGCATAGTCTTGAGTCGTTTGTCTTCTGTATGGTTGCTGGAACTTCATGAAACATATTAATGCTGTCATTGAACTTCTCTCAGCCTTATATGTCCCAGGCCTAACTAATACTTTGTTATTTTTAAACTAGTGTTTGGAAGGGCAACATACACTGTAGATAATTACAGTGAAAATAGAACGTAGTGCAGAAATCATCTCCAAAACCCAAACTGGTTGCAGACAGATGTGACCAGTAATAGCATACATTTATTCAAAGTCTGCTGTATGCTTGACAGACAAAGAGTTGTGGGCAAGAAACAGAGGAAGATTGTTGGTTTTGGAAAGCCCCTGTATAATACCCACTGCTTGTGAAATAGATGTGGAGATAGAATAGAGAAATAGAACTAGGAAGTGTGGGAGGAAGAGCGATTATAAAGTGGGAACTGTCTCACTTAGGAGGAGTGGAGAACAGGCATTTGCCAACAATAAAGCGTGCAGAAGAGTGAGATTGTCCACAAACAAGTAAAGGGCTTTGAAGTACAGCACACAGTGGAAATGCAGCTCTGAAGCTGTCTCTCCTCAGGAAAGAGACCAAATTTAGTAATATTTTAATAGTGCCAGATAGCTTTTTTTCTTCAATGGTAGCACTGCATTCTTTGAAACAAATTCAGCTGAGATTAATCAGAGGAGTTCCCAGAAGGGAACGATAGACTCCTGTTATGATCTGTAGCAGTATTTAATTATGGAATCGATGCTATCTGGGTTCTAACTAAACTCCATAGCTGCAGTAACCAGTTAGGCTTTAACTTAGTGTCTGGTAGGAGTGAGTTCTTGCATGAAAGAGTGACCTTCATGATCTTTCACACAACTTCATTGACGGTATGTGCAGAGAGCACCTTGAAATACACCTGCTTGTTTTCTTGTTTGAACTTCATGCTTTCACAGCTTCAGAGTACTTCATTTTTTTTCTTATGGTTGCTTTAAGTTTTTGTCTGGCAGCCCTACCTGGATTCTTTATAAAAGTACAATGTGCATCATTCAGGTCTTCTTGGTTTCCCTAAGCTCTGTGTGTGTGTACACAACACAAATCCTACCTTTTAGCAGATTTTAATCATGATGATAGTCTTACATCTGAGATGATTATTTAAAGTCTTACAAACGCATTTAGAGTTAATTCTGGTCAGATGGAGTTATTTGCTTCCAGTCGGGGTTAATCCTTTTGCCAGATTTTTAGCTGGCCAACACACAAAGCTTATTATCTGAATTAAGAGCCCAGGTGCTATTATGAGTGCACACAGATTATCACCAACTCCCACTGGACCAAACAGAACTCCTGAGCCTTCCAGGTTTTATTTTTAAGTCAGTAACTCCTAGGGTAGGAGGCGTGATGAAATGAACAGTATGTTTTTGTTTTTAAACTATACTAAAACTTAGTAACTGTCTTTAAAACTGAGATTAAAACTCAGAAGTTATTCTGTGCTTATGAGGCTTGTAGCCTATCTACTGGGATGGAAAGGCAGGCTGCAGAAGTCTGCTTTGTTCTCATAAAGGGATCAGAAAAGGGCTTAGAGGACTCTTTGGCACCTCAGTCTCCTTTCAGAGACTCCTAGAAAGCAGTAGGTCCTATTCTCTGAATGCAGGGGGGCCCTTCCATACAGTTGTGATTATGCAAAGGCAAGGTAGATGGATAGCCAGAGGTTATATAGGAAAGACTCACCGATGCTGAGGCTCACAGTCAAAATGCTCATCGATGTTAAGGCTTGCTGTAGAAACTCCACACAGGAACAATCTTCAGAAAGAGATGCTGCCTTAGAGGTGGTCAGCCCTTAAATGGGATCTAGGAGAGAGGTAGAGTTTCCACAGTTGAAGGAGAACATGGTTGGGCTGATGATCAATTTTTGCAAATTGAACACCAGCCCTGATAAGATCATTAAACATCTGTTTTTGGGACACCCTTATGGGTCCCAACTGAGGGGCTCGTGGAGCCGGCCTCTTAGCTTTAATTACTGGCAGAACTTCAGCCTCTTCCAATATTTGGATGTTACATTTAGTCCGCAGGCACTCCATTTCTCCCAGATTGGCCACTAACTGAGCTGCCTGCATTTTCCCATACAGCCCCACTATGTTTTTATCCAAGCATCAGGATGGGTCTGTTCCAGATGTGTATCCACTGTAGCTAGAAGATCTTTCAGAGAATCCTATATGGGAGCATTCTGTCTTTGTTCATAGCAAGAGGGGCACACAAGCAACTCAGTGTCTGCACCATGGGAGGTGGAAAAGGCTTGTGTTAAATCACATCTCCTCTTTTCTAAGAACAGTCGTGAGTGCTTGAACCTGGAGTTTTTGATCAGGATCAGGAGCTCAGGAGCTAAACAGGGTTGGAAAATAGCTGTTTTGCTGTCCCTGGCAGTCTGGGGCCTATGTCTTTAGCAGGGTATCTCCTTCACATTAAGAAAATACATCATGCGCTTCTCTTTGCTTTTGCTAAACCATGTGTTTGGTACGTGCTTACCAGCTGTAACTTTCCAGCAGGCAACCAAGGTGCTGTTGTATGGGAAATCACAGTTAGAACCTCTGATTAATCAGCTGAGGCAAGTGTTGGGTCAGCTGCAGGAGCACAGGTGAGAGTAATGTAGCTGTGCTCCTGGAAGGGGTGGACCTCGACTCCACCTCCTCTAAGACCTCATTTAAGGGCTGACCACCACTGAGGCAACACCTCTTGGAGATTGCTCCCCAGTGGAGACTGCCTCAACTTTCTGGTCAAGGCATTGATATTGGTGAGTTTTCTTTACTAATAACCTTTGACTATCTACCATAATCTTTGTTAACATCTTTATATTAGCCACCCTTACAGTTGTATACTGCATAGGTAACAATTTCCTATTCTCATACCAACATAGAGAAATGTGGATGCAGAAAGAAAAGGAAAGTAAAGGTGCTATTGCTTGCAGAAAAATGGGTAGATGCAATGCTTCTCTTTGCGTAAAATTCTAAGGTAGTTAATTGTGGCTCTAGGAGAATAATAATAATAATAAATTGTGAAGAATTATGCTTGCACATGTAGAAAGGAACCATTTACATTCACACAGAACACGGAGGTAATACTGCAGGTGCTGAAAATGGAGCATTAACCCAGCTGGGAAGTCTCTGGCAGCCTTGTGACAGGGTATGTCTGTTATAAGTGTCATGTTGGTTTATTGTGATAATCCAGGACAGGAGTTACCCACAGTGTGTCATTTGTCAAGAGGTTAAAGCAAACATGTAAAAAGTGTGTATGCAATCCCTTCTTGTTATCTTGCATGTGCAAGTCTGTAAGCAAGAAAGTAAGCATGCAAACTTCTTCATGGAGAACAGTCTGATGTCCTATATGTTGTCAAATAATCAGCATTTGATTCCCTCCAGCAGCCCTGTCCCTTCTCCTGGCAGGTGTAATAACCATTACTGTCCATCATCCTCCTGCAAATTCAGGACCTCTTTACATGGCTCAAAACCAACAGCCCTTATGACTTACGAGCCTCTCCAGGTCTGAGTAGTTGATATAAGAACTTGCCTGTTGGCTTATAAAAGTCGATTCCTGTAACTAACTTAATTTCTTAGGTAACAGGAACCTAAGAATAAGATGGGTCTGGGTTAAAAGAAAGGAAAAAAGCAAGGAACAAAAACAGAATTAAAAACAACTCTGAGTCTCAGCTGTGGCGCTTTTGTCTGATTCTGTTAGAAATTGCCTTTACTTGCTTGTAGCACTTGCTACATCCTGCCAAAGACTTGATGCACCTACTTTGTTTTGTATGAAATCACACTATTGAATTTGACCCATTAACAACAAGTTAACGGGTGCCTTGTCTGTGCTTCCCTCCCAGCAGTGGCCGGTGCAGTTTTTCTAGGGCTGTGTGCACTCTAGGTATGCTTGTAAACACATTTCTGTGTGATCATAGAAGTGGAGGGAAATGATCTGCAGCTTGGGGACTGCCTGAAGTTCACACTGCCTTTGTGCAGGTTCAGGGGTAGCTCTGCAGAGCCAGGAGTGGTTCAAAGGGCGAAGAGGAATGTAAGCAAAAGAGTGCGAGTCCACCAGAATGGAGCAGCATGAAGCTTTTACTGTTCTCTCTATCCCCTCATGTTGCAGGCCTGTTTAGTTAGATGTGAAACCTTTATCACAGGTTGAAATTGTGTGGGTATGGGCCATGAAACTCAGCCAAAGGTGACTTAGAACCTCCAGGAGCTCTCGAATCAGCAGGAAATTCAGTAGCCTGCAGGGGTGTACATCAGGTGATGCTAATCATATTTAAGATGTATCGTGTTCTCCACACTCTTCCTGTTCTCTCCTACAGCTGATGGTGTGGATAAGGAAAAAGCTGAGTAGATTATCTATCTTGAGTTAACTTCTGGCAGCAGTGCTGGTGGTATCCTGAACAGGGGGAAGACATGGTGATGTGGTTGGAAACACATAGAAATGTCAAATTAGCAAAATCTACATGCAGTAAAGCGGTTTGATTGCGTTATGTGAAACTAGAAGCTTAAGGCTCTTCAAACTTCCTTGTGTCCTGTGCTGTCTGGTATTTTCATTGGTGTGTTGGGGTGATAGAATAGAGGCTGTGTGTATTAAATCGGTTCATGACAAGCTGAATGGGTCTCCAGCTGTGCATGAGGAGGGGATTGGAATGTAATGCCTTCAAGGTGCTCGATGCTCCTCTGACACTTTGCAGGCGCTGTGGTGAGTCCATGATGTTTAGTCTTTTTGCGTGGGGTTAAAACTACTGCAGTAGTAAAAACAAAACATAAAAGAGGGTAGGATTCACACAGGAGCGTGGTTCAGAGCTCTGTGTCTTCAGGCTTATGCAATTAATGTAGCCCATGTAGTCAGATCAGGTTGTTTTGCCTGAGCACTCGTCAACTCAGTACCTAGGAGTTCACCAATGTACTTACTTGTCTAAAACCATTCAGACATCATTCTTTGAATCTTCATTCTGTGATTAGAATTCCAGTCGATCCTTTCTTTGTCCTGAAAGTCTGATGACAGAAAAGGCCCTCCTGGTTTCTCCCACCTATCCCAAACACCTACTGCTGCGTGGACTGAATTTCCTTCTGGGGGTGCCTCTCTCCTTCAGATTCCAAAGGGAGCCCAGGCAGCTCTGTCAGGCAGCTAAAGCTGGAAAAAATTAATCTCGCCTTAAGTGGGGAGATGAAAGGCTCCTATTTGCTTGAGCCATTATGTTTTAAATGTGGTTAAGAGTTGGCAAGTACTGATAGAAGAAAACATATTGCTCTCCAGGAAGAGCAGTACCCCAGGGACTATCAGGCCCACTCTGCTATAGCTTGATGTCTTTTGAGTAGCGTGTGAGGATCTATCTCCCTGCGTATTTATCTTCCAAAAGCTGACCTTTCACTCTCTTTAATGTGGTGCCCGTGATGTGGCTCAGCCAATTGCTGCAGCAAGCAGGCACTTGGTCACATGCGCTGTCATGAGATGTGTGTGGAGTGCAGTGCAGTGTTCCTGCACCTCTTTACACCCCCTGGATCAGCCCCTGCTTATCCTTTTATCAGTCAGGCTTCCCACACAATCCAAGTGAACTGTTGTCACAGGAGAGAGCTTTTTCATAACAGCTGTTTTGGCTGTGAAAGTTTTGGTCCCCAAGGTGCCGAATGGGGCTTGTATGAATTCTCAGCACTGCTCAAAAGTGGAGGATGCCTTTCCTGGCCTGGCTAGGTGAGCTGCTTCCAGTAATACCAGTGAGAATGTGTGTCGCTGCCAGAAGGAAGAATGCTGTTGTTTCCGTAGTGGTGCGTGCTGGGGTGCATCCCTCCCTGAGCCATTTAATGTTCTCAGAAAAATAGCCTATGGAGAAGCTGAGCTGCTTTTCTGCAATTTATGGAGGTCAGGGGACTTGGAGGAGCCTGACAGCTGCCAGAAGCTGGCAGAGGAAAGGCATGAGGACTGAGAAAGGAAGAAGGAAGCCTCTTCTTCTGGTGCCCATGAGAGGCTGAGCTGCTCAGCTCGCTGTTGGTTGTGCTTAGCTGCACTAATTAGGGGTGTCTGTAGGTAGATCGGGGGTGACCAGGGAACAACGCCCAACGTCAGGCATCCAGATCCTTCTTGCCACCAAGTGTGAGTTAATTATTTAACTTATTTATGCCTGTAAGGGCTCTTTTCCATTGCGTTGTTTTCTTGTTTTGGTGTCAGGTTTTGTTTTTTTTTTGGGGGGGGAGGGAAAGTTAATGTTTACAGACATTTTTCCCCTTATAAAATGAAATCTGTTTCTAGAACTGATTTACGTCTTCCTCAGCAACACTAGAAATTCAATCAGAGCAGGCAGTTGGCAACAACTCTGGACTCAGAACTGAGATTTAAAAGTGAAATTCGGCTACAGACTTGAAGAGGAAGAAGCTCGTCAGGCTGGGGTAAATGTAGGTCGAGCAAACTAACAGCCAAAAAAAATGAAAGGAAACTTCATCTTCACATTCTTGATTTAACTGAAGTAATTAGTAACAGAGGTGACAGCTTCTTTGACTGTATAATAGCAAATATCTCTTTAATTAGAAGAAACTATGAGTAGTTGATGAATCCTCAGCCATACAGATGTCCTGGGATCTGCAGAATGAGAAACATCTTTCCAACAAGCATTGGTAATGCGATCCACATTGCACAGTTTATAACACTGCCATCAAATTTCAATTCAGCCCAATGCATCTTGATATTAAAACCTCCTTGTCTCCGAACTGACATTTTAAGAAAAACAAAAGGCAGCTTGGATTTGGAGCACCAGCCCTGGCCCCTGTGCCAGACCACCGTCCAGCCATCACGGCGTAGGAGCTTCGCCTGTCCCCGGTGCCAAGACGTACAGAGACCCACCCAAGTCTGAGCTGAAGTCATTGCAGAGCTCTGGGTAAATCTAGGGGATTCAAGGAAAAATGCAGCCTTGCTGCTTGCTGGGAGGAGCGTTTGTTTCCTTGTTGTCTGGTTGTGTTTCCTCCTGTATCTTTTACTAAGTTTTGTGGGTTTGAAAGTGGTGTCCCCATTGTCGGGAGTTATTTAAAGGCATGTTTTTATTCAGCTTTACCAAAAGGTGGAGAGAGTAGGAGATCTACATAAATAGGTCTACGTAATTATGTCACATCTGTGCAGGTGACTGTAGATGTATCACGTCTTCCTACCTGTGATTTAACCCACATTTCTTGTCACTGCTGGGAGATGCTACCTCCGTCTCAATGAACAGGAATTACACTTCAGAAGTTAAGAGGTACCTTGGGATAAAAGGATTAGTGATCTAGAGACCTACAGAGAGTTAATGATGTCAGTTGCTCTTTCCAGAAGGGGAAATTTCAGTCCCTCTGATGTATGTCTGCGCAGCCGATTTGCTTTGCCATTAGGAGAGATTTGTTGCTGCTAATTTCCTGTACATCTGCTCGTCTCTCAGAAGCAGCATCTTCCTGATGATAGGTTAAAATGAGCCTGCCGCTGTCTGCTGCTGGACAGTCACAGGCAAACAGTAGCAAAGTGTGCTTTTCCAACAGGGAGAACAGAGAGGAGCACCCCGTGTTAATGAGGTTTGAGTTTCGCTGTTGGCTGGAACCTTCAACAGAGCTGAAGCTTAATTCGTAGAACTGGGATGTTATAGGCAGCTTTACTTGCAGCTATTTAATAATGATTTTGACCTGAAGTTAATTTCAGTTACTTCATTCTATCGTCTTGTTAGTCTTGAAAGTCATTCCTTATTCCTGCTGTTAATGTGCATCATCGCTGACTGAAATTTAAGTTGCTGTTGGCCAAATGTCATTTTATCCCTTCAAATCATATTAGAATCCATTACCTGATTGTAAAAGACATACTCTTGGGAGACACAGAAATGTGTTGGAAGGTAAATCCCATGCTGTGTGTTCAGCTCAATAACGCATCTGCTAACGTTTGGGCTGAAATACTGTTTAATAGCATTGTGGAATACGATGGACAGAGTACATGCTTTTTAGGAAAGCTGTTGCTGTTGATACAGGATGCAAGAAGACAGGGGTTTCAATCCAGGGGTAGATTTTATGCCACATGTTCTAGGGTAGAACACAGCATAATCAAATGAATTGCCTTCATTTAAAAAAGGTTAAGGCTGTAACTCAGTTATAACTCAACCGGCCAGTTGCTCCTGCTCAGGATTTTGAAGTTCACTTGCTTTCCTGCGTACCCATCTGTGTGGGCACATTTGCTGCTAAGAAACTGCTTTCCAAGGAAATTCCTGCATGAAGAAAAGCTGTCACCAATGTGCAGTGAAGTTGGCTGTGACATACCTAGTGGGCTCCAAAGACCTCAAAGGATGGAGATCTCACTGCATCTCCGGACAAAGTGTTCTGGTGCTTTGCTGTCTTTTGTACTCGTTAAAATGAGAAAGCAGAGTGCAGCTGCATTAGCAAATGGATTTTGAGCCCTGGTGTTATGTTGATCCAGCGTTTGGAGAAAGCCTTTACTTAAATTTCCTTTCACTCATCCAAATTTTTTTTCATGGGAAATCTGGTCTAGAGAGAAAGAAGGTTTTGGTGTGTGTTTTTGTTTTTTTTTTTTACAGTCTAGACCATCTCATGATACTGGATCCAAGGAGCACATCTATAAAACCCACATTGTTTGTGAGCTTTGGTTGGCTCTCTGCTTTATGTGGCAGAGCTGCAAAAGCACAACAGCGGAAATAAGGTGTTTGTTGGTAGTAACACTGCCCACTCCAGTTTGTATCACTGGAAGCTCAGTCTCCAGTTGGGCTGTAATTCTGGGAATCCAGAACTTGCCTGCAGTAGAAAGAAGACCTGAGGTCTTGCAAACAAATATAGAAACTTCGGGTTAACATTTTGTTAGAGAAGCAAAGAATCTGGATTATATCCTCTTCGGTTTTCCTGGACCCTATTCACACGCCCTACCTAAATTACATGTTTTTGCAATTACAGATTGCAGTTGCAAAACTAATAGCCTGCAGATGTTATGCAAAAGCAGGGCTCTGCTGCAGTGAATTAGAAAAGGAGGGGAATACGTTTTATTGGTAGTAGTAATAAAACAATTAATTCCTTTTGGGTCTTACAGCTTTGTAAAATCTACACATATAATTGGCAGATTAGTCTGGAAGTTATGGATGAACTGCATTTTTCTGCTTATCCAGCCAATGAGAAAGACACAAAATAGTGGAGAAGTGTCATTTTTAATAACCTGGGGGAGGAGGGAAGTGTTACTAAGGTGCAAGTTTGTGAGAGAGCCTTAAGAAAATGAGATGCTGATCAAATGTAACAGGAAGAACTGTTCAACCAATATAAGCCGGGCTATTTTCTTTGTCTTCATATACACACTTCTTTTCCAGTTTATCTCAATGCTCAGCCTTCACAAATAACACGCGAATTATCAAAGCAATTTAATTCCTTAAAAATCCTCCTATATGATTTTAACCAAAACTGTTTACTTGAACGTAGAATTCTGTTCTTCACATCCTCTTACTTTGCGTTTAGGAATTTTTTTTTAATCAGCTGCCAAACCAAAATTACATCATAGCAAATGCATGCATTGTTCTTTACTTCTGGGTCTTGCAAAGGAGTTCTGCAGAGAAATGTAATTGGCTGCATTTCTGTGCAGTCTGTCCTGTGTCCTTGTTCACAGGGGTTTGGGTTTTCTCTCCTATACCTTTTTTGGTGGGGGGGGCTGGGGAGATGAACCTGGAGAGTATATTTATGGTAGAAATACAGTCCTAATGAGGTGCCAGCACCTCCTTCTCCTTCACTGCCATACGACCGGCTTTGCTGTGCCCATTTGTGTGCCTGAATACTTATGTACTCACAAGCTTCTGCTAACTGTGATTTGCCTTAGTTGTTTCCTGTTCATGAAAGAATGCTGTTTGTGTCTAGTGCCTTTTATTTAGGATGTGTTGCAAGTCAGAAGTGAGATTCAAAAAGCTTAGCTAGAAATGAAGCAGGTTTGCCTGAGGTAATTACAGCATGAGAGCTTTGCAGAGGAATGGGAGGACTGAGGTCATTTGGCAGCTGGTGTCACTTTGTTAACAGGATTAAGATAGACGTTTCAGTAGGACATAAGGTCAGCTGGCCTGGCTTCTGGAAGTGTGCTTGTATTCTGATTCCTGAAGAGAGACAGAAGGTCTTTCTCAGGAGCTGCTAGTTATATTCTGCTATTTGACTCATAAATACTGAGAATTATCAGCATGTTTCGCTGTTATCTTACGGCTCTATAACTTCTCATATTTGGCCTTGGAAGGTGAATAATGAGGTCCTAAACCATGACAATAAATTAGTCCACTTTAACTTCTGCTTTTTAGGTTTGTTATGGTCTGTAAGGTAACATAGCATAAATTTAATGCAACAGGAGAAGGGACAAAACAAAGTAGTAGCCCTGTACTAGTGATGTTTACTGTCTTTGTAGGGAGTGCTTAGTTCATAGTAGTAGGTTTCCATATCCTCATTAGTCTCAGTAATCATTTTAGTTCTTATTCCAGAAGAGGTCCTTGGCCACTGGTTCTCTTTTAGACTGTGCAAATGCTTAGCACTGCCCTTCATCGACCTGCAGCAGTGCTGCTGCTGGAAGAGAATGGAAGAAACTCCTCAACAAAAAGCCTTGTGATAAGGTGAATTTTCCATTCCTCTGAGGTCTCTGGGATTTTCACAAGGCTCTGGTTCACACTGAGATGCTTCCCAGTTGGTTTAGTTTTGCAGCCCAGACTGTATCACATCTGGCAGTAGCACAGTTGATAGCAAAAGGCACAGAGGACCTCCCCATTAAATAGTTTCTCATATGGGAACTGAGCTGGATGGCCATTCTACTGTGGCGATAGTGTCCAGAAGGAGAATAGTTAGGTGTTATTTATAAAAGCTAGACTGGGAATGTCAGAAAAGTGTAATCTTACACTACAGGATTTTTTATTGACTGTGGGATTGAGTTATTTCTGGTAAAACACTTAAATAAAAAGCATATCTCATCACTTCATTGCTGTGTGCGATGTATAGGCTGTAAAGAAACACCTGTGCATAGAAACACTGGGTTTGGAACAGCACTGGTGTGAGTAGGAACACTTCTGGCCAAAATAAAAGCAGAAAAAGAAGTTCTGTTCTCGCTCCTTCTGAGAGCTTTCCTGTTGTGGGACAGTTTCCCTTCTCCCCAGTCTCAAAATAGCATTAAAACTTAGAGAAGAGAAATAGGATTCTGTGGTTGGGAGGTGGGAGCTGAATCTTCAATTATAAACTCTTCTTTAATGTGCAGCAAAATCAAACTGAGATGATATGTGCAGCCGACACCAAGTTTAGCATGTACTGAACTGACACTCGTTCAAATTAAGCTCAATTGTTATAATTAAACCAAAAACTTAAGAGCTACTGCTGTGGCCTTTCAAGGCGAGTTGCCAGGAGATGGTGCAAAGAGGCTCAGACCTCATGAATTCTTAGTGCAGATTTCCTGTAGCTTCCTTGCAGTAGTTGGCCCATCTTCTGCTCGCTTCCATTCACATCTTTGCTTGACGTGTATTTGCTGTGAGGATCCTTGATGGGGTGGGTGAATGCACTTGGGCTTATAAAGCCTAGTGTTGAAATAGTGATGGTAGTAAATGATACTCCAGCTCTAGAAACAGTGCAGCTTTTACAGCTTGTGATAGAATGGGTAAACGCTGTGGCTGAGAATCACAGTTTATATAGAGCTTTTAACAGTTTTCCTCTTTTATTCCCTTCTCTTAAACCCATCCCCTTACTTTTGTGATGCAAGGGTTGCTCTGCTCTGGTAGGACAGAAGTAGTTTTGGAAACAGCCTCCAATCCACAACGACTGCCCTGTTTCATATCCTCCAGTAGCACAAACAATATTGCAGGAACCGGTGGTGTTTTCAAAGGGCCATTGGTGTATCCATCCTCAGGACGCCATCTGGTTGCCATCACCCAACCAAACAATAGTGACATTATACAGCCGTTTCCTGTACAAATTTGTAAACTTCCATGCACGTCCTTTTTCAGTTGTTCTTCGAACTGACAGAGGAAACCAGAAACAGATATGCCAAGACGTGATTCTCATTTACACCGTGGTCCTTGTTGTGTGCTTGGCAGTGCTAGGAGCTGCTGTGGAAAATGAGAATCAGCCCTTAGGCCATGCTTGTGCTTGCAGTAAGATCTCTTCCTTAGGGAACAGCTTCCTTTTGTGTCCAAGAGCAGCTGAGGTTCAGGTGCCACTGTGTTGAGAACCAGGTTCTATCCAAAGGCCATAATGCAGCTCAGGTTCCTTGGCCTGCTTAGGAGATCAGAGTGGAAATGTTGTGTCTCTGGCAGCAGCCAGGCAGCTCAAAACAGTTACTCTGAAATTATCAGAAGGTGTGAACTCAGTGGTAGAAGAAAAGCTGGCTCATTGGGCCTCCCAGCAGCCCTCCTGTCAGCTTTGGGTTTTAAGAAGCCTATCTCCTCAATGGCTTTCCCAGGGCAGCCTCTGGAGTTGATGCAACTTTTTGGGCCTCTGGAAGCACGCTTCAGTTTCACGGGCCAAAAGCATTGCTCTTAAGATGTTCCAGTCTCATCTCATTGACTTGAGATTCCGGTAGATGTCCAGAAAAACTAAGGTTAAAATGTGGCACCTAGGTTTTTGTGCACAACTTTTCTGATCAAATAAGTACTTGCTTTGTATCTCCCTCATCCTGAGGTCATTGGTAGTTGTTAGGTAAGTTTTTAGCTATCAGGACTTGCCAGACACTACCAGGGGTAGCACACAGTCAAATAAAAACAGTGCCTCCAGCAACTCTGGGGATGTGCCAGTGTGAAAGCTGGATGTGGGAAGCTCCTCAGCCTTCAAGGGCAGAAGTTGTAACAGGCTCCAAGAATCACAGTTGTGAAGATTGGAGCTGGAAGAGGTCGAGGCATGGTTCCCCAGGAGACCTGTTAGTCATAAACAGATGAAAAAATGCCCAGTTACAGTATTTGTTTATTGCAAGAAAATTTCTAAAGCTGCCTGGACAGAATACCCATTGGCATGCTGAGGCGCCTGGCTCTGCTTGCCCTCTCTGCTTTGCCTGTGTCTTTGTTAGCTGCAAGATTCTAGCACATTGCTTGGTTCCAAGGCAATGGTAAAGATCAAATCTCATCAGGGCAGATGACAAGAACTGCACTCTAAGATTTTCCTATGGTATTTTAATCCAGTCTCTGTGGAGCTTTTATTCCCGTAAAACAAATGTCCCTTGTTTTTGAAAACATTGTCCTTAGTTTGTCAGAGATGAGACTCTAATAGAGGGCTGGGCTCATCCAAATATCTTGGCAAAGCCTTTGTGAGAAGAGATGCATCAATAGGGCCTGCAGCTTTCACGCTGTAACAGAGCATACTTGGATCTAGTCATGTTTGTTCTTTTCAGGTAGGTAAGGCTTTTGAATAATAATCATCCATTCCTAAGCACATCAGCTAAGAAGGTAAGAAAAATCTCAAGAAGTCATGCATCTAGGTGGTAGGTGCTTTTGAGAAACAAGCCACATGTCATATGACTCAGGCTGAAGCAGCTGGAGCGTCCAGCCTTGGAATATTCTAGCACAGAGGAATAGGGTTTCCATTGCCATCTGACTGTGGGGGTTACAAATACATGAGGCTCCAACCCTTAATCCCTGTTAAAGCCTTGACATTGATCTTATGGAAGAAGCCTTAAAATCTCTATTGCGGTTCCATGTGCTGCTGAGTCCAGGAGCAGATCAGCAGAGACTGGAGTAGCTAAGGAAGTGAAAACATTCAATGAGGATATTCATTCTATAGCAGTACCTAATTTCTAAAAGCTTTAGTTTAATGTCTATAATTAACTGTGGTTGATTTATCCTAATTTTATAGTGCCCTGAGTGCTTTGTGGTGGTTAGTATTAATGAATGTGGTCATTATTCAAAGTTTACAAATAACTTCAGATTTCATCCCCAGGAACAAACGTGTTTCTGTATCCCAGCTTAGTAAAGAAGGGGAATAAATTTGTGGCTGGATTTTTGGTATCCATATCTATATTTATCTATCTGTCCATCTCAGCTGGCTTCAATAGCACCAAACTGTAGAGATGATCAAAAGCAAAATGAGAATGCTGAAGCTTGGGACTCATTTGAAATATTGTCTTTCCAGGCTGTGTTTTTCCAGTCGTTATGCCAGCACTTTCAGGTCTGCGTCGTCTATTTAAATTGTCATCCCATCTAAGTGCAAATCTTGGCCCAAGCCAGAGCCATCTGTTGTTGGGTAATAGTTGTGATTTATTTTGCCTCTGGTTGACGTTCATGCTCATGGGCCAGATGCTGACTCGTAGGATTTGCTTTTATTCATTTTCAGTTTTATGCCGTGTGTTAATATCATGAACAGCATTTTAATTTTGGATATTTTGGTCTAGTGTTTAAAATTAGAGCTGAATAACGCTATCACATTCCCCTCAGGGTTGCAGTTCAACATACTTCAGAGCAAGATAGGAAAGGACAAAACATTTTACATGAGTCATGCATTCACGCTGTGTTCCTACATGTTTAAATTCTTCCTAATCACTAATATAACATTCGTGTTGAATGCAAATAATTTAGTATTACTTTAAAACAACAAAACTTCAGGACTGTTTGAAGCTTCATAGGCTGCTGAGAATGCTGCAGGTAGCCAAAGTTGTTGAAATATTTATGACACTCTGCATCATTGATGCAAGTTAGGACCGAGTATCAGAGGGACTTTCCTGCAAATTAAAGATGACAAGGAGATGGATGCATTTCTTTAAGTCCAGGTTAAACAATAACTCATAACAGGCCTTTGTAGTGAAGATGGGCTGTATCCAGGTTCCAGACTGTCTGCTCCTCTTGCACACTGGCTCCTGCCAGCACTTGGGGCTTACAGCTGGCTGCCTGTTGTGGGTGTCTTCTCCAGAAGAGTTGTGACACAACTCCAGCGTGTGCTTGGTTGCACAAGTGTGAGTGAAAATGACTTCAGTGTCTCACTGTCTGCTGTGGAAGCAGCAGTCCTTCCCACGCTGTTCCATCTGCTTCAGGAGGATGGAGCAGCAGCAGGTGAATTGCTGTGTGGATGTACCTCTTTCCTGCTCAGTCTTAGGAGGCATTTCAGAATCTGGAAAAGATGCTTAGCAAACAGCAGGATATTTTTTCACTTAGAGCTTGAGTTAGGCATTCACACTGTATTTATCAACTCTATGAACATAATCCTTCGCTCTTAATTACTGAGAGAAAATACGCTTCTCTCACAGCATCCACTGCATATTAAGGTCTTATAGTGAAGCAGCTTGCAGGCTGAGAAAAAAATAAACAAAACTCAAAAGAAGGCTGCATTTTTCCCAGTTCTGCATCTGGAGCTTCTGTAGATGCAGCTTCTGCTGCTACAGCCAAGGGTTGTTTGGATGCTTCTGTTTTACAGCAGCACCCAGCCACCTCACTATGAAATAAACTGCTAAGCACAGCTTTGCCTTCCTCAGTAAGTTTTGTCAGCAGAGCTCGTAGAGCTCATAACCCTCACCGATACGGCCCTGCTGCAAGAGGCATGTGGCGTGAGTTGACACAGATAGGGCAAGAGGATATTTATATATAAAGCAGACATCACTGCCAGTAAAGGCTCCAGTTCGGCAAAGCCCTTAACCACATGTTTAAATATCATTGAAGTCAAGCTCAATTACTTTAATCATATACATAAGTACTCTGTTGAATGAGGGCCTAATAGCAGTTTGCATCTCTTTCCACATGATCAAGGCTTTTTCATATTGTGCTTCATGAGATAGGGATTTCTTCTTGGTTACACAGCATGAGCAGCTGCTGTGACTTTTGGAAGACTCCCTCTACAACTTGAAATTGCTAAGCTGTCGTAAATAGTTTTACACAGAATGCCTGTAACACAGAATGGAAAGGAATTTTCCCAGCTCTATGCTTCTAGGGTGGATTTAACAGATCTTTTCCCCTGTTTTTTTTCAGGACCACCTGTTACTGCCAGCCACCACACATAACAAGACTAGAAGGCCAAAGATGTCTATAGTGTTGCCAGCTGTAAACATCAATGGTAAGTGCAAAACTTGAAAGAGAGATCGTTGTGAGAATGATTTCAAAGAAATGCATCTGACAACCAAACTTGGACCACATGTTGGTTGTTACAGCTTTGAAATAGAAGTCAGATTGGTCACAGCTAAGCTGTGGTTGCCAGGGTGCCTCCTGTAGCTGGGGTACTAGCATCTCATCCATGCCTGTAGCCCACACTGCTATGGGTGTCACCCAGACACCTCT
Organism: Coturnix japonica; assembly: GCF_054131305.1. NCBI lineage: Eukaryota > Metazoa > Chordata > Aves > Galliformes > Phasianidae > Coturnix > Coturnix japonica. The sequence continues at coordinate 11,127,008 of NC_140673.1, forward strand.
GACTGCCTTGTTCAACAGTCTGCAGTCTCTCTGTAGCTCCCTCAGTACTCGACGGCAACGCCATCCGGTTGTGGTGATTTGTACGTAGCTGATCAGAGTTGCTGGAATGTGATTTATCTTCTCTAGTGTACAGTGGAAACAATACAAGTATGGTATTGAATAGTTGAAATAACACAAGTATAATGTACAGTTGGAATAGTACAAAGATAGTTAGAAATAAACAGCCAGAAGGTAACTAAGGTAAAGGACTCACCAACTCAAAAGCCTTCAAGGTAGGTGCTTATGATGTTGAGGCTGACTGCAAGAACTCCACAAAGGAACAATCTCCAGAAAGGGATGCTACCTTAGTGGTGGTCAGCCCTTAAATGGGATCTAGGAGAGGTGCAGTCAGGCTCCAACCCTTCCAGGAGCACAGCATTACCTTCACCTATGCTCCCACAGCTGACTCATTGCTTGTGTCAGATGGTTAATCAGAGGTTTAGGCTGTGACCAGCAGTTTCCCTTGCATCTTGTGTGGCACGCATATAGCAGAAATGTTAAGTCACGGTCTGAAGCAGTGTTGAGTACCTGGTAGAAAGGCAGGGCCAACCCAGGGTAGCTCAGGTGTATGCAGTGCATCTGAGTGATGGAAGGGCTGGAGCCAGGATCCACCCCTTCCCAGACCTCATTTCAGGGTTGGCAGTGGAGGTGAGGGTTTCTCTCTGGAGATCCTATCTGAAGCCTTCCAAAGATAAGCAGTTTTATTAATTTCTGCACCACAGCTGCTGTATTTGGTCTTGTCCTCCTTTGCTGCAGCCAAAGTCTTTACCACCCGACTATTATTGCTGTTCTTTCTGTCACATTATAGCGTTACATGAGTACAAAGATTGAACGTGGAGACTGTCCTTGCCATCCCATTTGGGCTGCCTAGCAGGGCAAATTCCTTGGCCTTTCTGATTTGTTAAGACGCTGACTGCCTTCCGTCAGCTTCTCAGCTGTTTGCCGCTGTGTTATACAACGCTCAGTGTGAGAGGGGACCTCTCAGCACTGCACCGTCAGTATTAATAACAATCATGTTCAAGGGCTGCAGGACAGCAGAGCAAACAGCTTCGCACTAAGGGCACAGGCTTGTTAGTGAAAGGAAATGTTCTTGATCTCCATGCTAGTCCCACATGAGAGACAGGACGTGAACCGAATAAATATATCATTAATTTGGATGCCTCAAGGTTAAGGCATGTTTGGGAAAGTGTCACTGTCGCAGTCATCAGACACGCTGTGAACCCTGCGACAGCACAGACTTTGCTTACTGAACATCTATACGCTGTAATGCCTTTTTAGAGCCTATGCATTTTACGGTACAAGTGAATCACAAACCCAAATGTTTGTGTGAGTTCAGGCGTGCTGAAAGCATTGTTCACTGATGTGAATTGCCATAAACAAACAAACAATCCCTTCAGGCTTCCAACATTTAATGATCACACTTTCCCAAGCACTGCGGTCAGTGGGCTGTGATGGTATACAACCAATTATCTGAGGGGAATTTTTGTGAGATGTGTCAGAATTACTTTTGGCACTTGTCAGCCAGAAACTCCCTTTTCGTGTCCCTTACAAGAATCCTTTCTTGGCTGAGCTGAGTTATCACAAGCAAATAGGCACTTTATCACTTGGAGACCAAGCTCTTATTTCTAACTCACGGGCGATTTATTCTTAAGTATTATCGAGTCTTAAGTATCTTTCCAGTTACCAGAGTAAACATGATTTGGAAGACATAAATCTGAACCCAGTGATGGATCTTAATCCTTCATAGTTAATGAAATGTTGTGAAATTGTAGTTACTGGAGTTCTTTGGGATTTGATCAGAGATGCTGAAATGGATCAGACACAAGGATGGTGACTAAGTAAACAATGGCATCAAACATTTCTTCCTCTGTGACACTCAGCCAGGTGCTAGGAAGAAATTCCAAGATACATAACAGGTGCTGGGTAACTTGGCTTCATTTTTAATGTGTTCATTAGTAGATTACTAATAGGAGGCTGTTAGCTAAGAAGCTGTGCCTGGAGAAGAAGCATTTCTCTGCTTTGAGAACTTTGCTCCTCCACCTGCTCCTGCCTCCACAAGGACTCATGCATCCTAAACAAGCATCTGGAAGTTTACTGATGGCAAAGCTTTTCTCCCAGCTGTCTGCTGTCCTTTTAAACCCACCTCAGCTCTTCATCCACCTGCAGAGAAGTGGCTCCTGGAGAAGGATCTGGCAATACTTTCAATGAAAGAACTTGTCCCCTCCTGCCTTTTTTCATGCCTCATCCTGGTCTCTGTGGGAGAAGGGGAGCCTTTTCCACTCACACTTGCTGTTCCTTTTCTCTGCCACAGCCCTGGTAGTGGAGGTGAGGAGAATACAAGTGGAATGGCCTCTGCTTTGAAACTTTTTCAGAACTTCTTCACTTCCTTTCTTCTACAGGATCTTCATTTTATCTTTATACTGGAGTTTACCCTTTTCAAATATGAAACAGCTTACAGTTCATTCAGTAAAGAACATTTTGAACTACTTGGACAGCGGTCCTTTTACCAGAAGGACTGTCATCCTTTTCTAATTTGGCTTTGAATTCTGGAGTGCCCTCTGAGCTCTCCTACAGACTCTTCCCAGGGCTGGTTTGAGCAGTTCCCACTGACAGCAACAGGGAGAGAGAGCAAGTACAGACAGAGGTTGGGAAATAACATGAGCTGCTGGTCAACGTTTTCTGTGACTGTGTATGGAGGTTACTGACATGGCTCTTTTCACCTGTGTACAATCAGAGTCTACAGTTTGTTCTTCTCAGAGGGAAAAGGGGATACAAACCTGGTGACACTAGTGCTTTTCAGCTAATGGCAAATCCCAACAGAAACCTTTGTAGTAGTATGTGTGTGTTCAGTACAATGGAAGCTGGAGTATTTAAGAGAATACTGTACAAAGCAATAACAGTAAGATATTCCTCTTAGAGGCAAGAAGTTGATAAAAGCTATTCATTAGTTGCATGAGTAAATGAGTAAAAACGGCCATTACCTTTTGTGCCTCTCCTGTGTGCTCCGTCTCTTGTTCAGCCCGGATTGCCCCATGCATGCAGACAGCCAGCGAAGTCTCCACTGAGGGCTTCTGTGCAGGTGCCTGAAAATGCGTGAACTCTGTTTAAGTATTAAGGTGTTCAAAAAAACCCCATTTTTTCCTCAAACAAAACAAAAATCAGTGTTGGTACATGTTAACCCCACCCCTCTTACCAATTCCTTTCTCCCCACCCTGTTCCAGCCCCTTTTCCAAGCTCGCTGGCCCATTTCTGCAGTTTGCAGCCAGTACGTGCCATCAGCTCCTCCATTTCAGCCTCCACAGACACTCTCGTTGCCTCTCACCTTGGTCCCATTCCCCTCTTGGCTGCTGTCACTCAGCTTTCCCCTCAGGCTCCTACCAACTGTGTCCACATCTTAACCAGCCTCTACCCAGCTACAAAGCCCCAGCTAGCATTCAATCTGCCTAGTGGGACCTAGGGACCCCAGGGCTGGTAAGCCTAGAGAGGAAAAAAGCAGAGTTGCATAGTCCTAGTCCTGCTGTCCGTGGTTCTGGGGACACCACTGGTATGCCTGTGCTAAGGAGTTATTCCAAGAAATATCTCGCACTTTCTCATGGGAATGAAAGCCAACAGCAATTTACAGTTAAACTTAAGCTTTTGTTTTTAAGCAAGTCATGTTTGTTATGCTGGATTGCAACTATTATTTTAGAAATCTAACTATGCACTTGAGACCAGTTAAGTCTCCAGTAGATTTCATTCCTAAATTTGCTTTTATTGTAACTCAGAGTCTTGTTGGCTCATTACACCAGTTCCAAACTGACATATAGGCGGTGCCTTTCATTTCAGTTTAAATGAAAACATCTGCCATTAGCCCTGTATTTGCTTAACTGCTGTAAAAAATGCAGCGGGTTATAACATCAATCTTTGGATCAAAATAATCTATAGAGTACAGCACAGCTAAGCCACTCTTCCTACCCCAGGCAGGGACCTTTAGTCTCTGTGGGATGTCTGCAGCTCTGCAGTGCAGCACACACCACCAGTAGTCCTCTCTGTGCAGTGTACAAAAGTGAGAACATATGTATAGCCGTCCATTGTAGGAGATGATAGCATGCAAAGCTCAGCCAATGAAGATACTTTCGTGATACTTTAGTGCATTTCTCCTTAGGAAAGTGCCAGTGCTTCGTGTCTTGGAAGAAGCAAAGTTACAGAGTCCTTGGCCTTTCTGCCAGTTACAAATGCAGTGGTGTTAGTGCCAGTTGCCCATGTGGAAAACAACCAGCTGGATACTAGGCTTCAGATTTCCTATGTGTTTCATAATGACTAATGTACAATCTTCAGATAGATGTGATTTGACATTCTTGCTGATATGGTGGTGAAGTTCTGTACATCCTCTTAGTGGAACCCCCAGACATCCTGTATGCCAAACTAATTTCCTTTTGCATTAATCTCTCCCCTTTCCTTTGCTCATAGTATGTAAATGTGTAAGTCAGGACCAGAGGCTGTTTACAGGGAAGCTGATTCATGCAGATCAGTTCATCTGCCAGTATGTGGAATAAGTCACTGGAAAAGGTTACTGAGTTCTGAGCTGCCACTGATCCTGGAGAGAGCTGCTGCAAGGAGAACATAGGCAGTAAGGATGCTGAACAGCAGGGGTTTCATTTGTGTAGCAATAAGCAAGTGCACATCCAGCCAGCAGCTAAGTCTGAAGTTCCTCACCTTGTTTTCCGAGAACTGACAGCTGTGACAGAAAGAGTTTTGAATTCTCTACAAATATTCTGGATAAGTTCTTAGACTTAACATCACACACAATGGGACTTGTTTTCAGCCTGCCTTTGAGATACTTGTGTGCTTGCCCTCTATGTGTCCCTGGATAGACTTCTTTTAGGAATTGCTTTTTGTGATGAAATACAGCACCCAAAGAGGCTCTTAGCAGGAAAAAGGTACTGAGTGGGATGGTGAGTTTTGCAGTGTCCATGTGCTCTGTTGTGTTGGCCATCTGATCACAGCCACTTCCTCAGCCTTCCTTTCTGGCAATTCTCATCCTGCCGATGTAACAGACTTCAAAAGTGCTCTGAAATAATACACGTTTCAATTCTAATGATCGATAGTGAATCTAATGGGAAGGCTTTTGGATCAAAACCGGAGGGATTTTGCCATCAAGCAGCATGAATGTTTGCGTGCAACAGATGTCCAAGGCGATTAGCAAACTCTAAAAAGTCTGTAAAGCAAACAGAAGCCACCCAGGCTGAGAGGGAAGATAAAAACCGAATCTCTTTGGAAAGTGATTATGTGCTATAAGTTCCCATGTCTCGGGGTTAAATAAATATTGTCTTCAACATCCTTTGCCTTGGGGTCAAGTGAACAAAAGATGCCATTTCCGTCTTTCAGAGTAAGAAGCAGAATTCCTTGTTACTCATCAAATGAAGAAGGTCTAAAACCATGCAGTGGTGAGCAGCTGACTTTCCTGGTGGTTGCTGCTCAGCAAGCGCTCTATCTCCAAGTGCTGTTGGTTCGCTCTCTGTGCTTAGAAACCAGGTCTTTGTTCCTGTAGCTCCCTCTCGAAGCTGCTGTGCTTGGCCCCAGACTGAGAATCTCATGCCATGCTCATAGGGTTGATTGCTGGTGTCACAGACGTCCTTCGCCCCTTGTGCTCATGTTGAGTTCTGATCTAGAGGTTAGGACTGACACCTTGCCGAGGAATTTTAACTACAGATTTTAGTCATGTTGGAAGACGTTACTGTTCTCTTTTCAGAGTGATGTACCCTAATGTTTCCTCTCTGCAAAATTGATCTTTGCTTGAAGTCAAATTGAAGAAGTAGTTTCTGACAACCTTTGGGAGATGCTGTGCTTCCCACCGCTCTTCTGTTAATAAGTGTTGTCCTTGACAGGAAAAAGATGATTAAATTATTCATAGAATTATGACAGAAATGGCTCAAGTATTCTGCACTCAAAAGCAGTGGAATCTGTGTCACTTGAGTTCATGTTTGTTTAGTTAGACAGGAAACGATCAAGAAATGAAATCATAAAGTCTTATTCCCCGGTGACTTTTCATAATGGTCTGTTTACCGATATTGCTAAATAAGTAACCTATTTTTATGTATTCATAAGAACAGGAAGATGATTTCAGAAGATCTTGTGTGTCTTTTTGCTGCTTCGTTATTATGAAAATCTCTTGGGTTTCGTGTGATGTAGCAGGCCAAAGCCCCAGCACAACCGGGCTTCTCTGTATAGACAGGATAAACGCTGCAGATGGCATTTTCTTGGGAACACTCTGTCCGAGAAGGGGTAGGGAATGAGTCATAAATTAATTGGACTTCACATCTAGTATGTCAAATGCCTGTGTAGGGTTATTACACCAGATTGCTTTTCCATATGAAAGACAAGCTATATAAAATCCCCAATGTAGAAGCAAAAGGAAACCCGTGATGCTAGCTGCCAGTATGGACGCTGCACGCCAGAACTGAGTGCATGTGTCTGACTGCAGAGAGCCTGCCCTCTCCATGTTCATCACTCCTGGAGCTGACACTGCCATGCGGGTATGCTCTCCCACCAGGCTGCAGAGTGAGCTGCAAAGCAATGAGAGCATTTCAGTCCTGAGGTGAGGTGGTGCTCACCATCTCAGCTGTACCAAACCGTGTTTGTGCAGCACGTCGTAATTCTAGCCTTCAGCCCAGCTGATCTGCTTTGATACGTTTTCAAGTGTTGTAAATTTAAGATTACATAATTCCTCTTAGTGTTAAATTAGATGTGGCAAATACAGTTTTATGTTTGTGATACATAGGCCAGCTTTGATTACTGGTAGCTCTTTATTTCTGCTGTGATCTGAATCATAATTATCCGTAATGAGCTCACCCTGTAAAAACATTAAGAGAAAAAACAAACCTGCAAAGAACTGGTGGAGGAGGTTCACATTTATGAGTTCTGTCTTGAGGTCATCACTGGAGTAAACCTAGAGATTAGGAAAAGCACAGCAGTCCAAGACGGTCTTTTTCTGTGTTTTGATTGCAGTCTCTAAGGAGACTGCAGCCAGTGGGGCTGCCATGATGCTGCCCTGCTGTCCGCTCCCAGGCCCAGCTTTCCATGGGGGGACTCTTCCTCACTCACTCCATAGGGCGCACCTTACCTGTGCCTCCTCCCAGCTCAGCCTCTGTAGCAAGCGGACAGCAGGGTTGCTGTAGGAAAGCATTTGAAAAACTCATCCTGAGATCTTCAATTTCAGTCATCCCCCAGCACATCGTTCCACCATCTGCATCTGTCCTGCTCCTTGTTCCTCAGTAGTCCACGTGGAGAGGTGGTGGCGTGTCCCTGCACAGCAGCAGTACGCTCTGGGTGGCTGTGGATGAAGAAATGATCAGCAGCCTGAGCTGCCCCTTGCTGTGCAAAAGAGGCATCTCTGGTTTAAGGCAGCACTCCTATCTTGAAGCTGTAAATCTCCTCTTGCTGTAGCTGGGAGGCAGAGGCCTTTGAAAGTGACTTATCATTTTTATTAGCGTGCCTCATTCACATAGACACTCTGCAGCGTGCGTGAGTGATTTATTTGTTTTAATTAACTGGCAAATGTATTGGATCAGAGAAGCTCACATGGAGGAAAGCGCTTGCCCCATGCAGACAAAAGCTTGCACGGAGGCTGCGTGAAAAATGTTCTTCTTCGAGCAAGGGCTGATCACAGTTTCTAAATAAATGAGGTAATTTTATGTATCCAAGTGAGACAGGTGGAAATTTCAGCTCACTACCTGGATACCATCCAACCTATAAAGACATTTGAGCTGTAAGTGAGTACAGGCTCTCACCAGCCTCTGCTCTTAAATCAACAAGACGCGTTAACATCGGGCTACAAGTGATAGTGGGTGATAGAGAAGGTCTACACCTTCTGTAATGTGATGGCTGCCTATTGAAGAACAAGAAGTCAAATAATTCAGTTAATTTTATCAGTGATTGCCTACAAGTCAAAATGCTGAAGCACGTACTACAATTCAGCTTCAAAGGTTAAGGGCTGCAAAAGGATGGGAAAACATGCAAAGCAAACAGCATAGGGTAAAATGCTGGCAAATGGCATGGAGACTGATTAAAGATTAAAGTCACCATGCAAAAGGGCCATTAAAAGGACCCTAGAAAATCCAGCAAGCTTAAATAATACATTAAAGTGGGTTCTTAGAAATAAGAACTCTCTTAAAACAATGAGAAGGAATTAGAAATAGCCAAATGAGGGAATTGGAGCACCATTTCTGGGAGGCTTAGTATCAGAGCATAAGAAGTCAAGCCAAAAGTGATACTGAGGAAAAACTTGCTTAAAGCATGAAAAGTAATAAAAGCACTTTTTTTTTTCAGAAGAAGCCTGCCAGGGAATCTGTAGTGCTTGTAGAGGACCAAGGTGTAAAAGAGTGCTTAAAGTTGAAGTCAGTGCTGTTGAAGGAAACCTTGAAGTGTTCTTGTGTTGGTGTTAACCACATAGGATATATAAATATCAGAAGAAAGAAAAGTGACAAATGGGGTCAGGAGCTGTAAAAAGTCAAGTCTCACTTCAGCACACGTTGGCTGAGACTGTGAGAGCCGAGCGTGCCTGGATGGACTGGGCCAAGAGAGCAGAGCTGCTGCGGTGGGAAGTTGTACCTTTGTGCTCGTGCTTGTTGGTGCCCACACCTCTTAGCCCTGTGCTGCCAGGCTCAGAGGGAGAAATCCTCCAGCTCTGGCTCTTGAAGCGAGCCTCCATTAGAATGAATGCCTTTTTAGGCTGCTCTCCCATGTACAGCTATTGCTCTTGTAAGTGGGTACGTCTGGTCTTGCAGACCATGCGGGGAGTTTGTTTACAAGTTCTGTGCTTCCCAAGAAGCCATGGGAGGGTTCTGCCTAACGGAATTGCTCTCTCTCCAGCCTCTTTCCTTTCTTTCGTTCCCAAGAGAACTTTCTGCGTAGCAAAACTCTGCCTTGCCTTTGTTTTCTCCTTTTTATTTCAATTCTTTGTGTAAACATTGCCTCCGCTGGTTAGATTTCAAACATGGCCATAGCTCCAACAGCAAGCACGTCCACATCCAGCACTGTCACAAACGCCTTGGTGTTTCCAAGAAATACTCTACCTGTAAATGGTGTGTCTGCAAGGATCAATGCTGCTGATCCCAATCTGCTCCTCACTGCAGCACCTTCCCTGAGAACACAGAGACTGAGCACCATGATGGTGCCTCCTCTGTACAAGCTCTTTAGGTGAGCGTGTGCTCGCTGCAGCCCTGCATTACAGCCTCAGCAGTCGATGAAGAACAGGGTGTAAAATGCTTGCAGAGGGGAAAACAGAAACACCCAGATCTCTCCTAACATGCACCAGGGACTGAGGGCATCTAAGTCCACGAGCTTGCAACTGGCTTGCTTAGAAACAGTTGCAAGCATCAGTCTGCTTTTAAACGGAAGTTCCTGGAGCATGGATACTACTTTCTCCCTTGCCTCCAGAAATCCTGCATAAAAGTAAATCTGTAAGTATTTCAGAAGCCCCGCTGCCTCCTTGCAGTGAGTATATTTTTAGTCTTTGTAGCTGTTAGAGCAGCACTGTTTCATTTATCTACTTATTTGGTAGTGTGTACCAACCCTTCAGCCAGAAACGTTGTCCAGATGTGGAGGCTGGGCCAGTCGGGGCTGCTCAGTGGAGCTGGAGAGGATTGCAGCACATATAGGGCAGGGGAGCCCCTGCTTGTGTCTGGGGACAGAGCCGTGCAGAGCAGCTGATGCCCTCATCTTCTGTGTAGTTTGTGCTGCCCTAAATGTAATCCGTGTTTTGGGCCAGGACAGGTTGCAGTGTAAATTGTTTTGGTAGCTTGGTGCTTAATCTTTAAATCAAACTTGAGCATTGTGAGCTAGCACGGAGCAAGCAGCACCTCTAATGGCTCTTTGAAAGCTGCTGAGGTTCCTGCTGGTGTGATAATAGGGCTGCAGAAGGGCTGGAGGTGTAAATTAATGCTAACGCAGACTCTGTTGGGAGTCTGATGTGGCACAGCAGACTTGTTTGTTAGAAGGAAGTGTGGAAAATACAAAGGGGGGTTGTTTGTTCTGCACAGATGCTTTTAGAAGAGGTGGTGGTTTTGATGATTCTCTGGCATTTGACATCAATTAAATTAGTTTGGTGGATCCTGCACTATCATCTACACTATTGCACACAAGGAGGGGTGACTTTTAGCCTTATGGTGTATTTCTGACTGAGACGGGTAGTTTAAAGAAGCCTTTAAGAAGGCTGGTTTGTATCAGCCCAGGCCCCATCCCATACTGCAGCCTGTGGGGAGCACAAGCAGCGTTGGGCTCAGCTCCTGGCATGCAGGCATAGCAGGGCTTGGTGGAGCTGCACTGTATTCCTTTGGCTTGTCCACAAAACCAGTGGTGGTTCTGATGGTCACAAGACCACCTAGTTTTAAAAGATCCGATGCAGGAATCACCAGGCATTAGCATTAAAAACCTGGTAAGGGTAAGACTGTTTTTCTTGAAGCTGAGCTGATTATTTCTGGGCCTGTTTTGCTGCTGGCTTATACACCGTGTTCTTCTGCAGCCCTCAAGCTGCTTCTGCCTGGCCCCGTTTGTACTTGTGCCTTTCAGTTCTCCTGAGCGCTGTGCTTCGCTCTTGCTGTTGCTGAAGTGCATCCTGATCTTGGACAGCTTCTCTCTTTTATCGAAGCTGTACTCCAATACACTCCAAGGTAGTTGAAATCTCTCCAGCTTCCCATCTTCCATAAACCTTATAAGTATGCTCTCTATTCATCATCCAGATCATGAAACAATTTAATGGAATCGAGCTGAGGCCGGAGCCATGTGGAATCATTTCTGAAATGCCTGCCTGTTTGACAGTGAGCTGGTCTTTCCACACACTGCGCTACTCTGACTGCATCCAGGTCACATTTGCTCATTGCTCTGCCGAGCATCACGTGCAGAGCATCAGGCCCTGTGCTGTTGGGCTGGGATGGCCAGGGCATGACCCAGACGTGGTGGCAAGATGTCAGGGGCTGGCACGGCTTACAGCCTGCTCCTCCATGCAGGATGCTTTGAACAGGGCAGCCCCTGCAGCACAGTGTTTCTGAGCCTTGGCTTAGTTAATTGTGGTCCAGTTTTGTCGTGGGGGGAGCTGAGGAAAAACTGGGAGGCTGGGTGAGAGGCAACTGAGCATGTTCCCATGCTCTCACTGCCACCCACACAGAGCATGGTTCCTCTGCTCACATCACTGCTCTCTGGGGGTATTATTATTCTGTGTTGTGCAATGCCAGGGAACCGACTAGTAACCCACTGTGCTGGCCGCTGCAGGCAAATGCAGGGTAATCTTACTGCCTGGGGAGCTGACAGAGGGGTTTCTTGGCTCTGGCTGCCAGCCCATCCCACCTCACCCACTTGTGGCTTTGGTGCACATTTTCTCACACAGCCAGGCTTCTGGTAAGCTGAGAGCCGTATTTCTAGCTTGCTGTGCCGCAGGAAGCCCAACTGTTTTCATGTGCTCCCTCCAGCCCAAAGGCTTGACAAGCAAGAGACAAGAGAAATGGTGATGCAGAAAGTTCCCCTGGATGGGTGTCCCCAGCGTGGCCCTGCCTGGGGACACGGCACTGGGACAAGATGCTGCTCGTGGTGCTGGGGTCAGCTCATGGCGCCAGGCACAGCTGCTCCTGGATGCAGTCACTCGGTGGCACGTTCAGAGCTTTTTCCATTTCATTTCTGCAGGTGGGAGCTTTGATTTCCCCTGCAGGCTCCCAGCCCCCTTAGAAAGGGTTTGCTCCTGCTTTTCATTACTATCCCAGACATATTTGATCTAATGGCTTCTACAGGTGGTGTAGGGTGCAAGAGGGTCCGGCCATGGTTGTCAGCTGTCATCCAGAATCAGAGTTAATCCAGGAAAGCAGTAAGAATTAGTAATGTATATTGCATTCCTCCAGTCCATACGCTTTCCATTAGGTGCTCTTCCATCCTCCTTAGCTCAGAAAGAAAACCCTGCCGATGGCAGTCGGCATTTCCCACTCTGAAAAGCAAGGGTTGGTCGTGCCTGGAAATCTGATCTGGGCTCTTGCATTCCTGGACACACTGTCTATGCAGGATAGTCTCCCACCTTTCAGAGCAGGCAGCAGATGCTGGCCATGTGCATGGCTTGTTTGGCTGCCCAGCAGCTCCTGCACTAACAGACGTGCCCAGCCTGGGGCCGTGTACAGCAGGGCTGGAAGCTTTGGTAGCTGAACTCCCTCCCACTCCTAGAGACATCTCTGGGCCTTTCTCAGGGACAACATGAGTCTCAGAGAGCTCAGCAGGCTCTCTGGATCATGGTCAGCAGAAGGGAAGCTGTCACTGTCTCCTTCTTAGGTCTTTCTCTCAAATGTTTTTCCAAAAGCAAGTCTTTTGGTTGTGCCCGTCGTGGTCTGCTTGGTCAGCAACTCCACCACGTCCTGCAAGTACAGCAGCCAGGTCAGCATGCTAATGAGGCACAGTTAATTCCTTGAGAATTTGCATTTTATTTTTTTAAGTAGTAATCTGGTGAATAAATTCCTCTAGGTCCTCAGTGTCATCAGGGTTACAGTATTCTTAAACCAATAAGAGAAAGTGAAAACATTCCCCTTTCTTAAAGAAGCCCTATCTTTAATCAGCCCTATGCTTTAGTGGCTCAAGATTATCATGTCAGTAATAGACATTATACAGTGCAGAACAATTGGTAGCAATGTGCAGATGAAGAAGTGAAAAGGAAGGCTGGTGTTAGTTTTTAGGTGTGAGTGCACATGGTGAGCCTAGGACCCTTTGGGTGCCAGTGTCAGGATGAGGCTCTGTGCACGGACCTTCAGAAACAGAAGGGCTGCCCACACCCCACCTTGCCTTCAGCTGAAGCTCCCAGCCCAGCCCAGATGACATGCCAGGAAAGCACTGCTTTTTGCTGCCCTTGGGTCACTGTGTTGCAGGGCTAACAGTGGCTTTTGTACTTCTGCAGAGAACGTGATCAATGGGAAGGACTACGAGGTGATGATGCAAATCGACTGCGAAGTGATGGACACCAGGATCCTCCACATCAAAAGCTCATCTGTCCCTCCGTACCTCCGTGAGCAGCGCAGAAATGATACCAACACCTTCTACAGCTCGTCCTCCTCTGTCTCAGAGACACCCCACGCCCTGAGGGCCATTGTCAAGTCCCTGCAGTAACTCCTGCACAGCAGCACAGCCCGTGCACCCAGCATGCAGCAGATCCTGCTGCCAGGCTGAGCCTTGCCATTGGCAGGTCCCCGGGGCTCCGGGCACATCAAGGGCAGCTTAGCCCATTCCTGTGCATGATGCTGCCAAATGGCCGCATCCTGCCTAGCCCAGGGGTTGCAGAGCTCTGCTGGCCCCTCACTGGGGAGAGGCCTGGGGAACGCACACAGTGTGGTGCCCAGTGCCTGAGGTGCAGGCAATGCACACCTCCTCAGTCCCAGTGTTCGGCATAAGCCGGTGCTCAGCACTGGTGCAGGGGGAGCACGGGCTGTCCTTGCTAGTTATGCACTGTCCATAATTTAGTGGGTTTTTTTTTCTCCCTGTTAAGCTATCTCCTGAGGTCTGGTGCTGAGCACTGGGGTCCTATCCAGAGACGCTGCTGCACAGGCTGTGCCCGAGGCCAGGCTTTCCCCCAGTGCCCAGATCCAAGCTGCAGGCAGTCCTGCCAGCCCTCATCCTGGCCTTGCACCCCACGGTATCCACCCCTGTTACAGTGGCCATCCCCTTTCCTTGTCACCCTGTGCGCCTGCCCCAGACCCTTCCCCGCGCAGCCTCCCTTGCAGGGGTGCTGCAGGCTGGTGATGGTGCCATGGGGCTGCCAGCCACACAGTGGGGAGTGTTATACCCTGCACCACAGGGTGCTTACAGCCAAGGCACTACAAGCAGAACAACCTGCACTGCCTCCAGGTGAGACCTGAGCCAGAGGGGCCCAATGCACCGGGGCTCCGTGCACCCCTCCACATGGGGAGCTGCTGTCAGGGTCACCCTGCAGTTGGAGCCCTGTGGTGGGACCCAGCAAGGCTGGGGATTGGCCTCAGGCTGGTGGTTTAGCTCCTCACGTGCATTGCTGAAGGTTGTAACTGCCTTTCTTTTGGGTTTGTTTTTGAGTTTGTTTTTTTCCCATCCCTTTATGTTTCGTTTTGTTTTGTTTTTGTTAATGCTGGGTAATATTTAATGTTTTTCACTGCTCACAGCCTGCAGAGCGTTTGCAGGCCTATGGGGCGGGCAGCACCCTACTGGGGGAGCAGCTGAGGGGCTGGGAGCAGCAGCCGTGCGTAATGACTTCAGCATGTTGTTACGTTATTCCCCCCTCTTGCACTTAACACAGAAGATGATCAGCTTCAGTTTGCCAGACTTCAGTTGGCTTTCCCTCATCGTCTGAACCACTTACTGACTGATGTTATGTTGTGTTTTTTGTTTTTTTTTTTTAATTATTATTATTATTATTTGTGTGTGTGTGGCTGTTAGGAAAGAAAGGTTGACCCAGCAGAAAGACAAACAGCTCGGGGGAGGCGAGGAGGAGGGTGAGGAGTAATCCACCCCGGTAAAATATGTGCCTTGCAACACTGTGGAAAAGCTTTGCCCTTTGCCACGTAGTCAGCACCGGACGGCCCCGTCCCCCCAGCGCGAGCTGCTGGGAAGCAGCCGGGCTCGGCGAGGGGCCTGGCCGTGCTCCGTGCACCAGTCCTGTTTTTGTTTCCTGGCCCAGGCCCCACCTGACGGCGGGCCAGTTCACACAGCCCAGAACCTCCCCGGCTGTGCCCCAGCTGGAGGCACACAGCCCCACGGACGCCGGGCTCTAATGGGGCCTTTTGCTGCTGGAGACTGGCAGCACCCCTGGGTGGGTGGCAGGGCAGCGTCCTCAGCCTGAGGCTGGCACAGGGGGCTTGGGGACACGCTGCAGTCCCTGGCAGTGGCAGAGAGCACCTCTCTTCCCTTGTATCCTGTTGTGTGTCCCTAGCACTGAAGGCAATAAAGTGGTTCTCTTATTTATTACTATTATTCATTATTATTTTGCTTAATACAGCGTTACTTATACAAAAGAGTGGAAGGCGAAGTGCTGTCTTTTGGGCTGCTGAGTACAACGCTGGCACTGTCAGGCATCGCTGGCGACAAGGACACCAAGCACCCTTCCCAGCCATCCATTTTTTGTGAGTGACCCAGACCCAAAGAAAGCCCCAAGCACTGCAAAGGTACTTGATCTTTTATTATTAACAGCAGGTAAATACAAGGTGGTGCCAGGCTGGAGGGGCGGAGGCTGGGACCTCCGTGAGGCAAATACCAAATGGGGACTATTTTGGTTACAAAACGCACAAACAGAAGTCATCTACACATATTTACAGTGCCCCCCTCCCACTGCCAGCTCCCAGCCCGGCACCCACAGCCTTCCCACCAGGCCAGGTGGAGCCCCCAGGGCAGGCTGCAAAGGGCAGAGTCGGGGGGAGAGGGGACAGTCCTCAGCTAAGTGCCAGCACCAGGGCTGTGCGTGTTGTACAGCAGGATCTCCCAAGCACCCACTGACTGTCAGGTGGGAGGGTGGCCCCCAGAGGGGACAGTGCACCCCTCCACCAGGATGGGTGGACACCACTGTCCTGCCAGGAGCTGGTGCCTGCAGCAGAAAGGCCAGCTTTGCACTGGGCCTGGGGCAAAGCGCTGATGGCTTTCATCTAAAAAACATCAGCAGGGTTATGTCAGGGCCACCTCCTCCTTGGTGTCCCCCAAAAGGAGCAGCCCTGCTGCCATGGGCCCCGCCGCACTGCCCTCGAGCACAGAGGCAAGGTCACACCAGGGAGAAAGGGGTGGTCCTGGCCTGGGGATCGATCTACAATCCGCCATCTAAAGAGCCTGAGACAAAAACCCATCACGTACTCTTTGATTTGTACAAAATAATAATAATAATAATAACAAAAATAACAACAATAAAAGGTGCTGGTGGCCCCTCGCTCGCAGTGCCCCGTGACAGGGCTCTCAGTAGGCAAAGATGACATGGTAGGTGACCTGGTGGCCATTGTCCCAAGCGTAGAGCAGGCGGTCCTTGGGGTTATAGTCTATCTGCGTGGTGTAGGCGTACTCATTCTCAAAGAGCAGCCGGGGGATGATCTGAGTGTTGGTGTGCGTGTCGAAGGCATAGGAGATGTTGGCGTTCCTCTTGTTGTAGCTGTCGACCGCGTACAGGACCCCACAGATGACAAAGCAGTTCCCATAGAAGTTCTTCCTCAGGCCCGTCCGCCACGTCGTCTCTTTCTGGGTGCTGAGGTCGGCTGCGTTCAGCTTGCTCAGCACGATCACCTCCTGGTTGAAGCCCTCGTAGCTGATGGCTGGGTAAATGACCCACAGGCCATTCTCGTCCACAGCAAAGTCCACATCTGAGTGGCCGCGCCATCGCCACGGCGTGGACTCCTCATAGGCCACGTCGTGCAGCATGGCCCAGGCGGCCACGTATCGCTGCTTCAGGTCATATTTGATGATGTTGCGGGTGAAGGCCCGGTTGTAGTAGAAGGACCCGTTGTAGACAACGTGGCCCGTCCCGATCCAGCTGTAGGGGAGCTTGTAGGAGTTGCTCCAGCGCCCTGAGGGACAGAGAGGCCACACTGGTGAAATCCTCCCTTTTGGGGCCTGGCCTTCAGCCCTGCCTTTGGCTCCCTCCCAGCCCCCCAGTGGTGACAAACATGCTCACAGCCACCATGGGCAGCTGGGCTTGCCCCATGCTCTGAACCCCACACAGTCAATCTCACACACTGGGTTACCACCACCCAAGAGGGTTTTTCTCATCCCCGTGGCAGGGAACAAGGGTGGTTTTGGGACCAGCTGACACAGCCATGGCAGTGTAGGGACAGTGCAACCCCACCTTGCTTGAAGTTGTCGAGGTTCCTGAACTCCACCAACGTGTTTCCATAGTAGTAGTTGGTGACGTAGATCCGCTCCTCCTTGGCCAGAGGGTCCTTCATCCAGGCCCCCTCGTTGCGCCCGTAGGTGTTCTGAGTGGTGGGCCCCGAGATGGTGGACAGCGTGTCCTTGCAGCGTCCTGCATGTGGCAGAGGGGATGGTGAAGCTGGAAGCAGGACAGCCACACACTCCGCTCACCCCCTGCCCACCACTTGCACAAGGAGGGGGCTGCAGTAGGTTCCAGAGTTAACAAGTGACACTTGATGCCCTGGTAAAGCACTGCCCAGGGTCTCCATTCCACATCCTACCTGTGACTAAATCCATACCACAGGCAAGAGCCAGCAGGAGGGGATGGGACCTGCGGCCACGCACATACACTCACCAATGATGTTCCTGATGTCCTCCTCCTCCAGGGCCTGCTTTGGGGTGGCAGGGATGGTGGTGCTGAGTGGTGGGGGGGTGCTGGCCTGCTCCAGGGGTCCCGGGCTGCTCCCCATGCCAGGCTCAGGGCTCATCCCCACATCCCATGAGGTCTGGGTGGTGGTGGGGGCTGCAGGAGGGCTGGGAACGGAGCTGTTGGCCACGGGCGGGCTCTCGGTGGCCGTGGGTGCCACCACGCTGGCTGATGCTGTCAGCAGCTGTGGGGTCTCCTCCTCAGGCAGCACCCCAAGTGTGGTTGCAGGCTCCATGGTAGGTGGTGGCAGGCTGGCAGTGGTGGGCTCTGGTGTCGGCCCCACGGAGGCGGCAGTGGACAAGGGCAGGGTGGTTGGTGCGGTGCTGGGGTCGATGCTGGGGGTGGGCGGCCACCCCACCGGGGATGGTTTCCTCACAGCCTCACCCGCCCTCCCGCTGGGCCGCAGCAGCTGGTCCTCAATCAGCAGATCCACAGTGTTGTCCCCACTGAACTGCTCGTCCTCTGCCAGGCACAGACAAGGGTCAGCAGAGCCGCAGCCGTCTGCCCTGCACCTCCCCTCGCTACCCCTCTGTTCTGAATCCATCTATCTGCCATTTTTCTTCCTAATTCCCAGCCAGAGAAATGGATCCGAGATCTCCTGGGTCCTTGCAGGGCTGCACTGACCTAACCTGTTTGCTGAGCCAGCCTTGCACCCAACAGCTGTGTGCTGCTTTGTGCACTCAGTTTATTGGGACCCTGCCTCGCCAGGTGCCCCCCGGGCACCCTGCACGGAGAGAGGGATCCTGGCTCCCCTCTGAGCCCTGCAGCACACGACCCTGCAGTGACATCAGGCACATGTGCAGGACTTACATACATCATCAGCTTGTGTTTCCTTTCTGGAGAGGCATTGATTCTGTATTTCTGGCTGTGGCAGGGACTTGTTTCCTTAGCTACCATACATTTTCCATGCAGTAACACCACCTCACTGCTCCCCATGCACAGGTCAGAGGCTGGATGCTCACACTGCTGTTTTCAGCAGTGATTTACCAATTGGTTCTGCTGCTGTAGATCAATACACCCTGCTTCAGCCACACAGCCTGCCGGAGGGGAACAGGACTTGATAGTACAATACCTTCCCCCTTTACTCCATGTCTCCACCTCCCGCAGCTCCAGTTTTGCTGCTCCCTGGCCTCCTCATAAACCACATCCCAGGATTAGCAGCTCATCCATCCCTGCTCCTTGCTGCTCAGTTCTCTCATTCCACCACTCACCAGCAGCCTTACCATAACACTGTGCATCCCTGCCTGCTCCTCTTTGCACCCATGGGTCTCCCAGCACACATCTCCATCCCTCTGCTCCCATCCCAACCTCCAGGAGCCAAAATCACTATGACAGCACTGCTGGACACCTCACAGCCCTGCATTCCCCCTCTCGTTTTGCTCAGGGTGCAGGAGGCAGCCATGGGTCTGACTCACGTTGCTCCTCGATGTCGTTGTCGGACTCGGAGGACTGAGCCTTGTAGTAGGTGACCCCTCGTACAATGGTGGGCTTGGAGGGAGGGCGGCTCCGCGGGCTCAGCTTCCTCTGCAGGAGCTGCTCAGGCTTCCCCTCCTCGGAAGCGAGGTGCAGCTCTGCAAGGGACTCGACAGAGTTGATCTGCTGCGAGATGGTTTCATCCTTCAGGAACCTTTCCTCGTACTTGCCCTGTAAGAAACAAGACAAGTTGCTATGGGATGGGCCCAAATAGCCAAATTTGGACCTGCAAGGACCTGCTCAGCCCCTGAGCCACCATACAGCGTACGGCTGTACTGAGGCTGAGCAGGGGGCCAGGAGCCCAGCACCGCAGCAGCTGCAGCTCATGGCTGCAGGATTTCAGCTCATTAAAGCAAAATGGAAAGCCAGCCCGAGCATTGAAGCAATGCCCATTTGGCTGAGGGCGGGCCCAGGATTCCTTTGGAGCCCGGCTGCAATTAACAATGAGAAGGAATATTGGGAAATGAGGTCACTCAGGGTGACAGCAGCCCCACACTTTGCTCCGCTGGGCAGGGCAGGCTCAGCCCCAACAAGGAGCAGTGCTGTGGGTATCACAGGGGCAGAGCGTGCCAGGAGCCACTCCATCTGACCGCTCAGGATGGAGAGCAGAGAGCAGCAGGCTGCGTGCCCCAAACCCTGCTAATCCACAGCGTCCCAGGCTCCCAGCCGGCCGCGATGACATCAGCCTTTCCGAGCACTCGGCCCCTCCGACCTGGAGGAGCAGGAGGGGAGGCTGGAGCAGCTGAGCCAGCACAGCCTGGCTGTACTGGGGGACAAGGGCTGTGCTGAGCAGGGAGAGCAGCCCGCTGCCAGCACTGGGGTACCCCACCAGGATGCCCAACCGATGGGTGCTGTGCAGCCCTACCTCAGGGTGCACATACGCAGCCTCCGCGTCCCGCTGCAGCGAGCTCTCGATGTCAGCCAGGCTGTTGGAGATGAGGCTGGAGCAGTTCTCCCCAGCACGGTGCTGGGGCTCTGACGGGGGCTCCTCCACGCTGACTCCTGCCTGCGTGGCATTCCTGGACATGCCCTGGGAAATGAGAGGGGGGACATGACCCCAGCCTGGAGCCCTGCAGCCAGGGGAATGGCAGGGCCCTGAGCTCTGTCTCCATGGGGTTGGGTGTAAGATGTCCCCTGCTCCCCACTCCCCAACACCCCAGTCCTTTGTTTTGAAACTGTCCTGCCATTAATTTCTCCTAAAATCCATTGTGACTTCCATCTGTGACCCCAGAATTGCCAGCTGAAGCGGCAGCTGCGGGCTGAACACAAACCAGAGGCACTCGCTCTGCAGACTGCATCCCACAGCTCATTGCTTTGCTGACACCACAATGGAAACAATTTGTATCCCTTCTCCTCTCTGCACAAACTCTGACCCAAGTCCCATTTGCTGACCACCCTCAAAAGAATCAGAGCCTTTGCTCAGGGTTTGTGAGCCACGGTGTTAGTGTTCCATTTTCAGGCTGAGTACAATAACACCAGGACTTCCCAGCAAGATTTTTGCTGAGCTAAAGATGCTCTCCCAGGAGCGTCCCCTGAGCAACACCAGTACCCTCCTCCCTTGGGGAGGGAGGCTGCTTCCAACAGCCTTGTGTCCCTATTGCCTATTTTGTGCCATTGCTGTGACAAAACCCAACTCGTCCAGCTGAGAGCTACCCCAGATCGCTGCCCTCTGATGCTCCCCAGTGCTGCCCAGCTGCTGTGCCTGGGCCCAGCTGCCCAAACATACCCTCTGGCCCCCTGACATAGCGCCAGGCTCTCCTGCGATGCTTCAGCTGTCCAGCACCGGATCCTGGGCCGGCGCAGGCAGAAATCCGGGTGCTGAGCCAGCAACAGGGGGCTGCTCACAGCTGCTCACAGTCTGCCTGCGGCCCCGCCAGCCCTCTCCTGTGCTCTCACATCCCAGCGCTCTGCCCTCCAGCAGTGGCAGAGCAGTAAGAAGAGGCACAGTGGGGGCAATACCTCCCTTGGTATTTCCAAGCCCCCAGACCCTTCCAGCTAGCCAGCCTAAAGCTCAGACAAACCCTCTCCCCTTCCCTGACAGCATAGAGCTCAGTGGTAAAATCAAGTAGTGTTTGGAGAGCACGCCAAGCCACAGGAAGAGGGTGGGATCACAACCAGAAGCATCGGTGCTTTATTAATTTTAGACCTCAAAACCCCTTTCCCCTTTTTTGGGTCAACTCCCTGCTTGGAAACCCAGGTTCTGCAGCACTGTGCTCCTCCCAGCTGCCTCCTCCCTGACCCCAGGCGTTGAGCACCGTGCCTTCCCGAAACACATAGCAAGTGGAATTTTGGCTTTCTAAATCATCGCCGCTTGGCTGCAGCCTGCAGGACTGTGCTGCTACAGAGAGAGCACTCAGCACTCCGTCTGGCAGCCTGGGACCCCACGGCTCAGCACTGCACCCCACGCATCACACCAGCCAAGGAAACACTCAGCTATGGATGCTGTCTTTCTATCTTTCAAGCAGCACTGAAGGCTCAGCTATTCTCAAGGCAAGCTGAGATGCAGCTCAGTCGTTGTGTGGCAGCTGTTGAGTCCTGGCCTGAACCACTGATTGAGCACCTGGGGAAAGGACCCGGTCAGCCCTGGGAGCACAGGTGAAGGCAATTCAGGTGTGTGATCCCAAGGGATGGAGCCTGGCTGTGCCTCTCTTAGACCTCATTTAAAGGCTGACTGCCACTGGGGAAGGAGCTCTTTCTGGAGATTCCTTCTTGGTGGAGGTTTCCCTCGTGAGCCTTGATGTTCAGGTAAAGGTGTGAGTAGTCTATTTCCCTTCCCTTATGAGACCTTTCTGTTTTGTTAGTCCCTCTGTCATTACACCTTTTACATCACCTTTCTATTGTGTTGCTCTTTCTGACCCCCTTACCTTCTCCAGCCTCTCCACCCGGCCCACCAGCTTCGTTGTGACCGAATGCAGCTTTAGCAGATCCAGGCCATAGAAGGCACTTTCTAGCATCTCAACAATGGAGGACAGCTGTAAGACAAAAGGAGTGCTCTATCAGGCTCAGGGCTTTGCTATGAGGCACCCGGTGTGGTTTCTATAGCCAAAATAATGCACACATCTGAACACAAGGAGTTCACTAAGAAGCAAGTTGTTTTCCCTTGTACAGACAGCCCTGAGCCCCAGGGATGGTGTGTGAGATGAGAAGCGCTGCCCATGGCTCTGCCCAGCCCCAGGCTGCCCTGAGTGGCAACAGATGAGCCAAGGGGAGAACCGCAGTGCTAATAAAAGGGAGCCTGAGATCATGCTCTGAGTTCCTGCCATCCCAGGCTTGTTTTTCTTGGAACAAGAAGAAACTTGTTAAAAGATATAAAAATACTCACAAATGCAACAGCACGCAGGGACCTCAATCAGCGCCAGCCTGGTAAGAGCTGGCTTCCCTGGAGAGCAACTTCACCCGAGGGATGCTGCATCCTGCCTTCCCCTGACAGCCCTGCTTTGGAGATGTCCTGCACATGGGTGAGGACAGGTGACCTCAGGAGACCCTGGGGACAGTGATACCCCCAGCACTGTGCTCCTGCTCTGACCACAGCCTCTCCTGCTGCCCTCAGCCATGAACACACACAGCACGGCACCGTGCAGCCACTGAGCATCATTGGTGAGTGGGAACCACTGCAAGAAGGCGACATTTTCTCCCAGCAAGTCAAACCATTCAGCACAGCTCCATAAACACGAGAGCAATGCAGGCAGCACTGCTGGCGGCGCTCGCAGTTTCCAACCCAGCCCCTGCAGTCTCCCCGCGGAGCTGACAGCGAAGGAAAGTTTCCCTTTGTGCCAAGTAAAATGGCAGCAGCGGAGACAAGGCTGTTTTATGGCTGTGCATCCACTTTTCTGCTGAGAACTGGACCATGACGGCTGACACAATGCACACGTGGGCTGCCAGACAGACACTAGAGAAACGCATTTCCACCCGGGCTGGATGGCTTCCCCAAGGCACAGGGGTTGTAGACCTCATTAGCTGTGTTCCAGCTCCTCCTGAGCATGCACTTGTTGTGGGCTGTACACAGCTACACTCATAAGCACAGGGGCAGCAAGTCACAATTGCACTGGGACACGTTGCACGTGTGATGGGGTGCTCATGGCATTGCCTGCCTCTCATTCCAGGTCCCTTCCCAGAGAAGTGCTTGGTAACTAAGCCACCTGCTTTCACAGCTCCTGATCCTCACACAGCAAAGGAAAGCCCTGGGTGTGGATCCTCGCCAGGCGGGCTGTGAGTGAGGCCAGTTCCTAGAGGAGTGCTCACACCATGGCTGGGAAGCAGACAGAGCCAAGCTGTGCTGCGCTGTGCCAGCTGCATCCTCACAGGCTCTAACAGGGCTATGCTGGTCTCAGAGCTTCACCTCAGCCCAGCTGAGCTTCCTGGAGAGCGAGGGACCGCTGGAGAGCTGCAGAGCAATCCCTCCTTCCCCAGCATGCTGGGTTATCTGCCCATGCCTGTCATCTCCCCCCACTGTAGGGAGCTTGGACAGTGGGCTGCTCACTGCCTGCGGTCTGACAAGATGAGACACATCCCCAGCTCCAAACCAATGGGAACGAGTTATTGTGCAGGGCTGACCCCAGCCAGGATGCAGCCCAGAACCGGCAGAAAGCATCACCAGCGGGACAGCAAATGGTCCAGAAGTGCCAACATCTTGAAAGGGCAAATCCTGCCACCACCTCCCTGAACAGGGCAATGGCTCCCAGAAGGAGCGAGGCAGTGGGGATGGGTGGCGTCTGACCACACACCTCCATCCTTCTGTCCCAGCCTCACTTCTATGTAAGTGTGCAGATCTGAGAGTAACAGACAAATGCTCTCAAAGCAGATGAAGAAAGAGGCTTCAGCGGATCTCTTTAAAGGGACAAAGAGCAGGGAAATTTGTTTTCAGAATCCACTATGAATACTGTATGTTGGCTGTGTTTTAGGGCCATACCCCCATGCTGTTCTTTGGATGCAGCAGGCAGCATTGATCTGTCCAAAGTGCTCTGGGCCACACACTTCTCCACGGCAAGAACCTTAACGTGGTGATGGAAGGAAACAGCACAGATGTCTGCCCATCCATCTATATAACCATCCCATCCATGTGTCCAGCCATCCCACCATCTCTCCACCAATCCATCCACCCATCTATCCATCCATCCACAAAGGCTCTGACACTTGCCAGCTGGAGGCAGCAATCCCCAGAAGCATCCTGAGCGCTCCCAAGCAGCACAAACCCTCAGCCTCCATCCTTCCTCTTACCTTCAGGTCCCCGCTGTCCGCCTCCCGCAGCTTCTGCAGCCTGAAGTCCCCCTCGCAGGGGTTCAGAGCCGAGGGGGGGGCCACGCAGGCACACTTGCAGCCGGGCCCCGAGGTGACGGTCTCCACAGTGTAGAAATCCTCGGCACGGAAGGCGCCCTGGTTGATGCGCTGACAGGCACCGCGGCCCAGGGGTCTCACCAGGCACTTACAGCGGCAGTCGGAGCCCTCGGACACCGCCTTCACCTTGTCGTAGTCACCTAAGAGCTGAGCACAGCACTGTCACGGCCCTGTGGGGATGTCCGACCCCTCCCCTCTGACTTGAAGGATTCTTTGGACATCCTGAACCTTATAGAATCCTATACCGAACAACCCTACAAGCAGCGTAACCTGGTGGTGGGACTGTGATTAGCCCCATACAATGCCAGGAATTTCCTTTACGGAGATTTGCAGACAGAGCTTCTGAAAGCCCGAGCACAAAAATAACTTTGACGGTATGTTTCCAATAGGCTCCGCGTTAACCATTTCCGAGGGCAGATAATAGCACACGATCGGATCGGCCAAAGCCAACAGAGCCCTCCGCCGCATCCCGGGCGGAGAAGAGCCCGCACACAAAGAGGCTGCGGCACATCCCCACCCACGGACCACCCCCCACCTTCCCCGAGCCCCCCAGGGACGTCCTCGGGTCGGTGTTTCAAAGCAGGAACAAAGCGGAGCGAATAAACCCCTCTTCAGATGCGCCCACCCCGATCATGCACGGCACCCCCAGCACAGCGCAAGGCACGCACGTCTCAGCACCCCGGGTGCACGCAACACCCCAAGGAGCATCACTCCCTAAAAGCAACGTTCCCCCGAGCAGCACCGCCCCCAAATAGCATCCTTCCCAAAAGCATCGGCCCCAAAGCAGCCCCGTACCTGCGAGAGGATGTTCTCCTGGTTGTCCGCCTCGTCCTGCAGCGGTTCGGCGGAGGGCCCGGCGGTGCCGGTGGGGTCCGGCTCTGCCCGGCAGCCGGCGACCAGCGCGGCCAGGCAGAGCAGCAGCGGCAGCGGCCGAGCCATGGGACCACGGGGCCGGAGCCGGGGCCGGGGCGGGCGCGGAGCCGCCGCTTCTCGCTCAGGTGCGGCGCGGATGGGGCGGGCGGGGCCGGGCCGGGCCCCCGCCTCCCTCCCCGCCTCCTTCCCTCCCTCCCTCCCTCCTTCCCTGCCCCCCCCCCCGTTGCAAGAGAAGGCGGAGTCGAAACGGGGCCGGGCCGACCCCCGGGGGGCAGGTGGACCCAAGCGGTTGCCGCGAGCTGTGATCGATCCACGATGCTACCGGAATGCACCGAGGGGGACATCCTGAGCTTGTATTAGCCCCACCGGGGCGATGCAGGGCTCGACATGCGCTGGAGAGCTGACCTCAGGACTGGAGTCTGCCCGGGCTGTAGCAGCCGTGCGGCAGTGGACAAGGGAAGAGCCTGCGATGTCGTGTATCTGGGCATCAGTACGGCCTTGGACACAGTCCCCTGTAACATCCTTCTCTCCAAACTGGAAAGAGACAGATATAACAAGTAGACTGTTGGATGGATGAGGAGTGTGTGGGGGAATCACACTCACAGAGTGTCAATGGATGGAGACTGGTGGTGAGCAGTGTCCTGCAGGGGTCAGTACTGGTCAGTTCTGGTCCCAGTGCTCCTTAACATCTTCATCATGACACTGACAGTGGGGATGAGTGCACCCCTAGTAAGTTTGTGGATGAGAAGGGCCACAAGAGTGACCCAAGGGGTAGAACACCTCCCTGTGAGGACAGGATGAGAGCTGGGGCTGTTCAGCATGGAGAGAAGGCTCCAAGGAGACCTGAGAGCAGCCTGTCAGTGTACACGGGGGCTGTAAGAAGGAAGGGGACAGACAGGACAATGGAGATATGGTGTCAAACTAAAAGCCTCATAGCAGCCTGGTTGCTGTCAGGAGGCAGAGCGGCTCTCATCTCGGGCACACTGCGGGCATACAGGGCAGGCAGCCTAAGGATGCACAGGGCATGGAAAAGGAAGGATCTCACATGTTATCAGCATCCTTTGGTGCTTTCTTTTCTGTACTTGGGGAAGAGAGTGGTTCTGGTGGTATTTAGTTTGGGCTGAAGGCAAGTTTAAGCCTGTCCTCTGGGAGCAAGAGGAGACAGTGGTGAGAAATACAGACTCACTGCGGTCAGCTCTAAGTTGTGAACATTCCTCCTCCAAGAAATAACCCAACAGGGCAAACCAGCAGAAGGAGGACAGCAGAGAGTGCCAGTGTGCCTCAGGGTCTGCTGAGCTGTGTGGGACGGGAGGCTGCAAGCTCACCTGGGCTCCACTGCTTCCTTCCTGCATGAGCTTTGTCACAAGGCTGGGGCTGTGCTATGCCAAGCTGAGCCAGCACAGTGTCCCTGCTGCAAAAATAAGATGGGTGGTGCTGGGCTGCATCAGGCTGAGCATTGCAGTGATCCTGCTCTTCTGCTTGGCACTGGTGAGGCCTCACCAGGAGCACAGTGCCCAGCCCCACAGTACAGGAGGGACATGGAGCTTCTTGGAAGAGTGATGTGAAGGGCCACAAAGATGAGGAGAGGATGAGAGAGCAGCCTGGAGAAGGGCCAGGGGAATCTCGTTGTTGTATTCAGACACCTGAAAGGACGGGTAAAGGAGACAGTGCGGTCTGGTTGGAGGCCAGCAGCTTGCAGTGTACCCTGGAGGTCAGTGGTGCTACAGTCCTGGTGAACCTCCGCATGGATGATCTGGGTGATGGGGCACCCTCAGCACTGTCTGCAGATGACAAACATGGGAGCAGCGGCTACTGATACACCAAAGGGTGGTGCTGCCATCCAGAGGGACTGGAGAGGTGGGAACCTCCTGGAGCTGAGCGAGGAGAAGTGCAGGGGTCCTGGCCCTGAAATTAGCAAGCCCAGTCACTGGGAGGGCTCAGCACGGCTTGTCACAGTGGCAGAGCTTGGCGCTGCACAGCATGGCTCGGCACGGCTGAGCACGAGCCAGCAGGGAGTCCCACTGCAGGAAAAGCTTGGCCGTGCCATCCCGAGCCGGGCTGTGCCGCGCTGTGCAGAGCCAGATCTCGCTGAGCCGAGCCCCATCCAAGGGGCTCCGATCCAAGGGAGCCTTCCGGCTGCTGCCGCTGCCCCGGGGACGCTCTCAGAGGCACCGCAGCACCATCCCGCGGTGCGGCCGGCCCTGCCGAGCTGCTGCTGCAGCTGCACGACTCGGGATGCTCACTGATGAAATTCGCTGCGCGGAGCGCGCCGGGGCTAATGCCGGGCTGTCCACCAGGTGTCCCCCAGGACCATCGGCTCCATCTCCGTAACGCTGCTCTCCCAGGCATCCCAATGCCTGGGCTTGTTCCTCCCGGGGCCAGGACCCTGCTCTTCTCCTCGCTCAGCTCCTGGAGGTTCCCACCAGCCCACTTTTCCAGTCCCTCTGGATGGCAGCACCTCCCTTTGGTGTACCAGCAGCTGCTGCTCCCATGTTTGTCATCTGCAGACAGTGCTGAGGGTGCCCCATCACCCAGATCATCCATGCGGAGGTTGAACAGCACCACACTCAGCACTGAGCCCTGGGTTCACAGCCAGTTACTTCTTTAGCTGAGAGGTACCCACCTTTCGTGGTGGGATTCACCACCTGCACATGCCTGGTGCATGCCAGAGCTGCCAGCAACTTCCCACGGCCTCACCTCCTGCATTCTCTGGTCCCATGACCTCTGGTGGCAGACCACATCCTGATAGTAGAGGCCAAAGCTGCTGGAGGCCGGCCCCATTACCCCCAGTGCACTACGTCACCCGGCTGTGCCTTACAGGGATCATGCAGAGAAACAGGCTCAAGGTGTATGCTGTCACATCCTGGAGCTCTGCAGACCAAAGGTTCTCATGAAAGCAATGCTTCTGCCACTGCAAGGGCCAGCTGAGCACTTAGAGTGAAAAGTAGCCCCAGCAGAAGCCTCTCACCTGGGTCATGGTTAGAGGGCAGGAAGGTGGGTTCACAGCCCCTTACGCATTGGCTCCTGTGCCAAGATGGGGAGAGGTCACTGCCATCTCTATCCACTGGAGGAGGAAATCCATCCTGAGGAGCAGAGTGACTATGCAGGAAAGCTCATGACGCAAATCTGAATTGCCCAGCAATTTGAGTGGCTCCCAACTGACCTCAGCAACGACAATTCTGTTTCTGTTTATGAGTCAAATGGGATTCAGTGAATGCACACCTGACCTGGAAGGGAGCTGGTTCTGAGGCTGCTCAGCATGTTGCCCGCAGGAGTCATGCCCGTACCAACATTCTTCTGCAGCATGGCCTGGCCAGGCAGGGAGCTCTGTCAAAGCCAGGAGTGCTTAGCTGTACCAGGGGGCTGCAACGTGCCCCCAGCTTCATGGGCGGGTCTATTCCATGTGGTAAGTGCACCTTGAAGCTGGATTCTGGAGAATCCACACCAAGCTGAGCTGCACAGGAGCTGCGTACAGAGTTCAGGCCAGATTGCTGCACCAAGAGAAATGTGGGACTTCAAACACATTCTGCTTTGTAGCCATATTACTCTGAAATCCATGCCCCACAGCTGCTCCAGCCAGAGGGCAATGGAGGGGAGAGTCCATCCCCATTTCTTCCCTCTGTTCTTCCCCCATAGTGTGTACACACAGCTGTACACATCCTGCCTCCCTCCAGCTGGCTTGCACTGTCCCCACTGCACACTGTAATTAAACCTGCTCAAGCCCCTGTGATCAATGGGAGGTTCCACCTCTTTGGGTTTCAAAACACATTCTCCTTGTGCCCAGCCTCCAGGGCAGCACAGCACGCTCAGTCTGCTTAGCAAAGCCATCCTAGGATTCTACAGCCAACACCAACACCCAGGCCAGGAGCCCAGGTCCCTGCCTTGGTGGGAGACAGCCCACAGAGGGCTCAGGAAGCTCTAGGTGACTGTTCAAAGCTGGGTGAAGCAAGGAAGCAAAACCTGTTCTGATCTCTGATCCCCACTCAAATGTCCTGGGGATACTTCAAGCTCAAACAGAAGTTGCTTTCCAGGAACTGCAGGAAAATGCAGACAGAGCTCCACACAGGCAGGCAGCAAAACTTGCAGCAAAACTGGTGCTCAGCACTTGGCAGAACTGTGAACCAAGCACAGGTAAGAGCTGGAGCTGCCCGTCCTGTTCTGACAAGCTGTGTTCTCATAAAGCTCAGGACACTGCAGTTCAGCCCACAGCTCCCACATGGACGAGGAACCGACCCGCCACGTGCCCACACCTCACATCCTGACCTGGAGTATCACTGCTGCACAGCCAAGCGGAAAAGGTGGGGAGCAAAGACATGTGAGCAAGGGCTGATAAAGAGCTGATTGATGCTCCCTGGGTCACGCAAGGTGCCGGCAGGGCCTGATGTGGCTGATGACACAGCACAGCTTGGCACCAGATGGACAGCAAGCAGCAGGGCTGGTGTCACGGGGACATGTTCACCACGTGCCACCAGCATCACGAGGTACCACCAGCAGCATATCCGGGACCTAATAACCCCCAAATGCCACCCAGCCTGGCCCTGTGTGTCATGGGACAGCAATGACAGCCACACCAAGGCACCCATAGCCCTGATGCAGGCCTGTGGGGGGATGGGGGGCAAAGGGAAACAACATGGCATCTCCTGTCTCTACCTTGATCCTGCAAGGAACCTGCCTGCAGCCAAAGCCAGCAGCAAAACCACCCAACCCCATACCCTGCTGGTTCTTCTCCCTCGAGCTGTTTTGCTCCTGCAAGGCTGCCTAGAAAGATTTGTCTTCCCACTTGCAGCCCAGCCCTTCTGCACTGGGTTGTCTGCCCCTAGCACGGGCAGCTCCTTCTAAGCACTGCCAACAACAAAGCCAGCACTGGAAGATTAATGCTGGATGTTTTGAAATAGGATGGCTGCATTGCATCTGTTTACTGGGACCAATCTGCTTACTAGCGATTCTGTGCTAGAGGGGCAGAGCTCACCCAGCCCAGTGGATCTCAGCCCTACCACTCCCACTCCTACAACCAGTGTCCTACATAGGTAAAGCCAGTTGGGTTATAAGTGGTGGTGGACCTGAGCTGCACGTGGAGCAATGCAACTCCTTTGCCTGTAGAGCCAAGAGATCAGCTGCTGCAGACCTGCCACAATAGCCAACAAAGGAAGAACACACAGCTCAGCCATGCAGGATGTTGTGAAACAACCATGGCAAGCTTTCATGCTTAGCACCCACCTCAGAGCATCTCTGGAAGCCCCCAGACCAGCAGAAGACTCCTGCTTCAGCACTGACTCACCACTGCCATTCCAGACTTGTCACTTGTCACACGTCCCTGCATTTTTCACCTGTCTTTGTCACCCCTGCCCGTGCACTCATGGCAAGAGCTGCTTTTGCTGCATGAGGGCTTTGCCAGTTCCATGTGCACAACCCAAGCAGAACTCTTGACTCACACCTTGGTTTCAAGACCAGGTTGGACAGGGCCCTGGGCAACCTGATCTAGTAAAGGTGTATGTTTGGTGGCCCTGCCAGGCAGGGGGGTTGAAACTACATGATCCTTGAGGTCCCTTCCAACCCGGTTCATTCTGTGACTGGTACTGCTTGGGCCTCCTCTGCTATAGCGCACGAGGTGAGGAGGTAGAAGTGCGCTGGGAGGAGGCCGATGGATGTACGTGTGTCGTACTTGTTTGCTCTCCTTGACCCAGTTGCCATTTCTCCATTGACAGTTTTATGACTGGACGTGCCTCAAGCTGGAGGGATTAGCTGGGGATAAAGCTACACACACACGCACACACCTTTTAGCCAAGAGCAGCATGCAAAGAGCCATCAGTTCCACAGATATGGAGCTTAGAGCAAAGCCCAGCTCTGTTCAGGCACCTGGGACAGACACCTGAAGCAGGACATGCAGCTGAGCTTGGGCCAGAGGCACCACGAAGGGCAAAGCCCACCTTCAGATGGTTCTGGTCACCATCTCACTCTGGGTGCAGCTGAGCAAATTGGGTGCTGCACCCAAACCATTCCGCAACTCAGGGCACACCTTGAGCCTAGAACAGCTCCAAATATCTCCTAACATACCAGCCCTGCACCAGACAGCCCAGAACAACACAGTGCCAGGGCAGGAAGAAGGGATAGGGAATTAGGGCAGCCCAGCTATCACTTCTCCAGCAACACATGTTGACCTGCACATTCTCTCCAAGGAGCCAGACAAGGAGACTAAGTAGCTGGGCCGCACCCAGGCATGGGGCAGCCTCCCTTCCAAGGCATCAGGTTCTGCCCACAGTTACCAGCTGAAGGCCAAGCAACAGAAACAGAGCTGGAGCCTCTGCACAGCCAAAAAGCACTTGTCCCATCCCACCAGGTTCACCCTCTGCAATGACAGTGCAATTCAGCCCAGAGTCACACACCAGAATAATCATGCAAGATCCCACCTATTGTCATCAACCTCTGCCCATCCTGAAAATTGGTTGCTCCATCCCAGGCTTAAAGGTTTGCACAACAGAAAATGTTTGCTTTTTTCATATAGATCAGTTCATAGGATCATAGAACAGCCTGGGTTGAAAAGGATGACAATGATCATCTCATTTTAACCCCCTGCTGTGTGCAGGGTCACCAACCAGCAGACCAGGCTGCCCAGAGCCACATCCAGCCTGGCCTTGAATGCCTGCAGGGATGGGGCATCCACAGCCTCCTTGGGCAACCAAGGAGCACAGCATCCATAATATAAGGAATGATGGAGTGTCTCTGGCTATGAGAATCCACAGCTGTAGCAGATGAACGATACCTACCAAATCCCAGGGCAGAAGCACTGCAGAGTTCAAGAAACACGTGTAAAGCCAAGCAAAAGAAAGGCTTAATTACTCACTAGAACGAATAGCCAAATAGTGTTGTAGGACAAGGTACAGAGAAATCTAAGGGGAGGCAGGCAGGCAGGCAGCCACTGGCTTGCTACCATTATCTCCTTTCCTGCCCAGAAAAGCAGGATTACAGCCCTGAATGGTTCAGTTGAACAAAGCTAGAGACCAGGGCAGTCCAGGACAGCCTTTACCATACTTAACTGAAGGCCCACACAAGCACATCCTTCATCTGCAATACAGAAGACAGAGCTCGCGTGCGCTGAGCCTTCCTACCACCTCCTGCCTACCCCAAGGCAGTACCTGCACACAGCCAGCATTTCCAGTAACACAGTAATTAATCACTAGTTATGTGACAAGGTAAGTGAGTAAGTGCTGGAGACACCCATTTGTTTCAAGCACTTGAAGCAGGGAAACTGTCTCAGACAAGCATTCAGTGTACAAAACCACACTGAAGTCTTCAGAAGTTACTAATGCCCGGCATTCATTAGAAGGCACATGAGCAGGTTGCTCACAGCTGCCCTTAGGACCCCTCACTTAGGTCTGCCCTCCCTCCCAGCTCACTGCATCCCCATAGCACAGCAAAAACTCCATCAAAGCAAGGACAAGTGAGCGCTAATATCTTTATTTGTTGCAGCATTGGAAGTACACCAGGTACTCGTGAGATAGAGAACAAGAAGAATACTTATTAAATATAAAAAGACAGTTAAATAGATACAAATAACAAGGTAACCTCATTCTTGCAACAAGTACAGCAGTCAGGCCCTGAAACCCAGATAACTTGAACAGCTTCAGCCTTCCCAATCAGTCATGGCTAGAACATAGGGCCCCAAATCCAAAGGATGGCTCATGTTTTCCAGCTCTCCCTCCTCACAGCATAGACAAGGGTCGACTGTCCCATTCCAGGGACAATCCTGCTTCTTCAGGAGTTTTGCTTCAGGGCCATACGCAGCCTGACCTTCAGCAAGGTTCAATCTTACTGGCTCAGTGGAACGCCGGCCCAAGCTCTGGGGTGCAAACAGAAGCAGCTGAGCTGGAGATGGGCCCTTCAAGTATATCAGGATTAGCCACAGGTCATGAGTTCAAAACCATCTCTAAGGACTGGTGGAGCCACAATAAACCAGCAGCTCCCCAGGCTGTTGCCTTCCCTGCACCAAGCCACATTCAAACCATGTTCTGAGGCTCCTCTTGAACTGTACACAGCTCAGTCATGTTTTAAGAAGACAACACCTCACACCTGTGTTAGGACAGTTGTAACTATACCAGGTCTCCAGTTTTATGCCAGAAAAATCCCATACCACAAAGACTAAATGTTTTTCTTCAGTTCTCACATTTCCACTTTCAGGAACTGTTCACCTTCTGTAGAGAAGGAAGATCAGTGCTGAAACCACATGCCCACAGAACAGCAGCACCAGAATGAAGGAAGCCCATGTTACTGATAGAAGCCTTAACTCACTGAGGAGGAGTTTTATTTAATCTAGGAGGTCATTGTATTTCTCTAGAGTTTTTTCCTCCAGTTCCAACAGCTTCTGGAAAAATTTCTCAGCAGTTTCTTCATCCACATCAAGCTGGAAAAGAATAAGAAAGGTACTGAGATGTTACCAGTGGCAGACTGTACAGATGCTGAGGGCAGCTCTGTGTGCTCTAGAAGGGCACCCAAAGGCCATCCATCTCCAGCCCAGAGCATATTATGGGGAAGCATCATAACACACTGATCCTGTTCTGAGCAAGATCTTCACTGCCAAAAAACCAGGTCATAGACACAGCCCATTCAAGTCAAGCTTGTGGTGCAGCAGTCACAGCCATAACACACTGTCAGAGACCAAAAGTACCTCCAGCTCCCACGCTTCCCTGCTACCACCTGAACATCAGCTGACAGTAAAAGTATTTACTGTTGCCTTTGTTCCCATAACCCCCAGCCCCATTAAGGGATTGCTCAATTAAGGAACAGACAGAACAGTCTGAGCTCTGCAGCATGCTGAGCTCCACATCCTCCACCACAAACCTTCCCAGCCGGTCCTAAGAGCTTCCAGACTAGCATGGGAATGGCAGATGTGTTACTCCAGGAAAACCTCATAGATAGTCCCACAGCCCTCTCTGCTGCTCAGCACACATCTAGTTTCCTCTCCAGCCCCAGGACCTCCATCACCAACCCTTGTGCTCTGTGCCAGGCAGCACACAGCAGGACCCCAGCCAAGCTAAGCCCCTACAGCAAGAGGCTGCTTTCACCTTTCTAGGCTCCACATAGTTCTTCCCCAGTCCAGATGTACAGCTGTGATACTTCACAAGTGGATCCAGGTATTCTGGCTTCTGCTTGAACAGCCACACCTAGGAAAAACAGCACAGAGTCACGCAGGCAGTCCCAGCCAAAAACCGATAGGTAGGGACCCATCTGCTGGCTGACGTGGGTGAAAATGCCATGGGTGCTTTCATTAAGCATGGGGAGAGCAGATACCTGGAGAAGAAATTCCAAACTGGCTGCCCTGAGCTTTAACATACCCTGTCTGCATCTCCTTCTGTCTATGCATCTGTAGTTTGATAGCAAGCAAGCAGGGCAATACCCTCCCCATCAGGAAAAGAAGGGGAAGAGGTTTGCCTAACCCCCCCCCCACACACACACCTTCTCTGGACACCTGACAAAGGGCCCCATGGGATCAGCCCTGGTCACTGCTGGTCTCCCAGCACTCCCTGCTGTAAGGGATACAGAGGAGAAATCCATCCCTGTAGAGGGGCTCTTGGTTGAAGCCTGTAGGTGCTGGGAAGAGCTACCCAAGAAAGAGGGCTATTAAACTAAATAGTGAAGCACTTACATGAGCTTCTGCTCCATTATACGGTGTCAGAGTGTAAGTCTTGGCAAAGAAACGTATCTGATGGGGGAAAAAATACAAGAAGGAATTAGTATTTTGACCCAAGGTTTCTTTGATAAGCTCAACAACACAAGACCACCTACCAGGGATAGAAATGCTTTCAAATCTGCCTAAAGTCATTGCTGCACACTTACAACTGAAGCATCCCTCTGTCCCCACAAACTTGGTTTCCTGGGCCACCCACCAGACCAGCAAGCCTCACTCCACAGGCAGGAAGGCAAGCATACGGCTACAGACACTGTGCCTCCTGCCCTGTGTGATTGTGATATGGCTGGAGACGAGTGGGTCCACAACACCATCAGTGCTAAAGACAAGTGAGAAGGCACTGCCTTCTCCATTGACAGGAGAAAGGTGATCTGCCAGGATCAGCTACTGACTGCTTAGGCAGCAGGGGCAGGCAGCCTGCAGCAAGGCCAGAACTGCACAGAGTCTGGAAAGCTGAAGCTATAAGAACAAAGGCAAAGACGGCTTTTGGAAAGCAGGAGGATAGAAAGAGAGCAAACAACTTGGCATTTTCTCAGTGTTCTTTCTGTGCCTCTAAGAAAGTCAAAGTCTGTTGCAAAAACAAACAGCATGTCAAGAAACAAGGGACAAGCTTTGTCCAGAACTCCACTGCTGCTGGAAAGCATGTTATTTTGCAGGCCCTCACCACGCTGGCACAGGAAGTCTTGCTGATGCTGCTACAGCTGAAAGGCTGAGCTCTGTCTGTGTGCAGTACTTCCCAACAGCAGAGCTGCTTTGAGGAGCTCTGCTGGGAAAACCAGGATGCACAGTACCCAAGGACAGGTTGGCAAGACCTGGCTACACCTGTTTCTCCTTCCCACAAGGAACACACAGCAGAATAAAGACACCAGCAGTGCCCTCCTCCCAGTGAGAAGCAGATGCAACAAGGCCTTTTCCTTCCATTCTCCAAGCTGTGCTTTGCACCTTCACTGGAAAACCAGCCCACAAGAAGCAGACAGAAGGCCCTGAAAGCCACCCCAGATAACCAGCTGTGTCAGAGCATGTAGCAAGAGCAGCAGCACCTACCTGGTGTGGGTTAAACGGGTGTCATTAGCTCCCCGCTCTGTGCCCCTTGCTCCAAGAAGCTCCTAGAGAAGGAGACTGCCACCTCTCTCCTCCCAGGAAGCCTGCTGCTCCAGAAGGCCACAGGGTTGCTTTGAGGAACCACCAGCCCCTCAAACAAGTCAGCAAGCTGCCCACACAGGGCAAGCCTGTTCAATTCAACAGAAGAGCTACAGAGCCATAATAGTAGTGAGAAGCCACAAGCAGGCTGCCCTAAAGAGCTCCCTCAAACCAGCTAAAAGCCTCTTACCAAAAACATGATGGGCATCAGCAGCACCCACAGAAAAACGGGCAGAATTCTGAAGGTCATGTTGGACATAACGAGGCCAGGACAAACAACGCTGGAATACAGACCCTGCAGAGAAGAAACCAGGTCAGTCTGTAAATACACAATAGTAAAGAAGGGCTCCTATCCTCTCCTTCTGGCAGGATCTCAAGTGCACCAACAGGCACATGCACCTGAGTGGCCAGCACTTCATCCCTTTGCTCTTTAAGACCAGTTATTTGGTTTAAATAGGAAAGCAAAGCTTGCAAGGTCCTTAAAGCTTCTGCTATCAGAAATACTCTGTAGTGGATGGCCCAAGCAGGAAGCCTGGTGGCTGGCAGCTTGCATGCCCCACCAGTGCAGCCACAGCCAGTTCCTATGCATTAAGGCACATATCTGATTGCAGTGAACTAATGCAGCAAGGCAACAACAATAATTACACACAGTAGGTGCTCATTAAGTCCTTCACACAATTCCTATCATCACCTGCTTATTAAATTTCCTGTTCAGAACGACACTTGTCAGGTCAGTGGCATATTTGGAGGAACTATATGATTCCTGCCCCTTGGCATGCTGATAGTCAGCCAGGCTGAAGGCAGATTCCCTTGCATTGCTGGAAGAGGTCCAGATGAGTCGCGATGGCTTTTCATTACCACAGAGCAGAGACTCGAGCTGACGAATCTGAAAAAGAATTGTCACCATGCTTTATGGCATCATTTTAACCATACTGAAAAGCTGCAGGCTCAGCTTTCCTACTAATGGTCATCCTTCATAGATGGGCTGCACGTGAGCCATGCCAAGATGTACAGGAAGTAATGAAAAAGCAGCCACAAAGTGCAGCTTCAGCCCAGGTTTCCCCAGGAAGCTGTACACGCAGTGGCAGCATCCTGCACAGCTCAATGGAGCACCTCAGAAGCCCACAGAGCCAAGCCTTGGTGGCCTCCTTGGAGAGAGAAGGAGCTGTGCCTGATTTACCTCTACCCACTGACTAAGCTTTAGATTGCATTAATCCTTACAATGACCTCGTGACTTTGCTCTTATCGTTCATTATCTGTCAGGCCTGAGGTTGCAGCAGGATCGTAAGGCAGAACCCACATCAGCACACACTGTGCTGTACTGCCCAGACCTTCACACAGCCTCACCAGGATGAAGTGCCCGAAGAGGTTGGTGGTAAACACCTCCTGCAGCCCATCCCCGTTCAGTCTGTCTGTCTGCGTCATGACGCCTTCTGCAGTGGTCAGCATATGGAGCAGCCTCCTGGAAGTCAAGGGTGGGAAGTAGAAAGGAAGCATTCAGATTTGAAAACCAATCTCAGGCATGGAGCAGAAACCTATTAGCAGATAAGGAAAGCAGCCTAGTGCCTACATTCAGCACCCAGCAGTACCATAACCATAACTTTGATGCTCAGCTCAGCTCTCCCATTAACACCATGCCATCACAAAACACTGTGACCTACAGCTGGGAAACCAAAAAACACAGAAACATTGAGAGTACGCTTCAACCCCCAAGAACACACAAGTGTTTCTCATTCCTCCCCAAGTCTGGGCTAAGCACCAACCTTCCCTCCAGCTCACAGCTGGCCCAACAGCAGGGCTCAGACCGCACGCACAGCCACACCTCCTGCTGCTCCAGGGCAAAGGTTTTCAACTAAACACGCGTGGATTTCATTTGAACAAAAGAATCTTGAAGATCCCTTCCAATCTGAGCTGTGACTCTAAGCTGAGTTAGGGTCCATTGGTTTAGACCCTTTAGCCTTGAATCAGGGCTGGCCCACAGTGACACCCCCATCCTTACCCGGTCAGGAGCCCCTTCCAGAGAGCCTTGAAGTTGACGTGCGGGTTGGGCATGATGCCGGCATTGAGGTAGACAAAATCCAGGCGTTGGAACCTGCAGCGAGAGCAGACAGCGGGGTGAGCAGCACGGGGGGACACGGTGGGGTCACACGGGGACAGCAGAGGGGGGTCAGATGAGGACACTATGGACACCCACTCACCTGCAGCGCAGCTCCTGTGCAGCACGCAGCACGGAGGCCAGGTTACCCAGATCCACCTCCACGGTGGAGACCTGCGCAGCGGGGAACTCCTGCAGCACCAGGTCCCGGGTGGTCTCGGCTTTCTGTGTATTACGGCAGGCGAGACACAGGTGGATGCGTCCATCCTCCCCCAGCAGCCGCCTGCACAGCGCCAGCCCCACGCCGCTGCAACGGTGAGCAGCATCAAGCACAAGCACAAGCACAAGCAATACCATACTATACCATACTATACCATCACCACCCCCAACGTCCCAGCCGTCCATCCGTCCATCCCCACGCGCTCACCCGCTGGCTCCGGTCACCAGCACCACTCGCTCCATCCCGCTCCACTCCACGCTCCCGGCGCGCCCCGTCCCTCCGCCCTATATCCGCCAGCCCTGCCTACGTTATGGCCCCGCCTCCCTTCTAGACCAATGGGTGATGGCACAGGAGGCGTGGCCACACGTTTGGTGGCGTGATTATGGGGCGACAGGAGGGGCGGGGCGGTGGGACGGTTGTAGGAGGGGTTTGTTTAAGCCCCCGCCCATTAGGCTGATCCCCCACGTGTCACCCCAAAGGAAATCACGACACCGAGCAGCTCTTCAGCTGGTTCTCCCGTATATACAGGTGTATCTACTGAATATATACACGCCTCAGCAATAGGGTACTGCGAATGGAGCCGCGATGAAGTAACGGTGTATAAAAAAAAAAGAGTCAGAGGGGGTCCGTGCACCGCCCTGAAGTCCACAGTTCGTCCTGTCCACATGAAGGTGCTGGGTGGGTTTCCTTAAGGCACGTGGTGCTGGGCCCACACAGTCACTGTCCCCAATAAATAACCTCGGTCCAGCTCGGAGCCCCCCAGGCCGTGCTGCCCTGTGCTCCCCCTGCCGCATTGGGACTCTCCTCCTGGTTAGTGGGTGCCCGCTGAGCACGGGGTCACTCCTCGGCGGCCGCCTCCTGCAGCTGGCGGTGCAGGTCTTGGAAGGAGGGACGGTCTTTAGTGTCCCGTCTCCAGCAGCTCAGCATTAGCTTATAGATAGAGTCGGGGCACAGCGCAGGCTTGGGAAGGTACGTCTTGGAAACAAAAGGCAAAGAGAGAGAGTTAATGCCATGTACAAACAATGGATGACAGCAAAATCATAACGTCACGGAATTGTTTGAGTGACCTTGGGTGGCACCCACCACCTCTATGGGCATTCTGTGCTACTGTCTCACTGTACTGGCCCTGGGGAGCCTGTTTCCCCCATGCACTTGGGACTTCATGTTGATGGCAAAGAGCTCCCAGACACCCCATCCAGCCCCTCAGCATCCTGATGGATTCATGGTTGGACAAGGTGATCTTAGCAGTCTTTTCCAACCTTGATGACTCTATGGTTCTACGATTCTCCCCAGGCCCACAACCCCCACCTGGTGCTGCCCACCCCGTTCCTACCTGCCGGCCCTGGTCCCGGAAGAACTCTCCGGTGTTCTCGATGACCTGCTCATCAGACAGCTGTGAGTAGGGCTGCTCCCGGCACAGCGTGAAGGTCTCCCACAGTGTCACACCAAATGCCCACACATCGCTGGCCGTGGTGAATTTGCCCTGGCGGGGGCAAGCAAAGCAAGATTGGGATAAGCAACACCCTACAGCCCCATAAATCTCCCCGCTGGAGATCAAAGCCTCCTGAACCTCCCAGCTCCATGCCCAGCACAGGGACAGAGCGTGACCACAATGCTCTCATCCCATCTTCCAAAGGGATCCCTTTCCCCCTTGTGCTTCCTAAGGCCACCCTCTAGGCACAATGCCATCCAAGATGAAGATGCCACCAGTGGACCCATGACACTCAGCCGTACCAGCAGGATGCTCTCCCAGGACATCCAGCGGATGGGCAGCACAGCACGGCCCTGGATGCGGTAGTAATCCCCGCTGTAGAGGTTCCGGCTCATGCCGAAGTCAGCGATCTTGATGGTGTACCTCTTGCCCACCAGGCAGTTGCGCGTGGCCAGGTCACGGTGCACAAAGTTGAGGGAGGACAGGTACTTCATGCCGGATGCAATCTGGGTGGCCATGAAGCGCAGGTTGCTGTAGCTGGGGACACCGAGCAGGGCTGAGGGGCTGAGCAACACCGGGTGCCCCACCGTCCCTATGCCCCCACCCATGGCACTACCTGATGGTGGGCACCTGGGCATCAGGAGGGCTCTGTGCCTCGTGGCGGGACAGGAACTGGTTGAGGTCACCATTCTCCATGTACTCAGTGATCATGCACAGTGGGTCATCTGTGATGCACACCGCCAGCAGCCGGATGATGTTGGGGTCCTTGAGCCGTGACATGATCTTGATTTCCTTCAGGAAATCATTCCTTTCCAGAACAGAAACCACAGGGATTAAAAACAGACACCCTGGCACGATGGGGTAAAGTGCACAATTGCCACAGGACATGGCAGGGGGACCTTCCCCTGGGCCTGGGGGCAGTGTGGGATGGGCTGTGTGGGCAGGAGATGGGTAGGACCCGTGGCACCCAAGTGTGCTGGAAGCTGGGGACACAGCCCAGAGGATGCAGCTGTCCCACCAGGGGCTGTGCTGTGAGGGTGGTACCTGGCATTCTTGTTGGCATCGGCCCTCAGCATCTTCACAGCCACTAGAACGGGGCAGTTGGGGCTGGCATCCAAGCCCTCCAGGGTGAATTCCTTGTCTGCGAACTTCTCCATCCCCTCCACCTCACAGAGATGAACCTGGGAAGGAGGCCACATGTGGGCATCGCAGTGGTCTCCTTTGGTCACCACAAGCACCAGCTCCATCTATCCCAGCACACAGAGGCTTTGTGCCTGCCAGCTCCAGCTCACCTCCCCAAACTGGCCCTCCCCTAGCTTCTCCTTGAAGGTCAGCAGCTTCCTGGGGAACTCCTCGACAGCCACGTCCTTGCCAGACAGCAGGTCCATGGTGAGGGCCGGCACCGAGTAGGTGTTGCCACCTGTGACGCCCTGCAGGTTCACAATCTCAGCTTCGGCGTAGTGCGGGACACCCTCGGGGCCACTGGCTGGGGATGGCTTCACGGGGCCACTGCAGCCTGGGGAGACAGTGGGGATGATCCTGCCATGGGCGTGCAGCCCACAGGGCATGGGGCAGCTCCCACCCAGCGCTATGCCTGTTGCACTGCAGTACCATAGTGACTCTTAGAGGATCTCCCATTCCTTACCTGTGTCCTCCTCACCCGCTGTGAATTCAGGCAGCTTGCGGATCAGGCGTGAGGGCTCCTGGTAGTCTGGACCCAAGGGAAATATGCGGTCGTAGGTGGAATTGGACTCGTGCTCACTGGAGGAGGAGGAGCGATTGTGATTGAACATGCTGGATTCACTGGGCAGGGAGAGGCTGACGGTCATCTCATCATCCAGCATCCTCCGTGATGCCTGCAGGAGGGGGTAAGTGAGGCGAGAGCTGGGATAGGACCCTGGTGCGTGCTATCCCATGGGGTCCCCTGGGCTCAGTAAACTGTCCCAACAACAGATCTCATCACCATGGCCATGGCTAACCCTGAGCACACGCTCAGAACCCCTCTCTGGTACCCTGTCCCATACTGGTGGAACTGGGGAGGGCACATATCCTTGCATACCCCCGCTTGTCCCTCAGCCTGTCCCCCTCTGCCATCTGGCCCCACGGAGAAGCATTTGGACTGGTCACCACTGAGCCCTCGACTAGCTGCGGGTGGCACAGAGGCCCCACAGCCGTCTCACTCACCTTCTCCAGCATCTTCTGCCAGAACTGCCGCCACAGGATGATGACTATGATGGCCACCAGGATGAAGATGATTGCCACCAGGCACCCGATCAGGATGCGTGTGTTGCTGTCGTCCATCTTGAGCGTGGGGTCTGGCAGGAGGGGACAACACAAGCTTGATCACTCTGGGGTGAGGAGAGAAACCCTGCACACTTTTCTCCATCAGATGAGGCAGATCTTCCCCTTTTGGAGCCTCTGTGCATCTTCCCAAGAGAAGGTGACCCCAACCTCCACCAGGTTTGTTGTGAGGTGCTTTATGGTGCCTTACCAGATGTGGTGGGGGCCATGGGCATCTCCGGGGGAACTGCTGAGTTGTTGTACATGGCTGCATCTGGCAAGGGAGAAGAGGAGACTGTCAAGGATGGGCTGGATATTAGGAAAAGAATTCTTCTCTGAAACAGTGGTGAGGCAGTGGCACAAGCTGCTTGGGGGGGGGTGGAGTCACTATCCCTGCAGGTGTTCAAGAACCACCTGCATCTGAGACATGGCACTGAAAGACACGGTTCAGTTGGCACAGTTGGGATGAGCTGGTGGTTGGACTGGATGATCTTAGAGGTATTTTCCAACCATTATAAGGACAGGAACACAAGCACCCCACAGCCCTGCTTTCCCCGTGAGCCCCAGGAGGACCCTGCAGGGCAGCGGTACCCGACTGGAAGGTGATCTCGCTGAACATCATCCAGGTGTCTGCAAAGTAGTACTGGCACTTGATGGCACTGGCCATGCGGTGCAGCAGGGGCACGGTGACAAAGCGGGCACTGGGGTTGACGTCGTCCAGCACCAGCACTGAGGAGATGGCATTGGGCTCCCACTCGCCGGCATCAGAACGGAAATAGCACTGCACCTCCTTGAAGATCTTCACCCCTTTGGCGAACATGTTGTTGCAGTGCACCTGTGGGGCAACCCGTTAGCATGGCACAATGAGGGGAAGGGGATGGGGAGCGCGGGGCGTGCAGACCTTCATGGTGGTGAAGTTCCTGATGCGGTCGAACTCAAAGGTGATCTCCACGTAGCCGCCGGCAGTGCTCTCATTGCGCCAGCCCACATAGTCATAGCCAGGCCAGACGTGGTACTCATGGGTCTGTGTGAAGTCATCCAGCCCCGACACACCATCTGTCAGCTGGCCCAGGCCCTCTGTCATGCTGGCATGGGGACAGGGGCACTCTGTGAGCCATATCTTTACCCCTACCAGGTGAGCTCTACCGTGAGACCCCCTGATTCCTGTCCAATACTCTGGTCCTCACCTGTATCCGAAGGCCCCATCATACAC
This sequence comes from Coturnix japonica, assembly GCF_054131305.1. NCBI lineage: Eukaryota > Metazoa > Chordata > Aves > Galliformes > Phasianidae > Coturnix > Coturnix japonica. Next base: position 11,170,067 of record NC_140673.1, read on the forward strand.
AGAGTCGTTCAGGTAAATGATAGTGCCGCTGGGTAGGACAAGCTGCTGCCCAGCCGGAGCACTGTAGGACACCAGCCCGTCTGTGGGGAAGGGACAGTGAGCTCAGCCCCAATGGGGTGGATGGACAGACAGACAGGCAGACGGACAGGCACCCACCAAGCCATGCACAGCCATACAGCTCCACACGCAGACACACATTCATGGAGTGGTCGGTGACAGGGATGAAGCGGACGAAGCGTGCAATGAGTGGTGGCTCCAGGTCCTTGAGGACGATGTCGTAGGGGTTGGAGTTCCCATCCAGGACCTAGGGAACAGAACCCAGTGGGCACAACGAGGTGCTGAGGCATGGGGAAGGCTGTGCCCTGCAGCCTCCTCACCTGCTTCCCGTGCCTGTTCCGCCAGGAGATCCAGCGGGTGCCATCTCGGCTGTAGTTGATCTTGTACATAGGGGCAAACTCATTGCCGTGCCCCCCGGCGTGACGGCCCTGGGTGCCCACCAGTGTGATGAAGTGCAGGGCACGCAGGTCAATCTGCAGGAACTCCTTCAGGTCGTCAGGCTCCACTGGGATCTCAGGGCACCAGGCACCATCGCCCTCCTCCGAGTCCAGCCTGGGGCAGCATGAGGAGGGCTCAGGGAGGGCCAATGCCAACCTCATGCCCCAGCAGATCCTTCCCCTTCTCAGCCCCCCCCCCTCCCTGCCTCTGCCCGCACTCACCGTCCGTACTTGGCGGCTGTGGACTCGGACCACTGGCTGGAGGCTGAGATGTCCTCATCGGGGATGTGCCCACCCGACATTCCCAGGGGGTACCGGCACACAGCTGCCAAAAAGCACATCAGCAGCGGTGGGAGAGGCCTCCATCCAGATTCTACTCACCCCCAAATTCCACCTGCATCCCCCTGCTCTTGGCAATGCTGCTCCCTGGCCTGCATATGGGTCAAAGTCAGGTGCTCACCCTCCCGCCTGCCTCACAGGGAGTGGAAAAGTACCAGGATGGGCGGGTGGGCTGCATCCCCTGTGCAGAACTACATCCACACCGCTCCCCAGGGGTTGTTATTTCGCACCTGGCTGCCAGGAGCGCTGCTGAAAGGCCACTTGTCTGGCCCTGTTTACCATCTCACTGCCAGCTCCAACCCACAGCACTCCCCCCGCAACCAGAGTGCACGGAGCAGTGCGGGGCTGGGCAATGCCAAGCCCCAATAGAGCACATTGCGGTCCCATGTGGAGGGGTGGGCACTGAGTTCCATGTGCCTTCCTGCATGGCTTGGCACGCACTGCAGGTCAGCCCTCTGAATTCCCGAACTGTAAATCTGGTTGAGGAGAAAGCCAGCCTGGCTGGATGAGGGCTGGCATACCCATGTCCCAACCAGGAGCCGTGCCCCAGCCCCTCAGCCTCTGGCTGCTGCCCAGCTCCCACTTACCAGGGTTGACCTGGGCTCTGGCTGCCAGCAGGATGCACAGCAGCAGCAGCAAAAGCAGCAGCAGCAGGGCAGCTCTGGGCAGGGCCGGCATGGCGGGAGTCCTGCAGAGACACAGTCAGAGGGTCACAGCACTGTTGCTGGGATGGGCTGAGCAACCCCTGCACTCAGAGGCACCCCGATGCCATAACCCCAATGCCAACAGGGCCAGGAGAGCCACATGAAGCCTCCAGCAGCCCAGCTCAGGACTGGCACCATCCTGAACCCAAGGACAGAAGCACCAGGGATGGCCATAAAAGTAAAGCATTGCACAATCTCATCCTGTATGGCAGTAGTATCACATTGCAGGGCACAGTTTCCTTTCCTTCTGGCTCCGAGAAATAATAGCAGGTAATTGTCTGAGATTTATAGTAAGATGGTTCTCGTGGCAGAGCCAAGCTCAGTGCTGCTGGAGCAGAGGGAGGATGCAGCAAGCACAGCCCATGAGCAAAGGGCGAGTTCCACAGCAGCACAAACACTCCCTGACTTACAGCAATCCTTGCTTTCCCTTTTCTTCTCTCCCTTTTGGAAAAGCACGTATGATGTTGTTACCCTTTTTCCTGCTGACAGCTCGGAAAATGCAGGGAGAGGGCCGAGCTGCCAGCCTGGATCTTCAACCACACGGCTCCGGGCGAGCGCAAGGCTCCCGTTTGTGATGGCCAACTCCTCCAACGCTAAAATCTCAATTTCCTTCTGCATTCCAAGGGACATCCGCAGACATTTTTCCCACTATTCTTTCAGGCTGAGTAAACCCTGTAAGCATCAGGGGACCAGATGCCGCCGTGTCTGTAGGCGCCGGGTTTCTATATGGGCGGATGCAGGGAGCGCAGGCGGTCCCACCAGGGGCAGCAGCAGGACGGTGTGGCACAGGCAGAGGTTCCGAACGTTGGCACAGCAGCTGGAAATGGGTTTTGTTTCACTTCTTTGACAAAAGTGACCGGTCTGTCTGAACAGCTTTGCAGAAGTTTTCTGACCATTGGAAATATTTACTGCATGGCGTTTTTGGAGTTCCTCCCTGGCACCTTCTGCTGCTTCTGAGCTTCCCTCTTCCGCTTCAATTTTATTTATTTTTCTTTCCTCTCCCCCCCCCCCCCCAACCCCTCTTCTTCTACTGAAATTAGCAGGGAGAATGAGCAGGGAAAAAAGTAAATGAAAACAAATGGAACTTAGTGATGATCCTGAGGGCTTTCTGAGCACACCGAAGCTGTGCCAGGAGCTGGATCCCATCTCCCCCAGAACATCCATGATGTGCCATGCCCAGGGCTGGTGGTGTTTGGGTGGGGGTCCGGAGCTGACACTACAGCCCCCAGCACGACACACTGCCGGCACAGCCTCTGCAGAGCAGCACAGCACGCCAGGCCCTGTAGTCCCTTTCCTCCCTCAAAATGGATCTTGGTTGGGCCGGAGGCAGCCCCGTTTTCTGGATCCACAATATCTCCCCAACCGCAGGCTCAGCAGGGACATCCCAGTGGCACACTGCAAGCATCAGCCTCACCCCCATGGCTGCCCAGAGAAACACCAACATCACAGCCCCGTGGTGGCGGGTGCAGACGTGGCCCTGCAGAGCTGCACCCCAAACGGGCCCCCGGCAGCCGAAAGCTGTGGCCCTCCTCCTGCTCCGTGCCACGGCACACAGCCACGCAGCGTCACCTCACCATGGCGCATGGCATCACTCCACCACGGCGCATGGCATCACCCTGCCATGGCACACAGCCACATAGCCCTGGCACTGGGAGCCATGAGCGGGTCCCCGGCACTGGGATGGGGAAAGGGTGCTTGGGGGCACCCGAACAGAGTCCCTGTGACCCTCACAGCCACGGGGACACGTGTGCCTGGTTGGGGACCGCAGAGACAGCAGGGCACCACGGCCATTCTGCACCGCTGCCAGACGCACACTCCGCACCCAGCCCCAACACACAGAGTCCAAACAGATCACAGACCCCTCATGCCCCCAAAGCCCCCGGACTGGGGGTAGACACTTCCCATATACCCCAAAGGACTCACCGGAGTGGGATGGGGACGGCAGCAGGCGGGCTGCTCGCCCCTCGCCTGGGTGGCGGGAGCCAGGCGAGGAGCGAACTTCCCTGGGCTGATGCAAGATGCCTCTGCGAGCGCGCTCACATTCTGTGGATTCCTGGGAGCCGGCCAGAAATCCCACAATCCTACATCTCGCACATTTGGTTTCAATTAGGGAGCGGAGAGGGGGAGCCGCTCACCAATCCGGGCTGGCTTTTCGGCGGAGGTTATTTTCCTCGACCCGAGGGAATGTGTGCAAAGCTATAATTTACAGCAAAACCCATTCATAGAGAGGGAGAAAAAATAAAAAAATCCCCATGGTTGGGGAGGGAGCTTAAAGCAATAGGCAGCGCTCTCCTTTCTGGCACTCACCCCACAGTAGTGGGATGCGTGCAGGGCCTTGCTGCGACCCTCCTGCACCCTGTGAGTACCCACAGGGCTCCCTAGAGTGGCTGATGGAGCAGTTCCCTGAGACACCACCCTTGTCGTATGTGGGTGCCACCCCAGTCCAGGCCCTGGGTAGAGCATGGCTTAGGGCTCCCCCGGGCCATGCACCCATACCCCGCACAGGACACAGCAGGAGCTGGAGGCTCTGCAGGTTGCGTGCTGAAGTTGGGCTCTGACATAATTTCCAGGCAGCTGCTTGGCACAGTGGCCACTGACAACACAACACAGCGTGGAGAAAATAATAATATTAGGTTTTAATCGTGTTTTGTGCAATAGTATCAGGCTGTGGCAGTGTGCTGGGGGCCCCTTTCTCCCCATTGCCAGCCCCAGTGCTGCAACCTCCTGGGGGTAGTGCCACCCTATGCCCACCACCCCTATGTGCCCGCCAGCACAGCCACCCCGCACCTCCCACTACCCAGAGGCAGTGCCCACATAACTTGGCAGTGGGCAGCGCTGCTCCATCCCAGAACCTGATGCAGAAGTGTTGGTGTGTAAACAGCCCAGCAGCCAAGGCAAACACCAGCTGCCCCCCCCCGCAGTGCTCTGAAACCCCTCATGTGGGACATAAGCATCCCCAGGATTCCCCCACATCACCCAGCCCGGTGCCCAGAGGGACTGGGATGACAGCAGCACACAGCCACCACCGCATAACAAACACCACCAGGTGGCAGCCAGGAGGGACATAGAGGTTTAATGGGGCAATTCCAGTTGTGCAACATACAAAGTATGAGGAAAAAGGGGGTGGGTCATAAGAAGGATCCTATAAAAAAAATAGCCATGTTGCTTCGAGAAAAATAAAAATCCAGGGTGGTTAACCCCAGTCCTGTACCATAAAACCCCTCTGCAGGTACACTGACCATTGGTATGTACAGGTTTATAGATACACACCCACAGTGCAAAGAGCAGCACCGCAGCTGTGCTACACGGCGGGGGCATCCACCGAGTGTTTGGTTTTTAAATTAAAACATAAATAGAAGCAGACAACAGGCTGGAGCCAGGCACAGCTTCAGCCATGCCATGTCCGAGCACGGCCGGGTCCCAGCGCTGCCTACATGCCATTGTGCACCAGCTCGTGGGTCCCGTCCTCATCGATGACCAAAGGTGCACGGAACTCCCGATCCTTCACCAGCTCCTCCAGACCCTAGCAGAGCAGAAAGCAGCCTGTTAAACATGGGGAGAAGGGCGGGTACTGCCCCACAGCAGAGCCACGCTTACCTCCCCGCCGTAGGACACAAGGGGGGAGATCTCACACTGGATGGGCACGTCGCTGGCATCCTTCAGGCTGCAGAGAGAACCCAGAGTCAGCCACTCACAGGCAGTTGGGGGCTGGTGTTGGCAGGCTGCTGGCACATGGCCCCCCTCCCCGGTTAGCAAAGCCCTGTGTACTCCCCCAGGTAGGCGTGAGCTGTGGTTTAGATAGGGGCAGCAGCTAGAAGAGAAGAGAGCTCAAGGCACAGCTTTAAGGTGGATCTCTGTGTGCACTACAGCAGCACCATGCCCCCAGCCCTGCTGCATCTGATGCTCCCTCTTCCTGCACCCTGCTGCCACAGAGACTGCCCCCAGCCCCTGCAGTACCACTCCCGGGTGCCCCTTTCTGGACAGTGACAGCACAGTGGTGCACAAGATCCTGGCACCTGTGTCCTCCTTAGGGTCTGGCTGCTTTAGAGGTAATCATTAAACATTAAAACCATTCAGCAGTGAAGAAAAAAATGTGGAACTGCCACTACCTGCAGCTGTTATCCCACATTCTAACTGCACGATGGCATCTATAAAACTGGCAGCACCCAGAGTCCTGAATTAGAAACCAAGAACCCAGGTGCATCCATCAGAAGGTAGCAGTGCAGTGTCTAATGAAGGGGATGGAGGGCAACCAGTGGGAGTGCCCTCTAACCCATTGGTGCATCCTTCTGAGATAAGCCCAGTGCATGAAGCATGTGCCTGCGGAGCACACTGCTATTAGAACAATAATTTTAACACCACTCTATGCTTCCCATGCTTGTAAATCACAGAATGGTCTGGGTTGAAAAAAGGACCATAACCATCTTGTTTCAACCCTGCTGTGACATGCAGGGTCACCAACCACCAGACCAGGCTGCCCAGAGCCATATCCTGCCTGGTCTTGAATGCTTTTAGGGGTGGGGCATCTACAAGTGCCATCAGCCATGCTGGTATCAGCCTGGATCCCGAGCCCAACAGTTGGAGTCCTTGAGTACAGCTGGCTATCCCCACTACCGCTCACATGTGCTACATCAAAGTCTGTGTGCAATGCCTTTCATCCCATTCCAGCAAGCAACCTGCTGGGTGTCAGGCAGACCCTGGGAGACATCAGCCACCTCCCTGTGTCCTGGGGCTACTCCCCACCAGCAGGGCAGGCACCAGCTCACCACAGCAGCACAGAACCCTTCACCTTTTCCCAAAGCCTCTGCAGAAAAGAGCACCAGGAAGGAGCAGTGCCACCACTCTCCTACAGCAAGACATGCCTGCAGGCAGCATGCGCCCGAGCCCCTGTTAGTGCCCGGTCACCTCACTATGCCTGCAGCCCGTTAGTACCTATACCCAGCCCCGCCACCATGCAGCCCGGTGGCACGTATAGTTACTTGTCTTTGACATCGGCCGGGGTGGCATCTGACCTTCCGTTTGTGATGCTACGTGGGAATAAAGAAGGGTTAAGACAAATGGGAAAGTCATCCCCGACTCGCTCTGCTCGGTGCTGTCTCCAACCAGAGGCAGCAGTCTCTTGGTCAAGGGGTGCTGTGATCTGCTGGTGGCAGCGCTGAGTGCAGAACCAGCACCAGGAAGGCTGAGGGCTGCCCAGTGTCCTACAGCCTGCCCAGGGGGACAGAGGAAGAGGCTCTGCCCTTCCAAGGAAGCAGCAGCAGCTCACCGGGGGATGGCGGGGAGGCGTGTGCCATTCTCATCCACAAAGTGTCCCCCTGCGTTGAGCACCCAGCGGTGGTGCAGGGACATCAGGGCGTGCCGTGCCGTGGTGGGGTTGTCCTTGCCGTTCTGGCTGTCTGCATTCTTCAGAGGAGAGAACTCATCCTCACGCAGCACCTCGTACACCACAAACTTCCTGGGGAGGAGAACGGGACAGGGAGGGTCGGGTCTGCTTTTGTGGCATCCCCAAAGACACATCCCCACCCATGGCCCAGGGACAGACACGCAGCCATACTTGGAGAACTGGAAGATGTCGAAGACAAACTTCTCCATCTTGATCCCGTTGGGCTTCTCAGGCTGGATCAGCTGCCCCGTCTCAATATCCACATGTGGGATCTTCTTCTCAGCAACGTGGTGCTGCAGCTGCGGCTCGTAGGTGCTGCGAGGGGCCAAGAGAGCGGAGCCTAAGGCGGGCACAGGGACACCACGCCAGCCACGGCTCATCTCATCTGGAGGACCGGGTCCAGGATATGGAGCTGAGCCCGTACTTGACGACATCTTTCAGGAAGGAGGTGGTGAAGTAGTGGTTGGCGATGTTGCCGGCGTTGAAAAGCAGCCGCCCGTCTGGGCCCCGCTTCTGCGCGGTGTCCAGGGAGATCTCACTGTACTCCACCACCTGGTAGACGCCATCCACGCGGCACACCACGCCGACTGGCTCCGTGGGGTTGGTCTTCTCCACCACCTGCCCAGGGAAGGGCATCTGGGTTTACTTTCTCCTCTTGCCAGCCAGAGGGAGGGACAGCTTTCCCTTCCCAGCTCCGACAGCACCAAGGTCAGTGAGATCTACTGTCTGTTTGCCAGAGCCGAGCCCAAAGCAAACATAAACACTCAGGACCTTTTGCTGTTAATCCGGCCTTTGAGCAAAGCTTTGGGTGTGCGACATCCCGCAGCTGACACGTGGAGCTGTGCTTGGTGTTAGCTGCACCCACTGCACGTGTGTCCGGGATGACACGGCTGAAACGGGGCTGAGAAAGCCAGGGTGGGGGCAGCCCGAGAACCATACCTTGGCCCCGCAATCTGCTCCCTTCTCCAGGCAGAACCCGATGAACCTGGGGTCAGCCACCTTCACCAGGATGTTGTCCACGCAGTAGACATGGACACTCTGCACACCCCTCCGCTCCATGTCATCCACGATGCCGTGCACTCCCAGTGCCCGGTACAGACCCCCGTTGCCATCTGGAGTGGGGAAGGAGCATTAGTCAAGGCTCTCCTCCTCAGCACGGCCAAGAAGCGGGGCTTGAAGGCTCCCCACACCAGCTACACCCCACCCCACATCGCCTGCCAAACCGGCACCTCCCAGCCTGTGTCACTCACACACGTCATGGCCCAGCTGCTGCCTGCTCCCATGAGAAGGGCCGGGCTGGTTAACAGTGGGGAGCCCAGCTGGGGGAGTGGGGAACAGGCACTGAGCCCCTTACGGCCACTGCCTGCCACGGACCTGGCGCCATGGCGATCTTGCCCTTCTCCTCCAGCAGGATCTTCCCATCAAAGCCCAGCGCGGGCAGCATGCCCTGCTGGAAGAAGATGACATTCTCCTTCTTCAGGCCGAAGTAGCGGTGCTTCTGGAAGAACTCCTTGGTGGATTCCATGGTCCGCCCGCTCGTCATGATGTACCTGCAGGGGGTGGACACAGGGTCTGGCATCCTCACTCACTTACAGAGCCCCCCTTCAAGGTGCCAGCTGGGGGCACCTCGCAGCAGGGAAGGGTGAGCCCAAAGGACGCACTGACCCACAGAGGACCGCCCTGCTGTGCTCACCACGGGATGCTGCACGCCGTGCCGTGCCGCTCCTCCGCCAGCTGCTGCAGCCGCCGCAGGCGCTGGGCCTGCAGGTGGAAGAGGCTCTTTCGGGAGGGCAGCCCCACTTCGTACATGCCCTTGGGGTAGGGGACGCCCAGGCGCGTTCCCTGCCCTCCGGCCAGCAGCAAAGCGCCCACGCGCCCCGCCGCGATCTCCGCCAGCCCTGCGCACGGGACGGACGGGACACGCGTGGGGCTCCGCACACCGGCCCCGCTCCGCGCCCCGTCCCGCCCCGCACCTACCGCGGCTCTCCCAGGCCGGCAGCGAGCGGCGGTCGCGGGAGGCGCTGCCCAGCACGTCCCGCGGTACCGGCTCCAGCCTCGAGTCCGGCCCCGCCGCCGCCGTCCCTCCGCCGCCCCTCGCCCGGCGGAAGAAGCGGTTGATCTCGGCCACGTCCATGTCGCCCAGCTCGGCCGCCAGCTCCCGCCGCTCCTCCGCTCCCAGCTGCGGCCAGAACCGCAGCACGTGTTCCTGCCCGCCCGCCTCCAGCCGCCGCCGCAGCGCCGCCACGTCCAGCTCTCCCGCAGCCTCCATCGCAACGCAACGCGCCGCACCGACGGCCGCCTCTTTTATAGCGTCCGCCGTCACGCAGCCAAACAGCAGCCGGAGGCGGATCCTCCCCTCGCGTTCTCGCCGTCCCGCCCGCCTCGCACCGCCGCCAACCGGAGGCGGGGACACGCGCATCCCCCGCAGCTCGGCCAACGAGAGCTGGCGTAGCGGGGAAGGACCCGCCACGTCGGCGTTGGGAGGAGGCGCCGCCAGCGTCACTTCCCCGAGGAGCCGCCGTGAGCTCGGGGCGCTGCTTGTGCAACGCAGCCGGACACTCAGCCCCGCTTACGGGCAGCCCCAGGCGCCGCTCCAGCCGCCCGCCCACACAAAGTGTCCGCACGCTGCCGTGTGTCCAAGCGTCATTTATTGATCATCGGGACGGACCGAGCGCAACGGGAACAGCTCACACGGAACCCGATGGAGCGGGCGAGGGGGGAGGAGCTGAGGTGTGATGTGCTGTGCTGGCACCATACAGAGCGTGGGGATGGAGATGGGAATGAAGATCGGAGCTGGCCCGGCCTCAGGCAGTGACCCAAAGTTAATCTCCCTGTGTGTAATAAAGAGCTGGAAACAAAGAGCTTTCTATCTCAACCTGCTCACACACATACACACACACAGCAGCAGAAACCGGCTGCTGGATTTCATCTCACCCTCAGCTTTAAGAGCCAGGACAGGCCCCGCACACAGGGACACCAGGCACAGTTGTGCTGTCTCCAGACATTTCACCTTTCATCCTTCTCCCTGAAGCAGATTTCTCCCTTCCCCCAGTCACCATTTCCTCTCCAGACGCTCTGCAGGAGCTCCATCCTACGCTAGACCTCAGACAACAGCTGCAGCACCAGGGAAAGACCCACCACTGTAGTTCTGGAGAAAGACAGCTCATAGGAGGAAGCTCTACCTGCAGCACAGACCAAGGAACCCGCAAGCACCTGGGGGAAAACCTCAACACCTCACCCCTTCAAGTGGTACCGTGAGCCAAGGAGAGCCATAACCATCCACAGCAAAACAGTCACTGCAGATCAAACCATTGTGCACACTCAGGTACAATCTAGAGTTAAGGGACACGTGCTTTAGCCAAGCCACCTAGAGCTCAATAAGACACCAGGGTGAGTTTTAAAGCCTTTTTCTATCAAGCTGATGGTGAGAGATGATGCTAAAATGTTTCTGGTTCTGAGGAATTTCTACATCTCCCTGCAGGGAAAAGTCAGGGACTGGACCCGCTAACAGAGATCAGCATCTTCAACTCCAGCCAGCAGGAATAAAAGCAAAAAAAGACAAAAGCTTTGGGTTTTTTGTTCAACTCGGTGCTCAAGCCTGGTCTCACTGAGCATCCAGTGAGAAAATGTGGTGGCTGGAGTTTGCAACTTGCAGATGTATTTAGTTCCTGGCATGACTCTCACCTTTAACCAAAGATCCTAAGCCAAGGAGATAAGCTCAAAAGAAAGCAGAGCAGCTCACAGCATTGGAGAGATGCACAGGTCCCACTATCAGTGAGAGCCTTTCATGCTCCCATGGCTGGCACTTAGCTGGGCAGATCCCTCAGCCCTGCCTCTGCCAGCTGAGGCACACACAGCCAGCTCAGTGCTGCTAACACAGGGGCACTGATCATGGGAATTTCTGGGCCAATGTGCTCGTACCAATGGCCAAGCTGCCAGAGACAGCAAAAACTCAGAGCTGAGGTCAGTTACTACCTAGCAACATTCAGAGCTCTTGATACAAATTAAACACTGCTCTTCACATAGGAAAAAAACCCCTAATCCAACCATCATCTGAATCCTCCCAGACAGTAAAGCTGCTTCACTACAAGGACAGTTGAATTAAAAGCAACGAATCATACACCCCATTACACAAAGCTGCTTTACAGCTACGTACACCAAAGTAGCATAATTCTGTGAACAGTCTGATCAGCAAATCACGCCTCAAAACTCACCGCAGGATTTTTATACCTGGAAAAATCTACCACCTCAAAGGCTACAGAAAATTCAAAGAGATTGGTCCTTTCTGGGTAAGTTTGGCAAGGGCTGTAGTAGCCAGGCCTCCAGGCCAGCACAGAGACTAGTGAAATGCTACAGACGTTGGTTCTTCCAACAAACTGCACACATGCACATGGGGAAAAAAAATCAGGAGGACTATTGAAGGATTCCAGCAAGTCGGGCATCAGCAAGATGCAAGAAGTAAACTGCAAGGAAGTAAACTGCAAGTTAATTCAGGTATGATTAACTGTCAGAGACAGTTTGGGCAGCTGCCTTCAAGTATTCCAGCTGGAGGAAAGAATTCAGGAGGGTTTGTGATATAGGAGGGTTCTCCTCATCACTAACCTCGTACCAGGGCTGCAGGCTGGAATATGCTATTCCCCTCTGTGCAGGGCTGCTCCGTGCTGGGAGCGAGCTGTCTGTCCCTGCACACAGATACAGGTCTACATGCCCCTGGGCTGTGGGAAGTAACCATCTGGCTGCTCCATGCTAACAGGAGGATCTTCTGCCTGTGCATTAAAGCCACATGAGCAGGGAACATGCTCTGGGGGTAGCCGTGATGCTGCTCACCCAGGTTCTTTCTCCAGAAGCCTGCGGCTGTTGTCCCTGATGCTGGGAAAGACATCAGTTCTGGCCAGTTAAGAGTGATTCCTGGCCAAGCCCTTTCCAAACAGAATCTCAGATTGCCTCAGGCCCTTTGTGCAACCTATGAAGGACCAAAAGTGTCAGTGCTTCTAATCTACGACAAGTCTGGTGGGTTAATGCAAAAACAAAATGCACAACACAGAAAAGCCAAGCGTGGAACCTAACAACAGACAAATAGGTTATTTCTTGTAAGACTCTCAGGCAGAAGTCCTGCAGACACACAAAGAATACTGCACACTCCTTTCCAAAAACATCACCTAAAGACACTTGCATATTACAGATGATTTGGCATCAGAGCTCAGAGCGTCAGTGCCAGCACAGCAGGGTGCAGGCTAGAAAGATGACTCCATGTGACAGTTTTCACATCACCTCGGGCTACAAAGTGCTTACAAGTTGTGTTGGGACTGAGGCTGGCACTGCTCTGATGACATTTAACCACACCCGGTCGGTCCCTGCCTATCCCACACACACACAAGCAAGTTCAGCTCAGCCACACCTCGGCTCCCCGAGCCCAGCATGCCATTTGTGCCAGGTGAGACATGCGGCTCTTCTCGGGTCAGCAGTCAGTGACAGGCTAGCACTGCAGGCTCAGCAGGTACCATTTTCTTGCTTCCTTCCTTTTGCTCTAAGGGATGTGGAAACCCAAAGTCTTCCCAATACAGTCTTAAGAGGGTGAGGGTGGTGCTTCTGCTTGATTCATGATTCACCACAAACAGCAACTAAAGGCAGGGAGGTCTTCCTCCTCCCAACTAGAGAAGAACACAGGTATTATAGGAAAGCTCAATAAAGAAATCCTCTCTGCAGAGCAAAACCAGGCGCTAAGGACAAGACATTCAGTGGTCTCACTTCCATCATTTGAAAGTGCTTGCTGAGACCTGTTCTGCCTGCAGGGCTCCCACAGCCACCTTCCAGTCACCAGAGTGCCCACCAGAGCAGGCAAAGCCACACATCCAATGTAAACAAGCAAGCACTAAACACACACACAAGCACACACTTAAAGCCATCCAGGCCTCCTCTGCACATCACAAAGCAGCAGTAAAGGTTTCAAAGCCCATTTCAGTCCTTTGCATCTCTCCTTTACAGATGACTCAGAAGCAGGGCTAGGAAGCTCTTTTGTACATTCAACTGTAAAACACGTGAGGAAGAGGAGTGAGACAACTCTCCTGATTGTTGCTACGGCCTACAGCAAGTTTTGGTACAGATATCCTCTCTTATAGGCACTCAGTGGGTAAAACGTAGCCACAACAAACTTGCCATCAAAAATCTTTCCAGTCAGCATTTTTTGGGCAGCTTTGGAATCACCAGCATTTGCATATTCAACAAAGACCTGAAAAAGAGAGAGGAAAAGTAATGCTCAATTCTGTGGACCGTGTGTTTTGTAAGGTAGGAGAAATTATGATAATGCTCTACATCTTCAACACTTCCTCTTCTACATGCTGGTCTCTCCTGTTCTCTCACATATCTCAGACCCCCCTTCTAAAGCTGTTTCTGAGGTCCTCTCAGGTTAGGGAACTTTACATATCTGAGAAGGAATGCGTGCTGGCCTTCAAGACAACCAGCTATTTTTAGCACTGCTGTCAGTCAAGAGCTGAGAAAGCAGTCCCGCAGCACACAGAGCAACCATGAGAATGAATGCACAGCCTCTTCCCTCCATCCACTTACTTGGCCTTTACCAGGATTTTCCTTTGGAATAAGCAAGGAAACCACCGGTCCATATTTCTGACACTCCTCCCTTATGTCTTCCAGGATATCTGAGAAAGGAAAGAACTGGTTGTCTTTCACTTTGCAAACTAGAGCGTGCAAAGAAACAAGCAAAGGCTAAATGAACACATCCAGAACTTCCAGTCAGCACAGCCTTTTCCTCTCAATTTAAAATCAACAATCAAGGATTCCCACAACAGAAACTGATGCTGCTCAACAGTCACATATAAAAAGAGTGTCTGAACTGAGGCCCAAGTCACAGACGTGCAGGCAGGGAATCCCTGAAGACAGTACTTCTCTTTGCACGTGAAGCCTGGCTTTCCAGTAGCTAAATCGATCATGATTTGTGACTGTTTATTTCTGGTTATGGCACTTGGAGGAGGGGAACTAAAGTAGCTGCTACAAACAGCCTTTGTGTGAGCAGAACACAGCCTTTCAAATTCCTGTCCCCTGAGCTCTCTAGCTTGTGTCACTCACTGGGATTTGAAAGCGAGCAGAAAAGTGAATTCCACAAACATGCCCTGCTACTTATGAGGTATAGCTTTGATACAGTTTAAGAACTCAATTTATTTCAGTTCTCTGTGATGAGATCCTGGATATGTCAACCTGTAAACTATTGAGGATCCTGCCCCTGGGCTCCACAGAGTCCTGTGCACGTTCTGCAGAAGCTCAGAGCCACAAACACATTACAGGTACTGTAATGGTTAAGCATTTAACCAAATAGGAAAATAAAACCCAATCTTTTTTGAAATCTGGGATTCTTTAAGAATTCCCTTTAAGCTCTTCATTCTGCTTCAACCTTTCAGTCTTAGCCTATTTTTTGTTGGCACAGCTGACCCTCTTGGTATCAGAGCTCAGCTGAGAAGCTCGTTATTCTTGTGCCTATTAATTGCTCCTCTGGTTATCACCAAATCCAAACAGAACAGTCAAGATGACATTGCTATGTGGGAACTGCACAGCACACACCAACCTTCATATTCTTCTTCACTCTGCAGAGAAGCATCACTTAGAACATTCAGCAGCCTCAGCACAGGCGTGGGGAGCATCACCAAATCTTCAATATGAGGAGCTGTTCAACACCCACAAAGTTAGAGAAAACAAAAGAAATCAAAGGAGCACAAAAAACGCAAAGTTGACTCAATATGCACTCCTATCATACACAACAACTTCCTGCTCTTTGCAGTGTAGTTTTGCTTCACTCTATTATTACCTACGTTCACACAGATAATGTATTTTCCCCATTTCCAACATATCTTTGCCTGTGCACTGATAGATTCTTCCCAAAGGATTCAGTATAGTTTGCAATTCCACTGAGGCCAGCACTTGAAACTGCTTTTAAAATTACAAAGCTAACAGCAATTAAGACTAGAATTGTGCCTGCTTAGCTCAGACGTAGAGCCTGATGAGACCTCAAGGGCTATGACAGTTGAGCAAACTACCCCTCCCTTATATACAGCAATGAGAGAAGATGAAAGAACTATTCTGCAACCTGCTCCTCCTCTTGCTGATACCACACAAGCTAGAAACAAGCCAGATGGCTTCTGTAACTTCAGTCCTTAAGCTATACTAAGGCACAAGCCTCAGCTGATTCTACATTATATTCAAGTTCTTCTTAACGCCACCAAAATCCAAATGCAGCATGTTGTCTTGAAGACCTGCATGCAATCTTGCAGCAGAAAAAAATGAAAATGTTTAATTACATAAAGCAATGCTAAGAAGTTCGGGTCACATAATGAAGGTAAGATCCTGTGAACAACTTTACAGGAACAGAAATAAAGAGAAGGTAGGCAAACAAACCCCTACAGCACAGAGCCACCTGACAAATGCATTGCTTGCAACACCCTTCTGTCCTAGGGCGTACTTTCTGCCTAGCACCAATGCTCCTGTTCAGTCACAGATGATACCAACCACACTGACAACACAGCAGGCTGCAGCCTACGAGCAGCTCAGTAAAGAAGCTGAGGGACTGGAAAGTCAAGACTTGGTTGTAAATGACAAGGAAAGCCATTCTCAGCTGTCTTTGCTCTAAACAGAACAGCTTTGTCCAATGGTAAGGTAATGGTAGATCATATTCAGCCTTCATAGGAGAGCAGCTGTAAATGCTTCTTTGTGCAGACAGGCTTACGTATAACCTGGGCAAAGAAGCAACTAAGAAAAATCAAAGCTGTTGTATAAACTTGTAGCACTAACCACAGAAGCACCTTCCTAGTACAAACAGGTACAGTTTAAGGTCTGTGTGTTCAAAATGAGACCAGAAAGCACTGCCAATATACTATTCCCTCTGCTCTAGAGCAAGTCTGGCAGAAAGGTTCAACTCCTTTTATGGGAGGTGGCTTTGATTACAACAGTCACAGTTTCTAAAATGCAAGAGAAGTTTTAAAACAGGAATGAGTTTGTTACTTTTGTTCAATATGCTGAGATCCCAACATCTAAATGCAACCTCAGAAGATGCAATGCTTAACAGCTTTCACTGCAAGCAGCTTAGGGAAAAATAGGGCTCAGATTCAAGGGAAAATACTAGCCCATCAAGAAGCTGGATGCATCGATTTATGCTGCAGAAAAGCTGGATATGGAGCTCTTCACCAGTGCTCCTGAGAGCAGGCAAGCTCTAAACAATGCTACCGTATTGCTTTTCGAACAAGAAATGCAGAGGGGTGTGAGCAGGACTGTCCCAGCTCATCTTTTGCTGACAGCCTGCAACCCACACAGGGAGGGTCCTGGGGATAAACCACCTTTTTTCTCAATTGAAGAGAAAGCTCCAGATCAAAACAAGGTAGCATCTGTCTGACCTGCCACATGGACACCGCAAGAGGCAGGCCCTGACTTGCTCCCTGCTTTTCAGGCCCAAGATGGGTTCCAGGACCATGAGAACACACTGGGACTGCTCAGCCTGCAAAGAGGAGGCAGTAGCAGATGCAAGCACCAGATATTGCTCATATTTCTGGCTTCTGAATTAGAGATCTGTTAGCACAGTAAAATCCATCCACCTACCATAAATAGCATCATACTCTTCAAAAGCACCTTAATGGTCAAAATACCAGTTAAGTACCTTCGTTATTTCTGTCCCCTTGGTTGAATAAGGCTGTCACAGTGCACTCTCAGACAGTTCAATCTGAGCAGAATTTACTGGGAAGGAAAAATCACAGCCCACACATCCACTCGGACAGAGCAGTGCTGAGAGCAAGGACAGCACTCTGACCTGCCTGCTGCAGTACCAGAGGTCTGACAAGTGCCACAAAAATACGGAAGCAGCAATGAGGACAAGACAGGAAACAAATGCACCTCCATGTGATGAAAGACAACATGCACAACTTACCAAAGGGAATGCTGAAGAATGGGCTGCATAAAGCCTTTTCAGCAGAGGCTCGCTTGCCTTGGTCACAATGAAGCATGCTGGAAGAGAAAAGACATCCTTATGCTCTTGCATGCAACATCCGTTCATCGACAAATTCAAGTTGTGCTGGAAAGCAGTACTAAGGAGTATCCTATCTTTAGGGCACTCATGGTACAAAGAGAACAGTCAAGAGTACATCTTCCGATTCACAGCTTAATCACAGCAGAAGGATCCCTTGAGAGCATCTGCAGAGCATAATACAAGAGGTGTTGCTCTGAGATGCCTCTGAACACCAAGTTAAGGAAGTTACTCACTGACAGGTTTACAATGAACATTATATGTTCCAGCTCCACCTCTCCAGGCCATTCCACCCTTGTCTCAGACACATATCTAGAGTCACACAAAAGCAACTGCATTCCAAGCAGCTCCCACATTTTGTCACAAAAGGGATTCAAAGCAGCTAATAACACAGGGCTTGCCTGAGAGCATCCCCAGCTGAACTTTAAAAGTGACTCTCTGCCAAGTTGTGGCCTCATGCACTCTGCAGCTTCAAAGAAGTGTCACAAGTCAGAGACAGACCTCTCAGCACAGAGCTGCACAAGTACATTTGAATACTGTCTGCCCCCTCTTTTGTTTCTGACAACACTCCCTTAAGGCAGCAAAGTTTTCACTGTACTGTTATTTTTCCAGTTTTCTCCAAGTACAGACTCATTAGTGTGAAGTACTGACACAGCTAATGCTTGAGCTTGTTACTAGCACAGTGACAAGGGTATTGTGGGTGTAGGTTCTAAGTTGCCAAGAGCAAGGCACAAGACTTCACAGGGCACATCTTTAAGCAACATTTCATAAAGGCAGTAAAGGTACCTTTTAATAAGGTCTCTGAGGTGATAAGCTGGAATGGCTGAATTAACCACCCCTTCACTGGCAAAAATGCGATCGATGATGGCAGAACTGTTTGTCTGAAAAGAAAAAGCAGCAGTAATTAGAGGTGAAAGGAAATAATAGTGCCAAGCTTGAAATAACCTAGGTGCTGGGAGAAGTGGGTTAGGCATCATGTTCTGAACTGGACGCAGAGGGCTCTGGCACTCTGGTGTTACACGAGATATCCTTGATGCTGCAGGCTCACCTCAGATTGAGTAATTTGCCTATGTGAAAGCTGGAAAGCCTCATGTGCATACAGGTTTGCTCTTACTGAGAACCTTATGATGTTGAAAGGATACTGTTACTGGAAAGGGAAACAGGAAACAAAGTTATTTCACAGAAAGGAGAGGACGGAATCAGGCACAAGGTTCAAAGTCCAGAGCCTTCCTCTTGTTTTCTCAGGATAAAGATGTAGGGGAAAAAAATCCCAAATTAGAGTTAACACAGAAACACAGGGGCTGGAAGGGACCTCTGAAGACTGCTAGTCCAACCCTCCTACACAAGTGGGTTCCCTACAGCAGGTTGCACAAGAAAGGGTCCAGAGTTGGATTTTATGGTTCAAAACAGCAAATAACAGTTAAGCAGCATGGTGCTGCTGAACTAGTCACCACCAAGCTATTTCATTCTTCCATCTGTGCAACACTACAGCCAGAAAACTTCACCTCACAGCTCTTGGGGGGGAGACAGGCTTCAGACACAGAATCCTGGAGCTGTGCAATTTGAGTAGCCTAAACGCAGACAGTGTTCAGACACAGTCCTACAGGGCCTGCACGTCTTTAAGGCTTTGAAACCTTAATTCCCAGGACAATAGGATTATAGAAACATCAAGGTAATGCTCTCTAGTTGCCAGGTGCTACCTCACAAATCCAAGGTACAAATAAAACAGCGGGAGAACTTGTTCGGTGTAAGCCAACCGCAGTTCTTGCTCACCTTCCATTCCTGAGATTGGACTGTATGTTTCAGTTTCATTCCTGAGAACATTTCCAGTAAAACGATTCCCAGACTCCACAGATCCACAGCAGAGGTACACTCCGTCTCACTCTGGAGCCCTGCCTGTGCCAGGCAGTTCTGCAGTTCTGCCTCTGGAGCCCGATACCCGTCTGTTTGAATATATTTCACATCCTACACAAGACCAAGCAAACACAGGAAGTTAATTTCACAGATGCAGGTTCCCTGTTCTACTCTCAAATCATTTTACAGAGCTCATTCCATATGGGTCACCAAAATACTGTTTGCTAAATGTACTAAAAGCACAGTACAGTCAGTGCTACGTGGTCAGAAGGCAGCTCAACTTGCTGCACTGCTGTGTTGATGGGGGGAAAAGAAAAACACAACAAAAACAATAAGACTATCTGGAAGAGAAAACACCCCTCGGCAAAACAGCACTAACACCTGAGCTCTCTGAATGACAGCACTGCTGGGAGAAAGAACCTGGATGTCACAGTACATGCATAGAAGACACTGGAAGTTTCAGAATAAAGGTGGATGGAACACACAAAATGTGCTTCATGTACCAGAGCACAAACAGCTCAGTCTGAACAGTGAGGATCTGTAACAGCTCCTGTTATTTAAGCACTGATGAGCTCCAGAACAAAATACTAAAAGAACGATGCAGGCATTTAACACCCAAACAAGGAAATTATCAAAGCTACTTCCCACACACCTCTTCCTTCTCTCCCCTTGCAGTCAGAAGCGCTGCAGCAATCAATAGCTGCTCAGCTGCTGTGGCTGGCAGAAGAAAATGCCCACACACTGCCTAGTTAAAACAAGACAATGATGGAATCATATGAGGGCTGACTGGGGGGCAGCTCTGAAAGCTTCCCATCCAACCTCCTGCCCACAGCCCACACTGGACTAGACAAAGCCATGGCTGTCCGATTGAGTCCTCTGTCCAATATCTGTTCAATAATACACTGATGTAACTCAAGGAACAACAGAAGAATATATGAGATTACTTCCTGGACAAGGCACAGGTAGCAGGAATATATTAATACCACAGGTAACCTAGGGAATATATTAATACCAAAAAGACCTGCTTCTCCAATTGAAAATAAAGCCCACAAAAGACATTTCTAAGCAACAGAGCTCAGCAGCATTTCATGAACCTAAAAAGAAACAGTAGATAAACTGCATGGTTGGGTACCCCTCTCTGATCACCAAAGAACAGAACCTCTGGTGTGGTGAAAGCAGCAGTTCAGCAGCCCCCACTAAAACAATATTTCAAGATGCAGAGAACACAGTGGTCACTGCCACTGGCCAAAACAGAGAGCTGGAATTTCACTCCTACCATCTGAAGTACATTGAGAGATTTACATGGTTGAGACCTTGCTCTGCGTAAAGCCATTCCCCGTTAAACAGTGACTGTAGAGAAGTTATATAAGAAGTAGAGCTGTCAGAAACATGAAGAACGTGGTCTCGACTAAGATAAGGAATTCATGCTGCTGAGCAGGGGTAGAGAATAGAGGCTGACACTCAGTACACATTCAGAACAGGGTCAGATGGTTCACTCGAACAGCCGGCATAATTACAAGAACCAGAGAATGAAATTCAGCCCAAAAGAGAGCAGATGGGAAGGAATGGCAGAAGCAAATAAAACACGGTCAACTATTAGGAGACGACTCACTGGGCACGCAGCAAAACACAGACCTGAAGGGAAAAAAATATCTGCATCAGACACAGGACACCAGAAGAGTGGTTTGTGCTGATAGCGACAGATTAGCAGCATGAAATGGTGTTCAGCCAAGAACGTGGGAAAACCAAACACAACAAGGAGGAGCTGCTAAGCACACACATTCAAATCAGCTGTACCAAAGAATTCAGACAGCTCGCCCACGCAATTCTCAGATATTCACAGATCAGTGAGCCTAACTGTCAATACTGGGTAGAACAGGTCAAAGAAATACATGAATGTATAATCACTTTGAAAGCAAGGAAAGGGACAAGGCAGGATGCACGTAAAGAGGGCTCATTTGCTAAGAGGCATCTGATCAAAAACATTCCTAATACCCCTCAGAGGTGGTTACCAGGAGAGGGAGAGATGAAGGGCTGTTCCAACAGGCCAACAGCAGAAAGACAAGCAGCCTGTGCTTTCAATGGAGGCCATAGGGGCAAGAAAACCACCATCACCAAAGCAAACAAGTGACAGTGAAGGAAGGAAAGCAGGCACAGACCTGACCATGTTGGGAAAGAGCAGATACCACACCTAGCCACAGCCAGGGCTTTGGTCAGCGAAGTGACGTGGGAAAGAAGCAACCAGGGTAACAGAAAGGGAAGCTGCTGAAGATAAGATGAAAGTAAAGACAAGAGCAAGGACGCTGCTAGGGATGATGCAACTGGCTGACAGCAAAGCCCAGATTACTACTACATGTGATATGAGATGATAAAAGGGGATCTGACAGAGCTGGCTGCTCCCACCAGTCTGACCACATAAAAACCAGCAAACTTTCCAGGAAGTTGTATCATTAACTCTGGAATCCAGGACTGCGCGTAGCACAAAGGCTGACACTGACGCTAATCAGAGACATGCACAGGGAATGGGATCATGGCTTCTGTTTCCTGGCCCAGCCAACATTTCAGCCTTCCAGGAAACCCTCAGCACCATCCCGTTCTGACCATGCCACCTCCCCTCCTACACCCAGCAGCTAAAAGCAGCACAGATCCGCACAGCTCAAGACTGAGCGCAAACTGCTTTTGAGAGCAGAGCATTCCAAACCTGATTCCCCTCTTTGAAGCTAAGTCCAAAGTCAATGAGCTTAAAGCACTCCTCCTCCGCGCTCCACAGGATGTTGCGTGGCTTGAGGTCTGCGTGCACGTAGCCTTTGTGGTGCAGGAAGGCCAGGGCTTCCAGGACATCGCGGGCGCAGTGCTGGATCATCCACATGGAGCAGCCCTGGTTGCTTGAGTGCAGCAGCAACTCGGACACGCTGATATCCAGCAGCTCCAGCAGCAGGCAGCGGGACGGGCCGTTGGCCGAGTAGTGGTTGGTGAACACGCCATACAGAGTCACTGCAGAGAGATGGGTTGGAAACCTCGGTCAGGAGCGACTACACCGTGATGGTGCTCCTCCCTATCGTTACCCACTGAGCACAGAGAGTGGAGCTCAGGAGCAGCCCACCCACAGCCCCCCATTGGAACCAGCGCTGCCAGTGAGGGCGATACGTGCTGCCCCGGCGGCCTATAGTGCAGGATAACTGCCTCTAGTGCAGGATAGCTGCCTATAGTGCAGGATAGCTGCCTATAGTGCAGGATAGCTGCCTCTAGTGCAGGATAGCTGCCTCTAGTGCAGGATAGCTGCCTCTAGTGCAGGATAGCTGCCTATAGTGCAGGATAGCTGCCTCTAGTGCAGGATAGCTGCCTATAGTGCAGGATAGCTGCCTATAGTGCAGGATAGCTGCCTATAGTGCAGGATAGCTGCCTATAGTGCAGGATAGCTGCCTATAGTGCAGGATAGCTGCCTATAGTGCAGGATAACTGGCTGCAGGGAGCCAGGCCGCCGTCCGCGGATCCCACCCCAGGCTGCCCACCCCGCAGTCAGCCCCCGAGTCCCGGTACCCCCGCAGGTCCATAGGGGTGTGTGGGTCGTTACCGATGTTGCGGTGCCCGCGGAGCTGCTCGAGCGCGGCGCGCTCCTTTCGGAAGCCGTACTCTGCGCAGTCTGCTGCAGGCGGCCGGGAAACGGGGCGGCGAGCGGGGCCGGGCCGGGCCGGGGGCGGCACGAACTCCTTAACGGCGCCGGGAGGAGCCCGCGGGTCCCCGCAGCAGCGCACCCGGTACACGGAGGCCGAGGAGCCGCTGCCCAGCGGAGCCTGCACCTCCCACAGCCGGCCCAGCGCCTCCAGCAGCAGCGGCGGCGCCGCGCCCCACACGCAGCCCGACATGGCGCCGCCCGCTCACATCGCCCCGCCGCTCCCGCCGCCCCGCAGCGCCGACACCCGCCCCGCACCACAACCCGCAACACGGCACAGCCGGCCCGCGGCCGCCATGACACCGGAAGCGGGGCGGGAAGACACGTGGCCCCGCCTCCAGGCCCCGCCCCGGTCATACGGGCTGAGCGGGTGGGTGGGTTGTAAGGAGCTTTATTGTGCAATACGAGGGTTTGAACCCAAACTACACACACACACCCAACATAAATAGAGGGTGACACCGCCACCGGTGGCCCCAGGGCCGGGGCTGGGAGGCAGGTGTGTGGCTGTAACCCCTCCAGAACCGTCACCGTCGCCCACTCGAAGCCGCCGCTTTGCTGCGGGAAGCTCCGGCCCACAAGTGCTGCCCATGGCCACCCCCGTGCGGATAAACCCGGCTGTGCTTCATACACAGCCCGAGGGGCACCTGGGGGATGCGAGAGTCTGCGGGCACAGGGATGTGTGCAGGGAGCTGCTGCTCCTACGGCCGCCCAAGAGCTGCCGAGTCAGGTTATGTGACAAGTCAGTGCTCCGGGGTGCCTGGAGAGAAGGGCTGAATTGGGGGGTGTGGGATCCCTGCAGCACAGCCCGTCTCAGGGATCCCTCCTGCTGCCTTGGGGCTCTCCCCGCAATAACGACCCCAAGAACAGCATGTGGCAGAGAGAGGTGTGTGGGAGAGCCAGCCCCCTCAGTGCCCTCTGCTACTCGAAGGACAGCAGGTCAGGATGGGGACCCTCTGCCTCCCGGCTGGGAGTACACGGCTCTGCATGCCCTGCGCTCCCTGCCGGCTCCTGCTCCAGCCCGGCTTCCCGGAGGGGCTTCTCCGTGCGAGGTGGCGTTTCCAGGCCACCCTTATGGATGAGGTCGGGCACCGGGAGGTCACCATTCGGCCCAGGGATGCTGGTTGTACTGGGCACCCCGGGGCACCCCGCAGGGGAGAGGTCCCTTGCCCCTGGCCACTCCTCTGCGCGGTCCGCGTGTGCTGTAGGTGGCTCATGGGGCTCCTCTGTGCTGCCGCTCTCTGGCTGGGGTGCAATGAGCATGTCCTGCGGGGTCTTCAGAGCACGCGGGGTCCGCTTCCTGGTGATGGGAGGTGGGGGGTCTAGCCGGGGGAAGGCGTCCAGCCCCATGCTCCTGCAAGCAGAGAGAGGTGGTGATGCTTTCCAACCCAAAGGACTCTACCACGGGGTGTGCGGTGCAGGGACACTCACCCATCCTCGCTCACTGGCTGTCCTATGCCCAGTGCAGCGCCTGCGCTGGTGTTCACCTCCATCACCCCCACATCATGGGGGCTGGACGGCTCCTTGCGGCGCAGGAGGTCGTTCATCTTGGCCCCTACAGCCTTGCCCAGGTTGCGAAGGTGCTGGCTGCCAGCAGGGCGGGAGGGCTGTGGCAGGGCACCAGCAGGAATGTGCTGCAGGAGTGGGGTGGGTGCCGTGGCAGCGCTGGTGTTCTCAAACATGCTCTGGTCCACTGGAAAGGAAAGGGAGTGGAAAGTGGATATGAGGTGGGATGCAGGGGCTGAGCATCCCGGGGCTGCCTGCCAGCAGCATGGTGGGGACACCTATTGGGGACAGAAAGCCCATTAATGAGGCCCCACAGTTGTGTTGTGCATGCCATGAGGACATGGTAGGGGAGCAACAATCTCAGGGTGCCACACTGCTGCCACCGGCACACTGAGAACATCTCTTACCTGGCACCAAGCAGCTTGGGAAGCAGATTGTGGAAAGAAAGAGAGAGAAGGTTTGTCAATGGGTACAGCAGCAAGGGGACGCCCCCAGGACCCCTCATTTGCTGGGGTACCCACTGCCTGGGCTCTGAACTGTACATCCTCAGTATGGCACTTTCTACTGCGCACCCACCTTGCAACGGCCAAGTCACTGGCTGCGTGTGTGCAAAATCCCACATCACCACACCATCCCATGCTCAACTGGCCTCAGCTTGAATAGACCAAGTCCCCACACCTTGCCCCTTATTCCCCACCAGCCCTGAGGATGAAGCCAGCAAGCATCACCTCAGCCACCAGGTCCCCAGAGAACCCCAAGGGGGGCAGAACCTTGTGTTCCAAAAACATTCTGCTGTGTCCTGTGTGCAAGTGTGACATCAGCCCTTAGCGATGTTAGCTGGTGGTATCACAACACACTGGATTCTAGGGCCTAAGCATAGGACCCACACGAGGGTGATGGATGGATTTTTCATGCCAGCTGTTTTGATTGAGGACGTGTCCCATGGTCCCAGAAAAGGCAGCCTGGAGACAGTCCTCCCTTTGGATCAGTGCAGCCTGCCTGGTGAGCAGCCAGGATGTGTCTAGGCAGGGGAGCAAGGAGGGGTCTGGCTGGGTGTACCTGCCTGCATGGGCAGGAGAGGGGTAACAGGAGCCCCTGTGGCAGAGGGTGCTTTCTAGGAATGGGGAGGGGAATTCTGCTGTTGCAGCCCACCTCTGCACGATGCTGCTTTTCACTGCTATTTCTTCCTAACAGGAACCTTGAAAGCTGGGGATGCTGCCTCCAGCTGTGCCAGCTCATTGCTCCCAGCGCTGCCCCCACTCCAGGACAGCTCTTCCTGCGACAGTTCCAGCTCGCTGCTGGGTGAGTTCCCAGTGCTGTGGGGACATCTGGTGACAGAAACAGTCACCTCCACAACCCACAGATTGACACAGAGCAACCCACCAGCCAGAGCCCTGGGCAGAGAAGGGCTCTGCTGAACACTGCACTGGGGATGAGTTTCCTCCTGGGTCTCCAGCACCACCCCCATCCCCACAGGTGCCTGTGCTCACACAGTGACCCTGACTCACTGCTGTGCTGTTTCGCTCTGCAGACTGCAGCTCCACAGCCTCAATGGGCAGCGAGCTCCCTGCCCGCACTATCTACAGACCCTGGTGCTCACCGTACAGCTACATCATCAACACCAAAGCTGCCTCTCAGAAGCACCTCTCCTCCAGTCCACTCAGTAGCACCTGGAAGCCTGAGGATCCCAAAATCCTCTTGGATGCCCTGTCCTCTTTCTCCTGCTCTTCAGAAGAGCTCCAGACCCTGGAGACTGTCAGCAGCAGGATCAGTATCACCTCTGAGGACATCCTTGCAGCTTCCCAGGAGCAGCACATGCCAAAGCAGGGCTACAAGTGCATGTCATGCTGCCGCGTCTTCCCCACACTGTGCTCAGTCAAGAGCCACATCCAGCACAGCTCCCAGGAGGGCTACAGCTGCAAAGTGTATTACCACAAGCTCAAGACCCTGTTGGAAAAGGTACAGGAGACCAAGAGCCCTGAGGTGTCTGAGTAGCCTCAGCAGCTGGGCCACTGCCGCAGGAGGGCACTGCTCCATCGCTCCACTGCTGCACAATAAACAGCACACAGAGCGCAGACTGCCTGCTGCTCTCCTGGGAGGCTCAGCTCTGCTGCAGCTCCTTGGTGAAACAATGCTTTTCATGTCCTTTAAGAGTTTGTTTTCCTTCCCTGGTGGCCAAAAATTCCCAATGTCTGGAAAGCTCTGCTTAGCATCTCTGCAAAGGGATATGCAAGCCCCAGCAGCCCACAGGGGCACCTTCGAGTTGTCGGACAGCCCTAAGATGACCCCAACACCATTTGGGGCACCCGTTTCACAGTCAGTCGGCACCACAAGGCAGTCGCAGCTGAGGGCTGTGGGGTCCCACAAGGGAGGATGCTCAGTTCCAAGAGGATCTGTGCGATGCTGAGGGTGCCACCCCCGATGCTGGCTGCCAGCCCAGGCTGGCAGAGTGTGGAGGGCAGGAGGAGTATAGAAAGAGAGAGTCAGCGAGAAGGAAGAAACAACAGAAAGCCTTGAGAAATAGAAAGATTTATTTAGCAAAAGCCAATCAACTAATGACAACACCCAAGGGTTAAGTGCACTTACATTGACAGATTGGTTTCTCAGATAGACCGAGTCAACAGTTAGTAACACGACAGTTGTAGGAAAAGAAAGGACAAAAAAATATAGCTATAAAACCCCGGTCAAGGTCCGTAACAAAAGTGAGAAGCTAGAGAGGCATTTTGTAGGCAGTGCTGGGTTAGGAGGACCACTCATACATACACGTGGTGCTGCAGTGCAGCACGGCACTGGGTGGCTCCCAGCTGGCTCTGGCAAGGCACAGGGGGTTGCAGCACCCCTGTCAGCCCTGGGGCACCGCTCACCATTCCCTGTGGTTGTGCTGACCATGAGCCCAAGGCTCAGCCCGGCCTGCAGGAAATACCCAGGACACTCTGTACCCACTCATGCTCTATCCCCTCTGGAGCTGGTGTGGGGGCTTCCCTGGACACCAGACCACTGGTGGGTGCATTGAAACAAACACAGAATGATTAGAAGGTCCATCTGGTCCAAGTTCTGCTCCAGCAAAGCCACCCAGCACAGGGTGCCCATGCCCACATCCAGGCAGCTTTTGAAACTCTCCAGGAAAGAGACCCTGCAGCCTTTCTGGGCAGCGTGTGCCAGAGCTCAGCCACCCTCACAGCACAGAAGTGCTTCACACAGAGCTTCCTATTCCAGCTGACTCCATTGCCTCTTGTCTTATCCCTGGGCACCCCTGAAAGAAACCTGGCTCCTTCCTCTTTGCACCTCTCCCTTCAGATATCTAAACACATCAGTGAATTCCCCTGAGCCTTCTTCAGGAGGAACAGTCCCAGCTCCCTCAGCCTCTCTGCTCAGCAGAATTGCTCCAGTCCCTTCTCCATTTCCACGACCTCTCACTGGTCTCTCCCCTGGAGCTCCATGTACCTCTTGCATCAGGGAGCCTACAGTGCTCCCAGCATGGCTTCATCAGTACCAAGCAGAAGGGCAGGATCACTGCCTTGACCTGCTGCCTCAGCTCAGCTTGGTGCCCTCCAGGACCATCAGCTCCATCTCTATCAGCCCACTTCTCCAGTCCCTCTGGATGGCAGCACCGCCCTTTGGTGTACCAGCAGTTGCTGCTCCCATGTTTGTCATCTGCAGACAATGCTGAGGGTGCCCCATCACCCAGACTGTCCATGCAGAGGTTCACCAGGACTGTACCACCACTGACCTCCAGGGTACACTGCAAGCTGCTGGCCTCCAATTAGTCTGCACTGCTGATTATCATCTGGGCCTGTCTGCCCATCCATCCCGTACATCAAGAACTTGTCTATGAGAACTTGCCTCTTTTGGAGGCAGCATCAAAGGCTTTAACCAGTTCAGAGATAACCTGCTCTCTTCCTTTCATCACCAACATACTTACAGAAGCCCTTCTTGTTGCTGACCTCTCTGGTCAGATTTGATTCCATCTGGTCTTTAGCTTTCCTAACTTCATCCTGAGATGCTCACATAATGTTTCTATTCCTCCCAGGTTGTCTGTACTTGCTTCCATCCTCTGTATGCCTCTTTTTTGGGTCTGAGTTTGACCAGGATTTTCTTGCTCATCCATTTTTGCCTGACTTTCTCTTTGATGAGATGGACCACTCTTGAGCTTGGAGGAGGTGATCCTTGAGTATCAGTCAGCTTTGTCAGGTCCCTCTTCCCTCAAAGGCCACAAACCACAGGGTTCTTCCAACAGACCCACAAAGAGAGCTTTTCACTCCCCTCCCTGGCCTAACAATCTTAAGAATTCCACCATCTCAGGTCACAGCAGCCAAGGCTGCCTTTGACCTCCACATTCCCCACATGCCCCTTGGTGCTGACACAAGATCCCATCAGAGAACACATCCTTCCCACTAGGACTCTCTAGCTCCTGACAAGCTCTGCTACCTGCAGTGCCCACCTCCTCATGGGGTGGACGGTGCACAGCACAGCCCTTGCTCCCCCTGGGCTCTCACCCACACCCTGCTCCTCAGCCCTGAGGGGGATGGAGCAGAAGGAAACCATGGACCTTCCTCACAGCAGGGTCAAACACTGGAGTAGAGCAAGAGCTTGAGTCTGGGAGATACACAGCCAGGGGTTAGATGCAGGCAGATCAAGCAGAGACAGCTGGCAAAAGGGAAAGCAGCAGGCAAGCAGTGAAGCAAAGCAGAAGCAGGACAGGAGAGTGGAAGTGGAAGATGTGGAAGACAACCATGCCAATCCTGTCTCCCTATGTTTTCATATGGAGCAGAGGGAACGTCAGGGCTCTGGTTTGCACCCCTTCAGCCGTACTCTCAGAGGCTGCAGCAGTGGGTGACTGATAAGCGTGTCTGCAGAACAGGGAGAAGCTCTGACTCCTTTGGAGGTTCTCAAGGACATCTGCCGTCCTCCTAGGGGCTGGTGGAGGCCCTGTCATTCTGGATTCACTCTTCTGAAGACTGAAAACCAGACACATGAAAGTGCCCACATACACAGTTGTCTGTCACCTGTGCCACCCACCAGCTCCCCTTGTAGTCTGCCCACCTCTCCCATTCCAGCTGAATACAGGCACTGACCCCTGCACCAGGCAGTTCCTTGCAGTCTCTCATGACTGCTGTCACCTTCCAGAGGGGTGCAGAGCCCCCTTTCTCCATGCTGGTGTCAGCATGCACCCTGAAGCAACCAGCATGAATCCAGACCCTACCTGGGAGCAGGGTTACCCCAGCCAGGTGATGGTCTACACAGCCACCAAGTCACCCTGCAGTATGACCCTTTCTGGGGAGTATGAACATACACTGCCTACAGCAGCTAGGGAAGGAGGAGATCTTGCTTCCCATGGAGAGGCTGTGCATGTCTGTCTGTGCACACAGCCATTGCCAGCAGTGGTCTGGGGGCAAGCGACTGCATGGAAATGGGATGGTTCATCTGTAAAGCCAAGCAGGGAACTGGCAGTAGCAGTGGTGCAGGGAAATACTCAAAAATATGACTTGAGAGCACCAGAAAGCCTTTGGTACCTGCTAGCTGTACCAAAGAGCTCTAGAACCAGGCAATGAGGGAAGGAGGATTCCTCCTCCCTGTGCTGTCCTCCCTGGCTCTCACTCCATGTCCATTTGCGCCTCCCCATCCACTTCACAGCCCAGGAGAGGAGCAGGCAGTGCCCAGCACCCTCTGTCTGCCTGAGGCAAAGACCAACCCTCCCCCACAGTTCCACAGACCCCAGTGCGTGCAAGGAGCTGCCCATGCCTGGCCATACTGTGCAACCTCCTCTTACCCCCTCACCTTCCCAAACTCCTCCGCAGCATTCCTTCCCCTTCACTCACACACCCACATTAATGGGGCACCATCTCTCGTCCCTGTAGCATAGATCCAGCTTCATCTCCCACCAACTCTACCATGCAGGAAACAAATTCATGTAGGCTCTTTCGTGCCTCCTGTCCCTGTTCTTTCACTCCCTCAGCAAAAACCTTCTCCAGTTTCATTGCTTGCCCCTATAGTAACACTGCTAGCAGTGGCTCCTTACCCAGCATGGTCACTGGGCAGCAATCCAGCAGCACAAGGAGCCCTGCAGGGACTGCTGCTGAGGGCTCTTTGCTTCCCTTGCTTCTGATCTCAAAATGCAGCTTGGGAGGACATGGGGACCAGGGAGCGACACAATCCTGGCATGAAGCTGAGGGTGCTGAGGACTGGCTGAGCTCAGGACAAGATGACTGGCAGCAGGGAAGGAAGATCTGCCCCCTGCTCCAGCTGAGACACTCCAGTACCATCATGTCTACCTCCCTGAAGCGGGCTGACATGGGCTGCACGCATCAGGGTCCTGGGCACAGCACAAGCCAAGAGGGAACTGCCAGCACGGCAGCATCACGCACCATGCCTAGCTCTGGCCCCTGCTGCCATCCAGCCCCAAACTCCCTCCGCCATCCCTGGGGGTCCCGGCTGCTCTGTGCCACCTCTTGCCATCCCCTACACCGCGATCTCATCCTCCAGGCTGTCGCCCAGGTCCTGCTGGGGCTGGACATTGAGCAGGCGCGGTGGTTCCTCCTGGGACCAGGAGTCGCGCTCCTCACTCTCATCCGTGTTGGACTCGTACTCGGAGGCGATGCCCGACTCACGGAACTTGAGGAGCTCCAGGCTGCCCAGCGCCGGCTCTGGGGCATGCGACCCCGAGCTCGGCAGGAAGTGGTAGCACTCCAGCTTCACCAGACAGTCGTTCCTACCTATGGGGCTGCCCAGGGCACTGGGGAAGCCTGAGCCGGAGCCCAGCTGCGGCAGGTGGGTGTCCTCGGGCTGCGGGGTGGTCGGGTCGCAGAGCACGGGGAGGACGCTGGAGCGGAAGGTGATCTCCAGCAGGCTGTCCTGGGAGCCTGCTGCAAGAGAATGGCATGGCTGAGAGGCAGGTAGTGCCACCCTGTCCCTCCCGGGCATCCCAAGGCCACCATGGCTGGCTGCAGACCTACAGCCTCAAATGCTCAGATGATAGTATCACGTGTGCCAGGAGCTGCTGGTCAGCAAAGAGCCAGGACAGAAATCTAGCTGCCTTCTCCTGGCTCCTGCAGGGAACTGAAGGCCACATCTACTGGAGAAGAAGTCTAAGGAGGGTCTCTTCTGGCAAGGAGGGAGCTGGCATAGGCATGTAGCATGTGGGGAGAGCAGGCATACAGCTGATGGACATGGGTGATGGCCACCCAACACCTCCCTCCATCCCGCATGCAGGCGTCCTGCTGCACATGCACAAGCCAGTTCAGAAGGGCACTAATATTGCCAGTTTTCCCAGAAAACATATGAAATGCACCAAAAATGGGGTGTAACACCCACATGTTCCCCACAGACCCTACCACTAGCTGCCCTCACAGGGGCGCTGGTGCTGTGCTGTGCCATGTCACCAAGCCCAATGTCTCTCCAGAGCCAGGGTGCACAGCAAAGTCCCCAGCCACATACCACTTTGTGCTGTGGGTTCCCCACTAGCTATGAAGTGAGAGGATGGGGCAGGAGTGCTTACTGGTGTTGTTCCCTGCCAGCTTCAACTCCAGCTCCTGCACCTGCTTGACCAGGAGTGAGATGTGCTGCAGCAAGTCCTTGTTCTGAAGCAGGAGCTGGTGCACACGTGCCTGTGCCTCCAGGCGTGCCGCCGCCTCAGCAGCAAGCTGGTCCTTCAGCAGGTGGACCTGTGGGACAGGAGACACACCATCACATCAGAGTACACTCAGTGACTGTGGGGAATGCAAAGGAGACCTTTGTACAGTGCTGCTGGGTGAGGCAGCAGCCGGCAGTGGTGGAATTGCAATTAAATGCTAAGCAGGTGCGCAGTCTCCGTGCTGACAGCATCAGCCTGGAAAAAATCCTTCCCCTCTGCATGGCAGGAGCCTGCAGCAGGACAGGGTGGTGCTCAGGTGCTGCAGGGAAGCAGCCAGCAGAACCCACACGTCACAGCTGGCGGAGGAGCAGTGCTTTATGCCACCAATCTCTAAGGACAACATTCAGACAGACACTTGGCCATAATCCAAAGGGCAGGTATCTGGAAACACCTTAAGAAATCAAGCCTCTCCAGTCAGCGAGGGACCTAAACGATATTTCACCTCCAGCTAATTACAGGCAAGGATAATTACAGAATGGTCCCTGCAGCTACAGACCCATCATTTGACACAGATCCTGGCCAACACAGCGCAGCTACTGGTTTGTTAGTAAAGAATTAAATATGTTCACAGACAAACTGGGTATTTCTTGAGAGAAGATAACAAGTGCCATCAACAGAGATGTTGACGTAATGCGTTCAGTCATCTAACAGGCATTTGACACAGCAGAACATAACTTTTTCATTAATAAATTAGTGTGACACCAAATCACCACGGCTCACACTGAATGGATTGGAGAGGAGCTAAGTGACAGCTCTGGGATGAGAACCACACTGAGGTGGGCAGAGCTCCAGAGCAGGGTGTCAGCCCCTGGAGAAAGCAGGATGAGCCACTGGCTGGCATCCCACAAGCCAGCCAAGAAAAGGCTACGCACTACTTCAGATGGTTGGCCTAGGCGACCTTAGCATTCTTTTCTGATGTTACTGATTGTATGAAAGATCAGCAGTTGAAGAGAGCTCTGGAAGGTGTCAGGGAACAACAAGCAAAGCTACAGTCATTTGTCAAGTGGAGGAGCCAGAGCTGCTGAAATGAAGAATACTCCCACAGAGTGAGCTGCCGGCCAGGATCAACACCATGGTGTGACATTTGCCACATGCCTCATGTTGGGTCTCCCCACGCTTCAATGTTGCACCCCCAGAAAACAGTGTTGGGACAAACCTGTGCCACAGCCACTTGCGTCTGCTGCTGCTGCTGCTGCAGGAGCTGCTGCAGGAGCTGCATTTGGTGATGGGCAGACAGAGGTGTGCCCAGGTCGGGCAGTGGGGCGGATGAGGGCAGCAGCATCTTGGGCGAAGCGGTCAGGATGTCTTCAGGGTGGAGGCAGCCCTGCAATACACCACCATCAATAAACGCAACCCTGAGAGCTGCCAAGCATAGAGCAGTCCCCGAAATTTCCAGGAATAAGGCTGCTGCATTCCAAGCAAATCACGCTTTGCTGAGGCAGGGGGAGCCTGCTGGAAAGCTTTGAGAACAGTTTTTGCCTGGGGCTGGCTGATGGGCTCGCTGACCTCGCCGTGTTCCCCCAGGCTTGTGACAAAAGCACAAATGGTATTGCAGTAAGTTTTGGAAAAGGCTGCTGTTTCCCATGGAAGTTTCCACTGTCTCAAAAATAATCCTTTTTGGAGGTGCACGAGAAAAAAACATTATCCCTATCAGCTCTGCCCCAACTCTTTCCGTGTGGCTGAGCTTTGGTATAGTGCTCTGCAGACACAGCACAGCCCTGAGCCAAAGGGCAGCAGCAGACGGCTTTGATCTGGGGGCCAGGAATGCTGCCAAATCCCTCCTGACCTCCAGGCCCTCAGAGGGACTCACACACCTTGGCGTCACCGCTGGTCTCCTTGCCCACAGCATCCAGGTCCGTGACTCCACGGCTGAAGTCGAGGATGTCAGCCCCAGGCAGTGGCAGCTCCACAGCATCGATGTCAGTCTCCTCGGCCGAGGTGGCTGCCCGCTCTGCAGCAGTGAGGCGGCAGGCTGTGGGACAGCAAGGCATGGCTGGGGGTGAGCACTGGAACCCTGCATTCCCCCCCTCCATCATTCCCTGTACCCCTATCCTCGGTTGCCCCATCTGTTTGATCTCAGCTTGCTTGCATTTCCCCCAGCAGGAGCTACCCAAGCACATTAACGTCCCGCTTAAACCCAAGTTCCTTGTAATGTTCCTTAGGGTTCCCCAGATGCTGTGCCCCAGAGCAGTGCATGGCCACTGCAGGCTGGGGACTCTCACATCACGTTTCCATGATGTGCTTCTGTGGCTTCCAGGGGCAGATGAACACACCCAGGGACCAGCAGCCAAAAACCTTGGATTTGGGGGAAGCTGGCCATTGAGAGCAGGAGACACAGAAAGCTGAAGGTAAACAAGAGGTTATGGGAAAACAAAAAGGACGGATGCTCAGAAATCCCCAGGGAGCTGCATACCGAGGCCAGGACATTGTGCAGAGGAAAAACAAACAATGAGCCTCTCAGGACAGCACTGCTGCAGAGGACCCTACACCCTGTGTGGGATGGGGAATCTGTATGCAGACAGGCAGCAGGACCTGCTGACATCCCAAAGGGCCCCTAAAATGGGCTTGAAGAAGGCTGCAGGTGTGCAAGCCAGCTCTTGCATGAACGCTGCCTGCTCCCCTCTCTTCCAGTTCCAAGCTTGGGGACACTGGGGATGGTCCCTGCTCTGGCCCCTTTCCTGGCAGCAGTGAGGAAGTGTTTGCAGCATGTGAAGCGGAGATCATTTGGGCACCCAGCCGAGCCCAGAGCGCTGCTAATGGGCTCCCAGCACGAGGGATGTCTGTGAGGATGAAGGTTAACACCTAGAGAAGGCTCCTTGCTGGGCAAGATCCCGCCGCACTGCAGGACAGACTGCCGTGCAAATCCGTTCCCTGCAGGTGTCAGCTGGCAGCAAGCTTCACCGACAGACAGAGGCTCTGCAGATGGTGTCTGCCAGCCACATCAGCAATGATCTGTGACCCCTTCACCCCAGTAAGGTACCTGGGACATCCAGATCGTCCCCATTCCTCTCGCTGTCCCCGTCCTCCTGCCCGTCTGCATTTTGCTGGGTGTGCTGCAGGCTCAGCTTGTGGCAGACTTCAAACGCCTGTCCCACCGTCCGCACGATGCGCATGGCTTGGCTCTGCAGCAGGAGGGAGAGGAGCAGAGGCATCAGCCCACTGTGAGCAGCTGCCCAGCTTTCTGTGCATCGCCACTGTGACTGCAGCTCAGAATGCAAACCACCGTGATTTCAGGTCCTGGCCCAGTCACCCCACTGGGATGTGTTCCCCTGCATCCTCACCTTCTTCTTAGATTTGAAGACATTGCATCTGAACACGTTGCTAGACCCATCCCGAGCAATGTAGCTGAAGATCTTTAGGTCCTGCGAGTCATGGGACACATAGAATATCCTGCAAGGACAGAAAGGGAGGGGATGACATTGCCTCCAACACACGCTATCCACAGTGCCTAGGATGCCAGCAAGGCCACAGCCAGAGTCTCACAGGGCATGCTCTGGGTGCTGGCAGCTGCCCAACCTCTGCAGCACAGCCCTGCAAAAGCCCAGCAGAAATTCATTTTTGGCAGTGGTTCCACCTAGGGTGAAAAAAATTCCTCTGCTGACTCAGCAGTAGCAAATGCTTCATGAAGACAGCACAGGGATTACTCTGCTCAGCCCCCACGGCAGCACTGGGGGTGCCAGTTTGCAGGAGACCCACAGGAACAAAAACCTCTGTGCTTTTTTGGTGTGCTGGTCTCCTCTACCCCAGGCAGCCTGCTGGGTGGATGCTGGGAGTGCACAGCAAGCCAAAGCAGCTGCCCTGTGCCCTCTGAGGTCACCACAGGATAGTCCTATCGGCCACCATGCCCCAGCCCGGCTCCAGCCTGTGGAGCCACCCCACCATCGGGTCTCTCCCTTCCCCAGCAGGGTGCAGCTTTATTGCTCTAATTGGGATCATTAAAAGGGGCTTAGTGGCACCTGGCCCGGCTGTCCTGCAGAACTCAGGAGAGGTTTTCCTGCAGGACTGTGCCTGCTCCCAGCTGAGCACGGACCCACCAGCCATCAGTGCACAGCTCGGGGCTCAGTTCAGGCTGCAGAGTGCTGGTGTGGCACGTCAGAGCCTTTGTGCCATCCCATAGTGATCTTACCTGTAAATGGGATCGTGCATGACAAGCATTTTGTTCTCATCCCAGGCCCATTCTTTTTTCTGCAAGGGAAAAAGCTGAAAATGAGTACGTCAGATGCTGCCCTCGTCATCGAGAATGGGGCAGAGGCAGTGCTGGGGCAGTGCTTGCTGTAGCCCTGCTGCTGCCCTACAGCCCCAGCAGATGACCTGCCCAGTGTGCAGCCAAAAAGCCCCACACAGCCAGAGTGCTTCCTGCCCAAAGCACAGCCGGGGGTCTCCTGATTCCTGGCAGTCCATGGGTAACCATCTCACTGCACACCCCGTAGGTCTCCAGCACTGCCCCACCTTGGTCTGGGGCTGCCTACCTTCTTCTTCTTCTTCAGAATGACCTTCACGCCGTCCACCGACACGATGAGGTTCACCTTCTTCTTCTTGATGTTCTTGGCTTTGAACTCATACTGCGGAGAGAGGCCAAGTTAGTCCTCCTGGGGAGCTCTGAGGGGCAATTCCCCAACACCCTCCCCCCGCCTGATCTCTGGGAGGAGAAATACTACTCCAAGTGCAGTTTAGTGGGGCTCAGTGTAAAATCAGAGATGACTGCTAAGGACTCAGTGAACCTCGCCGGGAGAGACAGCATAATGCGATTACCCACTTCAATTAGAAATCACTGGATGGGAAATAAAACCCAGGAACTTCCAAAGATCAGTGACTAAACACAAAGCTCCAGCCCAGCCACAGGGAGAGAACGCCATTCCCCCAAACCCAACCAATCCTGCATGCAGAGCCCTACAAGCACCAAGGGCTTGGGCAGGGTGAACAGGTCAGGTGTTAACTGAGGCTGAGCAAAGTCCCACACAGCATCAGTGAGGGCTGCCTTCTGCTAAAGCTATGGCTGGCAGTTTTGGGGTAAAACCACAGCACTGTGTGGCTTAATAGAACCACACACACACACATCTGCTCCCATTGCAGAGTCATAGAACCTCCCCACTGACATTGGTACCCAGCGCCCCTGTGGCACAGCATCCCTGTATCCTGCATTCAAGGAAGAGGGATTTAATGAACTTGTTCATTAGCCAGACTTGCTGCAAAGGGAGCAGCAGCCGAGCCCTGCCTTGGGTCCTGCCGAGGCTCTGTGTGACATTTCCAGCGCCGCATGATGCATCAACTCTGGCAGCCAAAGCCAGCAGGCAGCGAACGCTTCTGGCCCCGACCCACGATCCAATGATAAAAGACCTGAAAATACAATTCCTCAAAGCCATTTGGAAGCTGCTGATGGGGCTGAGGGATGCAGATGACTCAGAAAAGCATCCAGTGGGGTCATGCAGCTCTGTCTGTCTCAGCTCATGGAGTAGGCAAGCTGGGAGAGCCCATACGCTCTGAAGCCACAGTGATGGGCTGCAGAAATCAAAGCTCAGGCTTCCACCATAAACTCCACATCCCATCCCTGCCTGCCAGCTGCTTGCAGGGCTCTGTCCCACAACCCTGGTGCAGCAGCAGGTCTCCAGAGCTGCTCAGCAAGGAGCCGGTTTCCAAGGGTCACCTCTCACAAGCAGAGGTGATGCAACACACTGAGCACAGCCCCCACCACCAACAGGTCCTGCTGCTCATTGATCAGCAGCACCGCACCACGCTGCCGAGCTGCTGGAGCCCAAGTTTGCTGTTCTGGTGACCCTGAGTGCTAATTAATCTGGGCTCACAAGAGACAACAACCCTGAAAAACAGCTCAGGGTTACAGAGACTATTTTTAGCCTGGGCTTTGGGTGAGTAACAGCCCCAGGAAAGCAAAGCAGACGGAGCGGGACTCAGCAAAGGTGTTACCAAACCCTGGCACGGGCTGTATGGGGCAGAACAGGTATG
This sequence comes from Coturnix japonica, assembly GCF_054131305.1. Taxonomy (NCBI): domain Eukaryota; kingdom Metazoa; phylum Chordata; class Aves; order Galliformes; family Phasianidae; genus Coturnix; species Coturnix japonica. The sequence continues at coordinate 11,207,623 of NC_140673.1, forward strand.
GAGCTGCTGGGGAAGGCTCCCCTGTGCCTCACCCTACTGGGGCTGCTGGTGAGGGCACTGCCTGGGCTCATCCCTTGCCCGCCCACCTCGAGGCAAGCATCCTGCCCAGCCCACACTGCAGCCAAATCTCTTTGTGGCAAAGCTCCAGCGTGAACTGGAAGCAGCAAAGAAAGCAAATTCTCCGAAGGGCTGAGCAGTCAGATTTGCTCCCTTAAATCTGGCCCTTGATCCCGATGCTGTGGAGAGTGTGAAGCTCCCCTGCAAACCTGAGCCACATTCTTAAGGACTGTGCCGCATCCACTCCAGCCCAGGCTCATTAGTACAGCACTCCAACAAGCACAGACACACTTTGGGATACGTTTCCCACGTAATAAAGCACAGCTCTAACCAATAAAACACTAATGAACTCACACCCATTGGGTCTCTCTAAAGAGACACTAACCATAATTTAATAACAAATCCAGAATTCAATAAAGCAGCAACTCAGCTTCCCCTCCTCTCTGATGCACACTTGTCAGTCCAAGGTGCAGAGGTCCCAGGGGAGGAGGGGGTGGGTCAGGAGGGCAGAGCTGACATCACCACCCAAAGCTGCCCCAGCGCAGTGCTGGCAGGTCTGACTGATTCAGTGCACGCTGCAGTTGCAGCAGGTGCTCAGCTGGACCTGCCATCAGCCCACGTTAGTTGTCTACATGCACAAAGGCTGTGGGTGACACTGGGGAAGAGACCCCTGTTGGTAGAGGAGAGAGGGAATGTGCCGGGGGAAAAGGAGCAGCAGAGCCCAGACACTCAGCTCTGCAGTGCAAGTAGGAACATCAGCACCATTTGGGAACCACTTTGCCCTGCTCACAACTGCAGCATGCAATTTATTCTGCCCTGTTCACAAGGCTTTGATTCCTCAAACCAAACAGATTTCACCCCAAGCTGTAGCTATGTGTAGGGTCAAAGCAAGCACCAGGTTGTGCAGATTGTCTGAGCAAGAGATGAGTCACAGAGACTGCAAACTCAGAACTGGGCAGGGTTTGCCCAAACCCCCTGTCTCATGGTGCAACAATTCCAATGAGCAGGGTTTTGTTTTATCCCAACCCGCACAAGGATCACCCTCCACTGACCCAGAAGATAATTTGCACCCTGCCCAGGGATGGGACACAACCTTATCACCTCCTCTCCCTGCCCTCTGGCAGAGCAGCATTGTTTTTGCTGGCATTGAGCTGGGGAGCACCACCAGGACACACAGCCGTCATGCAGCACATTGACATCCATGCTTGCACCAGTGCCAGCTGCCTCACATCACCACGAGCAGTAGGATCCTACATGAGGAAAGTAGTGCTCATAGCACTGGAGAGGCTGCTGCGGGAGGAAAACCGTATTTCTCACCACTGAGTAAACAAGGAGTATAAGCTCTGCTACAAATGTTTCCAGTTCATGGAGATGATGCCCAGCCTGCTGTTACATAAAGAAAAGAAGAAGAAAAGTCCCTTAATTTCACAGTTCCCAGCAAAAATAAGACAAAGCAAAACAAGACAATAAATAAATAAATAAATTTTAAAAGATCAACAAAACCAACATGTTTATCTCCTCATTTAGACAAGAAATGTGTTTTCCTAAATACCAGAGGCACAAGCTGACTTCAGGTTGGTGGGAGTCTGTTTTCAACATCTGTCCCTCATGCAGAGTTTGCTGCTTAAATATCTTCAAAGGCGTGCTCTTAGAAGGAAAATAATGCCAGCTGGTGTATGCATCATTGCACAACACATTTCTACTGGCAGAGTATTAGAAGTGCCCTCTCTTGAGAACAGACTGATGCATGTTCCTTAATAGAGAGCGCATGTAACCTTGTCACTTTGGAGTAAAATTATGTACACGCTTTGAGTGAGAGGGGTATGTGTGAAAAGCATGAAAATCTCAGCCCCCTTTAGAAATAAATGTGTTGTACATCCTCATCTCACTGCTCCTACACAGCAAAAGGGCGAGGAAACTTCTACCAGTGAGCTACGTTGGAAAGATCGGGTGCTAAAGAAAGGAGATGGGGCATCACTAGGCTCAGCATCACCCCATACTCTGAAGAAGATCAACCTGCATAGAAGTGCCCTCATTTCAGGCCAACCCATCTAACTGCAGTGGGTATGGAGTTAAATCTGCACACTGGCATCCTCCATCAAAAGGGGAAGGGTTACTGGGAACGCTCAGCAGTCAGACTGCACTAACACAGCATACAACCAGATGGGAAATTCTTTGATGGAAGAGCACCTAAACACAGCGAGCCATTGCTGTCCCAGCCAACAGAACAAAAGCTGTGCTTCAGCCCAATGCCAACTCAGGGTAACAAAGCAGAGAGCAGCAGCAGCTTTGTGAAGCTTCCCCCAGTTCTGGTAACAACCTCCTAATGAACAATTAACTCATTACCAAACAACAGCTGCGGGTGAGTTTAATTAAGGCTCCACAGCTCCAGAAGCCCAAGAATTCCTGTTGCACACCCAACCCCAACAAGCCCCATCCCTCTGCACACAGCTGCGCTCTCCCAGCAGAGCCCGGCACTGCGACGCCGTGCAGATCACGTTAGCAAGCAGAGGCACGTCCCTGCGTGCAGCACCGCAGAGCGCTCATGGACCAACACCGTGTGTCCCCCCACGCACACAGACACACGCCTGGGTGTGCCAGGAAGCCTGTCTGCACAAAAACATCCTGCGTGGCTCTCCTGCACAGGGGATGGCCAGCAGGGCTCCCACCGGTGCGTGCATGGGTTAGGTTTTGCCAGTGGCCACACTTTATCCAAAGGTAGCATGGAAAGAGGAGTAACAAAGCACGGGGCGCTGTTTCCTGGGCTGGTGCTGCTTGGCAAAGCTTCTCCACTAATCAGATCTGCACATATGGAAAAATGCAGCTCCACGGTGCACGAGTGCATCTGAAGCGAGCTGTGATTGTGGTGTGAGCTGACAAGGTCAGTGCCTATATTGCCATCCAGCTTCAGGTTTAATTTTGGTAACCGTCTGTGAGGGCCGCGTGCACTGACGGGTATAAATGGGAATCAGTCTAAAAATACCCGTGTTGCGACAGCAGCAGAGCAGAGTTAGGGAGGCTGCTTTACAACGAGCCTGGATGGCAGCATCCCCATTTATCACATAAAATAGGCGTCCCGATAGCACTGACTATTTCACAATAAATCCCGTCTGCTCAGTTTGCTGTTCCCCACCATACAGCTGCCTCTGTCAGCTCCCTCTGCCTTCCCTTTTACTCCCGAGTTCCATTAGCCAAGCTAACACACAGGGGCATCCCTTCAACCAGAGTAGCTTCATGGGAAGCTCAGAGAAATCAGAGCTGATAGAGGTTAAATCACCACCCAAGGCCAGCAGTGAGCATCCGACTGTCGGTGTATGCAAGATACTGGTTCAACTGGTTGCAAACAACCAGGCTGCATGGCCACAGGCACTGCATCCACTGCCTTGGGTGTGGGGGAATGAGGAGAGGGCACACTGCATCTGTAGGGGATTCACAGTGGAGGGGCAGTGTGGAAGGTAGCAGGATGCCCCAGTACGTGCTGTTCTTGTTGCAGAGCTCAGTTCAGCCTTGCAGACACAACTCCAGCAATAAACCGTACCCATTTTGGTGTTTATCATCTCTTGCTAAAATAAGCAGCAGCAGCACATTCTTTGGAAACCCCATATCTGACTGGAATTTGTGGCATTTTTAATTAGCTGCTCATTAGCTCTTCCAAACTGCAGGAACGAGTTGAAGACAGACAACGTGCCCGGTTGGGATAGAGCCGTGCTGAGGCTTGGGTTAAAAATGACAAACAAGGGCTGCAAGGAGGAGGCCATGAGGAGGCCATGAGGAGGAGGCCGCGCGGGCGCCATCTTGGCGCAGACATGCAGTGAGATGCTGGAGATGGCTGACCGTGGGCAGCCCTCGGATCAAAGGGACCACAGGCATGATGTGGTTTCTGCAGAGCAGGGCTGTGCCGGTTGGCATGTTTGAGAGCACCGGGCTGCCCTGAGCGGCTCTGCAGAAACTCAGCCACATCAGCCTTGCCATGGGAAGAGTCAGGAAATGCTTGGCGAGCACCTTTCAAAGAGTGGCGCTCTGTGCTTCCTTCTCAACATGCTTTCCAAAGCAGGCCCCAAGGCAACTGCCGGGCAGCATCTCTGGCACCACTGGAGCCTGCCCATCCCAACTCCACCTCTGCACCAGCAACAAAATGGGACAACAAGAGGAACGTGTCCATGCAGTGCTGCAGGGAGGTGTCGATGCAGGGAGCAGTCTGAGCACAGCAATCTTTGCAGCCCAGGTTGTGACACAACCAGGATTCATTCGTTTGCCTGTTTTACTGCACCAAATTGCATAAAAAGCTTGAGTACCTCCAGCGTGGAAAGCAGATGAGAACAGCAATGACAAATCAAAAGGAAGCAGGCTGGTAATAATGTAACTAAATCAGCAATTACAAAATTCAGGCAATTAATAAAGACCGAATAAGCAACAGCATTAAATGCTTAGCGCATCAGAAGCAAGCCAGCCCTGTGGGTCTCATTAAAGGGTAACGGTGCTCAACAACGTTTCTGGTTTGTAAGTGGAGAAAAAAAAGGCAATTATTCCTATCACACATTTGTTTCCTGGTTCCTATTCAGCAATAACTAATGCAGGTATTAAAAACCATTCACTAAACTCTACATTTCAAATCAGCAAGTCTGAATACCATCCTTCAGAGTCTAATAAAGAGTTATAGACTCAGATCCTTGAAAAAACTCTGAGTTATCAAAGGTTTCAAGCTTTTGGGCTGTCAGAATGGAGCCAATATGGGACTGAATATCAACCAAAAGGATGGCAGCGTAACTTGACACAGCCAGTAATAGTCTTATGCAAGATGAGGTCCTAAGCTATCCCAATACAATTAGAGGTGTACCACGAAGAGGCATCAGGCTGGATGAGAAACTTAAAGAGCATCTTCCAATTTCCATCTATGTAACCAATTTGACTAATGTCACCTAAAACAACAGTACAGCCCATCCCGAGGGGGGTGCAATCTACTAACCACTGGATTCCAAAGTGAAAGAATAGACAGAAATTTGAGAGAAAGCCACCATTACCCATTGAACCCCACAACAGTGAGAGCACAACACTTATTTTTATGCTGGTCTGGAAGAAAACAGCATATTTGATATCCAGGTCAAGTGAACTTGGTGTCTATTCATTTCAGCTTGATTCTATATGGCAACGTCCAAGCTGCTTCCCAAAGGAAAAGGAACAGAAGCTGAATACGTAAGATGCAGAAATCTATTACAAAAAATAGAAGTATCAGACATCAAGGAGTGTCCTCCAGCAGGAAGGACAGTGAGCTGAGCTTCCACTGCCATGCTGCTGCTGCTGCTGCATATGGACAACAGGGTCCTAAGTGTGTGAAAAAGGGAATGTGCAGCCTCTCAGAAAGGTGAAATAATCTCATAACACAGTGCCATGGGAATCCCTACAGATATAACTGATGAAATATCACCTGCTTTATAGCGCACTTGGATGAAGCAATAGGAAAGAGGTTAGAAGGAAGCAACAAGAATACGCATTAGGCTCCCAGACTCAGGCTAGAGGGACTGAACAACACTTAGTTTGTTCAGCTTGTCCAACAGCCCTGCACTGCCTGGCACTGCCCAGGGCAGGTGTCTGCAGGGCTGCAGCTCTGTGGAGCAATACATAGGTGACACGGCAGGGAACGTGCCAGCAGATTAAATGGAGCAGTCCTTGGTCTTTGAGGACCAGCAGAGAAGCACAAGAGCAGAAAGGATCACGTACAAGAGCAGCATTTGAAACATTGATTTCAGCTCAGATAAGCCTGACAAATCCTTTCCTCTTCCTAAGTCACAGTTTCTCATCCGTCAAACTGACATAAAGTAGTGCTTGATCCTGACCTCCTCCAAGTGAGATTTTTTTGCTCTTTGCTCTGCTTTTTCCCCAACCTCTCTCTCCCCAGAGCCCTCACTTGCACAGCAGGAGCCAGGTACGGCATCTCTGCCATGCAGACACCTGCCCACATCTGCTCTGCCCAGCTCCATGCTGTGCAGGCTTCAGTGCCCTCCCAGGAGCACAGAGCTGTCACGGTGGCAGTAGGCTGAACACCCTGATTTATTCTGAAACCCACAGGAAAATTCCATGCTGCAGGAAACCAGAAGTAAATCTCCAAAGCACTGCCATGGGTGCGATGAGTCATAGAAACTCCTGGGGACTGGAGCAGTGGGGACAAGCCCAGCTCTAAGCTGTGCCTGCTGGGAGATGCCAGGACAAGCTGAAACCCCAAATCAACCCCACCTCAGCACATCCCTCTCGACCTTATTTTCTGCAGTGCTCCTGTATCAGTTTTGGAATCTCTGAAATGCAGAAGGCAGAATGATCTCACATAGAAAATGAGACAGTTCTAAGAAGTCTAACATTAGGACCTTTTCTAATGCACAGGAACGCTGTGTAAGGGTGAGCCTGGCCCCTGCATCACAGCAAGTACCCAGGGATGTTATGCTGGTGACACAGAGCACAGCCTTTCCCCTCAGTGGCTGCACATCAACAGAAGAACAGCCAAAGCAGATAGGGAGGGACTGCCTAATGAAGCACCTCCAGCAAGTCCTCCAGCATCTTACCAAGGTCTTACCAAGAGGGCATGGTTCTGCTCCTTACCCAACATGTGCAATAGCATCCTCACGAGTCATTCCACAAGCATGCGCCCAGCAATGCCACCAGGGCAAGGTCTGAAGTAAGTGGGAGGTTATCTCAATGCAAAGCTAAGCGGTGCCAGTGGTGCCATGGAAGATCAATAAGCTCGCCTTCACCCTCTTTAATCCAATAAATGGCAATTGTGACAGATATCCCACCCGTTCCTCCCAGACCGAATAGAATGCAACCTTCTGCACCTGGGATAATGATGGGAAGCTATTAGCTTTAATAGCTCACCCTGCTCCCAGTGCTGTGCTTTTACTCCCAGCCCGCATTGAGCCTGAGCCCATCACACACCCCCCCACAGGGCCCGCAGCCCAACCCCCATCACCCCATGTTATAGCAACAGCACAGACTGCAGTGCTTGTGCCGCTTGCCTTCTTTCTTCCCTTTTGTCAAGCAAGACATGATGAGTGTCCTAACGCTTAGAAACTCGCTGCAGTGCTAACAGGTATATCTCAGAAAGACGCTAATTAAATGAGCTGCAAATTACACCGTGGGCTCTGTGCAAATGAGTGGCCACACGCAGCAGTTTTCGCACCAGTCCAACTGTGCATGTGGCTTTCAGGATGAAAAATTCCGCTTTCAGCAAGCTTGTTGAAATTCAGAAACTTTGCCAGTTTGCTGAAATAAAGCTCGGCTATGCAAAGCAGAAATCGCACAGAATCAGATGTACCTGGCAGAGCAGGAGGGCTGGAGGAGTTAGGCTTTAAAATGCCTGAAATGCCTCCTCTTTTTGAACCTGCAAAATTTCACTGGACACTTCCCTGCACCAGGCTTGCAGAAGACCTCCAGAGAAGCAGCTTTTACAGTGCCTGTGTAAGATTTCATCCTTTCTGGAACTAGAGAAAACCTGGATTAAAGCCACGATCAGCAACCCATGCAGCAAAAAAAAGAGGAGCGGAAATTCTCTGGAATGACTGTGCCAGGTAACATGGCTGCACTGGAAACAAGCCAGGAGCACCGGGTGGGAGGCATTTGCGTATGCTTACATCATGGCTGCATTAACAACCCATACAGTTATGGTTGTGCTCAACCATCCTGGGGTAAAGGAAAGGAAAAAGAAGTGTGTTTGTAGTGTGTTTGTAGTGTGTTTGGCTATTTTCAACTCCAATCTTCTGCAGCTCTGAGCCCATGTAGTTAGGACAGTGCTGTGACTGCTTCGAGTGCACAGGCCACCCTGTTTGGAGATGAGGAGGAAAAAAGGCTCAGCAGCACATACACAAACCCAGCTGCTCACCAGGAAAACAAGCCCTGGCCTCCTGTATTTGTTGCTGCACATGTGGCCAAAGATCATAGAACCGCTTGGGTTGGAAGGGACCTCAAAGATCAGCCAGTTCCAACCTATTGCCACAGACAGGGTTGCCACCCACTAGGTCAGGCTGCCTGCTCTCAGTCGGCACGCTTTCCCCACACAAAGCCCCTCTCGATCCAGCTCCACAAAACAGACAGAGCCCAGCTCTCTGAGTGCATCTGGCTCTGGTGCACTGCTGCCTCTGCGGGGGAGCGGGGAGCACACAGGCAGCAGGAATGCCAGCAATTCCTGCTATGCGTGTCCGGCGTGCCCCCCAGGTCGGGGGACATCCCACCAGGATGCTGCAGCCCAGCCAGGCCCAGCAGTGCTCGCACGTCCTCTGGCAGCACATGGGGGCTCCCAGGGTGTCCCCCCCCCAGAAACCCCACTGCAGCACAGGGTTCCCGTGCACTTCTGCACCAGTCCCTCTGGCACATCACATTTGTGAGCTCAAATCCTTCTGACAACTTGCATCTGTCCCACCTTACTCTGCACCAAGGCAGCTTGAGGTCATATTTCAAACACATCATTCATCACAAGAAGTCATTACCTTAATCTGCATCCGTTCCACCAACCAGAGCCTCATCTACATGTTATCTAGGCTATGCTTAAGTTTGTTTATATAGGTTTTCTTCTTAAGCATGGGGGAGTTTCTGAAGTTCTCAAAGCTGTGCCTGTCCTCTCACGCTGATGTAGAGCTGTGAAACTTTAGGGCTGAGCCACTGATTTCAGAAGCTGCATCCCAGGTTATCTTTTCCCAGGACAACAGTGGTCCCAGGGAACTTGAAGGAAGGAAGAGAAAACAGCTGCCCATGAGCCTTGTGGAGCTCCCAGGGGTGTAACACATCCCCAACCCAGCTCAGAACCACGGTGAGCAAACCTGATGCCAGCAGAAGACCTCCCAGCCACTGGGCAGGCAGGACAGCGTGCAGGAGTGCTGTCAGGAAAAGCCCAGGGGCTATTTACACACCAAAATTTGAAACTAAAATCCTCTGCCAAGATGCCAGACCCCTTGAAGAGAGGTTGGAGGCTTCCCAACCACACGTTCTGCAGGAGGGGAGCAGAGGAAGAGCCGCTCCAGTGGCTGCTGGCCAGGCATTATGTGACAGGAGCACTCAGCATCCTGGTTGTCCCTATTTTGGGAAGCCTGATGACTTCAGAGCCAGCTGACGTCCCCTGACCTGCTCGCCATCAAGTGAGCCTGCTGCTGGCTGGCCTGCAGCTCACCCATGTGCTGCTGGTTACTTGAACTCAGCTTTCATTTGCATATGGCCACTTACAGGACATGGACCAACAAAGCAGCGCTTTTAGACCAGAAGGAGAAAACAAACATACCTCTCCTATAAGCCATATACTGCTGCTTTGTTACCAGAAACAAAACCAGCAACCCTCTGAACATACCGGTGCCAGCAATCCTGCACCAGGCACCTATGTCAATGAGGGAGTGGGGGAAGACTTGGGCAGACCTGGGAAGAGGAGGGCTGTGACCCTCACCCCAGGGGGCAGGAAGGAAGGAAGGAAGGAGCATAGTCACAGCACTCACCCGGATCCGCCGCATGGCTGTCACAATCTCCACCCTGCTGTTTGGCCGTGGCACATCCAGGCTGCCTATGTACTGCATGGAGAGAAACAGTGGGTTAGCCCTGTTTGCAGCTCCAGAACCCCACAGCCTCACACTGCCCTGCTGCACCCATGCGCAGCCCAGACTTTTGCCCACCGGTACCCAAAGTGCTGCAAGCAATGACCTCTCTTCCCACCCACCCAGCCCTCTCCCTCCCCACATAGAGCAGTTGCCCTAAATTTCCCAGCCTTGCTTTCTGTCTCTTCCTGCCCTGCGGCATGGCTTGCAGACAGCAGTCACACTTCCCCTCCTGTGTCACCTTTTGCTTCTTTAGCCAGTCCTCACGTGAGCATCCTTTTTGTTTGACAGAGTAAGAGGCTTTCTTATAGGAAAACCCTATAATAGCTTGAATGACTAAAATGGGGCAGTCCTTTGTACACTGCACATGGCTCAGAAGCCTGTTGGATGCTGCACAGCGCAAGTTTCCTACCATAGGAAGAGAAACAAGGATCTATACCTGTTCTCTCATTCATATTCTTCATAGCATTCCCACTTGCAAGAAAAAGTCAGATTAATCTCATTAATAAATCAAGATGAAAAAGTGTTAACTGTGCAAAACTCTAAGTGCCCCCAATCAATGCCAGCAAGCTTTGCCCCTACCCCAGCTGCACAGAGCCCATCTGGGTGCAGGGCACAACTAGCTCTCCCCAACATGCTCTGAACCCACCCTGAGCCCCACATGGATCCCATAGGAAGGTGGATGGTGACGGTGCAGGACCTGGCAGCCATGAGGACACTTAAAGAGAGGGGATATAAAAATAAACATCAAACAGCTGGCTTGCTCGTCATGTGCCGCAGCAGTGCAGGACAGCCTTATGCAACCAGGAATTAAGCCCCACGACGCAGCCACAAGCAGAAGCAGCACTCACTTTCTAAACCCCAGCAGCTGAAGCCTGACTGCAAAAGTAGCAATTACAGCCCCTAAAGAATCCTCCCATCCAGAATCAAGGGTTTAGGTTTTATTATGAGAGGTATCTTTGCCATGAATTTATTTCCCTTTTTTATATCAAGCCTGGAGAGCATCAATAGGAACTCCTGACCACCAAACAACCCCACAGGGTGCACTTTGCTCAAGACCAGAGCATCCTGCTCACATCCCACACCCTGCTGCTGGGAGCACAGACCTCAAGCCCACAGCACCTCAGCACATGGCTCACAGCCCTGAAATCGTCCACCTCTCCTTCACTCTGGGAATAGACAAAGCTTTGCAGTGTGATGAGCATCCCTCAAAAAAACTGCCAGTGTGAAGGAGTGAAGACGGCCATGAGAAAGCACTGTGCTTATCAGCACCCCCAGCCCTCCTACCTGCAGCTTGGGGGAAGAGGTGTGGGAACAACCAGAGCTGCTGCTGGGAGCAGGGCCACCCTGTGCAGCCTCCCCATCCACTGAGAGGACAAGCAATATGCCCATAGGCCCTTGCCAGCTCTCCCTGGGCAGGAGGAAGACAAACAAGAGAAAACTGGGAAATATATTTTGCAATGTTTGCACATATTATTTAGCTTCTGTGTTTTCTTGGTGCTTTTTTTTCATTTCCTTGAGGTTGTTTAATGTTATCCTGCCCCATCAGAAGCGAACTCCCTTGAGAGGGTGATCTGCCTGAAAACACAGGGATGCCTCCCAAGTGGTGTCCGTGGGACCGAGAAAGCCTTTATGGAGAACAAGCATGCTGGCACCTCACAGCCCGGCATCGTGCAAAGGTCAGGGCTGAATCATCCCACTGGGGAAGCCCAAAGCGGCTGCCTGGAGCATTGCCAGCCCTGAGAGCTGCCCTGAGATAAGGAGCCGGCAGCAGGGGCAGAGCTGCTGGTGTGGGAGCTGGAGGCGGCACCAGTCCTAAATCCTGCCTGTGCTCCCCAGCTACTGTGCTAACTCCCATGAGAAGCAGGACAGCATTTTTCCGTGTTGCTCCCTGTGCTGTGCCACCACCATAGACACTGTAGCATGGGAACAAAAAGCCAAGGCAGAGATTGCACCAAGGGTCAGGGCAGATGAGGAGAAGCACACCCCAAAGCATGGGGCAGCATAGTGGGGGAAACCCATGGCTGTGGTTCCATCACTGCTGCCTGTACATGGTACTGTGGGGACCCTCATCCTGCTGGAACTGCTTTCCCAGAGCAGCCCAGGGGGAAACATCCCCTGGGGGGAGAGGTTTGCTCACACCCAATAGGGCAAAACTGAGCAGGAATGGAAAAGCTGATGTGCCAGCTGACTTCAGTGGAAAAGCCTCCTCTTCCTGGCCCTGGCCAGTCATGTGCCCAGGAGTCTGCAGCCTGCCAGTCCACATCACCTGGGGACAGAGCTGGTGGGACAGCATTGTGTCAGAGGGCAATGAACACACTATACTATCTCCTGCAAAAAGACACAGAAGAGAGGTTTGGGAACCCCTTTATCATGATGATACACAGGCAAAGAGGAAGCAGGGCCAGGCTATGGAAGGACAGACCCCCAATAGGAGGGGAAAACACTGCTTGTGCTCCATCCCCATGCACACACTGTGCTCCAAGTTCCACTGCACAGCCACAGAGCTGCCCCAGGGCCCCTCTCTGCAGCTCCGCCAAGTCCCGGCAGAGAGCTTTGCTGGGAGCTCCAGCGAGCAGCCTCCAAACTGACTTAACAAGTATGGCAAAAATATGCCACTGCTGCAGAGGAGAACTTCTGTGGCGCTTGGCAAGGTTATTTATAGCCCGCAGCAAGCAATCCCGCGCTGCAGCTTTGCTCTTGGTGAGCAGACCTTGCTGAGCACACTGTGTTCAAGAGCTGCCAGCAGCAACACCCCCAAGTACTACTGCCAAACCTGTCCCAGGCACCTGGAGGTATGAGCTTCAAGCAACCTGTTTCCTGCTCCCAGCATTGCCCGGCTGCCAACAAGCCCTAGCAGGGGATGGAGAAATGCCCACAGAGGCAGCCTGCAGCAGGGCACAGAGCTGGATGGCCCAGGTCGGAGGTGCCTGCATCTCTTCTGCTACAAATTCTAACATCTGTTGGCACCGGCACATCCCAGTGAGGGGCAGGCAGGCAAGTCTGCTGGATCTGGCAGGATCCACAGGAAGGAGCACACTGGATCCAAGCAAAGTCTCTTCCATGTCCTGTCTCCAAACATAGACGGCGGCAGATGCTTGGTTCATTCTCAGTTTCCCACGCATGAAAGTGAAGAAAAGTTCTGACAAACATGACAGAAAATGCATGGTTGCCAAGATCCTCTAAGCCCACCCAAACCCACCCGCTGCCAAGAACAGCAGCAATCCTCCCCCTGCTCACAGGCCTGCTGGCAGGGAGGTACCTGCAGCCCACAAGTCCTGGTGGCTCTGCATGAGGACCCCATCTCCTTCTCCAACACCTGAGCTGCTCATAGATTTCATCCCCCAGTTTTCCTTTCAGGAAAACAAAAAGCAGGCTCGTGTGCCCTGCAGCCTGCTCCAACTGGAAGAGCCACGATGGGAAGAGGTGGACGGAAGGTGTCTTTATTCTTTAAATACCCATTTATTTAAACAGGAAACCATTGCACAAGTGGGAATTCATGCCAGCTCCCCTGAGACACGCTGCAGCTCTCAGCTCTTTCATCCGAGCGCTTCAGCACACCCAAGAGGCCCAGATCTTGATTTAATCCAACAGTTTTGACCACAATGGGCAGAAAATGAAGCCAGCTCCTTCAATTCCCACCAGCTTGATCGAGGCACTTCAAAGATGTGGGGACTTTCAGTGCCAAGAAAGGTGGCCAGCAAAAACAGATCAAAAAGCGTGAACCACATTACTACTCCCTGAGAAGATGGAGCATTATTCTATTATTATTGGGTTTATCTCCAGAAAATGGATTACTGTAAGGCTCGGAGGGTACCCTGCTCAGAAACAGTGTCCCTATGCCAGAGTATGTGGTTGCAAATAGCCCAGGTGGTAGCACCCTCAGCAGCACTGCATGCACTCAGCACCCCATGCTTGGAAAGGGCCAATCCTGGACATCCCAACTGCTACCAGAACAAAGGTGGTGGGCATGGGACCAACACTGAGTAACAGGGAGAAGTGGAGGAGGAGCAAGGAGCAGCTGAAGGCAGAGGCCATGCTGCTTGCAGTGCCCCCATAGCCCCCAGGGCTGTCCCAGCCCACAAACACAAGTAATCCTGCCAAGGGCTTGCAAGGATGGATTTCTCCTTTTGGTATTGCTCTGCTCCAAACCCGAGCCCTCTGTATCCCCACCCAACAGTGGGACGCATGTGCTGTACCTCTCTCCAATGAGAGCTGTGTGGGCTTCAGTGCCCGGGATTCATGGGGATAAAAGGAACTAAAGGAGTGTAAGCATTTAATTAATCTCCACCAATCTAATAAAAGGATGGAGTAATTGCCTAAGCCATCTGCATTCTGCATCTGGCATCGGGAGCTGCTGGAGAAATACACAAAATCAAGAGCAGGGCTTCATACAACTCGTGCTTGGCATGAATGCGTGTCACAGGATACAAAATAAGAGAAAGAGGAGCTAACAAAGACTCACACGCACCGCCCCAGGACCCCACAGAGAAGGGACGAGCAGCAAGTAGACCGGGGGCAATAAAGCCACATCCTCCTCTTCACCACAAGCCCCTGCTCCCACCCTGAGCCAAATGGGAAAAGGGCAGAGCACCCAACAACCCGCAGAGTGATTGAGAAGGGAGCTGCTATGCAGCAGGTACTGCTAGTAATGCTGCAACCAGCTGTGATAACCCAGGAGCAAAGGGATGTAGAGTGGAATTTGAATAGTCATTTCCAGGACAGTTCCAAAGCAGGTTGCAAGTTTGCTCCATAGACAACTGCACCGTGCTGCTCTCTGCAGACCCTGCTAGCTGCAAAGAGAGGGAACACACAGCCCCAATGCCCAGCAGCAGGATATGGTGTTGTCCTCAAAGCACCATGCAGAACTGGGCACCAGGGCTGGGGTCCATCCCCTGCCAGCACCTCTGCCCTAGGGGCAATGGGGTACAAGGGGTGGGTGCTGCTCAGAAACTCTTATAGACTGTTGTTTTTCTTCCAGTCTAGCCTCACTAGAATAGCTCACTGATGTGACAACTGTAACTCCATGAATAGCAATGGAGACAGGGATTTAATGTTTTTGCTTTCCAAATTCCATTGTTATCTCCCCCCAGATACCTGCCCACAGCTGGGTAAGGCAGACAGATGCTCAAATTTCTTGGGCTGTGATCACCAGAGCCGTGGGACACCACAATGCAGTACGAGCCTGAGAGGTCCCACCAGAAAAATAAACAACAAACACCAGAGCTTCCTGCCAAACACATTGGCGAGAATGATTTATATTTGCCAGGGGAAACAGCAAGCCTTTGCTTGGGGCCAGCACTGATCTCTCCCAGAGCTCAACACATGGCATGCAGCCCCTCCAGCCATTCACCCCGAGTTCTTTGTACCGGGGAGCGCAGGGGTAAGGGGCTCCTGACCTCACCTGTGCCCCAGGGCTGATGCTCTGGTGTGATGCTAAGGAGGGGTGAAGGAGCATGGTCACCGCCCGACCCACCCGGCCACCTTTTACCCCCATTGGGATGGTCGGAAACACTCACTCAACTGTTGGCAGCTGAGTCTGGAGGAAAAGGCTCCCAGGAGCAAGCAGAGAAAAAACCATCACTGCTACGCGCATCGAGAGCTGGGGAACGGGGAGCACCGGGGGACGCGCGCCCGCTGCCCACCTTGGCCTCGAAGCAGATGCCGTGCTGGAAGGCGTCCTCGTTGTGCAGGGGGATGCGGAGGTCGTGCCGGTCGTCCACCAGGTTGTACTTGGACTTGGCGGGCATGGCGGCCCCGCGGCGGCCGGGCAGCCCCGCAGCGCGCCCGGCGCCGCCGCCGCGCAACCTCCGCTCCGCACCGCTCCGCACCGCTCCGCACCGCCGGCCGCCCCTGGGGCGGGATTGCGCCGCCGCGCAGCGCCGAAGAAGGGAGGAGCGGGGGGCGCGGAGCGAGGCGCAGCCCCACTGCCCCGGGGAGGGAGGGGCCGGGAGAATTGAAAAGAAATAAATAATTTAACCCAAATCAAAAACCACCCGAAAGGGGCGCTGGAAGGAGGCACCGCTGACATCTAGTGCGCGGCCCCGGCTCTGCACCCACCCCAGCGCTGCGGAAGGCTGGAAAGCTTAGAAGCTTCCCCAGGTTGTGACCTGAGCTCTGGAATGCTGGGTGGGGGATGAAGGTGTGCTTGGAGCTACCCGGAACGCTCGGGCCCTGGGGATTAGCGGCCACGTGGAGCCCTACCCCTTGCAAATACCAACAGCCGTGGAAACCAAGTAAATGGAGGTGATACAATCTTGTCTTGGGTTTTGTGACCCGGCCAGGCCAAACCTTAGGAAAGCCCTCAAACATTTCACATCAGTCCCACCTCACTGAAGACACCCCGGTGCTGCTTTCCCCTCTCACAGGAGCCCACCCGCATGGCATTGAGCGTGAGCTGGGGCTCTCACTTCTGCCACCAGGCACAAGTCTGTCCTCAACCCAGCCCTGCACAGCAGATCCAGGGCCGTTCTCAGTGCAGATCAGCACAGTGAAACTTTCCTTGTTTAAAGCTGCACTGTTTCAACCACGTCTGAAAAAGTGTTTTGCTTCCTCCCATTGGAGTGGCCTTTCCAGAACCAAGCAGCAGCCAGAGGCAGGGCCAGGCACCAGAGAGATAAGAGCTCAGCAGTGCCATGAGCTGTGTGGGAATGCTCACCGTGCCTCCAGCACTTTGACCTCTTCCTCCTGCCAGGGGGACAGCCACGCAGCTTTGGGGTGCTGGGGCTCGAGCCTGGGATGAGCAGAATGCAGTACGGATGGACAGTGCTGAGGCTGGATCTGTGCCCCAGCCTTGGGTGCTCTGGCTGAAGTTGTTGTTCCAACTCTCAGGAAGGTTCAGCTGACAGCACTGCAGTCCCAGGTGCTGGGAATCACCTGAGAGGCCCCCTGAGGATTCCAGCCCTGCACAGCTGCGGTGGCTGCAGCAGTACTTAGAGCAAGCCTGGAGCCAAAAGATGCACCTCACCAGGATCTCAGTCTTTGAGCCTTCTATGCCAGCAAGCCACAGTGCGTGACACAGCTGCTCTTCTGCAACACTCTGCAGGACCCTCCAGACCCCCCCACAACGAGCAGGGAGGGCACGAAACCTTCACACCGTGTTTGTCCTGCACGCCCAGAGCCCATTTCCTCCCTTCCCAAAGCAGCAATTACACCCCACAGCCACACACACAAGCGGTGCGACCGGTTGTTCACTTGTTGTTTCAGTCCTGTCCGCTTCCGCCTCGGAGAGGCCGGGCACTTTGCCCACACTTACACAATGGGTGGTAGGGACAAAGGTCCCCTGTGCCACACGGGAGGGTGGCAGCGAGCTGGCGTCACACAGGGCAGGGACCCAAAAGCACTACCAGCATGGTGGGAAGGACTCTGCCATCCGAATAAACAGGGTTTCTTGAACGAGCTCAGGCGTGTGATTGCTGGGATACAGCCCCGCGAGCTGCTCGGGGGCCCTGTGTGGGCACTGGGGTGGTACTTGTGTCCCCTCATCGGACACAGGCAGCACCTGCCCGCTGGGATGGCGATTCCTGGCCCTGCCCTGCCACCTCCCGGCTGCGGAGCGCAACGCCAGAGCGTGAACCGAAGTCCCAGCCCGCAGCTCGGCTTCTGCGCTTCGCACGGAGCATCCCTGCAGTCACACCGTCCCTCTGCCACCTGCACGAAGTGCTGAGCAGGGCAGCACTGAGAGCAGCCCGTTTTCTGCCTAATAAAACCTGCTGATTAACATCTAAATTGCAATGATTGGAAAGGAAGCAAAAAGTTCAGGAAGGGAGGAAGGCAAGTCTGCTGGAATCAAGGTCAGGAACTTGCTGGCATTTGCTGACATTTTGTTCTGGGAAGCTGGCAGAGCTCACTCACATCAGCCAAACATACATGTGTGTATTTATTTTAGAGGTGTAACCAGGAACAGCTTGAAGGGGCTGCTTTTAAAGACACCTTTGATATTCACCAGAGTTGGGGCAAAGTGTTCTCAGGACAGCCTTTCAATCTGCAGTTATTCCTTAATTATTCAGTTATATATTCAATTATGCAGTTATATCAAGCCCCTCACAAACCCCATCCCTCAGCACAACCAGTTACAGCAGCCACTGGCAGATGTAGCAATGTGTATATTAACAGCTATACACCTACAAGTCAGCGCTTACCCCTCAACACACAGCGCTTCTTATCTCACAGCAGGCACAGCACACAGCCCCATGTTAGACAAGATGATCCCCAGAGGTTCTTTCCAAGCCCTACAGTTCTGAGTCAGCCCTACCCCAGCTCCCAGACAGAGCTGAAAGCACCATTAACAAGACACCATGGGCTGGGCACAGCTATCTGACACCACTTGCCCCCCCTGCACCCAGCCACCGTGATTAAGTCCCATCTCCTTACATCACCACCTCTGCAGGTGCACTGAGGGAGGGGAATGAGCTGCACCTGTCACAGCAGGGAGCAAAGAGGAGCCATCACCGTGGGTGCTCTCCCCCATGATCACTGTGGCTAATTGGTTCTACCTTTAATATGGTTGTAATTTGCTAAGGCTTATTTGCTGTATAATCAGACACGTGGCCCTTTCCTTTAATTGCCTTGTAAAGTGCCAGAATGATTAATTCCAACACGAGCCCACATGACATACAGGGACTGGGGAGGGTGGCTCAGTGAGGACTGGGACAGCCTCATCCCACCCATAGGTGAAACCCAATGGACAGGTGTGAAGCTTGTGCCCCCCCACAAGGGAACATACAGCTCTTGGATCCCACCCTGGTTTTCCCTTCCTGCTCCTCCTCAGCTGGATCCACTCAGCCCAGTCACAGTTCCGAGCTAGGAATTAAGGAGGACTTTGTTTCCAAACAATTGCAAATGTATAGCTTGAGAATCTGTAATTGAAACTCAGATCCGACTCCTGTTACTGGTGATGGATGACTTTTTCCTACTGCTCTGAGAGCCCTCGCAGAGCGCATGGCAGCCACTGGCCTGATTTATGGCTTACTTTTCTATGCGATGGAAGTGAGCAGCCCGGAGCTCATTACTGCTCTCTCATTAGAATCTTCTCTTGTTTTACCTCCGTCTTATTACTGGGGCTCCAGGCTCCACCTTCCAGCCAAAAAAACCTCCCCAGATGTCACCAGCCTGCAGGGATATAAAGGGATGGGGCATGCGAGGCGCTAAAAATACATGTTCTCCCAAGAGAGAATCTTGCTGCTTCAACTCTTTCCCATTATCTTCCGAATTCTCTTTGGGAACCCATTCACAGAGCAGATGTTGCTTTTCTTTGTGTGATTAGCTTGAAAGCAGCAGAAAACCATCCCATCCTTTAACAACTATTTGAGCACACAACTGTACTGCTACAAGGTGCTCCAGCAGCCAGAACAGATGCTGAAATCACCCCCCTTAGTAAAGCACACACAGTGCTGCTTACATGTTTAACACAGGGAAGGAGATGGGGCAGGGCTCCTCGTGCTGGTTGTCCTGTTCATTCCCTTCTCTTATCAAACTGCAGTTCCCCCCTTCTTTGGGAATGCTTACTTCTGACCACACTGCTGTGTGTCATGGTGTAGGAACAGCGGTGTCACAGTGCTACGCAGAGCCATCCCGAGGCCACTGGTCACATTCTCCTCCTGGCCATGGGCTTTCACCACCAGGAAATCCCTCCGTTCCCATTGGGGATAGTCCTTGCAGTGGGGAGGTGGCAGAGCCCAATGTCCCCTCTGCTCTGTGTCACAGAAATTGGATTTTGCACCATCAGCATCTCCTTGGCTCCTGCTGAAACCGCTCTGCCATTGCAAAGCTGATTAACAGAGTGTGTCCACAGTATTTAATTAACTTAATGAACCCTGATGATAAAATTAGAGGCCGCTTAATTCCTCATCCCACACTGCGGCGTGTAGGTGAAGCAGCTCACATAGCCGCCCCGCTGCAGCTCCGTACCCAGAAGCACACAGCAGCCAGCACACAAGGGCCAAATTTCCAATAGAAAACCTTGGGCTTGGGCTGAAAAACGTAGGTGAGGAGGTAAGAACAGCTGGTACCCTCATGGCTGTGTAGCTCCCATGCTCCCCTTGCCTTGGCTGCAGGGACATGCAGAGCTGGCACTCAGTCCTGCTGCAGTGATCCTGCCGTAGATGGCAGCAGCCAGCCAGGTTCATGCTGGCTGTGAGCTAGAAATCTCCCCAATTGCTCCAGATGCGGAGAGGGAAGGAAACGAGTGATGCTGAGAGCTTTTCCCTGCTGTCAGTAGGGCTGTCATCATTGGAGGGCTGGGAGGCAGCTGCAGCCGGATGGTGCAGGGATGACCCAAGAATGGGGCAAGGTGCTGTTTCCCTGCTTGCCAAGCACTGGAGAGCCTAGATGGGTTATTTAGTGTGGGGTCAGCATGTGGGCATGGGTCTGCTGCAGGGACAGGCCATGGGCACTGAGCATCCCAGCTCATGATACTCTCTAATGACAGCTGGGCTGTTCTCTGCACGCAGATGGGTGGTCACTCAGCCAGGAGCTCAGAGCTGGATGGAGGAACCAGGTGAGCTTCTCCAGCTGCCACCCCACAGATAGTAAGAATCCCTTCTGGCCCTAAAATGTAAAAGAAATCTCCCAGAGGAAAACAAATGACAGGGAGCATCAATTCTGCCACTTGCACGAGCCCAGTGGCTTTTGGTGGCGGAAATGTAGTTTTTATGAGAAGGAGGAAATGCCCCTCTGGGTGCACAGCAGCCCCAGATCACACCCCTCCCCTGCACCCCAGTGCTGTAAGAGTTGACCTATGACAGCTGCTTACAATGGTGAGACGTGAGCACAAAAATAGAATACAATACATGGGAGAACGGCTGAGACTTTTTGCAGTTCTGAAGTTGTAATAATCCACTGAGCTGCCTGGCCAGGCGATAAGCCCATGACATATTCCAAACCTACCCAGACGGAGTTATTTAGTGTGCCTTCACTGGGGATGGAGATGGAAATGAAGTTTAATAAGTCTCCTGAACTCATTCTTTACTACCCGAGGAGACAACCAAAAGGCATTTAATTTCCTGCAACCCAAGAGCATAAACTGCGCTCAGACACTTTATAAAACCCGTCAGGCATCTTTCTGAAAGATTAAATAAGTAGGGCAGCATCTTCAAGGAGCAAACAGAGGCTGCACAGGCTGTGTGTGCCCCATGCCCTGCCCCTGCATGTCCCTGGGGTGCAAAATCAGAGTTCCTGGGGATGGATTATGGAGCTAAGAGCACTGCAAAAGGGTTCATCCATCCCCCATCCCCCCTGCTATATAACAGTGCTCCAGAGACGCTCCTCAAAGCGCTCTATCTCAACGAGCTCCCGTTCATCTTGCTTTCTTTGGCACTCTGCTGCACATACCGCCTATTGCTATTATTAATGCTGTCATTATTATTACATATCACTTTGTTAATTGCCTGCTAAATTTGGGGTAGCTTGGGAAAAAAAAACAAACCACACAACAAAGGGAGATGTGTAATTTGAAATGCTAAAGAGAGCAAAAGTAAAGACAAGGAAAACACGGCGTATCTAGCAGAATTATCGAAGAGGTGATGAGGACATTCTTAACTTTAATTATTTCGAATCAACTCGTTTCGTAGAGTGTGTAGGTTTATGAATCAGATGAAACGTAAATTGATTCATAATTCCCCTTAATTTTCTGCTCTTTGGAGGATTTAAATCCATATTAACATAACCTGGATCAGGCAGTTACTAAGAAACAGGAGAAAAGCAGCATGGGTGAAGCTGGCAGATGGGTGATGCAATGCACTCAGCCCACTGCTGCCTGGGCTTGGGCTCACCACTGCAGCCCCACCATGGCCCTAACCCCTGGATGCTGCAGTACCCAGGCGGTATGAGCTGGGGGCAGAAGGCAGGGCTGAGCTGCTGCTGTTTCAGGGAATGCATGCAACTCTAGGGCTGGATTTCCAGCCCTGTGCTCAAGGTCGGGGAGGTAAGGATTTGCCCCTGGTTTGCCACTTGGAGAAATCCTTTATCTTCTTTTCTCTTCAGGATAACACCTTCCTCAGGCTTGCATTATTGGGTTTCTCTCCATGGTTGCTTTTTGCAAGTACTTTTCCTTCCAGCGCTTTTTACTTTTTGACATTCTCCTCATTATTCACTCTCTTGAAATCATCCTCTGGTGCTTGTTTTCTGCTGCCCAGAATTGCTCATTAAGGGAAATGTGTGAGTCAGTCACAAGCAGTGCTGGGAAGAACCAAAGGCCTTGCTGTCAGCTCTGCATTTAAGGGCTGCACAGGAGTCTGAAGGCTTCTCAGAACACACTCCTTGCCCGCAGGTTCTGCACAGTGTGGATGGAAGGCAAGAAGGGAAGCCCTGGGTACCACCACCCTTAGGCACAGCCAGTGCCCAGGCTTAGCCTAGTTTATGCCTTCCCCCAGTGATGATGGGCTGCCACTCACTAAATTCCAGTGCTATGAGTAAGACTGCTTTCATCTGAGGGGGTGTTTAAAGCAGCTTTGGGTGAACCATTCAAGAAGCATGTACACAGAGTACATAGGAATACACGGTTGCGGAGCAATATTGGAGGTAGGCGGATAGCTGGACTGGATGATCTTAGAGGTCTTTTCCAGCCTTAATGATTCTATGGATCTACAATATTGCCAGCATGGAGAGATTGCCATTCCCCTGCAAGAGCAAAGGGTAGCAGGGGTGCCCATGGGGAGATATAACCCCTCCATGTGGCAGGGGTAGGGGTTAGCCATGGGACAGGAGGTCAGCCCTTTTTACCACCTTATTCCCTACCCTGAGTAGGTCAGCAGATCACAGTGATATTAATCTAATAAAACAAAACCAGCCATGGGATTCAGTTTGGGAGGTGAGGTTGAGTAGCTGATTTCCATGTCCTTGCGCTGAAGTGCAAAGACAATGCCAGTTTTGTCTGTTTAACATCTTAACCAGAAAAAAAAGTACCTTTTTAATTGCTTTTCCGCATGCAATTTCTCTATCGTGTTTGAAGAGATAAGCTAAAATTGACATGGAAGGGAGCTGAAAGGTTTGCAGTGCTGATGATGGAAGAGCTCAGAGCGTGGCTGTGTCTATAGAGGTGATGAGGAGAAGCAATTCAAGCTCAGCACATTTGCAGGGATCGTACCTGTGCCAGAGGCACGGAGCAGACAGACCTTCTCACCTGCTTTATGAAGGGGTTCTGCTCAGCTTCTTCTTCTGTCTTTGGTTCTTCACCCCTACTTTGGCTCCAAGGGTTTGTCCATCCATCCATTCACCCATTTGGGACACCCTTGCTCACACACTGCTGGGAACATGGGGGGAGCCTGGGAGGATGACACAAGATTTCATAGAGATTGGAAGAAACCTCTCAGAACCCCAAGTCCATCCTCAAGCCACCCCCACCGAGCCCACTGACCACGTTCCTCAGTGCCACATCTCCACGGCTCTCAAATGCCTCCAAGGACAGTGACCCCAGCTCCTCCCTGGGCTTTTCTTGCTGTACACAGTAAATATGTGCGTGCTGCTGCCCTGAATGTTCCTCACACATCTCAACACCTCCTGAATAGCCAACGGCACTTACACACAAAGTGCTCACTGCTTTTCCAGGAAATTTGCTGAATTGTCGGTGCTGGACATTGTGATGTCTTTATCAGCCATTGCAAAGAGTTCTTTAATAGCACACATCATCACTCCCTGCATAGGTACTTAAAGTCTGCGATCAGGTTTCTCCTCAGCCGGCTCTATAATAAGCTAAACGGGCTGAGCTCCCTAAATCACTGCTGCTGTAAGGATGGTGAAAGAGCTTATTGTCACAGAGATAGGGATCAGAGAGCAGGGCCGAGTAGAAGTGATGCTAGCCTGGCTGCTTAGACAAAGTGGCACTTGCACTGGGCTGCCCGCTGGTCCCATCCCATTCTATCCACCTCTGCCTTAATGTTTTGTCCTATTCTAATCTCAGGGTTACACAGTTTATTCCACAAACAAGGGACTGGGACAGTCATTAGCGTGTGAAATGAGGAATGCATGCATCAGTAACTATGGCAACGCCGAGAGAACACCAGCCTCCCTCAAACACCAGGAATTAAGCTACATGGAAATGTTGAATGTCGGAGAGATCATATCTGCTGAGAGCTTAACACTCATTAAAAAATAAAAGGAAGGTCTGATCTAGCACATAGGGTGCCACTGCCAGCGCTCTGAGCCTGGGGACCAACACAACTGGGGCAGGATGTCCCTGCTCTCCTCCCCCTGCTTCTTACTTCCGTAGAGATCAGGCTTTTCTAGGAACAGGATGACGCTGTATTGCAGCTCACAGCGCAGCGATGCTCTGCAGCACGGGGTTCAGACAGGGGATGCCTGGAGCAGCATCCATAATTAATGCTGGAGAAACAACACTGCCAGCTTGGGCTGCCTCCCTGCTAAATGCTCTGCGGTTATCGGCTGCAGCTGTGCTTCCAGCTGTGGGCCCATGCATGCACAGGCAGGGTCAGCATGGTGGGCATGCAGGGAGCAAGAACATGGCTTTTAAGCATGACCTGGAGTTCTGAGTGATCCAGCTTTAACACATGTATTTCAGCTGAAAAATCATCGGGAAATTGCTTTGGGATGAAAACAAAGATTCCTTTTGAACCCTTGAGATGCAGCGCCTGTGGCCTCTTCATTCTGCACATCAGAAGGATGGCACTGTGCACACGGGGTGTGATTGAAAAGGCACTTAGCATGAGCCTGAAACCTTGACCCAAATCCAAATTAAATGCTTTTCTGGCAAAAGAGGCTTATTTGAGATGGGTTCTTACCCTCACCGAGACTACCTTGTCCTCTGCAAATTATCTGCAAGCTGGAGGCCTGTACATTTATTATGCAGATAGTAAAAGCAGCTTTTCCAAATGGCATGGAAATACTTTCCCTATTTTGTGCTCTTAGAGAGACAAGATGCATTTCCTTTCCACAAACATCCTGCAAGGATAAGCTGATATTCTTCAGCGTTCACAAATAAAAGGGCTGTAAATACTTAAACAGAAAAACAGCCTGAAACATTTGCAGTCCCACTGCAGACACGTAACATGCTGTTCATCCTGTTTGTTGAGGATGAGGTCTCCTCCCATGGGTCAGCTTGGGAGACCCTCAAGTCCTACCTTGGATGTTATCAAGTTGGATATTAGTAAGTATTTCTTCTCTGAAAGAGTGGTCAGGCACTGGAACAGGCTGCCCATGAGTCACTGTGCCTGGAGGTGTTAAAGAAGAGTGTAGAAGTGGTACTAAGGGACATGGTTTAGTGTGGAATTATTGGTGGTAAGTGGCAGTTGGACTAGACAGCCTTAGAGATCTTTTCCAGCCTTGGTGATTCTATCATTCTGTGATTCAGTGTCTCTTCCCAGTCTCTCTAAGGCCCAGGCAACTTGTGTCTCACAGCTACTGTTGGTGCCAAAGTGCACTGAGCACCTCTTCTCTACCAGCAGCATCCTTCGTTGTCCGGCATCCCTTCCATCCCAAATCCCCTCCATCCCAAATCCCCTCCATCCCACATTCCCTCCATCCCACAGCCTGCCCTCCCACCCAGGCCATGCCGCACACCCAAGCTGCTCACGTTGCAGGCTGGAAAGCCAAGTGTGGCTGGCAGGATTCTCTCCCTTTCAGGAGAAAACGATAAAAGATAAATTCTCCTTGGCCTGGTGCCGGCTGCCTTTGAAGGCAGCTCTCTCCTGTTTTACAGTCTCCTTTGATGCAGTTGCTTTGATTTGTGCTGCAGAAGCTGTATGGAGCCCTGGCATTTCTCTGGACAGGAGGGCTGGGCGTTTCGTTGCCTGCAGTACCCAGCCCTGCATCCCTGCAGGATCAGCCCAAGAGCCAGGCCTGCACTTAATGGTGTGCTTCGCTCATCTGGAGCCATATGGGAAAGCAGAGCAGAGCTGCAAAGGGGCCAGGACAGAATTTGGTGCTGGTGGGGTGCCACCAGAATTGTATCTGTCAGGCAGTGCCATCCCATTTCCAGGTACTCTGAGATCTCTCTGTGAGCTAATTTTCAGTCTATGCACTGCACACATCTGTGCTGTGTGTGTATTAATCAGACTGATGGGTGACACAAAGGCAGGTGCCTATGTGTGAGTGTATTATGCCAACACATTTACTTTTATCAGTCAAGCCTGTACGTACATGGGAACACATCAGCACCAGTCTGATGGCACTGAGTTCCCATTCAGGTGAGCAGGCTGGGATTCACACTGCTTTGCATCCCCAGCAGCTCCCTCTGCACAGCAGCTCTGTGAGCCCATGCCATGCCAGGGCCTGTCTGCCTTCATTTCCCTCACTGCTGTGCCATACACCCCCAAACTCTTTCCATCACCTCCCTCACCCCGGCAATTACAGCCTGCCCAAGGAGCAGCACTGATGCCTGGGGCACCCCGGGGCAGGGCAGCTGGGCACACAGGCTGTGAGCTCTGCAGCATCAGCACCTCCACCTGACCATCAGGGCAGGCTGCAGTCTGTGTTTCCCTGTAGCAGAGCTCCCAGTGCCCCTGCAACACTCAGGAGAGCAAAGCGTAATGAAGGGAGGGACGTGCTGCAGATGGCACTGCTGGGAGCCGGGCTTCCCTCCCTGCCATGCTCTCACTGCTAGGGGCACAGTCACATTGGCCTGGTGACGGATGGAATTAGCTCTGATGTGAAAGGGGAAATATAAAGCCATTCACCAACGAGACAGCTGCAGAGGCTCTGGGCTCGGGGCGACGATGCTCTGCACCTTGTTCTGCACTTGCGCTTTTCACAAGCAGCTCCATTTTAATTAGCCGGGCCGCAGTTCTAAGTCAACTCTAAATGATATTATCAAACTAATAGCATGCGATCACACGGCAGCCTCTGCTGGGGAGGGAGCTGCTGCTGGCTGCCATGGGAACTGTGAATTTCGCAGCGCCGCTTCTTAGGTCCCCACGGGTAAGAAGGGAAAAGTGGCAAAGCCCAAAATTCCTCGTGCTTTGTGGGGCTCCAAGGACTTGTTCTCCCCAGAAAGCCATCCAATGGGGCTGAATCAGGCAGCGTGTGCCATGCTGGTTCTGCTCCCAGAATAAACCCCCTGCTTCCCCAGCACAGGAAGCAGTACCACTGGGCATGGCCACACCACAGCTTCTGCCCCACCACAATGCACCTCTGTGCCAGTCTGGGGTAGGAGAGCCCCGTGCCAGCCATGGGGCTGGGGGCCGCCCCCTCCTGCCCATGCTCTGCAAGCGAAGGGTTGAGTGTGAAATCCCAAGCCCCCATTGAGGTCTCCTCCAATCAGCCCCCGCTGCTCTGAGGTTTCTTTTTTTACACGGGACTAATTTTTTAATCAGCGCAATGTAGGACATGATCAGAGGCAATCAAAGGCTGCCAGGGTAATTAGCGTCAATCAGCGTGGTTTATGGGTATTGGCCCTATCAATCAAACCCCACATTGTGTGTCAATGAGATTGCTTACGCTTCTCAAAGCTCACACCATAGAGAGCTTTCCCTCCCCGCGATGCTCACCGAAATAGCACAAGTCCTTCAGGAGGCAGTTAAAGGACGTATTGCAAAGTTCCATAGGCTCTGACAATTACAGAGCGAGGCTGCGCTGGTCCCACTTGGCACTGCAGCAGATTAAGCACCGAGCTGTGTGCTGTGCTCTGAGTGCCCTGCCAGGAGCATCCCGGCCCCTGGGTGCCATGCTATTGGGAACGTGCCCTGCAAGCACCCAGCAGGGCTCACCCCAGATCCCAGTGCTTTGCTGTGGCTTGTGGGTTCACTGCTGTGTTTGGCTTTCCCTGAGCTCTTTGCATTAAATGGCCCAAATCCAGCTACAGTAATGCCTCAAGCAAGTCAAGGCTTTCAGTTAGCTGCTTTTAAGGTAATTACTGTAGAACTTCATTATTTGTGCCGTACGCTTGGCTTTCATTTGTACGCATCGTAAAAGGAAATGTGAGGTGGAAGAGCGCTCCATCAGGCAGAGACACCAGGAAGAGGTGCAGGGGGCAGAGAGGCTCTTGCAGGGCACAGCCAGCCATCAGGAATGCTGCCTGCTTATCCCATCAGTGTCAAGCAGAGGTGGCATAGGCACCATGGTACCCCTGCGCTGTGCTCCTGGTGGAAAATATTTGCCTCATTGCCTGCTCTGTGCCTGGGATCTGCTGCTCCTTGCTGTGTGGATCGGGGCTTCATCCTGTGGGCGCTATGGGCTCTCTGCCTCTGAAAGAGAGGGATATTATTCAGTAGCCTCATCAACTATTATGTTTCAGCTGGCAGGGCTCTAAGTGGTCACCATTCCATTTATCTCTTTGATTGGTGAGCTCGTAATATTAAACTTCAGGGCTATATAATTTTATCCTTCCCCAAGCAGCAGGCAGTGCTGTGCCACAGCCATGGGACGGAGCTGCCCCAAGGAGCACAGTGCTCTGAGATTAGCTTTGGCTATGGAAACTCATTGGCTTCCTTTTCCTTCACTGCAGTTCATCAGCCCCAGCATGCAGATCACAGCCAGGTGAGGGAGCAGAGCCCACTGTTATCTTCCCGAAGCAAACCCGAATACTGATGCTATGGGGGACAGAGCCTTTGCCCAGTTATTGCTTGAAGAGACACATTTTGTCTAAGCAAATGCTTAATTGCTCCTCATTGGACACTGGTCATGGGACATTAGGCATCCATAAAAGAAGACTCTTAAAATATAGGCTGAATCATCTTTCTAGCTCAGTGTGCTGGTTATGGCTGCAGAACAGCTTTGCTTCACAGTGGTTTTATTTTTCCATTTGCTCCCCAGGTTGGCACTGTGGCCGATACCCCCTCCATGGCCACATCTCTGCTTCTTTCCCCAACCCACACTGCAGCAAAATGCCCCATTAATGCACACAGCCCTTCCTGAGCAGAAGCTCCCTGCCTGTCCTCCCTCCCACCTCTGGCTCCCATCCCCTGTGATCAATCACACTCAGATTGCACTCACATTAGCAGGGTGCTTTGCTGCTCGTGCATGGCATGCCTGTCCTTGCTAATGGCACAGCCGCAGGGCCAGTCCATCCATCACTTCCCTCACTTTGGGATGTCCCTGTGTGTGGGGCACCACTGCAGTGTCCCAGCCCTGTGCCCAGGTGGGCAGAGGCCGCAGGACCATGTGTTGCTCCTCTCAGCTGTCCTTTTCCCAGGAGGAGGTCAGGAGGATGGAAAGCTTTATGGGGATTTATCCGTTATTTAGAGCCCAGGGCTCTCCCAGTATAACTCACCGCCTATTGCCCATTCCCCCGTGCCCTGCTATATGCAGGCAGAGTGTTATGCTGTGCCAGCCTTGCTGGGGAGATTAATGAGAGATAATTCCTTACACAGAGGTTTATTGAGTTCCCCGAGTACATTCACCAGCTGTGAAGTGAAACATCTGAGAACCGTTCCTGAATACTAAGTGCTGCCTGGCAGCGATGCAGGGAGGCACACAGAGCCTGGTTCTGCCAGCAGGGCTCTGCTGGACATGGTGTCCGTGCCCATAACGTGCCCACAGCCCCACATCAACGTGGGGGCAGGTTTCATAGAACGGCTTTATTTGGAGGGGACCTTAAGATCAGCAAGATCTAACCCTCTGCTGTGGGCTGGCTGCCCCTCACATAGGCTGCTCTGGCACTGAATGCCTCCAGAGATAGGGCACATCTGCTGGGAAGAGCAGCATATGAGATACTGTAGCACCTGGGCACACTATGATCCCAGCTCATCCCTCTGACTGTCTTTGTCTTTGTCTTGCAGAAGAGGGCAATCGATACAAGCTTGCCGGGGTCTTTTCAATGTTTCCTGCCACATTATGGTTATAATGTTTCCTTGGGCTGCTGTGATCAGTACATGTGAGACGCTGAACAAGTCCAAACCACATAAAACATTTATTAAGGTGGAATTAAATGAGCACATGCGAATCAGTAACCTAAATGGATGCTATCCTTCAAGGATGCCAGACCTGAAATCAGACACGAATGAAACCCCAGGGCACTCAGAGCTGTGCTTTGGGGTGGGAAGCTGTTCTCCTTCCCCAAGGCACTGCCCACAAGCACCTGCAGGTTCCCTCTGCTCAGACCAGGGGAAGAGCTGCAAATAAAGGCTCGTAAATCAATTACCCCGGTGACAGAGTGTTATTAGATACTTGGGAGTTAATTGTACAGATGCTAATCACATGTATTTTAAGGGCACCAGTAGAGATGTAATCTATAATTCCATAGGTATTCCAGAATAATTTAGCAATTTAATTAATTTCTGCTAATGCCTTCTGAACCACCTGCACTCTTCCTCCTGGGGGAGAGGAAGCAGAAACTTTTCCAGCCAGTTACATCTACTGAAAACTCACAGCTCTTGACAACAACGCTGCTTTATTTCTCCACTGATTTATTCCCAGCAGAAGAGCCCCCACCACAAAGTCCCCCCAAGGGAATGGGGTGCCTGAGAAGAGCTTGACAGCAACATGACTGGCTGTTCCTAAATGTGGAAAGCTGAATCGGGGCTGTGAGAAATGCTTTGGACAGATTGTGATGGATTGAGAAGATGGAGGCTAAAATGAGTTGTGGATTTAGGTCAAATTCAAGGAGTGCAGCCAGGAGAAAACGCGGAAGGAAAACATAAACAGCAATAGGAGGTTTATTCCAGTCTCCTACAAATGAAATGGGTGGTTTAGAAAAAGCAAAGATATCAAGTTCTGTGTGTTTGCAGTGCAGTTTAACTGCTTGTCTCCCCTTCTCCTCCCATCCCAAGCCAAAGGAGTTGAGAGCTACCCAAACCCTTGGGACACTACTTCAGCTGGGCAAAAGATCATTGGCTTTTGAGGACCAGGACAGAATGACAGCAGAGATTTGGGCCACATACAAACTGCCCTCCCCCTTCCCCCAGTGGCAGAAAAGAGACCACAAGAAGCCATCATTCTTAATGGGCTTTTATTGTCCCGCTGGCCCTCATTTCCCACCCCGCCATACTCAGAGGGACTGAGCCCCTTGTCACCACTTGGGCAGTGGAGACCTGGGGACATCCTTGTGGTCCAACAGTCTGGGGACATTCCCAGTTCTCCACTGCCTTCCCAAGCATCATCATTATTATTATTATTATTAATTTTTTTTTTTAATTTGAAATATTTTATTTTAAAAATATAGTAGCTGTGGAAAGCAGCCCTCTTTACAAATGCTTGATGCCAGAATGAAACGCATCATTGCCATCCTCCTCAGTGCCCACGTGTGCTGGCATGGGAGGGGCCCATAGGGCAGGAGCGAAACAGAGAGACCCTTCCAAAAATAGAAATATTGTGCTGAGTCGTTTCAAGTGAGTGAAATCCGTAAAACACCAGCATGAGGTTGGCTCCAGCTTGGCACGTATTGCTCCTGGCAGAGCTGGGTTGGGGCTGTCCTCACTGCCACCTGCCGTGGGGATGTGGGACCCAGGGAGATGTTATAGATAGCAAACTGTAAACGCGATCATTGGGATATGAGACATCTACAATCACAGGACTGATGGGTTCAGACACCTCACCCTCCCCCCAGCCCATACACCCATGGCCCTGTCCCTACAACATAAAAAGGTCTCCAGTAATAAAATCTTCATTCCAGACTTGGGGTCAAGATGAGGTGCTCCAGGAGTAAAAAGGGACACTGCATCCTCAGCGGTCCTTGCCTGGGAGGGGAGAGGTTGGCAGGAGGAGAGAGAAGATTAGCTGGTTTGGGTCCTTCACAAGTTCATTTGGTTTGATTGGAGGACTCCTAGGGTTATACCTGAGATGAAGACGTCTAGGGGACACTCCATAGCTCAATTACAATGTGGTTGGTGTTTTGTGCCTAGAAGAGCCCTCACTGCTGGGATTTGTCCCTCACGCTCAACCTATGCAGCCAGAGAGCAGCAGCACCTCTCCTCCACTCAGCACGGAGTATCGGAACCAAGGCCCTGAGCCACCACCCATCATGTGTCCAGGATCTCACTGGTGGGTGATGGCTCATGGGGGATGCCCTGCGTGCTGTGGATGGTCTGGTTGTGGGACAGGGAGTTCTGCTGGAGCTCCAGGGCGATGGCGTTCTGGGGGAACTCTTTCACCTGCCTCTTGTACTCCAAGAAGGTGCACGCTTTGGTGGCAATGGCGATGATGTTCTTGCCAATAAAGATGGTGGAGACCCTGCTGTCCTGGAACAGGACCATATTGATGGCCCGGATGAAAATGGTAACAATATTAATGGTGACCAGGCTGAGGACGGGGTAGAGCATCATTTTCTGCGGGGCAATGTGCTCCCCTTGCATGCTGATCTCACTGAGGGACACACAAGGCAGGATCAGGAGGAGGATGTAGCAGTAGAAGAACATGAGCCCCTCCGCCCAGATGGGCAGCCCAGTCCTGTGCGGCTCCCACAGGTTGGCCTGGATGTCCAAGATGTCCAGCAGGTCGAGGGCCACCCAGAAGAGGCGTCCCCGCAAGTCCTCTTTCTTCCGAAAGGTCCGTATATACTCCATACTGTCCAAGGCCACCAGCACCAGGTAGAGCCCCGGCACGCAGATAGAGAGCAGTAGAGTCAGGGCTTTCCTGGCTACTGTCTCCAAGTTCTTCTTATCCGCTTTGTAGTTCTGAAAGATGAAATACAGTTTGATCTCCAGCACAAAGATGTACAAGAACCACAGGATCATGGCATAGCCCCGCTTGGCCGTCTTCACTTCTGCACCCACCCACACCGCGACGTAGCGCAGCACGATGAGGAAGCAGATGTCCCCCACCAGCACGATGATGCAGACCCCAATCTTGCGAGGGCCCTGGTTCTGCTCCACCAAGTAGGCATCCATGAAGGCCATGCTGGTCATGATGACGATGGTGGTCAGGCAGACGTGGCGCTTGTCGGGTGGTGGCAGCACCATGGTGAGAGCCTTGCACCAGCACTAGGGGAGCAGGCCTGCCAGAGAGGTGCAGGCAGACATCAGTGTGGGCACCACGGGATGCCGTGTCCCCACTTGAGAAGCAGGCTGTGAAGGAGCCGCAGGTCAGCTGGCAGCCCTGCTCCTCGGAGCTCTGCTCCAAGCTCCTGGCTGGCCAAGCAGCTCAAGGCACCTTACTCTGCCAGCAGCCAGGGCTCACACAGTGTCCCTGCTCTGTGTTCCTGTTGTCACCAAACTCTCCAGCCCCATGTGGCAATACACTTGCTGGCTCCTGGCCCCAAAGCCTCTTGCAGATCCTTGGGAGTGTTGCAGGAAAACAGGCAGCAGGGAGAAGCAGGCTGGTGCAGAAGGAATAGGAGGCAGTCCTGGACTGAGAGCGTCCCTGTGCACTCACAGGGAGCCACCCCCACACCGATCCTGGTGGGGCTGTGCCATGCCTGTGTCAAACACCATAAGCTCCTGCTGCCTGTGGCTGTGCGTGTCTCGCTCCATCCCGTCTCTCTGGAAAAGATGGCAGACAATGGGCATTAGGAACTCTGTGCCATGAGACAACAGCCCCCCAAGCCCCTCAATGGGATCCAGACTTCTACCCACACACCCTACCAGGGTTGTACACCCAACACCATGGCCCGTGCATACCTTAACACTGAGTAGCTTTTTCATAGTATAATAAAAGTTGGAAAAGACCTCCAAGATCATCTACTCCAACCCCAGCCCACCCCCACCATGCCCACCAACCCCACTCCTCAGTGCCATGTCTCCACGGTTCCTGAACACCTCCAGGAAGGGTGACTCCACCACCTCGCTTGGCAGCTCATTCCAGCCCATCACTACTCTTTCAGAGAAGAAATTTTTCCTGACATCCAACCTGAACCTCCCTTGGCTCAATTTGAAGCCATTATTTCTCATTCTACCACCATCACATTGGAGAAAAGACCAACCTCCACCTTGCTACAACCTCCTTTAAGGTATTGAAGAAAGAAGCCTAAGCAAGCTAAGCTTAAGAAACCTCAAGACACCAAACCCTCACCCTCTTTTGTATGAAGAAGCTGCTGATGTTGATGGAGCCTTTTCCAGCTGGGACAAATGCTGTGAAAACTCACGTCTCCAGTGGGAACTGCTCAGGACCAAGGCAGTGAGGCCAACAGGTCAAATGCATTCCCACGCATGGAGCTTCCCAGTATGGTAGGCACTGCCCCCCAAGCAGCCCTGCACTCACCAGTGAGGCACTTCACAGGCACTGCTTGTTCCTTCTGTTTTTCCTCCTTTGGCTTTCAGGTAAAAATATATATACAGCCACTGTTGCAGCCACTTTGAGACTTCTGCCAAGTTTTACAGGGGATTTACAGCCAAGGAGGGATAATTCCAGATAAATTAGGTCTTTCAAAAGGGAATGGTGTTGGTTTTTTTCCTCACCCCTTTCAGCATTCATTCCTTCTAAGGACTGTGGTTATGGGAGGGAAGTGGTTCTCACACCAGCATGGGTGCTGCAAGAGCTGTTCTCCCCACCTCTCACAGCCTTGCCTGTATGGAAACAGGGAGTTCTCCACACTGATTGACACATGACTGTAGTACTGGGAGGGAGAAGTACAAGTCCCCTCAGAGGACTATTACAACAAACAGGTGGTTCTTAAACAATCATTTTAAACAGTCATTAGTTGGGAAGTCCCACTTCATAATTTTTAAATGACGTTCTGAAGCCGCTTGAGAAACATGCCGGATAAACAAGAAAATGAGTTTGTCAGACAGCCACGAGAGCACATCGGAGGCAAATATTTGTTTAGACAAGTATTCCCAATACTTTCCTCCCAGTAAATTCCTGTAAATAAACGTGGGGAGGCACAGTGCAGGCTCTGCTGTCAGACCTTGGGTGCCCCCAGCACAGAGCTCCCCCTCCCCCCAGGGTCGGGCTGCTGCCACACAGCATCCTCACTAATGCCTGCAGGCACCTCCTGAACCCAGCTCTTGCAAATTAGCTTGAATTATTGAAGTGATTTGAATCCCGTCTATAAATAAAAAGAGGAGCGAGCGAGGCAAAAGCGTACACATCGCGCTTCCCAGGTAGTTAGGATGCCGCATTGCTTAAAGCTTCATTTGCACTTTAATTGCATTGATTTATTCCAGCTTTCCTGGATGCAAACCTGGAGGTGCCCTGCAGAGCTGCTGCCGCCTCCTTCCTGCCTGCAGCTCCTCCTCTCCCAGCCCAGAGCTCATCCCTTGAAGTGCCACCACATCCCCATAAGCACCTCCATGGGTGCCCCTCTGGAACTGCCATGGGATGCTCACAGCCTGGGGTCGTTGTGCAGCCAGCAGCCCCAGGGCTCTGCCTCCTCCCAGGCATCTCAAGTGCATCCTGTGCAGGAAATAAGATTGAAGAAGATTTTTTCCGGGCCCTGACCACTAATTGTATCTGAAGGAGGAAATAGCCCTCTTGCTAATGATTACATGTAATCTGCCGTGTGGGCACAGCAAAATGAGCAGAGAGCTGCAGACCGTTCCCAAAAGAAGCAGAGCAGTGGGGTTGGCAGAGGAACCAGCCTCTGCCCACAGCAGGGAGCACACCCATGCTGCATTGCTACCCCTGGTGCTTGTGTCCCCCCCCCAAACCCCCCAGGGCTGTGCATGCTCACAGAGCCCAGCCAAGCAAGGTTAGACAGGCACAAAGGGGGAAAAAAGCCCTTGCAGACATTTCAGATGCTTAAATACAGTGTTCAGAGAACATAAATGAGTCATTTGGACTGGAACAAAAATGTAAAAATTATAATGCTCTGCTTCAATGCTATCAAAACAATTTCCCAATAAAACATAAGGCTACAGTAGCAGAATTGCTCAGTGTTTCCAAGGCAGGTGCACTTGTAAGATCTCATTCTAATTAGCACTAAACCCCAGACCTCTGAGTGCCCAAATCAACCCCCACTACCCACAGTTTGGTGCTGCTACCATGGGAACACCCTGCCCTGGGCTGGAGAGGGGCAAAGCACCACACACAGGTGGTGTAATGATCAGAGCAATGGGATCCTTCCACCCACACCTAGGAGCTGTGGGTGGGAGCTGCACACAGCTCCATCCTCAGCTGGTAACTCTGTGGTGAGACAGCCCAGATATGAGACAGCCCAGATATGAGTGCCAGCCCAAGGCAGAGAAGGGACACCAAGAGCACAGAGCTTGCAGATGAGTTCAGTAGTTCAGGGCTGCTCTTTTGCACACGAGTCACTGCCAGGTCCTCAGATAACCTCATATTATTGGTATTAGGGGAGAGAAAACCAGGATATCAGTGAAGAGCTTTTGTAGAGCTGCTTTCCCCTCTGCCTGGGCAGTGCTGGTTGGAGGCACACAGCTGTGCCCCCCATCCTTCTGCACGCAGCTGCAGGGAGAGAGAGATGCAGAGCACTGCTGCTGACAGCCTGCCCTCTAATTGAGAGCAACGGTTGTGCTCCCAATTAACACGAGCAGCTGCAGAACAGGAGGATCACAGAGTCATGGATGTTCAAAAAGACCTCCAGGAACACCGAGTCCAAGCACCAGCCCACCCAAAACGTGCCATTAAACCACATCCCTCAGTCCCACATCTCTGCTATTCTTGAACACCCCCAGGGATGGTGACTCCACTATCACCCTGGGCAGCCTGCATCAATGCCCAATGACTCCTTCTGGGAAGAGGTTTTCCTAATACCCAACCTGAACCTCCACCATGCCGGGTGACTTGCAGAATCAAGAGAACTGCTCCTCACCTCACACTCAGTGAATTCATTTTGGCAATAGGAGCCCAGTGTTAATTATCGATGGCAGCAGCTTCCCACCATCAGGCTCAGCAGCACAGCTCCCATGGCACGTCTTCCTGCAGACAGTGATGAATGTGGCAGTCCCAGACCAGAGCTGAGTCACTCTTGGGGTGGGCAGCAATACAGAGTACTCCATGAGGCAACACTGGCACTCACTGCTCCAACATCACCTGGGAGATAAACACTGCACCCACCTCAATGCACTGCAAGAAACACAATGCCAGCCCCAAGGTCAGCAGGGAGACATTTCTCTTCCTCTGCTTTCAGTCTTCCTCCTACTCACTATCTAATAAATCCAATAACATATGTCTCTTGCTGGTGCCTAATTCAATCCCAGCACCCAGAGAGCAGACTTCTATCACTCAGAGCTGACCAGCTACATCCTTGGCATATAAGCCTGGCCATAG
Organism: Coturnix japonica; assembly: GCF_054131305.1. Classification (NCBI taxonomy): domain Eukaryota; kingdom Metazoa; phylum Chordata; class Aves; order Galliformes; family Phasianidae; genus Coturnix; species Coturnix japonica. The sequence goes on from NC_140673.1 coordinate 11,244,231, forward strand.
GGCTCTGCAGGCTGCTCCAGGAGAGACCAATTACCTGGGATCAGCACTCACCCTTACCATCCATTGCACGCTCATAGGTTTTCCCTGGGTCATGCCTAACGGAATTACCGAGATGCTTGAACAATGTGGTCTGAAGCAGCTGACAGCTCCCAGCCTGAGTTCTGGGCAGAGCGAGGAGCCCTGTACTCCATCTGGGGGTCAGGTTCAATAAGCTGGGCTCTGCCTCCTGTCCTAAAGGCAAAGGATTTCCAAGGCTGAGTGGAAGCCATCACCAGGCCCAGCTCTCCAAGCACACTTTGGGATCGCCATGCTGGGTCACGCTCAACACAGTGGGATTCGTGTTCCCAAAGCTCCCTCTCTGGCAAAGATGTTCGGATTCAGCTGTTCATTTCCATAAGCCGTTGGTTTTTCAGGCTTTCTTTGGTAATAAAATTCTTCCCCCCATGCAAGAGAAAATAAATAAATAAACAAACTCATACATATAGCCTTGAAAAAGAAAAAGAAGAAAAAAGCCTGAAAATGCACTGTTGTGAAAGGAAAGCTCTACTGAGGACAAGCACAGGAAGGGGCCGCCCGCCCAGCAGCAAGCAGTGCCCGCACCCCAGGGGATACAGCAATTTGCTGTGCGGGAGCTCACTGCCAAGGAGATGAAATATTTACGGCTGCTCGCTCCTGCTCTCCGTCTCAGGCCGCGGTGTTTGATTTGTTACAAATTTACATGCATGTTTAAAGACATCTTTCCAGCGCTCCCGAGGACAAAAGGTTTATTTCTCCATGTAGCGCTTTGCCATCCCTTCTCCTCGGTGCCCGCGTTTGTCCCCATCCTCAGAGCTCATTTTCCTCTTAGTAATGATGATCATTATACGAAGAAAAATGGGTCATTGACAGCGGTTGCTCCCCAAATGAAAGGCTCTGTCATTAACATTCCAAACCTGGCTTCCAGCTTCAGAAACGACTCTGAGTATCCGTGCATCCCTGCAGATGCAAAACCCCTTCCCCTGGTGCTGCATGCTCTGCAATCCCAGCACAGTGCTCCCAGCCCAATGGGATGCATCCCCTTGGAAAGGCGATGCTATTTCTGTGCAAAATTGTTGTGCACACAGCTGTAAGGCAATGCTAATCTGTTCCAAAGCTTAACAGGCTGCTGAAAGATGCTATTTAGGGATGGGGAACTACTAACGCCCCACTGTGATATGGGAGGCATAGAGGATGCTCAGAGGATGAGGGATGGAGACAGAGCCAACGTGGCCAATTCAGGAGCTGTTTTTAAAATGGGAAACCCAACTCAAGTTGCCAACTTCTGAAGTCATCTCTTTTGAGCTTTATTTTTTCTTGCATTTTATATCATAGCACGTGTGGGAAGATCTTGCTGCTGACCACAACCCCCTGAAGGCACAGCCATTCACTCACCACACACATCATTGCCATCCCTGCCCGGCAGCTGCCAAACACCACAGCTTGGAGCCCTGGAGCTGCAGGAATTGGGATCCAGGATGGGGGTGGGATGTGGGGCATCCCCAGGGCAGGGCAGCATCATCCCTCATCTCCAAGAGATGAGTTTGTTTTGGTCCAGCAGTTTGGCTGGAAATCCAATACAAATCATTTCTCTTTGCCCACCATATAATTATCTGCAGTGGGGTTTTTGAGTAAAATAAAGAACTGAAGAATGGCTCAGAGCCAATCTGAAATGCTTTGTTCAGCCTGAAAAAGCTGTTCTTTCTCCTGAGGACTGTTTTACCCTTCTCCTCTTCCTACCCCTCTGCTGCTAAACCTTAGACTGGCTTCAAAATAGCACAGTGCTTGGGCTTCTCAAGAAGAATAAAGATGACAAGCAGCACACTGGGTGCATGCAGCCCATGTTGTGGTCTGCTCCCCACAAAAGCTCTGCTCCAGACCCTGGTACAGCTTCATTGCCCTTCTCTGGACATGTTCCAGGCCCTCAATATTTTTCTCACAGCGAAGAGCCCAACACTGAACACAGCACTCAAGGTGCAGTCCCACCAGGGCCAAGTACAGAGGGACAGCCACCTCCTGTAGGCTGCACTATTTCTGATACAAGCCAGGATGCCACTGGCCTTCTTGGTCAGTCACCTGGGCACAGTGCTGGCTCACATTCAGCCGGATGCCAGCCAGCACCCTCAGGTCCTTTTCCACTGCACAGCTTGCCAGACAATTTGGTTTACAAAACAAAAATCCCCCTTGTGTAAAGCAAACAGAGCTGTGCTCCATGAGGGACCAGATGCAGCCACACAGACCTGCCATCACCAGCCTGTCCACAGTGCTTAGATCCCCTTTTCCATGGGCTCATCCATCCCATGTATACATGGCTTAGCCTGAAGCCCTGCACTGAATGCACTGAACATTCTCAGAAGGCAGAGAAAGAGGAAGGAGGGATGGAGCCTCTTGCAAGAGCCACGTGTACATCTGCCCCACATCATCCCACTGAACTCATCATGTGTCCTGGCTCCTGCTAGACAGTATCAGCGTAGGTGAGATAGTAGAAGGACTGCTAAAAGTGATGATGGATGCTGAGATCCCTTTGAGCAGGGACCGACAAGCTGCCAAGGAGCACCCAGCAGCCCACTGCATTGTGCTGGCAGCTGCTGCCTCTGGCTCTACACCCCCCTGCATACACATAGAAGGAAAACAAGATGGGTAATTTAATCTTATCCCACTAGAAGCACAGCAACAAGCGAGCCTGCTCATCCTTTGTGCTATGTTTAGCCCAAGAGTGTATTAAAAACCTGAGCTGGATGCTCACCAGCCCCTGCTTAGCTAAACTGCAAAATAAGGGAAATCCTCCACTAGGACAGCTCCAGCCTCTTCCCAGCCCCCCTCCACTGTAAATTCATGGACAGTGATGGATAAAGCAGTCCCAGTTCACTTATAAATAGTTTATAAAAGGTTTGTAAACGGTTTCTGGATGCTTTAATGAGTAGTTAATCAATTGTTGTGAGCCCTACAGGTCACAGATTGCTTACAGCCATCAATCACTGCTGAGCTCATCAGCACAACCACAAGTCCAGCAACGCATCTTAACGTATCTACAAAGAGTTAATAAATAAGGAATGAAGAATGCAACTTGCTTCAATTGAGAGCTGCCACCAAAATGGCATTCGTGGGAAGGTGAGGGAAGCACCACAAGCCAACATATGCAAGGAACAGAGAAGCGAGCAGGGAACACTGAGGAGCTGCACTGCAGCAGCACAAGGCAGCAAGGACACGGTGCTTGGCCTCCTCACAGCAGCGCTTTATTATCATTAACGGGGAATAATTCTGGATGATAAAAGCAATTACGTGTAAAAATAGGTAATGAACCACTGCCTGTTGCATCCAAAAGTTATGAAAATCCCTCACATAATGATCACCCTAGCATAGAGTTGGACCTCAATAATTTTATAACATAAGAAGGAGAGCCTTGATTACAGTTGTAATGTTCATAAGGCATTCAGATTCATCACTGCAGGTTCTCTCTTTGTTCTTTAGGTCTCTATGAGAAGCTACCACAGTAGCCTCTGATGTTATACACCAAAGATAAACAACAGGAAAACTTGGAATCTGCTTGTGGGCTCAACAAAGCACCCAGGGCTCCCAAGACAGACTGTTCATGAGTGGCTTCACCACACTGGTGATATTTTGAACAGCAATCCAAACCCAAAGCTTTGCTTGCTGGCTCCTGAGCCTCCAGGATGGGCTTGGCTCATGGTTAAAGCCTTGTTCTGCAGCCCTGAGTGTGAGACGCTTCCCACCGGCTTCCAGCGCCAGCCAAAATCCTCAGTGAAGCAAGTAGGTCTATGCTACTTTTCCCAGAGTGCTTGAAAAGCCTGAGCCACATCCTGAATGCCTCGGGGCATTCCCTAGAAAGCTCTGGCTTTCCCCAAGCACTCCCAGTGGGTATGAGAGCTTTTATGCAGTGCCAGAACCCCTGGCACAGTGCAACCCAAGGCTTTGCTCTGCTCCCTACCAAGGTGGGTCAGCGCCCTACAGCCAGTGCTGTCCAGCTGATCTCAGCTCTGCTGGCAGCCCATCTTAGGGCCACTCTTTGGCATCCACCAGCAAGGAAATGACCTCAATTATAACAGTATTATTGATATTAATGCATTAATATTGCAGGGCATGACGTACCCACGCAAGGAAGAGAGGGACTGTTGGCATGCAAAGCGCTGGCTGAGAGGGCAAGTGGGACAAAAATCATAAAAAGAGCGTGTATACAAATATCTAGCTTTGTATATATATAAATATAAATACATATGTAGTATGCTAAGCCAGGGAGACACAAAGTGGATTGGCTACAGTCCTGACATCCTAAAATTAGGTTTTATGTAAAATAAGCGCTCGTTTCATGTAGGGTGGTTGGTATTAAGATTTATTTTCATCCTGACTTGTATTACTGCCTGATATGATTGGGCACAGCCCAGGGCACATGAATACGGTTGCCATTCATAACATATACACAGATTCATGACCTAGCTAGCAAGCTGAATTGCCTCGCAACCTTTTTTCCTCAGCAGAAAGCTTAATAAGCATGCGAGTCCCAGAGCAGAAGAGACTTGATGTATTTGCTGTGCAAGAAGAGCTCTTGAATGGAGTTGTAAGAGCCAGGAGCAGCTCCCACCGAGTGCCTCCAACCCTCAAAGAGAGCTGAGCTCCAACAGAAGATGGGAGAGAAACAGATGGCTCCAGAGGAGGAAAGATCTCACAGGGCTCTGCCAGTCCCTGTCCCCACCGCCCTGTGGCCCCATGTCACCCCACACATGTTTTCATTGAACCACGCATGGTGTTTCTCCACAGCTATTGCATCGACTTTCACAGCTGCCATGGTGATGAGCACCATGGAGAAGCCTATAAATATCACGGATGTGCCACACGCTGGCCCTTTCATGGGCTCTACTCTTTTCCATTTACTTACATGCAAGACATTTTACAGGACAAGTCAATTAAGCCTGACAGCTGGCTGACAGAGAATTCCACCCGGCGACGGTTCACAGACACTTTGCATTAAGCACAAAGACATGATGCAGAAGACCACTACAAGCCACTCACGGCAGTCTGCACTTGGCCAAATTGAAAGCCTTTGTCCAACATTTCACCTGATTTCCAGTAGCACCCCACTATTACTCAGTGCTTCCGTCATCCCAGCGTAACTCCCAGTGAGGCAGTGCATGCCGCAGAGGAAAGAAGCTCCATCCCAACAGGTGCCTAAGGTCAGGTTGGATGGGGTCCTGGGTTCATGGCATGGGTTGGGTGAGCTTTAAGCTCCCTTCCAATCTCAGTCATTCTGCATTTCTATGGGTGCGTGGAACAATGCAAGCCCCTTCCTCACAAGCAAACAATTCTTGCTCTCCAGCTTCTGGCTGTACAGTCTGGCTCTCAGGCCCAGTACCTCCTTTCTGATCTTTGATCTTGAATGATCTAACAGTACCGAGGAAGGCAGGTGCCACATAAAATCACATTCATTCACTTGAAAACCTCACTTTCCAGCAATTTTTCAAATTGAGGCAGTTTTGATCAGCTCCAGTTTGATGTTGGGCTGACATCTGAACCTAGTCTAGAAGGGTAATGAACATCAATGAGTCCCCATAATGTCACCCATACTACCAGAGCTCAATGCCTGTTTGACCTCAGGTTTGTAAGTCCAAAGCCCAGAGTAACAGTGTCAGCTCTTCCCTTTCTTTCATCATTTTCTCCTTTGATGGCTGCTGCATTTCCCTTTACTATTTCTTCTCTTTTCCCTGAATGGCTTTATTTTGCCTTTACCAAAGGAAGTGACCGCCTCACTGCTTCACCAAGCTCTTCTGCAACTACAAACTCTGCACCAGCTCTGAGCAGGAAGATGAGCACAGGGTAACACTGCTCTCTCCCCATGAAGCACAGTCTGTGTGGGGCTTTGGGGGTCACCACCACAGCCCCTCACACAGGGGATGGGAGCTCACCACCCTATGCAGTGCGTCCCATGGGTACCCCATTGAGAAGAAGTCCAGCAAGACCCATCCAGGAGCTGGATATTTTGCAAAGGGATTAAAACAACACTGCAGCCCACAGTGGGGATCAGCTGCTTGGATGGGGGATTCACTCAGCCTTGGTGTAAGGGAGCAGGGGTGGTGCTCCCACACCACCAGCAGACCAGCAGGGCTGCTTTTAATGTACACAGGTTCAGAGAGTGCACCCAGCTGTCCACACTTCAATAATGCAAGAACTCACAATCTTTAATAATAAAGTTTCTATTAGTCTACACTTGAAGCTCACAATGCTAATGAAGGGCAAGGGCCGGAGGGAGGTGTAGAAAAGCTCGCATAAATCTGCTGCTGCAGCAGAAATTAACCTGCAGGAAAGCAGGATGCCAGCCCTGGGCAGGGCAGGCTGCAGGCTGAGCTGCCTGCTAATTGCCACGGGCTCTAGGAGCCTCCTACCTGGTTCTCTACACAGCACAGAAGTGGGCTCAGTGCAACACTGCTCTCTCCCCATGATTTTGAGGCACAGTCTGCAATGGGCTGCAGCAGTCATTACCAAAGCCCTTTACAAACTGTCTCAGCCCCACCTCCTGTTTGCAGCCAGATTTTTATATTCTGTACTGATTTCCAGAGGGCCTTCATTTGGGCTCATCATCCCCAAAGGGATCGATAGGACTGCAGCTGCCACCCCAGTATCTGCAGCCAACTCACCGAGTGGCAGCAGGGCCATGGGATAGAGCTAGGACTGGCAGCCAGGACTGCAGGCAGGCAGGAGTGTGGGCAGGCAGCCCAGCTCCTGCGGGAGCCAAGAGATCACTGGGGCCACCTTCAGAGTCAGCACAGTGCCTTTGGAGCCACCTCAAACCCATCCCAGTGACCAGAGCCAGGCCTGACCCTCCAACACATCTCACCTTGACCTACCCCCTGGGCTCTGACAAAGCCCTGTGGGAGAACAAGCACTGCACTCTGCCAGGGGCATTTCATGCAGTGATGATGGATTCTGCACCTCTAAGAAAAAGCTCAGTGTTATCTTCCATGGAAGCAATATTAGGTTAAGCAGCTGTTGATAACTTATCTCCCATTATCAGTGACTTCATTCAAGGCCAATATTTACTCACATACTGCTGTATTCCCAATAGCATTCTTTACAGAGTCAAACAAGAGCACCTTTCAGTACCTCCTCAGTGCTTCAGAGGCCCACATTGCCCAGGCACATTCCCATTCCATGCAGGAGAAGTCCTACCTGAACTGCTGGCATAGGGCAACCCCAGACACCAGTAGGTTCTGTTCACACAGAGAGACTTCAAGGAAAGCACCACATGAAAGCAAGCAGAGAGCAAGCATCGAACCCTATACCAACTAATAGCAATCAGGTAATCAGCTATTTAAAACAGCTGCGGCTCATTCATTAGTGCATTTGGAAGTGCTAACAGGCATGCCCTCAAAATCAACTAGGGCAGCTAACCACCTTTCATGCTCCTTTTTCTTTCTTTTTTTTTTCTCCCCTTGGTCTGTCAAGCACCACCTGCACACCTCACAATTTTCCTGCAACGTGTTTTAAAGTGGACAAATGCTGCTTTTATTTCCAACCATGCAGTTATCCTCCCTGACTTTCAATAGAAAACTAATGATGGGGTCACCAGCACGCTCCACAAGCCATGCAAGCTGCATTGAACTTGCATTTATACAGAGATTGGTGGCTTGCACTTGGCTCCAGCCATCAGCCCGGTGCCCTCTGGAGCCCTGTGACTATGCTCCATTCCCATGCTGGCTGGGCAGCACCTTATCACCAGCATGCGATGAGCAAGGTGTGCTCCTGCTGTGCCCAGCAGCACATCATTAGCTTCCTTTGAGGTGTTTTGCTGAGGAGCCCCACCTCTTCTTTATTCCTTTTTCTGCTATCATGATGGTGTTGCAGAGCCTTAGGCACAGACCAAGACCCCACTGTGCTGTATGTGGTGGAAGCAAAGATCAGAGAGAATTTGCATCCTAAGAAATGAGATCCCTGCAGCCTCGCTTCTCCCCACACCATTTGCCAGCCGTGGAAGTCCTGCAGGCTCAAGCACAGCATGGAGACAGAAGCACAGTGTTTGGCTCTCAGTATCTCCCAGCACAGCAGCACGGGCTGTCCTGACCCCAGCCCTGCCCTCAGGTGGGAGCAGGGCCAGCACAACCCTTCCAGCACCACGCACTGCGATGACAAACGGCACCTCGGTGGCCCCCGTGCTGCTGTATTGTGCCGCTGCAGCTTTGGAGTCGGTGAACTGAACCCTGATCTGTAAGCAAGTGACAGCCCCAAGAACAGCCAAGGGCTGCCGAGAGACCACAGTTAATGCTCAGTCTGTGCCACAAGCGGTGGGGACATTGAAAGCACATCCCCTGCCTCCGTGCCCAGCTGTGGTGAGCTTACAGCCCTCAGCATTGTCACATCCATCACCAGAAATCTCCCAGTTCCCTGGAAATGCAGCGACAAGCTCTCCAGGGCTGGTTTCAGCAGTTTTATTCCTGGGTAACAGCCCTCTCCCTCCTTTATAGCTTTGTCTAGACACACAGTGAGCAAGTGCTAAAACCACCCATTGGAGGAGCCCTGCTACCCCCTGGTTCCTGCATTCCTCATCCTCTTGCTGAGCACATGGGGCACTCTGTACCAGAGAGCTGGGGGTGCCCCATACCTGGAGGTGCTGGGAGGGCCCTGGGCATCCAGGTGTGGTGGGGGGCTGCCAGCCCACAGCAGGGGTTGGAGCTCAGTCCCTTGCAGCCCAACCATTACACAGCTCTATGACCCTGAGCACCACGGGGCTGCAGCCCTGGTACCTGGACGTGCCCATGGCGGCCCAGCTGCCAGGAGGAACAGTGATTCCATCTCCTGATGCTGTTTGTTGTCAATTATTTTGCAGCTCCTGTGTGTATTCATGCGCTGCACAGCACTCGGCGTGCTTTGAGATGAAAGGTGCTTTCACCAGCACTTGTTTCCTATTATAGGCCTGGGTTTGTCACTCCCCCACCCTCTCATCTAACTTTCCATACAAAGCACTTCTCACTTCTTCATCTTTCTTCTGTGGGCCCTCACCAGGAGAAAAAGAAACAGGAAGAAAACGTATTTATTTCCTTTTGGAAAGCCTGAGATTAATCAGACCAGCAACATGGGGAGGCTCTATCAGAGGTGATTCTTTAACAAGGCAGCTCGCACCCACTCTGCAAAATCCTCTCCTTAAAAAATGGCTGGTGCCTGAGGAAAGACAGAGTTGGTTTGTGCTGTTAACGAGCCCAGTGGATGTCTTAATTAAGTTGGATGGGAATTTTCAGAGTTATTTGATATGAAGATGTGAGCCTCTAAGATCTGCCTTTGATGCTCGAGTTGTGTGATAAACACTGGGTGAGTCCTGCAGGGCTGTAGTCCTTCAGCACTGCCAATAGCTGCTGCTGGAGCACGCAAGATCCACTCTGTGCCTCCACGCAGCAGCTGCTAGGAGGGGGCCAAGGGGATGAGCACACCTGGCTGGAGTGATGCTGCCCTCTTCATGCCCTGGATACAAGCATCCCACTCCAAGTGCTGGAGTGCACTTGTCAGCAGTGCCCCAGTGCTGCAGGATGGCCCGGCTGCACCCTGCATCTCCAGGGTAGGTACAGGTAGGGAAAACCAACAGTGGGAAATGCAAATGCCTTCTGCCGGGATGCTGCAGGGAGAGATGAAAGCCAACTCCATTTGCATTAGTTCCGTAACTCTGGATGTTTTCCCTTTCCCGTTTAGACTGGAATTCACACACACACACACACACACACACATATACACACACTCTTCTGCCACAGAGCTACCCAGCTGCCAGCTGCTCCTACTGGGAGTTCTGCAGAAATCCCCGCTCCCAACACAGAGCTCAGTGAGCCCATCCACAGCCCCTGTGCAGCCTCACGGAGGGTTGGCAAAGAGCAACACAGGCAACGCAGCGAAGAGTCGGCAGCGATCCGTCTGCTTGTTAAGGTAGAGAAACAGCGAGAGGAAAACATTGGCTCCTCGGGTCTGCGTGGGAAATGATGCAGCAGTGCTCCCCCCAGGTGGGTGCGGGCTGCTCACTGTGCTCCTGGGGACACCCCATCTCTGCCAGGGCTGCATCCTCCTGGGTCCCCTCTGTGCTTCCCCATCATATAGGAGGTGGCACAGCCACAGGAGGGCATGGATGGTTAAATACTTGCAGCCTTCAGAGCTATAGAGGTAAGCGGGACAGGGGTTGGGTTTCTAGCCCTGCTGCTGTCTCAGCCAGAGGCAATATTCTGCAAACCTGGCTCAAGCAGGCAGCCTTCATTCCAACAGTGAATACTTTGCATTGGGAAGCACTGAAATACGTTCAGCCCATTCCACTGTTGGTTGCAGCAAAACCTGTAGAGAGCCCTCGATTCCCGTTTACTCCATTCTCCATCGGCAACAGCCAGGAGAGAATTTCTGGGGGAGGATTTTGCGTGCGGCAATGAGCCTCCTGCGTTCCTGCAGATAACACTGGGTACCCTCCACACCCACCAGGTACCCAGAGGACGGAGCACGTGTCACCTGCAGGGGTGGTGTGGGATGGAGGGCAAAGCATCCTCCTCCCCACACACACACAGTGCTGAGCTGTGCAGCGCAGGGGCTCAAGCAGACACAGAGGGGCTGGCACTGGCAGTGGGCTCAGGAGCATCCGACAGCTCCCAAGGATATCTCAGGGTCCTCCTGGTATAATGCCAAGGGTGCTGCCAGGATTTTGCACTGCATGACCATAAGACACAGCCTCATGGATGCTATGGGGAATATAGGAATTTCAGCTCCTCTTCAATATGATCTTCCCCATTCTCCCATGGTCTGAAGGGGTTCTGGCTTCTTTCTGCCTATACAACACTGCACACAACTAAAGAGGCAAAACACACTGCGGGACACACACAAGCCCTGGTGCAATCTGCCCTGTAACAAGTGTGACAGTGGCACATCCAGCACGAGGACCCTGGATCCCAACCTCCTTCAGACAAGCAGCAGTCCAAGGGATCCCCGGGTGATACACCAGGTTCTGCACAACTCCCACACGGCTCCCGAAGAGCTGCAGCCCCACGTTCCGTGCCCACGCAAAGTCACAGCTCAGCTGCACAGCCCGGCTGCCCGATGGAGGGTGACAGCCTACTGCCAAGCAGGGAGCAGGGGGGGCTGCACGCGGGGATCTAGCAGTGCCCGAGTGAACGTATCCCGGAGAAGCAGCGATGCACAGCCCCGGCATCTGCTCCTGGGGGTGGGCTTGGGCAGAGGAAGGCGGCAGCGAACAGCCCCCCGGGGAAGCGCTGAACCCAAGGCAGCGCCGCTCTCCCACCCTCGCTTTCTGAGGCTGTAGAGGAAAGGATTCCCAACACAGGGACCCGGAGCATCCTTCCCAGCGAGGACAGCATTCTTCCCGGTCCCCACTGCGAGGAGAGATGGAAAGAGTCCGAGTTCTCCGGAGAGGGCAGGGATGGAGCATGGCGCATCCCCCGGCCGGAACCTACCGGAGAGCACTCGCTCCGTGGGGCAAAGCGCCCCGAGCAGCCCCGGGCAGCCCCGCGGGGACACCGCGCTCTCACAGCACCCAGGGCTGAGGGCAGCGCCACGGACATAAGTTTGCTCCGAAAGCACCAGAGGCTTCTCCCTGCTCCTGCTACTCATCCTTTCCCATCCAGAGCCCGCGCCGGGAGGCGAGGGAAGGGCTGCGGGGGACAACGGGGGAAGACCCACCGCCGCAGCACCCGGTGTCGGCAGGGATGCCCGGAGCCGCGCCGAGCCGCGGAGCCACCCGTTGCGGTGCCTTACCTGCGGGCAGCCTGCGGTCCGCGCAAATCCGGCTGCGGCTCAGGGCGGGCGGGCGGCAGCCCCCACTCCTGCCGGGGGCCGCGGAGCCCCGCCGGCCGCCCGCCGCTCAGCCCCGCCGCCGCCCGGGGGCTGCGGGCCGCCCCGCCGCCGCTCGCCGCCCCTCCGCCAGCCCCGCACCGCGCTCCGCCGTCAGCGGGAGGCGCGCAGGGGGCGGGCGGCGGGGCGGAGCGGCGTGGCGGAGTGAGGGGCCGGACCCACCGCCCCCCAGCGATCGGCGGAGGCCCTTCCTTCTCCCGGTCCTGCACCCCGAGATCGAGCTCATCCCGCAGGACCCCTCCCGTGGCTGTCGCTGCGGGCTGGGTCTGCTCCCGTCTCCGTCGCAGGGACCGCTGCGGTCATACCCCGGGGATCTGCGCCCCAGGGGTGACTCAGCTGCTGCGACAGAAAATGGGGAAGGGGTACTCAGTCCTCCTCACGGCAGAGCTCCTGCTCCACCCCACGGGGAGTGCAGGCAGCAAGTGCCCTGCTTTCGTGCCGCTTCTCCAGCCTGACTCCTGCCCCTCTCTCCCCCCCCCCCAAGTCTGGGCACTGCCAGGGGTCTCTGACCCCACCGAGGACACCACGTCCTGGTTGGGCTTTGGAGGTGGGTGATGGAGTGATGCCAGGAGCAATCCCTGCTCTGCTATCACACACTGGTATCACACCAAGCTCCACAGTCTGCCCAGCGCTCTGCCTCCCCATCCCACAGGAGGCACTTGGGCACGGTGGGGCAGCCATGTCCTCAGCAGGGTGGCTGCATCCCCCAGCAGTCCCCACTGCTCATCCTTGGCACCATAGCAATGCACAGCCCAACTGCAGCAATGCTCCGAGCAGCAGAGATGCCCCCACCGCAGTGGTGATACCCACAGACGCTGCATCTCTCCTTTTCCAGAACTTCTGATCACTTTGCGAGACAGCTTGCTTGCTTTATGGAATTCCCAGGGAGTGTTTTGGTCTCTAAGTGTGAAGACAACATTCTCAGCTGTGTTTGCAGTTGCTTTATGAAATAACAAATCTTCGGCACAGCGCCTTTGGCTCCTGCCAGAAGGACTGAGCTGGCACCGCCCAAGGCCCGTGCAGGGCTGGGAAGGGCTGGTGCTGGGTGCCAACCCTGCTGCAAAGGACAGCCCTGCAGGTATAGATGAAGCCATGCAAGGAGGGAGCCCTTCCCAAGCAAAGGGGTGAAACCAGATTAAGGCAGTGTGTGAATACTGGTTTAAGCCGCTAACGGGATCAAACTGCAAGCAATGCCTTTCCCCTGCGCCTACCTCTCCATCACTGCAGGAGAAGGAGCTTTGCCTGGCACAACCAGCTGCAGCCCTCCCACATCCAGACCTGCCTTATCTACACAGCCAGCCTCAGCCTTCATTTCCAGCTCTGTTAATGAGCGCTCCGGTAGACTGCGGGGAAGGAGCTGTGGCCACATGAGACATGGCAGGAGGGCCTTGCTGCAAGCCCAGCCACATATCGTGGCACTGACCCTGTTGTTCCTGCCCCAGTCCCTGAGTCCAGATGCCCTGGCAGCACTCAGTGGGATACCACAGCAAAGTCTTTCTGAGCATGGAGAGCCTAACAGCAAAGAAAAGCACTGGGTCATCTGAGCTGGTTTAAATCTTAAACAAGGTTTAAGGATTTCAAGGGTCCCTGTTTAGAAAAAACTCAGTCCGTTCATTGTCTGTGTCGTAAATCTGCCCATTTATCCTGCTGGAGCTGGATGAATAATTGAAGAGAGGTTTGCGGCTAATTGATTTGCTGATCAGCGGAAAGGAATCATGAATAATTTATCTGACGAATATTACCCAACCATCCATAAAGCTGGTCACTTACTGAAAATAATTAGTCACAAACACTTCATTTCTCAGCCAGTGGCTCCGTGCATTCACAAACAACCCTCACACTGTGTGGTCCACAGCAGGAGCAGAACCATGATGGTGCTGCCCTCCGGTGCAGCCCCAGCACCGCCTCCCTGCTGCCTCCCATGCAGGCTTCACAGTGGGATTCTAACATCCTCCATCGGGATGAAAGCTTCATTTTGCTCCCAAAGTGTTGAGAAGTGGAAGTGCTAAGCCCTAATCCCAGCACAGAGCTCACATTCCCATCTCAAGGTGACTCCAAAGGGTGTTCATCCGAAGGCCATTTGGTGGCAGAGGAGTCCTGGGCAGCGCTGTGTGTGTGGCACCATCTGCTCCTGCTTCTCCTCCAGCCACAGCTTGGCTGAGTGGTGTAGCCCCGCAAAAGGAATCTGTATGCCCAACCTTCAGCATAGAGATGCTGTCTCTGCGTCGCACAGCTTGCCTGGCAAAGGGTTGGAGCAGAGCAGGTGTATCCCATACCAGCTTCCAGACATGTTCTGATCCCATTTATTAAACTGAGGCACTGAAACAGCCCACACAATGCTGCTGCTCCTCCTGCACCTGCTTGGCACCCTGCAGCCTTGCAGCACCTGGCTCAGCAAACTGGCATCACCTGTGCAGCCACCTCTGCTATGCTCCAGAGCAGGAGGAAAGAGGAGACCTTGGGCTTTCTCTATAACTACAGTTTATTTTCCACTTCTTTCATGTCAGGATTTCTGAGAAACCAAATCATCTCTGGAGACTCTTCATGTTATTTGCCTTCCAGCAGAAATCTTACCCAATTCTCGCATGCCTGCAGATCTGGCGGGGGCAGTTCCCCTCCCTTTTCCACCCCCAAGCAATACATAAGCATCCTCCCCATTGAATACACATCATATTTCCCCTAAACATCTTCTCTGCATGATTTCCTGGGCTCACAAGTGTTAGCAAGTTTGCTGTCTCTGGGGCTGGAGACAGTGAGCAGCAGGAGCCAAGAGCTGCATGTCCTCCTTTAGCAGGCTGCTGTCCTCTGGGAAGGGGAATCTTCCATTCCAAGCAAACTTGGGACAATTTGGAAAGCCCTTCAGAAGCCCTGCCATGATAATATTCAGTGGGAACAGGATGCTGCTCTGAGCACATAGGCTTGCTCTCCCCATTGGGGTGCAGGGCACTCCCTCCCAGCCAGAACCGCACTGGTTTGTGCCAAACCCTGTGCCATTTAGAGGAGGGATTCCTGGGAAGCTGAAGGGCTTCCCAGACCCAAACATGTCCAAAGAGAACCCAGGAGAGAGAGCTGGGCCTCAGAGAACCACTGCTGCTGCCTGCTGTGAGGCTGGCAGGATGGGCCCAGGGTTCATTTCATCACACAGTGTTTGTAGCCAGGCAGGTGCTTGATTACATCTCTCCTTTTCATGCTGGCTCTCAGCAAAAGCATGCCTGCTGTGCTCTGCGTGACGCCCAGCGAGAGGGTAGAGCTGCAGCATGGTGGGAGCTGGGGATGGAGGCTGCTGGTTGCAGGGTGGCTGCAGGGTGTTTGTGCCTGGCTTCGAGATGTGAGTTTGCACGTGGGTTCTCAGAGCCTGGAGAAGGAGGATGGGCTCTGCAGCCCAGGCTTAGCAGAAAGGAGGGCAAAAGTTTGCTCGAGACAACCTAATTGATCTTAATGAGACAGGAAGGGCTTTGTGCTGCAAACAGCAGTGTTTGTTTTGTGGGTCTAATGTGATTTCTGTCTGGGTTTGATTACTCTGGGGAAGTCCTCTGGCCTAATAAACAGAGCCATAGGGAATTAGGGCTGATCATTTCAGATGCTGCTCTCAGCCTGAAACAGCACAGCCTTCCAGGGCGGAGGCTTAGCAGGGAAAAGGGGATGGGAAATGATTCAATTAGGGGCTTAATTACCTGGCTGCTCCAGTGGGCGGGCAGTGCCAGGTGCCTGGGGACAGTGTGACAGCAGGCTGGTACCCCCAGGTAGATGGGAAACTCTTCTCATGCCTTTTTCTGCAGCTAATAATGATGGAAGCCATGGTTTCCAACACCAGATTCAAGGGAAAGATTGCTTCTGAAACCCTGGTCATTTGGATGGTGACTTATTAGCATAATTTCTGCTTTCCTCTAATCTGAGAAATGAGACGATGGCACGGCATTGCACCTGTTTCTTCTTGGCACCTCCTTAAATGCAAAGGGAAGAAATGACTCTGAATTTTATGGCCACTGCTGGAAAAGTGGCCCTCTGGAGAGCCATGAATGCTTCCCTCAGACATCCCTGTGGGGTGATGTCTCCACGGGGTGATTCCCCATCTGCACCACTGCCAGGTGAGAGATGTGGGAGCTGCCCCTCTCTCAGCCTCAGCTGATACACCCCGAGATGCTGAGACCTGTGTGCACCAGCAAAGCCCAGCCCTGTTTTAGTAGTGCTGTGCTTCCAGCTGCTGCTGCTGCCCTCAGAGGGATGCAAACCACATGGGTCAAGTGATATATTCTTATAGAACAGGGAGCGTTTGAAGAAAACAGCAGTTTCTCCTTCCAGACAAGCAAAATTCAGAGACAAATGGCAGCGAGCTCTCCTGCATCAGTAGGAGGGAAGAGAAAATGCTTGCCTGCCTTCCTTACCTTTCCATTCCTGTTCTGTGTGTGGCCTCTACGTGGCCCTGTGCAGCTGCAGGGACCAGGGAAAGCCATCTCCCCAGTGTGACACCGCAGCCTTGGGGACAGGCAGAGTCTTTTCTCCATTCAAAATCCCATAAATAGAAGCCAGGAGATCTCACCAAAGCCTCCGCTAAAAGGTGGCGAGCTCAAGCTGCAGAAATTTGGAAACACTGGTTTTATGGAAGCCAGTTTGACCTCCGTTGTGCCCCCATTTACATTACGAAGCGGTGTTTAGTTAAATGATGGCTCACTCCTTCCTCCTGGGGCTTCTTTCTCATTCCAGCGCACACAGAGAGAAATGAAAGTGGCAGAGGAAGCACCAACCTGGCCTTTCCCAAAGCTCCAGCACTTAACTCACAGCCTGAGCCACGTCTCTTTTTTAATGGAGCTTTCTATCCAGAGCGTCTTAAAGAAGTTACTATTAGTTCCATTATCACAGAACACAGAGGATAATGAGATCTCAGGTGTAGGCAGGCACTACAGAGAACAGCCACCTTGCTTTCTCCTCATGCAGGGCTTCGGCCTTGCCTCAGTAGTGTTCTCCCATTAAGGAAGAATGGCATTAAGTACCCCAAGAGGCTCCCTCCATTCACACGCTGCAGATCAGTCTTCTGCCTTAAAAGCCCATTTCAAGTTCCCCAGCAAAATGCACGGATCAGTGAGGTTCGTATTAATTCTATGCTCAGATGTCCCAAGGATGAGCAAGCACAGGATCCTGCCCATGCACTGCTCTCTTTCCTGGGGAGCAGAGCGCTGTCAGGGAGCGGTGCTCTCACAAATGGGTTACTGGCGCTCCGTGCGGGGAAAATGAGTTTATTTGCCGTGGAGAGGATGGCGAATTTGCATCTCAATGAGCACTTTTTCCTGGAAGGAATTTTCCACTGTGGGACTAAGAAATTCTCTCAAGTGGAGCACCCCGTGCCTACCAGCCCTGGCAGCAGCACTGCACATATGGAGCAGGGCAGGACAGCCCAGCCTGGACACAGAGCAGTGGAGGGTCCCCAGAAAGCATTAGGAGGAGCTGAAATGCCCAAGACAAACCCCCCCAATCAGTCATTTCAGTCGAGATGGGCAGAGCTGCCTGGCATCTACCCGAGCTTGAAAACAGTGAAGAATTTGGTATTCTCCCCCAATCCCCCCAAGCAGCTGGAACTGGGGAGCGGCGAGCTGTCGCCGCATCAGGGAGATGCTGCTCTGGGAAGGCGCAGATAATCGCGGTGGTGATGAACTGCATGAATCATTTAGAGGGATGTAATCTTGTGCCATATGTTATGTGTCAGTACGCGGAGAATGTGTCACATCCATTAGGATAATGATCTTTTGTTTTTTGCAGAAGGGCCGCTCTCTGGAAGCTGTGGAGCTCACAGGGCAGAGGTGGGATGCCCGCAGCGCTGCCGTCTCTGCAGTACAAGGGTTGGGTATGATGGGTTTGGGCTGCGGGACCCACCGGGCTGTGCCGAGGGAGAGGAGGAACCAGTGGAGCGGGAAGGGAGCTGGAGTGAGCACATACTCCTATCTACATTAATCATGAGCTTATCCATGGGCATCTGCGAGGAGCTCAGGACAGATGCCCGGCCTTGGGTGCACGATGGCCAAACCGATTTCTATGCTCACATCTTCTTTATTTCCTGCCCGAACGGCTCCAGCCCTGCTCACACAGCAGCGGGGCCGTGCCCGCGGGTGGCCACCCCTCCCAAAGCTCCGGGCAGGAATTACTTTTCATTAGCGGCTTTACAGGCTCTTAGGCAGCCAAGCAGCCATGCCTGAAAGACTGCGGGGTGAGCTGTCATTATCGCACAAAGGTAGCTGAGCTCTCAAATCCTATTAGAGGGAAGGGAAGAGCCGCTGAGAGTGGCCTGAGGCAGGGCAGCATCCAGCTGTGGCAGCTGGAAGGGCAGCATCACCTTATCACAGTACCACCTTACCAGGATGTCCCCTCACCATGATGTCACCTCATCATGTTGTCACCTTACCACGATGTCACCTCACCTCTTGCAGGGAATGCCTTCACCCTTCCAAAACAATCTGTCCGCCATGGTACCAGCACTGAGCACTGAGCACTGCTGTTATTCACCATCCCTACACTGTCCCCATCCCACTGGGTTCCCCCACCTGCTCTCCCCTCCTCAATAGAGCCAGGACTGAAATCCCGGCCCCCTGGCTCTGCTGTTAAGCAAAGCCATGCTGTGGCTTGATTGCTGTTGTTCATTGGCTCGGCTGGTGAAGGTTACAGTGCAAATTAACTATATTTAGCCTTCCAGGTTTTTGCAAGACGCTTGATTCAAGCATTAGGTGACATTTGGATTTTTAAACAAAAAGTGCTGCCTTAAAGTCAACAAAGCCTGAGTGAAGAAGCAGAAAAACTGCCCAGGTGAGGAACTGCCATCAGCACGGACTCAGAGCCCACATCCGCAGATGGGAACATCCCTGTGCCATGGGCAGGCAGCGGTACCAGCATCCCCAGCCCTCCCCAGCCCCACTGCTCTCCATCCCATTTCATTGAGTGATTCCCATCCCGCAGCAACTCGTAGGGAGTGCAGCGCACAGAGGAGAATTCCAATAAAACTGAATTATTCCGGCGTGCGAAACGTTTCTCCCCACCATTTGTCAAGCTTTATGCATCTTGTTCTGCAGCAAAGACAAATCGCCCAGCTATCCATCAGCAAGGGAGAAAACAGCAAAGCCTGTAGAGTGGGTGAGTGGGCTGCGTGGCATCGTAGCGAGCAGCCCCAGCACATGGTGATGCTTGGCCATGGGTCCATAGGGAACAGGCTGGTGTGTGCCATTGGGCAGGGCAGTCCTGGGGCAGCCTGCTTCCAGGGAATGCTTTTTTGCCTTTTCCTCCTCCAAAAAAAGTCACTTTGAATCCATCAAAATCTGGAATGGAATGAAATTGAGCTTGTTTCCCCACACCCTCAAAAAAAAAAAAAAAAGATGTCTTGAGGAGGAAAAGGGAAAAAAAAGAGATTCTTGGAAGTGTGCTGAGATAGGTTGCATTTGGAAGTCTAAATTCACCCCAATTAGCTACCGAGCACCCAGCCCTGCTCATCACACAGAGCATTGCAGTGCTCAGGAGACAACCGTCCCCAAATGCCGGCCTTCTGCCTCCGCCATCTGCGCTGCATGCACTGCAGCCCTGGGAACACAGCTTTGGCCACATGGGAGCCCAGATCCCACGGCCACGTGTCAGAGCCCCATCGGGGCTAGCTCTGCACCTGGGGTTGTTGGAGTGCCAGGAGGAAATGCTGTGCTATGCTGGGAGACACCAGGAGCAGCTCTACCACCCTGCACTTCCCAAAGGCAGAGCAGCAAAGCGCCGCCTGCCTGCTCCTCTGACCATTGTGAAAAGTAAGAACGACCTGTCAGGGCTGCTTTGTGTCAGCGTCAATGCAAAATGGCACTTCTTCAGACTTTTTGTTGGCACAGAAATGCCATATAAATTAATAATGTCATTTACTGTTAGACAAGAAACCATTTTCTTGAATCTTAGATGAGAGAGGCTTTCAGATGTGACTGGTTTGGCACCAGTCTTTGGTTCCTTTTGAAGGCAGATAATACTTCTGTTGCTTCAAACCAACAAAGAGAGAGGAAATCTTCCATATGGATTTTTCTGCAGCTGAATGCTTGACCAGTTTTTTCTCTTTTTATGAGAGGAGACACCAAATCAGGCTCTCGGATGCTATTCTAAGACATCTCCATCCATAGAGCCCATAGAGCCCAGCACCCCACTTCAAGCTCCATGTGTGACAAACCCAGTTCCTGACCCACTCTGCCCCACGTGAAGGGCTCCCATTGGGCTTCACCCCATGCACCTCCAGGTGACAAATGCAGGAGTGTGCCCATGGGGACAGCAGGGACGGAGTGGCCTTAAATACAAACTAAATTTGGGTTAATTATGAACACATGCTCTGAGATAAAGCTCAAAGGAAGAGCCGAGCACCAAATCCACAATGAATCTAATTAACACGAACACAGCTAATTAGATTTGAATCTACACAGTACCGTGCACGCGCTTCAAACTGCCTGCTTTATGGGAGTAATTAAAGAAAGTTAAGTAGGGATGGACTCACAAATTAAGCAGCCACAGTGATTCTCTTTGAAGCACACAGCCCTTCCATGGCAGACTGTTTCCGCCTCTCATCATCCTCACAGTAAAGAATGTCTTCCTAATTGTTTAGTCTAAGTCCTCTTCCAGTTTAAAGCCATTTCCCTTCGTCCCGTCACTACCTGCCCTTACAAAAAGTCCCTCCCCAGCTTTCCCATAGGCACCTTCAGGCGCTGCGAGGCCGCTGTAAGGTCTCTCTAGGGATGCTATAGAAGAGCCTTCTCTTTGGGGACAGGGCATCCCCAGGGGTGCAGCCCCAGACTGTCGTTTCAGGCAACGGGAGGGCGAGTGAGATCCCCGAGGGGTCCGCAGCAACGCCGTGAGTCAGCCCCGCTGCAGCCCACCCCATCTGTCACCGCTTGGCTGCGAGACAGAGCCGTACCGGAGCCGTCCTCCCCCGCGGAGCGGAGCGGAGCAGCGCAGACAGAACCCGCCCCGCGCTCTTAAAGTGGAGGTTTTGATTACTGCGGAGCGCAGGAGCTGACAGGCGCCTTGTGCGGTAATTACTGTTGTGATGGCGAAGCCGCCGCCGCACGACACCGAGCCCTGAGGCACGGGATGCAGCCCCAGGGGGGTCTGAGCGCAGCCTTGGGGAAAGGAACGTGGGGACTGATGGGGAGGAAGGAAAACGCGGCTCCGGCAGCGCTCGAGCTGCTCTGGGAAGCCGGCCAGGAGTGGCAAGGCTCCAGCCGCACATCCTGTTGGTATTGTACTGCGGCCGTGTCTTACAACTGTGCACTGTGTGCAAGAAAGGGATGTTGGGATCAGCTGTGCTTTGTCCTTTTAGATTTGGCGAGCCGACCTATTGCCCTGTCTGGAGGCATCTAACAGCTCAGTGATGTTGGGGAGGTGAGGAGGGGGCACAGCTCGCTCCTGCTCCTGGCCCTCTCCCATCAGAACTATTACCACAGCACTTGCCGCTCCTCTCGGACCCAAAAGCACATCCGTATTTATTTGGTTTAATTTGTGCTCCATCTCCTGCAGGGAGCTCCTTACACGTCTGCCTCCACAAAGATGTTCAGAGGAAAAGGTCAGCTCCTCTGGGCCCAGCACTTGAGCACGTCTGCAGTGAGAGGCTGTACCAGCACAGATGGGGAAGAATTGCCTGCTCTCCTCTGCTCCTGGGCCTCCTGGCTACAGTGTTTGCAAGGCTCCCAGCCCCTCTTTTCTCCATACCCCATTCACAGCCCTACAGCCTGCACTGCGCAAGGTAGGACCTTCGTTGCAGGTTCAGAAGTGACACCCAGCCCTCCTGCATTCCCCGAGTCTCAGGGGCAAAGCGATGGCTCTAAAAAGAGCATTGTTCATTGCAATGTCAGCAGCTCACTCGTTTGGCTTTACTGCTTGGGCAGCACCAGGCAATTCTGGAAGCTGTCCCCATCCCGAGTCCATTTCATTTCAGAGCAAATCAACTCATGGCTGTTTCCTTCAAACTGTGGTTCTGGCTTGTGATGAGCGGAGGCAATTCCAAACAGCACTCCTGCAGCTGAATGCTAATGAGCACCAGCTTGGTGGGAGCCTCTCCCCAGCAGGTTCAATGCACCTGGAGGGTCAACAGCGAGACGTTCTTCCTCTTCCCTTGAGCTCTGGCATCCTCATCGTGCTGTCTGTGGTGAGGCTGCAGCCCAGCACAGGGCGCTTCCCAGGGGACAGGACACCCATGATGGTGCCATCCAACCAGGCAGGGAAGTGTGAGGAAGCGCACAGAGCCCAGTTGTTGGGTTACTCCCATGGGTCACTAAACCCAGACCTCAGGTGGGGTCCTGAGTCCCTCCCCATAGCCAGGGGAGCATCCAAACACAAACCTGTGCTTGCTATAGGCCAACTTACCCCATAAAATCATTTGAAGAGATCCATTCTGAATAGAGTTGTGATTAAAATAACGATTTTTTTCCTTACTGGTTCAGTGACCAGAGGCTTGTTTTCCTTTAAATCCTGACTTCACATTGAATGAAGCACTCAGCTCAACTCAAAAGAAAACCCATTGCTTTTGTTCTCCAATACTTACCATCATCATTTAAATTCAGTTTGATTTCCAAACGAAACATTTCTAACAGATCGCTGGAGCCTGTCAGGGTTGTTTCTGTTCAACATTAGGACGTAGAAATCATAGTATACAGGGGGAGGCAAAACTCATTGCCAAGTCATTTGGATGAGCCTGAAAATGGAGAGAGCCTCCAGAATAAAGCTGTGCTCACACCAGGCATAGCAAATTCCCCGGCTCCTCCTCCTGGTCTGCACATCCCTGGGTGCTGGGTAGCAGATTGGGGCTGCCAGATTCCCTGCTTTGATCTGGAGGGCTGGTTTGGGCTGCAGAGCCCCCCAGCCCCATCTCAGCCCTTGAGGTCCCTCCCCAGGTAGCTAAGGTGGGCAGTAAGGCTGGACAGGGGCCCTACAGCCTCCCAAACCCTAAATTATTCACTTCATTGCAGAGCTTTCATGAATTATTGAGCCCCAGTTTGATGTCTCCTAGCAACACGTTTCCTTATTCCATCACCATCCCTGTCCAGCCCCCTCTTGGACACATGGGCAGTTCCTGACCCCTCTCCCTTCCCAGCAACATCTCAGACCCTGCTCTGCTTGGATGGAAGAGTTGGTGCTGCCCCATGCATATTCCCGTCTCACAAAGCCAACACCAGAGCTGCTGCCAGAGGCTAAGATTGCTGGGCACAGCTCTGGGAGTCACCCCTCTGGAACCTCAGGGAGGTTTCCAGCCTCCATACAAAAGGAGGATTAAAGAAAGTAATGCAGGCGGATGAACTCCTACAAACAGTTTGGCTGGAGAAGAAAATAAATAAATAAGTGAATGAAAACTGCCTCTGGCACAGAACAAACTCCCTGTTTGGCCATCCATTCAGAGATCAGAGGGCGCAGGAACTTTACAGAGCTCCCAGCTCTGCTTTCACCATGCTGCTCCACCACTACATGGGGAGAAGGGCAACCCCAGCCCCTTCCCCCCCTCCCCCAGTCTTTATAGCTCCTTATAAGCTGCCATTGCTTGCGGCTGGCAGCAGGGCTGTGGGTTGTGATGCAGCAAGCCTTCCCCTCCAGCTCCTGCAGACACGGCCCCATGCTCTATACAGGTGTCTGATTGACCCCATGCTCAAGTCAAGGGTCTGATGCTGCCCCTTGCTGTAATTTCCTGTAAAATACCACCTTCCCTCCCTCTGTTTCATGCATAATGCAGAGGCTCCACTAAAAATAAAGCTCCCCAGGCAGCCTCTGCAGCCTGAATAATTTGCCTCCAGGATGAGGGATTGCTGCTGGTCCCTGGGGGCTACTCGCTGCAGCCAGGCTATGTGGTCCCACAGCAGCACACACCAGGCGAGGGGTGTTGGTGAGGGGCTGCACCATGCAGGGACTCACCCTGGGCTCTGCCCACCCTCTGCTGCCGGGTTGTTCCTTGCTGTGTTGTGCCCTGCTGTCACTGGGACGCCTTGGGGACTCGGCAGACTGAGGGTAAAACAGGTGATTCCTTAACAAGGTAACAGCTTGTTAGCTGTTAGATGGGGACTTGTGTGAGTGCACAGAACTGCCTGCTGCCCAGTTTCCTGCAGAGAGCTGTCATACAGCCCAGCTGTCTGCAGGAGTGTTTTGTGGTAGCTACATCGCATCATCCCTGCCCCAGGGCTGAACGCCTGGGGTGAGGGAAGGCAAAACCTCTGCCTTCCTTCTGCATCCCCTGCTCTTCTGGGGCTTCTGCTCAGACCCAGCAGTCCCACTGGGGCTGGTCCTTACCCACGGTCAGTGGCTTTCAGCACAATGTCTGGAAGACCCGAGGGAACAGTGCTGCAGAAGATCCCCCCTCCCGTTTCCAGCACAAAGATTTCATTTTCTGATCAATGCACTGACAAACCAAGGACCTTCCTCCTGTCTTTAATTTCACCCTGCCAGATAATTACAACTCTGTTGCTCAGAGACAGACCCCTGCCAGTCCATCCGACCCAAAACCAACAGCATGGATCACGCTGGTGATCCATGGGGACCCTGCTGCCTATCGCTGCTGCTGGGGCAGTTCAGGGCTGCAGCCCCATGGCTGTGGTTGCAGGGAGGCTGGGAAATAGCTGAGAGATGTTGTACTGGGCAGAAAATCAATAGCCAGTTTTAAGACACTTTTCTACTGCTGTTGATTGCCTTATATTATATTAAGATACAGTAAACTCCCTTGGCTTGCTACCACACAATAAAGCTTTGGAATTAATGCCAACAGCACATCATTTCTTTTTTGCTCTTACCCAAGAAGGTGTCTTTAACCCTGTGTCCCCAGCCCCGTGTCCCTCCCAATGCCTCCCCATTAGCACTGGGCAGGGTGTCCTGCCCTGCAGGATGCCACCTCCCTCCAGCAGCTCCACACGGGCTCTGGGAACCCACATGGCACTACTAGGTCCAGCTCCAGGGCAGAACCCACATCTCCGTCCCTCTGTGGCACGATATCAATTCAGGTTGGCAGTCTTTGTCTCAGCAGCATGACCCATTTAGCACATCCGAACACCTCCTGCCGAAGTGACAGCTCTAACATTTCCCTTTAAACAGTACAGATTGTGTCACCCCTGGGTAATGTGTTAGCAAATCACATTGTTAGCACCGAACAATAAAGCGGCTTTATCTCATGCCGGGAGACACTGCAGAAGCCTCAGCAACACCATGCTAACCTCATGCCCTGCTCTGCAGAATGGCACCAGCACTGGGAACCTTGGCTGGGCCTCCTAGAGCCCAAGGGAGACCCAAGTGAGCCCCAAATAAGCCCTATAGGAGCCCCAAAGGAGATTCAAAGGATACCCAAAGGAGCATCAAGGGAGACCCAAGTGAGTCTAAAGGAGCCTGAAATAAACTCTATAGGAGACCCAAAGGAACCCTACAGAAGCACCAAGGGAAACCCAGGACAGTATAAAGGAGTCCTAAAGTACCCCCAAAGGAGCCCCAAATAAGACCTATAGGAACCCTAAGGGAGTCCCAGAGGAGTCCTATAGAAGCTCCAGAAGCACCCCAAAGGAGCCATACGCGTGCCCTGTAGGAGACCCGAGAGAACCTAAAGGAGCCCTAAAGAAGTCCCAGAGGGACCCCAGAAGGAGCCCTGTAGGAGCACCCAGGACAAGGGGGGAGGCAGCAGCAGGAATCACGTACATGTGCTCATGTGTGCACACAGCATCCTTCACAAAGCTGTCCGTATTTGTGCTTCTCCAGTAGAGTGAAGGTTGCAATCTGATGTTCTCTTCAGGTCCCGGAGGTGGAGAAGATGGACATCAGCACCTCAGCAGAGAGCCTGCAATGGGACCTTGGGAAAGAGAGGGGACAAAGGAAGCTTAGTAAAACATTACACCCTCAAAAGTATTTCTTTTTCCATAGGACTCCCTTGATACAGACCCACTTATTTCTCAAGGTGGCCCAAACCCTATTAATTTGTGTGATAAATGAAGTATCTACTGTATCTTCCCAAGGGAGGAGAGAGCAGCACAGGCCAACCCTGTGCAAGAGCCCTTAAATCCTGCACTAATGCCATGCATTTCCATTTTCATTGACCCTAGAAGCTGTGGGGTTAACTCGCTGCTTAAAAAGAGGTTTTTAATGCACTTTACATGCTCGAGCATCGTTAATGGCTTAATGAGTTAGGCTAATGATGACTCCCGAGCTGCATGCAGGCCAACATGCAGATGCTCAGCCCTCTTCTCCCACGCCCACTGCCAGCACCTGGCTGAGCACAGGGAGGAGGAACTGGCACCGTGCATTGATTTTGCTCCCCTCTCCCTTGGCTGAGTGTATGGGGGCAGCCCAGCAGCAGACCCTATATCTGAAAGCTGGGGCTGCTGGCTGGATGGCTGCGGGGTCAAGGAGAAGCAGAATGTGGATTTTTGGCTTGGGCAAGTGAGCTGAGCATGGATCAAAGCCAACAGAAAGGAAAAGCCACATGGAGCTGCAGGCTGGAAGTACATCTAAAGGCATAGGTCCAGCAGGAGGCAGGGCATAGCCAGATGTACTGAGCAGGAGGGTGGGAACCAGCATTGCTGGGCGCTGAGTGAGCCCAGACCAAGGGTTCCTCATGAGCAGATCAGATTAAGGTCTTATCTCAATCCAAAGTGCCATGGGTTGTGGGCACACACAGCCCCTTGCCTGGGGGATGCTCCACCTGCTGCTCCTCCCAGCCGTGCAGGCAAGAAGGGAACAAGAGGGTGATGCAAAGAACGTCTTTCAGGTGGGCAGAGGCAGGTGGAAAGGAAAGCAAACCCTCTCCGTGTGTTGCCTGGGGAAAATTCGTTGTAACTTAGTGCTGCACCACCAGAAAGGGCAGCGGTCAGGAGGAGATGCACTTCTGGATAGTGAAAAATCAATGGCTCTGTTGGTATTTAGGGAATTACTCCCAGCACTGCGTGTCAATATCACATCAGATAACGGAGCAAAATATTGCGGAGGCTGAAGGCTGCTCACTAATTGAGCAGGGCTGAGGAAAGCCAAGAGGTAGAACAGAGGAAAAAGAGCTCTAGGGAAAGAGGAGCAAGGCAGGAAGAATGGTTGTGCTCCCATCCCATGTGACATCCCATCCCCGGTGCACTCATAAGGCCTGTTACACACACAGCAGTGCAGCTGAAAGGAAACCAAACAACACAGTAATTGCTACAAAGCTGGTGCCCAGGGGTGCCCTGCTGATGGGCTGAGCTCAGTGTGTGCTGAGCTCAGCAGGACTGATAGGGCAGGCAGTGCACCCATTGCTTGCAGCCTCACATCACTGCCATCCACATCCTGCACTGATGGGGAGTGCGGTAATGGAGAGGTAATGGTAATTAAGAGTTGCAGGGAAGGGAAGCTTCACCGACGGAAGGAGCACATTGAGCTCTCCATCTCATCAGGGGAAATGCTGGGCTCCAAATTAAATGCATTTACTCCTCCGTGTGCCCTCACTCACCGCTGTCGTAATGAATCTGGGAATTAATTGTTTGCCCATTTAGAACAAGGCTCCTCTTGCTCTGCGCCGCTCTCCCCCTCTCCCACCCCTCTGTAATTTGATATTCCGGTTCCAAAACAAATTGGCATTCATTGGAAAATCAATCTTTGCGTTGTTTAACTCTCATTTCTCCGGGGAACGCGTGGAAATGGAATTACATCCTCTGATATGAAACCTCCCTGAATGCCTAATTGCAGCCCTGTGGCTTTCCCCAGGGTCCTGCATCCCCACACGCTGCTCCCCACACTGGGTGCCCATGGAGCCAAGCAGGACCCCGTGCCACCCCACAGCCTGCCATGCACAGGGGCTCATCCCTCCCCACCTGCAGCAGCCAGGCTGGTAGCACTGCCCTGCGTCCTGCAGGGATGTTTGCTGCTGAAATAAAGCTCTGATGATAAGGGGAACATCAGGAGCCTTCCAAGCTCACCACAGCAAATGAATAGCCACTTCCATGCAAAAAAAGGTTTCACTGTGCCATCTGAAGGCACTAATGAATAGACAGGGCCAGATCACACAGCCCCCCCACCAGTCTGAATGCCTGGACAGAGACTTACAGCAAAGCAAACAGCAGGTGCAGATAAAAGCCTGTAAGCAAAGCAGGTTACACGAGTAATCACAGACAACACATTGCTGAGAAATTGAGCTGTCAGTCTCTTCCATCCGGATGTTCGGCTCCCTCTGAAAGGGGAACAACTTCTGCTGCCAAGAGTTACTGCTGGAAAAGACCTCTCGGATCCCCAAGTCCAACCCCAGCCCATCCCCACCAGTGGTTGCATCCCTCCCCCCTGCTGTGGTTCTGGAGCACCCCCAGGTACAGTGACCCCACCACCTCCCCCTGCAGCCCTTGCCAGCACAGCACCACTCTTTTGGAGAGGCAGCTTTGCTCACATCCCACCCCATTCACACAAAGCACAGCCAGCCAGAGGCCTCCCTCCCTTCTCCCATCACCTCCCTCAGCAGCAACATCTGAGTGCCTTTGTCAGGTGCATATTAGGAACTATTCATAGCTAGAAATTAAAGGGCATGGAAATAAAGCGACCTCTCTGAGAGCTTCAATTATACCTCAAGGTAATTATGCCTTCCTATGCCTCCATCACCCTGTTTGGGAGTCTCCAGCAACAGTTTATGTATTTATTGCAGTTTAAGCATCCTTAGCCCTGAGCTCTTTGCAGTAATGAAAATATACGGTGCAGAGCCCGAGCTCGGCCCCCGCGGGCTGCAGGACTGCAGGGCTCCACACCTGCAGGCAAAGCAGAACAGAAATGGGGGTTTTCTCCTCTGCAGACTGGGTGTGCTGGCAGTGAAGTACACCCCAGGGCAGGAGCTGCCCCAACACAGGCATAGGAGTGAGTGGGTGCTGTGGGCTGCGTGCTGGAGCGCAACAGAAGGAGGGAGCCTCAGCAGATGCCTCCGAGAAGGAAAGACAAAAAGCAATTCCTTTCTGTTTGCTTTTGTCGGGAAGATAGTCTTGCACCTCGGGTGAGACAGAGATGATTAAACAAGAAAAAGATGTCACAGAATCCCCGAGCTATAAATCACTCTGCTTGCAATCTTGCAGCAACAATACCCAACAGCCACCAACGTGCGTGTCAGGGTGGGATGTGCTGGGGACTGCGTGGCCCTGCAGCGGGGGGACAGGCTGCACGTAGTGCTTCTCAGGGCCAGGAGGGGTGACTGAACACTAAAGGTGGTGTTTAAGAAACAGGGAAGGACACAGTGATGCCAGAAGATGGAGGTTCTGTGCTGTGACTCTCACCGCTCTGGGGGGCCTCGCTCCATCTGTTTCCATCCAGTGCTTTTTCCACCTGATGGCTGCCAACAAGGACGTATGAGCTGCAGCTCCAACCTCGCCTCCATTTCTAGCAGAGAATTCTTCCAGCTTAAGAGAATTGCTGGATTTCCTCTTCAAGCCAGTGGGAATCAGCCTGTGGAGCTGAAAGGAAGATGTCAAAAGCAGGCACTAAAGATCGCTTTAGATGATACCAGCCGTACTTGAAGCAAAAAAGAAATAATACACAAAGCTTTCATCTTTCAGCGTTCATCCTTGGACAGCAAAGTGCTCACAGCCCAGCTCGCTGCCAGCAGCTCTGTTAGGGTGAGCAGCAATATGGGGCTGGCTCGCTGTGCCAGAGAGCAAGGTGGGGTGCAGGGTGTGCAGTTGTGCAGGGTATATGGGATGCAGGATGTGCACCAACAGCCCAGCACAGTGTGGCATGAAGGGACACCAGCTGCCCCGCCCAGGGGCTCCATGCTCAGCTGCAAGACAGAGCTTCCATTCCTGCTCCACCAGGCTGTCCTGCACTAATCAGCCATCCCACGCCAAAAAGAACCCCATGCTTGCAAGCTGCAGACAAACACAGACAAAGTGGGATACCCCCCAAAAGGCTGCTCTAAATACAGACTTCATTTAATTTGGATATCTTCTTATTCCAGCAAAATCTTATCTGCAACTTTCAGGGCTGCCTGGGAAATCTTGCTGCCTCACCAGGGAAAAGGATATTTAAAAAGGATTAAATCTGACAGTCTTATACCAAAAGTGGATTTTTTAAGACATAAGCAAAGATTAAAGAGGAAAAGGTTAGTGAGCTGTTGAAAACACAGCTGTATTTAGACTAATAAAGCTTAATTTCTAGTTGGATACAAATTGGCTGAGGCCAACAGCTCACCCGTCAGACAGCCCAGTGCTGGCTCCAGGAGTGCTGGAGCTCATCTCCATGCAGGCTGGGAATCCCCATCGTGGCCCATGTCAGATCTCCACACTGGCCCCAGCGCACAGGAAAATTGCTTTTCAACTCTGCACTAACAAAAAGCAGCCGTGCATCACTTACCAATATTGAATCCGTTTAGAAAAAAACATGGTCTTGCTCCGCTCTAATTGCTTCAAATGAAGCAATTGCATTATGCTTGGTCCCTTCCTTGTACCTCTCCGACAGACGCTCTCCACCAGCTCCCTAAGTTTGCCCTCAACATGAATTAGATCTCGATGCTCAGTGAGTGGAAGAGCAGCAGCCCGGCCCCGACACCTGCCTGGGATGTGAGCAGGGTGTCCCAGCACATGCACAGCTCCTGGCCCTGCGTCGTGTGGCTGGGAGGAGCAGCAGGCCAACCTGGCACTGAGCTGGAAGTAGAATAAATAGCCTGCAGTAGCTGGTGTGCTGTAAATCAGACCCAGGCCAGGCCGTAACTCACCTGCCCTTGTATTTCATATCATGTCTAATGGCATTTGTCATTAACAAGCAGGTTGTCATGTATCTCTCCTTGCAGGCCATAGGGCACGGGGATTCATGCTTTGGTACCAGCACCTGAAAGATGCTCCCTTCCACTGGGGCAATGCCTCCATCCTGCATCTCTTATCTTTTCTGCCATCATTTCCGTGCAATGCCCGGCAGCCAACAAGCTGCCAGGACCAGGGCTGTGGGAGCAGATGATGGTTCACGATAGAGCGACCCCAAACTCCACCGTGTGCTGGGCTCTTCCCAGACCAGACCTCTGGTGCTGGGGATGCTCTCATCCACATACTCCTCCCTGCCTGTTCCCATTGCCATGGAAACAGCAGTGACATCAGGCTGCGCTACCCCAATGACTAATTGCGTAGCAAGCCCTGAGCCAAATGACTTTAACCATTCCCAGGCCCCAGAGATCCACACCCAAACCCCACACAGAGCCCTCCCCTCCAGGGACCCATGTGGGGAATGTCCCCAGAGCAGCCCCAGCACTTCAGCCTGCAGCAGAGCAGGATCCCCAGGTCCCCTTCCTCCCCAGCACAGCACTGAGCACTGTAAGCACAGATGAACGAGTGCCTGGAGGTGAGAGCTTCACTCACCAAATGCACTGCTAAGAGCCTAATCCATTTCATTAGTCCATTCCATTTGACACGCAGTGAGGCTGAGGGATGCTCAGAGCAGTGGGGCCTGCAAACAAATCCTAAGGTGAACCACCACCTCTCAGCACAGCAGAGCACAGCTTACCCCAAGCAGCCAGAACCCCATCACTTCTTCCCTCCCCAGCCATGGTCACACACATGCAACAGGAGCTCCTGTTGCCTGGTGCTATGAGTTACAGCATGATATACAAGCCCATTAAAGTTGCTTTCCCGAACAAATGCTGCCCCTGTGGCTAATCAGCAGAGCGTTCCCTTCATTGAAAGGCAAAATTAATATTGTTTTTGGCAGACACAGCAATGCCAAGTAAATAACTTGCCACCGAGTTTCATCTTCTGGGTGCCTTTGCTGCCATTGTTTGCCCTGAGAGCTGCTCTCAATGAGTTCTTCTCCCCATCAGTACTCATGTCTGGGATTGCCCCAACCTAAGTGCATCACCTTGCACTTGGCTTTGTCAAGCCTCATTCGATTCTTGTGTGTCTACTTCTTGAGTGTGTTCACATCCCCTGTAAAGTTGCCCAGGTCTTCTGAGCTGAGAGATCACCCAGGCTCTCCCCTGCCTTTCCTCCCTGCCCAGGCATCCCCCAGGCCTCAGTGGTGGCAGGGTGGGGGTCCACCAGCCTTGGGTCCCTCTCCCCGTGCTCACAAGGATACGGAGCATGGAACCAGACTCACCACACCGCAAAGAAACAGTGTCCAGGAGGAAAGGAGGGCAGGGAAAGCCCTGATTCTCTTTCCACAAGCGGCTGAGGGGCAGAGAAGCGAGCAGGATCAGGCAGACACACTCACACCACCACCAGCTCATCCTCCCGCAGGCACTGCTGGAGGAATCCCACAGGGAACCCAAAACACTCCATGCTGGAAATCGCTACTCCCAGCAGCTCTTATTTTTAAACACAGGTTGCAGCCCTTATTTACCAGCAGGCACAGTGCTGTCGGGAGCACTGACTGCAGATGCCTCGTTTGCCTTTTGCAAAGCAAACCTCCTGTTTTGACTGCAAGCTGCCTGATGCTCAGTTATTTGGGGAGGGATATTTCTGGCCACGTAGTGCAAGCCACAGTTACCAGCCAATGAAGTATTTATGGCCAATTCCATCTTCCTAGCAAGATGTTTGGGAAAGCAAGCATCAGAGAAATGTGCTAAACTGGGCTTTTCTATTAACACCTCCATGCTGGTGCATGAGAATCACAGAACCACAGACAGGCCTGGGTTCAAAAGGGCCACAATGATCATCTTGTTTCAAACCCCCTGCTATGTGCAGGGTCACCAACCACCAGACCAGGCTGCCCAGGTCCTTTGTACCACATCTGTGTGTTTCTTGACCATTTCCAGGTGACCCCACCACCTCCCTGTGCTGCCCATTCCAGTGCTTCACCTCTCTTTCCAAGACGTTGTACAGGGGACAATCACCTCCTGCTCCAGCTAAGCAAGCCACAAGCAAGATCTCCACTTCACTCTGAGCTCTCTCCCAGCTAAAGAGCATTTGTTCACCCTGCCCTGAACAAATAATCCTTTAAGAGCAATGCTTTAAACCCAAGTGCAGTGCAACATGAACATATCCTTGTATCAAACCCGAAGGCAGTACGAAATGCTGAGAAAGAGACAGCTTGTCTGAAAGCTGGCCCATATTAAACTGACCTTGTCACGATGGACGAACACAGGGCAAACCAGCTCTCCACACACAGCTCTCCAACAATGTTTGTGTTGCCACTTGCTCTGTCAGAGACTGCATGAGAACCAACACAGGCGCTGCAGATGAGCAGGATCTGGAAGCTTCTGAACTTGATGCTGAAGCAACCAGGAGACCTGAGCCTTGCCCATCTGCTCCCACCTGCAGAGCCGCAATCACACCTAGTGCCTGGAGAGATCCTTAAAGGTTGCTCACATTTAACTGAGGCAGGAGCCAAGAGTGGCCATCAGCACCATGAGCTGGAACAACAGGCAGAATGCCAGGCCAAGAAAAGCTCACTGCTCACAGCAATTCACAATGAAATCAAACCATCTTCTTTTCCTTTTATTTATTCCTGAAAGCATACAGCTAGCATATGAAAACATTGTTTAGTGAGAGCAAAGCAGAAAAGGGCAGGAAATGCATGCCAAGTGAAAAGCATTTGCATATTCCAGGGAAACAAGCCTCCCTGGAGAGATAAGAGCTTGGAGACTCCTTGCACATGGAAGCAAGGGTCATACTTCTATCTAACAGAAACTTCCTATAACAGACCCGTAAGTTATCACACTGTGACTCATAACGTGGTGAAAGGGTTTCTAGTTTGTTCTCTTTGAGAACCTCATTACTTGAAGTGCATTACACCAGCAAATGAAGTCAGCGTGCTGCTTTGTTTATTATTAGGCATTTGTTTTTCTTTACAGTGGCTGCCTTATAGCTGCCACAAATATGCAAACCAGCTGAATTCAAATAACACGCTTTCCCCATCTCTCTGAGCCCTGGTGCTTTGTATGTTCTCCAGTACCTGGATTTTCCTGACTAATGAATGCTTCCACTTGCTGGAAAATGTTGAATGCAATTAGTACTCCAATCTGCAGCCTCAAAGTAAGCTGTGTCTAGCAGCTGAGCATTCTGAAAGAGCCAGTGCTTGGCAGAAGAACTAAACATCTAAAAGATAAAAGAGAAATTTAAGCACACTCCCACTAAGGCCTGCTGTAGAATTTAATTGGCATGGTTAGCAATAAAGAGGCTGCAGGCAGAACCACAGAGGTTACGGCCCCAGTTCAAGTCACAAAGCAGAAACAAGTTACAGTTCCCAGGCTTAAATATCAAAGCTCACATTCGGCTCCTCATCTTGCACTCCCCCACGCCAAACTGCACAAGTGTGTTCTGATCAAATAAGCCCACTCCTTTGTTCTTCCAAGTCCAGCTTCCTCTCTTCAAGGAGAGATACAAATCACTCCATCCAACCTCTCTGCAATTCCATCCAACCTCTGCTTGCACTCGTCCTGCAGCTGCTTCAGCTCTCTCTGTAGGCTGGCCTCTCTCATCCTCAGTTCTCTGATCACCTCTGGAGCACTGACAGCTGGAACAGGCTCCTTGGATACAGATCCACCAAAGCCTGTTTTGCTGGCAGAATGTTTGCTTCTAAACACCAGCCTGCACGACCCATGCATTTTATTTCTGTTTGGAGCACCGTGGTTCATAAGATCTAGTAGTTTCAGCTCCACTGATTCTTCTATCTTTCCCAATTTGGAACAGAAGTCCTCTTTCTGCAGTTCTTCCTCTCTTGTTTTCACCTGTAGAGATAAAAAGAGAAGAGCATGGTGGGTTTCTGTGAGCAGCTCCACATGCCAGGAGACAACACAAAATGTCACGTTTGGACTGGGATGTACCAAAGAAACAGGAGCCAACTGAGAGTAAACTCAAGTGCACAGCAGCAAAAACTGAGTTAAGCCAATGCGTTTTCTATCAGGTAGCAGCAGAGACCAAAAAGCTGCCTGTGGTCAATTCTTGGCAGCTTCACAGCCCAGCACCCCCCGATGATTAACACATGAGGGCTCCGTGTTCTCCCCTCACAACACAGAGCACGAAGGGGAACCCAGGAGAGTGACCTTCACCACCACCATGCTGTCAGCCACCGCTTTGTCAGAGCTGATTAACTGCTTCGTGACTAACAGCACTCATTCCACTTGCAAATGCTTTCTGCACTTGGCAACGTGAGAAAGGAGGGATGGCAAGTGGAAGCCAGCAATTCCTTCATTCTCATTACGGGTAACAAGTAGTAAAACAAAAATAATGAAGCAGGGACAAAGAAGTACAGGCTAAGACCAAAATGAATTACAGGCAGCACTCTTGAGCTGAAGATAGGCTCAATAAAACAAAGCTTTTTCTGTGACAGAGTAGTCTGGATAAAAGCAATTGTATATACTGGGATTTCTCCAAAGCATTTTATTTAATGTTCACTAACAATTTGATTTGAAGAACTTGCAAGCTGGTAATTGCCTTGCCAATTTCACAAGTGGATTAAACACGAATTCAGTGAGTCATCTCGAAACGTAGCTGTCAGTGGGGAAACGTTCGTAAGAAGAGGTTTCCCTGCTGAGGCCTTCAGGGAAATGGTCCTTGGGCCAACATCACATTATGCTGTACGCAGCCTCTAGGTGGTGGCTGGTGGAGTTCAACACAAGCTGATGGCTGGAGAGCTGTGGGTGGAACTGGGAAGGGAACTGCCTGGCATGGGGCAGTCCGCTAAGCGGCCCCATCCCTGCCCCACATTTCCACTGCTTTGCCTTCTTCACAGCTCTATTAGCTATCTCCATCAGCCCAATCAACTTCTAAAGCTCAGCAGAAATGCTCTGCTGCATTACCAAGCCCAAGCAGGTCCTCTGTGGTGTGGAAAGCACCAGGGCTGGGACCACAAGCAGGCCCATATATGCCCAGCAACAGGCAGGGCAGCCTCACAGCTTTCTGCAACTGCAGCCAGCTGCCAAATCAGCTCAGCTGAAAAACAGTGAAATTTCAAACGAAAAGGAAACAGGGTAGGATTCAAAGGCAGGTCACCCAATGACTCACAGCCCAGAAAACAAGCCTTATATTGTGCGACTTCAAGAGCTCCAACTATTCCACTCATGCAGAGATGCAACTTGTTTTAGATCCGAAAAGTCAAAAAGATAGAGGTGAGAGACCAGACTTTGCTGACAAAGGCAGAAGAAGATCAAATGGATGAAAACATGAACTAGATATTCAGCTTCAGAATAAGACATTGTTGCCTACTGTGAGGATAATGAATCATGAAATGCTCCATTGATGCTCCTAGGATGAATCTTTTGGCCAAAGCTCAGCTCAGGTCAACTCAGTGCTAATGACACCCCTTGCACTCCTCCCATCCCCGGCCAGGGGTGAAGCTGAACTCCTCCTCGGGGTTTTAAATGCACAGATCTGCACCAGGATATTGGTATCTCATGCGTTAGGGCTCTCACCAGTTCCCTGTAAGCTGGGGGATGTTTGGTATCCCTCTGAAACACCAGAGATCAGTCAGAGCTGAAGGCACTGCTAAACTCCTCCACTGACAACAGCACAGCCAGGGCTTCCTTCATTCATTCCAAGTCTTTTATCAGAATATCTTCATGTGTTTTGCAGCCAAGCAATTAATCCTCTCCAGAGTCTTCTGATGCATTATCCCTCCCCACCCTCAACGGAGATCAAGAAAATCAATCAAGTCAGAAAAGAAATAAGTTGCTCTGAATTTTTTCTAACTTGCTAAAGGCTTTATCGATGCGGAACCATCTGTTAAAGGAGACCTCTGCTGATTAAAGCATTTGAATAGAGCTGAAGCAGAGAGAAGTCCATCTTTGCCCTTGTCCAGCAACCAAGGGTTTCTCTTTATCATAATCCCCACTGAATCCCAGGGCACCTCTCACTGTTGGCTACAAGAGTATCTGCAGCTCAGTTCCCTAACAACAGTACAGAAGAAACAAAACAGAGAAAACAAATTCCATGTTATCTGCACACCCCATCGCCAAAATTGAATTGAACAAACGGAAAGTAAAGTTTGCACTGAGTGAATTTAACACCGGAATGCAGGATGGGGAAAATCTCCAGTTACTTAAGCAGAACAAAATCAGTCCGCAAACAGACCCCACAAAAAGTTATTCTGCATTAAACCTCAGGCAGAATGCTACGAGGGCTGCATAAGGTATTCCTAATGAAACTTAGGTTTTCACGCCAGCCAAAGGTGGAGGGTGTTATTACCCATCGAGCAAGACACAAGATGGAATAGAACGCTCCTTCCAGCATTAAGTGTGTTGAGTTTTAACTCAGTGCAGAAACAGATGAGGTAGGAATTACTGTACTGAAGCAATAGCAGAGGTAAGGACAAGGACAGCAGCCAGGGAAACACAACATCAGGAAGTCACTGAGCATGCTGCCTTCTGTGAAGAGGACCAACATTTCCAGGAACAATGATGTTAGATGAATTTAGTAAGAAAACGTTAAGAAATAAGAGAACAAGTTTAGCAAAGTGCTATTCCCATCATATCAGGGCAATCTGGAGCTGGAGGGCCAGTTCAATTTATTCTTTGCACTGCTCTTCCTGATAAAGGTAAGCTCTGTAACCCCATACATCTTCACAAACACTCCTTCTGCTCTTTGTAGACTTGAATAGCTAAAAATCTCTTGGGGTCGCCTTCTAGTAATGTTCTCTACTCTTCACATCCTAAAGACTTGTGAAAACACTCACTAGCATCCCTCCTGAATGGTTAATTGATGCTCTTTAACAGCTTGCTGTCTCCCATTAGTCAGCACATAATGATTATTCCACACGGCAAAACAATCTCAGCAGACCACTTTCTATTAAACAAACATATTGTAAAGGATTAGGAGCCTCAGCGTTTCGTGCCTGCCCCCTTCCTATCCCACAGCTCTGCCTTTCAGTCTCAATCTACCAGCTGGAACTTTTATTCCCCATTAGGCACACAGTGCTGTCTGACAAGCGCTGCGCACCCGCATCTAATAAACACAACACAACCATCGGCGTTTCCACTTCTACAGAGCCAACCTCATCCCAAAGGGACCCGGTGCATTTGGAGAACAGCCACACTGAACTACAGGGAACCAGATGATAAGAAAAGCAGCATCTTCCAGTTTACATCCCCTGCTCTGGAGCCAGCACTGACCCAGTGAGCTGCTCACAACACTTCAGCACACCTGTAATTCCAACAGAGCAGTTACACACACTTCAGAATCCTCTGCATGTTTCAGAGTGGACAAAGCCTGCTGTTTCCCTCTTCCAAGACCACGTTTCACCTTTCCTCAGCAGCTGAAGATGTGCAATCCATTTATCTCATCACTGCTCAAAACTCAGCCCTTCCCAATTGCTGTGGTTTCCCCAGCTCCCTCCTATTTGCCTGCACCTTGCTGGTAATGAGTTTCCCAGAGCTCGTGTCTCATTCTATGAGGCTCAAACATCCCCGAGAGGCTGCTTTGCCTCATAGAGTTTTAACAGCTTGCTAATGGGAAGTGCAATGAAAATGATGCCAAAATTGCTCTTTTTCTGCTAAGCAGCAAGCTGGACATGAACTCACTTGGGCAGAACTTTGCCAAAATGCACAGCATCCCACAGAGATCTTGTGAAACCTCTGGGTAACCACACGGCATCATTTAAGCAAGCCCTTTTCAGTAATGACCTAACTGAAGTGGCAATCTTCCCAATGCTGGATGCCAGTATCTCAGCTTGGCACCACCTCACGTGACAACCTGAAAGCAGCCTCACAAAGCAAAGGAATGCTCTACCCCACTCAGTGATGCACATGAAGGAAGCTGCTTGTGCTCAGAGCCACGGGAATCTAACAGCAAAACCTCAGATCCTGTCTTTGGGGTTGGAGAGTGAAAGGAAATTAGGAGACATGAATGGATGCAATGCCCAAGCAATCAAGCCACGCTGCTTTTGCTACCGAGGCATAATCACCTGATACTTTCCACCCTACAAAGCTCAAGCATTTGCTGAACAGCACCTACCCAAAAAATCAGACCCCCAG
This sequence comes from Coturnix japonica, assembly GCF_054131305.1. Lineage (NCBI taxonomy): Eukaryota > Metazoa > Chordata > Aves > Galliformes > Phasianidae > Coturnix > Coturnix japonica. Next base: position 11,282,908 of record NC_140673.1, read on the forward strand.
CGTTCAATAAAGGCACTTGCTGCTGCTTAGATAGAAAGACAAGAACACAGCATCAGCAGTCGGCAATAAGCTACTCTGGAAACACTACAACACCGAGTAAAGCAGGTGCTTTACTATTAAAAAAAATACCCACCTTATTCTAATTTCCAATTCATACCTTAGAGCAACTTGCCCAAATGTAATTTCAAACCTCTAAGGAAGTTATAGCGTTAGCACCGCGGCTCTATAAAACTTGTCTCATTGAATCAAGCCTCTTTGTGATAAGCTTTCAAGGTTTTTAATTTTCTGCAGCAATTTCTACGACCTGAAGAATAACCAGTTAAAAGCTCTGGAAACCATCATTTTCTATTTTAACAGCCGAACACTTCCCACACTGCCCTGCCTAAATGAGGTTCCCTTCTTCTTGTGCGATCCTTGATTGTACACACAGAGACATGATGTTCTGCTGAAATAGCCCATTTAATAGCAAGGCACGCATGCATTTACAGATTTAAAGCTAAAATGAAGTGCTTAAGTAGCCTAACCTTCTGCATAGCACAGGCTACGGTATCTCACCCAGTAATTTGGGCTGTGTTCTACTACATTTGGTGAGCTACGGGGTCTCCTTTAGAAACACACTTTTTTCTTAAACACAAGCTCCACTTGATCAAAAACCCCACTCTATCACAATGTTATTTCTGCAGTAAAATGCACTTATGGTTTAAAATGTGCATCTTTGTGCTAAGCTCTGCCACAGCCGCTGGGTCTTGTTATGCCATTTCTCACCTAAATTAAGTCCTGTGCCTGCAGAACTTCACTCCTGCCTAGGAACTTACAGAGCATCATCCAACAGCAACTTTGCCTTGGTTCAATTCTATTTCTCTAACCTCTCCAGAAGAGGGATAGAATAATTCCTTTGTCACCCCCTCCCTTAACCCTAACCAGTCTGTCAATCACTTTGCAATTGTGACAGTGGTGTAAGTGAGGTTAATCCATTTCATTAAGCCCAGAATGATCACCTATGTGTTATTCTTCAATGGAAGACCAGTAGCAGACAGTACCACTTGGCTACCAACAATCTAGCACCTTCCCAATGAGCCCACTGCCTCCTATTTCACAAAGCCAGGAAAACCATTTGTTGGCACATACCTGAAGCTGTAAAGCAGATCCAACTGGCTTGAGGTACACATGTAGGTATTTCCTACTAAAAACTCAAAGCTTTGGCTTGACAAATAGCTAGCAGCAACATTTCACCCTAATATAATTACTCATTTCTCACATTCATTATGAGTTCAGCAAGAAGAAACAGCTTAGGCCTCTGGAAATGGAGGAGAATAACCCAAAAGGGGCGATATCAAAGTAATATTAATGCGTGCATTATTTGTACCACAAACTATGGAGGTATTTTAGAAGGGTACTAAAGCTGAGCTACAGCAACTGACAGGAGATGTAATTATACAAGCAGCTGCATTCCAAATTTTGCCCGGATTTGCAATTTCCTGCAATTAGAGAGGAATGTATACATCTCCATCTTATGCATTTTAAGCAAGACATTCTCTATTCAAATGCTAGCTCCCAGGCACACCTATTGTCAGTGCAAAACAAATTGACAGGGAAGCCACAGCAGCAATGCACCTACTCCATCCAGCAATAGAAGGGCAGCTTTTAGCTGGAGGAGGAGTCCTCTGGGGAGAAACTAAAAATACAAGTTTAATATCACAAACGTGCTTAGCTGCATTCAGGGAGAACAACCACAAGAGTCTGACCAGGCACTGCTGCTGCATGATTTCTTTCCCCCAACTATGCACTGAACAGTGCAAAGCACTTCATAAGGCTTCAGGACAGCATCCATGTTGTTCTCTAATAGAAAGCATTATGGTGGTTTTGAAGCAAAGCAACAAAAAGTTCAGCGTTTCTTACAGTGCATTCTCACACAGAGGAGTAACCGGACCCTGACCTTGCATAAAGGTGTACCACGTTTCTGATCACTTCCTTTATTTTTTTAATTAAGAGAATCAAGTATTTGGCTTCATGCATCAAAATACCACACTGACAGGAGTCAGAAAAATCACACAAGCTTCAGATAACTCTAAAGGACACCAGCCTGAGAGACCAGGAAAGGAACGCTAGGAAGATTTTCCAGGGTCTTTACAAGAAAATGCAAAGTAAACCTGCAAATATCAGCATGAAACACAAAAGCACATAAGAGATAAGCACCATGCCTGTTTGCTGAGCCTGTGAATATCTATTGCACAGGAAAAAGCAAGAGGGAAATTAATCCTCTTAGGCCCCAAAGCAACCGAACTGTGAGGCTGCTGTGTGGTGCGCCCAAGGGCTGCGTGGGCAGCAGTGGGGTGGGACTGTTATAGGATGTACCTGAGGGCAGCAGCAAGGGGGAAGGGCTGGAAGCCTCTCACTAGGAAAACGTTTCCTGTTGTCTGGATATTTTCTGAACTATCTGTTCCTCGGGTTTTAGTAGGAGCAGTTTGCTTTGCCAGTGTTTAACTTTGGAGGGGTACTGAACTCAAACAGAGAAAAACAGATAGGAACCAAAGATGAAATGTGACATTTGAAGCAACTCTGATGACAGAACCAAGCAGGAACAAATCACCAAACATTAACTGGACTATTTAAACCTCTTCAGCTGCTTCTCATAAGCTAGACAACACCCCCAGTACGGTCCCACTACGCTCCGAAGGTGGGTTGGCTCCAGCCAGGAGCACCAGCTTCCAGGTTCTCCATCAGTGACACAGGGAGATGAAGTTTAGACTTGCAGAAATCCCACATGGCACACAGTTCTCAGTGTACAAGGGGAATCATTTCTGTCTGCAAATTCTAAGTCCTCAGTACTTACAATAACCAGAAAAATCCCATCTAGCAGACCAGCCTTTTATTCCTTCCTAATTAGTTTTATCTTTACACTATTTCAATCTTCAAATTCAATTAAAAGATCACAGAAATTAATACAGGAACATGCACGAGCTGAAAAAGTATTAAATGAAAACCACATTCCGTCAGTTTTAGTCATTCAGACACTTGCAAAAAGGCTGCGGAGCTTTGAGAAAAGACTGACAGCGACAAATTACAGAGGAAGGCAGCAGACAAGCATTGCTTCATGTAATAAATTGCTCACTTAGTTTTCAATTTGTTCTTCCCAATTTTTATCTCGGGCAGCAGACAAACACTGCTGATAGGAGATACCTTCTCAGATGTAGGTGACTTGGCTGGGCTTGGATGGCTCTAGTGCTACACGAGCAGAGCTGCATCACTCTGTTCAGCATGAAAGCAGCCATGCCAGGACACACAGAGCTGCTCAGTCTTGTGCTTTCTGAGCAAGCAAAGCTCACTCCAGTAACCCAACACAATGGTGGCAGGAAGCAAATGAGCGCTAACCCTCAGGTGGAGATCTGTCAGCACAAAACCATTAGCAGAGTTTCAGTGAAAAAGCTTTTGAAAGCCATTGCTCCAAAAACTTGTTCAGCTGAAGGAGTTTCTCTCACGGCTTTGCTGGTGAGCAGTGGCTGCAGTGGGCACAAAGCTTCCTGAATGGCCATCGAGATGCTGGCAGGAAGGAAGCACAGGGTGAGAGCTGCAGCTACAGCCTGCAAAGGGAAAAGCCTGACAGCTCTCATGGCTTGGAGAGAGCTGATGAGACAAACAGTTACGAGGAGTGAGTTCTGAACTCAGAAGTGCACTGAAGCCTTATTTAGATGCATTTCTGTCTAGGAAGAAGAGATCTGACAATATTAAATTACAGATTTACTTTTATGTCAGCTCTTCTACAAGCACAAGGGACAGGCACAGAAACGAGTTAGATACTTTCTTCTCTTATGATCAAGTACCCTTGATTTTAGGGCAGACAGCTGGAAGGACGAGGCCAAGGTTTTAAGAAGGAAAAGGAAAATCACAGTTAAGCATCAATACAAACAGCCCTTTTCCCCAAAGCACCAAGCTCCTATCAACTCATCCGAAAACCAAGCAGTGCTGTGCAATATGCAAACTTACAACTTCTGCTGGTGGAGGAAGAACTCACCCTGATGGCCTGCCCTGAGCTGTATAAACCAATCCAGATGCCTTCTGGAAGTTACTGCCCCAAAAACCCACTCAGAAAAGCTCAGTAAAACACACTCAGATTTCCAGGTACAGCTGCCCTAAAATACAGCCACCAGCTGCAGTGTTTAAGACAGTCTCTATCAGGCAGGAACGCCCCTAAGATGCAGCTCTGGCAGAGGAGGATGCATCATCACAGCTCACTGTGCACCAGGCAGCCCCAGCTCCAGAAACCCAGTAGCTTGGTGGCCACAGGGACCCCAGATCCCTACCCACCATCCCTACAGCTTTTCACATTCAATACAGGCAGCGCTGGGAGCCACCAACTCACACACACACTGCACATGTGAACCCTGTAGGCATTCCCAATTTTTGTCCATATTTGATGTGCTTTTCAGCGTGAAAACATAAGTGCTACACTTATTCCTTAAAAAAAGCACTAAAACATTTACGGTGGCTACAAAACACGTCCTCTCATTGGGATGCGTGGTTGTTTTTTTTCCTTACAGTTTATTGTTAAATAAAGCTCATCTAAAATTTACTGGAGTATAATTCTTCAGCTGCATTTACTGCATGTTTCACTGCTTTGGTCGGTACCCGACACATCAGTAAATAACAGGAGTAAAATATTAACGCTGGTTATCGATTACGCCTCAATTGATCCCATCTCCTGAACACACATTCTGCATCTTGGTTAAGGAAAGGTAAAACTGCATCTTTTGGGAAGCAAGACCAAATTCCAGCCACGCTTCAAACCCCAGAGATCTGCACGCAGAACAGGAGACAGCTCTCTGGTTTTTAAATGTTTCTGTCTTCCCTATGGAGCTGGAGTCCTTTAGAATATATAACCCCCATGAAAAATGTCAGGCGGGATAATTTACTTTCGGTTCCAGTTTTTATGTGTTTGAAATCAGTTTGCTGATTTAGCAACTGCTACGGAGGCTTTCTCACACGGTTCAGCACTCGTTCAGCAATCTGCACAGCAAGTTACATCTGCAAACAAAGAATAAATACTTATCTTCTTCATCTGTTTGTATGCTGCAAGCTTAGCATTGACTATTCAAATCTGAGTAACGGGCTGAAGTTCTCAAAAGTGAACAAGATTATTTTAAAAACCTCCCAGCTCTGCTCACGTGCAGGAACTTTCCCCCAAGCTTTTACTTGAACCAGGCTAACTAAGGGCTTTGGATCGAATGCAAACATCAGGTCCCACTGTGCAGAATAGAGATGCACAGAGACGGTTTCTTTCTTCCTCCCTCCAGCACAGGGCAAAGCCCAGTGCCCCCTGGAGCTGTCACCTGGGTCTCACCACAGCATCCATGGGCGCTTACCAAAAGAAAGCAGCCTGATCTGTTAGTAAAACTGATTTTTAAAAAAATCCAAAGTAACACAACAAAATACATAAGCAAAAAGAGAACACACACATGAACATTGAATCATATGAGTTGGAAAGGATCCCTAAAGGACATCTGGTCCAACTCCCCTGCAATCCACCAAGCGCTCAAAGTCCCATCCAGCCTTGAATGTCTCCAGGGATGGGAAGCCCATCACCTCTCTCTGGGCAACCTGTGCCAGTGCCTCACTGCCTCTATTGTAAAAACCTTCTTCCTTCTATCCAATCTAAATCTCCCCTCTATTAGTTCAAAGCCATTTCCCTTGCCCTGTTTCCACAGACCCTGCTGAGGATTCTACCCCCTTCCCTCTCATAACCCCACTGTAGATCCTGACAGGAGGCTCTCAGATCTCCCCAGAGCCTTCCCCTCTCCACACTGAACAGGCCCAGCTCTCTCAGCCTGTCCTCGCAGGGGAAGCATTCCATCCCTTAAACATCTTACTCCCTACTGCTTACAGCAGGTCTATGCTTTCTAATAACCTAAATCTGCTAATACCTTGGCAGCTCCATCAGCAGCAAATGTAATCCTACATTTAACAAAATACAAACTACACATAAAAGCCATTAGCCCCGTCCCTCCTCGCCACCCTCCCGTCCATGTCCTCCACTGCTCCCTTTGATGGATGCTTCTGTTGATCTCTCTGGGTTTCCTCCCCTACGCAGGCATCTGGGCCCAGCCAACCATACACTTCCAAAAGCTGCTCTTGTGGCCTTTGCTAGTTCTTCAATTCCTTTTTGCATGAAAAGCTGCACTGACAGCTGCTCGATGCTCCAGATGGAGGTTTTCAAAGTGGAACACAACAACACTCTGGGACCGGGGCAGGGAATATGCTGACTGCTCCCAACCATCCCCAGCACTCCTCCGCTTCCTGCATCCCCACAGCCTGGGTAATTATTAACCACTCGCTGCACTGACATCTTCATATTAGCAGAAAGCCTGGAGAATGAGAATAAACAGCAAAAATAGACAAGATGAAATGGGAACAATTTGCTTCCAAAGAGAAAAAGAGCTCTTCACAAAGCTTCAGAGAGCTTTCCACCAAGAGCTCAGCTGCTGCTTTGCCACAAGCCTGTGCTTCAGGCTGCAACAAAATAGCCCTGAATTGGGGATCACACTGAGCACACACTGGGCAGCCTGCAAACAACACACTGGTCCCCACCAGCCATGCAGAGGGTTGGAAATGTTATTTCTGCTTCACCACCCATGCACAGGCACTGCCCATGCCTTGGTTTTCATGCAAGTCAGGCCTTACTGTGCAGTGGCAGCAGGACCACAGCTCCTCCATCAGCTCCCAGTGCTCTGTGCTTAGGCGTGGGTAGCCCAGCACAGCTGGAACTTCTGGACAGGGCTCAGACACAGAGGGAGCACATTCAGGCTCAATTTAATGGCTCTGGCTTTCTCTCAGCCACTCTTCAGAGATGCATATATGAGCAAGCTCCAACACACCATCACCTGAAAGTAGTCTGGCTTGTTTTTAAACCCTTTTGAACACCAGGATCAGTATCACGAGCTCCAACAGAAGCTCAGTAGCAGGTGAGCATTTGTGTGATTAAAACTGAGGAAGATCCTCATTTGGAGTCACTGCATCCTGCGCTCCAGCTCCTGGATACAGAATGTTTAACCTGCAATCAAAACCTCCCTCAAACAGAAGAGCAGAGAATAAATATTAAGGAAGGAACAAACAAACAAGATCTGTTTTCAAATTTGGAGACGACTTCCTTTTCAGTTACATTTTTCTTCAAGCAGAGAAACGTTTCTGAAGCTTAACCACCAAAATGTCATCCAAGAAGAAGTGATTATTTACCCAGAGTTGAATAGAAAAGAATAGAGCTGAACGGAAAAGAGCAGAGCTAACTATAAGAAAGCCACATATTCAGATCACACCTCTGCCCATACAGGTGTGTCTTACGCCTCTTCTCCTCCAAGATACCAAACACAATTCTGCCTCCAGATGGGTATCAGTTAAAATGTCATGTTAATCAGGGTTTCACGAATCACCCAAATCCCATAGCAACATCCAGCTATCTGCAGTCGATGTCCTTGAAAGGGAAATGTTTTCAGGGTCGTTCCAAGCGCAAAACTGGAAGGAAAGGAAAGAGCTGGGAGCAGGCAGAGATAATCAGAAATAAATGCTTTCCTGAGGAAAACAACTTGCTTAATTTTAAAAGATTAAAGATGGACATTTTTCTGTACCTGAATCACAGTGTACAAATTATCAATCTTAGAAAAGCCAGATATATTGCCCTGATAGTACATCCTGAACAACGAGCAGTTGAGTTTAGTGCAGCAAACCAGACACTGTGGGGTAGCATAGCACTGACATTAACACGGCTGAAATACCTCAACCTTGTCCCAAATCCATCAGTCAATCACAGATTCAGGTTTCAAGCCCAATCCAGTCATACAAGCAGGCCCAGCTCCTCTTCAGCCACCCCTGACAGATATTTGCATAAGCTGCTTTGTAGAGGGTCCAAGGAAATTTCTTTAATGTGTAATGAGAACTGTGCTGTAATTTAAGCAAGTTTTTGCTCCATTCCTGGAAAGCACAGGGAAGAAAAAAAATCTCTTCCCTCCACAGAAATTGCTCTGTATTTGAAAATTCCAATCTTGCTTCAGTCTTTCCACCTTTATGTTAGAGACCCCTCAAAGCCCACGTAGCCCAGCAGCCTGTCTGCAACACAGCGCAGCAGCGAGTAGCAAGAGAAGAAGTTCAGCACTAGACGAATACACAGCCATACTTCACTGGAAGACACAACTTTCTAAACTTCAGCAGTTTTTGGCTGGAGGGCTTCCTCGGCCAAAGAGCATTTCTCATATTTATTGCTTAACAACAGATTTTTTCCTTCACGAACTTGCCCGGTCATGAAGGAGCAGCAGAACAGCACAATTGTTTGCTCCTGCTCCAGCGTGATACTGCCCTTCACTGCCTCCTCTTGCAGAGCAAGGAGCCCTAAACCAGCTGAACGTTCCTTGCACAGAAACCCTTTCACAGCTTGGGTCACCATCACTTCCCCTTTTCTATGCCTTTCCAGCTCAATCGCGTCTTTCTGTTAGCACAGACAACAACCAGAACTGCACACAGTGTACCTAAAACTGATAGAAATATTTTCAATTTCACTTCCTTCTGCCCGGCTTAACAATTCTTAGGATTTCATTTGCTATTTGTGACCACTGACATCTTCACAGAACTACTGCCATAACCCCAAGAGCTCATTCACACGACACGACGGCCAGATCACATAAACAGACATAAAATTATGACTTTCCTTCAGATGCATTTTTAGCACATTTATCTCCCATCCAATTTTATCTGGCATTCCATCACTTTGTTATTCAGTACCACAAAGGTACTGGAGATCTCACTGTGGCCTACTGGTATTCAAAGGGAGCTTAGAAGCAGGAGGCGACTGACATTTTACAGTTCGATTGTGATAGGGCACGGGGGAATGGCTTTAAACCAAAAGATTTAACTAAAAGATTCAGGTTAGATGCTAGGCAGTAATTTTTCACTCAGAATGTGGTGAGGTGCTGGCACAGGCTGCCCAGATTGCTGTGGATGCCCCATCTCTGAAGGTGCTCAAGGCCAGGCTGCATTGGATCCCGGGCAGTTTGATCTGGTGGTTGGCAATCCTGCCCATAGAAGGGGCTTGGGAAGTGGATAATCTTTAAGGTCATCTCCAACCTAAGCCATTCTATCATTCTAAGAGGGTCCTTAATCCTTTGCTGCTGTCCTTCATGTGTGCTCCCAGTGACTGAGCTTCTTGCACTTGGGCCTCTTGCTTCTCACCTCCCTGTGCAAACTGACCACAGACGCCTGCTCTCCTCTTCCCCGCTCTATTTGCTCAAGGGTCAGAGGAAACACATTCATATGGGCAGTTTATTTTGGTTGAGAATCCATTCGGGAACTTTATCAAACGCCATTTCTAAATGCAAGTGGATGACATCAACCCAACCTCTCTTGCCCACATGCCCAGTGCTCCCCCTCCAAGAGCTCCAGCAGGTTTTAGATTTGTGATTCCTCTCTTTAACAACTGTGGCTGTCTCTTCCCCCAGAATATCATATCTAATCACACGTCCTCAGTTCTTTGGAATGGTTTCTATTCAATTGCCTGGCACAGACACCAGGCGCATTGCTAACAACCAACATAATTACTTGGTAGATTATCACAGCTCTCATGAAGTACAACGCAGTGGGCACAGCAGCTATAATAAAACTTACTGTCCCTCATATGGGCATGCTTGTGAGAGCCAAGATAATTTCCAGATGCCTCACTATCACAAGACACAAAGTTAGAGATAATGACCACTTTAGCTACCGCTGTAACTTCTCTTTGTTTGACTAAAAAAAGAATATAGAAGGAAAGATGTGATAAGCTTATTTCTCCGGGGAAAGGACTGAAGGGGACACAACTGATAGAGCAGCCTGCACTCAGCAAGCATCTCGGCTGGGGGAAAGAAGGCAGGCTGCAGGCAGAAAGCAGCACGTAGGCAGCTTTGCTGACAGAAAGAACGGTTGATTTAAAGAGGATTAATGGAGAGTCATCTGACCTCCAGGCTTTCCAAAATGCTGTCACGTAGCAGCATTACGAAACAATTCTGTTCTGGGGGATGCAGAAGAGGAAGCACTTGCGATAAACCATCCTTTTAACAACACACCAAGACACACTCCATTTGTTTCCCCACAGTTATGCACTCAAATGACATTCTGTGAATCTCAGAAACAGTGGAACTTGACCAAAAATCATTCAAAAACAATCAGAGCATCTATTTCAACACACTGTGCAGCATTCATCAGTTAACATTGTTGGACTTCATCTCCAAATTGAAGCATAAAAAGTTAGTGTGATTACTACATCATATTTAACAGGCACATATAATTTCATACATCAGAGGAGTCAGAGCATATTGGAAATCACACAGTGGGAAGTTCACTTCTTAAATTCAAAGTCCGAGCTGTCCTGCAACATTCCATTTTGCCATAAAAACATCTAAGTCAGACCTCAACAGAGACCTGCATGACCAGCACCCCATCTGACTGTGACTGACTGCAAGTGCTTGGAGGAGACTACAAGATCAAAGCAAACATATTGGAGATACTTCAGAATATTCTCCCAGCCTGCAATGACTTTTACTCTACAACTTGCTAAGCTTGCAATCTGCATTTGTGTTCTGGATAATTTTTGGTGTATTTCTTCTTCAAAGAACGTATCCAACAGATTCTGAGCTTGCTTATGCTACACATATCCCCAGTGCTCCATGGGAAGGACTGCACACTTGGTATGAAGCAGCAGCTCCTCTTGCCTGCCCCTATGCGATGAAGCCCAACCAGCTCCTTATCCTTGCAGTGGAAGGGAGTGATCCAGTTTTTCTCCGTACCTTTATTCCCCTGCCACATTCCTTTGAACTCTTGAGCAAATATCTGCTACCTTTCATTCTGTCAGTTGATCTGGAACCCCAACTACCCACACATCAAACTAAAAATCCAAAAAGTTAACAATTCTGAGTGAATACAGGCACAAAACAGTGACACAGAGAGTTTTCTTACTGTCCTACCTGACCCAACTCTTCCTTTCACTTCTTGCTCATCAACTGGTTTAATAAACTCTCTGGTATCTTTCTTTCACCTCTATGACTGTAAAATAAAAAAAAAAGCTACTTCCTATGCCTCCATCACATCTTCTCCTTGTGTCAGCATGCTAATATTCAGATTCATCTCTCACATCTACATTAACAGCTCTTTTATTTATGCCCCAGTGCCCCTCTGGGTGCTTCTCTGTACCCCCTCCCATCTCTATGCCAGCAAACACCATGTACATTTCCTTCCTATCACCTGCCTTCCTCCTCAGCCAGCCTCCCACACCCAGTCTGTTCTTGCACCAAAACTTGCACTCTGTTCCTTCTCTCACTTCACAGGTTTCAAACCCTTCATATTCCTTCCCCCATCAGGCATTTCAAAGACTAACTCAGTGAAAGAAGACAAGTTCTGGCTTCTCACACCCTCCTTTCCCTGTGAATACCTAACTGGTATTTTTCTCGCTGCAGCCATTACAGATGCTTTCAGCCTGCTGTCTCTGTCCCCTCCAGAGGCTGTTACAATTTCCTCCTCTTCTCATTCTCCCCTCTGTAAACCCTATCCTTTGATGCCTTCCCTTCCAAAAGCAAGAACACTTACTTTGTTTTCAGCACACCGCCTCTCTGGGACACCTGCTTACTTTGTGTTAGAAAGAGCACCTGGCATGCTGTGGGCATAAACAGACAAGCAATTGTAGGTTGACACAGAGCACCAACAGGGAGGCTGCCCTGAGACGGGATGCAGTGAGAGAGCTGAAAAATAAAGGATGTGAGAAGTTGCTTCCCATTGCAATGGCCGCCACAAACCTCACCTTCTGACACCAGGCAGACCTTCGGTGTGCTACCAGCTGGTGCAGCTGGCTGTGGAGAGCTGTCATCTCCCCAGACAACCTGTCGATTTGTGCAGTCATGCTTTCAGCCCAGGGGCAGCACGTGGCTCTCTCCTGCAGCTTGCTGGTCTGCACAGGAGCGTCCTGCTCCGCGCACATGCTTCCCTCTTCAGCCATGTTATCTAACACAGTTTCCTGAAAGAAAAAACAACAGAAGTTTCTTTTTGGCAGGTGCTAAAATGATTCCCTCCTCCTTCTTCCCAGTAGCCCATGGCTAGGAATGTACTGCTGCTGTCACAGGGTACAGTTCTGCAATTCCACAGCTATTTTAAGAGAACCTCTTTGGTTCACTCTAATATAAGTTAATGGAAGACTTACACTGCTACCTTAGCTCATTTCAGAAAGCACTGCATGCTGTGAGCTGCTCCCCACTGCTATTACTAAAGCATAAAGTCACACTCTGGGACAATGATAATCAATACTGCAGAAGCACTATGTAAGACCTTTCCCCTTCAATTCTGCTTGCATGGCTGACTGTGACAAAGTGATGACCAGGACAAGAGCTGTGCTTACACTGCCCATCGGCTGTGGGACACACACCCTATCTGTGCCCACATCCAGCTCTCCAGGCCAAGGAACTCCATGAGATCCCTGCTGCAGGCTGACCATCTCCGTCAGTTCTGTTTGGCACTGACCATTCCACTGGCTATCCAATGATTTGTGCAGCTGCCTTCAGAAATAGCAATCATTATTTGATACTCAAAAAAAAACGAATAAGATCAGAGTCCTTGAAACATACGTACCTGTACAATTCAGTGCATAAATTACAAAGAAACAGTCTTCATGCCAAAACAGGATAAACTAAGAGATCCAGCCCTCTTCACTCAAGGTATTAAATATTTATTGCCATTTTGTTATCAAGAAAACATCAAACTGGAGAGATCATAATCTCCTTCAAGGACATGAGTAGCATTCAAAATTACCTTTCAAAACTGGAGAAGCAATCTGAAAACAGCAAGAGCACATTCAGCAGTCAAGCAGCATGGCCAACGTGTGGGCAAGGCAAAAACATAGGTGTAATTACTGTCTCAGCAGCAGCACTGCTGGTAGAGATGCCGTAAAATCACCCGTCACCAATGTCACCCTGATAAATGCAAGCACCAGCTTAGAAAGCATAAACACAAGTCTCTGTGATAGAAGAGAGCTGACCGTAACGCTGATGTACGGGTGAGGCACCTGAAGTTAAACACAGACAAATGGGATAGAAAATCCCATACTGGAGCAGCAACAGCCATCAGAAGTTGAAGGAATGGTCTACAAGGAGGCATTATAAGAGCCAATTTTGTTTGGCCTAGAAACAGGGACTGGGAAAGAAGTGACATGCTAACAGCCTTCACTTTAATAGAAGGTTGCTACAGACAGGATGGGAATAATTTTTCTCTCTCGCTGTCTTTTTTCTATGCAGGTAGGTATAAAACTTTGGCTTTCTTCATAGCAAGAGGTTTTTAGGCTGATATGAGGAAAAAAACTTGCAAGAGAGCCAAGAATGGCACAAGACACCCTGAAAACCCTCCTTTCTGAGCCAGCAGCAGCTCTGCAAGATGTCACCAATCACTGACAGCCTAACGGTCTGCACAGCAGTAACACTAAGCTTTTTTTGTTTTGTTTTTTTTCCTTTTAAATTTGAATTTCATTAAACGAGAACATTTTAGAGCAAAATGACTGCAGCTACTCCTGTTGTGTGGCCTAAGACCACTGCTCTGCTTTGTTGTAAATGCCTCATCTCAGAGCCAGCATCCTCACCCTTGCCAGTCTGGGTGTTGCAGCACAGCCCAGCAGCAAGAGCAGCAGCTGAGTGCTCCCATACAACCATGGGGCAATAATGAAGCCCCCGCTGCCTTCATGGAGTCAGAGCGGCACATCCCCATAAGCATCACAAGTTGCCTTTTCTACAACTAAAAACAACCTATTCCAGTTAGTAAGGAAGCATCATTAACAACAAACTCTATAAAACTGGTTAGCACCTATATTTAGCAGAAACGTTTGCTTCGTCAACTCTGAAAAGTTGTGGGCTTTTTGTTGTCTGGCTTGTTTTAAATAATAATGTTAAAATCATCTGACAACCCAGAACTAAGACAGGATGGAAGAAAATCCTCTTGACAGCAGACACTCAAAGATGGAAGGCTGCAGAGTAGCCGTGCCCATCAGTATAAGAGCATTCAGTAATCAACACAGGGAAGCTTCATCAGGAATATGTTACTAAAACTCCCTGCAACCACCAGGAGGGCAGTAATTCCGCGAGAATCATTCTAACCATCAGATCAACAAGAGAAAATATGGGTAAAAATGGAAAGAGGAAACTTCTATATCTTCAAAGAACATCTCATCCTCATACAACCTGCAGTACATGGGAAAACCATCATCATCCTGCTGAACAAAGACACTGCCACATTCAGCTCTTATTAAATAAAGACGTGCTGGCTGGGGTTTTTTTGCAAGTATTTATTTAGGATTGAACTCTAGAAAGCATACAAGCACTAACCAGTACTACCCACACCGTAATGTGGTTGAGGTGGCTACACCAAAATGCCATAGCACTTGCCCTTACATTTTGCCAGCAGGACTTCGGAGACAGGTTTATCCTAGAGCTGGAGCTTCCCAATTATAAGATGGTAGAGGAGTAAATCAAAAGCCATCACATAACTGATGGCAATTCAAATGGCTCTGCACTGCGAGTATTCTTCAAGACAGGTGAGGTAATTTTACACTCCTCTGCCTGGTTTTTAGCGTAGAACGACGCATGTGGGCAATTAATAGTCAGCTCACTGATTCCCAAAATTTTGTAAACTCATAGAGCTAATGAAGTGCTCTGAAGAATTATTCTCAGCAACTGTAAATGGACAGAAGTTGTAGAGAGAAGTGAGATGGATGCTGCCGTTTACACTCACTTGAGAAATCCGAAGACGCACACAGAAAGGCTTATTGATTTTCTTATGATCATTCAACACAGTTCAAGGGGAAATTGCCAATTTCAACACACTATTTGGCTGGGAAAAAAATGAAGTTGTTTTCAGTATCAGCTGCTTGCAAATTTAGTTGCTCTCAAGTCTGCAATAAAGCTTAGAGTCCCTCTTCTGAAAACCCATTTAATTTTAACAAAATGTATGACTGCTATGTTTAAAAACATTAAAGAGATGAAGATCAAGCATTTTCATTTGTATTAACTTTATGGAGCTCTTCTACTCTGCCCTGCAATTCCTCAGCTTAGCTGGTAAGACTCACAGCCTTACTGAAGAAAACTGAGGGATGAAGAAGAACTAAGAACGCATTCCTCTCTTTACCAAACCCTTTTTTCCTTCTCTCAAGTGCTGTTTAACAGATGTCTCACAGCATTTTTGTGGAAAGGAGGCTCTGTAAGTGGTCAGCTATCGCTTAGAGTTAAGAAAGCTGCATCCTTTAAAATTACTTTAATTACCATCCACTGCCAGTAAACCGCTTCCAGTTGCTTCCACTCCAGAAAGGCTTCTAGCTGCATGGTTTCCAACTCCAGATGCTGTAACAGCTGCAAGAAAGGAAACAAAGGAAAGAAAATCAGGTAACAGCACTCATTTGTGAACTAAATGAAACGTGCACTGGGTATGCATTACAAAAACAGAACTCCATGAGGAGTTAACGATGCGTGGGACAACACTGTGTCATTGTACAGGACTACTGTAAAACCAGCTGTGGAAATACAATGTGAACACAAATGGTGATACACTAAGATCTAGATGCACGCCCATCTTCAAGTCTTCTGTGCTTCTTGACTACCAATATCAGCTGTTTCTCCAGCAACATTTTTTCCTCTGCCTAACAGTATTCTGTTCTTCTATTCACTCATACTTACCAAATCTGCAAGGCTTAATCAGGCCATGTACAGCCTTGTCCCAGCTAAAATTTATACAGTTAGTCCTTTAGCAGAACTCCTCATATGCAATAGTAACACCAACCTGACACCGACAGCAAGGTTTTGAAAAGACACATGTACCTCTATGATGTCTCAAACAGGATGAAATCAGTAACAGCTATACCTGCTTCCTACAGACAACTAATCTGCCAGCTTTGTTGGGGTTAATTACTATTAATTACCGTCCATATGTCATGTAATTGAAGTAACCGTAAAGCATCACTTGGCTTGGCAATTTTACTCTGCAGATACAACTTGAAGGTAAAGAAATTAGGGAAGGGAATGCACTCCCAAAAATAACTGCTGGAAATTATGAGCAGTTTGCTCTAAAAAAAACCTGCTGATCCAAAATACAATTGCTACACATTTGTTTGCACAGCTGACACTTGGCATTACTGATTCTGCCAGTTCCAGGATCAGCTGCTTACACAGAAGGTGGAAGAACGGTCTCCTTTTCTCTGCATGGAGGTGTATCTGTAGCACAAACAGCTTAACTCATGGGATCTCATGCTGGCAATAAAACTTAGGTAAAAAGTTGATTAAACATTCAGGCAACAGCCAACGTTACCTGATTTTGAACTAGTTTTGTAATGCGGCCATGAGCTGCATGTGATTGCCATCCAAGAATGCCTTGTGACAGCTAGAGGAGTGAGGGCTGCAATAGGGAATTTCTCATTCTAAGACTTAGAGAAAAAATAAAAAAACTTTGGGAAAAAAAGAAAGTCATATGCATCTTTGCTTTTCCACTAGACCTAAAATGATGTGATTCTGCAACAACCAGTTGGAGCTAACAGACCTTAGAAGCAATCACAGCTTTCTGAGCAGTCTCAGATTCTATGGGCGTCCAGGATTTCTGCGTGTTTGTTTTCCAAGCTGTGCCATTAGTGATGCCACTCTCCAACTGGAAAGCATCCATCTGACTGTCACATCCTCACTAAGATGCTACAATCAGAAATACCAGGCCATGAATCTGTACAGGATCCAGCTGCCCTGCTTATCCTACAGGGCAGTTTTCAGCCCAGCTGGAACACTCTGTGACAGTGGTCGGTAGCCTGTGATATCCAACATTTCAGTACCTTCCTCTGGGACTACACGCTGCTCCTGGATGTCAATCATAGAATCAGAGAATCATAGAATGGTTTGAGTTGGAAGGGACCTTTAAGAACATCAAGTTCCAACGCCCTGCTCTAGGTAAGGACACCTCCCTCTAGACCAGGTTGCTCACAGCCCCATCCAGCCTGGCCTCCAATGCTTCCAGGGAGGGGGCATCCACAACCTCACTGGGCAATATCCTCTGCCATCCTTCAGGCGGGTCTCAGAAGTCTCAGCTGTCACTGAGGCACAGAGAATAAAGCAAAACACAACAAAAGCTAACACTGCACAAATATCCTCAAAGTACCTTAGCAAACAATACAAAAGCAAGCAATATTCAGGGTGGGAGCTCTAATGAACAGTATACCTGCATGCCGTTAGTTTAACCAGAAGGACAGACTCCACATGACCCAGCCTTTCTCTCACATACCACACTGAGCAAATGAACCAGTCACACTCCTTCCCCAGCTCTAACCATCACCAAAGCTTCTCGTGAGCCCTTATCATTCCTTATCAAAATCATGCATTTTGCAAATTTGAGGTCAACAGTATGCATTTTCTCAGCACCAATAACAGCTCGCCTGGAGATGCACTGATGAGCAGTTCCACCCCTGCTGCTCTGTATCCATCTCAAAATGCAAGACAAGTCCGTGCGCTGCAGCTAAAGCTGTCTCCTTGCTTTTATTGGCCTGAGGGCCCAGATGTTGCCATCCCTCCTAATGAAATTTAAAGACTAACATCTGCAGAAGAGCACTAATTTTGTCTCTTGAACAAAGGGAAGCAGTGAGTCAAAAGTGTGCCGCATGCGGTTGTCAAAACGATGCTTAGGGATAGTGTATGAAAATTGCCTTTCCTCCAAGCAAAATTAAGACACGGAATCCATTTCCTTTCTTCTGGAAGAAGTCATTGCTCTAACATACTTACACAGAGTGAAAAGGTAATGACAAATTCAAATTGCAAATATCTGTGGAGAAGTAATTCCACACTGAATGCTGAGAGCAAACACTGCGGTAGCAACTTCTCTATGCCATTGTATAGAAGCTCTCACTGGCACAAACGTAGTACAAGCAACAGCTTTCCTTGAGAGGCTAAACTGTACTAAGCTGGGATGGAAGGGAGCATGCTGCCAGGAAAGCTCCCAGCACTGCAGGAGAAAGCAAGCTGCATACAAACATTCTTTTGTAAGCAAACACCCAGCGTGCAGCCCAGCCCAAGGACCTCCAGAAACTTGGGGAACTTAAGCTGCAAACATCCGAGGTGGCAGCATCTTCTGGGTGGCTCTGGGTGCCCAACAATGGGCTGAAGTCCTCCATGGCAGTACGCACCCACGTATCTACCCTGCTCCACAGTCATCATTTAAACATATCTGTAATTATCTTTCTGCCGAGGTATTAATCTTTTTTCATTCTATTTACGAGCATATTGCTGAATTCATTGATGCCCGCAGACCGTTACAGAAATCAATATTTAATAATTTGCAGCATAATGCATCCTTTTCATGGGCCCAGCTCCAAAGAGCTCCCCACAACAGGCATTTAATCTGCAGTGCCCACAGACTGTAATTCATCCTGCACACCACTACAAGAAGAATTTTTAATCAAAAATTGCTCTGCCTAAATATTCCAAAAAACATCCCATTGTTAGACACACACACACACACACACCAAAGTAACGAGCTTTCAGCAATACATTCTGTTTCTTGGCTCAGAGATAAAATGCTGCTCATTCACTGCCTATTCATGCCTGACTGGAGACGAGAGACTTGCATTGGGCTCCAGACCACTGCCAGCATCTCTGAGGTGTGACTCGAGGCCCAGGACAAGAGCTGGAACATGCTTTGGAAGCACAGTATGAAAGCTTATATGGAGAGTGATATCAAAAGACTGATTCAGCTTTGGGCTCATTTAGAATGGATTTGGTTTTATTCAACTCAAATCTTGGAACTTTCAGTACTACTTCTGATATACCTGAGAACTGCAGGAAAGCAGGGAAGTTCCTTCTCAAGAATGCAAAGAAAGGGATAAACACTCATGGCAAAGGTGGACACTTCACATCGCCAAAGGTAAGCCATAAGTGGGACTAAGGCCTACAGAACCTATCCAAACACCAAATGAAATAAAAAGCATGGGCTGTTGGGTTTCAGATGGTGCACACTCCCTGAATTGCACATCACCAGGGCAAAGTTGTGGAAGCTCCTCACCAAAAAGCAGAGAAAATCCATATATCCTACCTATCTCAGGCTGGTAGAAAATAACATCATGGGTGGACACACTCAAGGGTCCAAAATTCAACTCCATGTTGTGATTTCTTCAGAAGCTAAGCTCCTTTAAAGCATTCCAATATACCCCTTGAAGGCTGAAACTAAAATAAATGGACCTGAAAACCAGAAAGTCACACTGCAGTACTGTGAAGTACAGGAGCTAAGGAGCAAAATCCAACAGACCAATAAGCAGCCTCTAGCCGCAGGGTAAATAAAGATCGACTCAAGTCAGTTCACAGGCAGAGAATTATTGCTGAGGACTGAGACAGAGCGGGAGAAACACCACAACCCAGCTATAACACAAGGTGGATGGATGACAGGGCAGATGAGAGCTTCTTCCACTGGCAGCTATGGACCCCATAGGGTCCCTGACCACAATGTTAACAGGGATAACAGGGACAGAGCTTCAAAAGCAGATACTTCTGCATATGCTCCCTACTGTACTAAGAGCAAACAAGATGTGGATCTTCTGAAAATAATACTTACAATTTAAAATAGAGCAGCTTTAGGTTGAGAGTGTTAATTCCAGATGCTTGGAAATGTGCAAAAAACTCCAAAAATACCTGACTTTTCCACTCACCAACACCGGTTCTATACCAGCACAGCCTGAACTTCAGTAGAGTTAGCTCCGTTTTACATCACTGAGAGAAGGGAATCAAACCACTAGTTAAAAACTTAAGTGACAAAGATCATCATTATAAACCGTAATTGCTATTTGTGGAGGGATTTAGAAAACATCTGTTTAAAATGAAACTGAAAGAAAATGGGATTTAAAGCAAACAAAGTGAGGCATTTGGCACATAAAAATTGTACTACAGCTTTCACATCAATAGGCAATGAGCTGGGCTGTGCTAACAATGACATTCATTTACAGGGAGCAGGTCAATGAATGGACCACTTTGCATTTTCTCCCTGAGGATATGGCATATATTGAAGCAGGGCAAAAATACCAGGAAAAAAATGGATTACAAGGCAAGTTTTACACTTCAGCAGCCAAGTTCAAGATGGATGAGAACAGAAAAGGTGGGCATTTTCTTCCCCAAAACTACTGTTGATTTCGGGCAAGTAACTTTGCAAACCAGAGGAGCCAAATTTTCAGGCAGTAATAAGTGCCCTTTGCTGAATGTAAGCTCAGTTGAAGCACATTTCAGTGGATACAAAAAAAAAAAAAATCACAATTCACATTAAGAAATCTCAGCCAGAGGATTTCACAGGACATGAAATTACATTGCAGCACTGCCTGGCAGCTGTTCATATTGTGCTGCTATCCAGTACCCCACAAAGCTGATATCAAAGAAAGACCATTACTCAACTGATTTTATTTAGACTGCTTCTGTACATAGAACAAAGCATCATCCATATTCAGCTTTTCCTTTTTTCCCCCTCCTGTACACTTGCCCATTTTCCTGTATATTAATAGACCACAAAAACACCTGCTGAAATAGAAACAAGTCATCTCTCAAACACTTTTTAAACTTATTTAAATCAGAACTGAATGTTACACTTCCAGTAATCCCCTTTCTGTATTATGCTTCCACACTGAATGTTAGCACACTGCTTTCTTTGTTAGTAACTACTACTAACTCTAGCAACAGAGTTCCTTTAGGTTTTGCCCTCCCCACTTTGTTATCCCATCCACCTTTACCACTAGTTTATTCTACCTATTTACTGTGTCCTTCCTCGAGATCCTTACCCTGCATTTGGCAGCAAGTTGATAAAAACACTATCCCTGCATAAAGCTGAAAAAATGCTTTTTATAAACCAGCTCATAGTGCCAAACACCCACTAAGCCAAGCGATTGGCTTTTTGCCTTCCCTTGAGCTTTCGTATCTTCTCTCCAAAAGAAAGAGCATGCAGCACGAGTTGAACACCATCAATGCTATACCCTCCTGCTGGGTATCCATACAAGATCATCTATTCTCAGCCACCACAGGCTTCAGATCCTAATGGCCAGGTAAACCTCTCAAGCTTCCTGTTCTCTCCCCATGTGCTCCCTGCAAGAATACAGCTGATGGTCTTGAAGGAATAGCCTTCCTGGTTCTGACCTTCCCACAAGCACCTGCCAATGTGCCTACTTACCCACAAGGAGCATGTAGTGCTGAACCCAGGGCTCGATGAGCCTGGAAAGCAGGATTCCCCCATTCCTGCTGTATGGGCACTCCCAGGGCCTTACCAGATGCATGTCGTGATGAGAACCAACTCAGAGAGCATCCACAGCAACATAAACCCAGCCTCTAAACACTAACAAAGAGAAACATCCTATATCATTTAGCTCTCAACCAAAGACAGGAGAAGAAACTTAAAGAAGAATGGCTTTCACCGCTGCAGACCCAGCAGCACACAGAATTATGGCAGGATGTCCATGCTAGTTTAACGGCGAATGAAAAAAATTATTCCATATGTGGATTAGCATAAGCTTATGAATACAGTTTCTCTCAGCCTTCTCTGACAAGCCATCACAGCCACCACGCACGCAGGTATTTTTCACACATCTTAATATATGCATTATTGACTGGAGAAACTACTAATTTAAAGTCTGCTCATCTCCCCTACGTCAACTCATTTCTCTTGCTCCTCTCTTAATACAGTCGTCTATATTAAGTGACAAACTTGTTTAAGAAGAAGCACAAATCTGAATCTGCTTGTAACAGCTGATTCTGTAACTTCTTCAGCTACTTGAACGAAACAAAGCAATCAGATTTTAGTTCAGCTTTCCAGTAACAGCCACTGCAGTACATGAACTGAAGTGCAGTTTGCTTCTCTAATTACCATTGGCATGCAGACTGCCATAGCTCTACCTTGCTTGGCTTTCCAAGTGGGTTAAGTATCTTTTGATGCAGTGGTAGTTTAGATTGAATCAGGAGAAAATAAAGCAGCCTCTTGGCATTAAGATGCCAGAGTCCCTGGCTGACCAGGCATTTACCTATCTGGGCCAACCGGGGTTCATGACAATGAGAAAAAGGGGCAGTATCAGCCATTTCTACAGTCTTCAGTACAGCCCTAAGGCTGAGCTCATCTGGATGTGGATGAGTACTGCCAGCTCAGTGCACAAGGTAACAGATCCAGCCACGGATCATAACGCCACTGTCATAGCTCTGGGGCACTTCAAGATCAACCCTCATAGTCCTTTTTGTGTCAGGAACTGGTAAATGCTTTCTGTTCTTGACGAAAACAACAGCAATGACTCCATAAGCATATTACAAAGTCGCTCTGCTCTCTCTAGTGGCTACTGTTAGCTTGAAGGCACAATTCAAGAAATGAGTTACAAGTTTTAAAGTGCCTCACCTTAACATTTTGTTTCCTGAGATTTGATTTGTTCCTTCAGGGCCCAGTATCTCAGTTAAGATCCTCTGGGCTGGACCAATGAGACCATTCCAAAATCCATCACCAAAGAACGACAGCAAGCAAGCAACTCTGAACCTAAGGCCTCCTTCCAAGGAAGCGTAAGAGACACCATGACAGAGTAGGCAGTGTGGCCAAGTCACACCATTCAATTCCTACTTCAGCACAGTGTTTCCAAGACACCTTCTTCTCCTATGGCAGAGGAGACTAAGATATTGCTGCTGCACCGTCCCGCAATTTATGGAGTCCGTGATGAACCACTGC
Organism: Coturnix japonica; assembly: GCF_054131305.1. NCBI lineage: Eukaryota > Metazoa > Chordata > Aves > Galliformes > Phasianidae > Coturnix > Coturnix japonica. Next base: position 11,305,636 of record NC_140673.1, read on the forward strand.
ATCGTTTTTCAAGGACCAAAGAACTCTACGTGCTTGGTCAATAAAATATACTAAGTAATAACTCATCCAAAAAAATGGGGATGGCAACTCCAGAACTGCAGCTCTATTAACTTCTTTTTTTTGGTACGGATAAGTTTAGCAGAAGGCAATATTAGTGACAAATAGCAGCCTGGGGAAATTTTCAGATCAAGGTAATAATGCCATGAGGTAGAATGATTTGCTTTAGTGTTGCTATATAATGCTTCCAGTTCTTCCAACGGGACACTAATTGTAGCCAGAGGCCACCTTGCTTAAAAAATACCTAAAGAAATATATCAGCACTAAAACTGTCTGGAGTAATAAAAAAATAAAGCGTCCTCCCCGAGAAGGGACACTGGGAAAGTGCAACTGGGTACAAAGCTCAACAACTGAATGATTCAAAGCAGCAAAGAAAGTCCCATGCTAGCAGGCACAACCACATCAGTGGGAAACAGTTCTCTCACCCCTACAAGGTGCTCAGGGCTCTGCCCAACAAGCTCTGAACATCTCCAGTCATGTATCTGTCTTCTCCAGGATCCAGCTAAAGAGTTTACCCCATCCTCATGGCAATTTCTCCCCCTCCACCTGGCCGCAACTCTCACCTTGTACCCACCACTGGCACCTTCCACCTCGTCACTCTGGTCGTTCATAAGACATTGAACAGTACTGGTCCTAAAGCACTGATGTCAGCCAGACACCAATTTGAGTGGTCCAAACTATTTCTCACTCCCTTATCCAGCCTTCTAAGCTGCCTCTAACTGACAACTACATGGATAGAAGGATTTTCCTTTAGCAATACCCAGAGAAACATTCTCCTTTCCCGTCTACCATCCTGAAAGCTCTTTAATTACACATCTCTGTCTCCTTCTGGGATGGGATACTTGACAATGCTTTGAAAGGGAACCACCACCAGGATCTGACAGGGCTGCAGAGGTGGGAAGTGTCTGTCCCAGAGCAGGCGGGACCACACCAGCCAGAGCAGCAGGCATCAAAGGAGCAGACAGACACCAACACTGCAGACAGCTGCAGGAAAGAGAAACAGAAAGGACTGGTTTGATCACACTTCTTCTTTGAGATATAAAGCAAAGATTAGCTCCTGCAGGTTTCTCTCTTTCTACAGCATGAGAAAGAGTCACTCCATATGTTTCTAGCCTCTCCATCCTCCCTAAATTAACTCTCCCACTGGTACACATCCATCCTCTCTCCTATTAGCAGTCCCAAACTTCCACACAGACCACCAGCTTCATCTTGACTGAGGATGCTCCTGGCCCACATTACAGACAGGAGCTGGAAGCCAAGTCCCACTTCTGGAGGTGGCAAAGCCCCCATCAGCAGCACAATAGGGGCAGCCTGGAAGGGAAAGAGACCACACGCAACATCCATATTTAAATTTTCTTTCCAAAATTTTCATTCCCTTCTAAAATGGACTAAAATCTGCCTTGGAAATACCAGTATACATTATCTTGCAAAAATGGATTGCCTTTGCCTCTGCGGTGCTTTGCTGGCTGGAGTGCCCTTTGCTTTCTTATAGAGGCTCAGGAACCCAACTACACGTAGATACTGTATAAAAGCAGCTTTGAAGCTACTTGACCTCCAATTTTTGCCAATTTTACATGTATGACAGGGGTTGCATCTACTCTGACTCATTTCTGCAAACAAATACCTATCTACCTTTTCCAGCAGGGTTTAGTAACTACAATAGCAAACCATGTTTTATGTATTAAATGTCAGCAAATGAACTGAACGCCAGTTGGCTACGGATTTTCAGGGGGAAAATAACACAGCAACCTACCCACCTCCTTCCGTACAGTGAGTCATTAGAATAAGGCAAGAATAAAATTCTTTGTTCTTTCCATGCAGCATGAGGTGGGCAGCACATGCTGTCACTGAGTTTCTTTGCTCTCTTAGCACTTATTCTTTCCTCGCAAGGAAATGTGAGAAGAAAAAATAATACCTGAATCACAGAGAGGTTTTGATTGTACATTAAATTATTTTCTCAGTAGCCTCTCTCCTAACTCTATGGGAAATACATGACAAGAACCAAGTCAGACCATTTGTAAGACACTATCCGCTGCAGCTCCGGTAATTGCAAGGTGAGATTTGCATGTACATAGCCAGAAGAAATAAAATACAACAGGTTTTTTTCCAATTCCTTTAACTTTCAAGATATCAAAATTCAAGCCAACAGAGCTTTCTCTAAGAAAAGGAACAACAAACAGTAAGCACTGTAGACTCTGAAGGTGATCAGGCAGTCCTCGCACACAAGGACCACTGAGCAAGAGGTATCTAGAAAGTAAATCTTTCAACCAACATACGCCATAGGGATTCAAAGCCAGCTCCTCCCCCACCCTGCAGCTTACACTGGTAAGTTGCATATTTCACCAGCAGAAAAAGTTGCACCTGAGGCCAGGGCAGGAGGTATGGGCTGGGGGCAGGAAGCCCCACTGATGCTCTCCCAAAGGTCCTCCTGACCCAGCTCAGTGTATAGCAGCACAGAACTGTATTTTGTCCAAGTCTGCAGGCGATCTGCCTATCAAATCCAACCTCATCACCTCCCATTCTCACTCAACCAACCACCATCAAAATAATTCGAAGTAAGATCTGCTCTTCCCTGCAATGTTAATGTCAGCCTCGATGTTAATTCTCACCAGTTTGACTTCCATGCATATGAAATGTCTTGAGTGGCTGGAACAATACCTCAAAACATTAAGTAATTTAACATGAAAAGAAGGCGTTGGCTCTGACTGACAGTGCTATTCAGAGTGCAGGGCAGAAAGTATGCCTTACACTTTTAATGCACAATCCACTAAAGTAACTGCTGAGGTTTAAAACAAGCATTGAAAATTAGAATGCTAGAACTCAAGCTACCTAAACAACGTTAATTTGATGCTCCTTTGGACATAACATCCAGCATTATGTGACCAAAATGCTTACCTCCCTCACCTGCCTCACTGAGGGCATAAAACAGCTGGTGATCACTCCATCAGTTACTCCTTCTCCTTTCTTTAAATTGCATATTATCCTGTCTATTCTTCAGAGGGAAAGCATGGATTTATTTACTATACATCACTCAAACCCCGTTCTGAAGACAGAATTTCTTATCTTCCACATAAACAAGTTATCTTTCCTAATGACCCATGTGAGATGAGACGATAGCACTGCGGTCGTTGTACAAATGGAAAATGAAAGCAAAGAGATGAAAGTGAAATGCTTCCATTTCTTTTGCTTACCTTGACTGAGACTTGTGAGACTCAATTTCCAGAGAATGCAGAAGTTATTACAAGCACTTCACAGCAACCTCTTCCCAATGCACCTCCATAACTTGCAGAGGCACTGCAGGAAGTTTGATTGAGTGAGTTCCTGCACCGCCATCACCACAGCACAGGGCTGATGAGTTCCAGCAAGAGAAGGAGGCAGTGGCCTCACGTTGCATTAACACTACTCAGCTGACCCAAGGAACCACTCTAACACAGCAGTGTGCTGCCAGGAGCCACTGCACCACCTGGGTTAAGCCTGACATCTCTAGAGGATACTGCCAGCAGTGACGAAACTCCTGATGGGCTCCACAGCAAAGGCCTACTAAGTTCAGAGCAACAACTCAACATTTCCATAACTCATAGCCTTGAGTATCCAACCAGGCACACATGCCATGAGAGATGGGTCATCAGCTACCTGCTATGTTTAAGTCACTCGCCTCATGGATCCTGGGAACTCGATGGCACAGAGGTACTGTGCCCTTCAGGATAAAGCTTCCCTCCTCTTCAGCAGTTCTCCTGCTCCAACCACTTCTTCACCTTCAGCAACAACCTTCTCTAAAGCTATGACTCAGATACAAGGCACTCCCCTCTCTAAATGATGAAATATTTCTGCGACAAAACACTGCAACAAACATGCTTGATATACTATTACTAGTGTTTCACTGCACCATCTTCTCCTCCTCTGTTTTTTTCCTTTTTAAGGACATTTTTGAAATGTCCCTCCTGCAGCATCCGAGCTACCCATTGATTAGCTGAAGTACCACAACCTCCAGGGGGACCAACACATTCCCTGGGTCCACCTTCTCTGTATTCTCAATGTTGGAATGGCTCCAGAAAAGCAAGCTGAAGACATGAAGAGAAGAAAACCTGAATACTTAAAAGGGCAAAGCACTTGCTGGCTTTATTCAAAGTGTGGTGGTGAGCGTAATTATGCAAATTCCAAAAGCTTGTCATCATTGACCTTTTCAAAACACGCGTGTCCATGAGTCTAACATACAATTCATTGGTGAACCCTGAAATGTATTAAAGGTCATCAGTTCTAGAACCATTTCTCATTACATCGTTAGAGAACGTAGTCGATGCATCTGGCAGGAATCATCACTGAAAACAAATTTGCTTTAAAAATAAAACAGGTAAAAACACCAATGCAATGGTTGGAAAAATGGGAAAAAAAAAAAAAAATCCCATACCTTGAAATAGGTCTGTAAAAAGAAAACTAATGTTCTCGCAATGGAATATCAGTCTATTTGTTCTGAAAACAGAACTCAGCAATGCCAGAGCTTAAAGAACCTGGTTCACCTGAAGCCCTGTGAGCAGACTGAGTGAACTGCCAGGAGCCACCGCTGATCCCAACTTAGTTCATTCTGACAGTGCATAGAGCAAGTCTAAATCTCACTGTGCGCGGATCCTTTGGGGCTTGGCTGTCTCTTCCGCCCTATTGCTTCAAGAATTATGTCACAGCCCTCTGTATTCCTTTGGGGAAGGTTGTTCTCTACCTTTCTGATCTCATTCACAGAAACACACTGACAATTGCTTCGTGCTAAAAGTCTTTCTGTGAAGAGCTCACGGAGAGCCTGGCACAACAATAAAACACCTCTGTGAAGGGTTCTGTACCGTTCAGGCTGCCAAGGAGAGATTCTAGACAGAATATGCACAGGAAAAGAAAAAACGCCTTATGTGCAAAACTAATCACAAACCAGTGTTGCAATTACTCCTGAAGTCTATGTCATGTTTTCTGTGCAGAGCTCACTTGAGAAAACTCGAGTACTTTTCCTTTCAAGAAACTGAAACATGATGACAAATAGGTGAAGGTGTCCTTAATTAGACCAGTAGTTAGAACATGAAATACAGACCTTGTTCAATGGCAGAGCTATGGCTCTAACCATGCTATGGATGTAATGAACATTAAAACAACAAAAAAAAAGGCTGAGTGGCTGGATCAAGCAGAATTAGTTGTCAGAGTATTGCAGAAGATAATGAATCTACAACAATTTATGCCAATGAAGGTAGCTCATCTTTGAATCTCGAGGTCTTCTCCCCTCAAATAAAACAAATGGTTTTCTCTGGGATTTGCATGCAGTCCAAGCCTGCACTTCCTGAATTCATCTCCTACCGGCAGCACCACAAATGACAGCACAGATCCTGCTTTTTCCTTTGGGATCTCTCGTCTTTCAGAAGGATGAGTTGGTTTGGCCACTTCTTTTACAACAAATGGAAGGACACCATAAGCTATCAGGTGGTCCCAAGGCAGTGTCTTTGAAATTCAAGCAAGGTATATACCCCCGTCAGCCCTACCATATAAAACTGTAGAGGGGCCAATTACAGCAAGCACTACATGGTAGCACAGGTCTGTGTCAAATCAGTGATGTGACACAGTGTCAAGCTCAGCAGCAGGGTTTTAACTGCTTATTTTCACCTAGTGCCTGCCTGCAGCATCTGTCATCACCAGAGCATTCCGCGGAGTCCCAAACAAGCGGAACAAGGACACCAAATACAGCCTGGCACACAGAGCTGGAATTATCATGCTGTAGTTATTCCATTTTCACCTGAGGCAGTCAGCAACTCGGGACCCATTTCTGGAGATAAAGCCATAGCACAGCCATTACTCAGTGACCAGTATTCCTAGGAGATAACTCGCTGCTCACCCTTGCACATATTCCAGGAGGTGGTGCTGTTACTCGGATGGAAGCAGGCTACAAGCTTGCGCACAGGGTTTGTGCATCCCAAGCACGGCCAATCTCACTGTCCAGCATGACTACACGGATAAAATACATCAGCAGATCGGGGGGATTTTATGCAAAGAAATGCACAAGCCCAGATACGCGTGCACACACAATGCAAACTGAAGGCATCATGCAGAGCAACTTGTAAATGCACATTCAGTATTTTTAACAACTCAATGCCTATCAGGCCCTAATCCTTCCAGCCCAAAAGTACCAGTTCTGAAAAGAACAGAAACTCTTCATTATTGTGCATGAATTCAAACTGTGCATTATTACAAACTGCTGTGTCACCCATCTGCAACAGCCATCTGGGACAGATGTTGTGAATAGGATCTGGCAGGAGATTTAGGGTCCACAGTCAACTCATCCTACAGCTGGATCATTTCCCTTCTGAATGTCCCAGCAGGAAATCATGCAGTACCATCTGACCAAAGGAAACCATACACACATGCACTGCGTGTCAGCTGCCTTCAGACCTTGAGCTTCAGTCACGCAAATAGCCCAGAAAGCAGATAAATGCTGTGCCAGTACCATCCTATCCCAGGCCACCCAATCTGCTGCTCAAGAGCTAAAGCTCACCTGATTGCTTTTATGGGCGTGGAATCGATCACGTGTAATGGAAGCAAAGCCAGACAAACTATTTGTTTGCTGGTCAATTTTTTACTTCCCTCCAGGGACCCCAGTTCCTTAGGCCAAAGAAACTCCCCTTAAAACAAGCCAGTTAGCAAGAAGTAGAAATATTTTTCATTAGATTTTGAAACAAATCAGCTATTCACAAGGAAGCCCTACAGTTTTCTCTGCAGATCAGTTTGGCAGACAGCCACATTATTTACTTGCTGTCACAGACAGCAAATTGATCCACTGGCATTTAAGGGTGCCTTTTTTACCCATTACTATTTCAATGACCTCCCCAGCACAGCCTGCACTGTACCAAGGACCTGAGTCCTGACTGCAGCTTTTAATCTTCACTAATCACAAAACCAGTAAGGCTGAATTTCACACATAAAGCAGTATAAAAGCAGGAACCAATGGAAGAGACTCCTTTGCTTCAGAGTTCATTGATCCCTATACATGCTCACAGTTTGATGAGAAAGTTAATTTAATGACTCTGAAGGGCAACATACATTTTTCAGGCTCAAGGTAAAACATCAGAGCTGGTGACACCGCAATGCAGAATTAAGGTAAATGGCCCTCATAAACAAGAACGGGATTACATTATTCTCACTGGTATGAAAGATTCCCCCATCTGTCCCACGTCATGCAGAGGTTAAGAGCAAGCAGGTGTATGCACATATCTATTGGAAATGGTACACCAGCTGAAATAACATCACCTGCCATTCCCCAACACAGTGCAGGAAGTGAGCACAGCATGACCCATGGCAGCACACACAGACATCACGGCCCAGCCAAGCTGCAGGGAGGTTGGAATTTCCATCACGTCTCGCTAAGGAAAAACGTAATTAAAACTATTACACTTGGAGCACTTCCAGCTCTATGAATCTGACAAAAGCTTTTATGATGATAAAAGAATAATAATGTCCAGTAAAATCCCTGTACATCACTAAAGAATTTTACTGTCAGAAATCCAAGGGAAAGAACGCTTAAACAAGCAAATGTGCAACTGCTATAGAAAAGAGGCAGTGAGACTCTTCCATTTCATAAACTGAAGTTTAACTTCCCAGCTCTGCATGCTGGCACACCTGCCATGTCAGAAGAAACATCTCTTGTTTTATTGCAGGTCAGAGCAACTTATCTGAAGATATTATGGATGGAAGTGTTCTCGTGGCTTCAATAAAACCAGCCCGATGTCCTTTCTGTGATGGCTCATTTTGACACTTCGATCCACTTTGCATTTCTACCCTTTGAAGGATGCCCAACACAAGAAGGAATTTACAACGCCATCCACCAGCTATGGGTGCATCACAGTAAGAAATGCTCATGCTTGCTCTTTTTATCGATCCATGAGGCGGGATATTATTTGAGGTGACATTAACAGAAATGTCACATTACTCAAAAGAGAAAAAGATAGTTCACAGTTTTTGGGAAAAAAACATTTGGCAGAACGCTGCCATCTGCACCAGTACTGGAAACTAAGCCATTCAAATATGCATAATTCACTTAATCTTATGAAGATATCTGAAAATTAGGCTTTTTACTATGTTTTCCAAAGAAGCATCACTTTGCATACTGAGTATTATACCCATCTGGAACGCTGGCACTTGCAGTACCCTCGCCTTTTCAAGTCCATGCCACCTTGTTATACGGGACTCATCACATATACCGAGCATCTGAGTTCTGGAAGCTGCTTTTGGGAAATAGGTGTAAGGAGGGACAAAAACCATGAAGACTGCTCAAACAATCCAGCACTGGAGCGGAAACATGTTAGGGATTACAGCTGCTGGAGATGCAGAAACTGGAGAGGGAGCCTGGTCATCCACAGCTGCAACTCTGCCTCTGTCCCTCAGTGATCATTTAAATGGAGTATACCTCATTTTATTTAGTTGTTGCTTAATCCTGGGAAAGGTAGAATGAAACCTTAACAGATTAGAACTAAGGTTTAGAGGGTAGCTTTGTTGCTTCTTGACTGCAGCACCCTGTTTGAAATAAACACAGATTCTTTCCATTTTACCCTGAGCCTCTGCTGAATAGCGCACCTGAAGCAGCCATCGTGAGTGTGACTCCAGGTATGAGAGCAACCTCTCAAATAGGATCATCTCGCACTTCCAGATTGATGATTCTGACCCAAGAAAGCAAACAGCATGCAAGGAAGACCTCTGAAATGATTAATTAGTAGTACTGCCAAACCTAAATGGGCTTTATATCAGCGTCATTATGCTATACTGTAAGAGATTAGTGATGATTTCAGGATAAGGCTTAGCAAAAAGGTAGTTGCAAAGTCCTTTCATACAGTGTAGAAGCTTCTCATTCCAGATCACCAGACCTTCCTGGATGTTTGCTAAGCTCAAGAGACTGTAAAGTATGGGCTTCAGAGGTCTGTGCTGCTATCTGTTCTGAGCTGCTGGGCAAACCTTAGGAAAGGGACTGTGAAGCAGAAATGAGAAAGCAATCTCAAGCTGACCTAACCACCTGCTCTACAACAGTTTTCCAGGAAAATGTTCTAAGCAGCTGAACCTAATCAAGAGGCTGGACGCAAACCATTCACCCAAGGAATTCTCAGTAATGAAAGATTAACGTGCCCTTTACTTTAGGGGGTTTGGACATGAGACAATCTCCCATCTTCTGATTTACTTTCCAGAATTACTTTCTGCGCAACATTTACAATACCCATTTCTACTCTTAAAGTAGCAGCAGGAAGAATATCTTCCTTGAGCAAACAGATTTGAACAGGCTGCAGGAAACTGCCAAATTCTGATCTCGTGAGGACCAAGCTTAAAATTTCAACATGATTTCAGTTACATACATGAAGAACTTCCACAAACTAAAATGTATTACATTGTATTAAAACAGGTGAATGGTACTACTTCAAACATTGAAATGTCTATGATAACAGAATATTTGAGAACAGCAAAAATATATACTTACAGGTAAACAATACACTAGGAAAAATTATGTTGCCTCGGGAGGTTCTGAAATAAAAACTATTTTGCTGTGTGAGTGACTGAGCACAGAGCAAGGTCACACAGAGAGTCATGGAATCTCCAACCCTGGAGGTACTCAGAAACCACCTGGATGTGCTCGTGGGCAGCTGGCTCCAGCTGACCCTGCTTAAACAGTGGGGTAGCACCAGGTGATCTCTCGAGGTCCACTTCCAACACAAACCATTTTCTAACTCCTAGGTTCTAAAACCTTTCAGAAAATAAGCCACACTACCAACCAAGAAGTAACCTGCTTGTACAATTTCTGGCAGTAACAAATCCAAGCATCAGATCTGCTTTGGTTCTCCTGGAGAGAGAAATCAGATCTCCTCCTATTACAACAGCCCACTCATGCAAGGTCAAATGTAGACACATCACCTAGGTGCCCCCAGCATGGTTACTGGCAGCAAGCAGCAGAACTCAGCCTGCTGCTCTATAACACATTTATTCTACAAGCCTTTTCTTCGCTGGTAATTTCATTCAGATCTCTCCCTACTGCTTGTCTACCAGCTTTTACAAAACCCAGACCAATACCTCTGTATCTCCTATGCTTATTCAAACAAGGGAAAAAATACTTGGTAGGTACAAGTTGTAAAGGAGGAGACAGACAGACAACTCTGCAATGTAAGCCTCTATTTCTGTTAGGAATGGTTAAAAAAAGAAATGTAGTCTTTTGCTGACCAACGTTTGTCTGAAGAATACTAAGTATCAAAGGATTACAGTACAAGCATTACCTGGTTGTAGTTCTCCGGATGTCTGATGAGATCTGTTTCTGTGACAGAAAAATGTCCAAGGGCCTGGTCCGTATGAGAGCCACTAGTGAATAAATGGATCTGGAATAGATTAAAGTAAAAGACATTTGTAATTGTAAGGACCAGATAATTAACATTGCCCTTAGCTGCCATCCAAGAGCTTGCACTGATGCAACAGTGACGTAAACCAGTGGTTACATGCCCATTGCAAACAGCAAGTCCAAATTAACTACGACCACCAATACAACAGAGCTTTGTAAAAGAGCCTACCAGAACCCACAGTCACACACCACGAAACGGACCATCCAGAACTGTTACCAGAAACACATGCAGGAATTGCTCCTGCTGCTACCGCAGTAAAGGTGAATGATTACTCTCTTTTTCACATCTCAGTCTTTTTCTGTACTCTGTACACAGCCGTATACATAACATGAGAGGAAAAAAGCATTATCATGGACAGCACAAGTCTTAACAGAGGTAAAGGATGCCCTCACAGAATAACTGCTGACTTCTTCCTTTAAAACAGAACACGCTACCAAGTTACGGCAAGTTTCTGTTCTGCTGCTATATATTCTTGGCTTTCTCTTACTGGGACCTTGTCCCAGCTGCACTGGTGATGGTATCATCAATTATTTGATGAAGAAGCTTCCCAACTTAGTCAAGGGAACAATAAAAAGCAATTCGTCCTATTCAGAGCTGATCCCTTTGTTACTGTAATAACTGCAGCTGCCAAACAAGATAGCAGCGCGCATTTGTCAGAGAATCGCTCATATTTCATTAATATTTCTGCCAGAAGACAGAGAATGTTTCCTGCTTTTCTTCCTTTATTCTAATATGAACTTTATCATACACTTGGGTATTGACAACTATTTTAAAGCTGACAGGCACTGGGCAATTATCAACCCTTCTCTGAAATTTCAGAATATTTTAGCATTCCTTTCCCCCAAACTCACTCCCAGTGACAACCATCTGTCACATGTGCAAAGCTATGCAAGTTTAAAAATATAAAAGCACCTCCCCACACAACGTCCTTCCTTTCAGCTCGCCATGGCTCTCCCGGCTCCACTCCCATGTAACCACAACAGCAAAACCTTTGGGCCACAAGCACCAGAACTGAATTTCAAGCCCTCTCCAAAGGTATGCTGCAGCCACGCTACCGGCTGGAGCTCAAAACAAATACTGTAAAGCTGTAGCAACAGAGGAATAAAGTGTTCCTCCGAGACCAGAATAGATGGATGCTGGCACAATCCAGCATGTGTATTTTTACAAGCTGTTATTGGAAAAAAAAAAAAAATCACATTCTGACTAAAGATGAAGCAGGGCTTAAAGAGAGAAGGAATACCAGGACAAAAGTTACAGGTGAACGGTGAGAGGCAGAGGGCATGTGTAGCTGATGCTGTATGGAACCAAACAAAGAGGAGGCAGGTCTGACTGAACCTTACACAACCTCCTCTGTCTGAGAGCACAGGCACAGCCTTCAATCCTGGGAAGCATCCAGGACTAACTCATAAATGCCCTTGAGTTCAGCAGTATCAACGGATCGATTCCTCTGAAAGAGAGGTGAAAAGGGGACTCGATCATAGCTTACATGCATTTGCACTGAGGAGATCTGTTGAGGTCTAAGGGCAGAGTCACATTAGGAAAACAAAGCCTTTCAGATGCTAAAATAACCCTCAAAACTACCAGTGTAGCCATTCACAGCAGATTCTTCATGCCAAGACTGAGAGGCATCCAACAACCACAGTTCAGCTCACTCATAAATTACTGATAATGAAGTCATCATCCACCATCAGTCTCTGCCCTCTGCTGTTCAGAACGTGGAGGTTTTGTCCACATCCCTTCACCCCAACACAGGATGCACAGATAGCACCAAGCTAACCCACTGTAACACAACTTATTTTATACTACTGATCTTTGAAGAGGCACAAGAACCCACTCCTTTCACAGGAGGTATTTCACAGTCCTGCTTTGCATTCGCAACTCCTGCTGTTACAATTCCCAAGAACATTATAGAACCATTATTGCCATTTTGCCACAATCTGATAAAACCACTTATATTCAAGTCTTCTTCTATTGTCCATAATTCCATTGAACATCATTTTATTCCTACTAAAATATGCCCACAGTCTACAATCAGATGCTTAACAAAATTCACCTCTGAATTCAGGCTAACCCTCTCCTATTTCATTTGTAATTTCTGTCCTAGTCTTTAGCAGAGGGAAGACAGCTGAAAATACCCACAGGAAATCCATCAGCTTTGCAGAAACTCTGCTATTTCTTTTTACATGCTGATTGTGGCATAATAGCATTTAACAGACCTGAGGAATAAAAAAGCCAATTTCAAACTGTTTTTCTGAAACTATGCAAGGCTTCTCCTTCACTTTTGTTGTGTTTTGTGTTTTTTTTTAAGGCCAAGTGGCAATTCAAGGCCTAACAAAAAACAGCTTCTCTCTCCTATGAATTCGAGGGGGATCAAAAGGCAGGCAGATAGATATTCCACTGGCACTTGAGAGGAAGAATAGAAGAGAAGGAACCAAGAGGCGTGCCTTAATATGGTAATGTATCCCTCATGCTTCCATGTATTTGAATGTCTATCAGGTAAATAAGTACTACTGAGAATTTGGAAGGAATTATGCTAGTATTGCTATATTATACTTTCAAAGCAGGCAAACCTGCCCATGTTGAAAAGCTATTATAATGTTATTCAACAGCTCACAGCCTCAGGCTGCAAAACTCCTCAGCAACAGAGAGGTTATGGTTTCCCTGAGGAAGTCTCCTTCCTACAGCAGGGCACGTAGGTGTCTGGAAGCTTTGCGTGCCTTGGGGAGCTGAAAGCACTGAAAAGCAGCTAGCAAGCTAGCAGAAGGGCTGGCAAAGCAGAGCAGCAGGCAGAGCACCTAACAAGCAGCTCACACCATGACTGGCTCCAGCTCCAGGAAGGCTTCACTCCCCAATGCTTCAAACTGCTCACTGCAGAACCTTGTACCATCCACCTTAAGCAGCTGCAGACAGGACAGATGACACAGGGCCCCCAGAGAACCCATACCACACAGAGGAGGATTTCAGCTATCATCTGTGTACTTTAGAGAATGAAACGCCATTTATTTTTGCCCATTTCACCTTGTATCTCCCTCCTACCACTCCTTTTCACTTTCTCCAGGCAATACAGCACTATTTCATTACGATGTGAGTCATCATTTGTAACCTGAAAGTACACGTCCCTGATCACCCAAGCAATTCGATATTCTATTTTTTCACAAAGTCACAGACAAAAAAGACCTCTGAAGGTCCTCAGTCCAGCCCCTTGCTCTAACAAGGACTACTGCCAACATGTATGTGTGTTCTGCAAGCCTCTAAGGATGGACATCATTCACTGCCTCTGCTGACCTGCTCCAACACTGCCTGCCATCCCAGAGAAGATTATTCTAACATATCAGAACCTGCCCAACTACAACCTGAAGCCCTTTTCCCTTTTGCCTTTTGCTACTACTGGGAACACACAACCCTCCCTGCATAACTACCTGTCAACAAGCCCAGCTCCCTCAGCTGCTTCTTGGTGGTCATGCCTTAACCAGCCCTTCACCCTCTTGGTAGCTTCTCGCAGGATCCCATGTACGATCCATGTTTCCAGAAGCAATACCCATGCTGATAAGACAGGATGGCAAAGCAGTCATTTCCTGAGTGGGAATATATTTTCCAAGTGTGATGCATTTTTCTCAGAAAGTCCCAAATAGAGAATATGGTATTTTCGAGATTGTGTGAGTCACAGAACAAAATACGTGGAAGTGTCACCACTACTTGGCAAAAGCTACAGCTCGTGATCAGAGTAAATAAGGCTGTTCCACAGTTGAGATACATAACCTGGTAAGTTATTAAACAGAGTAAGCAAGAACCATAATTATCATTTCATAGAGAAAGTCCTCTAGATCTGGCATTACAACTGAACAAGCTAACGCTTGTTAGCCTATTGCACGTTGTATTTGCTGTTTGTGTGAGGAAAGCAACAACTCACATATAGGTCATATCAGTAAGTTCAGTCTTCTAAGACAGAGCGGATTCATTTAAAAGTTTTAAAGCTAAGTTAATGCAGTAGCACAGACTCTCTGTAAGAGTCAGAAAATGCAAATAGTTGTTTATGCAGCTGTTCAACTGTACACAGTGTGTTTTGTGTGGCTATAAAAGTTAACATTAACATGGCACTGCAATGAAGTCCTTTCCAGTCACTTCTGCCTTTCAATTTTCTTGCTTTTAATTCAAACTAAAATATAAATCAGAGCACTGCACTTTATTATAGCTCTGAAGAGAACTCCCACAGTTGCACATACGTATTTGAGCACACATAATATCAGTGTGTGATCACAAATGGAGGAGCTGGGCTCCAATCAATCCTTAGATGTATGTATCTGTGATGGCAGTTGATGGCAGCCCTCTGCATATACCACAGAGCACAGTCTGAACGTAAGAATTATCAGCAGCACAGCTTACTGCTTTCAACCTAGTCCAGCAATGACTGTGAAGGCAGCAACGGCAGCATGGGGAAACTGGATGAACAGAGAAACATTCCCCCTCCTGCTTAGTCTTGCAGACTCTGAAAGCCACAGTCTAGGAAACTGCATAATAACTAGCCTGACTCAAGTTGTTTTCTGCCTGCACCAGTCTTAATGTGAATGAACATTTTTCCTCCAATTGCCAGAGGGGAAAAAAAAAAAGAGTCCAAGTTTATTTCAAAGTACAATCCCCATAGGAGGTCATCATCTTCCCTGTCAACACTTTAGTATGTTGCCCATTCAGCACCTCTCTTCACTTCACCCCAGACAGTGAGAGGATCTCTGTTCTCAAGGCCCCAGCTCTGACCTGCTCTTAATTCTACCTTGCTCTCATTAACTGCAAACTGAGGTATCGAGGCTGCCTAATGATTTGTTCCTGCCAAGTAGTAGATAAATCAGAGCACTGATGATGACTTACAGAATATTTGCCTCACCTACTATAAAAATCAGCGTACCTCAAATAGAGGTAGCTTATCAAGGGGAGAACACTTTATTTGAGTTTTACATCATTAAGTCACCTCTCCCAATAGCATTGCTGTCTGTAATCTCAGTGCAAAAGCCAAGGACTGCACCTGCACTTAAGGTGAATTGCTATCTTCCTTTGCAGCTCAGAAAAGCACATTCACAGTGGGCAATGAGAAGCAAAAGGTTATTTTAGATGCTGCACACACAGCACCTGATCTTTCCCCAGGGCTGTCAATCAGACATCTTCCCCGGCAATCAATTCATGTAAAGAACAAAATGTAACCTCATTATAGTTTTCAGCCTTGCTCTGTCACACACAGGATTAAAGCAAAGAAGGTATCTTCATTCAAAACCCTCTTGTTCTGATTCTGACGACCTGCTGATATGCTTTCTTCGAGGAGAAACTGCTCAAATCTGTTCTGAGTCTTGAAAAGATTATTTGTCAGGCCTCTGGGCACGATACCAAGTGGCTCCATGGAGAAGGAGAAGAAGGCAGGAGAGGTTAGGGAAAACACTACTGAATAACTTTCAGAACTATTTTTTTGTTTTACAATTTTTTATCATCTGTTATTTTTGTTAAAACTTGTCTCCAGAGTCACCACTGCTGTCAAGTTTGGGACTGCAGGTTGCATCCATCTTAAGCAGACACAGTGCTTCTCAGACATCTGCATTGGGATGGGCATACAAACACCATACACAAATGGGAATAGAACTAGAATCTCAGCCAGGTAGAGACTGAACATTTCCCAATTTAGAAGTTGTTTCTTGTATTTTTGTTCAGATGCTCCCTAGTACTTCAGAAAGGGAAACTGCATTTTATTTTGCTGCTATGACAGAATTTTGCTCAGAATTTTGAGTGCACATTTGTGATGAACTAACATTTGAGTCACTCCTTGTCTCTGGGAGCCAAATGCTCTGTCTTGCTTCTACCAGACATTTTCTAAGGCAAATGGAGACAGCCCACCTGGTTATGGAAGTGACTAATGTGCCAACCTGCGAGGGAGACTTTTATACAGCAATTACAACCTTATGAACACGGTACGTACTTCATTTTCTCATGGTTCTGCCTCATTTGGGAAAGGTGGGGGTATTATTATTTAGAGTAATTCACTTTTAACTATAGAAAATGCCAAACTAGCAAACAAGAATCACTTATACGTTCAGCACTAGCTGACAAGGCATTTAAATAATAAACAATGCCACAGTGGGTTAGAAGAACCATTTACCTTATGTAAAAGCTTGCAGTGCTCTTGGTGCTGAGCATGCAGACTCCGCCACTGGAACCTCAGCTTCCCATTTAACCACTGAAGGTATCGAACATCGACTCTGCCCTCCAGCCCATACTCAGGTGCTATCTCAGTTGTATCCCTCCCGCTGTGAGTCAGATCATCTTCACACTAAAAGCAGAAGAGAACACCAAGTTAAACAACTCCAACATTTTCAGATCACTCAGCAATGAACACAGGCTAAAGAGGTAAAAACTTCCCTAAAATTCAGTACTCTGGAATAAACACCAGCTTCACCGCTAAGATGCAATGGGCTTTCTTCCTCTCCAGTCTTTCATCTTCCATACCCAGGAAGACACAGAGTGATCCTGAGACATTAAGCATACTCTCTATTCAGATGGATGAACCACATTTTGCCTAGGTCCAGGAAGTCAGAGAACATAAGAAACAGATTTAGTTCCCGCAGTATCTTTCTGAAAGAGCTGCTGTACTAAGTGACCCAATTTTAGAAATCAATGCCTTATATAGGGACAAAACTACGGGCCTTTACTTACCCAGCTGTTCCCTTTTACCCACCTAGCATTTATCTTCTTGTAGAATGGGGATAAAGAAATAACCACCCAGCTGACACTGCTCGGGAGTCTGCAGGAACATTTTCAGCCTCTGTAACATGGGAGTGAACCTGAGGGGCAACCGTCCCATAAAGCCTTGTTTTGCCTTTTCTCTAGAGTAATTTGGAAGGGAGAATAAGAGCGTCCCCTCATCCAGCTTGTCCCATTTTCCTTCTGCAGTAGCAAATAAACAAGTAACAACACTTTCACCTTGTGGATGTAATTTTGCCTTGGCTAATTGCCTAACGTGAAACATTTCTGCTGTATCACCTCCCCAAGGAGCACAGAGGGAACCCCACCTTCCCCAGCCCCTTGGACAAAGATCCTTCGCATTTCCAAACAGGCCGCTCCGTTTTCAGCTAAGACTCTGCTAAGTGAATAAGGGAGGAAGGCATGGGTTGGTTTACCTCTGATGACAGTAACACCATTTAACAGGTGAGCTCTCAGCTTCATTCAGTCTACAGAAAGTACACACAGTGAACACAACCTGTAAATCCAAATGTTGACTACAGGGTGTTATAAGAAGTAGAAATAGCACAGACCTGCAAAGGCCTGCTAAGGGGCTTCAGGACTGGTGATGTCCAGCTAAGGAAGCATGACCCAGCTGTTGGATTCTCAAGACCTTTCTTTAAAGTAGAAATTTCAAGTCTACTTGAAACATGACTGTTTTCAAGAAAACAGTAGAGCAGATATTTGTACCCATAGACCTCAGTGGTATTTAAACATATGTGCTCCCCTGCTTCACAGACATCCGCATTCAATAAAATCTCCTACAAATTCAGTTGGCAGGCAAAGCTTGAATATAATTCCAGTTTGATTCCTAAACTAAAAATGCAAACTGCAAAAATGCAAAATGAAGAGAGCTTAATTAATCTTGCTTTAAATGCAGATTTCAGCAGATGTGCATCTGTAACAATGATCAAACAACCCCCTAATGCTTGCTTTGACCTATTGCCTCGGTTGACAGTGCCTCTAATACAATGAGTGTTCCCATTATTTATAAGCACAAAAGTGCTGGTCTGGTCACACAACAAAATGTATCAAGATTACAGGGCTTTTTTTCCCTTTGTTCCATGGCTCAGATAAATATGTGCTATAAATCACAGCAGCACAGGGTTCATAAAGGGCTTTTCCTTTTAAAGGCACAGATGTGTCTTCAGAGAAAACAAAGGAAAAGGAAAAAGACTATCCCCTTTGTGTCAAGTGCAATGTCACTCTTTTTCCTCAGGTGCCATCAGCTTTTTGCTTCATAATAAAAAGGCACTGAGTCCTCGGGCACTGCAGGCCCAGCTACAGCATCTATGTGCTTCAATGGCCCCGTCACCATCAGGCAAGGATTCTGGACTATGACTCTGTATAGATACGGTTACCAGGTTGTCCCTAAACATGAGCCAAGAGGCTGGGTGTTAGTAGTACACCGGAGAAAACACAGATGTAAACAGCACTAAAACACTGCAAACAAGCAGCCAGAGAGCCACAAGGTCAAAGGCCTTTGTCCTCCTCTTGTATTTGGGATTCCCAGACTGAAACACTCATTTTCCATTATCCGCAGTTCAACTCCAGCTCTCCTGGATTAGAGGTTTGAGAATGGCACAAACACTGCTCTCCTGGGGATTCATTTCAGGAAGGAATGGCATTAGACTCAATTGCTTTGGCAGCAAAATGACAAACACCGTGCAGAGCTAATTTTATTGTAGCGACCTGCCTTATTAATATTAAAATAAGGAAGCTAGTCAATGCATTTTTTAACAGGAACTCTATTATTTATTTCACAAACTGCACAAAAAATTTACTTTTGCTATGAAATACTTACCCTGTCATAAAGTAAACAAGGTAAAAAAAAAAAGAAAAAAAAGAAGTATTGCATATTATACTGTGACCTCAATTTCCTGAGCCATCTCTACCATCTAAGACTATTCACTGCTCTCCCAGAGAGAGAGAAATCACTAAAATACCAACCCAAGCTAGGGTCTTAGCTTCAAATACAACTGTGAATTTATCTAATCTGTGCAGTGATTTGGGCACACACCTACACTTACTTCTAATACAAAGAAGTGCATGCTATTTACCAAAGCCATGACGAGAGCAGCCCAGCAGCCACCCAGAGCTCCTAACAGCTTCCTCTCACTTGGGCAGCTCCACACCATCTCTTGGAGGGATCAGTTCAGAGTCATGTATCAGAAGAGCTTTTTGCTTATAAACAGTTAGTTCATGTTTCTCTTTGATTCTGCTTCAGACAGGAACTGCAGCTCCAGAACCACAGGCTTGCAGAACAAGAACCACATTAGAATGTACGCATACCTCACTGCAGTGTTGGAATCTTTTCCAGCTGGTGACACCAGAGGTAGTCATGTCCAACTGGACAACACAGACTCAGCAGAGCACCTGGGATTAGCACAGCTGTTAAGCAGAAGCCAGAATGAAGCATAAATGCACCTCAGGTTTGGTCAGAGCTAAATACAGTCATGAGAATTCAGTCTCCAGCACCACAAGCTTTGCCCTGAGCATTCCTCCCCAGGCTATTTCATGTCCAGTTGTTATGAGAAAAAAAAAAAGATACCAGATCATTCCCAAAACACGCAAATGCACAATTACACAAGGCAGCAAACACAAAAAGAGCCTACAGTTCTCATGGCAAAGGCACTCGGTGCCAGTGAGTCAGAGTCATAAAGCACAGTGGACCAAAAGGGGCCACCAGATATATATAAAAGTACTTGGAGGAAACAAACAAGGGGAGGGAGAAAGGAGGATGAGAAAAAGACACATGGACATATTAAGTCTATTTCACATTCCATGTATCTGAGCAATCCTCTTGTATGTGATTTGATCAGAGAGAAACTAAAGGTTAAAACGCTTCAGCATATGGCAGAAATAAAGCTTTTCCTTTTGCTTTGAGATACAAAGCAATCCCTTCTTACTGGAAACGAAGGAGCAACTCTACCCACAGTGGACGAAGATAAATTAGACAAGTTCTTTGCCATATAAATAGTTCAAAGAACAACCAACACAAGCAGCAAGGTGAGGAGGGAGCGTTTTTGCACTATAGGCTCCATTTGAAGTATGAGAATTTACTGTTCTAGTGTGGGGATGACCACACTATGCTGATACATCTGGAATAAATTAAACACCAAACATTATTTTAATGGAAAATCCATACAGCTTTAGGTGAGACTTCACAATATACAACAAGTAGTACCTTAAAGAAAACCCCACGCTGTGCAACTTGCTCACTTCAACATCTTCCCAAATCATACAGATACATTTAATGCTGACACACACTCGCACCAATGTGGTTACCACTCTGAAGAAACAATGCACTGCTTTATTCCACCCGGTGAGCCCAAGGAACAGGTCCACGCTGTCTGCACTATTATGAACGCAGGGCTACAGCAGGGCTGCTTCCCATGGAAGATGCTCTTTTGCAACCATGAGCTGCCATCTGTTGGTAAGTGAAGGGCGGTGGCAGTCTCTGGTTCAGCCCCAGCCTGCTGCAGCTTTTCTCCATACTTCTTCCAAATCCCCCAAAGGCCCAGCTCTGTGCTTCCATATTTGGACAGCCACCAAACAGCTCTTCCCATGGAGACGCAGCCTTGTTGGAGCACGCTTAGCATAGGGATACATGCACCAAGCCATATCCCCAATGGGCAGCAAACCTTGAGTGGTGCAGCAGAAAGCAACAGTCAGCTAAACCCTCTAACGCATGCTCCCCCAGGTATTCACCTCCACCAAAGGTAACCTGCGCCTAGATAGAAACTAGTTACTCTCAAATCTCAACTACAGTACACACACAGAACCTCATATCCCAAAGGAACACCTCTAGATTGCTCACTGCAGGGCTTGCAAAAGGCAAAACAGTCATATAAATCACAGCAATAAAGCGCTTCTGTAAGCTTCTACTGAGAGCTCATTCTGAACTGCTCATAACTCAGACAATGGTTTGCATGTGACATAACATATGTTAACCAGTGTAATTACGCAGCTTTAAATAGGTAGGTGTTTTGTTTGGTTTTTTATTAAACACTGTAGCTAGGAATACCAGATTATCAAACATACAGTCCTAATTCAGCCATATATCTACCTGTGGGAGGAGAAAACATGAAAACGAACAGTTTGAATAGAGGGATGTGAAAGGGACAACACTATTTTCATTAACAGCTCCATCAACAATGCTAATTGACTCTCCTCCTAGACACAGAAGGACCCAGACTGCTGGGTCCTTGCTGTGTGCATGGAAAGATTGGTGCTGTAAGAAACCAATGTGCCAACTAAATATCCAGATATTAGCACAGAAGAGTCCGTTTTCCATTTAAAAAGGAAGTGCTCATAGAGTAGAAGTGATGCTCGTAGCATATTTGGAAGCAAGATTTCAAAAAAGAAAAACTGCTATGTTTCTGCAAGACCTTTTAGCTTTCAAATTTCAATGTCTTCTGTAAAAACTACTCTCCGTGGCACTCCCAAGAGCTCTGCTGGTATCTCATTGGCAAAGAGTGAAAAAGAAGATGCTGAGGGAAGGCAAAATGCGAGCACAGCTCCTGTTTCTTGCTGCCTTGTTCAAACAAGCCTGCCTGGCAGTAGCCAAAAGCCTGAGGCACCAGAGCAAGTCATACATCCCAACCCTCCTTGTTGTTCAGAAGGCCTCATTTAGAAGCTCTGCATGAAAGAAAAAGCACTACGCCTTTAACACAGCACAGCAGCACAGCAGCATTACCCATCTTTGGAGCTACAAGGTCAAGGGTGTAACACTTCAGCCCCTAAAATAACTGCATTATGGATCCTGATGAAACAAAGAAGCCAAACACGCTGAAACAAACACATGGCAAGGCAAACCTGAACCTGCAGAACACGACGTTTTGCAAGGCTGAACAAATTGCAGTACAGATAATGCCTTGCACTGCACTTCCTCTGCCTGCAGCTGCAGCCCTGTTTGCTCACATCCATTTAGCTCCACTGTGGGAAGGCAGCTTGACAGGGGGCATCCAGTGAGAGAAAGAAATGCAGCATGCTACATCAGCAGGGAGCCTGAAGGAAAGGGGCCAGGAGGAGAAGCAGTAACTGCCTTGGACCAGAGGTAAGGCAGAGCTCTGCCATATATAGAAGGCTTGCCATGTCCTCCTTTGCATGTCCATGTTGATCTCCTGAGGAATAAGTGCCTCCCTTCCACAGACCCCTGCAATGAGAGTTAACCCTTTTCACTTAGGAAGGGACAGATTTTCCCATTTAAATAAAAAGGTCAAAGACAACTGGAAGGCACCAAAAGGCACTGCCCACTCCTTGCCAATGGAGGGCAGGAGAGACACCAAAACCTTTATAACATCACTCCCGTTTCCTCAATACCTCTTCTAGTAAAGAACAGAGCACCAGCTGCACCACTGTGCCCTCATATTTGCACTCAGTACTCACCATCCTCTCCACTTGTGAAAGCTCAAATGACTCCCAGCGACTGGGGGTAGAACCCCATCCAAAACCAGCCATAACATCACAGGCTCAAGTAATTCTGCATTTATTTGAAATCCAGACATTACCCAAAGAAACAGCAAGTTCAATAAATGATGACTGCGAAAAGCCTAAATTACACGTCTTTTTGATCATTTCTGACATTGCTTTTAGAGTGCTTTAACTTGACATGGCGCCTGAGAAAGTCGTAAGAGTGTATTCACTGTGTCAAGCAATAATAAATGTTGTTAACTAAAAATCTTCCAGTGCTTTCTGGCAAAGAATTAGAGGAGAGAAAATCTGCAGGAGAACATTTAGGGATCCTGTGCCCTCTATTTAGGTTTCAGGATCTTAAAAAGAGTGTTCATTAGCAGCTACTGTAATATGGCAGTGGTAGTAGCAAAAGAGATAAATGGTGAGAGTTTCAAGTAAGACAGGAGGTTGAATAAAGCAGAAGCATTAAGCACAGGGAATAGGGGAGGCAAATCAAAAAATGAAAGCCGACAGGCTCATATAGGCTGTACAGATCTGGAAAGTAATTATGATTCCAAGTTAGAATCAATGTGTTAATAAAATTCCCTACTCTCCATGACATTGTAATACATTAAGAAGGGGAAAAGGCAGCAAACTAATATTTACTGACACTGGTGTTAAAGGTGCCCTGGTTTTTTGCTGGGAAGAAACATCAGGCTTGGCTACCGCCTTTACGCTTTGATATAGTAATGTGGTTTAAGAACAGCCGTGCTGGATGAGATATCTGTAAGAGAAAGGCATTTCAACAGCAAGATGAGCAACCGGGCAGAAGGCTCATGCTATAATGAAAATAGCCAGTGAGCCAAGTCAAGCTGTGACAAACAAAAGGGGAATCAAATTGCAAACCCAAGAGTCAGAACGCATGTTTAGTTTCATTCTCCCAGTAAACACTACAAGTACTGAAACTAAGTTCACTTTGGCATGCTAGAAAGACGTACACAAATTCTAGCTACAATAGCCATAATAGCTCTGTTTGTTAATTACTATGCATTCACAAAAGGGGAGAGGAGTCCAATTTCACACAGAGGGCAAAAGAAGCAGGCAGAGGGAATTAGCAGAACCAAGAACAAGTATTTATACACCACATCATGGTGATAACGAGGGAAGTAACATCACTGCCCCCATCTAAAAACTCAACAGCCTTCTCATGTAATTAAATTACTGGGCACATAAATTAATTTCAGCTGCAGAAACAATGCCAGTACATGCAGTATTCTTCCCAGGAACAGAAGGAATTCTTGCTCACAGTGCACTGCTATTACCTGTACAAGCCACCGTGCAGATTTGGAAAAAGCCATGATGTGCTAAAAAAGCAAGTTTATATCAAACAATAACCTGCTTCTGAAATAAATGGAAAGACAACATGAGAATTCTCCAAGTCTACGGGTTCAATGAAAAACAAAATGAGCAACAGAACTCACGTTGTTAAGGCTCTATAACCTGTTTTAAGGTTCATAAATGCTATATTTTATTGTTATTATCTTGCCTTTCACTGTGGTCAGCCAGTGCTTCCAACAAGTTTCTCCTGAGGTCCTCCTCCTCCTTCTGTTCCTTCTCAAGTGAAGATCACTCAGTTGTACCAGGTGTGGTCAATGACAGGTTAGCTGGCTACAAGCACAAACAGTTAAGCTACAGAGACCCAGTGTAACTAGCAGAGTTCCTCCAAAGGACACAGAAACCCTGGTTTCATGGAGGAACCTATATAGCTCCAGTACTCACAAGTCTCAACTAGGGAGAAATGGTGGCTGCTGGAAAAGCACTGGGTTTGGTTGTGAGTTCTCATAATCACCTCAGGGCAGACCAGAAAATCCACCAACTTTATAGGAAAGGACACAAGAGGAAGAATCCCTCAGATGTGGTGGGTTTTTATTTGTTTTTAAATTTTCCCTTGTACTCCAGGATTTCCACGTGGAATCAATGAACAGCACTCGAGATTATTCCTCACGTCACCCAAAGCAACTAAAGATGCTAAATTCAACATCTCTGCAGTACTTATTTGAGACAGAAATCCACAGAGGGTGTAAAAAGCCAATCCGTGTCCAACAACTAATTACCCAGTGATTTAAAGCAAAAACAATAGGCTAGAATTCCAAAATAGACACATTGTAAATCTATGCGAGCCTCCAATTCAGGCTGTACTCCAGCCTTTACAGGACCAACACAATTAATGATTTCCTCTAATTATTTTATTATTTCTAGTGTTGATTAGTGCAAGATTTGAGCTTCCACTGACCGCCTCTGCTGTCACCAACCTGCTGACGAAGCAGGGCTATCAATTCACAAATGAACTTGAACTACAGCAGCCGTGTGCCAGAGCCCAGCATACACTACCTGCCCTTCCTCCTCCTCCTGTACTGCTGAAGTAGAGCTGTGGATGAAAGGCTGCAGAGGGCAGCATCTCCCCCAGCACTGCAGGCTGATGCAGCCCACAGCAGGCATCCCAGACCATGGCACGGCAGCCTGCAGCACTGCCCTTGCAACAGAAATGCACTGGAGGCCACATAAGACAAGGTGCCCTGAAGGATTCTCCTAACACAACCAGGCAGTCAGCCCACAGTATCATCCAATGTACTAACATACCCACCCTTACCAACAACTACTCCAAGATCACTTTTATTTCTTAATTACATTAGATACATTGAGCACTACCTGCTACCACCCGAACTCCTTCATCATACTTTTACCACTACGTAGCTAACACTTTCAGATATCACTTAACTTTTGACTCAGAAGATATAAGTGGCTGTAAAATTAGGTTTGTTGGACGCTTTTCCTAGCTCAGGATCTTAAGGCTCTGAATTCCTCACAGCGGTGGAGCACCACGTCCATCATGTGTCACGCATACCCTCCTCCCTCTATAAATAACAGACTGAAATCCTTCAGATGGAAGTGTTCAATTTGCAGGAGAGAAAAAAAAAAAGCATGTTGCTAAGGAACCGTGGAGAAGAAAAGGCCATAGAGTGGTAATCTGGAATGAAATGAATTAATTTAATTGGCCCTTGATTTGTTGGGTATTTGGCACACTAGCAGCAATTTTGCTGTTGGTAGGCTTTGTTTCAAACACAGCCTGGAAGAACGGTCAGAACATCCCTGCACCCTTCATTTAGGGATTAGCCACATTCTCTCCTCTTCATACAACAGACCCTTCACACAACAGTCCACATTTGTGGATCTCCAACAGCATTTTAACCACATACGCATCCCTTTGAGCTACTGCTATGCTGCAGCTCCTGAGGCTCTATTTCTTTAGATGAAGACACAGAGGCGGGGGGCTTTCTTCCCATTTATTCCAGTAGACCAAAAGATGTGCTCTGATAATAAGCACTGGCTTTCATTTGATTTGGCTTTGCTGACTTTGGCAGAGGTCTCAGCAGTGCACAGAACCAAACCGTATTTTGTGAATTGTTGTTTTGCAACATTTTCAAGAAGATATTTTCTGTTGTTTATCATACATTTAAAAAGTGTGGCAGAACGTTTTTCAGGCTCTTTCTCAGCTATGAGCTTCGGTTGCTTTAAATGAAGAAGAAAGAGAAAGAAATGCTCTTTTATGATCTTTCTTTAACTAGGTTTTTTTCAAGTAGTCCTGCCTTTTCCTTCTATTTATTCTAATAAGAGAGAACTACAACTGCAGAAACTACATCTCTGACGTGCTTAGAAACTTCTGTGCCATCTGTTATGTGTCTTCCAACACCTGAGTATCAGAAAAGCCCGCTATTTACCATGCACAAAGTGCCAACACTCCAATTGTTTAAGCTGTACTTTAACCCACGAGATGCCTGGTAACAAACTGACAATCTCACCTCTTGTAGCTCACTATGGTTTTAGTAGCTAAAACACTGTTCAGATTGATGAGTAGATACTAATGAAGATATCCCATAAAATAACGCTACAATAACTATCACACTTCTATGCAAACAAAAGGATCTAGGGAGTGGTGTACAAGGAGCTGAACCACCTACAGTCTCCTTCACATCCACCCTTATTTCCTTAATTGTGCATTTCTACATCTTATCTTGCTTGGGTCTTACTGCTCAGATGTATTGGTTTTGTAATGCCTCACTGATCAGCTCCATGATAAGATCCTGGAAATTCTTTTACTTCTTCGTGGTACAGAACTTTCTAGATGAACACCAGACCAATGTTGTCATTAATACAGCAAGCTTTACATACATACACTAATTCCAACTCACACTCTATAAAACTTCTTATCTGGCTTATTAAGAAACTCCCTGGGTCTGTCTGCCTTTACAAACACTGGTTTGGGACAGTTATTGGGGAAAAAAACATGAATTATGTCTTACATTCTTTTTGAGAAACACAGGTGAGCAGATTAGAATTGACATGAAAGGCACAACAGCAAACAAAATGGTTCGTGTATCTCTGTGTGGGCATATGAGATAACGTTGTATCATCACAGTTCTTTCATCTCATTCTGGAAAAGGCAAAAATCAGTCCTGCAGAGAAAATAATATGGCACTTTCCTACCTCCTGAATTCACTCTGTAGTCGCTGCTACACTACACTACACTCATCACTCTTTTATAATACAAATCATGTACTTAAAAGTAAAATAAAGCCTACTACCACACAACCAGAACAGAACCACGATGCTCACATTCACCACGAGTACCTTTCTCCCATGGTCTGGAGGTGCCCTTCTCATCACCAGAGTTCACCACCGCTCCCTTTGTTGTGACGCAAACAATGGCAGTGCATAAGTGAAGTCTGTTTTCCTCACAGTAGTGCTTATAATGCTGATTTAAAGGCAACTCTTCCCTTCTAATTGCTTTCCATTGAATTCCTTCTGTGGGTATTACACCTACACTGTAACTTCCTAAACTCTCTGCCATTGGTCACAAGTTCGTTGCCACAGCACCCACAGCAGTGAAATACAAAGACCATTGCCTACTAGAACCCTTCCTGATGTAGATTAGGTCTCAAGGTTTGGACTCCAGCTTGATTCTCAGTTTCTAAATTCCCCTGTGAAATAGGACTTTGGGTAGAAAGAAAGCCAAGCAGATAGATCTCCAGGTTCTCAACAGGAGCAAGTGCTAAATGGAATTCAGGTGGTAAATCCTCCCACTCAGGAGCAGAGGTTCCGTTTGTGGCAGGCTGGCCACCCCCAGTAGCAGCTGTAATGGAACTGCCCCTAAATAACATTAAAAGGATGCAGTCTAAAGGAGCACATCTACATGACCATGTAGAACACAAGGTAGGACCCATCACTTACAATACCCTTTGCCAAGGAATAAGACATGAGCTTATCATTCAGAACCAGACTTACCAGCAATTAACATCTAACAGATGAAGATGACTTCAAACAAACTTACATCCACCCAGAGGGACCTCAACCACATTAACACACTGTGGCAATCAGCATAAACTCAGTCTGTGTTACAACTGTGTTAAGTGCAGAGACAGTAAAAACATGGAAAAAAATACCATATTTGCTTCTCAGCTTCTTACTTTATATACCAAAGCAAATGTCTATATAGTAATGCATGCTCTTAAACACGAGGAAGAGGTTGTAAAATTGTAACATTTGTTAATACCATTTTTACAAGGCTGTGGGCTTGGGTTTTTGCTTTTTTTCCCCTCCTTGATCATGTACATTGCAGCCAGAGTACACACACTTATCCTGAAGCCTACTTTGGAGCAGGCTCTCTATATGCTAATATCTTTTTATTTATGGAAACACAAGCATACCTCATTGTACTCTCAAGGAAGCTACAAGGCCATTAGTTACCCCAACAATAGCAGCTGCCATTTGAGATACTGATGCTTTTTAATACTGTTTGCCTTAGGATTACTTGTTCCACCCAATACCAACAGCCCCAGAGTTCAGAAATGACCTGTTTGCCCACAGTCCCACACCTACAGTCTGGCAGCAGAGACCGACAACATTCACTTACCTCCACTCCTCCAAACTGGTCTCATCTACACTACAAGAAATCAAAATCACAGCATTCACCAGGAACGAGAGTTTGAGAAAGAGGGGGAATTCAAATCATCGGCACACAGAAAGTTTAGGGAAGGGAAAGTAAACAGGTTCCAGATGTTGGCTTCTGCATTTTTACCTATTTTAAGCTAGGGTATTCATTTTTCAAGTTCTCAAGATACCACACAGTGTGCAGTGCATACTAGGGATAGCTCAGATGGATGTGGCAGAAGGACACAAGCATGCTCACCGTGCACACAGAGGTTTCATCCCCTGTTTTCACTCTGTTCCGAGCCAAAAGCCGTTCCAAGAGGTTCACCCTGTGCAGCAGCCAGGAGAATGCCAGCAGCAGCTCCCGACTTCCTGCTGAGCCATCCGAGGGGAGCTGATAGAGTTCTGGCCTGCCATAGCCATGGTACCACAGCGCCGATTTGACAAACCTAATTTGGGTATCTGAAAGGAAGAAAACAACTGAGAATAACACACTGTGGTACTCAGCACGCTCAGCCATTTGGTTCCAGAAACTGCTGCTACCTCTGAGAGTAAGATTTTTCAACCAAGCCTAAGGCTAATAGAGGGCAGCAGAGACTGGAACACTTTAATCAGCAAATTAAACAGGAAGAAGGTAATGGCTAAAAGACTTCTTAATGCCGCCCTGTTTGGACCTACAGGAACTACTGCTAAGGGAAAAGAGGAAATTCAAAGCTGAGATTGAGGCCAGTAGCGGCCTCTTGGAGATTAACAAAAGCAAAACAGATAAATAGCCATCCTCACTACACCAGAACTCCAACTCACCCATCCATTTTTTATGAGCCACCAAGCACGCTATGAATTAGTAAACACTCCGAGTCACTTGACTCCTGAATGAAACAGGAATTTGGAGATAGGAGTCTCAAATCTCTAAGCAGCAGTGGGCAGGCAGAGATAACACAACCTGGTGAGCAGCAATGTGTGCAGCATGGACTATTTAGCTCTCAGGAATGCTCCAATTCATATTCCTTCACACCAGCAAATTTTACCTGACAGCTACAAGACAGGCACTACAGAACTGTGAAATACTGAGGAAAGGAAGATAAAATTATTATAAAAACAGGTGCTGACCAGCAAGCCTCAGCTCTGCGCTGGGCAGTCAAAACTACTAGAAGAATTCAGACTCTACTGACATGGTAACAGGCTCGGGGCTGACCACTGCACACTATCTTGGTTTGGCTGGAACTAGAAGAACCTTGAGTTTGATACAGTTGAGACATTCTTCCAAAAGGAGGAGGAAAGCTTTTCATCTATTCTTTAAGGCTCCATAAAACAAAAGGTACACGCACACAGCAACAAAACATCCAGCCCCCACACAATCAGGGATTGTCACTGCTGTCCTTAATTAGCATACCCATTCATCATATTACACACTTGTCTGCCTGCTCCTTGGCCACTTGTGCTGAAGCCATCCCTCAGCAGTCACACGCACTGTAATCTCCCTTTGTCTGGCACTGGCTGCTGAAGCTCACAAAGCACAGCATGAGCGACTTCAAAACAAAAACAAAGGGGGAAAAAAACACACATCTCTCTCAAAAGGAATTCGTTAATTATGAGGGAATCTCGCAGTGAAAAGTGGTTGGTTTGACTCAATTTGAGAAATGTTAAGGGGCTCTTATCTAATGAAATAATACAAAGCCAAGACAGAGTGCGGAGCTATAACCCAATGTGACCTGTGCCAGCAACAGTATAGGAGCAGTGCACCACTGCAGCGGTGCTGAGGCTGGGAGAAACTGGTAGGCACTAAGAGCCATCGAGCCCTTTGTGTTTTGTGTTTGAACAACTTCAGGATTTAGGAGAACAGGGAGTGTGGATCCCTAAGGAGGTGCTCCTCAATGCAAATACAGAGCTGGAAATGCCATGCACATCACTGCATACCTAAGAGCAGGAGTACATGACTGACCACATGAAAGCTACAAATGAATTTCTGACAAAGATACTGACCACAGCTGAGGCAACTGTTTTTAAACCTCACTTGCTTCTGCACTACAGACAAACCCAGACACCGACATGACTCTGCTGTTTCTGCAGACTCCTATAAATCTGGCCATGGATATATCACAGAGGAGCACTCAGTTCTTAGGAATTTCATTTTGATCACCCTTGAACACTGTCATGTTATCTAAGTTTCCTTGCTTCCCTTTCCTTTTCTTTGCACATCTGTCATTGCCAAGAAGCACACTGCCCTAACAGGTAAAGGCAGAAGTACTCCATGGGGAAGGAGGATCATCAGTACTTACTCTTCTTCCCTCTTAAAGCAAATAAGCATGATGTGCTGCCATCTGCAGTTCAAGGAGCTCCCCAAGAAACCACCTAACAAAGAAAAGGAATAAAGAGCAAGCGAGGATTTTTGTTTGTTTTTCCCCCTTTTTTGTCATTTCCCTCCTCACTCAGGACCAGATGCACCAAGGCAATTCACTGCCTGAATGTGGGAGTTGCTCTGAACCTTCATCTCCCCATTTCACTTGTCTCCCTGCAACACCTTGCCCTCCTCATGAGAAGGTACTGCGGTGTGGCCACAAGGCAGCAGCTGTAGGTGTGCAGCCAAAGTGTGGATCAGGGGCTCAAGCAGCCTTTCCAGAAGGGCTGAATGACCTTACAGAAGCCACTTAGTTCTCCTCACCTCTGCAACATTCTGCCTTGTAAGGATATGATCCTCAGATAAAAGGCGCTCAAAACTATATAAGTAC
Source organism: Coturnix japonica (assembly GCF_054131305.1). Taxonomy (NCBI): domain Eukaryota; kingdom Metazoa; phylum Chordata; class Aves; order Galliformes; family Phasianidae; genus Coturnix; species Coturnix japonica. The sequence goes on from NC_140673.1 coordinate 11,336,954, forward strand.
CACAGAACAAGATGGATTCATCCAAAACATGCAGCCAAGAGAGAAGGCAAAAATATCCCACAGATAGCAGATAATGCCAGTCACTCAAACATCCCCTCTTTGCCAACATTTTCTTCCAGCATTTTATTAGGATTAGGTAATTTATAGAGAAAGACCCGCACAGTCTTTCCAATTAATTCCTTTCTGCACGCATGTTATTTATAAAAGCAAGTTCAGCACGTACAGCCAAGCTGTGGATGAGCCTCAGGGTTCAGTTCTCTTAAAACTATGCTCAAGCTGTGCTCTTCCACTCTACAAATCCCACAGGCTATTTTCGGTGAATTACAAGAAGGTATTCAAATAAGGGTTAGGCATTAGTCCCACAGACCGAGGTGGAAAGGGACTAAATCAAATCCAAGAGCAGACAGATACATTACTGCACACATTCAGGCAAAGAAACACCTGCAGAGGTGGTGGTATTGTGGGAAACAAGTGCCACTGCACAACATCATTTTCTGCTTCATTTGTCAAACAAAGAGCTATATTGCAGCCCCGGACCTCTTCCTCATACAAGAAAAAGAAATGAGCTGCAGCTCTGCAAAAGAACCATCTCCTGCAACTATCAAAACACACACGGCACCACTGCCTGGTGTGGCTGTTAACCGAGTCCACCATTTCTCAGCGTCTGTGGAGAAAGAACTGCGTGAAGCCACAAAACTCGACTTATTCCATCAGTGAGGTTACAGACAGTGTCACTGCACAGCTGAAATCCACTTGCACTCCCTCTCTGAGGGGAGGCCTGACATGTTTAAGAGGCTGTGGTGTGTCAATTGCTTCAACACTGCGTGCTTTCTACTTGAAAAGATGGGGGGTTCCTGCATTGCTCTCATAAGAGCTCCCACATTTTAAACCATCAATCTGTGCGGATAAATGTAAAATATTTATCAGACATTTCATTTCCTGCCAGAGGGGCAATAAAATCCATCAGCCATTTAAAAAAAACACAATGCAGAATGTTTCTCTAAACAGCACAAAAAGGGAATGCCCAGCAGCTATTCTGTTCAAAGCCAATGTTAATCTTCCCTAAAATTCACTTACATAACGAGACCCAAACCTAATAAAAACTATTAAGTGAAACAGAAACACGCGCAAGGGGTGCAGCTTGGAAAGTCACTTGAATGAAAGGATTTCCCAACTTAAAGGAACAGCTTTTTAATGTAAAAACTCCATCCAGGAAAATGAGGAAGAGCATTCTATCCCTGCTTTGTTCTAGCAACTCACAGCTGCAAACGTCCCAGCATCCTACACACAGCCCCCAAAAATGGTTGGCCTTACAGGGGAGTGAGAACAACCACAGGGGCTCCAGCTTTTTGCCAAGATTATTAAGAAGTCATACAAAACCAGCAAAGAAATGGAAGCCCAGACCAGGCTTCCCATTCTCTAAGCCAAGCGAAGGTAATTAGTGTATTTTGAACAGCAGTATGGCTATCCAACCTGAATTTCAGGCTTAATCGCTGAGTTGTGACTAAATGAGTTTCTTCCAAAACAGCTCAGCAGTTCTGTGCAGAACCACGTGCTGTTCCCTGATACTCTACCAGCACTGACAGGGTTTGCTGTCTCTAGAGCCAGCAACCTGCCACGTACATATGGAAATCCTGCCTCCAAACGCTGCTAGCAATTAGCATGGGAACTGCTAGGATTAAATGAGATGGCAGCCTCACAGAACTGCGGTGGACGGCCAGTAAATGGACACAGCAGATTGCAGAGGAGTGGGAAAGGCATAGCAGAGAAATGAAAAATAGCAGCCCTGTGAGTAACAGCACCGTGCTGGTTTCCTGCTGAGCCAACAGCTGAACTGCGCTGACTGTGTTTCACATTCCTCATGAGATATCAGCCGCAATGCTTAGGCACTTTTTCCTCTATCCCTAAAGGCAGAAGAGTTCCAGTTTAGGATCAGCACAGCCTTTCAGCTTTATTAGCTTTTGTGGGTTGATTCTAAGTCGTATCAGTGTGTTTGGGAAAGCTACGTCCATTACAGATTAACCTGTCCTCAATGATTCCTTATAGGTCAGAACTCCTTGCCCTGATGTAGGTCTAATGAATTATAACATAAAACCATGTGCTGCACGGGTCAACCTATGCCTGTTACCTTGGCAGTGCACTGCATATAACCACTGCAGCTTTAGATGCAGTTTAACATCCAAGGAAAGCAATGAGCCAGGAAAATAAGTGCTACAGAACGGATCCCAGTGCACAGATGGTCACGGCAGTGCTCAATGCTGCTGTTACCTATGGCATCAGACTCGGTCCACTCGGCTCCGTGGATTTGTTTCAAGACATCATAGAGCAGCCTCCAGAAACCCAGCGTCTGCAAAAGAACGACAACGGCTGCTGCCACGAGAGCACGGCTCAGACAGCGCAGGGAAAGGGGGCGGCGGAGGGAGGGAGGGAAGGAAGGAGGGAAGGAGGGAGGGCGGCACCCCGTGCTCACCGCCTGCGGCCGGTCGAACCGGGCTCGGCGCAGGATATCGGGAGCCAGCCGGCTGCGGGGCGGCAGGGCCCGGCACAGCGCCCCGACCGCACCGGGGAGAGCACGGCTCCTCCGCATCGCATCTCATCGCATCTCATCGCATCACATCGCATCACATCGCATCACCCGCCGCTTCCCGCACGCATGTGTATCCCCGCCCCTTCCGCCATGAGCCTGCGGGCGCTGCAGCAACCCCTGCAGGGCAGGAGGGCAAAGAGCCGCTTCCTCGTGTGTCCCCGTGCGGTTATTGCGGGCCGTTGCCACCCGGTGACTCAGTGGGGCTGAGGCCGTTGTTTGCTGCCGCCGTGCCATGGCAACGCGCCGCGTCCCATTGCCTCACCCGATTGCACACGATAAAGGCGGTGCAGGCTTCCTGGCGGCACCTCGGAGTCCCCCTGCTCCTCACAAAGCTGCTTTCCTGCCTCATCTCCTGCCAGGCCCCCGGGCTGTGCATCCAGCCGTGCTTCCCTCGCAGCCGCCCAGGAGCCGCTCTGCTCCGCCCTGTAGCAGCTCAGCCAGCAGCACAAAGGCAGCAGCCCGTTGCCAGGTGTCCGCAGCGCTTCACACACCGTGTTTGGTGCAGTCACAGGTCTGCAGGTCCCCAACAGGGGCTGTGATCATAGCTGCACTAAGGCGGCTTTTCCCAAGCAATACACGTTGGTCTGTGGTGCCAAAACACGAGGTCAGCTCCCAGCAGACGGATGCTTGAGATGCTTCACATAGGCGTTGGCGTCTCAGGCCTCTGATGTGGGGTCTGCACTTCCAGAACGATAAACGAATCAGGAAGGATTACGAGACGTTAAAATAAAACCATCTGCAGGGCTGCAGTTCTCAGCAGCTTCACCCTTTTAACTTCAATAGGAAAAATGTTCCTCTGCACAACAAGAAATGCACTTTGTGCATGGAGCCCTTAAACCAGGACCCACCAAAGGCAGGCACTGAGGTCTGCTGGGAAGCTCTTGCTTCGGTCCCACACTGGTCCTTGCAGTCTCCTGCTTGGGCTGTGCTGCACACATCCCTCTCAGCACAGCTACCCCATGGGGGACCAGCCAAGCTGAGGGCTCCTCACCCTCCTTCAGTCATCCTCTCTGTGCAGAAAGCCACAAAGCACAGGGTGAAACCACAGCAGTTCAGTTTCTGAGCCCATCCTGTTTCCTGTCCTTTGCTAAAACCTCTTCTGTTTCCTTAGCCCGCACTTTCAGGATTACCCTCATGCAACGCCAGAGGAACGTGTGATGTCGTTTGTTTTCTTTGTCACTGAAGAAGTGTTTATAGCAACCAACGCTCAACAATCCACAAGCATCATTGATCTCAGCCACAGCTTCCGAAATAATGTCAGAGGAAGTGCTGCCCCATCCTCTGGGTCAGCAACTGTGATGCCTCACATCACCAACATGAGGGCTTCACACTGTACTGCACTGTGCAGGAGATCACCCAGCACCCATAGTGCTGGTATGTCGGGGCTGGGGCTGCCCTGACCTGTGATGGCAGTGTCACCCCTCAGCTGCTCCCCCATAAAGCCAGGAATTCAGCCCAGCATCCTGTTCCCCCTTCCTGGCACAAGTTTGTGTCTGCTGGCAGCCCAGCTCTTGCTGCACGCCTGGCTTCCCTTCCAAACACCGTGCAGCTGTTCCTTCTTCCTCTCTGAAGAACGAAGTGGATGTAAAATCAATTTACCGTGTATTTGCTTTGACCAAAGCTCCTTCCAGATGTGACCTGAGCCTGAACTTCCCAACCTCACAGCACTGAGCTGGGCTCTGCCCAGTGCCAGCACTGTGCTAGGAGGGCTATATGCCCAGCAAGTCCAGGGCTACTTGTCTCTGTGAGAGCATGGGCAGAGAGACAGGGCAGCCAGAGGGAGCTTTTTGCAGCAGGGATTGTTATCTTAAGGCTCATCCCTGGAGCCTTAAGTAAAAAGGTATCCCAGCTTTTGTCAGCCAGGCAGCATGAGGTTCAACTTGTCTGCACGCTGCCTCGGGTGGCACAGCCCCTGCACGGTTTTGTTCCCATGTCCCTGCAGGTGCTGGGAGCTGTACTGGCCACCCCAGCATCATGGCAAAAGGGGGGGGCACTGCAACAGGTAAGAGGAGACCAGGAGGCTGAGCCAAGCTCCTGCCCGGGGCAGGCAGCCCGTTACACATCATTCAGGAGCTCAGTGCAGGCAAGCAGCTCTCCTTCATTACAGCTGCACTCACTGCTTGCAGGGGAAGAGGATGTGGGGCTGGGGGAAGATTTGTGACACACACAGGCCCTAGTAACGCCAGTTTCTAAAGAAATGCATGTGTAAAGCACAGATAAAAATACCTATGTGTGTCATGAAGCAGATCAGAACATGTAAATAGGGTGGTTTGTGTTAGGGAAACCTCATCTGAAACAGCCGACACCTCTCGCATCTGTCAGCACTGCTCTTCCTTCAGGGAAGAGGCTGAAAGAAAAGGGCTGAAACAAAGAGCAAGGTGCTCAGAGCCAGCTCCTGCTTGGTAATACCACACCTTCGTTCTCACCAACGGCAGAGCCTCACCCTGCCCTGCTGCTAACCCCTGCCTGACGCAGCCTTTCTGTATGACTGGTCAGAGTGAAGGCAGCAAATAACTGTTTTCTTGGCACATCCTGCACCGCCTCGCAGCAGGAGCCTGCCCAGCCCCACGGAGCTCCAAGCCTGGCTTCCAGCCACGTACTGGATCTGGGGGTGTTGGGGGCTTTAGGAACAGTGTACCAGACCTCATCCCATAATTCTACCCTCATTGGGTCCTTTGTCAGCAAGTCCCTTGAGTCCCTGGTATAAAAAAAACAAGGCCACGGCATGGAGTAAGCAATAGTTGTTCAGGGTTTATTAAAGATTGGGAACACAAGGGTAGGCCCTACAGCAGAGCCAGGTGCCAGAAGCAGGGCTGGGTTTGGCTGGCCAGGTGTGGTCTCCTCTCCAGGCAGCCCTCAGCGGCCGAATTTCCTATGGAGCAGCATCCAACCTCCCACCCTGCAGCTCCCTCTGGAGTGGAGCCCCTCTCCGCACCAGCCCCACCCTGGGTTACTTATTGCTTTAACGTGCTATTTGATTACAGGGTGATGAAGGACCAGAAGGCATGTCTGTTGCGGTGGATTTGTGCTGTCTTGGGGCTGCATAGGGAGCTCTGCCCATCAGACCTGGAGAGGGATGGAAGAGAGGGACTGTCAGTGGGGACATCCCCAGTATAACAGTGCATTGGGACAGACTCCGTCTCTGCTGACAAGCCTCAAAGTGAAGCACCCACTGCTGGAGCCAAGTGGTGGCAATGGCTGCTGGGGCTGGCACTCAGCAGTATGTTCTTGAGCATGGATGTGAGCAGGGGAGCAGTGAGGGGAAGCACCAACCTGAACTCTACTTGAATGTGTGGCTCTCAGCTCCTCCCCGGCCAAACCCTGAAACAAATTGGAGCAGGATCAGCAATGCTGCAGGATGCATCGCTGCTGTGCTATGGAGAGATAGGGGAAGAGACCCCTGACTCCCTCCTCCCTCCTTAACCCCAAGACCCAATTTACGCTACCTTTGGGTCCGAACAAGGCAGCATAGCAGGGGTGGTTGCAGTAGGGCTTGCCATCATGCTGCAGAAAGAAAGGAGAGCATCAGTCCCTGTACCTCGCTGGCTGCACCCTCCCTGCTCCATGGGTGCTTCCCAGGCACCAGACCTACCTCTGCGTGCCCCCCAGATGTCAGGGTCTTGTTACACTTCTCACATCGCAGGCAGGGCCGGTGCCAGTCCTTCCCCAGAGAAGTCACCTTCTCGGCTGCCATGCAAAGAGATGGGTTAGCCAAGACTCTGACCAAGCACAAGTTGTTTGGGGTAAGCTGGCCTCCTGCTGCCAGCGCTAAGGAGGATGAAAGGTGTGGGGCTACTTTCCCAGCTCTTCTTGACCAGGGAAGGAGTCCTGCAAGTGCCAAACCCAAGCCAAGCACACATCAGCATGCACACCTAGATGGCCAAACCCAAACCTAGGGCACAACACTGCCAAGGGCCCTTACCCCGAACATGGTGGCTGCCCCATTTGAGGACAGACCACTGCCACCAGTCTGACAGAGAAGATCTGGGCACCTCTCCCTTCCAACATCAGCCTGAACGGAGATTAATTTCTCCCAGGCCGAACAGAGCTCCTCTGCCTAAACCTTCCTAGGCTTGGTGTGGTGAAGAGGACAGGTATCAGACAGGGGACACTGGTGCAGCAAAGCCTCTGCTGCAGCCTCCCTGCCACCAGCTGCAGCAACAGCACTGATTTGGTGCCATCACAAATCACAGCAGGGCCAGAGCCAGGCCAGGGCTTGGGGAACAGCACACTGCTGGCTTGGGCCAGGACATGTTTGTGGAGAGGGAAAAAAGCAGTGTGGCTTCTAATTGCAGCCCAGCAGGGGAGGAGGTTGTTTCTGCAGTATTTTCTGCAGACGCATGTGCTCTTGCTATTGGCAGTTGCACCCCTGGGGATTTATTAAGTGATAAAGCAGAGCTTTCTAACAGGAACCCGGCCACAGCCAGCTCTGAGCACTCATCCCATGCCTGCAAAAGGCGGTCAAGGAAAGAGTTTCTTTGGGATCCAAATCTACCCACAGCAGCTTACGCAAGGAGCCAGCCAGCAGCTGCAGGGGTGGAAGCAGGGGCAGCGCCCAATGGCACGAGGCAGCCCTGTGCAGCACAAAGAGCCTCCTGTGTCCTGCTGGGTGCCAGCTGGGTCCAAGAGGAGCCCTTGCTCTTTGCAGACTTAGTTTGTCCCGAAGCAGCCCAAGGCACACCCAAGAAAGGACCCGGGGAACCCTGGAGCAGGGGTCGCTCTGCCTCCTCTCCCAGCACTCCCTATCTCCATGCAGTGAGCTCATGGCTCCAGCCACCTCCTCTGCGCCAACTGTGCCAGTTTCATAAGAGCAAGCTGATAAGAGCAGGGCCCAACCCCTCCTTGGCCGAACGGTCCCAGCACTGCCACGGCCACACCTGCGGGTACAGCAATCCCACATGAGCCGACCTCACTGCTTGGCTGCAGGCACGGGCTTAGCCAAAGCTGTGCCCCAGCTGTAGGGCCACAGCCACCCCGGTGATGGGCATCAGCAGCAGATGGATTTGTCTGACAGTGGGAACAGCTACGGAGAAACCTCTGTCCATGACCCTTCAACCTCGTGTTTCAGCATTAGATTTCTCCAGCAGAAGTGGGAGCTGTGGCACACCCACAGGCAGAGCAGAAATAAGGCAGAGTGCAGAAGTCGTGGTTCTTAGGTCACTGATCCCTCATCTCAAGGAAATTAAGCGCATAGACTCACACGCACTGCTCTCAGCAATGCGCAGTGAACTCAGATGGGGAAGCGGGGAGGTTTGGCTGCTACAATCTGGCTGTTTCGGCTCAAATCTTGGATGAGCCAACAGGACCACAGCACCCAAAGGAGCAGAACATGGCGCTTCAGCCCCAGTTCAGAGGCAGCACACTCGCGCCAAGCCCCGCAGCATGCGGAAGCCCTACAGGTTCAAAATAACACAGCCACCTCCCCACTGCACTAAGCCACGGAGATCAACACAGTGCTCACCAAGGGAACAGCCACGCACCCTGAGCCCCTTGCAGCCCACCTCGCAGGGCTGAGGGCTGCACCGGACCCCAGCCAAACATCCTGCAGGGCCAGCAGGGCTGGAGCACCGTGCTGAGCCCCTCATAGGCAGGCTGGGGGTACCACGCAACCCCTCTCTTCGGGTGGATTTAGGGGCCATCCAGGGCACGCCAGGGAGACACGGCACAGGGGTGCGGGGCAGCAGGGCACCTCAAGAGTCTGCAGCACCCGGGACAAGCAGCACTGGGGTAGCTGGAGCCGGGGGTTCAGGCAGCCCTTACCGAAGTAGACCTCCTTCTGGCAGCGGGGACACTTGGGCATGGTGTCGGTTCGGTTCGGCTCCGTTCGTCGTTCTCACGGGCTGTGGGATGCTCGGCTCCGGCCCCGCCGGAGTCATTGCTCGGGGGCCCCGCCCCGACCCGCCCAGATGTGCGGCCCCGCCCGCAGCTGGAGCCACCCCCGGGGCGCTGCCAGCCCGGGCTCGGCACCCCTTGCATCCTGCTCTCTTTGCATCCTGCACCCCTAAGGCTTTGCACCCTTTGAATCCCGCACCCCTACACTGCCTCCACCCCTTGCCCCCGTGCGCTCCCACCACCTGCATTTCTTGCAATCCAATTCACTCTTCGCACTCCCGCACCCCTTTCACACTGCACTCTTTGCATCTTGCACCTCTTGCTTCCTGCACGCTTTGCATCCTGCACCCCTCGCACCCTCCAACCCGTGCCTCCCATATCCCTGCACCACCTGCACCCCTTACACCCACTGCGCTCCCACCCCTGCACTTCTTATGGCTTCTTTCCCTTTTTGCACCCCTTGCATCCTGTTCTCTTTGCATCTTGCACCTCTTGCTTCCTGCACACTTTGCATCCTGCATTTGTCTGCATCTTATGCCCTGCACCCTCTGCATCCTGCATACCTTGCATCTTATGCCCCTTCTGCCCTATGCCCTTAGGATCCCACTTCCCTACACTATCTGCACCACCAGCACTTTTAGCAACTCCTACATTCCTTGCACCCCCCTGCACCCCTCTACACCCCCACCCCAGTGCTGCAGAAGAGCCCAAGGGCCCTGCAGCAGAGCTGGAGACATGATTGGCATCATCAATTAACCACACCCAAACAGACCACACCTGGGTGCTGACACAGCTGGCAGACCTTCATCATCCCTCCAGTGCAAAAAGTGCACCTTGGGGCCATGCATGCTGCCTGTGGGGAGCCTTGGGGAGGAGGTGTGGGGCTGTGGGGCCGGACCCTTCTTGCATGGCCTCAGGAATGGCGTGGGCACAGCACACAGGGCTCTGCCCATCTGAGGCTGACTGTTGTCATTTTATTAAGAGCGAGGACTTGTTGTTCCTCTGTGTTTGGCTGCGAAGGAAATGAGGAGCCTATCCAAAGGTCTGTTTTGCATGAAACAATCCTCCCCAGGGCATGTCGCTATGCTGGGAAGGTCAAGAGGCCCTGTGAAAGGCAGCACCAAGACCCAGCACCCCAACCTGGGGTACTCCTCGCCCCACAGAACCAGTCCCACCCACGGGTGCAGGCTGTGAGCCCACTGCCCGCTGGCACCAGCCTTGGCCCTGTAGGGAGGGGACGGCTTGGGCCAGCTGTGAGTCATGCAAGGCTTGTGAGGCTGCAGCCTCCACCCTGTCTCCTCCATCCTTTCTGCTGGAGCTGCGGCCCTGAGGCAGCACATATGTGCACGCATCACGTTTTGGATGTGCCACTTCCCAAGGCCTGAGCTCAGCTGGCACACAGGGCATGTCCCCTTCTCTCCGGCAGCCCTTCTTCTCTCCCAGGCTGCTCTGAGGCCCTGCCAGCCAGGACAGCCGGCCCCAGCTGTCTCCCTTTTAAGGCTGTTTAGGTGCCAGCGGGCAGCTCTGCTCAGCCCCAGCCCCTGGTCCCCATGGACCACACAGTGCCTGGCCCCACTCCTGCAGTAGGAGCCTTCCAGCCCAGCCAGGCAGACCATGTCCCCATGGCATTGTGTGCTGGAAGGGCCAGCCAGAGCATGGGGATCTCAGCCCCCCCGTGCCCTTGTCTGAGGCCATTTGGGCAGCAGAGTGGGCACAAGGCCGTGGGGGGGTGACACAGCTGGCGCCGAGGAGCCGGGTGCTGCTCCCTGCCAGCCCTGCTCAACAGGGCTCCGTGCCACACAAGCCTCTGCTGATGAGTTGGTACCACTGGGGTGAGCACGAGGTGCCCACAGCACTGCTGGCTGGGGGGAGCACGGCGGTGCCATAGGGACGTGAAGGATGTGGCCTTTCCTTTGTTGTACAGGGAGTAATTTCACTCACACTCCAGTGCCAAGGTGTGGAACCCCTCTGCAGGACGATGCACCACATCTCTGCAGCCTGCAGCCCTCCACCCACAGCTCTGGGTAAGCTGGAAGCTGCTCCTCCACCAGGGGAACAATGCACACAGCAGCTGCAAACAGCCTCCTCAGCAAAGCTGCCGTTATCTTATCTGCAGACCTTGTTCCAGCTAATTTAACCATCAGCATGGCACGCCCCGACTGCCTGTGTCCTCTGATACCAATCTGGGGGTGGAGGCTCCATCCCGGTGCATCAGGCGCCGGCGTTCCTGAGCAACATGGCAACACCCTCACGGCAACTGGGTGGCCTAGTGTTTGTTTGGGGTGACGCTGGCAGGCAGTGTTGTCACTGCCAGGACACAGCCCCATCCCTGAGCACGTGCTCCCAGCAGCCCCAAGATGAGCTGCAGCGTTATGGGGAGGGCTGTGGCACCAGTGCGTTTGCAAAAAGGGAAGATGAAACAGTGGCGACAAGATCAGCCCGGTCCCTTGTGCCATGCCGTGCCACCTGTATCCATGAGCATCCTTGTATTCATGCCATACAAACATGCCCCATGTGGAGTGACCACAGTCCCGCTCATGCTTTCCTCCTTTGCAGAGCTGCCGATGCCTCCCCTCACTTCTTCCCCAACCACGGATCCTCCCAAGCAGCTCTGGGTTCCCTCCCCAAGGAAAATGTGACTCAATAAGCCCCAGGAATGTCCGAAGCGTGTCACTGCTGTGGGGCTGCTGGGGGGTTGAGAGATGTAGATATTTTCCAAGCTCTTTCCAATTGCAGCTTCTGCAGAGTTCCCCTGTCTGGCCATATTTCAGCCTGCACTTGTACGAGTCACGGGCCCACTCAGCCGAAACAACTCATTGTAAAATATGTCCTACCCAGCCCAATATGTAACTCATTTGACAAGAAAATTACAGGGCGGCTTAGAAAGCCCAGAGAGGCCATGGGAGGCTGCCAGCTGTGGGATCCCAGGGAGAGGCTGGAGAGATGCTGGAGTGATGCGGGTGATGGGGTGCCGGAGGGTGCGTGCCCTCGCCTGGCTCCACGTGCAGCAAATCCCATTAGGGCAGCACGTGGGAACAGCGTACGGAGCAGGATGTCAAGCCCAATTACACCCTAAGGGGAAGTTCTGGGATATGTCTTCATAAAGCTGACAGGAGGCTGAGATCTGGGAGGAATCAGGAGCGATGCTGCATGGTTGGCAGGGATGAGGCTGCCCCAAAAGTGGGGAGGGTAATGCTATGGGGACATTGCTATGCTGGAGTTTTGCTCCCAGGTAGTTTGGAGACCACAAAACACATTTCCTGCCCTGTTTGTGCAGCGTCCCCCTCACATTCACAGACAATCACAGAGCTGTTTTCAACAGAAGCTGCAAAAACATTCCCAGCCTGACTTGGGCTGCTGAGTGCCCACAGCTGCCACTTGCCAGGTCATCACAAAACCCCACGAGCAAGGCGTGTTGTTGTTGTGAGCAAATACAGCACTGTGCATGCAGGCACAGACCCACGATTCCTCAGGGCTCAGCTCCTGGTCCTACCAGTGCTGGGGCAGTGGCTCATTGGAGCTGACAGCATCAGCCTGCACAGGCAGGTAATCATACTGGAAGGTGCTGTGGGGTTATACCCATTCCCATCTCCAGCAGCACTCACGCTGCCAGGCCAGTCCAACCCTGCTACACACATGCAGGAGGGTGCCTGGCTGCCCACACAGTGCCACCCTTGGCACATGGCTGGGATTTCCAGACGTGGGACAGGAGATCCTCTCCAAGTCCCAGCTACACGGAAAACGTCCTGACATTCCATCCAGGCACAGCTTCCCACTGTTTCCCCACCCAGAGTCTGGCCAAAAATCTCCATTTACTGTCTGTTCTTTCCTTCAAGCTTTCCATTAGCAGCAGCCCCAGGAAATCTGCTGGCTGAAACCCTTTATGGGAGATGTTGGTGCATTTTCCTGGCACCATTCCTCTCACAGTCATTGTGCCCACCTGTACCTGGGCTGGCTGATGATGTGGTACCCACTGCTTTGGGAGGGTATCCCAGGGCTGGGGGTGCTGAGACCCACAGGGCCACCTCCCCACCCCTCCCAGCCCTGCGATGGAATCAGCTGTGCTGCCTGCCCTGTGCTGGTTCCAGGCTGCTGACACCATGCATTTTATTCCAAGTTAAAAATTCACTTTGTCAAGGTGAGAACGGGAATGGGGAGCGGGTGGGTCTCTCCCTTCTCCAAAGGGAACTGAGACACTCGGGTCAGTTGAGTCCCCCCAGGCTCATGGCTGAGCCCAGGTCTCCAGCAGCCCTTGGAGCAGCTCTGCTGCTGCACCCTGCTCCCTGCTGGCAGGGCAGCGACCTCTGCTTTGCAGCCCAAGGTGGGAAAAGGAATCATGGAGCAGCAATGACACCTTGGAGTGACTGCAGGGCAGGGATACCTCCGGCCATCCCTGCTGCCACAGCACAGCCCTATTGCAGGGAACTCCCTGGTTTATGGCCCTCAGGTGTTTGCTCTCTGCAGCAGGGCTGTGCTAAGGGAAACATGCTGCCCTCTGCAGTGGTGGCACAGGGAGGGAGAAGGAAAGCCACACACTGTGAGGCTGTATCCTTTTAGACGGAGCTGCTTAGCTCCACCTTACTGAAAACAGGGCAGGAGCAAATTGGGAAGATCCCAGGACAGGGAGAGAGAAGGAATGCAGCCGTGGGTCACACACCCATCCACCCCCATCAGCAGAGTGCACAACTCCATCCTATCAGCACAGCTGTTCCCAGATCCACACCACATCCAGTCCCCAGACACCCCAGGAGCCCCCAGGGTTGCCCCTTGGATGCTCACACTGTTGGGAGCACACTGGTGATGGATTTACAGCCCTAATCCTCCACTGCACAGACTCACACCATTCCACCTCTATCCCTGCCCGCCCTCTTGCACCCTATTCAGGATTTAGCCCCTCTCTTTGATTCACCCCAGGGATGATCCAAAGCCCAGCCCAGCCAGCCAGAGCTGTTCCATTGGGGAGCACCAGAGCTGGTTCCTGGCCCTGCAGGAGCAAGCTGTGCTCACTGGGCAGCTCCTTATACTGCTCTTAAATCACATCTTCCAGCACTTCATCCCTTTCGGTTCCTGTTTTCAGGTTCACAGCAAATGCTTTAAATCTGTCCTGCCTTTCTGCCCAGCCACACAGCACCAGCTGCATGCAGGCTCTGGGCACCTCCCCATATTTCAGGCTTCCCTTCCAACTGTGACCATTGCACCCCTCTCCTGCAGGCAACCTGTATCTGCTTTGGGCTCTGTTTCCCCCCTAGCCTAGAGAACATGTTTGTAACCACCAGCTCTCGCCAACTTTCTCATCCCACCAGCAAGCCCAAGCTGAAAGAAATAATAAAATACTTGATGTTCCTTAGGGAAAAGATGTTTTCCAGGCCCCTTTTGGCAGGAAGGGGCATTTTCAGCTCACATAGGTCTCCCAAAAATAAGTACAAAAACACAGCGAGGATCAAAGGCTGAGCTGCCTTCCCACTCAAAGCACTGCTCTGCTGCACCAGTACCGCCCTGAGCCCTTCGCATGGGTTAGGCTGTGCAGGACTCCAGAGCCTGCCCTGGTGACACCTGCAGTGCCCGCTGCTCCTCACCATGTCCCCAGGCTGTACAGGAACAACATACTGCCTTAAGGGTTTCAAGGAGAGCAGCAGAGCTTGGTACCAGATTGCAGGTGTGACAGCAGCCACAAGCAGTGCCATTTGCACCCTGCCATGATGCAGGGTCCAAGGGGCAACAGTGACCCTCATCCCAGCAGCGCTGCAGCACAGCACAGTGCTGCTTGTGGGGCCGGGCCTTCTGCTGTGGGTCAGGGAAGGAGCTCGGGGCCAGGTCTCCATAGGAACACCACCAAACACAAACATACACATCCGCTTCCCGGGCGCAGGGACCGCTGCATCGTGCCTGGGAAAGGGCTGCGGGCTGCCGCGGGGAGCCAACAGCACCCACCGCCTCTCCGTGCCCCACAGCCTGGGCCGGCCCGAGCGTCCCACAAAGACCTGATGGGGACAGGAGGTTCCCCGCCCATCCCCGGAGCCCAGCACAAAGCACCTCTCTCAAAACCTTTATTATCAGCAAATAACAAAAGTCCGGGGAGCGCACGGCCGGGTGGGTGGGTGGGTGGGCAGCGCAAGCAGCGTGCGCGTAGGGGAGGGGCGAGGGGGTGTCCCCACAGCTGGGAGCACAATGACAACAGCTCATAAATAAACACCGCGACGGGAAACCTCAGGCTCAGAGCCCGATGCGCTCTGCCTCCCCCCGGGCACAGGGAGCAGCTGGACCCCACAGTGGGGTGGGTTGGGGGATGCAAGGATGGGGATGCAGGAGCTGAGCCGGCCGGGGACCAAGTGTCACTGGTGTCACAGCATCCCCTGAACTGGGGCAGCAGCGACCAGCCCTTCCAGCCCGTCCTGGGGAAGGCAGAGCACACAGGGGATGAGCAGAGATGCTTTCTACCTTTGCCTTTAAACACTGAAGCTTATATTAGGGACTATGGTACAGAACCCGGAGGTTCTATAGAGACAGCAGAGAGCACAGCTCCGTGGCCGAGGGCTGCTCCGGTACTTGTAGGTGTGGGAGGTGAGAGTGCCGCCTAGGGCTGGTTCTTTGCCTCAGGGTCTTTGTCGTAGATGTAGCTGCCCACGGCTCCGGTGTTGACACCTGCAAGTAGAGACGTGCACAGCGGTGGTGATGTGAGCAGGACGGGCGTCCCCAGCCCCGCACCCCCAGCACTCACCCTTGGGCCCGAAGAGGATCCCGTAGCACGGCTTGTGGCAGTAGGGCTGCCCGTCGTGCTGCGCGAGGAGGAGAGAGACGTGTCACCGCGGGGCTGTGCAGGGCAATGCGCGGAGCCAAGCTGCCCTCTCGCGGTGGAGCAGCCCGGCACGGCACAGCCCGGCACGGCACAGCCCGGCACGGCACAGCACTGCGGGACGGCACAGCACTGCGGTGCGGGGCCGGAGGTGGCCGCCCTTACCTCGGCGTGGCCCCCGGGGGTCAGCGTCTTGCTGCAGCGCTCGCAGCGTAGGCAGGGCCGGTGCCAGTCCTTCCCCAGCGAGGTCACCTTCTCAGCTGCAGCGGGGACAAGAGGGTCCCCCCCCGCACGTCACCACCACCCCTTTGGATAAAAAACCCACGGACCCCAGCCAGCCCCTCCCGGCTGCCACATGCCCCGGGGGTCCTGCCACCAAGTGCCACCACGGGGCACGTGCCCAGCACCCAGCACAGCCTTACCAAAGTAGACCCTCTTGCCGCAGCGTGGGCACATGTTGGGCTCCCCAGTGAAGGTGGTGACGCTGGAGGCTGTAAGACAGAGGGACACGAGTGTGGGACACCTCATCCAGCCCCCAGCTGGCTGCCCCGTGCCCCCCTTCTCACCTTTGCTGGGTCCCTTGGGAGGAGCAGCGTTCACCTTCTTCTCCTCCACCCTGGCTGGGTGCTCGATGGGCCCTGGTGCAGTCTGCCCCTCAATCTGAGGCTTCTCGTAGATGTACGACCCGGCACCACCGATGTTCACCCCTGCAGTGAGGCAGAAGCTGCAGCAGCCCAGGGGTCTCCATCCCCTCCCAGCCCCACCTCACCTCCCCCAGGCCCCTATTCCTGCTGGGCCTCCACAGTCCTTCAGCCCCAGCTTCCTCCCCACCCAGGCTTTATGTGGCTGTGTCTGGGATGGGGCAGCAACTCCACCTTCTGTTCAAATTGGAGTTTGCTTTTTTAATTTAGAAATAAATAAATGAAAAGAAAGACAGAAAGAAACAACTGATGGGACCGACCCCCCTCCAAAAGCTCCTCTACCCCACTTCATACAGCAGCTGTGGGTTTGGGACTGGCTCAGCTCATGGCAGCCCAACTCCTGGGATGCATGTGGGGCTGTGGGGATGGGAACAGACAGGCAGAGCCCAGACGTACCTTTGGGGCCAAACAGCGTCGCATAGCAGGGCTTGTGGCAGAAGGGTTTCCCATCATGCTGGGGAGAGAGGGGCAGTTAGAGTGCTGGGAGGAGAGCGTGCTCCTTGTGCTCACCACCATCCCTACCCACATTCACAGACAGTTTAGTGGCCATAGTGGTGATAGGCTGCTGGTTGGACTTGCTGATTGTTTGAGGTTGCTTCCAACATTAACCATTCTGAGAGCACAGTGATGGTGCCCCAAGTGTGCCCGCTGGCCACTCTGGCCATGTTGTACCCATGCTGGGCACCCAACACCATGGGTAAGGCAGCACCTCCCTACCAGCTCCATCCTGGCACGTCCCCAGCCTGGCAAGGAGGGCCCTTTTTGCTCTGCTTTGCTTCCACCCTTGTCACCATACCCCTTGCTTTGGCTGCAGATCAGAGCCCTGCTGCTATCAGCCCCGCTATAGGCCGGGGGGCGATTATGGCAGGAAGGCACCGAGCAGGCGATAAATGCTGCAGCACTTCTGTCCCACGGCCCAGCAGCCGCCCACGGGAGGGGGCTCTGAGATAACACCCCGGCTCCAGCAGCAGCTTCTCACAAGGTGCCGGGAACCGAGTCCAAGAGAAAAGAAAGAGCGCTTGTGCCTCCACATCCTCGGCCCCGAGGTTCACAGGACACAATCAGCCAGGCCTTGGCTGCCGTCACCCCAGCAGAATTTGGCCTTATATGGAGAGGGAGAGAATTCTCCAGGCTTAACTCAGCCTCACTGCCCAGCTGCCCTGGTTGCTGCCAGCTGCCCCTCAGCTGTGCCCCGCTAAGGAGCCGGTGACACGCTGGCATGAGAGGCCACGCACCGCCCCAGGGCGCAGGGGATGAGCAGTTGCTGTGGGGCTGAGCACCTGCTGTCAGCTCCACGGCAGTCCCAGCAATGCAGCTGTGGGGCTCACTGGGTGCAGCACCAGGTACTGGCCCCAAACTGCTTCCTACCATGTCCCCATCCCTGGGGCAGCAGACAACACGTCAGCACAGCCCCTGCTCCTTCAGCTTCTCCAAATATTTACGTTCTGGATGGATTTGGGGCTTTCTTAGCTCCATTAGGAGCTGTATGGGAATGCAGGCAGCTCTTCAAGGATGGGGTCTCGCCCTCCTCCTGCCCAGCTCCAGGCCTGGGCTCAGCCCCCAGACTCAATGCTCCCCCCAACCCCACTCCGCTGCCCATTGGCCTTCACCTCAGCGTGCCCTCCTGGCGTCAGGGTCTTGTTGCAGCGCTCACACTTCAAGCAGAACTTGTGCCAGTCCTTGCCCAGGGAGGAGACCTTCTCAGCTGCAGAGAAACAAGAATGAATGAGTGCCCAGTGCCAACGTGGGGCTGTGCTACCACAGTGCCCACACCTTTATTCCCATCAGCTGCTCTGCTCCACACGATGTTCCCAGGGCCATTCCAGCACCGTGCTCCTACTCCCCATGTCTATTTTTACTCCCTGTGTTGCCCCACACAGCCCTGCTCCCATTCAAATATTTAGAGTTGCCATGCCCACCCGGCCCAGCAGCTCCTGCTCATTTTCATGCCTCAGCTGCCATGCCTCTGGCTCAAAGCAGGACACAGACAGCCTCCGGTGTCACCAAGGCTGGGTTCAGCCCTGGAGAACATCCACCTGTGTGTGCACAGACAAATGTGTGGGCACAATGCACACCACGAACCTGCAGGGCAACACACTGCGGGCACCAGAAATGGCTTCAAAGCCTTCAGTTCCAGGAAGGGGAGCACTCAGGGACCGGTTCCACAAACACACCTCCTCCAGCTGTCCCTTCTGCACAGCCCCAGGGCTTCACCTACATCTCCATCCACGTGCTGCTGGCCCTGCTTCTTGCTGGGTCCTTGTGGGCACCAAGACAGCAGTGCCCGATGGTTCCCTCCCAGTTGGGGTGTCCCCAGCTCCAGGGGTGCACACAGTGGGGACAGCTGGAAAGCAGCACCATCCCATTAAAGCCACCGTAAAATGAAATCATGAAGGCCAAATAAAATATTTAACGAGCAAATAAAAGCTCAGCCCTGCTCCACAACAACAGCCCTCCACACAGGAATGTTTCCCAGCCCCTTCCCCCTCTTAAGGACTTCTGCAAATGTCAACAGGCTGCGCTGGGTCGGGATGGGGGCCAGGAGCTCCACAAGGGCAGGTCCAGCTTTGAGGGCTGTCCTCTTCCCATGGCAAATGGCTGAACACAGGATATGCCACAGTGCCAAGAGATGCCAAAACAACCCCATCGCCACCCAGTGCATCAGCCCTGGTGGGAAGCAGGTGGCTGTGAGCTACATGGAACTGCTGTATCCACAGGGAAGCACAGACCTGGGGTTCAGTGTCAGCGTGGCTCAGCCTTGCAGAGCTGGAGCACTTTGCGCAACAGCAGCCCCCAGCTGGGTCAGCAGCTTCTCCCAGCAAGGGAAATTCACTGCAACCCTGCTTGGGCCGCATGTGGGTCACGAGGGTGCACACAAAGGGACGTTCCAGCCCGGGGCTTTCTGGATGCGCAGCAGCACGAGCCCCAGGTATCCCTGTGTGACCGCAGCTGGGGTGCGGGGCTGCGCTGCTCCTGGTGGCAGACAAACACCCGGTGATGTGCTCAGCGTGCGAGAGCGGGCTGTCACACCGACCTGGGAACAGGGCAGCTTCCCCAGGGAGGGAAATGGAGCGTGAGCGGCTGAAAGCTGAGCCAGAGGCTGGGGGCCGAGGCTGCACAGCCGGGCCCGGGGCTGCGTCACCTCCGGCCGCCCCCGCCCCGCAGGGAGCAGCGGGAGGAAGCTCCCGGCGGATGTTTTGCAGCTATCGCTGGTTATTGCAGCTGCCGCAGCCCCCGCCAGACGGGATTCGCCCCCGCGACTTCTCAGGCAGCCGTAGGACCTCGCTGCTTTCCTAGGGCTCGCAGCCCCGGCCGCGGATGGGCAGGAAGGACGAGGTGGCCTCTGGGTGCCGTCGCGCTCCCGGGGACACCCTGGAGCTGTAACTCGCCCTCGGCTGGGAGCACAGGGCCGGACACACGCAAACAAAGGGGACGGGGAACGGGGCCAAGCGCTCAGCGCGCTCCTCCGGCCGTCGGGCCGCATTGTTCGCCGCCAGCAAAGGAAGCCGCCTGCCCGGCCCCTTCCCAGGGCGGCGGCCGTTTGTGCCGGCGCTGCCATCAATCACTGCGGGCACCGGGTTGCCGTCACCGGGCCCGCTGCCGCTCCGAGGTTGCATCAGCTCCGGAGGCGAAGGCTCCGACCGCACCCCGCTATGGAGGGAACCCCCCCACCGCGATCCGTGCGGGCTGCGGGGCCGGGGCCGTCGCCTCCTTCCCGGAGCGACCCGTGCGGCCTTTGCTCCCTTCTTCCCTTCCCTTTACCTTCCCCCCCTCCTTCCCCAGCGGGAATTTGCAGCCCCTTTTCCCCGCGGCACACCCCGCACCGCAGCCCCGATAGTAGCGGGGCCGCCCCGCCCGCAGCCAGGCGCCGTGCCCGGGCGGGGCCGCCGGCGTAGGCGAGAGGAGCCGAGAGCTTCTTCGTGGGACCCGAGCCCTCCTCTCCCCCCGGGCCGGCACGGAGACCTCGCCCCGCTGCTCCCGCAGCCCCTGACGGCACCTCCAGCCGGTGCGGGGCGGCCTCGAGCAAATCCCCGCTCCTTTTTCTATGGAGCTGCCGTTCTTCATCGAGCCACGTGCGCACGGGATGTGCCGCACGGGGCCGACCGTGCCGGGAGAGCTCCCTTAGCGCTCCCATGGGCACGAGTCCCGGCTCGCACGGGATAAAGAACCGGGCATCCCCGGGCACCCGCGGTGGAGCTCCTAGGAATGCGCTTCCAGCTCCCTTCTCGTCTGGCTGCTCTCTGCCAGCCTTTCTGTCTCCCTCCTGCTGCTCCAGGCCCCGTGCTGCCACCAAACAGCAAATAGAAATCACAGTGCACGGGTTGAGCTGGGCAGCCCTCCCTGACCCCCAACACACAGGGCAGGGCAGGCACACAAACACAGCCTCTACCCAGCCAGGAGCACCGTGTTCCTCTGAGCTGATAACAATCTCTGCTGGGACATGCGAGCATTCCCCAGCCCACATCAGCAGGGGTTTCCTAGTGGTGTCGGAGCAGCCAAGCCCACACCAGTGCCCCCCAGCCCTGCTCTGCACAGCCAGGAGCTGTTGTACCAACCATGGCAGGGACCTGTCCGTGTGCTGCAGCACCGGGGCTGCCCCACAGTGAGTCCAGAGCACCAGGACCAATCCCAGCCCTCACCTCCTGCCCTGGCAGCGGTGCCACCACGGCCCTATCGCAGCACACACCCTGGCCGCTGGATTTTACCGTCAAGCCACGGAGGCAGATTTTCCATTACCTCTCACTGGGGCGTTCCTGCTCCACCTTTCCTGCCCTTTCCATCCCCCTCCTTGGCCCCGTCACCTCTCTCCATCCACAAGCCCCAATGGGGACAGCAAAAAAAAAAGGCAGAGCGTGAGGATCTCACACCCAGCCTCCATTCCCAGGGGTTAAACAACCCGCACGGCGCTGCGGGGCCTCCCGGGAACCACAGCGTGAATCGACCACGCACAGAGCGAGGGGCGGGGGCTGACTCCTGCCCTCCCAAAGACAACGTCCCCCAGCTCATGGCAATCAGCAGCTTCCCACGGCCGGGCCCTTCCCCCGCATGGCAGCCCCGCGAGGAGCCCGGTGCCCTCTGTTAACGTTTTGCAGAGCCCACTCACGCTCCCGGAGAGGCCGCCCGGGGACACGGGGCAGTCAGTGGTTGCATAAGGAGGGCGGGCAGCAGCTCAGAGCGGCCCTTTGTCAGCCCAGCCGTGGGGATGGAGCCCTGCACTCACACTGGGCACTCACCGGGGTGAGCTGCTCCAACCCGAGAGCAGCAGCGGTTACTGATTAATTGATCGCGGGGCGGCCTCCGCGCTTGGATTCCTGCAGGGCAGCGCTGCCTGCACGGGCTCAGCGTCCGGAGCGCCCCAACACCACGATTGGAGGCCCCGTGAGCCAGGAGGGTGCAGCCCAGCGCCGTGCCCACGTGCTCGTAGCATCATCCCCAGGGCTTTGGGCTGCTCCGTGCTCAGGAAACGCTGCACAGGAAAACGGGAAACCTCCCAAACCATCCTGCCAACCCGCCGGGAAAAGGGGCCCGGAGGCAGAAAGGCTCAACTGCGGCTCGTGGGACCCCACAGAACCCACTGTGGCACAGCACATCCCACGGCAGCCCCATCCCTCGGCCACTCCCTGCCCCGACCGCAGCCACCTGCCAACCCAGCGCTGCCCCGACGGACGGGAGGTGTGGAGGGAGGCGGCGATGTGCCCCGCTCCGCCTGGAAACTGAGCTTCCAAAAGAGCCCAAAGCCTATTTTTGTATTTCCCTGCGCTTTTGAAAGGAGAAAAAAAAAAGCCCATTCTGCAGCTCAGGAAACGCCCACAGCCTTCTGAGTGCAGGGAGGAGTCTCTGGATTTTTCCAAGGAGCAACAGGCGGGCTGGGCTGGAAATGAGTTTTCCATCGGTACCCGCTGCTGTTGGCTCCGGTTGGCTGCAAGGCCGGGAATGGGAGATGGGGGCATTTCCCACGCATGACCCGCAGCCACGGCCCCACGAACTCCTGCCTGCGGGTCCCAGCACTGACGGGCAGGGTGCCGGGATCACCACCCGCCTGCCGGGGCTGAGGGATGCTCGGGTGTGCCAAGCCCTGCCAGCAGGTACCTAACCCTGCTCCGTGCCCAGCTCTGTGCCGCTGGCTGCCCGTGGAGCAGCTCCCGGCCTCGTACACAGCACTCACTTGCCTTCTGTGCATTAAATAAACCAAGCTGAATTTATTCCATGGGAGCCTGGGCGGTTTCCAGAGGGGGAAACTAAGGACGTCAGGAGCGCGCCGCAGCCTGTTCCAGCGACAGGAGAGAAGAAGTTTCCGGCCGGCTCCTGCTCCAGCTCCCCACGGTCCATCACAGGGTTGGGGGAAGGTGCCGCTGCCCCGTCCCTCCCACAGGTCCCCATGTCCCTGGAGGGGACGGGAGAGGGGAAGCAGCAGGAGCTGCCCACCACCCCCAGCTCACTGCTGGAAGCAGGACGGCGGTGCGTGCCCCATACAGCCCTGTGGGCTCAGGGACTCCCGAGCCCCCCGCAGCTACGGAGGCTGGGGCTGCACCCCCTGCCCGCCCTCCCCCCGCCCGGGACAGGAGGAGCGGTGACCCCGGGCCGTGCCCATTAGCCGGCCAGCGGGCTATTTTCTGCTTAAAAAGGAAAAAGTTCACACGGGGAGAAATATCTGAGGCTGAGCCGTTCCCACCCCCCCACCCCCCATAAATAGGTTTATTTAAAGGAGGAAGAGAGCAAATTCCTATTTCTGTGTTTACTTGGAGATGGCCGGGAAGGAATGAAAGCTCCCGGTGCCTCCACCGCGCGGGCACCTCCGGGCTCTGTGCGCCCAACGAGCGAACCGAGGAACCGGGGGAAAAGGGGGGGGTTCAGGGGGAACCCCACGGCAGGGCTGGCCCCGGGACCGCCCCGCTTCCCGCAGGGCCGGGACTGAGCGCCCACCCGGGCGGATCCGCACCGAACCCTCTGACAAAGCGCCGCAGAAACCACCCGAACCACCCGAACCGCCGCCCGCACAGCGCGCACCTGGCCCGGCGTTACGGGAGCGGCTCGTGCGCTCTCGCACCTGCCCCTCCGCTCCTCCCCACCGAGAAACCCCTTCCCCACGGGCTGTGTCCCTCCGGGCAGCGGGACGCGGCCCCCGCTCGTTGTACGGCAGCGGGGCGGGCAGGGGGATGCGGGGCGCTGCGGGCACGGGCGGGGGGTGGAGAGGAGACCCGGGGACGCGCTTACCGAAATAAACGGTCTTGTCGCACTTGGGGCACTTGGATGCCATGGCTGGAGAGCGGAGCGGAGCGGAGCCGTGCCGAGCCGAGCCGTGCCGTGCTGTGCTCCCCGCTCCGCCCGGCCCCCGCCCATTGCCCGAGGTGGGGGGGGCCGGGGCGGGGCTGCGCGTCTCCCCGGCCCGGCCCGGCCCGGCCCCACAGCAGGTGCGACCCCAGAGCTGCGGGTCCCTCCCGGATGCGCTGGGAGCGACCGCGGCCGGGCACGAAGCGGGGATGGGGCTGCGGGGGCCGCTCCGGTCGCCCCTACGCGTGTGCGCCGGCCACGCCGCGCAGCTCGGGCAGCGCCCGGCAGACCTCTCCCCCTTCTTCCGCCCGCTCACAACCCCGTGTTAATCCGGCCCTGCTGCTGATCCCCCCCGGCAATCAGCCCCCAGCCGGCCGCCCCAGCTCGCACAGCCTCGGCACCACCGGCCGCCCCGAGCCCCCTTTCCGGCCGGGCCGTGCAGCAGGGCAGGGGCTCGGGGCATTCATTCTTAGGCACATTTTTTCCGGATGGGATAACTGAGAATCCCAGCCGAGCAGCCAGGACGACGGGGCTGATACGGAGACCTTGGCGGGGGACGAGGGCAGAGATAAGGCCGATGGGGGCGGCGTGGTGTGAGCGGACGGCACGTCTCCCCCCAGCCCGCAGAGCGCAGCAGCGCTGCCCGTTGCCCCGCGTGGTCCGTGGGTCTGTGCACCCCTAGCTCCCCCCACCCCGCGCATCCCTGCGCCATTTTGCTCGGTTGCCACGGAAACAGCCATGTCAGGAATCCCTCCCTGCACAGAGGGATGCTCAGGGCCGTGCAGTGTTGCCGGGTGCCGGCTGTGCAGCAGGTGCAACGGGACGGGGGATTCAGGGCACCCCGGCGCCCTTATGAGGCCGAGCTTCCACCGCAGCCCCGCAGGGTCGCGCGTCCCCGACCGAGCGTCGATAAACAGGAAATCTGCTGGCGGTGAAACCCAAGCCGTTGCATTATTCATCAGCCCGCAGCCTGGCCCCGCTCCTCAGCCATTGTCACATAATTCCTCCTTTCTCTGCCGTCAGCTGCCGCTCAGCCGCCGGCCTCGGAGTGCGGGGACCGAAGCCCGGCGCCGTGCGGTGCGGGGACGGTGACAGCGGGTGTCTGCGGCCGCTGTACCCGTAGGGCTGGGGGCCGCTGGGGGCCAGGCTGCCCCGTCACTCCGCACCCAGCTGCTGTCACTACAACGGCCGGCTTTGTCACAGCGGGTCCCCAGCGGGGCAGGTGGCAGCGGTGCGGGAGCGGCGGCCGAGCCGTGCGGCTCTGCTATGCAGCCGCTACGGCCTCACAGGGATCAGCGGATCTCTGGTCCCTCTATCGTGTGAGCCACCCCCTCGCAGCACGGAGCCCCTCTCGTCTCATAGGAGATGGAGCGTCCCACACTTTACCCCAAAGCCCAGCACCCTGCGACAACGAGAGCGAGGGAGAGTCCAAGTGCTGCCTGCATCCCTCCGTGGCACACACAGCAGAAGCTTCAGCGGCCCCAGAGGGGGGAGCAGGATCAGGAGGACGAGGACTGCTGCATCCAGCTACATGCACACAGCAGCCTCAGGCACAGCCAGCCCCGAGGGCTCTCCCACCACAGGCTGCTCACACACCGGGGCTGGGGGGAATTAAGGCAATCAATCACCTAAAGGTGCGAATCCCCGCCTGCAAATGCGCTAAATCCCAAGCGGATATGCTCGCTCGGGAGCAAAGTGGCTTTGGCTTGTGCCCTCTTAATCTGCCCCAGCTTAGGATCTGCGCTCCCGCACCGAGCATGGGGCTGTCCTGAGGGCTGGGGGCAGCGGCACAGGTGACTCGGGTGGCACCTTCAGAGGGTGACACCTTCAGCAACCCGTGTTATCCATCCTTGGCTCCAGCTGCTCCTGGTTTCCATAGCAATGGGAGCTGCAGCTGCTTTCCTGCAGCTCGAGCTCAGGGATGCTGCTACCCAGGGTGCCCACACGCAGAACTGAGAGCACAGTGTGCGCACTGCGATGGCAGCGGTGGCCATCACAGCCAGCACTGGGACTGAAGCGACCTATGGGTCAGCCCTGAGGCATCCCCTGGCTGTAGGACTGCAGCTGGCTGTGAGGCAGGGCTCAGCCCCACAGGATGCTGCTGTCGGGAGGAGCTGAGCTGAGCAAGACTTGGCGCTGGGGCAGGACAAGCAGAGAGCTTTGCAGGGATATTAAGGGAAAGCAAAGAATAAATACGGATAACTTCCCCCCAGCTGCCTTGCCTTTGGCTCACCCCTCTCCCCCTGCTCCGGCTCCCCCCAGCTCTTTCTTCCTCCTTCAGATGCAAACACCACAAAAACGTGGCTGCAGAGAGCACTGGGCCAGGGCTGGAAGGCCTCCCTCTGCCCCCCCCTCCCAAGGCTTCTGCTCGTATTAGTCTCACATTTTCTGGCGTCTAGAATAACTGGATGGGTTACAGGACAGGAGACTGGAGGGGAAAATAGGCAATGAAAAAAGAAAAAGGTAAAAGGTTAAGGGGAGGAAAAAAAACCAACAACTACTGCATGCTGGGTTCGCCCAGAGGACAGGCACCTGTGTGTGACCTCTCTTTCTCCCTCGTGCCAGGGCCAATGCAGTGACATGGGGATCTATGGCCACCAAAGTGCTCTGGATGAGCCCTGTGCAGACCCAGGGGCCTTCTTCAAGTTAAGGCTCCAAGGGGCACAGGGACAGTGGGTGCTGGCTCTCATCAGGCAGCACATGCCAGCAGCAGGGCAGCACATCACCACCTCAGCACAGCCACCCACTCATTGCTTCTCTCCTTTAAAAGGCATCCCTGTCCCCTGCTATCGCAGCAGATAGCACCGTCACAGCGTGTGATAAGTGGGGCCGCAGCCAACCCGTTTGTCCTTGCAAGTGGAGATGGATGTCCCTGTGTCCCCTTCCCCATTCCCTTCCCCCGGTGAGGGACTGCGGCCACCCCTCATTGCTGCCTCTGTCCTCGCCAGCCTCTTGCTGCGTGGGGACAGCGAAACAGCTGCACAAACGCTTGCAATAATGGTGAATGCCCCCAAGGATCACAGCAAGCTGCTTCCCTCAGCATAAACATCCCCTCGGCTCCGAGCTGCCAGCACAGGCTGGGCCCAGGCTGTTTGGCTGCAAGGCATGTCCCAAGCGCCCTGCTGAAGGGTCAGGGGAACAAGCAGCCCCTTGACACACTGCTCACATCCAGCAGAGGTTCCCAAGTGGATGGGGCCGGCAGTAGAGCTCAGCCCAGGGCTGGCTGCGAGGAAGGGACCGGGACACGGCCCTGGTGAGGAGCCGAGAGGCTCCTGCAGAGCTGGCAGCCTGCAGAGAAGCACAAACCGAATCACTGAGCTGTGCTTCAGAGCCGACCTGCCTTTGTCCTGAGCTGGTCAGATGGGACAAGGCGCTGGCAGGGATCACGCTGGGCCCAGGCACTGAGGAGCCATCCTTGAAGCTCTGCCCGCTGCTGGAGCTGAATGGCACATTTCAACTGGAATTGGCTGAGAAATAACATTTCTGGGCACCACAAACCCGGCTCCACAGCCCCCGTGCACAGGCACACAAAAATGCCAAATATTTATCCAGAGCAGCGCTGGCCAGCTGCCCTCAGCACACAGCGGGGCCCGGCCTGCTGCTGGGACAGGCCGTCCTGCAGGGAATGGGGCTCTGGGTGCCTGGGCTCCCCCTGCAGCGCCGCTCACTGCTTCCAGCTCTTGGGAAGCAGAGCAAAGGCAGCGGGAAGCGGGGATGTGCTGCAAGGACCACACGCGCTCATGACGTGTCCGTGCCCCAGAGGCGTGGATCACGGCTGATCCCATCGCTGTTGTCTCTCCCAGGAGAAGCATTTGCTAAAAAGCACGTTTCAAAGCAGAAAACAAAAACAAACGGAGCCGTAGCGAGGCAGTTCAGGGAGGCTGTCGTGCCGCAGCTTGCCTGCTTGCAGCCTTCCCTCATCTCCAACCTAACACCGCTGCCAACGCTCCTTTGAACCACGGCGTGGTTCAGCCCATGCTGAGTGCTCAGTGAAAGCAGCAGACACGTAGGGCCCTGTTGGTGTCATGGTACCCAGCCCTTTCCCCTCCTCCATCCCTACCGAAACTCAGCACAGCGCTCACTCCCAGCCTTCCCTTGATCCTTCTGGGCTGCAGCTCTGACCCACCTCGGCTGCTGGCAGCTCCGTCCTACACAACCCAACCAGCTGCAGGCAGCTCGCGGGCTTCCCAAGGTCTGGCTTGTGTAACGCTTGCTCCGAGGATCCAGAGCCTGGAGCAGAGCTGGCACGGGCTCCGAATTTCCATTTCAAAGGGAATTTCAGCATGTATTTTGCTTTACAACTCCACGGTAGTGTCCCAGTTACAGTCCGCCTCCCACAGCAGGAATGTGAGTTTCAGGACCATTCGTTTTGGTCATACTTTTTGTTTCCACACCGTTTCACAACAGCGCTGTTAAAGGAGAACGTGCCGCCCTCCCGGGACAGCAGCAAAAGCTCGGCTCACTGCACATCTAATGCCAAAATGCAGAGGAAGAAGCAAAGTGCCTTCCCTCCTGGTTCTGCAGCATGGAGCAGATACACCTGGAGTCTCCCAGCTGCCCAGGGCTCCCCTCCTTCAGAACGTATTGTCCCCTTCCATCTTAAGGGCCCATAAGGAGCTGGAAGCAGGGGCTAGGAATGAATCAGCTGTATGCACCCATTTACCAGCCCTACAGCAAGAAAGAAGGAAAAAAAAAAAAAGGAAAAAATAACAAGATTAAAAGCAATCCCTGCATCAGCAAGTGAATGAGAATACAATTCTCAACGTAAGAAGCTGACGAGGGAGAGGCTCGGTGACAGCAGATGGCCTGAGAGAGGGGCAGCTCAGTGCTGAGCACATCAGTGCTGGGGCCCGCTGCTGCCTTTGCATCTCCTGAGGCCTGGTGCCTTCCTAGCACTGCTAAAGGTACCTTCCAAACCCTCCTCCCATGTTGGTACAGGTGTCAGACAGGGAAGCGCAGGGAGGAAATCCTCCTCCAACCTGTTGATAAACGGCACCCATGTTTGAGGACACACAAGGGATCCTTCAAAGCCATGGCAGGTCAGGATATTCTCTGCTTGCCCAGGCCCATTTCCAAAGCCACCCCTGGAGCCACTCCAAGAAAGCTTTTAAGCCGTTTCAAAGTGCAGAGCTGGCACCCCCAAGTGGTGATTTTGGCTCCGAGCAGCTTCTCACATCTCAGCCGTTGCAGCCCTGTGGGTGATGTGCACCCAAGCCCTACCAGCACCGTGCAGCTGTGTGTGGGGTGTGCTGACCTGGACAGAAGCTAATCCCACTGACTGATGGAAGCACAGTAAAACCACCACAGCACTTTGGTACAGCCTGCACGGAGCTCACAGGCAGCCTGAATGCTTTCCAGCTACCGAGCTCAGTGCCCTTCACATTGCCCATCCTTCAGCTGCTCCCTCCTGCCTTCAGTTCTGGGCAGGAAAACATGACCCTCAATGCAGGACAGGCTCACGTCTGCCCAGCAGGCACCTACTAAGCAAGTCTCACCCCTCCCAAGTGGAGGAACATTGGAAGCACTTTGCAGATCTCGCTAAGGAATGTACGTAGAAATGAAGCACTTAAAACATCAGCGCGTTGTGTTGCTCAGCCCCTGGGATTTCGCTCTGCCACATGTCAGAGCCGTGCCACGAAACAACCCACGCACACAAAGGGCTCATTCAGAGCTGCGGCATCCAAGAGGAGGAGGGAGGGAGGGCAGGAGGGAGGATTCTGAAGCATCAGAAATATTTTAGCTGAACGTTATGGGAAGCAAGCTGTGAATGACTGAACCAACATCACCGCTGGGGCAGCGCTGCACAAGCACTCGGAAGCACAACACGGCTCTCGGGTGTAAAGAGCAGCTGTGGGTCCCAAGGGGGCCGGTGCCAGAAGAGACAAAAAGCAGCTGTTTGACAAAAGCTGACTTTTCCAGGTTTATTAAGTAAAGTTAACTGAATCGTTTTCATTTTGTGGGGGATTCCTTTCTGCCTCACCCGGCGGGCCGGCAGAGTCGCACAGAATCACGGTTGGACTGTGACAACCCAAATACAACTTTGGCTCATCTCACCGCTGACACGTATGGAATGACTTGGGGGAGGGGGAAGAGGGGGTTATTACATGCTGTGTCTGCTGGAGGCGGGTACATGTACAGATCAGCACAAGTTGCAAATGATAGTTTACATCCTTTCAGAACAGAGCAGGGCATTTGGCGGATGCGCTGCAATGAGGAGACATATGAGAAAAAGAAATCATACAGACTCGCAAATACAGGAGAAGTTCAAGAGATGCAAGAAACCTCAAACACAAGAAATGTCAAGGGAGGAGGGGGGGGGTAAAAAATAACCAACAATGAAACCCAACGCTGAACTTCAGAAGCAACGTGTTCAAATGAAAACCCGGCTGTAATCGAAATTCTCTTCAAGATGGGAAACGTACAGTAACGCAATTTAAGAGAGAAACCAGGTTTTGTCCTGGGAGAAGCGTGTCCAAAAGCACGGATGCACAAACACGTTCAGGATTCTAAGCAAAACATCCCTGGGCACTGGTGTACTTGACTCTTGGAGCCAGAGCAAAGCAATTCCTTACACCGCTGGGCCTACTGCCGGGTGTGGGTGGCACACAACAGCACGTAGGGGGTCCAGATGTCAGAGAGAAGGCAGCGCGCAAACTGCTGGTTGCAGAGAGAAGTGCTACGAGCCACATCTCCCAGGGGTCAATAGAGTAAGGGCAGCCGGCTCCGGCAGCCTGGCCTCCGCTGCACGCAGCGTTAGTGTAACGCCCTGCAAGGTTCTTTCCTTCTTAGCTCACTCCTTTCTCAGCCTGAGTTGTTTCTGTCTCGTGCAGGAGCACAACTGGCCGCGTAAAAACGACCCAAAAAACATAAGGACCAAAGAAAACAGGTTGAACCTGGGGCTGGCTCCTCCCAACTCCTATCTGCAAGTATCTGAGAGAGGTTGGAGATTTATCTACAAAAGAAATCATATAAATGAAATAAAAAATGGCACCGTCCACAAAATTAAAAAAAAAAAAACAAAAAACCCAACAAACTTACAACACAGCCTCGTAGAAACGGCTTCGCAACGAGAGCTCAGTGGCAAAATAAGGGTTCTGGCTCTCCGTACATCAGAAGAGGAAACAAAGCTAAAAAGTACTAGTCCACATTCTCTTAATAAGTTAAACTTACTTTCCCTCCCCCTGCCTACAAAAGGGGTCGAAGCAAAGGAGAAAAGAGGCTACCAAAAATAACGAGAAAAAGAAAGGAGAGAGAAGGAGAGAGCGCGCGCAAGAGAGAGCAGTCTGTGGTTGGAGGCTCAGAGCAAGGCTGAGTTCCTTTTAAGGGTTTAAAAGATGCAAAACAGTTCCTCAGAAGTTCCCTCTCTTCAACAGTTAGTTCAATGCTGTAGCCATAGAAACTCAAGTATACATCGGAGGAGAGATTCTTTCAGGCGGATCGGCCGCCATCCGGAGAGCTGCTCAGCGTGCGTTAATCCTCAATGATTATGGGTTCATCATTCATGGGCTGGCGGAGCTGCACTGCCTGGATTGGCCGGAGGATAATGGGCTTGTAAGGGCGTCTGGCGGCTCGCTTGGCTTCGGAGGAGGAAAGCAGCTTGCGGATTTTCCTGCAGACAGTAAGGAAGAAAGGAATGCGTTACACAGACCGAAGGCTGAGGCGCTGCAGGCCTCTCCGGTTCCCCAAGCAAAGCCAGGCCTGCACACGCAGAGGCTGCTCCCTAGCGGGATGGACTGACGCTGTTTGTTTTGGCAATGCCTTCCTCGGGGAACTTTTTGTTTTCCCATTTATCAACCCATCAATGAAGAGGCCGGCTGCATTCAGCATTTCAGAAGCCTCTCCCTGCAGACTGAAGATGCCCTGGCCCAGTTTAACGGGCCTGGGGTCTGCCGCCATAAACGCATCACGTGAACTAGTTACGACAGCAACATCACTCATGTATTTTGATGCATGCGAGCACATCCACACGACGTGCTGCAGGCAGCTCTGTGGGGATGCACAAAGCCAAGTGGCAAACAAATCTCTGGCAGCTGGGGTCACTTCCCGGCCTGTTAATCTAATCTGTTGCCACCATTCCCTGTTCCCCAGCAGGTGCACACAGCCAGCAGTGCTCCATCCCCCTGGAGCTGTGTCACCAGGCTGAGTTCCCATAGGGGAGCTCCAGGGCTGCCACTAACAAGGGAACCAATGCTGCAGCCTTGTTGTTCTTTCTTAATCCTTATTTTCTTACTCTCCCCACTGGGAATGCTACCAAAGCGTCTTCCCCTTCTTGCTTCTCCTGCTCTGCATGCACCCAATCCAGAAACAAACATTCAAATTTTACGCTTGTTAATAGTTTCTCTACACGTTACAAGGCCAGCAATGAGTCTTATCAGAGGCAGGAAGCAGATTTCCATCAGAAGAGAAAGTAAAACACAGATAAAGATACAACAAAGGCTTAAAATTAGCAAAATAAGGTGGAAAGAAACAATACAGAATGATTACTTGCTTCCTTCTGTTGATACCAGGCTTAGAGTTAGAGGAAGTACCTTAGAGAAACCAGCAAAAACAAAGGAGTATGCTGTATAATTAACACGAGGAAATCAATTCCAGAGGATGTTGTGGTGGTCAAAAGCATATAGAGATGAGAAAGGAAGGTGATAAATATTCACAGGAGTAGTCTGGCAGCACCATTATGCAGAGCCTTCAGCTCAGGAACTGGGACCACGAGGAGGGGTTGATAAGGATGCCTTGTCCTGCACACTCCTTCCTTAAAGGTTTTCCAGCTTTTTCAGTGTTAGGGAGATCTGACACTGCCTGAGAGGAAGGGCAGCCACGTGGCTTCACAACCCACAGCCAGACCAGCTGCCCCCCCAGAGGTAACTGCTACATTTCTGGTTACTTGACATGACTGGGGCCAAATCTCTCACTTTCTAAAGACACGCACGTGTGCAGACATCATTACACATCCCCCTTTCTCCAGTTTCTTCTGAAGCTGAAAGGGTATGGGGTAGGGAGAGAAGAGAACTGGGGGCGAAAGCATGTAGGAGCAGGGGAACCTCAAGGGGAAGGCTGTTTTAAGGCTCACTTTGCTGAGGCCCATCTACTTTTTAGCCAGTGGAGCTTCCCACAGTGTCTGTGCTCCATCAGACATCCTGCCATCAGGATCATCTCTCAGCAGCTCTCCATTCTGATCAGCTCACACTGTGCCCTGCTCACATA
The DNA here is from genome assembly GCF_054131305.1 of Coturnix japonica. Lineage (NCBI taxonomy): Eukaryota > Metazoa > Chordata > Aves > Galliformes > Phasianidae > Coturnix > Coturnix japonica. The sequence goes on from NC_140673.1 coordinate 11,369,340, forward strand.
AATGATAAATGCTGAGCTCCGTACTGCGATGCTTGAATTCAACAACTTCTTACTTTCAATCTACCAACTTCTCAAGCTGCTCCCTCCCAGCTATCCAGTCTCCTAGCACCGTCCTCAACAGTACCACATAAAGGGGACAGAGGGGGGTAAAACTTCAGGAAAACCTGCTTTCTGTAACCGAAAACACAGCCTGGCCCTCAGCTGGAGGATGATATGCAGATAGTGCTGTTAGATTGATTGCTATGGAGCCTACACAAAGCTCAGTTTGTTTCTGAGTTCACAAACAAGCCTTACATTCCTGACGCTGGAATGCAGCAGATGGCTCAGGGAAAAGTTAGAGGTGAAACGCCCAACAGAAAACCCATGCAGCTCACAATGCTACATGGCTCAAAGCTTCCCTGCTTTTCAGCAGGCTGCCAAACGTCTCTTTTCACACTCATCAGGCAGCAAAGCTGCTGGACAAAGAAGCCCGTTCTTTTTTCTTTTGAAGAGATACCATCTTACTGAGCTGATGCCTATTGCTGTGCTCTGACTGCTATGTTTGAGATGTGCTGCTCACAGTGAGGCTGGTCCTTGCTGCCTTGGTCTGTCCCCTACAGTATGCAGTTCTCACATCCAACCCCGCAGTTGATGAATATTCTCTCTGTACTGCACAGATCAAAGATCAGGGCTTCATGGTCGTATTGAGACATTCCTACCACAAACCTGCAGTAGTGCTTGTGGTTGGGATGATAAACGTGGCAAGTAGTTTTTTTGCAGCTGGAGGATCATGAAATATGCCTCAAGCATGTGAGGATTGAATTAGAGACTGAAAGCCTTGCATTTGCCATGGCATGTGAATGTGTCAGAGCTGGAGATCTGTAACAGGATCCCAGCACCTCTTCACCAGAGCAAGATGACAGGAATAAAGACATGCTTCCCTTAAAAACTAATTACTTCTCTCACTTTGCTTTCTATCTTTCTATTATACAGCAGATCCCACTGCTTACTTTCACATCACCTCACAGAAAGAGAAGGAAAAAAAAGAAAAGAGAGGCTAATGACATGAATGGGAGTGAAATGCACAGGTGGACAGTAACTGAAACATCACCATCTCAGCCCACGTACAAAGCCCACTGCTAGAAACAGGCCCACAGAACAGTCACTTGGCTCCTGAAATGCTTTGCAGGCTACAGAGGAGGTTGAGGATATCAGACCTCTGGACCATCCATGCTTAATAAACAGATGCTCAAAAGCAGCATCTTTAGGGATAGGACCTCAAAAGGCGTTTATAGGTCTAAACCAGGCGAATGTCCTTCTTGTTTCCCTCCTCATATCTTAAAGGAATCACTCAGGAGCAAGAATCCTTTTTTTTTCTTGAATGTAAAGCCCAAGCTTCTCACCTGGTTTCTTCAGTGGCCATGTAGAAAACATCATCTGGTGCATCAATCCAGTTCATTCTCCTCCTTTTCACTGGAGGCATGGATCCACCACGAATTAATCGGACTTTTGTTGGGTATGATTTCCCATTGAGCAGCAAGTTTCGGCTTGGTCCCTGACGTGATACATAAAAAAGCACAGTTACGGGCTGCTACAAACCTGCAACAGCACGTGATAAGCACTCAAACAAAGGAAAAGAGAATTACAAGTTTTCCTATTAGCTGTTTAGAGGCTGTGGAAAACGCGTACCCTTCTTGCCCACGACTGAATGCAGAATTCACACAAAAGCAATTGTCCACAAGCAGTAGAATTTAGGCACCTCCATTATACAACAGGGCAGCAATACTGCAGTGACAGAACAAACTGTAAATGGAAGGCATCACCAATCATCTGTTGTCTGTGTTTGAAAGATGACAAATTTGAAAGTCTGAGCACATGACTTAGATTTCAGCTGCTACCATAAACCTAGAGCAACTCCATTGATTCCAGGGAAGGAAATCGAGCTACACAGCACATGAAATAGAAAAGTCTGAATTCACATTTGTTTTGGGGCACCAAACTTACCCACATCCTTTTTGTTCTAAGGAGGCTATTATTTAATGATGATGGTATATAATTAAGTTATTGGAAACAAATCTACAGCTACGAAGCTGAATGTCTTTCATCATAAAGTCCCTTTAGCATTTAACAACACAGACTTCCCAAACAGAACACATTCACTTTGTGAAATGACACAGCTATCATTTTCCAGACCCACAGCCCCCTTCCACTCGACTGGAAACATGTGAGCTGTTAATAAGAGAGGTGCAGATGCAAGGGAGCAAGGATTAAGCTTCGCAAATGCAGCTGTCCTTGATCATTTGAAGTCCAGTTCTGCTGCCCCTCTTCCTGCTGATTAGCACATAGAGAAATCCCACTGAAATCGGTAACACTGGACAGTCAGGAAAGATGCAAAATAAGGGCCAAGAAAAACTGATATGCGTGAATTAAAGCTGGTCAGAAAATGCCAAGAAATGCCAGAAAATCTAATTCTGGTATATCACAGGCCAGATCACCTCCCCTGATGCAACAAGGCTTCCCACCAACTGTGAAATGGGAAACTGAGCACGTTCAGGAGGGATGTCCCACCTGGGAGAGCCACCTCGAAGGTAAAGGTGGGGACACGAGGTGCACTCAAGCCTCAAAACGGGTAGACGACGGCAAAAGCCCACTCAATTTATTATATGCAGACTTCAGTTTGCTCAACGAGAGAGGAAAAAAAAACCACCCTACATCTGTCACGTTTTATCTGAGCAGAAAATAAAAATGAACAACTTTTTCTGACCAGCCTTAATCAACTATGTTAGACATATCTGCTTCTTGTCGAACATGAGGGCTTTACAGCTAAACAAGCAAAACCCCACCTTTTAGAGTCCTAAGCTCTTTGAAACAGGTACACAAGTGCAATAACAATTTGATTTCTTAGTTGCCCAGCCCCGTGTTATACACAACAATTTTGGCACCACAGCAAACCACGGCAATACTTCAAGGAATTGCTTTTATATTCGAGGTTGATTAAGGAAAAGGCTTCCAATGAAAGGCTTTAGTCTCCTCCGCCCCTCCAGATTTCTCCAAGAACATTCTTCCATTCATGTAGTGATGGGTAGTTTCTCCCCACGTGCTCTATATGGAAAACAACTCCCGAGAGAGTTCTTGGAAATACCCAGGAGGGGGACCTGTGTGTTTCAGAGTCACCTTTTCGCTACCTGCACAGAGCAATGTTTCAAATGGCACATCCTGAAATGTGGACCTTCGGTTTTCAGTTCAGTAGCATTATTTATTGAGCAACCAGAAGTGAGGCAGTTCAGGGTCCCCACCCTTGTTAGCTAACAAGTGTTAGGTTGTCACACTGCACTGAGCTGGTTTATGCAGCAGACACAAACAAGTAGCCAGTCTCCTCCGTGACAAGAAGTGAAGCTGAATGCAATGTGAAATGCAATTTGTCACTTCGTATCAGATGCTCAAGAAACCAGATGAATGCTTCATTATTACCAGCTGAACAGCATTCTCCAGGTACAGCCTCCTGCTACTGCCCACCATCTGAGCATATCACTACGTTGAATGGTCACTTTTTGTTGCCCATTGTTCAGACCTGATTTATCCACATTGGAGTGACTCTGCTGACACTAATGCACTGTGGCAGTTCACCTGCTGAGGCCAACTCCACTTCATCAGCACCCCAAGCAGATCTTCTCTGGCCAGAAATACTTCTGTGTAAGAGTGCTTCAAGCTCTCTCCCATGAGCAGGGAGGTAAGACTGAGGTCTCACAAAAACTACCAGTGAAGGGGCAAAGCGACGCACAGCCTTTGTGCTGGCCCCTTCTCATGACATTCACTCCGGTGTGAGGTTTGCCAGAGATGCATCAGTCAGACTGGCTATTTGCTTCTGTCCTTTGATAAATCTCAGCATCATGGATAAAAGGAATCGTTATTACTCCAGAAACAAAACAAAAGAACATCACAGTACAAGCATTCTCAGAAGACAACTCGCACACCAACTTCCTAAAGAAAAAAACAAAACAGAACAGACTTTTCCAAACAAACCCTTCCAGCATGGAAGCCTTCCTCCTTCAGTGAAACACATTCCATCTACAAACACATCCCAGAGCTTTGCTATAAACAGCCACTCAGTTTCCATAGGAGCAGAAAGAAAACGTTCCGTTCGGAACTATCTCATTAATGTCATCACTGATTTGAGTTTTTGATTTTATTCAATCATTTGGACCTTTCAGATGCCCTCAAATCATTGTTTATCCAAGTTTCCCGAGGAACTGGGAAGCGTGACTGGCTGCAAACAGCAAAGATGGAAGTGAAACACTACGGTTTAATGGGGTGTTCTATCTAGAGAGGGTTAATAGTCATTGTTTTTCTTTTCCCTGTTTTGGTTAAACGAGCATTCTCTTACCATTTGTCTGGTTTGTCCGTGGTTAGGCAGACCTAACAAACAGGAAAGAGAATAGAGCTGGTAAGACCATTGCTTTGCCAAGACAGAAAAAGTACAAAATCAAAACACGCAACTACGATTGCAACTGTGTTGTTTTGCTAAAAAAAACAAGTTTTCTACCACACTAACTTCTCCCCTCCTTGGAGGGAGAAGAGCTTCCTCAACGAGGTGGTTTGCAGAGCAGAGCCCCCAGATTAAGAACATTTTGTTTGCTCAGTCTTCTCTCCTTTTACTCACACCGTCAAACTACCACTGCAAGTACAGCTCCTCTTTTAGACCTGGAGTTTTGCTCAAGTCCTTGGGAAAAAACTGACTGTTCTGGTTTGAAGAATTTACTGGTACAGAGAAGGAGAAAGTGGAAGGTATCATACTGTCCAGACAGCAAAAAGTAACATCTGTCCTGTCATCCCTGGGTGCCCAGGGAACAACTCGCTCAATTGTCAGCTCCGAGCTGTTGGCAAGCAGACTGCAGAGCTGACCTGCTCTCACCTACCACTGCTAAATCCTTCCACAGGCTCAGCTCCATCCATCACTGGGCATAACCCTTCACACAAAGCCCTCCTCCAGCAGCACAACCAGTGCCAGGAAGTACCAGGGCTTTATTTTATTCGATTGCCACTTCCTAACCCATCAGATACCCCATCACACCACCACAAAGTATGTGCTGTGCTGTTCCTCATTCCTCACTATGATGAGAGCCTGCAAGTCTTGGGACACAAGAGAACAAAGTGCTGCTCTAAGGCAGCGGGGCATGGCACAGAAAGCCTTAGCAGATCCAAGAAACACTTTTGTTACCACCATTTGGTTTCCTGAGATGCATGCTCCCAAAAAACACCATTTCATTAACATTAAAGCACCAAACCACATTTCTCAGCCCCTTCTGGCTGAAGACCAAGAAGGTTGGTGTGACCATGAAGGCTGATGTAACAAAGCAAACACATAATACTGGTGCCACCTCCAGCTACAGAAGCAGCGACCAACTCTGCCTTCACATTACTAACAAGCTGCCCAGCACAACTCTTTTGGTTTGGCATTTGCCATTTCCCACTGTGAGCCAGCTAAGCTGGGATAAAAACAGCAAAATCTCTATGGAATCCAGCAAAAATAGACCAGTAAAGGCGATGGTTTTTACTCCAGCAGATTCCTTGGAATCCTCCTTGGTAAAAGCAAACACAACATACTCATGGTAGGTGGGACAGGAAACACAAAGCACAGCGATGCACTGTGAGGGAGGAGGGTGCAATGAGGGGGACACCTTGCTGAGCACTGAGCATCACAGCACCACATCAGCAACCCACAGTTTACACAAGGTTGATATCATGTTTGTTTTCATGCAGTAGAGATGTATGCTATTGGCTATTTCAAATGTGAGGACAGATGCTTTTTGCAATGTTTTTGTGGCTAAGCATCCAAAGAGATGAAGAAACAGCTGTCAAGATGACTTCCACCAAATCTGCAGAACAGATGTGCCATGCACCAAGATGACCAATAACAACCTCTGGATGCTAATTGAAGCGATGTGAGTGCCAGATAACTGCTCCTGTTTCACACAGGAGCAGCAACACCCAGCTGCAGGCAGCTGCCTGCGCCTGGACAAAGAGACAAAGCCTGCTGAGACAACACAGCCAGCAGGACACAGCCTGGAGCCACTGGCTGCAGCCCAAAAGCTGAGCTCTAGGGCTTGCTTTCTTCCTCTCCCTTCCCTAACAGGAAGATAGTACTTTCCTCATTCACAAGAGCTCTGGGAGATGTAAACCCACGGATGCTAGGCCTTGGACTGAAGCCATGCATTTCTTGCTAACCACACTCAGGATTAGCTCTTTTCTTATACTAGGGAATATGAGCCTACAGGAACAGCTGATACGTGGCTGCTGCTGCGATGACTAGTGCTGGTTGTACAACAGACAGCAGAACTGTTAATCCTCAGCACCAGAATTATCCCAGAATACTCCAGGAGATGCTGGGACTGGTACAGGCTGAGGGCCAGCTCTGAGCACCAAAGCTTCCAGTCCTCAGACAGTGAGGAAATGGCGGTGTACAACAGGGACACCCTCATCCATAAGCTCTGGAATAAGCTGCACGTAACAAAATATTGCCTCAGTAAATTAAGACAGAAAAAGATACAATTTCCATACGGTTCATACTCCTGCTACCATAGCAATGAGGCAGCAGTTAGCTACTTCTCCTCCCAGTCACACTCAGATAACTAGAGTTTGAAAGAATCAATATAAAAACAGACAACAGAAAGACCAGCTTTGGTTTGCAAATAAAAATAATCACAGTAGAAGTACAAGCAGCTGAAGTGCTGCTGCTAAGTGAGCAACTTTTACCCAGATCAGTCACCTAAGAGGAGCAGACAGCGTAACATCTGCAGCACAGCTGCCACAGCAACAGGATGCAGCTGTGCTGGAAACCATGGATCCTCACCCAGAGGTTTTAGTGGCTTCTGTGCAAGGGATGAGGCCTATCAGACATGCACCTGTAAGAACTAAACTGAGTATCACAAAGCAAAAAGGTCTACCATGATGACTCCAAGCAGGTCTTCCACTTTTTTTGCAGTCAAAGACACTGACACACGTTCTAAAACCTCAAGACCACAAATGGCTTTTTTTTCCTGTAGCACTGAAAAAGCTCAAGGCATTAGAAAAGCACTTATGATATAGTTCCTCCTGCCAAAATTTCTACTATTCAATGCGTGTACCAGGAGGTCCCAGAGGATTAGGTGAAGATGAGGTAAACAACATACACCTGATGATGCTCTTTGCCACAGATCCTTTTACAGTTACCAAAATGGCAAAAAACTAAGCTGAGCACAGAGTTTAACAGAGACCCTGGAACAAGCCTCCACTCCAGACAACTTGGTGACAGCAGTTCCCCAGGCATAAGCACAATTACAGATGAGATTTCAGTCCAAAACGGTCACAGCAGGTCACAGTGGCCCAGTGAACCCTCTACTCTCAAATGATCAAAGCTGCAGATATCACCTCTCTTGATCTACCAATGTGGTTCTTCTCACGTAACAATCTCCTACCACCTAGAGCTAACCCTCACTTTAATAAAGGACTGAATAGCAAGTAGTAACTTCCTGCACCACCCACAGCAATACCCCAGGAGCATGCCATGGGGGTAAGAAGAGCTGGTATCAACACCTGGAGGGGAAGGTGGGCTCTGCTTTCCTTACAGGAGAGCAAACCAGCACACCCAGTCCCTCTGACACCTGAGCAGTGACTCGCATGTCCCTTGCTGTTGCAATTCTGGTCACTGCAAGATGACCCTAGCACATGAACACCATCCAGAAACCACTCCCACAGCTCCAATTCAGCCTTCTTTTTCCTTTTCTAAGCCACACATAACCACATAACTGCCACGCTGAAAAGGAGGAGCGCCTAAATCTTCAGCAGCCAGCACTGCCTGGAGTGGAGGTATTATCTGTAATCAAGAAGAAGCTGCAGAATAAGCATCAAACACTGCTGTTCACCTACTTGGATACAAGTCTTCCTGCACTTCTCTGTGCTGGAACACACACACCACTGCCTATACACTTACAGACCACGTGACAGTGCAGCACAACAAGCGTGCACAGAGCTGACCCTGCTATCAAGAGCCTCCTGCCACTGGAAATAAACTGATGCTTTTTCATGCTTTGTTCCTAGAGCTTACTCACTCCACGCTTCAGCATATGCACCATACAGAAAAATATAGGTCCTCCATCTCACATGAGCCTCATTTTTTACTTTTTCAGTCTCTACAGACATCAACCACTCACTGATGGCATTTCACTCTCACTTCTGCTTACCAAAGTATCACACAGAACATGCAATATGCAGCAACATTCATAAGCGTGTCTTCAGTTACAAGGAGAACAGAACTCAGTAAATACTTTCACAACCAGTCAGCTTAAAACACAGGCCATGCTAAAATATATTGCTTTCCAAATCCACATGCTCTTTACATTCATTTTCCTTTTCCAGAAGCACTCCTGCTGGGACTCCATCTTTCCTAGCCGTAACAACAACATCAACAGTACCACATTTGTAAGCAAGCTATTAAAGAAATGAAGTATGCATGAATGAGGCACGATGAACAAGGACTATGTTTCCAAACTAGTGGTTCACTGACAAAAAAACCCCTGCGTGCTGACATACACACACACACAGGTTTTGTAAGCCTGTAAGAAGGCCTTAGTGCCTCTCTGACACTGCTGTGTGTTCCCACTGCGAACAGATTGAGGGCCCACCTTCCAGCAGTCCAAGGCTATAAACCTTCAGGAACAAGTGCAACAAGCAGATCAGATCAGAAACTGTACCCGACACCACCTAGACTAATATTTCCTTCAAATTCTGTTGTATATGAAAACAATGTTAAAATTGCAATTTACTTACCTAAGTAAGTTCCTACCAAGATTGGCAAAGGAAAAGGAAAAAAAAAAAAGATCTAAGGTTAAAAAAAAAAAAGGAAAGGTTCACATAGTTCAGAATACAGCAGCCCAGCCCCATGCAACAAATACAGAGACACAGACTGTTTTGTTCACAATGGAACACAGAAGTGATCGCCTGTTGGACAGATAAATCCACGACAACAGTAAACAACCAGCATTGCAAATAAGTAATTCCAAACAGAGCAGCTTGAATTTTGTACGAGCAGCTGTTTGTTATCCACCTCCTTCCATTAACCCCTACACACAAATATTGCTGGATTTGGACAGATGTTCTTAAAACACTTGGTCTAAGAGTTCACACTGGTGTTCTCCACAGTGCCTCATAGATGGTGTCTGTCGGTGCAAAGCTGGACCTACCAGCTACAGAGAGCCACCAACTCCATTGGCCAAGCAGGTCCTGGCTCCATCTGAACATACCTCACTACTACTCACCCTCATTCCCAAAGTGCATGGTACACTCTGCCCAACTGTAACACACTGAGTGGTTAAGAAAAGAAGTCATGAATCCACACAGCTCGCTGCTTTAGGGTTTGGTGATTCTAACTATATAAACTAGAAACCGCTGAATTACTTGCTGTTAGAATTAGGAGTACTGCACTTTATATATGTATATATATGATACATATCACACATAGGCTCGCATTCACACAGAAATTCAGGCTTTATATCACTGGGGTCATTCACAGTTCTGCCTTTGCATTCTTAATCATTCATTTCTTCATTAATTTCTTCTCAGATTAATTGCACCTGCTCCCAACGAGGCCTTGGGATACATAATCTACTTGCATTAAATCAATATTTACATCTCATTCCGTGTCATTGCTCATAAATTAAATGGTTTCCACTCTTTGATCCATAGAGTGAAAAGCCCATCTCCCCATTTAACTTCCAGTTCTTATCATTTATCATTTTTATCATTATTATTATCATTATTATTTGTTAACACCAAAAGAAACTCATCGTAACATCATGACTAAACTGGATACAGCAGGGGGGAAAAAAAGAATCACTTAATATCTGAATACAAAACACTAAGTAGAATTCTCAAAAACAAGCTCTTCTTTTGGCATAAGATCTAACCAAATAAACCACACAGGCACATGGGTCCAATAAGCATCACAAACTACTTGCTATTCCTCCCAGCAATGCCACTGCTGGCAAGAAATAGTCACTGGTTCAAGTAGCAGCAAGCATCCTCTCTCCTGGCCCTAGAATTACACTGAGCTGGATATCAATAGCTAAAGCCAGGTCTTCTCCCAGTACTGTATTATTATTTCCCAAGGGAGCGATACTGGCACTTGTTTACAGCCACTCCTGGCTGGGCAGGGATACTGGCCAGGTACCCTCAATTTTGGAAGTGTCACTGCTGATAAAGGCAGAATCTTAATGCAGCTTATGCATCAAAGTAACATCACTTTTTTTTTTGGCAAAGCCTAAGTCATTCCAAAGGTACTTTCTAGCTCATTCTGGTTTCCTAACCAGCTGATGCCAGAGAACTTCCCTGTATCCCCACCTCAACGGTATTTGTGATCAGTAACAGCTATTTCTATTTTCATATTCATCTCTTGATAATTACACTAATGCCACTCTAGGCTCATGAAACCGCAATGCTTCCAGCTCAAGTTCATTCACGTTGTCACAGAAACAGCTGAGGAACAACAAAGCAGAACACATTAAATTTGATCGACACTCCATTTTGTTCCATGAATGCCCAGCAGCAGAAGCAAGGTATTCCAACAGTTAATTCATCTCACTCAAAGATCTGCAGCTTGTTCCCAGCCCAAGTCTTCCTGATGTACCTTCTGGCTGCTGCAGCTCATTATTCCAGCCCCAGCTAAACTAAATAGCCCTCTATTATTACACTTCTGCTGCTCTTCTCAGCAGAGACAAACACCTACAACTTCAGCTTTGATAGAATTATTTTCCACGATGCTGTTTGTTTTTCATGCCTTCGTCGTTTTCACAGCTCTCCCTCTCCAGTTTTTCAGCATATTACATGGACCACGATCCACTTTTATCAGTGTATGTTTGTTGCTAGGAAAAGCTTTCCCCCTTTGTTCCTGCTACTCCCTTCATGTTCCCTCTCTTTCTGCCAATTTTAGAGTGCACGTGACGACCTTGAAAAGCTCATTTGATTAGATGAAAACTACCATGGTGCAAGGGAAAAAAAAACTCACAGTGCTCCCTCCCTCCACCCTGTAGGGATGAGCATCACACAGTCCCCCATGCTGAACAGCTGAAAGGACAAAAGTAACCGGGATCCAGAAAATAAAACATCCTTTCATCTTCCCTAGAGAATCATTCATGGCAAATATGGTCTGAAAAGCACCACAACATAAATGGAAAAAAGGAGTAAGCGTATACATTTTTAACATCTCATTGTATTCTACAGCTTATGAGACTCCCTGTGCTTCCCATGTTCCAAAAGCAGAGTTTGCCCATGCAGCCTAACACTGAAGGAGTGCTGGGAAAGACAGCATTTTGGTACACCCAGTTAGGAACTGTTTCCATTTATACGAGGACATTCACAGCACTTCATTAATTAGGCTTTTCTGAAGGCTGAATTCTAAAAAAGGAAGCAGAACAACCTCTTGATTCCCTACTGCTTTAGGAACTGGACACAGGAAAGCTGTATTGACCCATCACGCGCTGTCAGCTCCACAATCCATCACACCTTACGGCACAGACAACATCCCCCACAAGTTCGGAAGTAACAGTTCAGCACCAAAAGACTTTTATCACCAGTTTTCAGCACAGAGACTTCAGCTGAAGCCCACCGTACCAGCTGTCTGCTGTCAGAATTCAGAGACTCTGACACAGCAACCTGCTCAAACCACAAGGTATCTTCCAGGTGCCACCAGCACAGCACAACAGAAACCAGAGAGGATAATCCATGTAGCACTGCAGTAAGTTATTATCTCCTTGGAAACTGTTTCAACACAAGTAGACAAAGTGTCTTTCAGTCTCTCCATTCAGGTTTTTCTCTGCAGTACATTCCTATACAAAATGACCTAAACCATCCAGTATGCACTGCGTGTCATTGAAGAAGGAAACACTCAGAACACCCTTCCTGTAGTGTCTGCAGCAGCTACCTAATGAATCTGTGTTTACAAACAAGAATCTGACTGACATTAACAATTCAGCTTTACTCCCATTCATTTCTTCTTCGTGTTTTAGGACTGTTGCCATTCCAAAGTTGGAATTCCTAACCGGATGCGCTTCTGAAGAAGCCAGACTGACTGAGTTGGAAGAGTGCTGTTATTTTATCCCCAAAACCAAAAAGCACATTAAAAACTCAAGCAGAAAGTATCAAAGTACAAGATTCCAGGGACAGCAAGACAGTACAAAGATCACTGTCCTCATCCTTGCTGTATTCTCCACATGCACTTCTGCATGCATGCACATACATATATTGGTAACAGTCATACTGCTATCTCAGCCATTACAGACAAAGCTTAACACCAGGGCATGCAGTGCAGGTCACTTAATGCCTAAACATAAGTTTTTGTGTTTGTCTGCCTCACGTTGATGCTGTATATTCCAGCTATTCCAAATTAACTGTTTGCTTGAGCTTGGACAAGCAACATCACATGCACTTCTTCTGCATTATCCCAAACAAAGGCTTTCAGGACAGTTCTCTAGTCAAAACAGGTTGGTTTGTTTTGTTCTTTTCCCCCAGAGAAGTAAAAGAAAAAACCATAATTTCTGCTGCAAGTAAAGAACATGCAGGCAGCTTCACCTTGGTGAGACTGTCCACTCAACAACAGAAAAGACAGTGGCTTAAGCCTAGGACCTGGTGCAAATACCATCTTCTATCTCCCTTGGTTAATGTGAATTTAAAGCAGTTCAGGATGTAGGAAACTTTGATTTCTTGGAAGTCAAGCAGTGAAACAACAGCCAGTTTCAAAGTAACCATCACAGCTCTCAGTAGTTCCACAAAACTGCTAAAAACTGTCAAAGCGGAGAAATTAGTCATCAGTTCATGACTTCAGTAAGGTTGTGTATGATTTCTTATCTGCACGTGGAAAGCTTGGAAGGTGAGCAGCATAACCACAGGTGGAAATGGTTACCCAAGGAACACAGACATCAACACAGAATGTACACACAGCATCATTAGCCACAAAGCACAGACAAGCCAGCAGATGAAACTAAAAGTCACTGTCCTAGCATAAGCTGAGCGCAGCTTCAAGGTCTTACCCCTGCTAGGCATCAACAGGCGCTTCTTCATGTTGCCTGATAGAGCACAAGTGAACAGAAAAGAGAAAAACATCAGCAACCTGAACAACAGCAGTTTTATAAATTCTTAATGTTAAAACACAAACAGATATCAAATGTCTGTAATCATATGAAGTTAAAAACTAAAGGTAAAAAAAAAAAAAAGGAGAAAGATTCTATTCAGCCCTATCAAAACTTCTCTTCAATTTTACTCTATTATGACAGCACAAGTCTATAGAAATAAGACACAGTAGGCAATAATTGTTTTCTCTCCAAGGAAAAATCTGAAAGGTGATGTCACTTGTGCTCACTTCTGGGCAGACAACAGAGATCTCCTTCCCTGCTCAGAGCCACCATAAAGCTAAAGTTCCACTCCCTTTTTAAGTAGAGCTACCCCTCCATCTTTTCACTTCTCTTAAGATCACTCAAATTCAGTAGGCCCTTTTATCATCATCTGAGGAAAAGACTGCACCTTTCTCTTCCCAGCACTCTCAGGCAACAGTAGCTCTTCAGAAAGGAGCCCTGCACTCCATGCCAGAACATCTTGTGTCTGCCTCCCACTTCAAACACCTTCCCTTTTCCTTTTACTACTGGGGAGACAAAGCCCAGCCTCCACTGATCAGAGGTTCTCAGTGCCAACAGAAGTGCAAAGCAGGAGCAGGTCTGTGGCACACCAGGTCTGACACTTCTGCCTGCCCTGCCTAAGCAGCAGCCCGCCTCTCACAATGGCACACAGACCCTGGAGCCTTTTCTGAAACCCAGGTGATCCACACATTACAGAGCCACCTGGGAAACACACAGCTACTGCCTACAAATCAAAAACCTGCAAACCTTGCAAGTAAAAGAAAATATCACTGGGTATGGCTACTAAGGCTTTCTTCATACTACATAATAAATAAAAAGAGAAGGGGAGTTTCTCCCCGCCCCACTTGCCAGGTTGGTAAAGCTAGGCAGAGTTCCACTAACACAGTAACCGTATGTGTGCGTACCACCCAGGCAGTGTGCACCATGTGCCATAGCCAAAACTAGAAATGGAAGATGCAACTTCTACAGAAGGAAAAGAAAATACAACCCTAAGAATAAAAACCTGAACTGACGCCTACAATTTCAACATCCTTGAATACCGAAAGGACAGAATAAGGAGCCTATGCACGCAATGGACATGCAATAAAACAATATTTACCATCCATTCCATTGTGTTGTTCATAACTTCTTTTTCCCAGGATAGTTGGGGACCCGTTATTAATGACAGGTGTAAACTTAGCAGGAGTCAGATTGTTGAGAGAACTGGATAAGCTCTTTGCAGGGTCTGGTTTCGGAGGACATGGATGAGATTCTGTTGTAAAACAGCAACGAGTTACTTGTATTAATGAAGATACTGAAGTTTACAGAGCTGGAAGCAACCTGCAAACTTTCAAGGTGATCAAATATATCTTCCTTTACACAAAAGTTACCTCCACCAGTAATCTTGACTGAATATTGCTATTCACATAAATCATTTTTATTATATTTAGGTATTCACTTCTATCAAATATATTAAAGCAAATGTCATAATATCCACTGATCCCTGTTATCATCTTAAAATAAGAGTAGATTACAAGAACACCTTGTATCTATTTCCAAAACACTATTCTCCACTAATCTGGTATCATTTCTGGACTGCTCTGTGTTATGTCACGTAGAACCTCTAAAATCTGCACAAAACACAACTTTACCAGTTCAGCAAGGCTACAGTTTTTAAGTGGTCAAAGAAGTGAGGATTCAGAGCGGCACCATAAAGAATACCGAGCCTGAACTCAACCTTCAGGCTGAGAAAGAGTCCTTCAAAGTACAATGGTCCTAGCTAGCCACCTGTGGTCAGACTGCTGTAATGACCTAAGACATAGCTTAAGGGTATCTGTAACAACCAACAGGACTAGGGAAAATTATCTGTAGTCAGAGCTGTTATGTCATGACAGAGCTACATAGTACTCCATCAGCTGATGAGAGGCCCAAGTACTCAAGAAAACAAAGAAAAAAAAAAGAAAAAAAAAGACAAAGTGAATATGAATGGAAGTATATGCCCCATTGTGTGGCACAGGAACAGCCAGCAGCTGTGCTTCACAAGCTGTGCTAAACCTGAGCAGCGCTGTTCAACATCTGAACGTCTCCCTGGAGGACCCAGTTGTGCTGCCTTCAGACCGCCTGGAAACAGGAAGAACAGACTGACCAGTTGTTCCCAAAACATTACATCCATGCCTGCGTTAGCACAGGGGAACTTGTCCATGAATGCATCAGAGAACACAGCAAACAGTGCTGTTTCCCTTTGCCTCACTAATATAAAAACTCTGAATAGAGTTTAGCAAGCTCCCAGTGGGCTGCTGAGCAACCAGGTCTGTCACATTAAACAGGAAAAGGAAATAGGACAAGTTTGTGGGAAGGTTCTCATCTTTTGTTGTTGTTTGTTTGCTTTTAAACCCTGAACAAGCATTTAAATCCAGAATAAAATGGAAAAACAAACAGCAGAATTAGCTTGTAGGTTTCTTTGCTTGTTTGGTTTTTGTTGTTGGTTTAATACCTAAATACCGGAGTACTGCTTCTAAAGGCTTTCGAACCACTTGCTTTAATAGCAATGGGTTTTCTGATGCCTCTGGTAAACGTGCTGTGCCTGTAAAACAAAGAGGAAGAATTAGAGAGTAAAAAGATTAAGATACTGCAGCAGAGCTACGTGAATAACTCAGGTGTTCTGAGAGAGCTTCCCAATCAAAATGAGCACCTACAGGCTGCAGGCATGCATGTCTCAGCAGCAATATGCAAATGCAGGAGAACACCAAAGATAACAGCAAACAAGAATACTTTAAAACAAACACAAACTCATGAATTTTTAAAGTTATTTGTCTAGCCTGCCATCAGGCAGAGCATTCTACAAGTACAGCCAGATTTTGTGGAGGACTAACTGCAAGCAAGAGTATCAGGAATTGCAACTCAATAGCAAAGGAATCTCAAGGAACCCCTTTGCTCTTTGCAAGTAGGTGCTCAACTGCATCTCCACTCACATTCTGCTTTGATGGCTGCGCTGTTAATAGGCAGATAGGGATGTCTTGCAGCATGCCAGGGGCGTAAGATATCTCGACATAAACGTCTGGCAATTCTTGTCAGTTTTGTCGTATGGAGATAAAAAGCTTGTCGTGTCTTCATAGCAAACTTGGGGCTTCCACTGTTTCGCACTGGCACACCATGAGGACTCTTAAAAGGCAAGAAGGAATTATTAGAGAGCATTAAATAAGCAGAAAGGATACCATAAAGAATATCATGTCATGTGAGAAGAAACAGCGTTACAGACAAAACTATTTTCAGCACAGCTATGTACCATTTCCCAAATCATACCATCAACATCCGCTATTTTTTTCCAAACTATTTCAAAGGAGGTTTACGGAGGCAAACATTTTCTCTCTACGGGGATTTATTTACTTCTATGCTGTTCCTAATTTTAAAGCTGGGTTCCAAAATCCAGTCCTAAAAAAGTTGCTGGATGCTGTCATATGATTTAGTGCTTGCAGAGTTTATGAGAAGACTCAAATATCGGGTGCCTAGAGCTTCTCTGGATACATAATGCAAGTCCTTTACAACAAAGCATTTGTAGGAAGGAAAGTCAAAATTAGCTGTGTGGCCAATTGGCATCACAAACTCACTTCCAAAGCAAATTTAGGGCATGCAAGAGCATTTTTGTCTCAGAGTCACAGGACTTTAATTCCTACTCTGAACTCGATGAATCAACTTCCAGAGTTCGCTACGCGCAATAAAGAATAACACAGAATGACATCTATATACAACAGAGAGCAAAAGCAGTATCTTTCTCATGACAAGCAACAAAGCAAACTGATCAAACAACTGAAGCAGTATCTCCTTGCTTCAAACCTGCCTATGGGTGGGGAAAATAAGGAAGGGAAACCTGACTATGGGTGAGGAAAATAAGAGGGAAAAGGTTTTTCCCTCTCACGCTGCTTACATAGGTTTTAACTAACAAGAGCTATAGGTCTGATAAAAGCAGGTAGTTATCCCTGCACCTAGGTCACTTCAGAGGGCAAACAGAGGCTAGGAAAGCACAGAGATGAAAAGGGAGAAACAGAACAAGAGAGCAGTGAGAGCAAAAGCAGGAGACAGAAAAGGAAGAATCAAGGAACAGAAAGCTGTGTGCACTATCCTGCTGTCCATAGCCACTGTAGGGATGAATATGCTCTTTCCAATCAACTCATGATGCTTCAAGCTTTAACTTTCACCAAATACCACAGGCAAACTGAAGCTCAAAATGCTTACCCAAAAACTATACAAAAGAGAGGAGGATTAATTAAGAAAACAGGAGGAAGCAGAAAAACAAGATAAGGGATCTCTGAAAAGCTACTACCTATCTGGGATATCTAATCCTGAAAATGCCTTGGGAAAGGGAACGGTTTTTAGGAAGAAACAAATGCCTTTATGCAAAATCAGTCCTCCTCCCCCTACAGAAAAAATGATGGAAATGGAGTACGAGAAACATGGGCTGGTATCCCAGCTCTTGCCATGAGGTTATGCTGTGCATCTGATGGCTAGTTTGCTAAACAAATCACCCGGTGTTTTTCCTCCTTGGGGCGATACTTGACAACAAATGACATGCAGCTCAAGTTAACATGCCAGCTTCTGCAAGTGATGAAATACCAAACCTGAGGACTCCAATGGGGATTGAAGGCATTCTTTTTGTTGATATGTATTTAAGAACAGTGAACAATTAGTTCTGGCACCAAGCTTCCCAGACAAGATTGTCAAACGGTCTGCAGTGCTGATACCTACCAAATTATTGCGGTTTGGTCCTGGTCTCTCTCCATCTAACCGAGTTGGCATTTTCAAGCCACCGTATTTCTTCCAGTACGTCCAACAGGATGCACAGAGGCGACACTGCATGTTAGGGGGACCCCAAGAATACCACTGGTAAGACTGTGTGGCTAGAGATAACAAAGGTGGAAATTATATATGTCCTTAAACGGGAGCGCTTTTCAGAGCTTATTTTTTTTCAGAACCATTACAAAAGAAAGCCCACATCATAAAGACAGTGCAAAAAAACTTTAAAAACCTCATAATGGCTTTACAGTCATCACCAATGTTAAGTTGTTATTTCACTGAAATTACACACAAAACCCTGTTAAAACATGAACAGAAGAAACACGTAGCAGGATGAGAGAAATTCCTGCCAATAAAACTGAATTCTGCAATACTACTTGATAACAATTTCAGCAGGGAAGGATGGAGGACCCTCTTTGTGAGCTCCCCATACAATAATTTTACAATGGAAGGACACAGGGCAAGTCTGTGACTCTTGCAGTCCTCCATTCCAGAATCTAAAGGCTCTCCATAGAGGAGGACAAGCGTTAGAACTCAGTATATTAGCACCAGGCAGCAGATCAAATACACGGATACTCCATATTTTGAAGTGTACTAAAAAAATTATGAAAACTAATCAAGTTCACAGCTTGGTGACTGAAATGGCTACCCACAATTATGCAGGACATTTACTAACTCACCTTTATGTGCTTCATAACTATGCTTAGCAATGTAAAATCAGTGACTTCAACAAACACTTTGCATAAGTGCTGCTATGTCAAATCTGGTCCCCCTGCCATTCCAAAGCCTTCTCTGCCACCCACGCCCACACCACACAGCTTTTCCTTTTACTGCTCACAGCACAGCACTTGCTCCCTATGCACGAGTGCCATACTTGCATGTCACTTACTATAACAGCTTTCACAGGCCCGTCCTGCTGTCGCGTTCTGTGCCTGCACTCCAGTACCATTTACCACTCCTGGTTTGACATTATTTACATTGATCTGGTTGGGGTTTGGCTTGTTACTTAAAAACACAAAGCAAAAAGGAAGACAAACATTAATCAAGGCATGTAATTTCCTGTGCGACTTGAGAAAAACCATGGCTCAAAATGTTTGAAATTGAAGATTTAAGTTTCATTGTGTAGCTTTCAATAGAGGAGTTGTACTTACCAGCAATCCAACATTCACGAACACATCCTCCCTAATGTCCATATTATATTAAGTCAGATGCCATTTTTAAGAGACCCAGACCACATAAAAGCTACAAACAACCAGGGCAAGGCAGGTAACCTGATTACAGTCCCAGACATTCTAATCCAGCTGGCAAAGAGACCTTATCTACAGATGTCTCCCTGTACTCAATGTGAAGATATTATATGCAAGTCTCCAAGATGCAGCACAGGGGATGGAGAAGGAGAGGTAGGCAGAGAAAGACCAACCTTTGCCTTATTGAGGGTAAGATAACCCGAGAAATAACTGCTGCACACATATTTTCACATCGTCTTACTGCAAAGCTTTGTATCATGTTGCCACAATCTGCAGGAGAACACTCAATACTTTAAATTAAATCTTTGGACGTAGAACATACACAGAGACATTAAAGGAATATAAACCTTCTTACAAGACTTAATCCATAATCTGCACTCCTCCCAGTAAGCATTTTGGCTTCTTCTAAATGCAAGAAGTCCCAATATTTAACATCCTTTGAACAAGAAATCCATTAACATCTGTCAATACATTCCAATATAACAACATCTGAATCATCTCTGGTCATCCCTATACGCCACAAAAGATGTTGACTCAGGAAAATAAAGTTACTGGCAGGAGATGAAAATGGAAGGGCAAGCAAAACCTTGGCATGGAGAGTAGATGGAAGAGTACAGAATCTCTGCAGAAGTTGTCAGAGAGAGAAATGGAGACATTCAAAAGAGCCTCAGAATGGGGGTGGGGGGGATGACAAGAAGCAGGGAGAATCAATACTGCAGGGACTGACTTTGGGGAAGTGGAGGAAGATGGGATGAGTCACATGAGAAGGTTTGGAGAAGCATACAGAGAGCTTACAAAAACCACGAGGACTCCAAGCTGCCATTGAGACTGCAGCCTATAGAAGCAACAAAAAGCACACAGCCTGTGGTGCAGGCTTCTGGATGTTAGCCCAGATTCTAATGCCAATTATATCTCACCCACCTTCTCCTCTTACCTGAAAACTGAAGGGAGTGGGCATATTCTTTGGCTTTCACCTAATAAATCAGTGTTTTGGAAGCTACATATTCAAGGAGAAATATCTGAAAACGGGCTCTATAAGATAGCTTCCTGAAAACGTGTTCTTACACATCAGTTGGGCAGATCTAAATGACAAAGAACGTCCATTGCTTTTCACTCAGCCTGGTGTTTCAAAAGCATCATTGGTGAAAAAGGGTCAAACAGCCCAAAAGAAGCAGAGAAGAGGGGAAAAAAATAAAGGCACTTAGATTAACAAGCCCGCTCAGGTTTTCCTCTGCTTCTGTTTACTAACTTGCTGGCTGTTACACAGGTTAGAGGGTTCTGAGGTCCTTGGCAGGGTGGTGTGAGGTTGGACACCACAGATGGCACAAGCTGTGCAGACAGACTGAACAAAGGGGGAGCTGAAGCAAGGCACGTTCACTTTTCCCAGTGTTTTGTGCTGGGATGTCTCTATAGTAACCTGCTACAGCACCACTTTTGCCAGCGATTCACTAACAAGCCCCATGTGCAAACATGTCGGGGTTTTGGAAGTCTACAGTCAACGTAGCTGCAACAAGCACCAAAAAGTGTCCTGCCTCAGAGTTGAGCTTCAGCTTCACAGCACGGGACAACAACACTGGGGCAGCTGTTCCCAACAGATGAGAAGCAAAAGGTTCTTGATTGTTGACGATTTGTTAATTAAACTTGTTTGATATCACCAAACCCTGCTCCGGCTATTAACAAGAGAATCAGATGAGTAACTGAATGAATCATTGGGTAATTAATGAAGCTGAAGAGAAAAATGCCAAATGAGGTAATGAGAATACTGATGGGGTGGTAAACTATCATTTCCACTTCTTAAATCAAGAGTGGAAGCCTCCTAGATAGATTTCAGCTGCAATTGAGCACCATTACGAGAGAACAGGGATGACAAAGCATTTGTTGCAGGCCCGAAGAGATGGAGATTAAAAAGCACATGCAGAGAAGGCAACCCTAAGACAAAAGATAACCTAAGCCATACAGAACAGCACAGGCACAACATTTTAGCAGTTAAAAGCAACAGCAAACTTAATGCTGTCGGTAAATGATTCCAGTTAATCAGGAAATGGTGCTAGATGCAACAGAATGATTAAAAAATAAAGGCTCAAAAATAAGAAACAGGATCAGCTTTTAATCCTTTGTAAGGATTATAATATTATTCCCCTATTTTATGATGCTTGTGAGGTAGCATTTCCAGCTCATGGGAATGCTTCAAGATTCCAAGATAAATTAATGCATTCTATGTGCAATACTTTACATCTACAGATACAGTCAGAGTTTACATTTTACATCAATACATTTTAGAGACTGGAGACTCAAAGTGTTTCGAGCACTTCGTTCTCCCTTTGCTGTTCCCCTGCTGACACCATTTGGATTAAAGCAAAAGAGAAAGGCTGCAAAACATAGCACGCCTTAGCCTTCATGATCAGCAGATGTCCTAGTCCCCACAGGCACCAGCTCAACAAGCAGACTGTCACCGTACAGAAGTGAGTAACAAATACGTATGATGTCCATAAGATTTGTAGACCCAGAATATGACTCTCACAAAGGCTTAAGAAGTATGTTTGGCTACAGTAGTCATACACAGAAGAAGAACGACTGAGACTGGAAGAAGAAAGCTCTGCAAATCCTACCATCACACTGGCAAGATGAAAAGAACAAGAATATGGAATCTCTCTGTACATTCAGATTCTGCTACTGCTTTATTTAACACCACTCCCACCGACACAGCCCTAGAGATGCCTCACAAACCCACACACAAGCATTGGGTTCAGTCACATCGGCTACAGATGTCTGCACAACACCAGGGCTCTTCTTGGGAAGAGAACAAAAACTGACATCCAACATCCAGGATGTTGCCTGAGGACTTGAGAACCTCACATCAGTCACATGAATGACTACAAAAAGCACGCAGTCTCTCCATGCTTCAATTCCTCATATTATAAATTTGTAGCATCCTCCTAGGTTAAAATATATCAACTATAAAGCTTCACTTAGAGCCCTTATCTTTCATTGTATAACGTACATGCAGGATGACAAATCACTCTTGAAGGCTGCTGCTATTATTTTTCTTACTATTTTTCTTCCCTTTGCTCTATTTTCTATTAAGATCTCAGGAACAAATGGAAGTCCTATCATTGGAAGTAAGCCAGAGACAAACGATACCATTCTGGGCCTCCACTTGCAAACAATTTTATTCCAGTTATTGCTAGAATAGGTTTCACTCAATCAGCTGATGGGTTTCTGCATAGGTCTTGTGACAGGCTACATCCAGTAATTTATTATGGAGGTGACAAGCAGATCGTTATGGTTCAAGTCTTGGAACAGGAATGGGCTCAGTAACACGATAAGGGCAAATCAATAATGTTGATATCTAGATCCTAACACTGTGTATAGCTTTTAAAAGCCAAAAATATAATCTTTTAGGTCACAAGGCAATGCAGTTGCAGTATATTCCTCATGTGCCAGATCTTGCAATGAAACTGGAGTAGAAATAATCCAAAACTTGAGAAATACTGAAATTGTTGCCACGTTTGCAGGTATTAATAGGAAAGAGCAAAAGCAGCAGAAGTATTCAGGTGGGATTGTCACGTACACAGCTGATATTTTTCCTGATACATACGAAAGGATATTGAAGGAGGAGCTAAATTTGAAATTCATTTTGTCAATTAATATGTAGGTTTAGGAACAACACTGATAAAAAAATCATCTGTGACTGGAAATCAACACCAGAGACAGACTCGTCCTGAAGCAGAGAGGTAAGTTGCTGATTTGATTGCATTCTCTAGATAGCAACAAGAATTATCTTGCTGAGATATAGGGCTGAGGGACAAGGTGCCACTCCAAACAGTCATTATCAAATAAGCACCGTAACCTTTCAGAAACAAAGCCCTACCTACACACATTATAATCCAACATCAACAGGAGACTACCAACCTCTCGTCTGCAATAATCTTTTGCATTTGCAGTCCAAGTTACATTGGCTTTTGCTTTACAAGCTTAGCCCATTTTGAACCCACATTTAATTTGATGTTCAGCATCCCCATACACAGCAACACCCTCCGGAAAAAGGCAATACTGTTGAAAGCCCAACAAGAGCTCTGTTTGGCTTCGCTCTGAATATTTTACCCATATTCTGGTAAATTCACATGTGAGATGTTGACAGTAATTAAGGAAAACAGGTGCACTGGGATGACACCATTAATTATTATTGCTTCTTGTTACTGTTATTTCTGTATAACAGTATGGACGTGCTAGCAAGTCCCCAATACCACAGTCAATATAGAAGCCAGAAGATAAGCAATGGTTGCTTCAGGAAGCATATGGTATGAGGAAAAGGAGCAACGTGACAGCAGAGCAATGTAACCAGGAAAGCCCTGAAAGGAAAGCCCTCAGCTACCTGTGGAGGAAACACCCTGCACTCCAGAAGCAGGAGGTCAGCTCGTGGGAACAGCTCAGCCCTTTGTATGCTCAGAGCAGCAGCACAGGCATGCAGGGAGGAGCACCGCTTTGTTCTCACCAGCTTTGAAACACCACAGCTATCATCTTCTCTTCCACAGGGCTCCGAGTTGTTTATTAGCATCTGGGTGTTTAGCATTAACTCAGCTAAAATAAAAAGGAACTCAAGCCTATTTAAGCGTCAGCAGAAGGCTCATTATATTGGTAACCTAATTTAGCAATTCTCTGACATTGTTTGTTCGACTGTGGCTCTCATTATGTAATTAAAGCTAATATATAACACTGACAGGCTGTGGAAACTACTACCCCAGACACAACAAAATAAAGGAGAACAGAACAAGAAGGATACTTACTAGTTGGGTATATACACTTGTTTGAGCTTGCTTTCTGCTTCTGCTGCTTTCAATCGTTTCTTTGAAGAGAAAAACAAAAATCAGACAAAAAAGGTTAGAGAAAGAAAAAGAAATGGAAGGCTATTTTACCTGGAGTCTCATAACGCACCTGTAAAAACACGAGCACTTATTGTTAGTGTCTCTTTCACTGAGCAGCTACTACAAAGTTCTTTTCCAAGAGGAAAATGTACATTGAAACAACGGTGGGCATTAATTGCCTATACAATGCAGCATTCTGAAGAAACAAAAATAAAAACAGAGAGACTACAAATGACTACAGACAATTTTTCCCTTCCCATTTGCTCCAATACAAACTCGTATATTGCTTCTTCCACGTTGCTTTCTCTTCCCCTGCAGAGAAAGATGTGATGAATCAGTCCTCCTTGGTTCATACGCACCAACCGGATGGGAGCAGCCATAGCAAAACATCTGCTCCATCATATTCCTCAACAGGTGAAAGAATTCCAAGAGTTGGAAGGAAAGACTCTTTCTGTTAATGGTCCTCTTATTTATTTACTTATTTTAACTGACTGAAAACTGACTCGCTCACAACTGGAGGTTTTCTTTAAAGACTACCAGTTTAACTGAGAACAGACACAGAACTAACAAAACTCCTGGGTAATTATAGGATGTAATCACTTCATATGAAGTATCAGCCACAGGCAACCCATCTGTTTCAATTCCTAAGGGCAAAAATCTTTCTGTAGACAGCACTACATGACCGACCCCCTTGCAGACAATGAGGAAACAAACTCCAAGCATTAATGTTTGCAGTCAGGTAGCAGAGAACATCAAAGGGGCTGCTGGTCAAAACCACTTTTCCCAGAAGATGCTAAGGAACATAACAAAGATACGTCCAAGGCAAAACAGCCAAAATAAATAGACTTTCAGAGCATGGGAAGCACATCAAGAGGTACATTTGTTTCTTTATATGGCCTTATTTTGGTAAAAAAAACCCAGCCATTCCATCCATGATTCTGGAGGAGCTGGATTACAGGATCCTTTCAATGGGAAGTGGAGGATAAATGCCTTCAAAATAGCACTGCTCCTTTCTTTAACAAAGCACGTGGCACAAGAAATAATAAGGCAGAGGAAGACAACGAGCAGCAGCTTTGCTAACTGCCCAAGAACTTTCAAAACTCAAATTTTCACATTCATTAAATAGTAAAAAGAGACATTCTACAGTTCAAATGCCCTCCTTACTACATAAGCTAAATAAACATAGGGTGAAAGATGCCCCGTCCCTGGAGGTGTTCAAGGTCAGGCTGAATGGGGCCCTGGGCAGCCCTGTCTAGTATTAAATGTGGAGGTTGATGGCCCTGCGTGTGACGGATGGGTTGGAGCTTGATGATCCCTGAGATCCCTTCCAACCCAAGCCATTCTAAGACTCTATGAAAGAAACCTCTGGAGGCCTCTACCCCAACCCCCTACTGAAAGCCCATGCTATTCAACACCTATGCCAGTAACAGCAGTCTGCATAAAGCCTTGAGAATGCTTTCCAGACAAACCAGCAGGGCAGTGTTTGCCAGGGGCTTCACTCATGTTCTAGACAAACAGATTAATTCAATGCATTTACTATTTTTTTAAATGAACAGCCCCAAGGCACAGTCTCGGAAAATAATAACTGTAAAGTAAAAGTCAGCATCTGCATAGAAATAAGCACAAGGAAATGAAATAGAACTGAAAGAAAAAAAATGAAGTTGGCACATGGGAATATATGAATTCTTTTTATAGGGACATGATGGTCACGTGTAAAAACAATTAAGTAAAAGCTTCCAGTAAGCACAAAGCTCGCTTTGATCAGAGGGACAGCCTGAAGCATGTTCTCCATTTGACAGCCTGACAGTCCCTTGCTGAAGCTCTCTGGGCTCTGAAAGAATTCCCTTTACCTCTTCCAGCAAATAAAAGTCAACCCATCTTAAAAATCAAAGAATGAAGATGTCAAGGAAGCCTTAACATCAAGTGCTGATAAACACTTCCATTACTGCTTGATGAACTTAGTCCAAGAATCACATTTCCTCGAGGGCAAAGCAGGAAATCCAGGGAACTTCCACTGGTACAGAACTTGTTTGTTCTGATTTTTAAATTTCTACTAGGTTTCTACTGGAAATTGAAGGGGAGGGAAGGGGAAGCTGCAGTATTCTTGACTAAAGCTCCCAAGGGCACCAGCTAAGAGTCATTATGTTGTGACAGTTCTGGAAATCTATGAATGGAAAAGCTTCATGCAAGCACAAAGCATTACCAACAGCAGAATTATTTTGCTATCTGCAATCTAAAGTCATTTGCCTTGGAGACATAGTTAATTTAGCCTGTTAAACAACATTTTAGGGAAGGGATGATGAATACTCACACAGGATCTGTTTTAGTGACTGATGACCACGGTGCAAGCTCTGAGCTACCAACAGGTCACCTGGGCCCAGCTGGGCCAAACACTTCATACAGCACAACCCTTTATTACAGTCTTGTGTACCAGGACACCTGAAGGCTTCCAGAAGGCCATACAATGAGCTGGGTATGGAGAGGTTGGTTCTGCACTAAGTGTTTGCAGCTGTGGATGACCAATAGTGCAGACTTCAGGAGCCTCTGCTCTCTGGCAGTGACTGACAGGTACAAGAATGATCTCCCCATAAAGAAGTGCTCTGCCGGGTTCCTTTGCTTGTTAGGAGTGGATTTGTGCCTGAATGTTCCCATCCACAAAAGAATCCTGTTTGTCACTTCTTCTAGAGGCTTTGCACAAGAGAGATTTTGTATCTCGAAGTTCCATATGCATATCCATCTATCTTAAGCACATCCTCATTATATTTTCTCTACTAAAGGGAGATATTATCAAACTTTTCTTTTTAATCGCCCCTAGGACTAAGGAATTAAAAATACATTAAAATACTGTACATGAATCAGTGCAAACGCCTGTCCTTTTTACAGCCTCTCCACAGAGTTAACATCTTTCATTCTACCCACTAAGCTTGAAAGCTCTTAAAAAGTGATGCATTCCAGCAAACAAATGGTTGTGAACCATGAGTGTTCATAAGAGAAAGTAACAGAAGAAATCCAGGACTGCAGAGGATATTTCAAGGTCCACAGTGCAAGAGCTGGATTAGCAGACAGCATGGGGGCATCTCAGATATTGAGCCCCTTTCAGTTCACACTAGAAAAGAATATTCTCTAGCCTGTGCTTTTTGGATTTAGGAGAATCCGAGTTTTGCATCTTTCCTCCTCAGTACCCTGAGCACACCAGTGCTGCTGGGAGGCACAGGGAGGTAATTAGGACACGATGCAGAAGTGCTCCCAGCTGCCAGGGCTCCTCCAGCACTGATGTGCAGTACCTCCAGCCTCTGTTAACTGCTTGCCAAAACTACCCCAGTTCCAGGATACTGTAGGATTAATAGGAGGTGTTTGGGAACAACACGTCCTACGTATGTGGAAAAGCATTTCTCTGATGTTATTTCTACTTTGTCAGCACGCAGTACTTCACGAAGGCCAGTACATTAGGATGTCACTCAGACCTCTTGCATAGGTACAAAGGCTGATTTTCCTCAGTAAAGATGTTATCTATCTGCATCAAGATCTACCAGAGCCCTGCCGCCTCACGTCAAATTTATTGGCACTTCCATTTTCTCCATCTCCTCCTTTACATTTTTGCTTTTCACATACCTCAAAATCAATTCTTTTTCTCCTACTTAATCTCTGTTTTAACAGCGTTTGTACATAATAAAAAGAGAACCAAGCAAGAATCTGTGATATTTGAGCTCCTTCTTGAAGTTTCACATTCCTCAAATACAAATGATAATGCAGTAAGACTAAAGTCTTTCACACTCAAAAAGCTGGAGAGTTGCACTTGGAAGTTTACAGGACTTCCAGTTATTATGTAAGAGACCCAAGAGCACGCTATGAAGCAAGTCCTTTTGTGTCCTTTTCAATCGCATCTGCCTATTCACAAGGCAAGGACGTGCTGTTAAGCCATCCCATCCTAGGAGTACCCAGCAGCCCTTTCCCCTCCACACAAGCACAAACATTTCTGCATGTTAGCATTGTAACCAGTAGCATTTTGTGTTACTTAATTACAGAATATTCTAACTACAGGAGCTTGAGTTCTAAGACAGTTTAAATTAATGCTTTTAAGAATGGAAGAATGTGCAAGAATGAGCAAGTGAGCAGTTGTGAGCAGGGCAATAACACAGAGACTCAAAAGATAAATTAATCACCCCCTTAACAAGAGACCAAGTGAACGCAAAGCAACTCAGGATACACAGTCGCCATATCCTTATGTAGCATATTTTCAATATCTCATGTACAGAAGTGCTATAGACCCCAGATCCACTCTGTGCTATTAAACTAAGGAAAGAATTGACACAGTCAAAACTCTGAGGAAAAAAAATGGTGTTGACAGTTGTGCTTTGTGAGAGAATTTGAACATATTAAATGTGATGCACTGTTATTCCCAATTAAGCTTCCTATGCTTAATTTGTGGTTATATGCAGACAGCTCTCCCAGGCTTTTCATAAATGTTTATTATACTATTTGCTTGTACAGCCTGGGAACTTGAGACGAGGTCTTCAGCTTGGTTCAAACATAATGGATGCAGTATCTCTGTTCTGCAGTTTCTACCTGTTCAGCTTACACTCAACACTGTCTCCTAAATGCACAGCCTCTAATTGGAAGTTTTCCCCAAATCCCACTCTCTGGGACTTTGCTGGGCAACACACGTGAGGTCCAACAGCACAACCATGATAGAAAACTCACTGCAGAAGAATGCAGCAAAACAATACGAGAAACTGCAGCGCTTCTTTAATTCCTATTTTATTGCTGCAAGAACAAGTAATCAAACTCTTTTCAGCTATTGTTATTCTACAACTTCTTACCCACCTCTTGCATCGTGCTTTCATTACACAAGGCACCAGGCAGGCTTTGTATTTAAACAAGGAGATAAAAATGACTGTAAACACCAGCCCAAGTTGATTCTCAAGTATACTCTGGGCATTTGAGCCACCAAAGCTTCCTAAACACCTTGCAGTACTTACGTGAAGGAGACTCCATGCAGCTGCAATCAAAGTCATGGGCAGGTAGTGGAGGGGAATAACAACAGTTGTGGTACATGAACTACAGCCTCCATAAAAACCCCAAACTGAAGTTACCACTGACCTTGAACTCGGCTACAGGCAGAGATTAACTGTATACAATTCCTCAAGCTATTTTGTTCCAAAGCAGATATAAGCATGTGGCTTTGACATTCTTAAATGTTTGCTGCTACTTTAGTTGGCTTGGAGCTTTCACATGTCTACAGGACGGCTGATGAGTTTAGTGCTAAGAGATAAACACTTAAAATGATTACAGAATCCACCTATTGGAAAGCCTGAACTCCACAAAGAAGAATAAATCAGCAATGTTTGGCTTCAGTGGCAAGTAAAACAGCTTCTCGTGCAATGCAAGAGGTGACTCTGATTTCTTACCTGCTGAACGTATCTGTCTGTAGTTTTCCACATATAGTAATACTCTATTATGCTTGTTAAGGATTTCCATGGGAGCTAGGGACATAAAGGAAAAGCAACAGTCATTGCAAGGAAGCTGGATGCAACCTCACCAAAATTCACAGAATTCCTCTGGCAGACAGTTTGAAACAGAGTTTGCAATTACTAACCCCGACAGCAGAAAAGATAGGAAATTCAGATATGAACTAAGGACAACAGAGGCACCCACAATAAACGGGACCTATAGATAAAAAATAGCACTTTCAGTGTAGAAGCAGAGCAGGTTACAGGTAAATCTTCGTGCTGCATTGGCTTCACAGTAAACCATTCAACAGAGTCAATATGGAAGGCAGCCCACTGGCTGAGACAGTTGCTGTTCTGAGCAGCAAAGACTCAAGCTTAAGGATCATGATGACAGTCTTACAGCTCTGTTTTGCACAACTTCTATGGAGCTGATCCTTAAAAAAAGAATTAAGTAAGATGATAACTACTAACAGAAACATGCCATGTCAGCTCTGCTCTCTGCATGAAAAGCAAGAGGTTTTCAGCAGGACTATAAAGTGCTGTGCAGGTTCCAAGTCCCTTCATCTAAAAGATGAGAGCACAGGACAAGCAACACTGACACTACTTGTTTTGTTCTGAGGAGCTGAACAGTGATACAGTGCGACTTGGCTCTCCTACAGTGCTCCATTCAATCTGCTGGCTGAATACCTACAGAGGAGATTTGGCCAAACTACAGGATGCTTCCCACGGATGCCCAAGATTCCTTTTTCAAACTTTCAGAGGACCCTCTATTGAGATAATATAAAAGTGACTACGTTTCCATGTTCCAGGCTCAGTACTCTTTCAAACAAGTTATTCTATAGCACCTAGGCTTTCCTATACCAACTCTGTTGTAATCAAGCAGACTATTTTAAATTAACATCTCTGGAGGAAAAAAATCTATCATCAGTGATTTGAAATTCTGATTGTACAGCAGGCTGCCTTCAGTATGAGGTCTGTCTTCCCCTGGTTACTGCATCCATCAGTTCAAAGCCCTCTTCTTCAAAATGAAGAAAAACGACTCAGTTCAGACAAGCAGGAAACCAGTTCCATCCCTGATCAAAATCAACCTCATCGTGCAGACCCCCACTTTATATACTTACAAAATCTTGCTGAATGTCAGTGAAATCTTTTCCGTATTTTTCTAGTGCTTCCTCAAAGAGGTTTGCCTCTGAAGCAGACCACTCCTCCATCTCATCTCTACACAGGACTGGCCCACCTTGTGGCACAAGCGCAGAGATCGCCTTGGAAATGTCATAGACATTTTTGTGCAAAGTGTCCATAGCATGGAACTACGTGTTGTAAGAGAGAAACAAATGTAAGAACAAGCTCCCAGTGGGAAAAGCACTCAGCAACTTAGCAGCAGTAGCAGAAACCATGCAGCAATATCTGTGGATAACGTACACTACATCTGCATCAAGTCAGATGCAGATACTTGCTCCAACCCCAGACTCAAGATAATTTTCAGTGTACAAGTCTTAGGTTCACTAAAAATGGTGGGATTTTTTGGAACGTGAGCATCTGCATATGAGTAATTCCTACTTTAGCTAATCCCTAGCATCACCACTGCAGCACTGCTGCTAAGAAAATGCAGGGGATAGAGCCTCACTCACCAGATGGAGCATGAAGATAGAAATCTGAGGGTGTATTTTCTAATAAACTTAGCCATGCGCTTCTTTTGTCAAATAATCCTCACAAATTGCATATAAAACAAATATTAAAGCACGCAGACACAGGTCCCAGATGTCACAAACCCCAAAAAGAATTTAAGTCACATCTAATAGCTGACTAGGAAGAACTACTCCCAAGAGTGCGCAGTTATTCATCAGAAAGCTGAGCTACAACTGCTGGTGACTTATGATATACGAGGGGGAAGAACACACTGAGAGTGTTGGTATTGTAAGTGAAAGCTGGGCTTTGTATCTGTCTTTTCTATCAGGATGTTATTTGTCTTCCATCTACCAGAGTTTTGTGCATAATAAACCTACAGTGTTTTATCCTAAAGTTTGTTCTGCAAATGATTTCATATTATATCAGTTATGAGGTGAGATTTTGATAACAGCACTCTGGAGACTTCATAACTTTTATTCACACTTCCATTTAACTCTTCCTAGCATAGACATTTCTTCTTTCCCTTTCCTCTCTATCCTTTACAAATACAAAATATTCATAGTACGCCCACTGCTTCAGTGCTTTAAAACCAAGCTCAAAGAAAACCCCATCAACTGAAATTCCTTATCTGACCACAAACCCTTCCCCCCCAGACCATTTTGCCCAAAGATGGCTGTGGCAGTTGGGAAAGCAGTAAGTGGTATTTTGGCATTACAGCATTGAAGACAGGCAGGTATCACATGGGTTCTTGTTAAGACCATTACTCACTAAGCCTAGGTAAGAGATGGGCTGTGAAGCATGGTCAGAACATTAAAGAAATAAAAATTCTGAGCTACCCATGATGGATCATAAGGAGGCACAAAGCCAGAAATAGTTACTTCAACGTAAATAAAGGGCTCCTTTACAAAGACAGGATCTGGTTCACAGCAGGCCACAATTACAGTCCATCTGCCCCTTTCCCTTTGCCAACTGTTATTGAGGAGGTGAATTATATTACATCTCTCAGTAACTGAAGGCCCACTTAAAAATCTTACCAGTGTGATGTCCCTAGAGGCTGCTGCAGCACTCATGTGCAAACTTGGCTGTCTGACAGAACTACTGCAATCTAGTGCTCGGGCAAATGTACCAACAGACCTGAAAGAAATAACAACGGAGCATTAACTCTGCATGCAAAGCAAGCATAAATATCAACACCCAACCAACATTTTTTGGGATCAGCAGACTCCACTTCTCAGTAACAAGATTCCATGTCTTGGCACTACTTCTGAGCCAGGGACCGTTCTCTTCAGATGTGGTTTGTTATTATGAATGCTCGACTGTGCACAGTTTATATGACCAAACAGACTCAGGCAGGAGAACAGTGGAGGACTCCAAGATCACAAACAGGCAGTTTCGAACCATCTCATCCTCTGTCTCTTAACATAAACTTTTGAATTAAGGTTCAAAAGAGAGTGATTACAAGTGACCTTTATGAACAGCAGCCCTAGTAGTGCTGTGTTGTCCAAAGGCACATCGATACATGCCAAGACATGACAGGAAAAAAAAAAAAAAAGAATACAGGAACAATCATTTTCCAAAGCTGCAGAAAAAGTACAACATAGTATAATGTTGTAAATATATATTTATTATATGTACTGTAATATATAAAAAAGAGTATTCAAAGTATAAACAGGCCATGTAAAAGGATAGCAGTCCTCAGATAGTTCTCTATGCCAGCCACTCCTGTTTGCGAGGCTGCAATTCCCAGGCTCCTCATTTTACCCCAGAAGAAATGAGCTGGAGAACTCTACAACAGGAACACTGGTTCCAGTAATTCCCACTCCCCTGGCTGCCTGTTGCAGCACACAGTTGGGAACACTCCTGCACACTGAACTGGAGCTGAACTCTGAGAAATTACAACAAAATCAATTCCCCCCCCTCCAGCACCCCCTCACTCTGTTCACTTCCCCAGACTAGTTGACTGGCTGAGTGCATAGAAGAAAAAAAAAAAGGTAAATACTTAGGCAGTAATCCATCAAATATCTGATTTTGGTCCAAAGCCAAATCTGCCCCCGCAAGGCTTTGGTGCATTCACACTTCACCCTCTCCCCAGCCTCCTACTCACTCATCCTCATTGCTGCTTCACAGCTCCCCTGCTTGCAGAACCGATACTTTAATTTTTTTTTTGTGGTACCTAATTAGAAACTGGATCACTTTACTGATTCTGGGTAGAAGCAATCTTCATACTGATCATTTTGGGGTCTTTTGCCAGCAGGCAGCCTCACATGGCTCTATCAGCAAACCAAACAGGCAGCAGAAAATGGCCAGAACTGCTAGAAGCAGCTTCACAACCAAAAAGCCTACATGAGGTGGAAAGTGCCATCACAGAGCAACTCTGTGGTCAGTCTAAACCAACCCAATGCAAAACCCCCATCAACAAGGCCTTCCACCCTCTGGTTTCCTACTGAGTGCTCCTGACACCAAGATCACAGCAACATGTGGCTGAGTGGCATCGTGAATCAATGCTGCTGGAAGTCAGCTTATCAAATGAGCTCTTTATTGAAGGGCCCCAAAAGCAGCAGGAGTCCTTTGCTGGAGATATTCCAGCTTTCTCCATCTCTTCTCCTGCATCACCGATAGAGATTCTTCTCCCTGCTTTCAGCCATTTCCTTATGCGCATCTGTTTAAGCACAAGGGCTGCTCCAAAAGTAATGTCTCCTATTCTATTACGTTAGCTCACAATGCCAGAGGCCAACAGAAAGAACACCATATGCAAGTTTATCAGGACCTACTGAACTAATACAGAACTGACAGTTTCCTGGACGGCATAATGACCAGCAATGAGATGTGGTGTGTAAAAGCTGGAGTCAAAACAGCAGCCCATGGAATGGCAACATGTCAATCTCCCATAGAAGAAAAAGTTGAAGATGCAGCTCTCAGCATGTAAAGTGCACTGCCTTGTAGGACACGGCAGAGGTGATCCTTCTGGATTTCCAGAAAGCCAGACATACCATCAGCTCTGGCTGCTACATCACCATGCTGACTAAGCTGAAGGCTCAAATATCCACAGTCAGGTCAGAGAAGATGACAGCCTTAAGCCAGGCCGCATACCAGTTTGAAGACAGTGGAGCACACCACCAGTCTTGGCTGGACTGTCCAACCACACCCACCATATAGTCCAGATTTGGAACCTTCTGATTTCTATCCATTTGGGCTGATGAAAGATGGGCTGCACAGGCGCTTTTTTCCTAGCAACACCACCATCGTAGCAGCTGTGAAACAGTGGGTCACCACTGCTGCTGCAGATTTCTATGAGCGTGACACACAGGCTCTTGCTCATTGCTGGAAAAAATGCATAGCTAATGGTGGGGACTATGCTGAAAAACAGCATTTTGCAGCTGAGAATTTGCTCTACCAAACAGCGTTATTGTGCTCTTTGTATCTGTTGCAGTTTCCATAGAAATAAAGAGGAGGCACTACTTATGGAGCACAGAAACTTCTTGTCTTGCACACTTAAATCTCCACATTTTAACTCAATTCTCCTTAACTCTGCCCTTTTCTTTCCCCCTAGTATTTTCCTAAGTCTGTATCATTCAACGCGTTGAAAGCATTTATTATTGTTTCATAAATGCATTCTTTTTGCATCATTCAACAGCTCCAATCAGAATTAAGAGTCCGTTCCAGACAGTTTCTTCCACATGAGCTCTCATGTTATCTCCTCAGGAGACACCCCATTAACTAACCCACTATAGACACAGCAATACCACACCCAAGAAAATTCAAGAGGAAAGTTCAGCAGTGTGGTAACTCAAGATGTGTGTGCGGAGTGAGGGGGGGGAAAACACACCCCCTTCCTCCCCATATCTAATAGCAACTTGCTCCACTGACTATAGATGGTCTAACTAACCATCTACTACTCACACTGCTTTCCTCCCATGCTTCCGCAGTCTTAAAAACTTACCCAGGAGACAGCTTGGAGAGCACTACCTCCTTGTTTAATTGTAGACATTAACTTTTAGTATCAGCTTCTGTTCATATAAACAAACAACACTGAAAAGGGTCACAAGCATTTTATAAAGCAAACAGTGATGGACAGACCGCCTTGCGTTTAAGTAGAAGCATAAAACTCACCACTCCTCATCTGTACTCATCCACTCCTCATCTGTACTCATTTGCAGGGATTTACTTTATTCGTTCTACCTGTTTTCTAGTGCCTAGATTCCAACATCTTCGCTTTTAACTATTACAACTTAACTATCATCGCATGTTGAAACGTGGCTGGATTTGAAAAAGGGACAAAGCGGACTCTAATGAACTGTCAGGAATTCAGCTCACTGCTGGCCAAAGAACTTGGAAAACCTCACCAGATACAGGATCATTTTCACATAAGATAGGAGAAAATGATTAACTTTTTGAAAGTAAAAGCTGTAAATCCAAGTAGCTGTTCACAAAGTCATGCAGTTCCCAGGAAGGCACGTTAACACGTCCATCATTTCAAAATGAAACACATGAATCAAGCAACCAAACCAGCATTCGTACCAGTAAAGTATAAAGAACACACCAAAAATAAAGTGCTTAGAAAAGATGAGTTACTAAAACCTTATTCAAAGAAGTGATAAATTGCTCTTACCGTGCTACCACCAAGAACTGGTCTATCTGCTTGTCTACTAGTGGGTTGAAGGCTTCCCAAACTTTTGTTTCAAGTTTTGACTGATCTCTTCCATCATCCTCACCTGGTTGAAAAACATGTTAGAAACGCTCAGCGTGGCTGTTTGGAAATAAAATTACTTGCCTGGTTTCTTATCTCACAATTATTTAACCACCAAATCAACTCAGATACTCTGCCTTGACAGTGAAAATTTCATTCATCCATTTGGCTGAGACAATTTCAGCTTGACAGATGCATCAACCCAACTCATCCAAATTAGGCCACCGGATGCTGAAGAGCTGATATCTAATGGCACAAGTGATGGGAAACAGAGCACGTCCTTCCCCCAAACAGCCTCCTCTCTTCAGCCTCCTCCCCAGATTCTCTCTCCTTCTCCTCTACCTGGCCGCAGTTCCAGGAAAGCAGGCACACTCCCAGCTGCTCTGAGCAGACAAAGGGTAGCTGGCCCTGTTTGCAGCAGCTGCTTTCTAAGGGGCAAATCATAGCATCAGATTCTTTTACTTCTACTCTCCCAACGCTAAACAAACCAAAATATCTTGGAAAAAATACAGGAGCTACTGAGCCTCTCTTTTTAATTTCAAACCCCTTTTGAAACATCTGGAGATTATCCTTCTCTGAATTCCCATGTTGATGGCTGAAGGAGGAGAATGCCTTTCAAATTAGTTCATCCTCATTTAGGAGGCCAGCCCAGCTGCCGAATAAATGCCACAGACAAATTAAACAAGAGTCCCAACCAATTTGTTGGCTTATTCTAACATTAGCCCAACAGTATCTGTTTTATGCATCTGCAAAGCTCTGAAGCAGACTGAGGTGCCTCACTGCTTTCACCTCTCTGCCTGGGGAGTTTTGTAGAGCCCCTTTCAACATGGCTCATAACACCAGCTCTCTGAGAGCATCAACAGATTGGCCTGAGCCCTACACAGGTCTCAGAGAAGAGCTCTTCCACCCATTGCAGTGCAAGAACCAGTGTGAAGCCGGTATCTGTTAACTAACAGCCCATTTTCCTAAGCATGTGTCCTTGTGTTCCTTCTGCTTCATGAGCAGGGCAGGCTGAGGTCTCACAACGTGCTCAAGGCAGCAAATTCCTCCTGCTTGTTCTGCAGGTGAGAAGTCTAGGCTGGAAGCCAAGAGCAGCAGACAGGCAGGGGGCTCTGAGGAAAAGGCATCCAGCAATAATGGGCAAATTGATGTGGGGAGACAGCATTTAATTGGCAATAATTTGGGAGCGGCTCTCACAGGGAAGCGAGGCTCGATTAAAAACACAAAGGCTATACAGATGTGATGGAAATCTGTGCTTCCCATAGAAATTCTGAAATCTCCTAAAATGAGCGCAAGCTCTGAGAGAGGCAATTAATTCAATTTGTTTCAACAACTTTTATGATTTGGACAAATGCCCGCTTAGAGCCTGGGCTGAGACACAACTAATTGCATGCAGTGGGCAACTGCTTCAGTCCCTAACAAACCAAAGCAGTGATGCACACAGGACGTGGTGGTAGGAACCTCTGTCTCCCACACAGGCTGCAT
This sequence comes from Coturnix japonica, assembly GCF_054131305.1. Lineage (NCBI taxonomy): Eukaryota > Metazoa > Chordata > Aves > Galliformes > Phasianidae > Coturnix > Coturnix japonica. Next base: position 11,406,612 of record NC_140673.1, read on the forward strand.
ACATAAAAGTGGCTGCATTCCACATGGCCTCCTGACAACTTAAATTATGGAAATTACCCTCTTTTAATAAGTCTGTTATATCTGCCTGGTATCTGTTTCCAACTCGGATTTCTCCTTTATCAGCAAGTAGAGTCTTTTGTTGAGGATCGTACACTAGTGAATAGAAGAAGAAATCCTAAAAATAGAACAAAAACAGAAAATAAAGTATTACTAGCTTACATTTTTACCATATTATATATAGTAGAAAGCTTTTATGCTAATTTGCTCACCCAGTCTACCCATAGCAAGTAAAAACAAATTACCAGTCCCCTTCTTAGCACTTGCTTAATAAAGATCAGGATGTGGCCTTTCTTGTCACAGGGACACGCTGCTGACCAACCTGTTTCCCCTCATCACTTAAGATTAAACTGCCGTCTTTCTTCTGCTGCTTATTGGGCAAAGGGAAGCAGATTTGGCAGCAGCAGCAGCTAGCTGCAGGTGGTAATACATTAATTTGTTGCTTTTGCTCAAGTAGATGAGAAAAAGGCTGAAAAAAAAAGCTGCTTGGTTTCTGTCACCTGGGAAGCATGAACGATTAAAGCAAGAAATCATACCAGAATGAGAATGTCCTGCCAGGGAGGAGGAAGAAAACAACCTCAGTTTTAATCACTTAACTGCACAGGGCAAGTAATTGAACTGTTCTGCAGCAAGTATGCTCCATCAAAGGGGAGCACTGGGACACGGGGCAGGAAGAGAGCTGTTTGGACATCCAGGTCTCCATCCACAGCAACAAAGACACCAGGAACAGAACAGAAATGCAGTATGTGCCATTTTTCACATCTTGGGTTGCCAGCTCCTTTTCCCTTCCCTGCATTATCTGTGTAAATAGCTGGCAAGCTGTTTTAGTGCATCTCATTTCACACTCGCCTCACTTTCCCTCTCCCTGTGTTTGTACGCATCATACAGCAAAAATCAGGAAAAACCAGCGTCAGTTTTCAACTCTGTTCAACCTCACAAAAAGGTGGCAAGGAAAAAGCAGTGCTCTATCTGCCATAAAAAGCTCCCAGAAGGAGGAACCACCGCTGAGTTTCCCCAGTAACAAGGTAAACGTTCTGCGGACTAGAGATTCAAAGGTGCACATTAGGTTTGTTTATCCAGCCCTGCACATCACACAGACCCATCTGAGACTGATGCCACGGAGGTAAGGTCTCCCGTGTTTACTTTACATGTCTTAAGCATCCAGCATGCAACTGCAGAATTTGAAAATATTAAACATGGTAGCTCTAATTTTAATAGAAAAAAAAAACAACCCTAGCATTGTTCCAAGAAGAGATTAATATCTATGGAATGGGAGAAAAGAGAGTAAATTTTGGCTGGTCTGCATATGGTTTTGCTTTGCTACTTAAGAAAGCAAGACACAGAGAAGTCTCACCCACCCAGCGAAAAACAAGAGGCAAGGCATTAATTTGCACTGATCTGTTCCAGCCGAAAACACATCATTTCCCCACAGAGGAAGCATGTTCTGCTACGATGGCAGGTTGAGCCATAGCTAACACCTGGGAAAGCACAGCCCTAACAGCCAGGTAAGCAAACTAGAAGGGTTGTGGTCTGGAAGATTTAGTTGTGCTTTAAATCAATGAAGTTCTTGACAGAACTGATTTCTACAGCCACAGGAACCATGGTCTATTTACAACAACCTACCAACCGAAGGGAGCTTCAGAGTAGAAGACAACTAATTCACGTGATAGCTGGGTAAAGAAATCTGGGTTTCTTGCTTCATGACATACACAGAGTGCCAAGTATCACAATACTGAGGATACAAGAGATTTCGTAACACCACTTTTGTTGGTCAGGAAATGTCAATGATTGTGGGGAGGTTTTCCCCTGTGGCATTTTACTGAGATGCCCTATTGCTTCTCTTTTGTAGATTGCTGCTATGTATTTAGCCATCCAATGGTACTCACTCAGTGAGAAAAAGGGAATAGGCTACACATTTCTTTTTGCTGTTCTTCCCTCATCCCTTTCTCTGAGGCAGAGCCAGTAGGAAAGAGGCAGGCAACACTTCTCTCCAAAATAAAGAATTACAGCTACCTGGTCTCTTCTACCCAGCCAAAGCCCTCCCAGCAGAGATGAGATGGAAATATAGGGGCAGGAATGTGAACACAAAGCAACCCCCAGACGTAATACAATGCCACCACCATCACTGTCCATAGAAACATGAAATTCAGCCCATAAAAACGGCACGTCATTTCTGAAAGCACTAAAAAACATCAGTTTAATGCCAATGGAAGCAACAGCTGAAGTAGCAGAGCAGATCCTTGTGTACTCTACAGCGAGTGTGAACTCTTGACCAACACTGCAGAGCAAGGTTTTTCAGAAGGATTTCACCCAATAAAATTATGTGGCTCTTCACAATCGTCCATGTTCTTTCTTGCTGTCAAAACTGTGCAAGTTGAATTCATAGCAGTGCAGAAGAATAAGGGTTTTCTGCTTTAATTCCACATCCCAGAAAACACTTGAAGTGTTTGGAAAAAAACCCTAAAATGACCGGCCAAGAGTTAAAATTAAACCATGACTTTCTGCTTCCACTGTACATAGACACACATACTTAGAGCTTCCCTACCCAAGCCCCAAAGCTACCAGCAGCTACAAGCCAAGAACCAAAGCCGCCAATGGCAGAAAAACTGTCAAAAAAGCTCCACGTGGAAGCACAGTACAGAAAGAGTGATTAGTCCATTGCAGTCTGCAAACCTGCTCTCATGAAGTCACTTAGGGTGAAGGGAGAAATTTTAGCATAATATTTTTAGGGAGTAGCAAAAGCAACAAATGCCAGATATGTACCCAGCAGGCAAAATTCACACCGTCGCATGGATATCTTCTAGTAGTGCAGTCAAATAAGTGGTACATTTAAAAATAGGGAAATGTAGCGCTAATCTGCAGAATAGGGAAATCTGCTGCTTGTGCCAGAAGTAGTTATACCCTTCTCTTGATCTCCCTGAGAATTACCATTAAGTATCTACAGGAAATTCAGGTTTTCAGTTGCAATTTTCCCCCCTCCTCCCTTTTTCTTCCTATTCCTCAGTCCTTCTACAATCCTGCTTTTGCCAGACACAATAAAAACAGCACTGGGCCCTGAACGTCATGCAGCAATCTCTGTGAGCAGCACAGCAGGACAGAGGGGAAGGATGAAAGGACAGATAACAAAAATGTAGTTTTGCTACGCTTATTATCTCCCTAAAAACTTGTCTGCATGTTTAACCCCCCTTCAAGGCAAACAGCCTTGGGCCGAAAACGTACTTTCAGTGGTCAAAACAGGCAAGTTAGCAAACATACAAGGAACCTGTCGGCACATTCCCTAGAACTGCTTTGAAAGCAAAGAGAATTGATAACAGGAAGGGGAAAAAAAAAAAAAGGAGTTGAAGGCAGTTGAAGACAAAACCACCCAGTGCCAGGAACTGACCAGGCAACAAGAACCTCCTGTCTGAATCTCTTCGCCCTCCACCCCAGCACATTTCTGTTCCTAAGCTTCCAATTTCTTTACCAAAACACTGTGCTAAGTGACAGGACACATTCAGGGAACTCGTTCATTCTGTGAAATCTCTAAGTGCCTGCTCGGTTTAAAAATAGCCTGCATCCCTCATCTTGCATTTTGAGAGTTCAAAAGGATGAAAACAAATCTCTTTCTGTTCCTACATCTGCATCTGAGCAATTGTACAATTAGAGGGAGAAAGCTCCCTTCTCAGCCAAGTTACCTACCTGTCAGATTGCTGGTAATAAAAATGTTTGGGGAGCAATGGAGAAAAAGCACGACTTAAAGTTTGGGTACAGGAAAGTCTAAAACTAATTTCAGTCTGATTAACTTTTGCTTCCAAACAGGCATCTCCCAGACTGCCAGCTGGTAACAAGCATTACTGAACACAACAGCCCTCGTTTGATGCACTGCCATTTGGCAGCCCTGAGCAGGCTCGACATGTTTTTGGTTTCACATTCCAAAGAGAAGCCTGACTATTTAATCTCTGTGCTTTGTTTAACATTCTCTTAAACTGGAGCACTGGATTAAAATTAATCTTACATTTCAATAAATAAAGCTAAAGACACATTAAAAAAGTCAGCCCAGACTGCAACAGGCTCCTTCAAACCAAAAACAACCTATTTTCTTTGCATTTCTTCAAGGACAGTTTAATGACTGTTACGCTACTGCATTCAATTACAAGATTTCCTCTCTTATGTATAACTGAAATGTTTTCAAATCCAAACGTGCTTGCAGATGTATTCAAATAATCACACACTGAAATGGTTTATTATTTGTTAGCATGAAGTTTTAAGAAAAACTGTTGTTAGTTTCCAAAAGGAAGGGTTTTATATTGTCATATTCCTAGACTGCTTAGCCCAGCTGGCAGCCAGTGGTTCAGACACCATTAAACTCATATACTGGTATTAATAAAGGACTGTAATTTTTAAAAATCACAAACACCTGAAGAAGTAAAACCCAACAGTGTAAGACAATTCAGTTGCAAGTGTTTGGCTGAGGTACCTTTAAGGAGTCAGATTGCTAAAATTTCTGCAGGAGTCAGAAGTTCAGTGACAAGTAGTTTTCCAAGGATCTAAGTGTCTGTGGTGGCAAATGAAGGATTGCAAGTAAATAGTTTTAACAGTGAACCCAAAACCCAGGGATCTAAGCTCCTCAGAGACATGAGGTGAGATCAGGCTTAAACCGCATTCAAATAAATCTGTAAGACAATGGGAGAAAACTAATATATGGAAATAGAGTTTGCTGGCTTGCTCCCTTGTCTACAGATACTTCACCTCCCACCCCGTGTAGTCTGGGAGCGTGAGCCTCCATCTTGAGCTTTCAGTCTGCCATGCTGATAGGCAAGAAGGTTCCCTTAACAGAAGAAGGGACAGCTTACTGTCACAGGAATGTAAACATGCCTGGCCTGCTAGATCCACTGATTTTCACATCAAAATGAAGACTGTATCGAGCCCAAAGCTTCCCCCTGTCAACACTCCGTATGCTTAAGACATGAAAGAAGAACTGTTCTTTTTAGAAAGCTTACAAAAAGCCACCAAATCTAAACTGTGCCAAAAGAAAGTGTTCAAGCTTGACAATTCACAAAATGGGTTCATACCTCCCGTTCCAGATATGATTTAAGGGATTCTGTCTCATTTAACAGAGTAACGCTGCATTTGCCTCTAAAAAAAGAGAAACATATTTTATGAAAAAACACACATCTTAAATGCTTGTGTGATTCATAAGCTGATACTATTGAAGTTGCACACAAAATTTAATATTACACTGAGGAGTACTTGAATGATAGCGACATTTGGTTTCTGAATAGAAAGCACAGGAAGAAAATGGCTGTTACCTAATGTGTGTGGCTGGCAGAGATTCCAGCTGTCGCGAGAGAAATAACTCACGATGTCGTAACTGATGCTTCTGTTTCTCTGGCAAGTCGACCATTTCTGGGTTTTCCATTTCTTCTTCCATTTCTCCTAGTCACAGAGAGACAAAATGACCATTGTGAACATAGTGCAAGTATAGACTCCAAGGCAATCAGCTCCAAAACCTTTGCTAAATAATAAACAGACATAAGGTGAAAAACTCTGAACCTTCACATCTCATCTAAGGAAATAACAAGGTAACTCGTGCAGAAGCTTTAAGTCATGTCTGTGAAGAAGTGTTTATCACCACTAGAATGAAAGCACCCCAGGTCAATGTCTGCAGTGGCCCACCAAGCTGTGGTCACAAACGTGCCACAGAAAAACAAGGGACCAGCCATCTCCGCAGCACTGGGGAAGGAGCTGATGCACGACAAACAAGGCAGGGACAGCAAAGTCTTCACATCAGGTGTCAGCTATCATGCACCCTGCATGTGTACCTTCCAGTGTACACAGTTGCACACCGCCCCATTCTGCCTTCAACAGCTTCTGAAAGAAATGCCTACTGAATTTGAGGATTTCTGTTGAGCGGATTTCACTCTCTTCACCCTAACCACAGGCAATAGATCACGGTCACAAGATGAACTGGAATGTAACCAAAGTGCCCAAGGCCAGCCTTGTGAGCAGCCCTCCTCCGCTGCAGCTCACACACTGCTGCTGCACAAAGCTTAGCCTGGATCCAGGATCCACCACCACCGGCTTCCAGCTACGCTATCTCCATCCAACCTGTTTTAAATGAATGCCAGAGTAAATACATGAAATCACACCCATACGGATACACAACTGATCCAAAACATCTCTAGGCATTGTTCTTGTTAAAAGTAAATTACTGTCATGCTTTGCATTCATTAGCAAGTATCCTGTCAATCACATGAGACAGAAAACCAAAAGCTCCATGATGAAGGACAGGAAAGAAAACCCCAGATCTCCTCCTTCCCTGTGAAATGAAGGCAGTTACTGCATTGTCCAAAAGCACAACGAAGTTTCCCAGACTTGAGCTGGACGAGCTGTAATGTCTCATACCCCAACAGCAGAGCTTCCACTTTCCTGCTGCTGTGCTCTCAAAAAGCAGACCTATGCCTGCAGCTTAGGTCAACACTGCTGCCCATGTTACTATTTAGTTATTTTTCTACACACTGGAACACAGAATCTACATTTGTGCCCCAGTTTCATGGTTCTGCACTTTATTTACTGAAGTGGATTTTGTTTTAGTTGAAAATGAATACTGTGGCTACTGCAAATATACCAGCAGCAATCCACAAACAAGTCGCCAAGCCACCAGTTTGCTTGCTCAAAAACATCATGGAAAAAGCATGAATGCCTCCTGCACTTTGAAAAGGTTCTGGAGAATCAGAGTATGCACAGAGTAATGAAGGAAAAACACTAAGGAGCAGCTTAATAATTAATACACTTAATATCTTCAGTATATTTAGTAGCTGAGAGCTTTCAAAAACTACATTTAAAAGTATATTGAGGGCCACACGCTAGTCTTATCTACTAAGAAAACAAAACCACCCAGCAAAACCAAGCTCATCTCTGGAAGTACAAACCTTCCAACTCCTGTTTTATTTATCTGCCTTGTGTTTGTAATGAAGCAAGGAAGGTGGGATGCACATGTTTCCTTATGCCAGCTCTGCTACGTGCAGCCTTACAAAGGAAAAGGCACAATGCCTTCTGACAAATGCGTTCTGAAGAAATGCACTGGGAAAGCAGGACTGGAGTCATGCAAAAAGCAGCTTTGATTAAAACAGTAACGAATACCACCTCATCACCTCACGCACTGCAAAGGTGTAAGATGGCTATAAACCCAAATGGGACTAAGTCAGCCTAAGGCTCCAGGACACATGCAGCACAACTGAACCTCAACCTCCTGCAGCTCACACTCTCAGCAAAGCAGACTTCAGGCTCCAGAATGGCAGCACTTGAAAGATAAAAGACAATAGTCTTAGAATATATAGTAATAACAATAATAAACTCCTTTCAGAAGCACATGCCCACACTTAAGGCAGTACTGTGGGGTAAGTGATGAGAACACAGCCGGTGCAGTATATTGGGATTTCAATGATCTCGTAAAGCTTTGCTTCAAAATTAATCTCTCTGCTTGATAGATGCACTCATGTGGATTTAAAATGAAACATTTAGCCTCGATATAAGCAGTAATACTGCAGTTATGCAAAAGTAGCCAGTGGAATGCTGCAAAGACTGCAATACATTAAGCATGATTTGATGTTTGACTACAGAATCATTAATAGCACATTAAGAAAAGCTTGACAGGGACACAGTGGAAGCAAGAGACAGGACACAAACAGCAAGACTCATGTGAAAGCTAATATATATTGGGGAAAATAATTAGAAAGAGCAAACTGAGTTGGCAGGAGATGCCCAAGAGGCAGAAATTGTAATTTAAAACGACTGGATATATGAGATGCGAAATTAAACATCAATATTTGCTAGACATTAGAAAGAATAGCAATTTGATACAGATCTGACCGGGCTCTCCACCGCAGAGATACAACAGAGCTCTCACAAGGAAATGGCCGCAAGTTGTATCAGATGAGGTTTAGACTAGACATAAAAGGAACTTTTTCTCTCAGAGAGTGTTCAGGCACTGGAATGGCTGCCCAGGGAGGTGGTGGAGTCACCATCCCTGGCAGTGTTCAAGATGCATCTGGGTAGGGAGCTAGGAGATATGGTTTAGTGGTTTGCTGTAGGTATGGTAAAGGGAGAACGGTTGGACTAGATGATCTCGTAGGTCCTTTCCAACCTTGTGATTCTATGATTCTCTGCATTCTGGGCTTTGTGCAAGTTGCCACATGGCAGAACTCAGAAAAGTACAAAGGCAAATGACACAGAAATAAGATGCTCACTGGGATGTCCAGCTTGGAAGACAGGCACGCCTGTAGTAACAGAAGGATGGAAGTTGTGGCTGGAGGTGTTCAAGAAACATCTAGATGTTGTACTTAGGGACATGGTTTAGTGGGAAATACTAGTGATAGGCAGATGGTTGGGCTGGATGATCTTGGAAATCTTTTCCAGCCTTGGTGATTCTATGATTCTAGTTAGCATAGTATCACTACATTTTACACATAAAGGTAAAAAGATAGAAAAAGGAGTGAAAACATTGGGAAACTCAATAAAGCTGGGGGAAGTGACCTGTGATGTTTCCTTCAGCAGGAAGGAAACTTCAACTAAGCAGCTCTGAAAGATGTTCTACAACTCTACATTCAACAGTTCTATAACTCCACAGAAGATCCTTCTGCGCCGGAATAAACCAATGCTGTGACAACAGATTGCTTTTCCCAGGACCACTTCTAATGGTCCATATTAAGCCTTGGAACCTCATTTATTTTCTCTACCAATACCCAAATATTGACTCACAGGTACAAAAATGTGGCGCAACTTTCAACAAGTGTTACTCCTTACACCTGGGCAGTTCAGGAGAAACTGACCACAGTACCAGGCAAACATCTCATGACCTCTTCCAAGACTTACTGTGAAGACTTGCTGCAACTATGGTCAACACTGTGGGAAGGGATGGAGCAAACACGCTCCGTTTTTGACACTTTCCTTCCTCACCACACCAGTGCTGAAAGAGGAAATCACAGTTTCCTCCTCTCAGCAGTGGGCCCAAAAATGTCCATGCACAGATTAATGAGCTTGGCTTGTTTTATAATTGTGTGTGTGGATCAGGGAGAAAATGGTGTAAAACAGTCAAGAACTAATCAGTAAAGCTGTCAACAAAATGCATTTACACTGGCTGGTGCTATCTAAAAATACACAGTGGACCCCTCGCTGTTTAGGCACACGGCTCTCACCCAGCTCACGGACTGATTGAGTAATGACACCTCATCATTAAAAGATGCTTATTTTTAGAAGACTCAGCACTTAGAAAAGCATGATGCCAAGCACGCCTGGCACCCAAACACCAGCTGATGAAAGCTGACCACAAAGCTGCCAAGCGCTGCCCATGCCGCTCGGCTCACACCAGCTAAGTGGCTCTTCAACTCCTAACATCATGGCTTCACAATCAGGATGAGTATTTTGAATGAAGTAAAAGAACCATTGCTGCAAGATGGAGAGCACGGAACTGGAGCCAGCCAGGGTGGATGGTTAGGAGAGAGGACAGGAGATCCCATTCCTGCTGTTAGAAATAATTACTTAATTATAGAAGAAACTATAGGGAGAAAATACAGTCACAGCATCCAATTGCGGCTTGAGGAATAAACAATAAAATACAGAGCACGGTTCCCTTCTATCAGGTTCTGTCTGTAATTCTGTCTGCATGCAATATTCTACCTTAAAGCACTACAAAGTCTTTGGGTGAGAACATTCAATAGACTCCTACCGGTGAAGTGGGTTCATTTCACAACCAGGCAGAGAAATTCCCGAGAATAATTTGCGAGGTGATTAAAGAAGCTTATGAATAGAAAGTGCCAGCAATGTATGGAAGCCATTATAAGGCTGAAAGATTTATGGGACAGCTTAGACAAGTTGGATATCATGTGATAAAAACAGTAAGATCACAGATCAAATCCCAGGATCCAGTTGCACACACCAGGTACTCACAATCACAAACTACGGAATGAGCTGCTGCCTGCTTGTTTCTCTTCTTTGTAAAGAGCTATGAGAAAATACCACCTGCTCAGATTTCCAAATATCTGATGGATTGTACAGTAAAAGCATAAGGGCGTAATTCTCTATTAAAAATATAGCTTTACAACATTCCTTCCACAATTCCCACCCCTTTCCTTTCTGCACTGAGAGAAACAGTACTAGAAAATACACAGGTATTTTCCCATTATTCAGTTCTTTCACTGCGCTGATCTTGAGAGAAGGCCTAAAATGAAGGCATCTGCATATAAGACTGCGAATCCAGGAATGTCTGCAGTCAGAAAGCTCCATTAATCAGCTGAACAAAGGCAGTTAAAAGATCAGCGATGCACATACGTACATCTGACTGCAAATGCATCAAAATGAGGCAACAGGAGACTTTATGGAAACGAACTCAAAGCCGGTGACAGCCTTGAGTAACCCTACTAGGATCTTAACATCCACAGCGTTGTATCTCATTAGATCACACAGGGTGTCAGGTTTTTTTCAGAGTAAAGAACTGCTGTCCAAAAAGCATCATTTTATTCTCTTCTCCTCCCCTGAAGAACAGAATCCACACAACAGCACATCTGTGTAAATGGAAGTCACTGAGCAGAAATCTTATTCTGCACCAAAAGGAAAAGCTGTAGTTATTAAAAAAGTTTACGGTAAGAAGGAGCCTCAGAAACTATTGCTGGGATTATTGCATAGAATATTCTTTCTGTCTTTCAAACAGATATGGAAATGAACAACGAATTGTTTGTTTACGTTAAAAAAAAACCCTTCATTTTCATCACTACAAGAAATCAGTCTTTGCAGGATGAAAGAGTGTTTATGAGAGTTGAAAGGAAGGGTTTTCATTTTCAGCCTGAGACATGCATGCCTTTGAATCATTCCTACCTGCTTCCTGTACTAAATCTAGTCAAGTGAGACGCAGACCAAGCAATCAATAGTCATGTTGTTCATGGCGAAGCTCCTATTAAGCTTCAGTATTCTTGGATAAAATGAATAGTGCTGCACTGAAGAGATAGCAGAAAAGCTTCGCCTGCTGCCACAGATCAGCAGCACAGCTAAATCTCAGCTCAATGCCACATGACTTTTCCCAGTGTATAGTTACACTAGTGCAACAGAGGGGTTGACCTGGACTTAAATATACAACAGAAAATATTTGTATTTATTAAAAGGTGGCCAGTTTTGATGCATTTTTCCCCATCAGCATATACTGCTGGGAACACCTGCAGACACTGTATTCACTGTCACAACTAAATACCAGATTTAATGAATCCCCACGCAACCCAGCCAGATCCATACTATACACGCATCACAGTCTATTCATACATCTCTTATGAAGCACATTAAAAGACAAAGGTACCCAGCAGCCAAATCATAGTTCTGACGTGCCCAGATCGGATTGGTCATTTTTCCTTATCTCTGTGCCCACAGGAGAGCCTGGAAATAGGACTGATAAGGCTGCCCATACTTCTTGCTACATCTTAGCAATCTGAGCTGTACATCTCACATACTCCATTATTTACGATCACAATTTATTAACTGTGCCTGCTTACATCCTCCCCACACGTTCAACGTGCTTGTTTTGGCACCATTTTAACTAATGCTGCTTCCATTACCTAGAAAGGATGAGATGGGAGAGATACTAAACTGGCAGAGGAAGGTGTAATGAATGTAAATCTAACCCTTACTGACAGCGGAATCAAACAGGTTGCAAGGACCCTAAATAACGTGCCCGACTTTATGTGATACGCTGCACTGTTTCTCCCCCAGAAATGGGACGGGTACTCCTGAAAGCTGAGGATTGCACCATGCTCCTTCATCCCCAAGTTCAGAATGCACACATCTACAGCAGCTTCTGTTATTTTTTCTGTTGTTGTTATTTGTTCTTGAATTGAATGTCCGTGCAAGGACATTACAGGCTTACATGGGCAAACACATGAACTACACACACAACTATTTTTGTATGCAGATGTCAGTATTCTCAAACTGCTTCCATAATAGAAGAATCGTGACCCTAAGTTTTTGTTTAGAAATAAGCTTCCATCTCTGCTCAGCTGTCTCACACGTCCCCTCTTGACAGAGGGCACAGCAGCAGAAATTAACACAGTGCTCAGTAAAAACAATCAAATCAATGCGTACCAGAAAAGGAGGCCAAGCTAGGATAGCAGGAACAACTCTGAACTGTATTAAGTATCATGATGTTCCTTATTTATTTTTAAAAAAGCAGAAATTATAGATACTACTTAAAGTTTTAAATGTTCAAGTCTCAAGCCTAGACACTGCTCTTTTCCTAACAAAAGGAGCTGAGCTATCCAAACTAAAGGTGGAATGTCCTAAAATTCAGGGCTTTAAAATGTATTTACTCAGCATGTTCAAAGGAAATCTATGTCAACTCGAATAAAATAATACATGACTAACACTGAGATTTAAAGACAACTCCTGCTAGCCAAGTTTCAAGTTGGCCCCATTTCAAAAGCTGATTTCCTATCATCAGGCTATTGGACTTGCTCCTTAAAGCAAAGCGGGGTTTTTGGTCACTGTTGTTTTGTTTTGCTATCCAAACAATTCCTGGAGAAGTAATAGAAGAAAGAATATTTTCGCTCCCATTCCAGAAGTTAGGAAATCAGTTTGCATGGAGCCATTAAGATGCCTTTATTCAGTCCCAACTGATTTTATTCAGTCCCAAACTTATATTCCCCCCCCACCGTGATAACCAAGTTTTTAAGGACGTATGGCAGGGAAAAAGAAGTCAGCCAAACCAGCAGTGCACTTTGCTTAAGATGAATGAGGGGAAATTACATCTTGAAGTAACAATACTTAAAAAATTGCAACAAAATTCTACCCAAGTGTGGATATTTTGCACAGAAGCGATATGATCATAGCCAAGCTTACTTGCGTGTTTATCTGCCAATACAATAAGTGTGCTGGAAATGTCTCTTCTTCTGTAGAAACACACCACCTTTGCTTCCACGTTTCCATTGGCAGTCTGAAAAAGAAAAGAAAATGAGCACAAAGCCTGAACTGTGTGCACTGAACTACAACACTCCAGAAACTGCCAGCAATTCTGCCACCAGGGCTGCACAGGATCACCGTTCAGGCTGCCCAGCTGGGGGGTGCTATCTAAAACACTCTCCAGTGTGATCCATTCTTGAGCAGGGAAGCGTGGCCAGCCCTGCACCCCTAACCATTTCTGCAGGATTGCCATTTTAAGCAGGTACAGATTTTTCAAGGGGTGACAAGTCACTTGTTTGCACTTACAGCACACCACAGCGCTACTTCTCAGGTGCAAGGCCTGCATTTAGCAGAACGCAAAAGCATTTTTAAAATCCTAACAAGATTCACTGTGAAACACAACAGAATCGAGGTTTAGGCTGTTGTCCAAACTCAGCAGGAGAGCAGAAAAGCAAGAAAGAACCCAGTTTGTTATTGCTCTCACAAAACAACTTCCATAGGCTTCTTTTCCCTGGCAGGGCTGCTGAGATAAAGGATGACCAATGCAATCGTTCCAAAAAGAGAACAAAGGAGGCTGCACCCTGCAACAGACTATACACCAGTAACAGTATACAAAGAAGTCCAAAGGTTTGAATGATTTGGGATCATTTTCTTTTAACTCTTTAAAACAAGATAGGTGATGATTTGCTTGTAAAGCTGCTGAACTGCGGAACTGGCTTTAGGCAAACTCTAAAGGAAGCACACCTACTGGTTTGTAACAGACCCAGCCAACCTATTGTTTCTAAAATAAACCAATAAATAATGAAAATGCAACATAAAAGAGTTATATCCTGCTACTGAAGAGTCCTAGAAAATTAGGATGGCACGCAGATATGAAACTAGAAGGCTGAGATCTGAATTCCCCTGCTGGAAGCCTGCAAGAAAAGACAGTGGACCAGCAACCTGTCCACAAGGAAACAAAAAGCAGAACTGAAATACACGCTTGCTGCTAACATGCAAACAGAGGAAAAGGTTGCTCTCTTATTATAAAAGACAGACACACAAGAGAAAAAGATGACAGAGAATATATATATGCAAATTTCCACTCGCATCCTACCAGTTTTTGGTGCAGAGCACGTATAATTTCTGATAAATAAACCAGAACTTGTAAATTGTGATGAAATACAAACTCAGAAGTCATCTTATAGCTGTGTGTTAACAAGGCAGAACCATCCTTTTCAGTTAGTCACCCAGGTTTCCTTGACACCAGTGAAAAGAACAGCAACTCAAGTAGTATTCATTTCAACCTGAAAGACCTGAGCCAAGGAGCAAGCCAAGAGGAGATCCAGGCTGCAAGTACCACGCGCTCCTTTGTCAAACCTGGGGTGGGAGAAGTAGAAAGAAGGAGGAAAAGAGAAGAGACAAAAGGGCATGAGGGGGCACAAGAAACCCCTGAACGCTTTCCTACAAAGTGGGGAACAAAACTGCACCTGGAAACATGGAAACATGGAATACAGCCACTGGTAGCAAACTGCTGTGAATCCATGGGGAACTTGGTAAGGAAGTTCCTGTTACTTCTTTAACAGAAAATAATCTGCACTGAGAAGAAGGACACTTTAAACTTTAGGTTCTTTGTCATGTTGATCCATTTTCTCTTCCGAGTAACTGTTTTAGGAAGGCATGCCTTCCCATCACTGAAGGCTGAAGAAAATCCCCTATTTTCAGTCTGTTCATTTAATTTCACAACAGAAACAGCAACGTTACATTCCTGTAAAACACACACTAGTATTAAGCCTCAAAAAGGCATGTTTTGGTCACAGTTCATGCCTTCAGCACAGAACTTCCTCCTCAGATAGATAGGTCACATTTCGGCATCAAAGACTTCCCACATACAACCCATCACACCTGCTGTTGTGTTGAAACACACCAATGGCAGCAGGCAAATAAAATAATACATCCCTTGGCCCAAGGGATGAACAAAGAAGACAGAGTCTGAGGAAGCAAATAATGGCTTCCTGTTGAGTGAGTTCCCTTCAAGAAATATCAAGTGACAAAGATCTCCATCCTGCGCCCAAGCTATTAGTTATTACATGGCACATGATCATGGCACACAGTGGTAGAAGGGCTGGAACCCCATAGGTGGGTACAGTCACCTTGAGAATGACCTACAGCTGATGCTCTGTCCTTTCCCATCAAGGGAGGACAATCTAGCAGGTCTAAAAGCATTCCAGAGAACCATCACAACAAAAGAATTTTAAGTTACTAATTACCAGAGATTTATTTTGACTTTAATCAAATCAAACAATCACCGGGTCAATTAACATCAGAGATTCAATGGCAAAGATTGTTTACCTTATTGAGTTCTTCTATTCTTCGTATCAAATATGGGTTACTTGATGAATTTTCAAAGTAGACGTAATCTGGCAAAAAGAAGAGAGAGTCTTTAAAATATGAGCTGCTAAAAAGTAAATGAAACCCCCACATATTGAGCTGTTAAAGACACCATACTGAGCTCATTTCTTGACACAAGCAAGAGGTTCCCATTAAGTCCCTGGTTCTGAGCACAGAAATACAAAATCCATACCATGCATTGGTGCAAGCTAGAAGTCAGAAACTGCTCTTCCAAAGAAATGGAGCTCTGCTGCCTGTCTTTACACCGACCAGCTTCTTTCTCTCCCTCTGATCAGACCACTTCACACCAAAAAATAAAAACCATATGCACACCAAGCAAACAGCTCTGAATTGCTGAGCTCCAAGCCTGGCAACTTCCAAGCTTTTCACAGACAGAGAAGCTCAAGGGCCCCGAATGGTGTGGGCCTCCAGAAGCAGCCACCAGCCTAGGCCAAGGAAGTGAGGAGTGGGCTCAGCTCACCTCAGCAGCCACCCTTGTACTCTTGGTCTGCAGCAGCTCTCCCATGCACCCACATAAGAAGATAACGCCAACAAACTCCAGACCGTTTCCCCTCAGATCTCTCGGTATTTGACACAAAACACCCAAACCCCCGGGCTCGACTCAGGTAAACCTCTAAGGAACACATCAACAGGCTCTTCCATTGCTAAGTGGGTGCTTGGCCACGCCAGCTTTTTGCAAAGGGAGTTAATTGCTTAAGCTGTTAGCTTCAATCTTTCTAAAATGCAAAGCAATGGCAGCCTTCCACCGCCTCAAGGGGCAGCAAGGCCAGCCCAGAGCGAGGATGGGGACACAGAATTACCAAGCCTCTACATAACAGGAAGATGCTTGCGTCTCCACGGAACAGGAAGGAAAGAGCACACTGAAAAAAAAAAGTCTAGGAACAGAAAAGTCGAGGCTGATAAAGAGCAAAGCAACACATGACTGCCAATGGCAGCATCACTCTTGTGTGGTATGGAATGCTCTGCCACTGGGCCGAAGCAATGACCGAGGAGCAAGGCAGCAGCACAAGGCAGTGAGCAAGGACCCTCACACAGCTAGCACCAACTCAACACCTACAGCCCTAAAACTGCTCCAAAAGATTCCATTGTTCTTCTCGAGGTGGGATCATACAGAACATGCTGAAAAGCAATATTGTTACACGGATACTGGACTGCCAAGCCAGAATA
The DNA here is from genome assembly GCF_054131305.1 of Coturnix japonica. Taxonomy (NCBI): domain Eukaryota; kingdom Metazoa; phylum Chordata; class Aves; order Galliformes; family Phasianidae; genus Coturnix; species Coturnix japonica. Next base: position 11,423,142 of record NC_140673.1, read on the forward strand.
TGACCTAGAGACCACAGAAGCTGGAAATATTCCACAAAGGCAGCAAAATAATCACTCTCCATTAGCAATAAATATAACGGGTTTATGCTCACACATGCTTACGAGACATGACCACAAAATCATTTGCCTCGTGCCCTCTTTGTGTCTGCTGATAAGCCTGCACGGGTCCGAGGAGAAGAAAATGAGGGGGTAATGCAGATGAACACATACTGTCTAGAGGTCATATATTTATAAGATTAGCTGTGTCTGAGCTACCTAATAACCTTACAGGCTTTCAGGTGATCAAGTTGCAAAAATGCCCAAAAGTATTTTTATCCTTCCCAACTCACATTAGCCTCAGGGGCTCTGTGTGCTTTGTGACTATAGGCCTCACCGAGCACTCCCTGCAGGGCCCTGCAGTCAATGTCAGGCCAGTTTCTTTAGGTAAGCTCCAGTTCTCCAACATACCTGGCAACCACCCTGCATTTTGGGCAGTATGACCCACCATGGTGCCCATTTGTGTGGCAGAGGCTGGGGAAGCCAAGCTGCTGGCAGCAGCCCCATAGCAGCAGGCTCACTCTGACTCCTGGCTGCTCCCTGGGCCATCACCAGAGGAAACGTTTGGTTACAGAGCAGATACAATTTCAAAAGTGAAAGCTTTACAGCACAGCGCTGTCATTACAGGAAGCACAAGCTGAAAGACGTGTTTGTGCTGCGGAAAGGAGACCCAAGCACCCAGCAGCATGCAGGAACCAGCTGATTTACACCTATAGAAAATAGGAAAGGGCAGCTGGGCTTCAATCTGTAAAATAAAGGCTCTACACCACCACAATCAAATTCCAAGCACGCATCCCTCTACACACACATGCAGAAGCAGCTCAGGATTGCTTTGTACTAAAGGAAGCTGAGCCTCACGTATTCACAACGCATGGCAGAAGTCCATGTTCTCAGATTCACGCTAACTTCTCCTCAGTCGTCAGCAATAAAACAGAGCACGATGCCACTCCAGCCTCCAGCAGTGAGAACAGAACGTGGCTAATTCACCAGTGCTGAGGTACGTGCTGCCCAGCCTCACCAAACACACACCTGGACAGAGATGGGTAGAAGCCAAGAGGCAGCACAACAGAAAGGAGTTGTGTGTGAGCGCCGTGCTCATGGTAAGAAATGTCCCCTATGGTGCTGGAGCAAAATGCATCTAAGTTCAGGACACACAACCTGGACAAACAGCTGCTCTAACTCCAAAGCATGAAGGGATTTGGAAGCTCCCAAAGGTCTTCTGTTCTTTGTTCTGTCATGTCAAAGAAGGGGGGGAGAAAATTCCCATCATATCTTTCTTCCCTTTTTTGTCCAATCCTCAGTGAAATGAGGTTTATGCAGCCCCATTAGCCATGCATTTAGCTCTTCCACTTGTACAATCTCAAACATCTTGCAGAGGAACAGAAGCCTCAATGATAATTAAGTTCTGATCACGGATCCCTATCTTTAAAACAGAGATACTAAACGCTACAAGGTAAGTGAGCAAGGTGAGACAGGCACTCAGAGGCATGAAATGGCTCCCAGTGCAGAGGCAATTAAAACCAGATTTTAAGCAACTCCCAAGAGGCTCCACAGCATGAGGGGGAGCTATGAAAACACCTGCTTCCTTCTGTGCCCCCCAATGCCACCGCTACCCCTTCAGGTCCTGGCCTCGATCCAATTGATTTGTTATGGGCAAGTACGTTCCCCAGAGTAACTCAACACTGTTCCAGCTGCACAGAATTGCTGTTTGCAACAAGGCAGATCTGAGGAAAAACAACAGGACAACAGCCTGCTGCTGCAGTGAGAATAGGCTGGGGAGTCAGTGGGACCTCACAAAGCACCTCAATGAGAACTACAGCGCATCCAGGTAACTGCAGCTTGAGGTGCTGGCTGCAGGGCAAGGGAGGGAGACTGTGTACAAACAAGACTTGAAAGTGAGCCTGTAAGAACATGGGATGTGAAATAAAGCTTCTAGAGTACCCTGAGGGTAAAGAAGCAATTCTGCTCTTAGAAATCAGTGTTTCATAGCAGCATGAAGACACCCATCCCAACACTCCAGCTGTACCTGAAGCACATCGGGTTGCACTGACCCGCTAGGTGCAACCAGCCAGCACCCTGCAGGATGGAAGCAAGCTGCACACCCCTGGCAAACCACTTCCTTGCTTTACATCAGACATGTAAGCATGACTTGAAGTCTGCTGGACACAAAGCCTGTTCTGTATTACCTCTTCCAGCACTTCAGTTTGCAAGCATGTAGTTAAACAAACATTTTCTCCATTAGCAAAGTTGTGAGCCTACGTAATTCCAGTCGTGCCAGCAGACCTTTTTGTGGGCTGGTCTTTAGCATGACAGCCCATAAGCGCAGGAGCAGGGTTCCTGTGCCAGGTCATACACAACATGAATCCAGTACAAACTGCTACCACAGCTTGGCAGGTGTTTCTTCAAACAAGAGTGCCAGATGCAAGAGAAGCCTACATTTTGTCTTGCTTGCAAACTCACCTTAAAGCTGCCAGCTCACTTCTCCTTACTAAAGTTAGGCTCGTACATCAATGACAAGTCAAAACTGTCTTAAGAACACCCCCCTCCTTCCCTAAGACAAAGCTCCTCTGTTGAGTCAGGCCAGGTCTCATCTGCCTCCAGAGATCCTATGTAAATGCAGCACTCTCCTTGGAGGCAGCAGCTGGTTTGGTGAGGCAAAGCAAGTAAATCAGAAGCGATTAGACTCTTCTCTTTACATGCTGAATTCTTTGTGGAGATACAAGTGGCTTCAATATACCTCGAGGCACTAAATCTAGAGTGATCCAATAAGAATCTTCCCTTGAAAGACACGTGGCACAAATGAAGAGCTGTGGCATCTCCCGAAGCTTTAGCATCCCTTTGGTGAAAGGTGTGGAAAGAAAAAGGTTGCCAGAAGTATTCAGAGCTTGTTTTGTCACACTGAACATGCAGAGCTGGCTGTGAGGATCCTGCAAACTGCCACCCTGCACACCCTATGAGACAACATGAGGAACTCCTATCTGCAGCTGGGAATAAATGACCTTTTTCATCTAAGAACAAGGATTTGATTCCTTTTGAACCGTGATGTGACCACGTTCCTTTAGAAATAAGTTTGAACAGTTACAGCAGAAACTCATTAGTTCTTGTTAACAACACAGTCCAACAGACCAAATTTGGTTTCACAAGTGGAGAGGAAGAATCAAATAGGACTTGAAAACACTCTTTGAAGCAGGGCTTCTTTGCATGTGGGCGCTGCAGCAGCCATCTCTGACACAGGGGAGACCAGGGCTGCTTTATCTCACACAAACACCTTTCCCGGCTGTTCCCGTTACCTGACTTCCAGCAGAAGCTCAGGCAACACAGCAAGAAGGCTGGCTATGCTTTCTGTTGGGGGACATAAGGAACACCAACTTCACAATGCAGTAAGATGCAGTGTAAGATCAAGCAACAGCGATGTAACAGATCGCTTCTTGTCAGAAGATGCGCAGAACCAAACAGAGGTGATGTCCAACACTTATCCCAGCTGGGACAGGGAGCAGCAAGGCGTGCTGCCCCAGCAGAAGCCAGTTTCCTGCTCTCACCCTGCTCTGCCCAGTAACCACAGCCTTGCAACCAGCAGAGCTGCACAGAGCAAAGCACGCTGCAGCTCCAGCCTCAGCATCGCACCTATCTCATGGCTCAGTCCGTATCAGGCAGAGTAAGGATGGCTGGAAAACACAAGACCGCACATTTCTGTAATGTGATCAGTCAGAAAGCATCCTGTATTCTCTAGGATTGCTGACTGCATGAACCAGTTCAAAAGCTGCAAGAACAGACTCTTAATTTTTATTAACTTTGCTGGTTATTTAACACCTCTGACCACCAAACCCACCCTCAGTTCAAGTTACCTTCAAACACTCAACTTCAGCTTTATGTTAATAAAGAAACAACCCAAAACAAAAACCAAACCAAAGCAGCTCAGCCCTGGTAAGGAATACAGAGCAGTGGGGTGATGCTCCCATTAACCCCTCCTGCCATCCACATCTACACACCGGTAATAAAGAAAGGGACAGGAGAGGGTTTACACATGTGCCTTCATTCATTTATCTGGATTGCTTGCTTCAGGTGTGTGCTTCTGTGCAAGCTTTCTTCATGGCTCTGCACCTCTGTTCTCTACCAGAAAGAGACAAAGTTATTACTGACACCATGATGATATCAGGACACATTCAGTCACCTGCCAGCAGCTCCAGGCAGCACTATGGGTGCCAGGAGCCATAAGCTGGAGCGTGGATGGCATGAGCCTGGATTCCAGGCTGCGGTACGTAAGCACATGGGGACAGGCCAAACCTGGTCCCTGGGGATGCATTACTGACACCCTGCAATAACAGGGCGGTGACTTCATGCTGCTGCTCTTAAAAACGTTGGGGATGGTGACACTGACACAAGAGATGCACAGAGCAGACAGCCACACTGACACTGTGTGGATCAGACAGCAGCACCAAAGAGGTGGTGGAGCTCCAGAACTTTGGTGGTGGAAAAGCAGATCTTTGGTGCTAACACCAGGCACCAGAGGGCTACAGTCTCACTTAGACTTGCTGGCCACACACTGAGATGTGCCTGACTCACCTCTAGCTGTGAACACGCATCCAAGCACACCCTATATCCACTACAGACTCAACAGTCCCAATAGTTCTGTGGTGTAGTGCGCTCCCAAGCAAGAGGATAACTCTTAAAAGCAAAGAACGTATAAAAAGCTTCTCATCTAAAGGCATAAATGGAGTCTGCCTCACAGAAGCACTGCCTTCGGTAGCTCTGCCCCCCGCCTCGTTCCCAGCCCTCCCACTGCACCCATTCAGCTGTTCACACAGTCCCACAGGGAGCCTGATTCAGATTGAAAATAATCCCGGAAAATCACACTGGGAGAGAAGGAGGAAAGGTGGAAGGATTTCAGTTCCTCCAATTGGTGCGAGATGGAAACGCACACAAAAAAAACCACCTGTCGTTGTGCTGCATCAAGGGGATAACACAGCAGATCAACCTGCAGCGGGGCTCTGTCAGTTACAGCAGAGCTGGGACACTGGGGCTGCAGCTGAACTCCTGGGGAAGGCACAGAGCAGAAGTGGAGCTTGCAGCACCTCCTGCACGGGGAGCCCGTGCAAACAGCTGTCAACGTGCTTAACTTAACGCTGGCATCTGTCAGAGAAGCGCAGTCCATACATTGGATCACAAAAGCAAAACCCACAGCGTTTCACAAGCCGGCCAAAAGTGATCAGCGTGCACTTCCAGGAGTGTTATTGATCTGCATCACACAGGCTGCTGTTGGCAGCTGTCGGGTCTGCAGTTCATGCACGCGACTGGTAACCGCAAGGCCAGCGGTGGATTATCTCTTGGATGCTCTTCCTGCAATGGGAAGTACACGAAGTGACCGTGTACAAATCAGCTGGGGATTTAATCCCGCCCTGGAACGCACACACAACTTCAGCACACAGCCACCAGCACCAGAGGTCAGCAGCAACCCAGCAACGCAACCTCTTGGCTCAGGACGGGGCCGCAGCACAGAAATGGCCACATCCATCCACACGTGGGGCTCGGCAGCACACCCAGCAAGGCTTCATCCACAAGAGCAACACCCGAGCACAGGAACTGGCCACCAGCCAGCGCCTCACCCTCTGCCTGCGGAGGTTGTGGAGCAAAGCCCGGACACCATTCCCAAGCACACAGGGGTGACCGACATCAGCCAAATGGCTACAGCAGGGGCACAGCATGCCCTAGCAATGGGGCTCCCTGCAGAGATGAAGGCTGGCTGCACAGGGACGACCCTCAGCTGGCTGCCACTAAGAGCCGCCATGTGATCAACACGGGGCCACAGCCTTTCCCATCACCTTTCTAGTGATGGGAATGCACTCTGTGGACATGTGGGGAACTGTGAGAGACGTGGCACACACTGGAGGACAGGGCTGCTGTTTGAAGGAACTTCAACAGGCCGGGAAAAGGGATGCCAAGAGCCTCACTAAGTTCACCTAAGGCCAAGGGAACCCTGCACCTGGGGTGGGCGGCTGCAGGAGCACAGTCTGAGTATGGAGCGGCTCTACAAAGACACCTGGAAAAACAACTGCCCAAGTGGCAGCATGCAGCCTCACAGCACAGCTGCCCAGCACCGCTCACCATGGCCTCAGCAGTGCAGCCAGAGAGAGGCCGGGTTCCGCCTGCTGCTGGGTACTGGCAACACACCAACACCACCCCAGCACAAGGATGGGTTCGTTTGCTGTAAGTATGATCCAGCACCGGGATGGGCCCAGACCAAGGACGCCATCCCAGCATCATCATCCGTAGCAATACCCCGGCTGGGCTGCACTTACCCTACATGCTGTGCAATGAGCTGACTTGCAACAGCAAGCAGCCTATCCATCTCCAGCACGGGCCCCTTCCCACTGCCTGTACAAGCCTACGGGGCACACAGTACAGGTACCATGCAAGATACACACCAGTACAGCACTCAGGACTCACATACACGATATTAAACACCAAACAGCGATTCCCTTTGCCATTCACACCAGCATCCCAGCCGTAAGTTCACAAGGCTCAACTCCATCCCTGTCCTCTGAGCACCACAACCCAACACACGGCTCCACACGCACATCCATTGCCGGGGCAGCACAGGAAGCAGCGGCAGGCCGGCCCAGGGGCACAGCTCATCATCCATCTGTAAACCAACACCGCCGGGAAGGAGCACACCGCCACAAAGGAGGCACGGAGTGAGGCCGGCCCAGAAAGGCAGACAGAACGGAAAGTAGCGAAGGATGGCGAGCAGCCGGGCAGGGCGGCTCGGACACCTCCGCTGTATTTTTTTCCCCTCCGTTTACTTTACTGCGTGTTTACTGCAGCCCATCACAAAGGGCTGCCCCGGAGCCCCACGGACGCGGGGAGAAGGAAGTTCGGCACAACATTTTTCGCAAAGGAAAATGGCTGAGCGCAAAGCCACGCCGGCCCACCCGGCTGTTGATACTCCATCACATCGCACGCCGGACCCCGCCGCCTCTCCTCTCCTCTCCTCTCCTCTCCTCTCCTCGAGAGTTAAAACAAAGGACGAGCGGCCCATGGGCGCCGGGCCGGGATGGCACACGGGGAGCGGCCCGACCCACGGCCCCGCGGCCCCTGGCGGCCCCATCCCCGCGCAGCCGTTCCCGGGTGGGCCCCAACCTCCGCCCGCTCCACCCAGGGCCGCCCCCCGCGGCCCCTCGGTCTCCCCGCGCCGCCCCTTCACCCCGCTTCACCCCGCCGCCATCCTCACTCCCGACTTCCCCCCCGTCCTCCCCGCTCGGGCCCGGCCTCCCGCGCGGCCTCCATCCCCCCCCCAGGCCGCCCCCGCTCGCGGCCTACCCCCGCCGCCCCGCCCCGGGCCGGGCCTCGCCCCAACGCCGGATCCTCGGCCCGCCGGGCCCGCAGCGCCGCCCGCACGCGGCCGGGCCGGTCCGGGGGCAGCGCCTACCTCCCACCCGGTACATGTTGGCGGCCATGCCCGGGACGGGTGCGGGGCGCGGGCCGCTCCCGCCGCCTCCTCCTCCTTCTCCTTCTCCTCCTCCAGGTGCCGGATCCGCTGGAAAATGGAGGCTGAAACGGCCGGGCGGGGGAGGGGAGCGGGGGGAATTAAAGGGGCCGCGCCGGCTGCCGCCCGGCCGCTCCAGGAAGGCGGGAGGGCGGCGGGAGGAAGGCGGGGCGGCGGCGGGACGGGAGCGAAGGGAGGGAGGGAGGGAAGGAGGGAGGGAGGAAAGGAGAGAGGGAGGGAAGGAAGGAAGGAGGCGGCCGGCACGGAGCGCAGCGTGGGGCGGAGAGCGCCGCGCCCGGCCTGGGGGAGCCCAGCGGCGACGGGCGGAGCGACGGGCTTCACGCTCAGCACCGCGTGTCCTCGCGTGCTGCCAGCCACAAGGGAGGACAACGAGCCGCAATACGCACCTACAGCCCGCACCGCCCAGCCCTTAGCAGCTCACCCCTGCCCTCTCGCCAGGCTCGGTTCCCCCCGCTCCCACCCCTGTATCCATCCCCCTGTGCCGGCTGTGACACCCAGCGGCTCCTCCTGCCAAACAGCCCCTGCTGACAGATGACTCCAGGGACGGGGATGTGCTTTCATGTCCAGTTTTATTAGTGTTGCATTAGTACCATAAAATAGTTGACGAGGTCGAGCACGTTGCAGTTTGTTCAAAAAAAAAAAAAAAAAAAACAAAAAAAAAAAAACAAACCCAAAAAACAAAACAAAAAACAACCAAGAAAGGCTATTTACATTTGAACTTTCGTCATAAAAATAAACAACCGAGAACCCAAACAAGACGACAATGAAACAGATGGACAACTCGGGAGTCTACAAAGTGGTAACGCGCCCTCGAGTGCTGCGGGCCGGGCAGGGCTGTTAGCACAGCACACAGCATCCATGGCAGCACAGCGCTTCCCCATTGCCCCGCAGTGCTGCAGAGCAGTGCTATTCCCTATGGAAACCAAGGACCTGCTGGTTGGGGACAGAAGCATCGCACCCACTGTTGCTCCAGGACCCCCCACCTCTGCACACCCAGCAGCAGCCATCGGCTCAGCCCCTCTCTACAGGGTCTTCCCTTCGAGCTTTGAGCCACAACGTGCAATGCCCCCATCCTGGCTCTGTGCTGCTCCCCCCGTGCCTGTTGCTGGTGGGAAAGGACCAGGTGGGGCCTTCCTGTGTGAGCTGCTTCCTGCTGGCACGGGCAGCAGGTGACCAATCCACAGAGCTGGGGACGAGCCTTTATCTCCAGAAACCCAAAGGACCAACAAGCACAAGGTGCAGCACGACACCACAAAACCCATCTCATCTGCTCACCAGCACAGTCAAACCAGGTCAGTGCCACAAGGAGCCCTCGTCTCCAAGCAAGGTGGGAGCCCTTCTCCCAGCAGCGTTACTGTCTCCCTCCGGTGTAACCCAGAGAATTGGGGTGTACAAAGTTACACCAAAGCACAAACCAACACGAAACGCACCCAGCGCTCCTTTCACACGTACACACACACACACAGTAGAGCAGGGCAATGTACACGTGGACTGGCAGGACCCAGCAATCCTGCACCAGCTACTGCCCCTCTCTTTACAGTAGGTTGGAGCACACAGCAGAGCACAGCGTTCAGCCATTGCAGCAGGTCTGCCCGTCCCATACCCGCTGCACAGCACCGGGCTGTGTGCGGTGCCCAGAGGTGGAGCCCATCACTCAGCTCCTGCCACAGCACTGGGAGCCTCGAGGAAGAAATCTCACACTAATTTCCTTTGAAAGGGGTTTTTGGTTTTGATTCGACAGCCTCAATGCAATTTATAAAAGGAAAGAAAGAAAGGAAAAAAAAAAGGGATGTGCTTATACACCATCTCCCACGCTGCTGCTGCTGCTAGGCAACACTACGCAGTCCTACAGCATCAGCTCAGGTCAACCAAAACCACAGGAGTAGATGGACACTGCGATGTGAGCCCGAGCTGAGCCCTGCCCCACAGGCAGCGCCATGGGAGCACACACAGCCTGCACAGCATCCTCCTCCTGGTCAATGGGAGGATTTCATTAAATCAGCCAGCAGAGCAGCCCAGCCCTGAGCTGCAGCAGGGACCACACTTTCACTTTGCTCCCTCCGAGCCCACCAGAAGGGCAGAACAGGACCTGTCCCAGAAGGACACCATTAGGATCTCCAAACCTTTCAGAGAAAAATACAACTACACTGAGCAGCCAAAGCAGAGAAAGGTTCAAAACCATCCCTGTCCTCCAGCAGCACCGTCTGAAAATGCCTGCAGAGCCTGACCACGGGGGTGGGAGCCAAGCTGACCCCCCAAAGCTTCAGCCCCTGGCCCTGAAGGCCTGAGCTGCCTGCTCTACCACACAGCAGGCACACCCTGCTCCCCAAGCCTCAACCAACTCTATGCTTCTGAGAGCATCCCCTCATCCCGGCAGCAGCAAGGTGTGTCAAAGAAGCAAAAGCCAGACCAAACAGAGCCCAGGCACAGGGCATCCTGCTGCCCAACAGAGATGAAGAACCCACCCGGCTTCATCCACTGCTCCGTTCCACCTGTAGCCTCCACTGTGGCGCAGGATCACATCACACAGCAAAGCTAATGCCCTGCTGGGAACAGAATGCATCCCATAGAGAAATGAATGCCTGAGCAGGGCACACTCTCAAAGCAGACAGCAAGGACAACCTCCTACAGGCTGCAGGTGAGCACCTGCCCCCAGCAGCTCTGTTACAGCCTCAAAGTCCTATGAGGAGAAGTGCTGGGTGGCTCATCTGGGCAGCACACCCAGGTGCAGACAGCACAGTCCAGGCAGGATGAAGGCAGAGCAGATGAAGCAGCTCACGCTTGTTATCTCACGTGTGCAGTGTGACAGATGGATGGGCAGGCAGCTGGACTTGCACAGCTCCTGGCTGGCTGCAGCTCCAGCCCTTACACCCATGGATCACTTCACAGGCAACGGCTCATCTTCCTGGGTTGGGTTTTTTTTTTTGGCAACTCATTGGTATTTTATTTTTTTTCCTCTTGGTCTTTTTTTTTTTTTATTTCTTTGTCTTTTTCATTTTTTAAGAAAGCATTAAAAAAAATGTGCAGCTATTTAAAAAAAAAAAAAAAAAAAAAAGAAAAAAAATCCTTTCCCCTTGGAGGCTGGACGAGGTTTTATTGACAGGTAAATAATCGGTGTGAGTATGTAAATAGCAGCGACCCCACTGACACGCTGTCCCCCTCAGCAGCACTGCAGGGACACGGTGACTGGCTCAGTTTGGTCATCGTCACAGACCAGGGAGGTTCCTTACGCCTCGTGCTCCCCCCAGTTCCTGCTCCTGCCCAGCCTTCCTCAGGCAGCACTGAGCGCAGACCACCTGTCCGTCCCCAGGGCAGACCCCACATAGCGCAGGGCAAGCTCCAATCTGCACCTCTCTAGCTCTGCAAACAAGCTGGACGCCCTGCAGACTCGCTGATCTCTCATCCTTTGGCAGCAGGAAGAAAGACTGGCCATCGTTTTTCCTAGAAATATGGAGGGAGGGGTCGAAATGCACCATAACGTGCAGGATCTTCTGCAAAATCCACGGCCCCCCCAGCCCACACACACCAATGAGGTCTCAGGTTAATAAGCAGTGCAGTTATTCAGCTATCTGCTCCGATGTGGGAGGTGTTTGGGCAGGTTGCCTGTTCCTGCCAACTCCCCCACAGCTTGGTTGACAGCACATCTATATTTAAGACTGTTGTTGGTTGGGTTGTTGTTTGTTTTTTGCCTTTGTTTTAAAGGGGGTTTCCTTCCCTTGTAGTAAACTTAAGAGTTAATAGAAAAAAAGTAATTCAAAAGTAATCCAAGCACATCTGTGATTAATTCTGCAGGAGAGGGCAGAGTGATGCGAGTCGCAGTTGGCACGCAGTTCCTGGCTCCTGGTGTGCAGTCCCTGGGATGGACACAGGTCCCTCCGAGTGTGGCTAGAAGTTAGATTTGGAGTGTCCAAATATGCAGATGGGAAAGTGCTTGACATGAGAGGACCACTGTGCTGCCAGCTGAAAGAACTTGACGTCGTTCCACTCCACTCCGTCGATCAGGACTACAAGGGAAGGTTAAAAAGAAATAAATATCACAGCTGAGCTGGAAAACAGCAAGTGCAAGTGGTCAACCAGAAACAGCTTTGCTAGAAAGCTCCTTGCAGTCAGCAGAGGGAGGCCTGGCTACATTCTGTGCTCAGGGTGCGAGCTGCGCCGCTGGGCCAACCCACTGCTATCTCTACACGTGGCTGAAGCACAGACCAGCAATAGGGAGAGCAGCTCAGCCTGCTGCTCCAGCAGCGCTGACACCGGAGCTCCCCTGACTGCTGATTTCAGCTTCACCTGATCTGATCTCTCCGATTTCTCAAACAAGCTCCACTTTCTTTTTTGAGCACACGTGCTCTTATGGAGCTGGACGCAGCACGCTTTTCACCAGGTCTGCCTTTCCTGCAGAGGTGATGTTCTGCACCCACCCCTCGCTCAGCAGTCTCACAGTGCCTGGGTCACCCTCCTCAATTCTGGCCCAAGTAGATTTCTGTGCTGCTGACAGTGCTGGGAATTATTAACTGAACAGGCAACGAGGATGTTTTTGTAATTGGATACACAGCTCCCCTGACAGGCACTGCAGGTTTGCCTGCAGATGTGAGCACAGCTTACTGCTGTGGCACGCCTCTGTGCCAGACCCCTGCCTGGAGGAGCAGCCACTACTGTGGCTCTCAATCCATCACCACTTCCCAGATGTGCACAGGAAACACTGAACTACAAGGAGAGGAAGTGGAGCCCGGCCCAGCCTTTGTCCTCACCCAGGGTCCTACTAGAGGGAGGACTTTCCCACATCCCAGACCTATGAAGCAATACCCCATGCTGGCCGCATCCGAGCCCTTCCCCAGGAAGACCCCATTACACCGACTCCAGGGCAGCTATGAGGGCAGCTCTTTGCCTGCAGGAAAACAGCCGGCAGCTGAGCTCAGCCCAGAGCTGGGGGATGCAAGCTGTACGTACCCCGCAGCATGTTCTGCTGATGCTTCGCCGTGCAAATCAACCTGCTGATCCCTTCAATGCACTGGCTCTTTGACTCAACCTCCTTGTCTTTTGTTTTCTTGGGTAAAAACATCACTGGAAGAAAATCAAACAAGCAAACAAGTGAATCTCTGCAGCTCACAAGAGATGCGCCAAGATTCACTAGTGCTGTCGTGTTGTTTTCTTATTTAAATACTCATGTCTCAAAATACTAATTGAATTAATTCTTGCTTGTTTGGCAGGAGTTGGCCATGCCAGCGTTCTGCACTGCCATCTATGTGCATGAAGACTTCAGGCCCAAGTGTCTCAGCCTGGTGGTTGGGGGCACAAGCTCTCTCCTGTCTCACCCAGTAACCCACACAAGCAACAAGGAACACTGTGTGGACAGCATCCCTGTGCATCTCCTTCCTTTCTACACAGTCACCCACAACTGACCTTTCTCTGTCCCCATCATATTTCATTTGGGCTATGCCATCTTAGCCATCCAGCTGTGAGCACGGACACATCTCCTTACAGCACAAAGAACCGTCACCCTTTCAAACTATCACCTCATTGAGCCACTTCCTACCCATGGACTGACTAGGATCTGGGGACTGACTGTAATGTAGGACTGACAAGTCAGCCATGGGGCTGCGGAACAAGGAGAGCAGCACTGCGTTCCTGGCCTTTTGCAACAATCACCACGTCTACCTTACCTTTCTTGTTCTTCTCTTTTGTTACGACGGTCATGGACATGGTTGGAGTGGTGGCAATCTCCCCGCTGGCAGGTAACCTGCTGACCTGGAGGGACCGGAAAGTGCATTTCAGTGTGTTTTTGGTAGTGGAAGGGTCCTTCTTCTCCGGGTCTCTCTTTCTGTCCACGGGAGGAGCTGCAGTCCAGTAATCCACCTGCAGGCCCATCAGCTCAGCACCAAGGCCCTGGCTAGGAAACAAGAGAAGAAGCTCATTTCTGCACGATGCTCAGCAGAGTTCTCCCCATTTCTGTTTTCCAGTAGCAGTTGCTCTTGACCAGATGGTGAAAGAAGTGCTTGGGTCTTTGTGAAATCTGGCAGCAACACTTCTTGGTGCGGTCCACAAGTCACAAGCACGCCAGAAGTCATCACTGAGTGATACGGCCTGGGTCACATTACAGGGTGGTAGCAGCTTGGCAGCACAGCACTGCAATGAGCTGGAACGAGCTGACCTTCTGCACAGACAGGGAGTTAAGCAGCGGGGAAGGGATCAGACAAACCACTTCCCAACACAGAGTGCAGTGACCCAGCAAGCAAACCTGACCCCTGAGGCAGCCCAGGGTCAATTCCAGTCTTCAAGAGGGGATGAGAGGCTGTAAGCACCTGCTGGCTGCTGTCTCCCAAGCACTGATAAGCCAGGCACAGCACTGCCAAAACCATCTTTGTCTGAATTGCTTCCAACTCCTACGTCCCTGATCTGCTCCTGTCACCAGCTTCCTTCCATCCTTTCTGTCCAAATGCTCCACCAGGTCACACAGGATCCCTGCTCTCCCCAGGCCCCTCTTAGGGCACGGGGCAATCTGCTCCACAGCCCTGCTCCTGGCTGGGGAATTCCCTTGCTGGGTAAATGCTTCACAAGCCCTGTGATGTTTGCTAAACAATGGCAGATTTCAGGACATGATGTGCTATTGAAAACTCCCGCGCATCATGTGGTAGCAGATGTGTCACCAAAACACACCGTCAGCCTTTCTAAAGCCAGAAAAGGGAAGATGAGCAACCTGGGAAATTCCACCCCCCTCTCCCACCTGCCCCTTCCTCTCACGAACCAACCCCTGGTACTTCTTCCTACACAAACATAGTGTTGAACAAAAACTGATCTGTCACTCTGCTGACTAATTATATTTAACAGGGTTTAATTTGAGAATTGGTAATTGTTTAAAAGATTAATTGGTGCTCTTGAATGAAACAAGCATTCCTCTACATCACGTGTGTAATCAGAAACTCATGTAAAATAAGGACGGACCACTGTTGGTCTTCTCTGAAACTCATTTCCTTTGTCAGTCACTCAGCTGAAGCTGGACAGCAATACAGTTCATCCAGGACCACCAAAACCAGGTTTTGCAAACTGAGATTGTTTTAAGGACTTTTCACAGCACATTTCTCACCCCATTTGTAAAGCTGCTCCCAGACACGACCTTCAGTTCTATCCTTGGCTAAACAAGTGGCTCAATCTTTCAAGTTTGGATCATCCTCCACCTCCTGTGCCGTCACATGCAGATCAGCAGAGATGAAATCACGTTGAACCTAAACTTCCTCTTAACAGCCTGTGCTCCTGGGGGTACAGGTTCCCAAACCACTTCCCCGTTTAAAAAGCCCACGTGGATCTTCTGCAGGGGATGTCAGTTCTGCCCTCCGGAGTCTGCACATCCCCAGCAGCTCCAAGCAGCTGCTGCTGGGTCTCTCTGGGCAAGGAAGGCTCTCCCAGGGACCAACAGAAAGGATTTGGTAAGTGGGCTCCTGGGGCAGGCTGAACCCACTGGCACCTTCTACCCACTGAGCATCTGCTAATCTGCTTCCACGTTTCCAGTTCCTTTTGCTAAAAGGAAACTTTAACCTCTGATTTCTAAAAGTGGATTGAAAGGGGCCCCACAGGGTTCCTGGGGATAAGGAGGAAAGGGACAGTAGGAGACGCCATTTACAAAGAGCAGTCTCTAATTGCAGAGCACTCTCTGACTTCCTCAGTCTGACGATCACGGGACTAAGGATGTCAGTGGGGACCATCCCTGCATCATCCTCTGGTATCTATTCACACATCTGCTATCCATGAATTTGCCTAACCCCTCTCTGAACTGCTGATCCTGCTGCTACAGAAGTAGCAGAGGCAAACGTGGTCCCAGCGCACCTTCCTGCAGTGTGCAGAAGGCCCTTTCCTTCACCAACATTTTGTGTTGCAATAAAATGAGGGCACCGGGGCAATTCCTTACTGGTAATCCACTGGTTTCCTCCCTTTAGGTCTACACATTTCAACTAAGTCAGAACTTCACATTGCCTACATATGCTTTCTCCTTGCCATTCAGATATGCCCTCAGACAGTTTGCATTTCCATTCTGCCACCTTACAACTATCCCACACCACAGACACAAAGCCTGCTCTTCCCAGTGAGTCACTCTGACTTTACAGTTTCTTGGTCCTTATAAACATTCTGTAACAACACGGAGGGATTAAGCCAGCTGCAGAACAGGTATCTGGGGATTAGGGTCAGTATTTTATTTGGCTACGTAACTCCCCAGCAGAATTCAGTCTCAAAGTGAAATTTCCAGAAGATGGGAAACACAAACCTTCTCAAAACAGGTTGCCACAGATTGATGGTTTCTACCGGGCCATCAGAAACAAAAGCTGCCCCTTCTCGTTGAATCTATCTGTCCTTGAGAAATGTTTCTATCAGGTGTAAGATCCCCTTTACTCTCCTCAGCCACCCCAGGGCCAACACGGACCAGAGGCAAGAGGGGTGACACATTCAAATGTTTGCTGAGAAGGAAGAAGGCAGAACTACAGGCTTTACTTCTGGAGCTTTTCCTCCTTCCTGGATGTGTGGTGACACAGACAAGGGAGGTGTATGAGACAAAACATGTTTTACCTTGAGGATGAGAAGCTGCCTGTAACAGACGGTGAGGAAGGTGGTGTGGGGGAGGCTTCTTTCACAGCAGGAGATACAGAAGGTGGGGTAGAAGAAAGGACACTGGAGCTTGAGGGAGCTGCGTCGTCAGAGTCACCTTGCAGAGAGAAAGCCAAACTGTTTGTCTGGGGTTGTCTCACAGCCCAGCACGTGCACACTGGGATAGCTCGGTATCTTTACCCACGCTCCTGCTGTACACATCTCTGTGTTGGCTTTGTTCAGATGTAACCCAAAGATCAGCTAGCACATCACTTGTGACTGCTCCACACCTACAGTGTGGGACTGCCTATGTCTGGGTGAGAGGCAGAGACATTCACAATGCTCTGGGCTCCCCCTTGGCATCTTCTCTCTCAGCATTTGGTCCCAGGTTCCCAGATTAGTAGTTTGTGAAGGAGGAAAAAAAGTTTACACTGAAAAATATCAGGTGTAAACATGTATAAATGAGCTCTTCACTCCCACATTAAAACATCTGGGCTAAAATTTGCTGTTGGATTGGTAAACTGCTGCCTGTCTTGGAGATCCCAGTGTTGGGCACGTGTTTGAGATGGAATTTGTTAGGGAATGGAGCTGACTCTCCAGTTGGGAGTAGCAAACCTCAAGTAACCCTAGTGCTGAATCCATATGACATACACATGGGAGAAATGGGTGTTTGCTCACATGAGTGGAAGTTCCCTAGATGAGGGTGTGAGAATTTCAACTAGCCTGAAGCTCCTTGAAAAATACCAAGAAAAAGGGCTTCTTGAAATAGAGAGGACAGCCATTCCGAGTTAAATGCAACAGAACTAAGAGCTAACAAAAGCGATTTATCCTTATGAAAACCTCAAGATATGAGCAACAAACAAGTCTTTCCAGCCTGTGAAATCAGCCTCCCGCAATCTGTGTGACACCAGAAACACATATGAGATGCTTGTTACCTGACGTCGCAGAAGATTGTTCCACTATTCCAACCTTCACCACCTAGAAAGGGAAGACCAAAGAGGACAACTCTGAAACGGGAGTCCCATGAATCTGGGGAACCCTTCGTCTCCCAAAGTCAGTCCAACCCTACAGCTACCTGTGGCACTGACCCTACAGTTAAAGCAGTGTAAAAGCATGGTAAAAAGTGGAGTCTTGTAAGGGCCAGGCAGGTCCCAGCCATGTCCATATGGGTAGACAGCTCATATCCCTTCCCTTACTTATCCAAAAGAAAGCACAGACCCTACCAAGCTGCTACAGACTTGCACAGCTCTGACTAGCCCAAGGTCAGCCCTAAACCACGTCATCTATAAGGCCTGCCCATGTCTCCTGTGGGAAGAGGGCAGAGAGGACAAAGGAATACAAGCATCCTTTTAGCATTGCTCTGATGCTAGGATTGCTCCCACCACACAAGCACAGCCACTTCCAGGTTGCACCAGAACTGGGTTATGTTAGGAAACCACAAAAGCACCAAAGTACGGATTCTGATTGGAGTTTTCTAATCTCCAGCCAAGAGAAGTATCTGGCAAATAAGATAAAGCCACCTGGAATGCAGCAGTGTGTGTGTTGGAGTGGCTTGGGAGATGGAACTGGGGCTCTTAGTGGGGCCTGCAGTTCAGTCTGGCCAACTTTTGTTTGAAGAGGAACAAATCAGGCTCTGGAGTCAACAGCCACTTGTGCTACATGTGTTAAATGCCAAGAGGATGTTTCATAGACTCTAAGGAACCGGGAACAAGAAGAGATGAGGCATTAGAGTTAGAGACAGAACAAGGAATACAGAAAACTGCCTGCAACCACCACGATCTGCAAGCCAGAAAGGAAATCTCTTTTGGCCTTTTCCCTTCTGTTGGCTGACTGATGCTGCTCAAGGTCAGACACAGGGGAGCAAGACGAGGCTAAATGCCTTCCCTTCATTCAGGAAGGGGCTTGGGTCTGCTGCCCTTTCACTAAAGCCTCCATCCAGGAACGATGCAGCCAGCCTCCTTTCCCTGCAGGAAGGATGTGCATCCTGTTAACTCTCCCAGCACCTGGCTGCTGGCACAATGCAGGACGATGCAGTGTCACAACCTTGGTCTGGGTGTGCAGTCAGCCCTTCACAAGGCTCTGCTCTCACCTCTCAGAGCCCAGCCATGCAGCACAGCCAAACCAACTGCAGGCTTTCAGATTTTGCAGTCTGGAAACCAGAGTCTGAGCAACATTAGGAGTCCCAAACCTCCCTTCGTCTTCAGCCAACAGCCCCAATGTCAGGAGTACATCAGAGGCAGAAATAAACAGCACTGACCTGACCCTCTCCACCAGCCAACATGGAAAGTCAACTGGTATGTTCAAGGCACATTTGGGGGAAGGTGGCAGCATTACGCACACCATAGACATTTCACTCTTTCTCTTCCACACAGTCAAATCCAGACTGGAAAAGCGTTGCTAACGTAAGGTTAATGTTCATTTAAGGAGCAGCCAGACAAACCCTCTGAATCCCATTTGCTTGCACATAACAGTGTTGAACTAAATCAGTGCCAGAGAAAAGCTCTGCAGAGCCTAACAGCACAGCAAGATGGGCCCAGGAGCCTTACAGCACTTCTGAGCCTTTCCTGTTACTGGGGTGGGGAAAGAGCTGTTTCATGACAGCAGTTCTTGCCCAGCAGCCACAAGGTATGTACAGTATCACATCAAAACTTATCAGCAGGAAGCAAACTGAGAAGACGTGCCTCTGCTTTAGCAGAGAAGGTACATTTCCCTCCACAAATAAAAGTATATTGTCATCATCACAGGAGCACTGCGGAGAGATCTGCACTGCAATGAGACAGAGTGAAAATGAAAGCAAGGTCAGCCTGAGTGCAGGACTGGATCAACTCTTTAAACTCCTTGGGATTTCAGATTAGCTCTGACGCATTGATGGGGATACAGACGGGAACACACACCAGTCAGCTTAACACAGAGAAGGTTGAACAAGGTAACCAGCATGCAAGGAAAGGGAGCTACAGGGAAGAGGCAAGAGCTGTGGAAGAGGACATGGCAGCTGAAGAACAGTCAAGGGATACCCCCCTTGGGCTACAAGAAAATGACTCAGTGCCTAAAACTTAATGAAGAGCATCAAAGAAGGGGAGGGAATCTATTGAAGGCAAAGCACATGGTGCACAAAACACACCAACAGGAGCACAAACACACCCTGCCTAGATACCCTGCACTTTAAAGGTAAAAGCAAGAAGGACAAGGCAGGGACTACCATCCCAACTGCATATTCACATGATAAACTACATTAAATAGCTACTGCCTTAGGCAAACCTAACAGTGGGATATGTGATCTGCCCAGTGGGACATACTGTCCTTTTCCCAGGAGCAGATGGAGCATTTAGAGGGCAGGAAACCATTTGTGACAAGCATTCATAGAACTGACAGTGGAACAGTACATTTGGCCACACTGGCCACACAGGGTAACACTCAGCATAGGAACCTGAGGTTGGGTTTCCAGGAATACACCCCATCCCCTGCACATGGCCCAGCAGTCACTCTGCACCAAACAGGTGCTTTGGTCTGAAGTAAAGACAGGCCATGGGGCAGGGCATTTTGGCAGCACGCTTTCTTCTTTGTACTGAAGTAGGTAACTGCAGGCTATGGTGCTTGCTCAGTGCTGGCAGGCACATAAGCCTGGAGCTGGCTGCTTGGAAAGTGAAACACCCAGCAATTTTGAGAGGTCCTAAAGGCTTGCTTACACACAAGGCAGTTGTATCCCACCACTAGGTGCTCATGCCAACCCTCTGCCTTTAGAGCACACACTGCTCCCGCTGCACCCCAGGAACCAGGGAACTGTTTTAACCCTGTGGCACTAAAATACACTCACCCCAACGAAGGGAATGAACTTCTGCGAAGATTCCTCATCAGGGCTAAAGGCAAAGAGAAAAGAGCTGTTAATAGCTTGCTCCCACGCTGGGCACAATACTCACTTTATACGTTGCATTCAAGCATGCAGCAGGGATGGACAGTATGCAAGCGCCAGTCCAGTGTCTCCTCTCAAGGCCCCCTGCCAGCACGCTTAGATCTGCATGGGCAGGGAGGAGCACACAGCTTACAGCCCATCTCCAAAGGGAGGGTCTCCTCCTCCCTCCCGCTTCACAGAGAAACATGCTTTATGGCAGTACAGACACGCAGCCTCCTGCTGCAAGGAGATGGATCTGGGCCACAACAACACCAAGAACTGCGCGTTACTTACTAGGACCTGAAGTGCTCTGCGCGCACAGCCGTCACACGTCCCACCTTTGGAGCCATGTGCCATACCTTGCACATCCCAGCATCGCTAAAGCAGTTAGCCTGCCACGGGGTTACAAGCCGTGACACGTGGTTATTGGTACAGCACTGCAGGGACTCACGCGCACACACTCACACGGATGCACGTTCCCCACCATCAGGAGCTTGCACAATAAATGGAGCATATTGGATCAGGACACCAGCTTGAGAACGGCAAACAGCTAAACCAGACCCAACAGAATGCACACCATGGCTCGGAGACACCTGAAGACAACGCTACGTACATTCTGGAAGCTGGAAGAATGTTACTGCTCCTGCTCTGCTCCCACCCAGGGTTCAGAGGCCAGAGAGTGAAGACAACAGGCCACAGTCAGACCTGACAGAAACCGAAGAGAATCCACAAAGACAAGAGGGGAGCATCCAAGTGGGCTGGGAGGGCTGCAGAGCCACTGCTTCCCTCGGGTGCTGCAGACAGAGGCATGGGGGCTGCAGAGCACACCCTGACATTCAGAGATGAAGTCCAGCAGAGAAAAATCTCTTCAGAGCACAAGACTTGCAGCTCCACTTTTGTCAAGGGAAAGAAGAAACCTAGACTGATGCTGAGAGAAGCCCAGCTTTCTCTCACCCTTCCTTCAGCTCAACAGGCTGTAAATCAGGCAGCACCGAGTCCTGCTCATCACACAAGGGAAGCACAGTCATAGCTCGCTCATCTCATAGCTACTGCGTGGCTTTGCTCCAAGCTCTTCAGAAGCAAACCTTGCCCAAATCCAGCAGATAACTTGCTCATGTTTCCCCAGGGAGCTCTGTCTCACCGAGGAGAGTAGAGGGGCTACTCTGCAATAAATCACTTGCTTCAGCCACCACTTACACAGCTCACAGTGACACACAGGCAGTCCCAAGCAATCCATGTGGGTTTCAGTTGGGCTACTCCTGTCACACCCTCTGGGAACTCTGATCTTGCACATACAGCTCTGAAAATACAGCCTATCAGAACAGCTGCTCTTCATGTAGACCAAAGGAGATGATTTTGCTTCTTCACTTTCTCTTTTTTTTGCTCTTTCCTATTTCTTGTCCTTTGGGATCCCAAAACATTCATCCAGAATCCTCTCACCTTACCCAGTACCTCTTCTACTTCTCCAACCACTTGCATGCATATCCACCTTTAATGCAAAGCCAGACCTGACCCTGGTCTGTGATATTTTCAACTGTAGTTTTGGATACTTCATCTGTATTTCTTAAGAGTAATAAATCCTAAACCCATGCAGAGAGACTAGAAAGAAAATCTTCTTCATCTGTAATGGGTGGTTGTCAAATCATTGCTTTTGACTGGGTATAATCCTTTCACCTGCAATCAATGGTTCCTATCCAGGAACAGATTTGCATGTTCCCACCGAAAAAAATGATTCAGATTGAACAAAGACACACAGGCAGAGTTAGATGCTTTAAGGCTCTTAGAAATGAGAAGGTACATCACCAGGAGTCAATCTGCCTGACAAAAGGAAGACATAATCTCTCTCACTTCTAGGACAAAGTATGCCTCAAATGAAGCTAATATCACAGTGAAAGCATCTGAATAATCACTAAGAACAGTGATGCCAGTTGTTAGGCTTTTAACATTTTGTTCACAAGTTTCACCAAGTCTCCAGAGCTGAAATGAAGCAAAGGGACGAAAGGACTCCAGGCCCCAGTGACATTGCATGAGTGACCCCTCTGCTTCCCATTAAGACTCCTACAGTGCTCTTCATGTTCCCACAGCAGACTGGCTGTATGCAAGCAGGATTTCCATTGTGTTTCTTGAGCTTCGATTCATTCCTCTTCCACACCGCTCCATCAGGCAAGGGGTGCAGGTAAAGATTTCCACTGGCTGCATGAGGAGGAGCAGGCAGCAAGGAGCGAGGTGGGACCAGGTTCGTCTTCACTAACACAAGGCACTTTCTTGTGCTCCAAAGAGCAAGAGCTGTGGAAGTTCTCTTAAAACTTTTAGTGAATGACTCAGCCCCTTCCCTACCAGCAAGCAACGCTCTATTTCCATTAGCCAGGCTGCTTCCCAGGTTCATGCAAGGGCTATCCAGAAGCCACGTGGCATGAGCTGTGCTGGATGCTGGATTGCAGTGGCTGACACCAGCCCAGGTGTGCCGAGCTGATGAGCAATCCAACTGTGCTGGGAGCGAGTGGCTGCTGACAGATCCCTAACACTGTGGCGTTTCTTTCAAGAATGCAATGCAGAGAGATAACAACATTGATGATGCATCCCTCCTAGTGAGAGGCCCACCTCTGGCAGCAGGGCCTCGGCTCCCAGTCGTTGCCTGGACCGCAGTGTTTCTTGACAATTCAGTACCCTTTAGTTCTCCCAGTGTGCAGAGAAAATACCGGTCACCCACTGTAACGCAGCTGAGTTGGAATGGCAAGGATTTTCTTCCTGAACACCCTCTCCCCATTCCCAGCCCTCTCCAGGTAAGGTCAGCAGATGCTCCAAAAGAATAGGACAAAGCTTTTGCACCATTCGCAGTCCACCACAGGCAGTACATGCGCCAACTTTTCGGCATGACAAACAGAACAAGGAGATGGGAAGGACAGTGGAGGTCAGTCAAATAAGGGACAGCTAGCAATAAAGTTACAAAGCAGCTCATCACATACAGCTATGTCCTAAGGACTGGCTAGCTGGCTTGGCTTTCCTTGCATCTCGGGCTTGTTTAACAGAGCAAATACTAGGATACAGGGAGATTTGTCTTGCAATGAATTTGTAGGTAGTGCTGCTGCCCATACACTAAGCATTGCCTTGAAAGCTGGCCTTGGAGAAGCCATTCATCTCCAGCTTTGAGGGAGACGGAGCTACAGTAACTTTATGAACCAAGGTCAAAATAAGCCATGTCCAGTAAGTGTATAGTTTAAAACAGGGGGTTCTTGTGGGCAGCTCACAGAGCACAGTTTGCACCACTAGCATCCATTCTATCTCCTCTTAGGCTCAGGGAAGTCCCATGTGATAGCCTGCCAGTAAGACACTAGTCCACAACTTTCTGATTACGGGGAGAAAAGTCATTGGTCTGCACTCAGACACAGCACAGCTGAGACTCAGAGCAGCTCAACTCCAAAACCAGGGGTCTGAAACATGCCCTGAGCCACTGAGCACCACCTAGAGCACTCTGGTTTGAGCAGCTGAGAAACTGAAAGTCTGCTCAGTCCCAGTCCTCCTTCTGGAGCTACACTGCACCTTCAGACACTGCAACCAAACAGCAAGGATTGACTAGGAAGCAGGGAAGACAGACACCTACTGCTCAACGCTACTCCCTCCATAGCTCCCTCATTCCTTTCAGCCTAAGCCCCAGCAACCCATACGCATGGCCCAAAGGCAGAGCAGTTTTTAGTAGTGCATTCTGCCAGCAAGTGCCATAGTTTCAAAGCAGCGAGCAGAATATAACCTTAAGCACATATTGAGCATCCCAGACTTGCACAAACTGTTAAACAAGGCACAAAAGACCAGCTCAAGAGTGGAAAGGAGACAGGAGATGGGAGAGGGAACCTAAAAGGAACTGATACCTTAGAGTAAAATCAAAATGAAAGCTCTTTTTCCTTTTCAGAAAGCAACCAAAGAAAGAGATAAAGATGTTATTATACTTACAACAAAGTGATGCATTCATTTAGATAGTGCTATGAAAAAAAAAGACCACTAGGAGCTGCAGTTCTAAAAACAGCCACAAGGAGACAACAGCCCATTGCCCCACGGTTCATCCTTCAGTTTACCCATGTGCTGCTTAGCTGTAGGTGTAAGTCGTTTCAAAGTGGAAAGAGAAACTGAAAGACTGTGGGCTATGCCACAAGTCTGCCTTGGTCTCATTTTCCTTTAGAAAAGCATTATGAAAGAGCTAAACTTTACTGAACCTTTTCTGCAAAGTAATGTAAAAGAGACCAATGGAAAAGCAATTCCAAACAGCAGTGAGCATTTCCAAGACAAGAAGAACTATGTAACCACCCACAGTTTTAATTCTTCCCTGTTTGAAAGCAAACAAAGCGCCAGTGATAGCAATCAGATTGAATGTAGGAGGGGTAGCTGGGAATTAAGACCATCCTCGCCCCACAGGAGGATTGCTCATCCTAAATGGAGTAAAATCATTTCATGTAGGTGTTTGCCTACATGTGGTTTGTATGAATTTGAATTTATTATTCTCCACTGTGCAGCAGAAATAATGCATTTCTCCTGCAGTGATAAACCGCTCACAGACAATGGCTGTATGAGGGTCTAAATACTTCTGAATCTTCTTTTTAGACCCCAGTCCTCCCTCAGACAGGCTGCTTATCAAAGAAGTTGAAATAAAACCTGGTAAGGAATGCCACAGCCTGACTGCCCCCAAAGTCCCAGGTCTCCAAAGAAATCACTGTATGAAGTAACCACACTGTGGCAGACTTGCTGTTATCTAAGTGCAACACGGGACTGCATGCAGGATAAGATGGGGCTCACAAGATATCTGCGGTTTGGGGTGATTCTAAAACTGTGAGTACACAAGACAAGAAAAGCACTCCACCTCCATCGTGACAGCCCTTCTGGAAAGCCAGCATTACATTTATAACATACCTTTTCTGCTTGTACGTCAGCATTGCTTCGGCAATGGGCAACTGGTGCGCACAGTTTGCCCCTGCTATGTACTGTGTTATTCGGGAGACAACATCAAGCGTTTCTGTAACTGCAACAGAAAGGAGAAAAATCAATGAAGTGACTTCTCAGACCATCACCAGCGCTACCCTCCATTTGCTCAGCCAAGCAGCTGCTGGTACCCAGCTACCTGCAATCAAACCGCGTCTTCCAAAGCAAGCTGTGCAGCCCCATTCCTGAACACTGGAAAGCTATCTACAAAAAAAAGGAAACATCCTCCAAGAGTACCCAAGTACAAACATAAGGAAGGTACACTACATATACAGGCATCTGGGCACAGCATTCATTATTGAAGTATCAGTTATACTTGTTAAAATTGCTTTTCTTTGTGTGCCTGCTCAGTCAACTTTAGACATTGCTACATATCTTGACTGCATGTATCTGCCAAAGAAAGTGCTTGGCATCCTCTCCCAGAGCCCCCGGTACCTGCTGTGCTCACACCAGCATTTAAGTTTCCTGATTTCCTTGTGAGCTCAACAAAGTCACGCTGAGCTCATCGGAAAGACCAAGAGCCATACAAGGACAGGAAGAGCACAAAGAGCACTTCTGTAGCAGCGAGTGTTTGATTCCAGTCAACAGGAAGGTGTTTCCCAAATGCCTTCCCCATTCTTTTGCTCCAGGAAGAGAGTCTCAATTGTGAAATCAAGCAAAAGCAAGCTGCCTTCACCCAACACTTCTGTGTCTTAATGGGCATTTTTACCCAGAGTTCTTTTGACAGTTATTTGAACAGGGAACCATGAAGAGCTATCATTGTTGGCCAGATCTTCCTACATCATCATGGAGTTTCAGTGCAGTTCTCACTGTACAGATGAGAATCTACAAGGCCAAGATGGCAAGAAAAGTGATGCTGTATTTTGCTCAAACTATGTAGGCACGTAAGTAATGGCTGCAGCATACAATCTACAGAGAACTTACACAACTTTTGAGCTGGATCTCTGTAATTAGTGACACAACCCTAAAAGCCAGACACAACAGTCTAATTTCTATTGACATTTGTCTCTATTTTCAGGACATAAGAAGAAACCTGTTCTGGATGTTTCTTCTTCCATGAGTTAAGAATCAATAAAAACCGATGGCTGGGTGCACATGGAGGTCTCTAGTCCAGCCTCCAGCTCCAGGGGGGGCTGGCTTCACCTCTACAACAGTCTGCCCAGGGCCTTATCCAGCCAAATTCCCACTTGCTGGGAAAAGCTCTGAATAACCCCTTGTAAAGATGCTTCTCTCCCTTCTCACCGCTGGAGGACTTCTGTGAACATCCTGCTCCCTAGGGAGCCTCTGACACCCTCTGCAATGCCAACACTGCAACCTTCCACTCCTCCAAGTGCTCCAAAAGCCCCAAAGCATTTTTCCTGCTCATGAAATTGCTGTGGGGGATAAGCCTCCATAGCATCACCCCTCAGTGATCAGATCTCAAGCCTTCAAATAGCCCTAAATGAAAGGTGCAAACCCTCCTCTCCCGTTTCTTTCTGTTCTTGGAGGAACAGATGGAAAAACTGTTAGCATTCATATTTATGCAAATAAATACTATTACAAACAGTAAGGTTTTATCCTGGCCTAGAACAGATTCAGATCAGAGCAGGAACTTGTTGATCCGACCCAGGGCAGTTCTCACATGTAATAAGACTGGTGAGGAACAAAATGCTTTTTTAATGAGAAGGATCCTGCCAGCAAGCTTCAGAAGTGCCAGCATTGTCCTCCCATGCACCAAACAGAAGTCAGCCTTCCCAAAGTTTACAGTTTGCCAAATGTTTCAGGCTGGACAGTTTCTGAAGAGCCACAGGAAGTGCAGAACTTGGTAGTGAGATCTCCACATCAAAGAACAAAGCTGAGGGCTAGGTACAAACAGCATGACTCAGGCACCCAGTGTCTTGGAGCCAACGGCTGTTTGCAAACCACCAAGCAGAGGACACACAAAGGTCAGCATCTGAAAAGGGAATGTGGTAGAGGAAGGGAAAAAGAGGAACAAAAACATTTGTCTGCTTCCTCTGGTATTTACTTGACCTTTGCTAAAATTACTCATTCAAGCCTTTTATCCCACACAGGCTAGACACAGACACATGGTCCTTACCAGTGGTCTGTGCTTCAAGTTTGTTGAACAGATCTCTCCAGGCTACATCTTGGAAGAAGTTGTTGTATCTATAATCTACAGACCCCAGATACTTGGCCACTGGATGAGAGCCTAAGAAAGAAAGGAAAATGTGACAGTTGTTCTCCCCAGCACTGAATACAGGTGTGGCTTTTTTTTTCTTTGTCTGTAAAGAAGTCAATTCCAAAATCAAACTACACTAGACACTCCAGATATAAGTTGCCTCAATTTTAACAGCAGAATTTAGTCCACCTTGTCTCTACAAGAGCATGCAAACAGACTTTCCAGCAGAGAGACTGCTTCAACACCACTGATACCTTCCAGTGATGCCTCCCCTTCCCCCCCACCAAGTTAAACTTTAAAAGGCCAAGGCAAACAGGACTGGGAAACTGCTGAGGAAATAAATGATTTGGGAGACACAGAGGCCCCTACAACTCTCCCAGCAGCTCTTCTTCCCCACAGCTGCACTGTGGGCACCATAGATGGATGAGATGGACTCTTTCCTCCAAGTGCCATTCATGCATCATTGCTGCTTTGCAATACAGAGAAGGGGAAAATCACCTGCAACCAGGAACCACCACTCAGGGAGCCTTGCTTAATTGGTGGAGAAACAAAATAGCCACTAATCAATAAGTAGATTGTAATGTAAAGATAAAAGGATGAGTCCAAGGATGATAATCCCTAGTGAATGCTGGCAAGTGCAATAGGTCTTTGCTTGCCCTAAGCCCTTTCAGCCATAGAACTGGAAGCACAAAGCATGACTGAATCTCCCAGTACAGAGTTCTCAGTGTTAAACCACTACAAGGCTGGCTCTTCTGTCATTGCAGCACAGAGCTGTGGACTCAAAAGGTCAAACCATCTTAGGGAAAAAAAGCCAAAACCAACTCCTTCCCAATCCTACTTTGAAGGTGCTGTGAACAGCAAAAGTTTTTTCCTTTTAAGACATACATGGCCTGGTCACCATCCAGTCTTTGGTGCTTTTTCAATTGTCAGAAAAGAGAGGCTACTCCTCAATCACTTTAATGAGCTGCCAGAAATAAGCATCTCACCCGACCAGGAAATACTGTAGATCCTATGGGGAAGGTCCAGAGAAGCTTCTATATTTGAAGTATTATAAAAAGCATTCACAGATCTGGAGCAATTGCATTATAAATTTCAAGTGCTTTATTCTTTTCTTTAATTATCAAGTGTTTTAAGACTAGAAAAAACAAAGTCCCCCAAGCACTACCTAAGCCTTGTGTATCAGGAAGGGAATATTTTCAGATCATTAAAAACTGCAAATGGAAAACTCCACTTTGAAGGCAATGTCACAGGAATGCGAGGACCAAAACCCTCAGCCACACAGAATCCTACTTGAAGCAAAGTTAAGCCTGTAAAAAACCATTTTCCGTGTGTGTTTCTACCGCTTAAAGGGTTCTCTCTCCTATTCCTTTGGACACAAAATGCCTTTCTTACAGAAGGATCTAGCTCTTGTATTGTCTTCTCCACTTGACTTCA
Source organism: Coturnix japonica (assembly GCF_054131305.1). NCBI lineage: Eukaryota > Metazoa > Chordata > Aves > Galliformes > Phasianidae > Coturnix > Coturnix japonica. Next base: position 11,451,699 of record NC_140673.1, read on the forward strand.
ACTCTCACCACTATCTCAACAGCCAAATCCCCACTGCAGGGGGTGCTGGGCAGCAGCTTCTGGTGCTTACAGGAATGCCAGCAGCTGCTTCCAAACCCAAAAGTAGTGCTGGGAAAAGCACTTTCCAACATCACTGCTGTCTTTGCAGCTCAAGTGCCCTGCTTACACAAAACAAGCCTCAGACTAACCCAGCTCCTGGCCTCATACATCTATGATCACAGCACTGCCCAGATGCCCCTGCCTGTAAGCATTAATGAAAGCCTGTCCCCCATGGCCTCTTTGCTACAGCATTCCTCACATTTTTGCCCTCCACAAACCCCTAATGCTATTATCAGTCTGTCCCTGGACACAAGAGATGCAAGCTGGGTTACTTCCCAGCCAGGCAGGCTTGTTGAGCTGTTACAAGGGCAGAGATAAGGTGCTGGGAGACTGAGGGAAGAACCTGAGGAGAGCAGCATGTGAAGGAAAGGTCAGAAGATGCATGCAATTTGAATTATTTAAACTCTCAGCAGTTTCAAAGCCTTTAAAAATATTTCATCTTCCCACTTCTCCACCAGAAACATTTTCTATGTTAGCCTCAGAGAGACCACAACAGTTCCTGCTTGGGGAAACAGTGCTCAACGAATCACAGATTTCAGCCAGAAAGGCCTTCAAGAAAGAATATTACTCAGTGCATTCACTGCATCATGATAAAAAGATACATGAGCCTGCCCATACTGGAGAAAGGACTCAGCCCCTTACTTCAGGCAAAACATTCACAAGCAGACTGCAACATCAAGAGCAAAGATGAAATTCACTCACACACGCAATGCAAGCATCAAACAATACCATGCTGGTATGACATCCTTCTGATTTAACAGCCATACACCTTGCCAAAGCCTTCAGGAGGACTACTGCTAAGGGAACACATCACATTTAACTCATTCATCTTTCTATGAAGAAAAGTTGTTCCTTATTTACCTAGAGGGATGATCAAAAATCGCATGTAGCCAAGCCAGTCTGGGGTTTTGTGAGACAGCTGCTCTACAAAGAGCCTCAATACAGCACTGAGGTAATTCTGGGCTCCGGCCACTGCGATTTTAATTGGGCTTGGAGGTTGAGAATTGCAGTTACAGCTGGACAGAAGAAGAGGGAACATATTCGTAATTGTGTTTCCAACCAACTATTTCAGAACAATTAAAAAAAGAATTGGTTAATAACTACAGTAGAACACAGCTCATTCAGTAAACAAGGCAATATCACAATGATTATCAGCAGCGCTGTCAATAAAAAGCAACATCGCTCAGTGCTTTCTTAATTGGTCTTCCTGACTCCTTTCAAACATGTAGGTAGTCTATAAAGGGTTGGACTTGACAGTCTAGGTTGGGATGTGCCTACTGTTGTTGTCACAACACAGCCACAGCCTGGAAATTGAGAACGTTAACTGGGAATTAATTCAAAGTGTACAGGGAGGAAAAAAAACAACACAACAGAACTGCTTTAAAGTCTGTTAGCTTTGCGTGCTTTACTGATTAGATCTGATATTGGAGGCAGGCTCCACAGAATGATCTTGTATTATCAATGCTGTCAGTGTAAGGAGACCTGTATCCCCCCACACATTGAGGAATAGCAACACCTTGCAGGGCTGGTGAGTACTGAAGAACCATACTACTCTGACTTCAGGAGAGTAATTTAAGGAGAAGTATTGGAAGGGGAAATTATTGCTCCAGAATCAGATGGAAAACTCCCTGAGCACTGGGACACGGGAACTGAGAGGCTTTTAGTGCTGAGAACCACAAGCCCTCCTTTCTACAGGAGACTCAATAAGCAGAAAAGCATAACTTACTATCGCTGTATCCTGGAGACAATAGTGCTGAAAGCTGCTTGAATATCAGCTGAGGAACACGTACAGACCACTGGCAAGGTATGCTTTTGTAAGACATCTGACAGGTACTAAGGAGAGAACAGAACACATTAAGGTCCTTCAGTTTGTTGCAAGAAGAAAGTCTCATCTCCCCACACTCCTATGAATCCTTACAACAAAGTGTGGGCATTCTCCCCATGACCAGCATGCAGGTGACAGCTACTTCCCAAACACTCTTCTCCTGTGTATTAGAGAAAGAAAAGCTTTGACAAACACTAACACTACCTCCAGGACAAGTTAACGAACACCTCAAGCACACATGGACATAACATTGATGAGACTCAGCAATTATCTCCCATTTTCAAACTCTGCCCTACTAACCCACATGTCACAGCCAATGCCATCTTTGTCTCATCCGATATCACAGGCAAAGCTGGAGGAAACATACACAGCTTTCTTTCCAACTCTGGAAAATACTTCTCCAAGAAAAGAGCAGCTGCAACCAGCATCTCAACTGGTATTTCTCATCTCTTACACACTGAGACCCCAATTCTTTCAAAAGCAGAATATGAAATCAGTCAACGTGCTTCCAAAAACCTGGTATTAAGTTCTATAGCCCACAGTCAGCCAGTACAGTTTTCATGTGCCTCTTCTGTATATATTTTATTTATGATTCAGACTAAGGATCAGAAAAGAACAAAACTTCCACCCACCCACCCAAACCCACTGCAAATGACTCCACGTTGCCAGCATAAGAGAGCAGTGCTCAGTTCTCCTTAACAGAAGTATCACACACTAAGAAAAGATGTGATAACACATCCCCAGCCAGGAATCACAAGAATGCATGTAAGGCAATACTGCTGAGCTGAGGCATTTTCTCCTGTGGTCATCACCTGTGCCCAGGAATATCACAAGTCAGCCTTCTCAGCTTCCTTTGTCCCACCCTACCATAGCTGAGAAACAAATGCTTGAGTGCAAGGGTGCAGCCACACCCAGCGTGCTGCTAACCCAAAGAAATGGCATTTCATAGAACAGAAGAAGACAGTTTTTCAGGGAAAATCTGAGCAGCAAAACCTTATAAGATCCATAGCATCTCCTGATCAAACTGGTCTAAAGGCACCAAACCCCAGTATGCAGCACCACCACTGCTCTTCCAACCAGGGAGCAGAGCCTACTTGCTTAGTGGTAAAGCTCAAGAGCGGTCCATTCCCAGGGAGGAAAAGCCAAAGTGAACTGATAACACGTCTCCTGCCTTTACCTGTCCTTGCCAATCTGAAGTATTGACAAGAATAATGTTTTCTGGCAGCTGGTCATCAGAAACCAGGATGTGATTGAGTTGGTCATACACAGTTTTCCTGGGGATCTGGAAACAAAGACACAGAGAACAGAATAGTAGGAGGTATCAGTTCTAATCCTCAAAGCTTTGCTTTTTCTGCAATGCACTCTTCTTAAAGTCACTTTATACCAACTAGCAGTAACTCAAGGAATTCTGGTTTTAGAGAAGCCAGCAAAAGTGTTTATCAAGGAGGGAGTTAACAGAGTCCTGCAGTTAAAAAGAGCACAGCACAGAGATACTTTGCATAAATCGGTCTCCTTTGCAAATCCTTGCAATTTGCCTTATTTCAAAAGAGCAATTCCTCAATACATCCCCGTTTGTTACTCATGACAACAATCCATTCCAGTGTTTTTAGTTTATGGCTGCCTGACAAAGCAACAAGCTGGCAAAAACCAGCAGACAGGATGGAAGGTACAACATTAGCCAAGAAGTAAATTCCCTCCTTCCTGGAGCTGCAGGGTTCAGTTACTTTCCAGCAGGGACAGCACTTTGGCCAGAAGGAAAGGGACTGCAGGGGACAGATGGAAAAGACAAAAACTGTGTGGTTGGATCAAAAGCAATATTTTTCACACCTGTAAGTGATGCCGGGTGTCCGGAGATCGTTCGTTGTCCAGACTGTTTGCTCTCTCATTCTGTGGCCTCACTGGCTGCCTCTCCTTCAGAGATGTGCTTCTTCCCCGACGTCCAGTTTGCTTCCCTTCAGACCTGCCAGAAACAGGTGCTTTCGTTCCATGCTTGACTCACATCTGAGCAATATTCATCCCCAAATTCCTAGATCACCCCCATCTGCCAACCTCAGCAAGTTAACTCCAGGCACTGGAGAATCATACGTGGAAATCTGAGGCAGCACGAGACCTGTTAATTTGGCATCTAGTGGTACAGAAATTATAGAGAACAAAGTTCAGCTGCAGAGTATTCTGTCATCATGTTTCCAGGAGTCCCAAGCAAACTTTCACAGCCCATACCAAAAGCCACATCACCACTCTGCCAAACTGCCACACCAGCATAATACAACCCAGCTACATAAACTGCAGGCACACATCCAAGAGCAGCACAGAAATACCTCTTCAGAAGAGCATCTATTTCCTTGAAATAACCAAAGAAACTATATGGTTGGGTTGTTGAGGCTCACATTTCACTCTGCCATTTGGGAACTCAAACTTAACAACCACCTTTAAGGCCAAAATCTGCATTAGACAACTTATCATTGAGCATGAAGCCCCAGAGAGAACAGTTGGATTAGACCGATCTTAAAGGGTCTTTTCCAACCTTAATGATCCTATGATCCCTGAGCAAGATTGCTCTTTGTGGCTCTTAAAATGCATTTATCAAGCACCTGAACACAAGGCCAGTCTCCTTGTTTGATGGCTAAAGACCATACTGAACAAATGACAGCAGGCTGCCCATGGGCTTCCCAAGGAGCCTTGCAGCAGGTGCAGTGCTGTGTCACTGTTCTACCTGGTGGATGGGATGATGAGGGACTCCGTCTTGGTGATCTTCCCGCTGGGTGGGAGCTTTTCAACAAACACATCTGGAGCGGGAAGTTCTGTTTCCTGGACCTCAGCTTGCTGGTTAGACTCCTGCAAACACACACAGAACCATGTGAGGAACAAACACTTCCCTCTCTCACTACTGCAAGGGCTTGCAGGAGACACGCCAGCTTGGCTCTGGCTGGGCCACGTTCAGCCTCTCCCTTGCAGACACACTGCTCACTGCCAAGGGGACAAGCCAACACTGGCTATCTTAGGCTCCCTGTTCCTAGCTTGGCCTCACAAGGGAGCTGGAGGCTGAAAAGGTGCTTGAAAATACTGCTTTGGAGCAGGAACTCTCTCACCTCAAAGCCAAGGACAAGCTTCCTTATACAATGCTGATTAATTCAGTTCACCCCAAAGAACCAGTGGGGAGAGAAATACATAAGAGAAAAGTTAAAACTGCGTATCTTCAGAAGAGCAACTCCAGCTTTGGGATTTTCCCCCTGGACCAGATGATTGATTTCTGCCAGTTCAAACTGAAGGTGTACTCCTGTTTGCTCTAATGCACCAGCTTTGAGGATACTTTTCAGGACAAGACACATGCTCAGTAGCATACTCCATGCCAGCTTTCCTCAAATCAAGAGAAAGACTGTTTAAATGGAAGGCCACATAGAGCATTTTCATTTCAGATGGCTGAAAGATGAGAAACTCTAACAGCTGAGGTCAGGAGGAGAACCCAGCACTACCATCACTGCAGCTAATGTAATCTACACAGGTTGTGATGCATATGAAGCTATAAGAATAGACAAGACATGCTACCAAATGCAGTTCACAGTTGACACTCAAGCTGTCAGACAGAGTTAAGAAGCCAGTTTCCAACTTACAAAAGAGACAGTGTCAGAAATACTGTCGTCTGTATGTTTGGTTCCAAGACTCTTTGTCTTTTCAGGCACTTCTACCTGCTTGAGAGGAGAAAACTGTTAGCAGGTACAGCAGCAGCACAACTTTTCAGCCACAATCTCTGGATCAGACTGTTTGAAAGACACAGTTTAAACACTCAGCATCTCTTCAGGAGCACTCAGGCTCCTACCAGAACTGAATGCATTAGCATGGAATGTAGCAAGGCAGCAGAAAAACCCTGCAAACCTATTTAATGCAACAGTCACATTTAAAAACTGGTTAATGAAAGCCCATGGGAAGATCTGTTACCTACCAGAAAGATGTAGGCCCTGCAAGACCTCCCCCCCAGGTTCTACAGCTGTGGTGCTAGACACAGTTAGGCATCACCCAAAACAGACTGCCCTGCAGCTGGCTTCACAGAAACAACCCTGGTGTTGCCACAGCCTCCCAGTGCTGCCAGGACCTGGCATGTTGTTGGTGACAACACAGAGGCAGACCAGATATGGGATGTAATGGGTAATGGTCACAAATAAGAAACATGTGTTCGGCAGACCAAGGGAGGGCGCTCAGGGAAAGGCCTGCACAAGGAGCCTCTATTGCAGTGCTTCTGGGCACAGAGAAGTGATGTTCAGTCCCTGAGTGTGCCCCTACTCTCTGCTGGGGAGAGATGCTACTGATTAGTGCTGTGAGGTGCTTCAGCGCCTTCCCTTCATTCGGTCTTAGAAACTCAGCATCTAAAATCCTCAAACAGATCCATAACTCTACACTAAGAGATGTACTACACTGCACAGAGTATAAAGAGAAGCCCTCCAGAATTGGGCTGATATTCTCTATGCCTAGAATGCTCATCTAAATAGGGAAGGAAAAGAGTGAGCTCCCCTTCAGAATTCTCTCCCAGCCATCATGAAAAGGAACACAGCAATGTGGTAAAGGCTTCCCTGAGCAGCACCAGGGAGTCCTTAAAGCTCTCAGGCAACATCTCCCACCCTGGCTATTACAAACACATGGGAATCTGGAGATATTCATAACATTGGCAATTATTCAATACATAAACTGAAGATCTTGACTTGACTTAATACTTTATTTGCATTAAAAATAAATAAACCAAACCATGTTTTCTTCAGCATCTTCGTGTGTCTGCATACGAGCCTTCAGAGGAGGTCACAGTGGGTGACTATTTACACGTATAAACAGAGATGGTGCAGGTAACAAGGCTGAACACGGCAGGATGATACCAGGCAGTCAGAGCACTTCAATTGCAAAGGGAATGCAGGTGTATAGAGAAGACCTTGAGGCTGCTCTATTAACTACAGGCAGATAACCTTCTTGAAACGACTTACAGGACTTGATGGCTCTCTCTGGCTCCTGATGCTGTGGATGCTACCAATTTCTGTCTGGGAGCTGGAGTGTGACAGTCCTTCAAAATAAGGTCTGAAGAAGGAAAGAAAAAACAATCTCTTGTTATTAAAAACATAAGCAGAGAAAGTCCACAGCAAAAGAAATGCGATTGTTCCAAGGTGTCTTAACACTCCTCAGTGGTTCCAGTAAAACTTAGAAGCCGCTTTTGTTCCACCGAGTGAAAGAAAGGAAGGGGAAAGAAGGTCTCCAGGACAGCAAAGGAAATGAGAAAGTCTACAAACCTCTGGCTAGTCCTGACACTGACTGACTGACCTCCACTTAATGGCTCCAACACATCAGCTGTCTCACATTAAATCATACCCACAAAGCTCTCACAAGGAATGCTCGCATGCTCTCACACTACACACCAAACAGAAGGTTTTATTTCCATAAAATCTGGGACGGGCCCACGGGTGCAGCATTTTCACACTGCAGAACAGAATGCACATCAACTCCACAGAGGCATTTGAGTCTTTCCTACCCCAAGCACCAGGTGCAGAGTTTCACACTGTGAATTTTGTTTCAGCTCCACAAATGCTGACAGAACAACATGCCATTCCAGGCAAGGTTTAGCTCTTGATGGAAAGACAGCAAGTGAAGGAGAATTACTGCCCCCCCACCCATACTCTGCTCATCTGGGTAAGTGACTCTCGATGCTAACACGCATTTTATTTCCAGCTTGCATCTGGATTTGGCTGGCAGCCTTAGGATCCAATTACACATTTGCTCAATAAGATAAGATAGCACATACAATCAGATTGTGCTTCCATGTCAAGAGGCAGATGATCACAGAAGACTTCAAGGCTCAATTATGCTTTAAGGAATTGATCTTCTGTTGTTTTTTTTTCAGGAAAAAATGGCCTACAGCCATTAACATTTATCACATTCCTTTCACAATATAAGAATCAGGCAGAGTAAGAAAAAGTGCCTCCCCAGAATCAACTAGAAGTGATCTGTGGCTCAGTTACACAGAGCTGCTACATATCAGCACCTACAAAAGCTAGTTCAGAACAGGCTTGGGTGCATCTACCTGTGCTACCATCAGATCCCCTTGGGCTCTAAAGAATTCCTTTGTTTCCTGCAGTTGTGATTCCTCAGTCCCTACAAAAGCTCTTTCCACACAAAGACTGCCTTGCCCGTCACAACTTTCTGCCTCTGCAGCTTCTAACTGTTCAGCTACAGCACCAGATTTCCTGTCTGCTTCTACCACCTCCGCAAAACACCTGTGTACAGCTAAATTCCAATGTCTGCCTGTCAGCAATTCCTACTCCTGTGGTCCACTCCAGGTGGAAGGGAAAGCAGAATAAATGTACAGGAAACAAGTGAAAAAAATACATGAAGGGAAATTAGCTCACAAGCAGTCATTAAATTATCATAATGTACACTGGAGCTCTGACACCAGGTTGGGGAGTTGTAGTAATAAGGTGAAGGGGCGTGAGTAGAACATCTAATCTGTGTTGACACTGCACACACTGCCTCTTTTCAGTTCCAGCTCTTGGAAGACTGAGTCCCATGCAGCTGCCCAAACTGACTACTCTGCAGGGGACTGCCCAGCATCAGCCATGCCATACTTACTTTAACTTTGGCTTTGGAGTGCTCAAAACACTGTCATCATCTTCCATGTCTGGCCCACTGTCGCTGGGGTTCTCTATATCCAATGTGTCATACAGAAGGTCCAGGTCCTCCTCCACCTCTGGAACATGCTCTGCAGGGTCCTGCTCTGAATCCAGAACCTACGTGCAGGAGAACAGCAGGTATTGTTCACTAGGAGTCAAACAGATCCCATGTCACCGGAGATCCTTTGATGACTGCAGGGCACCAGGCTTAGATACTGTTTCTAGTGCGAGGATACTATATCTAGCAGAAACATTAAGCATACCAGGAGTGCTTGTTTGGGAGAAGCTGTCAGTGTCTGGTTAAGCAACGCTTACCTACTAGATTAGGCATCCATGGACAAGTTATTAACCATAGATTGTTTCAATCGGTCAATCATGCACTATAAACAAAGCCTTAAGAAGGCACCCAACAGAGTCCCAGTTTTCTTAGAAGTACAGAAATGTGGTACTACAAAATGAGTATTGGATCTTGGGTATTTCTGACATCTCATCACTATACCTCCTGATTTTTATGTGGTACCCAACCAAGCAGAAAAGCAGTAACGACAGCACCCACAGGAGGCATCAGAAACCTGGACAAGGATCAACCCACATGTGAATCTGAAGAGAACACAAATCTCACATCAAAACTCCCCTAGGTTTCTCTATACATTCACTGTAAGCATACAGGTGTAACACAGCTCTGAGTTTGCTTTTCTGATAGCAGCTCCAGAAAAACAACAGCTCAGCAGGCTGAGACCCTGGCCTCCAAGCAAGGCCAGAGGCCACGATGGGTTGTATCAACTGCAGAATGAATAGAACTAGGCATCAACAGGATAATGTTCCTGGGGACTACAGCACAGACCACACACCAAAGAGGTGAGAGAGCAATATGCAGACAGAAAGGATCTAGAATGCACTACTCACCTCATCAGACACCTTAAATCTCTTCAGCAATGCCACAACCTTCTGCTTGAAGTTTTGTTGCTGCAAGTCAAAGACATTTTTCCATGAGTAAAGCATCAGTGAACTGCTTTCTCCCAGTGTGTAAGATGCCCAGACACACGACACTGGTGCTGCTTCAAGTCAAAAAGACTGCTGGCACCACGAACCAAGTCCCTGCTGTTCACACGCTGAAAACAGCTTTTCCAGACCTACGATACTTTCTCTACTGCCTTACATCAAACTAGGTCCCATTCTGCTAAACCTAAGAAACCTCCTGGCCCTGACGAACGGCACACCACTCCTGGTCTTAATGTAGTGAGAGAACATAGGCATCTGTCCAATAACTCAAAGCACAAATGCATTTTCTATCAACAAAGCACTGCTTTACCCTGTTGCAGTTCATCCTGGCAGGCTTGCTTATATCACAGCACTGCAGAGAAGTTGTGAGGCTTGTTCTTACCATCTGCCTATCTAAAAAATATTTTCCAAGTCTGACATTGCCAGATCCCCAGACAAAGCCATCACTTAGTCCAAAAGAACACAAGCCAAACTGCTGCACTTCCTTTGTGTATATTTGCCCATCAGAGCTATTTCTCTCTGGTAGAACCAACAGCTGAGATTTATTATGAGCTACTGAGCCGTTCTCAGTCACTGACCAAACTAATATGTGTGCTCTTAAGAAAAGGTAAAGGAGACCCAAATGAGAAAGCTGGTACAGGGCATTTGAAGTGGCATCCCTGTGTCAGGAAGAAAGGCAAGAGAAATGGCTGGTACCAGGCCACATCCTGGTGAAGAAAGCTGTTTGCTGGCTTGCCTGTATATCATGGGAGCTTTCCTAGCTAACCCTACTAGTCCCAGTGCTCCAGCCCCAGGCACTTCACAATGCCCAAGTCTCCAAAATTCACCCTTTACCACTGAACTCAAATCCTGTAAGCTGCTGCCACCTTCTAGATAGTGAAATGAAATCACCACATTCAAACAAGACCATTCAAAGAATAGTCCCCACTGGCAGGAATGAGATGCTCTCATTTTGGAGTTGTCCTTTGACTTGGGATGTGAAGGAAAAACATCATGCAGACCAGCTTGGACCAGCATGGCAGTCTGCATAAGGAGCACACGCAACAGACAGTAGCTAAGGCAACACGGCAAGAGCTGTTCTCTGGCCTGAATGGTCTGACAGTCAGAACACAGGAGCCCTGCTGAGGCTGATGTTAAATTTACTGGCAGCACCTAATCCAGACTTGCACCAGCCATATGCACTGGAGATTCAGTATCAGTTCAGTGGTCAGGGACAGAAAGCCATTCTCATCATAGTTAATAACCATGGGGTATGCTTTGCCACCTGCTGTCAGTAATGCCTGTAAACAATATTAAAGACATCAAGGATATGAGGTAGCATGCTCCTAGTCTTATGTAGAGTCTTTTTAATCACAGGTTCAGATCAAAACAGTGCTTATTCAAGATCTTTTCAAACATGGATTTGAGAAATAGCCTCACAGAAGGTATAAATGATCTCCAAACACGCTTCAAAGTCCATAAAGAAAACCCCACAACCAACAAATCTAGCCCATCTTTGTGATTTTGAGTTACTGCCATCACAGACATGCACAAACACTTGTGTATGCAGAAGGCCACATTGTGTGTTACGGTGCAGCCAAGCAGGTCGATGCTCCACATGGAAGTTCAGTTTTGCAGTCAAACACATGCTTGCTGTCAGAGGGCAGATGGCTGGCTGCATGCTACTCACCAAAGCCTTCAATATCCAGCTGCTTCTTTGGCTTCAACATGCATCACCTCCAGTTCACCTGTTTGGCTCCAGCCCCTAACTGAACTACTGAACTTCATCCTGAAACTTTCCCACAGGTCTCTCCCATGCAGAGCACAAGCAGGAGATCTTTCTGTGAGCACAGATCTTGCCCTGGCTTTGTTACGGGGCTGATTTTCACATACTTATTATTACTTTTGGAGCACCCTAACCTTGCAGCTAACGAACACTTGAGACACATGCACCACAGACTGCTCCACTCCTCGATCTGCTAAGTTCTGCTGGCTCCTCACATGCTGCAACCATGCCCCCAGGCTCCCTGCCAGCATGTCTAGCATTGCTGCAACCACAGGCCACATGCACTGCACATCCTAGCCAAATCCCATCAGTGTTAGTAAAACTAATTTCCACCGACCCTGGTTATGGACGTCGTTCTTACTATCGATCTCCGCTGCTTCTTGGGCTTCCCCAGCTCGTACTCATCATCATCCAAATCCTGAATAGAAAGAGGATTCCTTTGTTACCTTTGTGGTTTGGGGACACATGATCATTTATGTCCTAACAACATTCCCTCTATTAACCTGCTGCTCTGTCTTGCAGACCTTCAGCATTTACTTCATTTTTCTGCAGTTATGATGGCAGAGGGAAAAGGAACTGAATTAAGTCAGCAGAGAGCTGGGAATGCCAGCTCAGAGAAGCAAAACAGACCAAGTTCTAGAAAGAAACAAGGACTCTCTCAGTCCCACATTTCAGTGGGGTCCTCTCAGTACCTTCCAAGACACGGAAGGCAAGTGATGCTGGAGTCTGAAGGCAGGTAAGAGCCAAACTCAAAAGCAACTCACTTCCGCACAGGGAGTTTTCTGTCAGGACCCATTCTGCAGGAGGTACTAAAGACTAAAATCTGACTCGGATCCCACTAGTCCTTAAGTTACAGCTGGGGGCCTTGTTGGGCTCTTTGAACCTAATCAGCTTTACAGGAACAATCAACTGCTGCCTTGACAGTTGAGCAGATAAACTCAATATTGTAGTGTTTAAAGGGGACTCAAGACAACACATAAGGAGATAAATCACACCATGGTGAAATAAATGGATTGCTGTGCATCTCCAGTCTCCTTCTGCTACTGCAGCTCTATACTTGGTGGACAGTCTCACACTGCCACAGCTTACCTAAGAAAATAGACTTATCATTTCAAGCAGCAGCTGAGGAAAGTATATGCTCTACAGAAGCTTTCACAGGAAGAAGCCATGCCCTAAACAGTACCTGGCCCTGCACGGCATCATCACTGGCCTCCTGCTCAGAAGAGAAGCTCTCGTACTCCTCCTCGGAATAGTTGTCTGAAAGGGAAGGAAAGAGGGGAGAGATCCCATGAAACTCCTTTAATGCGAGGAGAAAATCTCAACTGAAGAGCAGAGAAAACCAACTAACAGTCACAAACCAAGAAAGGAGGCACAAAAGGAAACGCTTGCTTCTTTTATCTGTGTTATAACCAGTGAGATGACAACATCCTGGAGATAAGGAACAAGGAGAAACATATCTAGTAAGAAGGATAGAGCAGCACACAGGTAGGACTCCTTAGAATACCATTCCTTTTTCTCTGGAAAGAATCACCTGGCAAACAACAGCAAGTAAGGAGTTTTCCCCATGAGAGAAAGAATTTTTCCCCCTCAGTGAGCCTAAGTGTCTTCAGAAGACATGCTACGAGAGTCTAAATTCTACTGACATGACACTTGAGGTGACCTGCCAGGCACCTCAGGCAGCAACGCATGAGCACCTGAATGCATTCCTTCAACAGGTCACTCTGCTGGCAGTGAGCAGAAGGCTGCTACTACAAAGAAGGTATAAGACTTTCACAAATAGAAACCCAAGTACCTTCCTACATAGTGAGCAACTGGGGATTTACTCTCATTAAACCAGATCATATTCCATCTAAAAACATGGCAGCTTTGTAGGTATTATGTAAGTTAACATATACTGTAAAAAAAGGAAGGAACAAAAGTTAGAAGAGCAGCTTAAATGCGCAGCTCCTGAATGTGACACTGTTAGCCATATGAGGGGCTACAGGTTCTCAGCACACCCACCAGTAATGCTGGAAGAGCACAGACCCAACTTGCTGGATGGCTTAAGCCTGGTGTGAACCTTTGACAACCCCTAACTCCGGCAGCCATGCTCCTTGCTTACACAGCAACAGGTTTGCAAAGTAGGTTTTCTTTGCAGCAACCAGTTCAAGATACAGGACAGGTACAAGCCTCATTTTATCCAGGAAGCATCTAAGCTCAGGTGAGGTTTAACTCCATTTAGTTCAGGATGGCACTAGTCCCCAGAGTATGCGGTTGTACTTCACCTGTAGACTTGATTTTCTGGCTGGCCTGCATAGTACTGTCTTCATGGTCAATTGGTTGACTTGACAGGGAAAAGATCCAGATTTCTGCTACCTTTACTGCAGCTTCTTTGATGTTGCTGAAAAGGCTCAGTACCTGGCCACCTTCTGTTGGGTGCTGCATGACCTGGGACAGAAACCAAGCAGAACAAATCTGCATTTAAACGTATTTAAACCTGCACCATTTGTATACTACAGGAGTTACTTATGTTAATAGAGTTACTCCACATTTCCAAACAGAGAAGGCAGACAACACCCTGCAATTGCAAGAGTCGCATGCAGGCAATGCACAATGTTAGCTGAGATTTTAGTCTACTGCTAATGCAAGTGATGGAAGGAAAGGAAAAACTTTCTGAGCTTGACAGTTGATTAGCTTACCCACGAAACACAATACCTGAATACCTCATTGTTATGTATTTGCTTCCACAGAACAGAACTGATTTGAATCATCAAGGTACCAACCTTTGGAACCTCCATAGTTGAGGAACTTTAGAGCCAAATAAAAAGCCCACCCAAAATTATCAGTGGGATACACAGCAAAGGGCTTCCTAAAGCAAAAAATTCCTGCTCCACAATCTCAGAGGAGATGGCCATACTGGGCTAATTAAGCAGTGGGTCACAAAAAGAAAGACGTGGTGGAGACAGACACATCTCAGTGTGGGTTTCTCACTGCAGCCGCCTTCCCTTTGACGCCCACAGCTCTCAGAGCTCTCCTTAGAACCCAAGACTCAGGTTCTTCTCTTGTCTCACCAGACTCAGCAATTGCTTCCCCATCCCCACTCGTCTGCACTTCAGCTTCCTATCACACACCAGGCTGCTCTGTTGGCTCCTCACGTGGCTTTAAAATGACCTGAGCTGATGAGGAACACATGCCCTCTCAAGCTCATGCTCTCACTAACTTTTCATCGCTTTGTTTTCTTTCAACTCCTATAATAACTTTGTGTGCATGTCAGTGCTGTGGAGGGGTCATTAAACTATAAACTGCAAAGAGAGAGAGGCTTGTAAAAGGCTACAGCACTTGTTTACCCAAAGTCTTCCATTTCAGAAAGATTCCAGATGAGCTGGAAAGTAACCGTTTCCCAACAAAGTGAACCTTTGGAAATGCATGACCTTCTAACCCCAGTCAGCTGACATTACAAAAATGACATAGGAAAAACCACACACAGCAGCAAATGCCCAGCACTCAGAAGCTCACTGATGGATCTAATTAACAGGCCCACACATTTACAGCAACAGTCAATTCCTAGTTCTTAAACTAAGCGTGGTACAGAAAAATGTTGCCTGCAGGCCTATAAATCAGAATATGGACAGTCCAGATGGGGAGATCTACATTTACTGCAAGCCCAAGTGAAGCTTAACTCACACGACAGAAGCATTCTTTGTAATAAATTATTGAACACTGCAATAACTCACTGCAGCATAACATTAATTTACAGGTGGAAACAATGAAAGTATTTATTGGCAGAATGCAGACTGATGACACGTGTTGGTGCTACACTGAACCTGGAAGGCCTGAACAAGTGACCTTAACAGCCTTGTTTCCACAAACATGAAACAAAATATTTTACATTTAAGAACATGAGACAAATGTGTTAGTTCAGCTCAACCAGATGTACTAATAAAAAAGAGAATGCATTAAGTATTGAAATACATGCAGAAGTGTTCTGAACGCAAAGGGGATTTGAGCAAGTCAAAAACAAAGAGACTCCATGAACCTCGTAAGCAAGAGTCTTGTAAGCTAATAAGCCTCAAGAATCCTTTAGCTCTCAAGATGCTATCCAGGAAATGTACAATATAGTACAACTCAGTACTAAGATCAGTTTAAAATATTGTTCTGTGAATACTGATTAGCATTAAAATAGTTGCATGAAATCCATCCAGGTACTTCTCAATAAGGAAAGTAATAACATTGGATTTAAAGCGATGGGAGAATCCCTCACTTCTAAGTATGGACCATGCCAAACACTGCTCACCTCAGCCATGTTGATAGACCCCACAGCCAGAGTCTTGTAGCCTAGAATGGTTCGGTTCTTGTACCGTTTCCGCCGCTGCAGCATGATCTGAAGCTTGTTGCCTTCTCTCTTCAAGAAGTGAGGGTACTGGGGTGCAAAACAGAAAGCAAAAGTTCATTATGTGCCTCGATGTTATCTCCCAGGCTGTCAGGTTCACAAGTAAACTCCATTCCTACACTGAACATACAATCCTACATTACACCCCAAGGAAGCAATCATTTCTGACTCTCACCTTCAAAACGCAGCCTTTGTAAAGCTCTGCCACAAAACCCAAATGCCACACAAGGGATCAGCGGGCACAGGGAGAGCTCAGGTAATCCCATACCCTTGCTTTTGTAGCCCCAGGACAGGATGCACCTCAGGCCTCGTATACCTGCATTACACAGAGGGTGAGGCACTGTGCTGCCCACCAGGTGCTGACAAAACAGTCCTGGCTGTTCTGTTTGGAAGGGCTGAGCCCAAGTCCATTCCCAAAGAGACGAGCATCCTCCAAGAGATGGGGTGCAGAAAGGAGAACCTCATTGCAGAGTCCCTAATTGCACACTGGATATTCTTAAGTGAAGGATATGTTGTTTCACTACTTTTTTTCCTCCTCTCCCCACTTTGGGATATTGTGAGAGTAACTTCCTGCTTCTTAAAAAGCTTGATAAAGACAACTGTTGAGGGCTACCAGAAACCCTGACATGTTAATTTGCAGTCCAGAGCAGGCCTGACTGCTGCACAGAGAGCTGGGAGCAGTGGCCATGCAAACAAGCAGAATACTAATTAACCGACTGCTCTGCAAGGATGGGATCAACTGCCTTGCACAAGGCAGCAGCTCTGCAGAAGGGAGGAACAGCAGTGCACGTAATTAAAAGATCACCTTAAAACGGATTTGCATCCAGCCACAAACTGAGTGCGTGACTTCACAGATCCGCAACGCTGAAGGAAGTTATTGAGGAGTGGGGCAGGCAGTGGGGTTTCAGAAGACAAGAGGCACCTTTTGCATTCAAACCTCCCACCCTCCTGCAGCTGAGACCCTTCAAAGTGTTGGGAAGGCAGTAGGGGAGAGGGATTCCTTGCTTTCAGCTCAGGCATTGGGGTCCTCTGAGGCTGCTTAAGAACAAGCCTGCAGCTAAACTCTAAAGTCGTGCTGGGTCCCAGACCAGTCCAATATCCATATCTACAGTTTTCTGGGATTCAACTGGATGGATCAAGTCCATACATGCACAAGTTTCTGTTTCTCAAAAGTGTGTTTGCTGGCCACCTCTGATGAAGATTCAACGCAGTGATTAAAAGAAGAGAGATCCAGAGACATTCAAGCCACTAAGCTCCTCAGTTAAATGCAAGATCCTCTGGAGCAGCCAAGCCATTCTCACTGCACAGACAGCTATTTTTAAGTCCCGCCATCGCTTATCAAACCCACAGAATGGTTTCAACAAAAACCTTTTTGTAACCGCCCCTCCATAACATAGTAATTGAAAGCAAGACACAGGAAGCCCCAAGTACTACAAGCACACACAGGGGCAAGAAGCGGGAACCATCATACATGCCAGGGAGCTTCAGTTGACCTCATAAACTGGCAGAAAGTCAGCAAGAGCAGCCATTCCAGCAGTCAGGGTGACGGGAGTTTACCTGCCAGAAGGGCTACTGCTGGTCTCAGCCTAGTAGCTAGCTACTAGGTTCAGACACACCACAGCTCTAGTCTTACCCCACCTGTGTAACACAGCACTGCCCACCTGGACAGCCTGCACAGTGTGCATGCATGCAGAGCAAAGAGCTGACAGCACAATATGGAGATACTGGCTGCTGCTGCAAGACACTGAGGCTTTATCACGCTGAGACATCCACATGCTTTTACTCTGTGGTCCATCATCACTCTTAAAATATCCCAGGCACTAAATTCAGACTGTACCTGGCTCAGACTATACTTAGCTGAGAGTAGCTTCCAGCCATCGTCCAATTAAGAAATAATAAAAGCTGTCATAAAAATCCTGCCGTGCCATTTCAGGAAGGCTTCCCAGACCTCACTGCATCCAAGAGCACTAATCCTTCCTGCAGCAGAGAGATCAGCAGCACATCTCTGCACTAAGCTTGCTCATCTCACACGCTGTTCTGAAGGCTTACAGCGTCACGGATATCATTATCCCCTGTTCTGGCTCAGTTCCCTGCCCCTCCTGAGGAAACCAACTTAAAAACAATGCTGCGTGTCCTGCTGCAATATTGCTCTGAGTTGCTGGGGGAAGAAAAACAACACAAAAACACGTTCCAAAATAAAATCTGCAGAAACATTTGCTGACACAGGATGGGCAGAGGGAGCACTAAAGCAGGATGCTCTGAGGAGAGTAAACAACACAATACAGAAGGACCCTCAAGGCAGACCCACAGAGCACCTCTGCTCATACACAAGTGCCCTGGTGCCCCGTCCCACTTACCTGCAGTGAGAAGGTCAGCGCAAGCTCCGTCTCCACGTGTCCACTCGGGGGCAACACGATCTCGTGAGACCTCAGGATGCGCTTGGAGCCCTGCACAGAAGCAAAGCCCACGTGGTAAGTTGCCCAGCCAGCCACTTCTTTGCCATCCAGCCCAAAATGGCTCCATTGTGGAACTGGAGAGCTCCAACTACAGGCCTTACTCTCCATGATATTACCCAGAGCTGCTTTTGTGCTGCTTCTCTCCTCAGGGAAGGATAAAGGCAGCAGGTTCTGCAGGGAGGGCTGTCAGAGAGCTGGGCTGCAGGCAGTGCTGGAAAGACTCAGGTCTTGGAAGGGGCAAAGGGAAGGAAGCCTGGACTGAAATGGAAATAGCCCTGGACTGACATCCCACCCCCATTTACACAAAACTGAGAAGTGCTTTCAGGGACTACCACGGAGCAAGTGAATGGATGGATCTGACCTTGCACTCCTGCGACATATTAATGAGATGAAAGGGAGATATTTGACTAATAAAGATTTGGGCATATTTACTGTCCCTAACTGCAACAAAGCAGCTTTTGTTCTGCCAAACCCTAGCATTCAAAAGCTGTGAGTCAGCCCCCACCCCTCAAGCTGAAGTCTCATTTCATGACTGCAGCCAATAGGTAGTGGGCTGCAGTGTCACACACACATCTCTGGCATTAGCCTTGGTGGACCAACATTTCCTTTTTGTACACACACCCCTCTCTGAGGAACGTGGAGATTTTAGCCTATTTCAGAGAATGTTTAAGTGAAAACTAGCAGGGAAACACAACAAACTGCTGCCTAGCAAATGCTTCTGTGTTGTTCAGATAGTACTAAGTTTCACAGGTCTCTGGCTCAATATTCTGCTGAGGTTGCAGCTCTGGCTTTGTCCAGACGGGCTGATCTCCCAGAGGCACAAAACTGTAGCTCTCAAAAAAAACAGCATCTGGGAAACCAGAGACACAGGGAGTAAACACCTCCCAACTACATCCCAAAGTGCACATGGCTACATCAGCCCCAAATAACACCCCAAAATGATGGGGAAGGGGAGAGGCTGAGATTGGCTTACATGCCTTCCTCCTCACAAAGCCAGAATGCTGAGACTTGCAGAGGTGCCCCCAGTACATCTGCCAGCAGAGCAGGTTGAAAACTGAAGGGTCCCCCACAGCAAAAGCAGCACGTGTGCAAGTGTAGCACGTCTGGCCTTGCCACTGGCAACAGCAACATTTGTTCCATGCTGCAAATCTCCTAACAGTAGCAATCTTGCTTTACTTGTTACGCAACTCGAAATCTAATGAAAGCCCAAATATAGCAGCTTTAAAAAGACTGCAGCAGATAAATAGAGCAACAGCCTGGGAAATACGGTTGACAAGTCTTTGAACATCAGGAGGGTTGCAGGGAGACATGGGAAATGCAGGTAGGATGCTCTCATTAGGTCTAAATTCAGTCATTCCTTCTGGAAAGGCTGCAGCGCCTGACACCTCTCTTGTGATTCCTCATACACAGCCAGCGAGTCATTTGACAGAGACCATATACTTGAAGATCCAATATCACCAGCTGCAAACAATAGCTGTGTCAGAAACCTGAGTGCTGGCAAATTAAGAAGCCTTAAAAGAGCTTGTCAGCATCATAATAACCTGCAAGCCATGAAGGAGGGCTTCAAATCTGCCTGCATCTGAGACAATTGCAGTGCTACTGCCCTACCATTAAATAGCACATCACGAGACATGAGCAATGATCGAACTGCAGGGCCAGGGACACCCAAGGTGAAGGTATGAGCACCCTCTGGGACATCAGTTATTGCAGCCACGGTGACCTCAAGGCCAACTGGAAGGACAGATCAAAGCAAAAACGATGGTGAGGGATGCAATCTGCAGCCTGGGACTTGGCAGATCAGCATCCCAAACTTCTGCAGTTGTAGAGTGCAAGTCCTTCGTCTTTCCAGTACTTCAGGGATCTGCCCTGCTACAGAAGGGACTGCAGAATAATTGCTCAGGTTTCAGTGTGTGACTTACTGTAGCAGGACAGATCACAACATGTATTCAGAACAGACAAGAAAGTCCCAACTGTTAAAACTCCCCTTGGGCTTTTTTGGGCTTGCATGTCTGGAGCAGCACATTCAACCTTTTCACCCAGAGAATGCGTAAACTCTTAGCAGTAACCTGGATGGGAAAAAGCTTTGTTCTAGTAAGAGCTACTGGATTTCCCAGCCCAAGCCTGGCACACCCTGCCTGTAGATCATTCACTGAGAAGCCTCAGGCCCTTACACAGATGCACGCACTGACTTGGAGTACAAACATATGGAGAGCTTTCAGCCCTGATCAGCAATATTTGACAGCCCGGGAATCCACAGCTGTGCATCTTTGGAATTCAGCTGTGTGAAACTATTCCCTACCTTTCTGCTCCCTGCTGTGGGTGTGTGAACCCCTCCAACACATAGGGACACCATTTTGCTGTAGCTAAACTGCTCACAGAGATAAGAGATGTTGGTTAAATGCTCAGCTGCATGTCCTCTGTCCACAAAGCATTCATGACTTCACCTTCCAAGTTAGATTTTGACACAAACAGATCCCTGCAGGAGTTTGCTTGCCCCTCTTTTGAAAAGCAGCTGCTTTTCAGCGTAGTTAATGGTACTTGTCCACTTACAGGTCTGCTAGGCTTTGAAGCAGTAAGCACTTCAGCATTTACAGTGGTGGGAGCACTCGAGCTAAGCTGATGCTGTGACACACTGTGGAACTTAGTTCCTGCTGAACACCTACCTCCAGGCAGCATGACCTATATGTAGAAACCTAATTAAGCAGCACAAACCCACGCTGCAAAGTAGGCTATTTACCTTGGATGAGAGCTGTATCTTATGGAGACAAATTGAAATGTATAGGCACCCTATAAGTCAACTGACAAGTACCTGGCCACAAACACAGCTTGGACTTCTGACAGCAAAGCTGTCCATCAGAAAAAAAGCCCAGCCTTGAGAGCCTCCCCAGTCCAAGTCTAAATGACCAAGATGTTCTGTTCCAGCAAGAGCTGCAGCATACTAAACACAAGCTTAGATTTGGTGACTGCTCAGGAAGATTAGGTGACAGCATGTGATATGAAATGAGCATCTTTACCAACATATAAGGCTCATGTTGAGTCCTTAGCGAACAATATTTGGTAGGAACGTAGGAGAAGGATCACAAGAGACTGTCCACACGCACAGAACATCATGATGTATGTGTGGGAAGTGGCCCACAGCCACAACAGACCTCACATGGAGGCACCTGCCAGTAATTTTAACTCAAGTACCACATTTGATTCTTAGAGCTGACAGCAATTACCTGCATTTTGACAGCAATGACCACAGAAATAAGCTCCTTATCCAATTCCTTTAAGACTACCAGTTTCTTTAGTGTCAAGCTGCACAACCTGCAAACAGGAACAGAAGAGAAACAGTTATAATCGTGTCTGAAAAAGGAAAAGCTCTGAACAGCTTCCATTCAGAAGCATCTGGGTTTGAGGCAGAACAGACTCCAGTCAGGAGCCACACAGATACAGACATAAAGACAGCAGGAATACCTGAGGCTTCCCCAGCTCTTCAGGCTGGATTTCTCCATGCCCCCCCCGAAACAGAAGGAGGCAGCCTGCAAGTCCGTCTCACGGCCTGGTGCAGACCCATGGCCACATGGGATAGCCTCCCAGCACTGACCTCACAGACCACAGCCTGGGAACGCTTGTTCTGAGTCAGTCCAAGAGCTGTAGGGTCAGAGGAATTAAATCCCAGCAATGTAAAGGCAGTGGGTCAGGCTAATTTTAAACTTCTCCGCAAAGCTTTATTAGTCTGTTGGCTCTTTCAGTTTCAGGTTCTGGGTTCCCAAAGATCTCACAACTCCCACCTCCTCTTGTCCATCCTACTCATCCCCCAACAAAAGCGCTAGCAAGAGGCTCAGACCTCTCTAATGGGAAAGGAAAAGAAACAAAAGAAAAAGGAGAGGACTTGCAGTGCCCCGCAGCCTTGGCATGCACATGCCAAACATACGCAGCTAACTCGCATTCTTTGCCCTGGCAATGCTGCATTGTTCTGGTTAACACTGTTTGTATTTCTGCCTTCCAGCACAGAGCACTTGGGAGGGGAGAGAATTTGGACTAGGTGCAGCCCGAGCTCAAGCTCTGAGGTAATGGGGCCGCGATACTGGCACTGTCACAGTTTCGCAGGAGTTACCAACAGCTGGTTTAAATACAAGGGCGTGCCTAGAAAACAAACT
The DNA here is from genome assembly GCF_054131305.1 of Coturnix japonica. Taxonomy (NCBI): domain Eukaryota; kingdom Metazoa; phylum Chordata; class Aves; order Galliformes; family Phasianidae; genus Coturnix; species Coturnix japonica. The sequence continues at coordinate 11,474,001 of NC_140673.1, forward strand.
TGGGGGAGGGATAAACCTGAGGAAAGCTGCAGCCGGAGAAAGCTGCATGGGAGGCTCTGGGGACAGACATCACCCATGATGCAGATGCTGGCCAGGAGCGGGTTCTGCTTCATGTCCAGGATCCAAAGGAAGGAGGCTGTGATGCCATTTGTTTTCATTGTGAGGCTGTAGCTGGAGGACAATTGCCCCAGGCTTGCCAAAAGCCACAGAGCTGCGGGCAGTCAGGTGGTGTGAGCAGAGGTAGCACAAGGAGCTGGCATTGTCTGCCTGGCAGGAAGGGAACAAAGGCCCTCTCTGTGTGGCCAGGCTGGAGGATGGAAAAGGTAGACGAGGGAACAATGGCGTTCTCAGCACACCCAGAGGAGCACAAGGAGGGCGTTCTGCCGTTCCTTCAATTCATCATTGATGAGCTTTGATCCAGCCCCGTGGATCAAAAAGGGAGGGGGGGTGGATACCATAAGCCTTCTTTACAGCGATCAGAAAAAACAAAAGCTGTTGGAAAAGACACGGGATGCATCTGTCTTCTTTATCCCATTGCTGGACTGCTGGTACTAAGAGGCACTTCACACACATAACAATGAGACGTTTATACTCTCTGTTAGGAGGAAAAAGAAATGAAACAAGCAGAGTTTAAATCTGACTGAAATACTTTCATCCTTAACATGCTTAGAGTTTCAGGTCTAAATACAAATCAAAGCAATATTAATACATGGCAGAAAGAGGCCACAAACAGCATCTTCCATGCGTGGCAGTGTGCCCACAGCAGCAGTGCAGCCGTGCCTGCCCTATGTGCCCTCCCTATGCCTCTGTGACTGGGATCGAAGCAGGGGGACCTGAATCAATGTTATAAAACAGGATGAGGTTACACTTGGAAGTTTCACCTACATACATGATCTCAGTGAATGCAGGGGGGCAACAAAATATCGCACAGACATGCAATGGGAATTGAGGAAGTCTCAGATCTGAAGCTGAAAGAGCCTGAAGTATTTTAAGTGGTCTATAAAAAGTCTGGAACCGCATGACAGCAAGGGTAGGCAAACACTTTTGTTGTGTGTTTATTTCAGCATTGATCTATGGTTGCACATGGGGAGCTCAGCTGAACCAAGCCAGCTGAACATAACTGCAGAAAGAGCAAAGGCAATCTGAGATTTCCAGCCCTGTGGAAGTCCACAGCAGACCTCCCTGCTCAGCACAAACCGGGGTGCAGAGGGACTCGAGTTCCCTTGGTCACACGCAGCAGGGAGGCACAGGCTGCTCTATGCTGATCCCATTCCACAAGGTAACACATGACAGGCCAATTAAACGCATCCTACAAAAATAAAACCTGGTTTTAAAGAGGAAACCTGGACTGGACCCGAGGGCGCCAATGTGCCCAGCTAACGCCAGCTGTGCTGCATGGCTCCACCATGTGCTCCTCACCCAGGCAGCAGCTGTGGGCACAGAACACATTTCAGTACCAACAATCCTAGCCCAAACAGGCTCAGAGCAGCCACACGAAGAGCTGAACTCCTCACTCATTGGATGCTTTGCTTTTGCATCCCTTGGAGCAGAAAGATCAGGAAAATAAATCCCCTCCAAGAAAGACTCGCTGAATTAAACGCCCGTCCCTCCACAGGGAGCACAATAATTGCACTGAGACCGTGTTCACACAGAGACAGTCAAATCAACAGGAAGGAAAAATTAAAAATTAAAGACTTGTATTTTAATTAAGCCCGATGGAAGTCAAGAATAATAACAGAAGCATCCACAAGCTACAGGGGCTCCAAGCGCAAGGCAGGAGCAGGAAGGCTTCAGCTCCTGAAGCAGATGTCCTTGCTGAGATCTGTAAGACACCATTCCTAGAGGCAACGTTTCATTCCAGGAGCATTTTCCTCTGAGTTCTGTAAACATCAATGAGCTGAGAGATGCAAGCAAGGAATCTGGGCACCGGGCACTTTCACTGTGCCCAAAACTACTTCAGTGTGAGGGACAGCAAGCGGTCTCCTACCCCTCAACACTGAGTGTTCCGCTCTTAAACTGACACTTTACACTCAAGACAGTCCCAAAATAAACTGTGAGCCACTTGGAGGAGAGGTGGAGGGAGACACTGCCCACCCACATACCTCCCAGACAAACAGCCATTCCACACACAGCTGCAGGGTGGCTGTGCAGGGCAGGCTGCAGAGAGGAGCCCTGCACAGCATTCTGCCAAGGCAGCTGTCTAAGCAGGGGATGAACATGAGCAGAGCACAACCAACCAACTGCACACATAGCTCTGGATGCCCGGTTTTGCATGTGCCCAGGTGAAGGAGCACAACGCTGTCCAGTTACTGTGCTCACGTGCTCCATACTGGTCTAGAGGAAATATTTCAGGCAGAAAAGCTGTTCTCCTTGTCACAGATGTGTCACAGTAGGGCCACCGGGGGGGTATCGATGGTAGAAAACACAGGAAGTGTGTGTGGTTCTTCACTCTACACAGCACATTCCATCAAACGTTTCCACCTTGATCCTCTCTCAGGCTGCTTCCAATCAGGAGCAGATTAAATGAGACAGAGATCAAGTGCCCAACTCCTTTCATGCCAGAAACACAACGTGGGCAACTAGCAAAAGTGAGTCATGGCCCTGCACTAGTCTCAGCCTGCTTCTCCTTTATTCACACTTACCACTAATCTAAATGGAATCTTTAGTCAGCGGTTTTGGCTACAGGTGCATTCAGGTAAGCTATAAGCCAGGAAACAATTGCAGGGCCAGTATTTTCATTGTTCTTAAGGATCCTGAAATCTACTTCCCAGCATTAACACAGAGAATTAAGCTCTTAAAATTCTAAAGATCCACAGAAGTGCTGCAGCGAGCAGATCTTGTTCTAACAGATAAGAGGATGGCAGCTTATATTATGCAACAGGCTGCCCCCAGGACCTCACAAGGACACACAGAGCCAGATGCTGCCCTGCTACTGCTCAAACACTGTCCCACTCATTGCATGTATTTGCCAGGTGTAACTGCTCCAAGCTGAGCATGCAGGAGGCAAGAGGGTGTCAAAACTGAGGGAACAGCACGGTGATGTTTAACTTTAGAAACTGAAGTAAGCAAATAGTGAGAAGATGACTGATAATCAAGGCTCCTTCGACAGACCAACAGGACTACATCTCCTACAACAAGTGGCACACACAACATGTGCGCTGGGAATGGGCTGCACCAGGCATGCCACAAGAACATGCTCCCTGCTTACCCTGAGCCCTCTGGGGCCAGCAGGAGCTGCACACAGCAGCCAACATGTGAGGAGAGCCCAGGATCCTGCTGCAGAGCAGGGAGCAGCGCATGTGTCCTGCATGTATGCCAGCACCCTCCCCATTGCCAGCACACAGGGCGCATCTAGCTCAGACAGGCATGAACGGTGGCATGGAAGGGCTGCACAAAATGCCACGTGCACACATTTGCAACAGCATGTGCCTTGCCTTGCCACTCTTTCTTTCCCCCATCCTCTCCCTCACCATAACCATGAACTCTGAGTGCAGCATCCCCCGGAGCAGCAGCAGGCTGGGAGCTGTGACATCTCCACAGCAACTGGGATGTCACAGCCTGCACGTGACCCAGAGTGCTGCGCGTCCAGCAAATGAGATGGGCAGCACTCCAGCTTCCTCCTTATCCCACTGCAGCACGGCTGGTGGCAAATCCTCCCTGCCTGCCACCTACAGCTCTGCTCCCCATACAGCCCAGTGCTTGCCCTGCAGGCTCTCCTACCATCCAGCACTGCAGGATCATGCCAAATGACTTTGCTCACCCACCCAAAAATCACAAGCATGGCTAGAGCCGAGATCCCTGAAGCACAAAGACCTTAACACCACTACCTGTCTGAAAGACCCACCTTACATCGCAGTATGTATATGGTGTATGGACCGTATGAACACTGCTGTCAGCCTTTTAAAGGAGTTTTCCCTTCCAAAGTTCACTCGCCAATACGGACCCACAGCAGCACAGCCAGGGCAGCTGGCCTGTTCCTAACAGCACTGTCACTCTGTCTGAAAGCAGCCACATCAAGTGCCAGATGAAAACGGCTGTCTTTGCTAAGCTTCAATATGGCCTGAAATAAATAAGATGGGAGAATCACACAGGTATAATTTAGAGCTCAAATGGACACTTCGTTCTTTAGTGAGAACTCAACATGTCCTCTAAGGGTGAAAACGGAGCGGCCAACAGCAGTGAGAAACATTTGTGAACTCTGATGGCACGTTTGGTATCAGCCAGCAGAGCAATCAAATATGCAAAGTATGCTGCTGCTGGGCTTGTTTGCAGACCAGAACACTCCACAGATCCCAGCACCGCTCTGACCACACGGAGCCTGCGTTCTGGCCTCCTTCCAGAGCAGGCACGTGCACCCAACCACCCCCACGCCTCACCGGGACAATGCTCCGTGCTGTTCCTCTGCATGTCCCACATTTAATGCCAGTTCCTTCCTCTGCTGACTATGGAGATGAAGGGGATCACACAGAGATAACAAAATTCATCACCTAAGTCAGGATCAGATTTTTTGCACAATTCTCATCATGCCTCATAGCACGAGACTGTCGCATTTATTTAGATCTGAATGCTGCCAGTTTTCACAAGGCAACAACACCCAGCTGACAAAGCAGGCTCCAATAGCTCTAAATATAATTCACAAAGAACTCCAGATCCTGCCACTAAAGCTGGGGAACTCTATTCAGCATTAAACACATTGCAAATCCTGGTTAGCATCTCTCAAACTGCAATAAACAGCACGGGTAAAGCTGCTAAAATGCACTGCCGCTCACAGAGCTGTGCTCAGTGAGGGGGTGCGGGGGGACACTGAGCTGAGCTGTGTGCTATGAGCAGTGGTCTGAAAGGGCTGAACCTGCAGAAGCGTTCTGTTCTCCTGTGAGAAAAGAAGTGTCTCCTGTAGCCTTTGGTTGAGGATGTGCCACACTCCAGCATCCCTGCATTTCTTCTATCAGATTCTGGGCAGCTCTCACTTGTTTGCACACTGTCTGCAGAGGAGATAAGCTGGGAAGCAAATCACAAAAGAAGGAGAACAAGGGATCTGGTGAGATTTGGAAAGCCAAACAGCTAACCACAATACATAGGCTGACTGAATGGCTGAAGCAGAACTGCCACCGCTGCTCAAGGGAAGGAGCTTCTGCAGCAACCAACAGTGGTGTCTGAACTCCTAAACCCAGCTGAACCAGGCTGGAAAGGATTGTGGAGCACAGCACCCAGCCTGCTGCTGAGCACAGCACAGCTCTGCACGCACCCCACTTTGTACAGTGTGTCTGCTCTGCTCCTATTGGAGGCAGCTCCCTCTGAGGGAACCGCCAGGTGATCTCAAAACGTCTCTCAACACCACTTTGTAAACATCTTTTTTCCCTTCGGTTTCTCTCCTCACATCTAAATATACCCCGCGTGCTCTACTTTGAGGTGCTGCTACTGAAAAAAAAAGGAAAAAAAAGAAAAAAGGAAAAGGCACTTGTTTGGAAATAACATTTTCTGTTGGTTTCTTTTTCTGCTTACCCCGCTTTAAAAGCTGGCATCACCTTTATCTGTTTACCAGGCAGAGAAAAACCCATAGCTTTTATGAGAGGAGGCCAGAGGAACCCCAGTGCCAACTGCAGCAGAGCGCAGAATGCAGCCATGTGCTACAGACACACATTTGCATTTGCTTCATATTCCGACGCTCTTCAGCAGCTGTCGGAAGCTGAAGCAACAAGCAGAGATTCCATATTATTTAGAGGCTACATTTCTTCAGCATCACTGCTGGTGATATTTCATTCCTGAGAGCATTAAGAGGCCACATTTCCCAGAGCTGTTACACGTCCCCCATCCGGCATATTGAGCTGAGATTTAAAACGATAATGCCAAAAGTTCTCTGTTGAGGTATCACCAAAGCATCACATCAGCTTCTCTCTGCTTGTCTGTTACACAGCAGTAAGAAAAATATACGGTCCCTCATGCTCTTTCCCTCTGGAGCCTGTGTACATCAACAGATTCCTCTTTGCTACCACACTCTGATTGCTCAGCTACTGGAACAGGAGCAGTTCTGAGCGATGCCTTCACAGTGAAGTATCATTAAACAATGTGTTTGCAGCTGTGCATATTTCACTTCAGTCGGAGGATTGTGAATTATATCTCTGTGTGTCCTTGTAGAAAGGAGGTGGGCTGTCAGGGGGACAGGACGGGGCAGAGAAAAAGAAAGGAATTTCTATTGAACAAAAGAGCCCCAAGGAAGCGATACAGCTTTGCTGGAAGCTATTCCCAACCCACTCAACATTTTTGACTGTATACAGACATACCAGAACTCCAACAAGGGGCATTTTTTCCCAGCTCGAATGTGAACCATCAGCAAATCTGGCCGCCACCAGAGAGAAATATGACGACCCAGTGGAAGCAGAGAAAAGCACACTGAAGACATCCTACGGTTGTCCTAAATCAAGAGCTTGCTCTGAGAACAGAAAGTGGCAGACTCATACAAACACATGCTCAGTGCCCTCACACTACGACTCACAGCTAAGCAAAGCAGGACTCCTGCACAGCTGTTTGCTTTACTGACTGAGCAGTCACTTTCTCTCTGCTTAAAATCATACAAGATAAGGAGGCACCTTTTCCCTGCTTGCCAGAAGCCCTATGAAGAGCTGTCTGACTTCAGCATTCACCCAGATGGTTTTACAGTGAGCCAGGCTACTCTGATCTGCAGGAAGGCAATGCTGCTAAGTAGACCCGACTATTAAAACCCTATAAAGCAGAAGCACCTTCAAAATTCTGTGCTATCAGCATCTGTGCAGGGCACTAAAAAGAGTTGAGCAGCAGGCACCAAACAGGCTTCATCCACACTGCAAAGAACCAGGTTCCAGGACCACAGGGATGGCCTTGAGCTGCAGGTGTGGGTGGAACAAACAGCCACCCCACACCACAAGGCTGCCTGTGCATTTAGTTTATGGTCCTGGAACAAGGAAACAATTGAATCAATACCACAGAGTTATCGTGGATTTTTCTTAAGGACAACCACAGGACCTACCTGTTCCATGTCAGAAAAACATCAGCTTACTGACCAAAAGTCAAGCAGAGAAAATCCACCTCAAAAGCCCCCTCCTGACACAGCTCTGCTCACTTGCTTGAGCTAAGCACTTCCCAGGCTTCTCGCCCTCAAGCACATCTCCATGGGCCAAAAGTAAAAACCACCATTGTTTTGCCTCAGGGAGCAGATTTTCACCTAGACTGCCAAAGGACACGTGTTGGGAGGAAAATATCCTCTGATCCGCTTTGGTATCTGCAGGCAACTGGCTCAGCAGGGCCAAGCATGAGCAGACAGAACTTATCCGAGTGTCTGGAGGAGCTCAAAGTCTGTTTGTGAAGCAAGGACAAAGCCTAGTTGAGTGTTCATCTCACTGAAGCAAAATAAGGCAGACTCCTGGCAGAAGGAGGATACAGATCCTGCTGGCCTGAAAGAAATTGGAGCACCTTAAATGCTGGCACGCTCACAGGAACAGCTTAGGGAAGAGGTGGAAGAGCAAATAAAAGGGAGTTCAGCCCCTAGCAAGCCACTGGCAACATGAAATATATATGATCCAGTTCTTGCAGTTCTCAGCTTTCCTTGTAAATCCTTCATTTTAAGGCAGTGGGTGAAACCCGATAGGGAAAGAAGCATATCATCTTTCTGAAAGCTAGAAAGGAGGCAGATATATTTTCACAAAAGGGGACATTTGTGGAACAATCCTTTTTGACAGCAAAAACTGCCCACCGGAGAGGAAGAGACTACACAGGATGGCTGCCCTAGAAACTCAGGGCAGAGACCATGGACTGTAAATCAGCACGAGGATGGGAGCACAGAAAGGGTTTGGGGAGGAGACCAGGGCAGATGTACTTGAAACTGGTGATAAATGATGCCTTAACAATAGCATTCTTTTAAGAAGGAAGCTCTTCCTGCTGTACTTAGTCTGCTGAGGCACAGTGAAGACTCACACTGGGAAGGACTACACACAGGACCAGCAACTCCTTGCACAACTAAAACACTTAAACCTCTATAAAACCTAACCAGAAACACAGACCGCAGCACAGGGGGAACAGCCACGGGATGCAGCTCAGTGAGGCCGCTCCAGCCCACAGACAAAGCCACAGAAGTGGACTTGAGAAGGTCTTTTTCAGCCACATTTTCTACGTTCATTATTCCTCTCCACCCCCAAGAGGTCATGCAGATGAAAACATCAATTTAAGTAATGCCAGATGGGGAAAAAAAAGTTGAGATATGAATCTTTGCTTATTGTAAAACTACCCTCGTTTCTTGTGGAAGCACAGAACACAGTCACTGGCTGGATATTTTGTACATAAGCAGGAAACATCTCTAGGCTGTTTATGTTGTAAAGACATTAAGGTCATGTGCTTTTGACCAAGTATTCCAATACCACGTGGCACATCTATAAAAAAAAACAAGCCTGATTTTGAAGCTATGCCAAGACACCAGTCTCCCCTAGAAACTCCAAATAATTCTTACTAAATGTGCTCATCAACTCAATCATAGATTTACTGGGTAAAGCTTAAAGTTTCTCAGCTGAGGAGCAGACTAAACCCCCCGTGATTCTGGTGTTCCCCAGGGGCTGGTGCTGGGGCCTGTCCTCCTCAATATCTTTACTGATGACCTGGATGAGGGCATCGAGTGCACCCTCAGTAAGTCTGCAGATGACACCAAGCTGGCTGGAAGTTGGATCTGCCTGGGGGTAGCGAGGCCCTACAGAGGGATCTGGACAGGCTGGAGATCTGGGCTAAAGCCAATGGGATGTGGTTCAACAAGACCAAATGCCGAATCCTGCACTTTGGCCACAACAACCCCAGGCAGCGCTATAGGCTTGGGGCAGAGTGGCTGGAAGACCGTGTAGAGGAAATGGACCTGGGGGTATTGACTGATGCTCAGCTGAACATGAGCCAGCAGTGTGCCCAGGTGGCCAAGAAGGCCAATGGCATCCTGGCTTGCATCAGACTCAGCAGACTGCTGAGACAAAGGAAAGCTTCAGCAGTGAACAACGCATTTGCCAGAACACCCACCGGTCACTCACATAAAATCTATGGTGCAACTTGGTTTGCACAGGTATGAAGACCACTGGGAAACTGATGCATATGCAGCTCTGCAAGTCAGACTAGTACTATAAAGTCATTAGCTATGACAGACCCAGTGCAAGGATGCTGAGCTCTGAACAATGCAAACTGCATTTGTACACTTCCCATTAGAATCCAGGAGCACATGTCTGAATTTGCATAAGAATCGGTGTGGAAGATTCAGTTACCACCCAAACAATCTCCAGTGGCTCTGGTTACGCTGTCAATTATTCAAGTTCGGAAGTGCCTGGCTGACAATCTCCTCCTTGGCAGCCTGGATCACAAATCCCTCTTCCCACCTGGGAGCTTCCGTCCATGTGAGACAGAGGAGCACGGCCCCAGAGAATGGGGCACCAGCCCAGCCCCACTGAGCAGCCCTGATGGCAGCCTGACCACTGCACGCTTCCAGCACACACAGCTCTGTGCCCCGCTGGGAAAGAGCTCTTCTGCGAGAGAGCTCCTGGAGCTTTGCTGCAGCTGGCAGAGCACTGGTGGATGCTCTGTGCCTTGCACACACACCAACGCACCACTCAGGTGGAGCAGGATGAGGCCAGGGAGACCCGATGCAGGCTGTGATCTCTGTGCTGGGAATGGCAGCATCCCTGTCCCCTTTAAGAACCAGAGGGTTCACCCAGCTGAGGTTGCAGAGAAATCAGGGCGCACGTGATGAGGTGAAATTAAGACTGCACATGGATCTGATGAGCTGGAAAAGTCTGCAGGACCATCATGAGATTAGAGCCGTGCCACAGACACCCATTTTCAGAGCAGCCCCCCCAGAGGCAGCAAACCGAGTGCTGGCACGGCCTGCAGCTGAAGCGTGCTCTCACTGAAGAAACTCAAAACTGAGCGACCTCAAACGCTCTTGCTATATTTGTAAAGCCCGTGAGGAGATGTCCTCCAACAGCCCTGCGACTTCAATGGGCTTAGGAGAGATGGAGCACATCTTGCTGAGGTTCCCATCAGAATGGCGTTAAGGATTATGCTGCCAGCACTGCACCCTAGCAGATGAGAAAGGAATCAGCTCAGTGCAAGAACAGAGCTCTTCTTTTGAGAAGGAATGAAACAATTCCAGACCCAAAAGCATCCAAACACATGCCGTGCCTCCAACAGAACCACGTGGCATTGCCAGCTGGTACAGCCTCATCAGTCTCACTCCTTTGGCTCCGCGATCTGGTGTAAAGAAGCTCCATGGGCAGCAAACTTTTTACAGCAGAAAGATGGCTGAGCTGCTCTTCAGCTGCTCCTCAGAAACTGCCAAGACAGCCTCAAAACCTGCCGGAGTGCTGGCTGCATGGTATAGGGAACATCCTCAGACATCCTAATTGTGGAACTGCACAGTAATGAGACCGCACTGCTGCACAAATGGCCTGTCCACCTTGATGTGCCTTCCCACTTCTCATATACAGCACCTGTGAGCCTTTCATTTTGTTGCGTTAGGCTGCAGCAGATGGGCTGAGCACTGCAAGCGTGTTTGCAATCCAGAAGCAGCAGCACGCCTGTGCAGCCTCCTCTCATGGTACAGCCTGGCAAGCAGCTGCACGACAGGGAATCGCACTGGCACAACCCCCACAAGAGTCGTTCCACAACAAGGCACTGCCAAGCTCTGATCTCACAGCGGAGCACCCAGAGGACCGACGTGTTCTGAAGGCGCAATCACTGCATGAGCAACGTGCCCCAGCACTTGCAGCTGTTCCCTCACATCCAGGGCTGCTGTGTGCTCTGAGGCTTGCCAGTAACAGCAGCATGTCACCGGCTTGTCACAACGCCATGGTCACAGCAGCCAGCCATGCAGCTGGGGCTCTCAGCAGAGGGTGCAGGAGCCAGGCACACAAGGATGGCTTGCACAGGGCACAGGAGATGTGACACTGTGCGGCTGCCTCTCTGCTGGTTCTCCAAAGCTGGGTGGATCTTCACTAACCGTGCTCCCCAGGCAGAGATTGTCCTCTCAGCAGAAAGGGGATACAGACTTATATAGACTATATATAGATAAGGCTTCCTAAGAATCTCTCGACGGGGCTTCTTCTGTGCTCTATATCTAGATCTGGCCTCGTGCCTGTAGGGAAATACATAGCAGACACGTGTATGTGCAAACTGCTATGCTCTGTAGCCATTAATGGGAGCCCTGCGTTGAAAGAAACCCCAGAAACACAGGCCAGAACCACAGAACAGACTCTATAGTTATCCTATATCTCCATTTGCAGCCCTCCATGTGTTTCCCTGCAGAAATCTCCAGTCTCTCTCCTGCTCACCACGTTTACTTCCCAGCAGCCAGGAGAACCTCCCAGCCCTCATGTTACAGAAGCTCTGTCAAAAAGTAAGAAGAACAGGGAAAGATTTTTGAGCTGCCACACTTAACAGAGCAAAGGGATCACGTGGAAGTAGACGGTATCCTTCCTGCAGAAGAAACTATTTAGCTGAGTGGTGAAAACATTCTTCCCTTCTCCCTGCACACAGGCACACACTTGAATTCCCAATCTCCTCCACAGCCACATACCTTCAACCCTCCACCTCTCCATGTATTTTAGATGGAGCTTGAAGGGGTCCTGCACATCTGAGGGCATGAATAGAGGTGGCTCCACTCCCACCAAGTGATCACACCCACCTGTGCAGCCCTACCGCAGGGCTGCTGCAGGAGGCAGGGGGAGCTGATGGAAAGCTCTCAGCATCCTGGTGCTGTCCCCTGCCCGAATGGCACACGCTGTCCCCTGGGGGCATTTCCCAGCAGACTGAAAGCCTAACAGCTCTCTAAAACAGCACAGAGGCTGTGGATGAGGAGCACACTGCCACAACATCAAAGCTGATTTTGTATGCTAATCTGCCTGCTTACAGGAGAACAAATGCTATTTTTCTTGACAACCCTTCTGAACTAAGATCTGAGCAGCTATGCAGATTTCAAACTCTTTTGAAATAGCAGCAAGCCAAATGCTCTGCTTTCAGCACTAAGACGTCCAAGAACAACCACTCCGCAGTTCAGCCAGCAGCTTCCAAAGGATGCTCAGCCTCCAGCAGCTGCCCCAAAGCACCAAAGCTACACGTGAAGAAGACCGTTCCACAGAGGGACAGCTATGTGATGAGAGAACAAATGAGCCACTCCAGAAGGGATGCTTGGGACAAGCGTCACAGCACGCAAAGCCGACCAGAAATGACTCAAGTGCTTCTAAAGGAGGTTCTAAAGGCTTCCAGGCTGCAGCATGCAAGCATGCAGCACACACAGCTGCTTATCCAAGCTCATGGAGCACTCATCCTCCTCCTTTCCCACAACTCAGATTCATGAGGCAGCTTTGCAGAGCCTGTGCTACAGCTGCACTGACCCAATCAGGTCTGCACGTGCAGCAGGCATCCACCAGCCTCATTTCTGAAGAATCCTCTCTCCAGGGCTGCTGGCTCTTGTCTGCCCATCAGAGCACTCCAGGCAATTCATTGTTTTAAACAAATGAGTGATTAGTGTGGATCCACTCTCTCCTTGTGAAGCTGGCTGCGCGCCCTGCAAGCCACCACATCACTGTGCAGTACTATAATCCAATTAAACCTCACCACGAGAGAAGCTTCACGCTATCACATTCAATTAGGCGTTTAAGCCTCTTATCATCTGCACATTGGGATGCGTTTGGACTCCAGATCCCACAGCACTGTTTGAGAGGTGGCATTGTGTGACCAATAAAGGCTGAACGTGGGCACCATGTCCGAAGCCACAGGATGACCATATAATATTGCTGGCTCACAGGAGGGAGAAACAAAGACAAAGTAAAACCCAGCTATCAGCTCCTGCCCGCTCAGTTGCGTGCTTTCCAGGGGCCCCACTCTCCAGCTTCCCATGGCAATGGAGCAGTTCTGGAGGACACAAGCAGCCTGGAGGAATTTCTCTCCCCTTAGTAAGGCAATGGAAAGGTGAAGGCTCACGGAGGACCTGACCATACAGAGCTTTTTGGCAGCCAGCCACCAATTCCATAGGAAATACCCTCCCTAGAAGGTCACCAGAACGGTGGCAAAATTTGGCCCAAAAGAATTAGACAAAGCTGCCAAGATGTGACGCAAATAAAGGCAGCGTGCAGGCCAGCTTCCTGCAGCAGGCCAAAACATGGAGTGCTCTTGGAAAAAGAAAGATTAAGAGTTGCAAAAAACAATGGCTTCTTGTAACAGTCCTGTTGATACTTTGCTTTTCTTTGGCAGAATAGAGGGATGTTTTGTTGCCGGTTGATTAATCTATTATGCAAATCATTTCATAGCTAATTTGATACAGCCACACGCTTGCCACAGCAACCATGGAGCGCTCAGGGCTGATGTGAAGCACGGTACCAGCAGCTCTGCTGCTCTCTGGCTGTCCTGATTACATTGGGAGCACAAAGGGAACACTTCACCTTGTTCAAGGTAATGTCATTTTGGGCTTCTCCTCCTCCATGACAGCTAAACCCAAAGCAGGGGAGAAACAGAACCTGCAGGCACCAAGAGTAAAGGGTTTGGCCACTGTGCTTTACCCACACACTTCACCTCCATCGCTCAGTTTTAGATGCTTTTCCTCCAGCATCTCTCAAATGTTCCACATTGCCTTAGCTAGCAATTTTTTTAAAGCCTACCTCATGCTCATCTGTATTCAATTTGCTCCAGTGGTAAAATGTTAAGCATTCAGTGCTACTCAAACAAAATCAAAACAAAGCCTCCAAATAAGCACTTCTGAGCCGTACCTAGTCATCTGAGTAATTAGACATTTTCCTGGTTCCAAACGTACCAAGAATCCGCAGTCAGCTCCCAAGGACCGTGCCAACAGCAACCCTAACAAACAAGAGTTCTTTCTAAATGGCAGTGAACCAATGGATCAGAAGGTTGATATGCTTAAAATGTCTCTCCCTACCTGAATTAATCAGCACTTTTACTTGCTCATTTACATAGCATCACACAGATACAATTATTACAGTAGCAAGTTGTGCACAGCCTGTTGTTGCCACTGCTCCAGCCAGGCTAGAAAGCAGGGACTCACTGGCCAAAGTTCCCATTTCAGCAGTGGGAGGCATCTTTTGAACCCAAAGGCACTGCGCTCCCATCTGAGGGCACCTAGAGAGAGAAGTCAGCCAGGGCTTCCCACAGATCGCTGCCATCTCAGTGCTCAGCTGAGCAAGGACCAGGCACCACATCAGGCTGCCAACACACAGGTTGTGGGACTGCTCCTCTCTGCATCGCTTTGCTTGCACATCATGCTGACACCTTGATGTGCTCTGAGACTGCTCTGCCAGCCTCAGCAACTCACTCACCCACTGCAGCTGACTGCAGAACAGAGCAGTTGGAGATGGAGCTGGTACTGCAAGAGCGACACAGAGCCTGGGGCATGAGCAAACTATTCAGATCTGTTCAGCAGCTGTGAACCCACAGCCTCACTGCAAGCAGTTTCCATTGCCTGGGGATGTCCACGTGCTTCAAAAGCCATCCTGCAGCACCGAGCATTGATGTTTCTGCCAAAGCAGCCTCCTGTTCTAGTGTAGCACACAGATTCTCCCATGTTTCCTCACCCACAGAGACAAGGTAGCATGTGAAACTCGGGCAGTGCCCAAACGACGCAATCTCTCCCCATGTATGTTCCACGGGTTTCCTTCATCTCTCCAAGTGACATCAGGTCACTGCTGCTCCACACACAGCTCAGCATCACTGCACTCAACACCTCAAACCTGAGCTTTTCTGACCATGCAGCAGTTAAGGCAGCTGCTTCTAACAAACCCCATCCCAGGGCAAACACTGAGCTTCACTGCCTCTTCTTCCAGCAGAGCCTCTGCCAACAAAGACCTCCCCCAAATCCATCTCTTCCTCAAACAGCCTCCTGAAGGTCCCAGTAGTGACTGCCATTCACACCCACAGCTCCAGCCTCTCCAGGCTGAAAGGACTCTCAATCTGCCAGCAAGGCTGGCCAATGAAGAGCAGCGCTTGGAGGTCTTGCAGCCATCACCTGGGGAGCGCAGGGCACACCTGAGTAATGCCAGCTGCCCACAGCACAGCCTGCAATGCTTCCAACCGGCCCTCCTGCTGCTCAGCTCACTGTGGGAGTAAGGGTTGAGAAATGGAGTCAGATTTATTTCCACAGGAGGGGAAGGAAACGGTGCTCCCTCCCCAAACACACACTGCTCTGTCATGAATCCTCTGCCCAGCTTCAGTCTCTCCCGAGCTACAAAGGCTGTTCTACCAACAGAAACCTGGAGGGGAACTTGTCATGGGTACAGATCTCAGAAGAGACCAAGGCAGTTCCACATGACTTGACCCGCTCTCCTCCACATCCTTTTTTCACATCCCAGCAGATACCTGCTAGGACAACAAGCTTATCTTTAATACCATTTCCCCCACAGAACAGTTTTCATCTCAGCATCTCTCATTTTAACACAAAAACATCTCAAATGCCTTTGTGCCACAGGAAAATTACTATACCATGAGCTTAAAAATATAACATAAGGTTTTCAAACTCCTGCCTTCACCACCGCAGTGATTCATGCAAAACCTATAATGAAACACAAAGCATGAACCTCAAGCAGCACCACAGGACACGATGTTTAATTGTGAAAAGCAGCAGAATGTTGGTTCAGCACTCCAGCTGCTGCTACAGGCCTTGCTGTTTGCCTGGCACAAGCAGCACAGCACACTCCTTCCCTGCCATCAGACCAACACTGCTGTGGGGTTACAGCCTCAAGTGCTTCTGACTCCAGAGCACTTGGCAATCACAGTGACAGCTGCAGTCCTGCCACACATCGCATCCCTAACACAGCACTCATACAGCCCAGCCTGTATGGAGCTCACGAGCAGCTGGTAGGATGGGCAGACAGCAGCAGCTGGCAAAGGCAATGGCAACAACAGGACTGAAGCTAGAGGGACCTCTCACATAAAAGCTGTGTTCCTAGATGGCACACAGTTGCCCCCAGTCCTCCCATCACAGGTCCAGAGCATGCGATCCAAGCAGTTCAACCAGCTCCTGTTTTACAGCTTGCTGCAGTGCCTTCAGTGCTTCCCCTTGAGCCCCAGCTCTCCCCTTATACACCAGTATCCATGCTGCCCCTCACCCCACCCCACCCCAGCCAGCTGCCTGCTCTGGGTGCCACCCTGAGCCCCCATGCCCTATCATGCATCCAAGCAGGGCCAGCATCCTTACGCTGCAGTTCCTGGTCATCCACTGATCTGCAAACCAGCAACCTATGTCGTGAGCTAGTTTTCATATCTGCAAGTATCAGCATAAATGATAATGCAGAACTAAAAGTCCTTGACAGCGACGGACGTTTGTGTTTTTTAATTGTAACAACTGCCACTAAGAGTTGGTTGAAATGGAAACCTGACTGCCTCCCTGGAGCCGTGGGCACAAAGGAGAGAGAGCAGCATTGCAAGAGAGCTGCGTGTCCTCTGCACAGCACCAGGGTCGTGCGGATGGCACTGGAAGCCAGGGCAAAATGCAAAGTGCTCCAGCTGCCCCCCTACCTCGTTGGAAAGAGGTCCGTGCCCTCCTGGTGGCGGTGCCCTTCGGGAACCTCCCGCTGCAGAGCAGGACGGCTGAGCACAGAAAGTTGCTGCATGACACACCTCAGGCTGCCAGCAGCATCGGGCTGCCCTCACCCAAACCAGCCGCAGCTGCACAACTCGGGTTTTGTGCCCCGTGCCATCACCTTATCCGCGATACCCGAGCTCAGATGGAAGAACAGCCCCAGCGGGCGGCTGCAGCACAGCGACTGCGGCCACCGGCACAGGAGATGGACGGACCCGTGTCCAACCGCCCTGTGGCACAGGACATGGAGGGGCTGTGTGTCCGCAGAGCTCCGCACACCTGCGAACTCAGCCCGATGCCCGCGCCCCCAACAAGTAAAAGGCATTACAATCAAAGCACAGCGGCGGTGGGATCTCGGGCACGGCCCAGCTTGCAGGCTGGGAACGGGGTCCGCCCGGCGACGAACGGGGGGTCCAAAATGGCGGGGGGCGCCGCGTCGCCACGGCAATGGGGGGCGGAGGGAGCCCAGAACGGGGCGGGGGAGCCCAAGCTGAGGGGGAGCGGGGCTGAGGGGGAGCGGGGCTGAGGGGGAGCGGGGCTGAGGGGGAGGCCGGGCAGGGAGCGCTACCGACCAGCAGGGGCCGCCCGCCGAGGGGAAGGGGCGAGGTGGGCGTGAGTCCGCCGCCGTTACCTGGGCACGCAGCTGGGGCTGGAGCCGTCGATCTCCCAGGTGGCGAACAGGTTCATAGGCACGGGCCGCCCCAAGGCCCCGGCGCCGCCCGGGAAGCTGAGGCGGCCCCGCTCCGCCGCCGCCGCCATGGCTGCCGGCCTGGCGAGCGCCCACCGGGCCGCCGCTGTGTGTGTGTGTGAGTGTGTGTGTGAGTGTGCCGCCCCAAAGGGGGGTGTGGTCACGTGGGGGGGGGCGGGCATAGAGACAAGGGGAGGGGCTGGGTGAACAAAGGGGGCGTGGCTAACGCAGGCCACGCCCACCGCCCCGCTAATGAAGGCCGCACTGCTGGGAGCGCTTCCGGTAGCGCGGCCGGAAGTAGCCGAGCAGTTATTGCTGGCGGACCGGATGTGGATGTGGCAGTTTCCGGCCAGCTCAGTGGGGGCTGAGGGAGGAGGAGGCGGCGCAGCGAGCGGAGCCGAAGATGGTGCTGCTCACCATGATCGCACGCGTGGCCGACGGGCTGCCGCTCGCCGCCTCCATGCAGGAGGATGAGCAGGTGGGGGGGCTCTCAGCCTGGCTAGGCCCGGCCCGGTCCAGCTGTTGTCGCTGCCTTCTTTTAGGCTGTGTCTGTACTGCTGGGCCGTGTTTGCCGGCCCCCATCACTCTGTGCTCTCTTCTCCCCGCAGTCCGGCCGTGACCTGCAGCAGTACCAGAGCCAGGCCAAGCAGCTGTTCCGCAAGCTGAACGAGCAGTCCCCGACCAGGTGCACGCTGGAGGCGGGAGCCATGGCTTTCCAGTAAGTGGCTGTGGGTACGGTCTGCACCCAGCGCGTTGGGGTCACAGGATGGTGCTTCTGGGTTCTCTGCGCTGTCCTGGGGAGGGTGAGCTGTGCAGCTGCCAAGTGCTGATGGGGCAATAGAAGGGAGAGCATGTGGGGTGTTTCATCACAGCTGCACTTGCTGCCTTCTTAGGCCCTGCCTTTACTAAAGGCAATGTAGGGTTTTAAGTTCTCTGTTGGTTTGTACACTGTATTATCCCTTTTTGTCTCCTTTGGGTTCTCCGTATCCTCTCACTTTCAAAAACAGATGTCATTGGTAAAAGTAAGTTAACAGTTCCATTGTCTGTACAAGGTTCTCCTTTCCCCGCATCCAGTGAGAGTGTACCCTTTTATACATCCATATACTATCATACTATCCCCCCCTGTGGCGCAAGTGGTAGCAGTGCCGCTCTGCTACACAGAGGCTCGAATCCCGGGGGGTTGGACTTGATGATCTCTAAGGTCCCTTCCAACCCGCACGAGACTATGATACGATGATGATGATGATACTAAAGCACATAGACTGTCTCTGACATACTTATTCTCTCTAATAGCTGACAAGCAGTTTTTTAACCTCTGGTAGGTTTGTATAGTAGGTGTTGCTGTATTTAATTAATCTATCTTCACACTATTAAGTGAACTTCAATAATGAAATGAAATGGTTGGGTGCCATTACTGCCTAACCAGCAGCAGGGGGACCTGGGAAGGAAGTAAGAAGTGGAAGAAATCATAGCCTTCAACAGGCAGGAGAAGAGGAAATGCTTCTTTATGTGAAATGTAGCAACCTAGCAGAGTGATTGCTGCAGAACTGAGTCAAGTTATTGTCAAGAGTCAGAATTATGTTACCAGCACTGATATTTATGATAGAGAAGCAAAGCTCTGTGAGACTGGGTGCCATGTAATGCCAAAACAGTGATGTGTGAAGCTCTGTTGTGCTGCCAGCAGCAGGGTTGCTCTTGGTCCCCAGGTGCTGGTGACCATGTTTGTGTTAATGGCTGGGTAAGAAGAAAGCTGTCTTTAGAGATCTTCAGAAACTCCTTTGTCATGTTGCTTCTGTGATGCAAGCAGAACAATGTCTGGGAAGATTGCTTCAGTTGCAGTGCCCAGGAAAGTGAAGCCAGGAGGATTTGAGCAAGCTCATGTTTTGATGGATGTCTCAGAGAAACACCCGGGTTGTGTGCTTGGCTAATAAGCAGGGATAGAAGTATCCATCTTTCTGTATTCAGTATCTAGGCAAATTCTACATGCTGCTGACAGCTGCTACCACAAAGCGCTCTCATGTTGCTGCTTTCATCCTGGGATATCAAAGCAGGACCTCTGTGAAATGAAGAATGCTTCCAGATCCAACAATCACCTATGATAACAACATAGGAAGGGGGGGAAACAGGGGACTCGGGGATGGTCATCAGTGCTGTTTTAAGTAATGCTGTTAGTTAACACAGCACATCTTGTTTTCTGCTGAATCAGGGCTCTGAATCAGCACCTCCATACTTTGCTGTGCTGTCAGTTGTGAGTTGACCTTTGGCTTCTCAATGGCTTAAGTGGTTCTTACCTGTCATATTGAAAACAACCCTTGGCCTTTACTGCTGATACCAGTTAGAAGGGTAAAGCTTTTCTCTCTCAAACTTATCCCAAATAAATACAGAAACCTGCTAGCAGCCTGCAGCATGCAGCAGTGTGGTGTACAGGAGTCAGAAGTGGTAAACTGCAATGTCTGCCCTTGATGTGTATGCACTGATAGGCACGCAGTGTGATCTGGTGCTGTGCAAAAGCTCAGAGGTGTGCACAGGTATAAAAGAGTGACATCCAGCTGTGCTGGAAATCTGTTTTGATCTTGGGCTGAGGCTGCTGAATGGTGTCAGTCCAGGACTGAATGAGGTGTGGTTGCTTGCTGTGGTGCTGACAGATGAACTTTACGTTTGATGTCATATTGGGAAAAGCAAGTGGGAAATACAGCTGAAGAGCTCCTGGCAGGGCCAGCTGTACGGAACAGACCATGTCTTTACTGGCTGGGCATGTTCTTTCATTTGCTCTCACCTTTGCTCTGGCTCTCAGGGAATACTCTTTCTGCCTGACAAGAACCTTCTTTCAGATGCCTTCAAAAAACTTTTTTGTTCATGGCTGTGGCTAAATTGAGCTCTGAGTGATAACACAGAGCAATCCTGAGCTGCCAAGAAGGTCTCTTAAGGCTGAGGAAAGAACAGAGGTAAGGCATACCATAGGATTAGTCCTACAGACTAATGCAGTACAAGCTGAGGGGCATAGAAAGGTCATAAAAACATACGTGGATCCTAGCGGCTGAGATTTCTTGCTTCTGCGTGGGGTGGGTCAGCTGTTCCTTGTGGTCTGGCAGGGTTTGCACAGACCACAGAGTCTGAAAAGCAGAAAAGGATCCTCAGGAGCGAGTAGAGGATGGTTAAATCCATCCGTCCAGACCTTTTTGAGTGTCTGTAAAAACAGCAGGTTGTGAGAGGAAGTTGTATTATATGCTGGATGCAGCTGTTAGTGAAATTTTTAAGCTTATTAACTTAATAACTGTAGTGCCCCTATGACTAGGTCGGTTCTGTAATGCATTGTTAATCTCTAGGTTAACTATACTGCTACATAATGGCATTATTATACACAAAGTCAAAGGAAGGTAACATGTCAAATTGGAATTCTATTCTGAGTTATAGAAGTAAATGTATCCAGAGCTATCTGCTTGGTTTTGGTAGAGTTACTGTTGCCTTTATTTTTGTAGTGGCGGGATGAAGAGGGAAACATAGAGAACATTAAAAAGTGAACATAAAAGAGCAGTAGTGAAACCTGAGTAAATAATCTTAAATTTCATTATTTCTTTCAACTGAATTGTAATGGAAGTCCCCTCCCTATTTCTGCTCATAGAAACGCTGGTGGTCCACAGTGAAACAAGATCAGCACTAAACCTCTGTGAACAATGAGAATTAGCTGCAGTAGGGAATGAGGCAGGAGGAAGAGAAAACCTCCATGTTCCAGATGCAGAATGAACGAAACAGGGTTAAAGAGCAACAGTAGCTCCTGTTTCAGTACCAGTTTGGGGGCTCCTAACATCACAGCCCAAAAGCAGGTAGCAAAGTCTAACTTATCCATTGCAAATAGGATGAAGAAGTCACCAGAGCCCATCTAGCACCAGTATTCAGCTGTGTTCTGAGGTCAGCGTGTAGAAAGCAGTAGATGTGTGTTGGGGAGGTAGGCAGCACCCAGCCTTCCAAAATAGAACATGGGAGCCAGCAGTCACTGGGTGCCTTGTCAGAGCTTTAGCACACTGAGACCACATTCCTGTGTGTGCCTTCCCATTTGTGGGCCTCGGGTCCCTAACTGTGCTGCATTATTCTTAACTATGCTTTCCACCTTCTCTTCTTTCTGCTGGCCAACTTTCTTGTGTGTATTACAGTCAGTGACAGTGGGGTTTTACAAAGCCAGTGAAGTTCTCAGCTTAAGCAAGCCGTTTACTTTGAGGAACAGAGATATGATGAATATTGTCTAATAAAATGGGTACAGAAGTGCTTGACTGATCCTCTATTTTATGTTATTCTAGCTACATAATTGAGAAAGGGGTGTGTTACCTGGTCCTGTGTGAAGCTGCGTTCCCGAAGAAACTGGCCTTTGCGTATCTGGAAGACTTACAATCAGAATTTGATGAGCAGCACGGCAAGAAGGTGCCAACGGTCTCCAGGCCCTATTCCTTCATTGAATTTGGTGAGATCCCTCTCTGCAAGGCTAATTAGCAAGCTTATTGCAGGGGCTGCAGCCACAAGATACTTCCCAGCTTGGTCTGTGGAACTGACAGTTTAATCTCTTTAGGATGCTGTTAAAGTGGGTGCTTTTAGCATGGAGTATTTATGAATAGAGACACGGTAAGAAGATCATTAATATCCTTTAGTTCAGATTTCTTGCTTTCAGTCTTTGGGCTTGTTTCCAGTGAATGTTTGCTTGCAGTCTGCTGGTTGTCTCAGCACATCTCCCACTCCTTTGGCAGCCAGGCTGCTCTGTGTTTGGGGTGTGTTTTCTCCATATTGCATCTGAAGGAGGTAGTGTGGATTTAATAAAGTGTAGTAAGGCATTTTTGTTACAGCACCCTGAATGAGAGTAAGTGGGATGCAAATTGTGAGAGTACCAGTATTCAGCAGTGTGCTGAGGAGGGAGGAACAACTCTGACTTGAGGTCTTTTTGTTCTCCTCCTGGTGGTCTGCTCTCCACTGGTGTGCCCATTATGTGGGTGTAGAACCAGGACTGTGTGAGTAGAGCCTGGAAGAATGTTATTCTCCTGGAGGCAGTGCACTTCCAGCAGCAAAGTCTCTCAGCCTTCATGCCTTGCTTTTAGGTTAAGGCCCTTCTGTGCTAGCCTGGAGCGGCAGGGTGAGAAGCCTACAGCTTCCAAGCCATGTCTTCAGTTCCTTTTGCCTGGTAAATTAAGCAATGCAGGGAGATAAGTATGCTCTTGATGGTTCCCTCTTGTTTCAGACACCTACATCCAGAAAACCAAGAAGCTCTACATCGACAGCCGGGCGAGGAGGAACCTGGGTTCCATCAACACAGAGCTGCAGGATGTGCAGAGGATTATGGTGGCCAACATTGAGGAAGTCTTACAGCGAGGAGAGGCACTTTCAGGTACAGGCGGAAGCTGCTGTTTGGTGTATGCTTACCCTCAGTCAGCAGCATGGGCAGAGCATATCAGCTGGAAAGTCTTCCTAATTCCAAGGTGTAAGAAAAGCAGTGGACTCAGTGGGTGCATCATTTCTATCAGTTGCATCCTGATGGATACTGGTGCTGCTTTTGAGTGTCTCACCACGTTGGGTGGCCCTCATCCCAGCAGAACAAGCTCTAGATCACTGCAGACAGGCACAAGGTTTGCTGTCATGTAAAACTGCTATGCTTCCTGCTGCTCCAGAGAAACTTACTCAGTTAATGTAACAACTGGATGACACCTGGTTGGGTTAATCTTAACTTCTCTGCCCTTTCCCTCCAACAGCTTTGGATTCCAAGGCCAACAACTTGTCCAGTTTGTCCAAGAAGTACCGTCAGGATGCCAAGTACCTGAACATGCGTTCCACTTACGCCAAACTTGCGGCTGTAGCTGTGTTTTTTATCATGCTGATCGTCTATGTGAGATTCTGGTGGCTGTGACCTGGTTACGCTGAAGAGGGAAAGCTGGTAGCCTGGCAGATGTGTGTGTGTGCAGGACACTGTTCACTGGGGATGTGCATTAGAATCCACGCAGGACCATCACCTTTATTCAAGTGTCCTGAATATGTTAGGTGACACCTGAGTGCTACACCTATTAGTGAATCCTAACTGTAAGTGTAAAGGCTTGTTGACTACAGGCTTTTCCCCTGAGGCAGTTTGCACTAGGGTACTGTCGAGGCTGACCTCCTGCAGTTCTGCACTTCTCCAAGCAGTGAGCTTTGGGAACTGCCAATCAGTGCAGTTTAGCATCATCACCTTTTACGTCCTCCTCTTGAGTAGCTCTAGTGGGAACTGGACTCTAATGAACATTCCTTGTGTTGGCAATGTTTGCTTTTTTTTAGGATCTGGATCTCTGCGGTTTTTTTGGGTTTTTTGGTTAATATTTTGTTTTTTAAAGATCAGACTCCCCTGTTTGAAGGCAAAATACTGCTCTGTACATACCGTCATAGCTTTCACCTCTGTTGGACTGGCTCTTGTTGAGTTTTGTGTCTGACATCTTGGCTTGTTACACTTTCCATTACTTTAGGAACAAAAAGATGGTAAATTATGCCTTAAATACATTCTGTCTAGTACTAGGAGAGGCAATGAAAGGCTTCTATATTACTGATCCCTACAAAACTAAACTACAGGTTTGTATGTATCTACTTTTCCTCTCCTGGCAGCTGTTTGTGACAGTATGTTTCCATGTGGTTAAAGACAGGGTGTGTAACTCAAGTGCTGTTGGAGCGGGCGCAGTGCAAACTGTATCAGCATTATGTCTATTTTCCCTTCCTTCCTGCAGGTAAACTACATTATTTCCTTCCTCTCTACTGTACTTCCTTTCCAAACTGTGTCAGCTGCTCGCATTTCATTTCTGGGATGCTTCTTTTCTTCCTCCCTCTCCATGAAAACAACCAAAAAAATAAAAGTAGAGCTCTGAATGTTGGTATGAATTGAAGGGAGTGTTTCCTTAAAAGCAAAACACTTCACCTTGACATGAAGGATTCAAGAGGATAACTTTTAAAAGCAGTGGAATCCTTTGGAAATGCCACCTTTCTTGCAATCACCCTCTCCCTACCTCATATGGGAAGCTGAAATTGTAGGTGAAGGTAAAACTCATTGTGGGCAATACTGTCTAGCCGCTTCTTTCTCACGGGCCAACCTGTATAGTCTGAGTGTAATGTGATTTGACTTTTATTCCACCTGTGCTGTGAATACTATTTTATCCATCAGCTTTTTTTAAACTAGAAAACACAAACCCAAAGCACAGAACCTTAAGGCTCAGGCCTTCCCACTCTTTTCTGTACTCAAGTGTCTGTAACATGGTTAGGAAGCAGGTGCTGTCACAGAAGGGAAGTTTTAGGGCTCTCCGGTAACTTATGGAGTTCTTATGTAGGTCTGGAAATGCAAACTGGGACCTGGAAATGTTTTCTGCCACTGGGTGGGGATTTGGGGAGCTGTTATCCTGCCCAGCCTGGTGCCATGTGGGACTGGCAGGGAAGCAGTAAGCACTGTCAATCAACCAAGCAAATCTGATCTGTCTTGTACTCTAGAATTACCTGGTTTCTGCATGATGTCTTCAAGTGTTACTTTGTAGATTGCTTTATTATGACCATTTTTAATCTTTACAAGTGGTGTCACTAATGGGTGACTGTCCCAGTGATGTAGATCTGTGTGTGATGTGGGTACTGGAAGGTGAGCTGACACTGACCGTAACTGGATTGTTGTGACTTGAGGGGTGACACTGCTCAGCAAGCAGTTGGCTGCTGCAGGCCGAGTGTCAGCAGTGAAATAAATGCTTCTGAAAAATCCCCTTGGCAGCGTGACTCCTGTCTGTCGTTCTAGAGGATGCTTTCTTTGCTTCTAGAGGCACAGGAGGGTAAAGACCTCACAGTTAACCGATGGCGTTCTGCTTTGTGCAGAGCAATGCGTGCAGCCTGAGCGGTCAGTGCAAGCCCAGAGCTGTTGCCTGCAGGTGGCAGTGCTGGCACAGTGCAGAGCCCTGCAACTCTACCTGAGGGCTCCCCATCTTGTTGCACTACTATGAAGCCCTGCAGTTTAGCTGGGCCTGAGTGTTGGTTGGTTTCTTTTTTAAGAAGAAAAAGCTTTTGGTGTTGGGTGCACTCACTGCTTCCATTGCTCAGCTCTGGGTGTCTGTGTGTCCATGAGGTGCTGGAAGGGATGGGGAATGTAGAAAGGATTGCATGGGGCTGTGCCCACCCTGACCTGCCAGGAGGCTGTGCTGGGTGGGTGGCAAATCCTGCTCTGTCTCTTTGCATGCTGCTGCCAGTGTCACATGTAAACCAGATGCCATCTGGCACAGACCACAGCAATGCTCTGCATCATCACCTCTCCCCCAGAGAAAGCAGTGGTTTGGATGCCGCAGAGTTTTGGTTTCTGTGTTTATTTGGGCACCAGCTGCTTCCCCCCACTTTGAACCAGCTACTCATACTTGCAATGCCCCCCCCTTTTTTCTCTGGGGGTGAAATACATTCAGCATTCTTCTTTCTGGAGTCATGGGGGTCTTTGACCCCAGGTGGTTTCTGGCAGCTGCTTTGCCATGAATTAATGTCACAGTGATACCCAGTGTTGTGCCACTATCTTTGCATCAGGGATCCACACATCTGCCTGCGGACACCAGTCACCAAGTAACAGCCTGCATAGTGAGGGCTGGGATGGTAGGGCTTGGGGCTCAGTCCTCACAGCACCCAGTCCTTGTGCTATGTCCCTCAGGGACGTTGTGGCTCTGCTCCTTGGGGCTGACTGGCTGATGAGACTGGGAGGCTGCCTCCTGCTCCTCACTGCTTGCTTTGCTGCTCGAGTGACCTTTAGAAAAGGAGGATGTGTCTTTACTGCTGCCTGAAAATGAAAGCTCTTTAGATGGCAGGGCACTGCTACCACAACTAGGTTTGGAGGCCAGCCAAGGGCAGCTGACTGTGGGGAGCAATCCTCCCTGGATCATGGAATCATCGAATGGTTTGGGTTGGAAGGGACCTTGAAGATCATCTGTATCCAACCCCCTGCTGTATGCAGGGATGTCTCCCACCAGAACAGGTTGCTCACAGCCCCATCCAGCCTGGTCTTGAGTGCTTCCAGGGAGGGGGCATCCACAGCCTCTGTGGACAACCCATTCCAGTGTCTGACCACCCTCACAGTAAAGAATGTCTTCCTAATACCTAGTCTAAGTTGACCCTCTTCCAGTTTAAAGCTATTTCTCCTTATCCTGTCACTACATGCCCTTACAAAAGGCCCCTCCACAGATTTCCTGTAGGCACCTTCAGGTACTGTGATTTGCCTCAGCACACCATAGATGTCCTGGGGCACCCCAAAATGCCCCATCCCATCTATGTGGAGTGATGCAGCTGGGCTGGACCACAAGGCAACAAGCACAGGGCAGCTACTGACAGCCTTACTCACTGAGTCCTTCTAGGGTCCAGCAGCTCCCACGGCCCTACAGCCAACATGTGAGAGTCAGGCTCTGACCTCCCCTCCTCAACTGCTTTGCCCACATTCCCCCAACAGCCTTTGATAGCTGACTTCACATCTCCCCAGCTCTGCATCCACCTGGGGCAACTCTACCACCTCTCCCCCACACCCCGCCTGTCCCACCTGGACCCCCAGCTCAGATGCTGGCTGGGTCTCCTTTGGAACATGAGGTACCCACTGTTGTGCCCACAGCACTGAGCCCCCACAGCAGCTGTTCCCAGCTGATTGCAGCCATGCCTGAGCATACAGGCTCACTGCAGGAAATAAAGCAGAAATTGGTGGGGCCCTTCTGAGCTCCTAGCAGAGCCATGGCCAAGTGGGCAGGCACTAAGACCCACGTTGCAGGGGTTTCTTCCCCGTGATGGCTGCAGGGAGAAGCCCAATGTGATTTTGAATCATGGTTTGTAAACCCCCCTGTGGTTGAGCCCTGGTGCTCTGCTCGGAGATGATAAACTCATTTCCTGTGGCATTTCTTTTTTTTCTTCTTCCTTCCCCATGTTGAGCTGCTGCCAGCACTGCTTCCCACTAGACTCCCCAGCCCTGCAGTGTACCCCAGGGACTGCCTGCTGCCCCAGCACGCCGTGTACCCCTGTCTGTGCTCACTGGGAGCAGGGCATCTTAACGCAGCCTGGAACTGAAAGTGTGCCCTCCCTGCTGCCTGT
Organism: Coturnix japonica; assembly: GCF_054131305.1. Taxonomy (NCBI): domain Eukaryota; kingdom Metazoa; phylum Chordata; class Aves; order Galliformes; family Phasianidae; genus Coturnix; species Coturnix japonica. The sequence continues at coordinate 11,501,339 of NC_140673.1, forward strand.
CACCCAGACACCCAAAAATGGAAGCAGACACAGGATTTGCATAGAGGAGCAGAAATTATGCACTCACTCAGTGACTCTGAGACCTCTGTGCATCCCTGCCAATATATGCCAGAGCTGGTGGGAGCACTGGGAACCCAGAGCCAGGAAGGGCCCAGGAGTTCAGCAGCTGCTCTGTATGTCACCAGCTTTGGTCAAAGCGACACAAGCAGAGCCATGCAGCCTTATAAATATTCCCAGGCTCCTGGAGTGGGTGCTGCTGCCCAGGATTCCCCCCCCTCCCCCCCCCCCCCCACACATACACAATTGACTGCAGCACACAAACAGCTGGTGGTGCATTCCTGTGGGGCACGGGGCTCCCTCCCCACCAGGCAGCCCCCTTGATGCAGGAATGCCTTTTCTCAGCTAGCAGGTACGATAATCAGCAGGAAAGCCAAGTCATGTGAGTTTTAACAGTAACAGATGAGCCACAGCACAAGCTATTTGTGGTGCAGGCACAAGGTTGCCAACCCTGAGGATTCTGTTGGAAGCCTCTCTCCCTCCTCTTTGTATAACCCCCTTGGCTGCTTAAGTATTGAAACTGTGAAAGAGAAAGCTTGGATGTATGACTCAATCTCCCCCCCCCACCAAAACACAGACAGGTACAATTAAGGCAACTTTGATATGGGTGTGTAAGACATTGGGATTGAAGGCAGGCATTTGGGTGTGTGCTGTGCAGGGGTTTGAATGCCTGAACCGCCACCAATGTCACAGAGAGGTTAGTGCAAGAAAACACCATTTATTTTGAGGCTGACACCGAGTTCCTGGTGAAACCAGCAGTTTCCCCTGCGAGGTGTGGACCAGAGGGAAAGCAAAGCACTTCTCACTCATGTTTGAGCTGAAGAGCAGCCTGCAACCACTGTTCTCAAAGCCAGCGCACCATTACTTTACAGAGCAGGCTACAGAAACCATTTCAGAGGGAGACTTGCAACACCAAGCTGCAAAGGCATCACTTGCAGGGCAGTGCTGGGGCTCGCTGAACGCTTGATCTCCCTGCTTTTGTCAGCCAAAGTGCCAGGATTTCCCTAATTGCCACTACTGCTTAAATAGCGATCTGGCAGATCTGCTCTGTTCAGCTCTGCTAATCCCTCAGCTGGCACAGCTCGCTGTGCTGCAGCTCTCCAGCTGCCCTCCTCCTCCTGCCCTCAGCACCCAGTGTGATGCAGCAAGGGGTGCCCGAGTCCTCCAGCCCCAGCACTGGTGATCCCTGGATGGGAAACAGAGTGAAATGGCAGGGCTGTGTCTGCAGCCTGCAGGTGTAACACATGGTACTTCTGCCAGTGGGTTTCCCTGCGTGATGCATCTTAGTTTTCCTGCATTTAGTGCTCTGAATGTGACTGTAATGGGGTGTGTAAGATGACGCAATGCTGAAACACATTTTTAACTCCCACACAACCAGCCTGTCGCTTAATGAGGCGGGTCCACCAGTCTGTGACGGGGAACGGACTGAGCTTTACCTCGGGGATGTCACTGGGCACCATATGTTCCCCTGCTGCTCCTGCCTGGCCACGTGAGAGCTGTGCTGGGGCAGATGCAGATGCAGCCCCAGCTTGGAGGAGAAGTAGCCTGCAACCGGGCCGAGCCAAATGGCAGTGAGGGAGCAGTGCCCGTTTCAAGGTCAGGGATAATGAGCAATGCACAGCACTGAGGGGAGCTGGAAATTGCAGCCTTCAGTGAAATACCAGAATTCCTCCCAAATTAGCTACATTAGGAAGACTGAACCCAAGCCCTCCCCATTCCGGTCACATTCCTGCCTTTCTTTTGTCTCCTCCCAGTTTGGCTCAGCGATCATCTTCTTCTACCCGTAATTTCACATGCAAAGAGTTTGTGCTCCTCGATTCCCTCACAAACATCAGGCCTCTATTTTTGGACTCTGCCCTCTACCCCACAGCCTGCAGATGCACTAGAGTGCGCTCTCAAGCACAGAGCTGTCCCTGCAGTTAGTTGCAGACTTGGTTTCAGCCTTGGGCACGCTGCAGGCCTCGATCCCTATAGTGAGGTGCTCAGGGGAGCCCAGTATGCCAGAACTTTTGCAAGCACCACCCGATAGCGGTTCCCAATCCAGCTGCAAGGTGCTGCTGTGTGCCCACCAGTGATGGGAAGGTGCAGCAGCTGCGTGAGGCAGTGGGAGAAGTTTGGTCCAAGTTGCAAAGCACTGCACAGCCATGTCTGAAAAGAAATGGCTGGGTTCCTTCCCTCGTGGTGGCACAGCACTAACAATCCAGCTCGGTGCCTGGGAGGAGCTGCAAAGACCCAGTGAATTAAAGGGGGAAAACACTGGACTTTATTCATGACCCCCCTCTCTCCCCTGAGCTCGGCACAATCCTCCCTTCGCAGGAGATGCAGGCCAGCATGCCATGTCAGCACATAGCACAAAGAGCTCTCAGTCCGCCAGGAGCTGGAATCGCAGCAGAAGGATTTTTAACGCTTTAAATGATGGTTTAGGGCTGGATGGGCTCTCGAGATGGGATCCAGCCCCTCAGCACAGCCAACAGCGTGTGCTTTATAGTGCCGTTACCTTCTGCCAGCCTCCTCTGGGAGGACCTGTCTCCTCCTGGGTTTTGCCGCCCCTCCACGGGGTGCTGGACACAAGAAGAGATAAACGTAGGGCTGCGATAACACCCACATCCCGCACACCTGCTCTTCAGGCAACTGAACTCTCTCTCACACCGCAGCCAACCTCTGGCAGCCGAATCTTTCTGCAGTTTGAGCTTCCCACGGCTCTCCTGGCCTCTGCCCAGCAGCTGCCTCCGCCCCGCACGGAGCCGCATGGCTGTGTACTGCATGGCAGTGCTACTGCATGGCTGTGTACTGCATGGCTGTACTACTGCATGGCTGTGTACTGCATGGCTGTGTACTGCATGGCTGTGTACTGCATGGCAGTGTACTGCATGGCTGTGTACTGCATGGCTGTGTACTGCATGGCAGTGTACTGCATGGCTGTGTACTGCATGGCTGTGTACTGCATGGCTGTGTACTGCATGGCTGTGTACTGTGTACAGTACACAGCATGGCTATGCTCCTTCAGCCACCCGAGGGCCGCCGGTCTGTGAGGTGCCCACCGACACACCGCCCTACTAAGCCCTGCCGCACCCCTACCCCCATAGCCCCACACTCGCCCCTTTCCCGGCCCCACCGCCCACCGTCCCCGAGCCGTCCCGCTCCCCGTGCGAGCGCCCCCTGGCGGCGGGCGGGCGGAGCGCAGCGGGGCGGGGCGGGCGGAGGAAGCGGGGGAGTTGCGGCCGTGTCCCTCCGCGGGCGCCATCGGCGGTGCTGGCTGCGGATCGCTCCGCGCTGCGGCGGGCTGCGAGCTGCCGGGACGGGACGGACCGAGAGCGGCTGTGGCCATGGCCCGCGGAGCGGGGCCGGCGTTCGCCGCCCTCTTCGGTCTGGTGCTGGCCGTGCTGAGCCGCGCTGAGCCCGCGGCCGGTGAGTGCGGGGCGGGGGGGAGGAGGAGGAGAGGCGAGGGGTCCGGGGCTGAGGCGCGGGGCGAGGCGCTGGGGAGGGGGGAAAGAAGGGGAAGGGGGCTGCGCTGAGCCCCCAACGTTACAAAAGCGATCCAAGAATAGGGAGCAATAGGGGGAAAAAAAGCAGTTTCCTAGTGTGGTTTGGCTGGGTTTGTTCAAAAAGGACTGGAAAGGCAAAGGCTCTTCATGGCGTAGGTGTCTTATGAGGTCAGAAATACGCGCTCTCGGTAGAGGAGAGGCTCGGTGTATGTCTGCGAACGGCCTTACCCAGCACAGCACGTCGAGTTAGTGCTGAGCCTCGTTAGGATCGTGGGGAGCATCCCGCCTGTCCCGCAGGAGGGCGGGCTGATAATAGGACGGGACGTGATGGCTTCAAGCTGTGCCGGAGGAGGATCCGGCTGGATATTAGGAGAAATTCCTTCTCATAAAGAGCCGAAATGCCTCGGGATGGGCTGCCCGGGGGTGTGGTGGGGTCACCGTCCCTGGTGGTGGTGAAGGAACCTTCTGACGTCGTGCTGTGGGATGTGGTTCAGTGAAGAAACGTTGGTGGGAGGTGGATGGTTGAGCTGGATGATCTTAGGCATCTTTTTCCAGCTTTAATGGTTCTGTCATTGTACGGTGGCCAAACGCTTGTATTGCAAAGTCTGCACGCTGTGTACATTGCTTTAAGCACTGCCATTAATAGCAGCAGCTTCCCAGCTCATTGCTGACCATGAGGCTCTCACCCTGGTATAGCACCTGGCAGTGTCTGCCCCAGCCCTGCCCACATGTGGGAGCAGGGTGGCTCTCCCAGGCTCCTGAGTGCTCACCTCCATTCCTTCAGTGAGTTCAGCTTTCCTTCCTGAACTCACTGCAGGGGTATTGTCAGGTGTCTGTTCAGCCGCCTTGATGCTCTTGTGCAAGAGGCTGCGAGGCTCTGATGTCAGCCCTCTTGGTCAATGACTAGGAGGCTCCTGGATGCGCCGTGGTTTGGACGGCTCAGCGCTGCCTCATCATGCAAGCCCAATGGCACGGCAACTTGCTTTTCCAGTTGAGCCTCTGTTTAGTTTGTAGCAGGCTGCAGTTGAAGCTGCATGGAGCTGGGGCGGGGCGGGAACACCTGCACTTTTGGTGAGGGCACTTTCCTGATAATTAATGTTAATGGTGGTGATTTGCTCCTTGTCTGATCAGCCCGCAATGAGCAAAGCAGGAATGCTCGCTGGTAAAGCCCACCCTGATTGCCCCCATAACCTTTGTGGGCAACTTGAGTTCTGAGTCCAGCAGAGCAGGTGTGTGTGTGTGGGGCCACACAGAGGTGTTGTGGACCACACTTGGGATCTTTTGAGGTCTTGAGATCCTGCTGACGGTGCAGGTCTTCTTGCTTGATAGGGGTTTGCTGAACAGCAGGTTCTACTCCATCATTTGAAGGTGTTACTGTATCACCTTTGCTCTTATCAAAGGTGCTGGTTTAGACTTTCAGAACTGAGCGTGATTAGCATCTGGCTCACACACATCACTTCCTGCGGGGCACTGCTGAGAGCAGGAAGATGTGAAGGCGCTCATGGCTGTTCTCAGGGCCTGAGTGTTTGGATCGAGGGGACTGGTGCCTCTGCTGGCATTTGGCATTGAGATCTCTTCTGTTTCTTTGTTGCCTTTTGTGGCTTCCCTTCTGCTTTGAGGTGTCTTGCTGCACTTATAGCAAGTTGCTATTTCACTCCAGTGTGTTCTGGTCCTATTCACCCTCTCCCATTTTCCACTGTGCCTTGGGCTGGATGTGGCCCTCGCTGTCAAGAAGGGCCTGGGTGGGTGGGATTGGGCCCTGTGTCTTTTGTGGAGCTGGGAGCAGTGATGGCAGGGCAGCAGGGTGCTGACAGCCCATTGCTTCTGCATGGCCGGCATCTCATCTAACAGCAGAACCAGCCTGCTGTGGCGTGTAACTTCAAGCTTCGTGGAAGCAGCATGTGTTTGTAGTCATGGCTAAAGGCTGCAAAGCCCAGGGATAGAACAGTGCTTCTTTAATTCTGACCCATTAAGGAAATGGCATCCATCTTGGGGAGTGGGGAAAGAACTTCTCTAAGCATCTTGAGTCCTTCTGTAGCTCTTATTTGCAGCACATTCATTCTGATATTAATCTTGCCAACAGAAATTGAGGGCTGCGTCTGGTCGATGCCCGTGCAGAAGTATTGCCTGTATGGTTTTAAACGCGCGGTCCTCTGAGGGCTGCAGAAATAATTGCTGGTTGTGTTTAGCAAATAGTCTGTTCCTAGGGCACATGTCCTTTTTTTAGCCTGCACGAGGATGAAAAAAGAGCTTTGTATCCCAAAACGGCCACTGGTGTCTGCAGTTTGTTCCATGCAGCGAGTCTTAATCTCGTTGCTCTGACATCACGGCGGGCTGCAATGGAAGCTGCAGCGAGCAGCAGGCTGGTATTTCACAGGGCAGGCATTCGTCATGTTGGAATTAATAAAGATTTAGTGCTGGAGAATGATGGAAGGCTACGGAGAACACGCAAGCATGGCTTCTGCCTGCCAGATTTCCATAGAAACACCAATACCTCCCCAGCACTTTAATTGCCTTCCCTACGTTTCTTTTGCTCTTGTCGAGAACTCTCTTTTTTTTTTAGCTAAATGCTTTATGTTGCAGCTGTGGATTTGAGGCATTTGGGCTTTGTTTGGAAAACTGAAAACATGGGAAGGCAGGGAGCCGGAGCTGTGAAAGGAAATGGAAGATGTGATTACTGACAGGATTTTGAACCGCTTTCCAAATCCATCCTGAATTCAGTGCCTGTTCTAACTTCAGCTTCTAGCAGCAGTTCTTCAGCAGGAGCAGTGCTGTGTGAACCGGGAGGGATACAGCCCTCCAATGGCTGCTAGGGTGAGTCCTCGGGCAGGAGGACTTGGTTTCCACCTGTGAGTTTGAACAGTGTTTTGCAGCCCTGCGTTATCCGAGGGCAGCTGGGCTGTTTCTGGCAGCTCTTGAATTCTTGAGCTCATATTGAAATAAAGGAATGTCGCATTTCTAAAACCAAATCTCTTCTTACAGCTCCGTCCTTCTAAAATCCTCTTAAGTGCACATTTCTGAAGGTTTTTACATTGATGTAGCCTAGAGAAGCTGGCAGAAGAAGCCCAACCAGTTTAGATCAATGGGGTTTTCTCTCAGGGTGCAGAGGCTGAATTCCTTCGTGCTGCTCCGAGCTCCGCTCGGCCCCACAGATGATGCGAGAAATTAGTGCCTTTTTTCCTCCAAACATAATCTTTTGAGGTTACTGTATCGTGTAATTAGTTATCTCTCCTTTGTGGTTTTCCTTCAGAACTGGGCTATCTCAGGGCGTTCTCAGCATTATCCCTTACAGCTTATTGAGTAGTCTGCTCCTTCTCTCCCTGCTGCTGCAGCAGAGGAATGTCACCCCTTTTGGCACAGACAGAAGCTACCAGTCTTCCTTTGGAACTGCTCCTCTTCATTCAGGGTTTTCTTGGCCTCTGTTTTCACACTGTAATCCTGGATAACTAGCAGGCGCAGCTTTTCACTCCCTTGCTGCCCTGATGTGCTGTGGTTTCTGACTGTGCTGGTGGTACTTGAGAGCTGATGAGCTGCTGGCAGCACTGGGCTCTGAGTCCCTCTCTCCTTCCTCCTGGTGCATAATGGCAGCAGTTGTGATTAAATCCTATCAAGAACATATTTTGCCCTCTCATTTTCTTTCATGTATTTTAACATGATAGGGTTGTTGGTTTTTTTTTCCCTTCAGTGTGATAAATAGGTTGTTTTCAACCTCTTCCCCAGAAAACAATGCATGCACCAAGCTTCAGCCAAACGTGTCAGATGTCTAGATGTAAAGATAGCGAGTTTCTGTAAACTTAGTGGAGGCAGAAAGAGGAGAGCAATGCAGTGTCACTCTATGGAGAAGGCTGTGCTGTGTGCAGTGGGCTCTGTCAGAAGATCTGTTTCCCCTTTCGCAGTAAAACCTTTGGTCAGAGCCTCCTTAGATGCAGGATCACTGGCCACACTTCACAGTGCTACAGGAAACCAGCTTCATAACGTCTCTTCCTTGCAGCTTTAATTGTTCGGGTATCTCAGGGTTTTATTTCTGCTTGACTTTTTCTGAACTCACAGGTGAGGAGCTTGTTGGCCTTACTTTCCTGTTAGTGCTTGCTGCAAAGCCCCTTCAGATTCCTTCTGGTTACGGCTCTGTTTCCCAGAGGCAGCCTTCAGAGCTGAGCTCTGATGCTTACAGCCCCCAGTGCCAACTCTTTGCTATTTCTTTCAGTTTTCTAGCCTGGAAGGAGTCTGAATTTATAGTGTGCAGGTGAAGAACAGAAACCAAATCACGACTTTCAGATCATCTTGGCATCCTTAAAGAACAGCGAGGCAGAAGTGTGACTTCTTTTCCTCTAGTTTTACTTTAACAATCTCTTTAGCCAAAAACATGAAACCCGGGCTAAACTGTATCGCAGCTAACTCTGTGTTCTGCTTAGATGCTCGGTGTCACAGCATTTCCAATGGCTGTTCTGAGGGTAACACTTTGTGCCTGTGCTCGTTGTGCTGCACTCAGGAGAGCGATCCTGGTGGGCCAGTTAATGTAATGGGGTGAAGTTGGGCCTGTGTGCAGGCGTTCTGCAAGGGTTTGTGTGGGCTCTAGGCTGGGCCATGCTGCTGATAACATTTGTCTCAGGCACACTTAGAGCCCTCATCTTAGAGGCCTTTCAAAGCTTATCTACAATGCATGCTAGAAATTGAACACTTCTTTCCCTAAGTGGTGGCCTGCCCACTTCACCATAAGGGCTTCAGGCAGCTTTTGATCATCATGGGGTGATTTCCCCATCTCCCTACATGGTTCCTGATGGGGCTGGTAGAAGTGACACAGCAGGGAGCCCTGGGCTTTCCCCACAGAGGCCTGCAGCACACCTGAGTGGGGCTGGGGCAGGGCCAGAAACCCAGCAAACAATCCCCATTGTTTTTAGTCTTATTTTATGAGCTCAGAAGAGGCCAGCCAAAAGCAGAGAGCTTCCATCCCAGCCTGGACAGCAGAGGTGATAGCAGCGGCTGACTTCCTTGTGAAAACAAGGGTATCATCTCATGCTGTACACGACAAAACATTTCTAGCTGGAGTACTGGATATCTCAACAACCTTCTCATGCTGGCTGAGCTAGAAGACGTGTTTCTGATACTGTTAACTCTGAGCACAGAGTAGTGCAGGAGCAGAAAAGCAGCGTTAAGAGCAAGTGGTGTTGAAATACCTTGGTTTGGTGCACGTTGTGAAATGGTTGAGGATACCATGAAATACAGGAAGGCAGTGCTTTGTGCACAGAAATGCTAATGCTGCTGTGAGAACTGCAGCCTTCGCTTTCCCCTGTGATTTCTTTTTGAAGAGAAGTCATCGTGTTACTTTTAATATTCATTTTGAAATATCGTTACTTTTATATTCAGTTCTGGTCACATTACGATGTATTTCTGTTCAGTCTGTTTTAGTCTTAAGCTGCTGAAGTCATTTTGTTTTGCCTTTTTTAACACCGTTCAGTTCTAAGTTTTAATACGCAGTGTGTATTTAGTAGCCTGCCTTCCTCTCTTCAATCCATCCCAGCTAAAGAATTCCAAGGACTACTGCTCTTTTAATGACCCTCTAAACAGCAGTTCAAGGTAAAAATAATTTGTCAAAACCAAGGGGGAAATGAATGATTACTTTGCCAAAGCCTCTCTGCGTTTAGCCATGCGTGGCCCAGTAAGCAGAGCTGGAGCTGCTGGATGGGATCCTTGCTGGGATCGTGGCCGTGCTGTGCTGCTCAGTGTGGTTGTGCAGTTGGCTGGCTCTGGCCAGGCGCTGGTTAAGCTTTTACCACACGGGTTACAAAATCCTGGCTGGGCAGCTCTCGCTGGGGACGCGGGCGCTCCAAGGGGTTACAAAATCCCATCTGAAAGCTGGGCACAAAGGAAATAATCCTCTGAGCGTTTGCTTCACTGGCTTGATGGGTTTAAAAAATACAAGCTAACAGAGTGTTAAGGTAGTGAGGTGGGAACAGCAGCTCTCTTACCCTCCTGGTTCCTCGAGGCTCACTTTGCCATCCCTTGCAGCATCTCACACTTAGCACAGGTTGGCAGAGGGGTCCGATCATTACCAGTCATTCAGCTTCCACTGAGCACAGTGTGAGCTGTGCCGAGGCTTATTCCTGCTCTAAAAGGAGCTGCTGCACCTCTGGTTCCTGGCAGGAGCTGCTTTGGAGGCTGGTGGATGCTGCTGCTAAATGGGATCAAACTTGTCAGACAGGTGCGGATCAGTGTAAGCGTGTCTGAGCGCCGTGGGGGGGAATGCCATACAAAATCAGTGCTGATATTTCTGTCGCTTAGTAACCCTGACCCCGAGGTTATCTGAAAGGGGCTCCGAGTGGAATTCGGTTCATTTCCTGAGAGCTCTGCACGAGCAGTGCTATCCAAGTGCCTCGTTTTCAGAAATGGAGTTAACAGGAAACAGGCGTGCTCGTGTGTGGGAAATATGATGAATGCTGCTGGGTTTGATTTAGCTGTGTTCTACAGGGCTTGCTGGCATGAAGCACTGAACCTCACAGCGCGTGCGACCTGTTTACGTGCACCAGGATTATTGTGAAATACCCAAAAAGACCCTGGGTGTGGGGGCAGCTGGAGGACGGGACTTCTGGGTGCCTGGGTCAAGTTTGGGATAGGACCCACATCTTCTGATTCCTAGAGCTGTACACACTGGTTCGGTGCTGTTCTGATGGCAGGCTCTGGTCTAGATGGACTGATTAAACCTCTGTGGTTCTAGAGTGCCCCTTGTTCCATATTTCTCACCCGTCTGCTGCCTTCAGAGCACAGGCAGCTTGCAGGTTTGGATCCTGGCTAAGAGATGAGCACTTGCAGTGTCACTTCCATCAGGACTGATGTCACTATGAGTTCCAGTAAACCTGGAGGAAAATTGTTCAGCTATGCAATATTTAATGCCTTCTGTAAAACACCGTGCTGAAAATGACAACTTTGAGGTACTCAGTATTTCCTCCTCACAAATACCAAAGGCTTTGCTGTCTGAACTGCTGAAATTACTCTGTGCTTGGCTTTGAAAATCTACCTAAAAGAAGTTCTGGGTACGTTTAGTTGCCTGATGAGCAAATCTGTGTTTGGTGCTTCCTTCATTCCGTCTTTCTGAATGCTGCCAGGGTTTAAATTAAACTGTGTGAGTGTCTCTGGGTTCATTCCAGTCATATAAAATTCTCAGTTATAGTATTTTCATTCCCCAGAATATGTTAATGAGGCTTTGACTGGACACGTATTGCAACCAAATTAATTTCTGTGTTTCTTTTCTTTTCCCTTTCAGCTTTGCAGTGTATGGATGATTCCAAGCCTTGTGTTAATGAGGGAAAGTGCATTCCTTACCAGAATGGTACAGGATATTGCAAGTAAGTTGTTTTAATTTCTAATCGTTTCATTCGTCAGTGTTCTTTCATTCAGGGTCATCAACTGAAAGGAAATATGAATTGTTAAGATTTACTTCCCAGGTGCGTTCAGCAACACAGTGTGTGTTTCTTGCTAGTACATCAGTTATTCTGTGCTAACTTATACAGAGTTCTCATCCAGATTTGTGTTTGGATCTCATCTGTTTGATTGCTTTCCCCTTGGTTGGGAAGAGAAGCAAAACCAATGGGAGATAAACACTGATCTTTGCTTCAAGAGACCTGCACGTTAAGCCAGAACCTGCCCCCCCCATCCTACAGCTGAAGTTAACTTACAGAGCCTCAGTCCCAAATTGAATGTTCTTGAGTTTTTTCAGTGTTACTCCACACTTTGAAGTGTGCCAGCTCCCTTCTGTGTGCTCGGAAAGTAGCATGGGAGTCACAAACAAACAAACAAGGCCAAACAAACACCCACATGTATCTCTATCCTGTAATTGATTTCGCTAAGCGTTGACACCCATCTTTAATGGTGCCTTCACTTTGTTGTTGTGTGGAAAACCGATCATCAGCAGGAGCTGTGGAGGAGTGAGTGGTGCCTGAGGAATGGGATCACGTCTGTGTAAATGAAGTTCACCTATTTTAACTGTAACATTTAGGTTTTTAATAATCACTTTGTTTTGCAAAAAGGTAAATCTTGTTTTCTGGGCTTGTTTACTACATTTACAGCAAACAGATTTGCTTTGTAAACCTTTTTACTTGACCAGTACAAACTGCCATTTTCTAGCATGCTAAATCCTCTTGTTCTTTAAGAAGCAGTGAATTTCACCTTGTTGATGTAGCTCAGCTAACACATGACTCAATTCTTTGCCCTTTTCTGTGTATCCATCTCCCTCAGCCACAGTCTTTGCTTCTTTCTGTGACTATGGTGAACCAAACTTGATAACTTAAGTTGCACCTGTGGCACACGAAGGGAAATCATCATCCAAGTTGGAGTTCTTCACAGTTTGAAATCAATACCTGATGTCATATAAAGATGGATATGTAACTTATTATTCCCTATTGCTATTATTTTAAATCCAGCTCTTACTGCTTCCTAGGCCTTTCCTTCCTATTGCTTTAGGTTGCTGTCAACAGAAATGAGCTGCCCTTCTGAAACAAAGTTGGCACTTTTCCTAGTTTCTACCCCTGTTTTAAGGCTGAAACAAGAAAGTGTCACAAGTTAGTAGGTCTGTCTGATGGGTGCTTCTGTGTGTGAGTCTGGAGCCAAAGTATGTGGGTCACATCAAAGGCAGTAAACACAACTGATGCTGGTGTTGCTTGTACCTTCCAAAGGATGTTTTCTCCAAGTTACATGTTCCTGTTAACCGTGTCTTAGGCTGTTTACTCTGCTTGAGGGTTTAACTATTATCAGTGTTTGTAGTGCAGTGTAGGTCTTGATGCATTTATCACGGTGGTAGATTTGACCATCCTATAAGTTGTTTAGAGCATGTGGCAGTAACTTCATATATATAATTCTGATGTTGCCTTCCTCCATTTAATGCAAAGCCTTGCAGGTTTGAAGCCAACCTTCCCTTCATGTAACAGCTAGGTTCTTTACAGAGTAACTGACAAGGTCAGTATATAGAGAGGGATAAGTGTCTGTTTTCCAGTTCTGGCTCAAGACCTTTTTTACAGAAAGCAATGAAAAATAAGAGGAAAAAAACAGAGAGCAAAAGAAGCAACCCTCAGTTGTGGAGGTTCTACCTTTAGCGGGCTGATTAGCATCCTGTTTTGGTTTTAATTTTTGGTTGTCTTTGGGTTTTGTTTTTGGGTTTTTTGTTCCTGTGTGATGAGGAACTCCGAATAGAGGAACTTTCTATCTGGTGTCGTTAACTAAATGACTTTCTGAATGTTTGATGCCTGCGAGCATAGTAATGGTTAGTTCAGGAAACAGAAGGTATTAACAAGGCAAGCCGTTTGGCTTCTAGGTTTGCGGGATAGCTCACTGATCATCTAAATCTCCACGCCTTCCACTTTTTCTTTCAGGTTTTCTGTAGTACTTCCTCTGCTGGGCAGCAAGTTGTTACAGTAGACTCTCTTCCTCTTTCTGTACCTCCTCTCAGCAGAGTTGTTCTAGTGTGTGGTCAGCCTGTCCGATTAACCTTGCAGTCTGTAAGAAAGAAGTGACCAACCGAAGAAGAACCTGCATTGGGAGTAATCGTACATGATGAATAAGACGTGGGTAACGTGAGCACTGATGAGCAAAACATATAGTCTGAATAGTGGGAAAAGCAGTGAGTGACAGCTTTCTTTGTCAGAAAATCCTGTTGTGTCTGCTCCTTTAAAAGAGAGCAGGATTTCTTCTGAGGATTTCTTTATTCTGGTGGGTCTGGTTTTTGTTATGGGAACGGCGATTGTGACCCTTGTAAAGAAACTGCAACTGGGCCTTTATCTTATGGCTCTTGCGAGTGCCCTTTAAGTAGCTCAGTCCCCCTGGTAATGCTCCAGGCCCATGGCTGTCATTTTGTGGCACTGTTTGATAGAATTACTGACCTTCTTTGACCTTGGTTTTATATTTAGAGAATTACGCATTCCTGTGTTTGCTTCTTCCAAGGGCAGAATTTTTGCTGGAGAGATCGTTCTGTACTCATTTTCTGAGCGGTGTGGTGAGGACACAGACCCTATTCCAAGGAATACGGATGTATCTGCAGTAGAAATGGGAATGTCTTATGGCATTGTGAAGGGAACCCATCTTTCCAAGCCTTTTGTGTCCTGCTTTGGCTAAAAGCGGTTTCAGTTGTGGTTTGGCTTGGTTTTGCACTGCAGTGTGTTTTATCTGAAGGCATCTCTAGACACCCTGTGGTACACTGGAGTGTTAAGCATGAGGGAGCTTTCTTGCACGCTCTTGTCTCCAGCAGAAGAACCGGGAAAACATCTTGCTGCCTAAATCTAATTGTGAACATCATGGGAAAGCCCTTTTTCCCCCTCTCCCTTCTGTTGGATGACTGGGAAGCAGCAGTAGGAAGAGCCCGGGGGGTAGTACTGCTATCTGCCAATAGTATTGCTGTGATTGCAGGCAGGCTGAGAAGTTGTGGGTAGAGGCAGCTGTTTCAAGGACAAGCAGAGCAGAGATTTGGGCCGTGTTACCCTCTGTTCTCTTAGTGCTGGGATCGGCTCTGCAGCAGGTGGATGTGGTAACTCAGATGGCCGTGGCCTTCCGTGCTGGATGTTCAGCAGGGCCCTGCAGCATGTGGTAGCTTAGCTGGTTTCCCCTTGTTTGGCAGCTGTGGCCTCTCTCAGCTTCCCTCCCCTGTGCCCCAGTGGCAGGGAGCAGAAGCAAGATTGTGCCAGCGAGAGAAGCAGAAGTGAGAAAGGAGGGAGTTTGGGGTAGGGGTGCCCCAAGCCTGGGGGAGGAAGCCAAGCTTTGCTGCTTCTCATGTTTTATAGGCTTTTAAGACTGAATTTTTGACCTTATAACTGCTGCACTCTGTGTGTGTCCAGAAAGAATATCAGTATCTCCATGCAAGCTGAAGTACTGCTTGAGCATTCGTCCTTTGTTGGGCTGATGGTAAGAAGCACGGTAGTAACTGTGGCTCATATGCTGTGCTTAGTCAGACTTGGAGGCTGTTGAAGCAGGCTGATGCCAAAAGGGCTGTATCCCACAGCACATCTTGTATGCCCGAAGCTGTCAGGCTCTGTGCAGCTGTGTGCTTTTGTGCCTCTTCAGTGAGCAATGTGTTTTCTCTTCGTGTTCTCCATTTTCTTTGCGCTTTTAATTTGTGTGGTACAGGTTTAGCAGAACCTCAAAGCTAAACTCAGAGGCAGCAGCAAGGCGGTACGGGGTATCTAACCCAGCCCCTGAAGTAATTTCAGCCCCCATGTTGGGATTTTGACCCACCTTTCTTTCCAGTGGGATCATCTTACATCTGAGTGAGAAGTCATTTACGAGGACTTCTGGGAATGAAGACAAGATCCTAGGCTAAAAGTGCTTCAGGGACTGCAGCAGATATCTTCTCAGCAGCAGCCTTTAGGGACTAATCCCTTCGAGGCCAGTCAATGGGGAATACCCATAGGAGATGTGGTGGCAGGATGAGGTCTGAGAGTTTTCCAGAAAGGCTAAATACAAATTTGAGAATCTGTCCCTTTCTGAGAATGGACTGCCCTTTCCTGCTTCCTTCGGTCTCCCTTTGGCGGCTAAAGGAGACCCTAGAGACCAGGGCAGAGGAGAAAGGGGGGAGAGTACACAGGCTTTTTCACATCAGATCTGGGAAGATCAGTGACTTGAGTCACTCGGTCAGAATTTTCTGTTGTGATTTACTTGTGTGGACCAAGAGCTGTTCAGAGCTCAGGTGGTCAAAAACCAGCGAACTGAGTCTTTCTCGTTTGAGCTTCAGCTGCTGCTCCTCCTTAGTAAGCTGAATGCAGTACAAGTGCTTTCTGTGGGCTGGAGACAATAGTTGTGTACTGCTTTAAGTGCAGAACAGAGAGGCCGTCCCATCCCATGGTTTGCATTCAAAGTATGACGCATAAACGAGAGCCTTGAGACATGGGAAGGAACGCTTACTAAGCTAACCAGAGGATCCTGTTCTCCCTCCTGAGAGGAGGTGTAGGTGTGGGAGTCAGAAGCCGGGAGCCTGAAGGAAGTCTGGTTAAAATCTGTAGTGAAATAGTTGAGACCCTTCTCACGTTAGTCATCAGGCTGCTTTTTTTTTCCCCTCTGCTGTTGAAGCATCTTCCAATCAAAGCGAGGGGAGTGTTGGGCTGGTGGGGGTAGAAGCGAGGCTACAAGGAAATTCTTCCCTTCACGTTTCAAATTGAAGCCATCTGCTTCCTTCTGTGCATCTCCAGATGATATCACTGGGCCCAAATAGGAAACTCCCATGACAGTCAAACATCTGGTAGCCTGGTTAAAGCTGCCTGTGAGCACCATTGCAGGGGCTGAGCTGATGAATGTGAGCAGGCAGATATAACGTGACAGGTGAGAAGGATTTTCCACCAGAACGGTCATATTTTCCTGGAGCTTTTACAAATGAAAAGAGAGCTAAATATCAGGGGGGTGGGGGGTAAATTCAGTGTGCTTCCATAGCAGAAGGGCCAAAAAATGCAGCTTTAAGGAGTCTCTGGTTTTCACTTTGTAGCTCTAGTCAGACTGAATGCAGCTTTGTAGGTATGTGGATGCTTCAGATTTGGATAAATACCTTCATTTTTTTGTTTTTACGCCTCTTGTTTAGTTCCATGAGAGCCTGTGCTGAGGCAAAGGCAGGCTGGAGCTGAAAAGGAGGAAAAAAATGGGTTGAGCTCCGACTAAAGTATTTGTGCTGGAAAGTAGCCCAGAGAGAGTAAAGGAGAAGCTTTAATTAGAAGCAGCTGCATAGCTGATGCAGCCCACAGGACATTTTCCCATTTCAAACTCTCCAGCTTTCAGAAACGATGATTTGAATTAAGTTGTATGTGAAATTTGTTCTTAAAAGATCAAATTCCTGTTGAAGTAGGTTAGAGAGCTCATGTCTCTCCAGAAAGTGCCAGAACAAACTTCATCTTCCTGTTTCTTTTTCTGCGTGTTAGATGGAAAACTGAGGGAAAACAGTGGCTCTGATTTGGCCCAGATTTGGTTTCCTGCTCTGAGCATGTCACTTGGAGCTGACGCAAGCTGCTACAGTTCGAAGCTGCACTGTAGGCAAGTGGTTGGGCCTTTTTTGTTTTCTTCCTAAAGAGATGGGATGAGAACTAAAGGGGAAGCTGGAGTGCTGCTGGGGTTCTGAACGGAGTAGAGGATAATGGTGTCCTTTCACAAGTCTGGACTTCTTATTCAGTGTTTGCCTCTGTTTTTATAGAAACCATTCGGTGCCCAACGTGAATTGGGGGCAACACCAACACGTAGAGCTGAATCGCCAGTATTTGTGCCTAGAAGTATTGTTGGCAGGAGATACGGCTGAAAATCTGGACTGCAGGTTTTCTGTGCTTTAATGTTCAGAAAGGATCGTGCTGGATTGCTGGAGGGGAAAGTTGCATAACTGTGTGATTGAGCGCTTAATCAGGAGAGCAAAATGGTGGGGATGAGGGCTGGGTGTACCTGACTTAGCAGCTTTCCACAGGGAGGCATGTTCTCTCTGGCATAGCGAGCAAGGCTGTGCCTTATCTGAAAGTAAAGAGCTTTACATTAAAAGAGCTTTAGCTGTTCGCTGCTGGATCTTCTGATTAGCCTCAGAAGATCCTGGAACAAGCCTGGTCTTGGTGCACTCCTGATTTTACCAAACTGTAGGAACATAAAGGTTGGAAAAGACCTCTAAGATCATCTAATCCAGCCATCCATGTGCCGCCAACATTGTCCACTAAACCATGTCCCTTTGTACTAGAAGGGCTACGTAGGGAGTTCTGGGCCAGCTGTGGGTGATGTCTGAGTGCTGGCACTGGGCACAGGTCTGAGCCCTCCTGTTAGACCTTACCAGAATTGCTCTTAACCAGCATTTGGGCTCCCTGCTACCTGGGGGCAACGGTTTGGTGTACTTGTGTCTCTGAATACTGGGCTGGGTGGGAGAGGAGCTTCCAGGGGTGGTTTATTTGCTTATGGACAAAACATGGGATGTTCTCTAGACGTTCTACAGCTTCAAATGAAAAGGCGTTTCAGGGTTTATCTTTTAGGTGTGTTTTGGTCAGTTTTGTGTTTGTTGGAGCAGATAGGAGTGTTGGAAGCCTCTTGTTTGACTGATGAGATGTCCTAGGAGGGGTGCTGAGAAGCTCTACTTTGTTGCTCTTTCTTTCATGAGAGAAAGCAAACAGATCCCGTCTGCTTTGGGTCCTGGTGTGCTGTTAAGCTGCCCGAATCTCCAGCCACGGTGCAACCAGGAATCCCTATACTGAAATCTTGTGAGCCTTGTGGGGCAGAAGTTCCGTTTGACATTACCCGTTAATTAATTGTGTCTAGATGTCCAGAACGATGATGTGGCTGTAGCCATGCAGCCAGGCTCGGAGCAGAGCTGCCCAGCACACAGAGTGCAGCTGTGAATGCTGTGGGAGTTGTGCCGTCGCGCAGCTTCTGGCACAGCTGTGCCTACTGGATGCCAGGTCTGTGTGATGGAGCTCCTGCACAGCCATACTGCAGCAGATTTCTGTCTGTACATTTGCAATGGCAGCCCTATAGAACAGCCGTGCTTTAGGCTTGGGATACACAGCCTGCCTCCCCTGTGCTGTGGCAGCAGCTAGTGCTGCAAAGCCTTTAGCTGTTGCAGTGAGGGTAGCACGAGGCAGAGGACGGTCTGCAAATGGCATTGTCTCAGTGCTTGCAGGCTCTTTTAATCTTGCCTTGCCCTGCAAAAGCTGCTCTTTCATGTCTGTTCTTGGGCATGAAGTTGAAAGTATTACTGCATGGTGAAAGGAGCCTAATTTGGGTGTGGAGAATGGTAAATTATGATTACGCACATCTATTATATGACTTAGTTGCTTTCGCTGTACAGCTAAAGCTGGTTAATACATTTTAACATGAGAAAAAACAGTTGTGGTCATCTAGTAATGACCTGTTGCGTAACTCAGATAATAGTGTCTCTGAATAGCTGTGTTTGAACTAGCGTGCATGCTCCTCCTGCAGCAGCCAATCCTGGTGTGCTTTTAAACAAGCACGAGTGATGGAGAAATTCCACTGCAACCTTAAATGTGTTGTTCCAGTTGTTTCTCTCTGCTGCTGAGAGACTATGCAAGGCAGTGTCTGAAAATAAAGTCTTTATCTGATTTCAAATTGGGATTTATGTAGCTTGAACTTCTGACTTCCACGTCTTACTGTATGTGTATCTTTCAGACTGGGAACTGTTGTTGAACCTTAGTTTCTTTATGGAGCTTCTGATTAACTGTCTCCTTTCCATTTCCCTTTGGTATATAGACCTGAGCCTTTCTTTGTGCCCAAATTTCTATCAGTCATTACTGTTGGCTTCTTTGAATCTGTTTCAATCCTTCTCTCATAAAGAGGAGACACCAAAACCAATACAGTGGCTGTGCTCTGCAGACACCAGGCGTAGCATAATCTCATTTAGTGCCTGTTGGGAGTCCTGAGAAGCAAGCCTTTCCTACAGCAGAATCCTGCTTTGGGGACAGTGCTTTATGGCTTTTTGTTTGTGACTTTGCAGCGCTGCAATATGTTTCACATTGGAACTGGCTTGTTAAGCAGTCTGTGCTCTGCTGTCAAGAACCTGTGTTCTCTCTCACCTTCGAGTTTGATCAGCATTGATGTTTTCCTTTGTTATTCATTGATAGAAGTGTTAAATAGCAGAGGAATGAGAGCAGGCCCCTTTAGTGTGGCCCCTCTGGAAACAGAGCTTCATGGCCATTCCTTGATTTAAACTCAATTTTAAGGCTTATTATCCACCGTGCATTCTGAAATGCTGAAGGAAAAGGCTTCACTGTTACATTCTTGTCTCGGGGCTCGCTGGAGACTTCATGCATTTCGCGGAGCTCTTTTTGGATGTGAATAACTCATTGATTTAATAATTGCATCTGTGTCGTCCTGGACGAAAGCATAGCTGATGTTCGCCTCTCAATCTGTGCAGTGAAATGCGTGTCCTCTTTCACAGGCTGTGCGTGGCTTAGGTTTCTTAGCAGTAAAAGCATGCAGCTGTGCTCTGCAGGGAAAGCAGCAAGCGGACGGTCACACTTGGTGTGTGTTAAGGCAGTGTTTTTATCCAGCCTTACCATCTTGCAGCTTCCCACTGCCTGCAAGAAACAAATGGGACGGGGTGGCACAGAGGTGGCGTTTGCAGGCTGGGTCCTGTATCGCTGCAAATCAAATGGAAAATGTGTGGTACAAAGGCCAGTTAAAAGATGGATTGCAGCTGACAAGCACAGTCAGACTGTATTGACATAAGTTTAGGTTAGAGAGAAATAACTGCAATTATTCTGTAATGGCAGATCTTTGTATAAAATATTACCCTGGTTATAGATAGTGTGTGTGTGTGTATTCTCTTTGCTGTGGGAGAGGGAGGAACGGTGACCTTGCCATCAGGGTACTCACCAGGGGCGTGGGAGACCTGCCTGCAGTGCTGGTGCTGCTCACCAGGGCAGGCTGCAGCACGTCGCAGTCCCACGTTTACTATCAGCAGGAGGATTGTATGGGTGTTCCTGTCTCACGGGAGCGCAGAGGGGAAGGGTCTGCTAAAAATCCTGGTTCTGAAAGTGCTGAATTTCATTCTGCAGAACGATGCTGGTTATAGTGCAGATGGGTGTGAGGAGTCGATCGTTACTCAGCAGTTCTTTAGTGCTTGTGTTCATACTGAGGTTTGGAAGGGAAGTATGAGAAGGTGCTCTGATGTCAAAAGCCACTGTGATTGTAGGCAGTACTGCCTTGGTTTGTAGTGAATGATTTCAGAGTTGGAACTTCAGTTCTCAGTTGTCTCTGTAAAGTTGCTCAGTCCTGGGAAAAAGCCTCATCTGCCACATCTATAGCTTTATCATCAGGGACTGTCAGTGTTACTGTCAATTAAGGCAAATTAAGAGAACTTAGGTGCTGGGGAGACTTTGTTCTTGGTATCTTTCCATGACCACCAAAGCTTAAGGTGAATGTGCTACAGATCATTTCTTTTCTGCTGCAGGTGTCGAGAAGGCTTTCTTGGAGACTACTGCCAGTACAGGAACCCCTGTGAAAGCAATACGTGTAAGAATGGGGGAACCTGTGAAACCACATCTCTGATAGGGAAGGCCACCTGCAAATGTGCTCCAGGGTTCACAGGAGAAGACTGTCAATACTCTGAATCACACATCTGCTACGTGTCCCAACCCTGCCTGAATGGAGGAACGTGTCATCCTCATGGCCAGGAAACATATGAGTGTGTTTGTCCTCCGGGTTACACAGGTGGGATTCTGCATTCGTGCCTTCAGACCCCCACAGCTTTGAATTCCCTGGTCCTAGAACATTTGGGGGCAGTTGCGGTGTGCTCTCAAAATTTAATAGCTCCAGCACAGGAAATGAGATGAAGTCCAAATGACTTCATGATAAAAATAAAGAATAAAAAATAAAAGAGCTAAAGGGGGTGGGGAGAGAAGGTCAAACTCCATACCCTTTATACGTAAACAGAAGGATATTTATGTCTTGTGGGGCTGTCCCCGTGGGAAAACTGACTGTAGAAGCTGTTCCGAAATGGCTGTTACAATTGTAACTCACAATCTACCTTCTAGAGTAAATGAAGTCAATTTGGCCAGCAAAATCTTTCAGTGGAGAAAATGTTAATTGATTGCCTGAGGAGAAGCATGGAAATTCCCACCTTTCTTTCTGGAAGGGAAAGTAGAACAAGAGAGTGACTGGCAGTGTGATTCAATTTCAGGTCGTGGGTTATTTTTATAAATCACTGTTCTATATCTTGCTGGTAATGCATAAATAGGTTATAGACTTTCTCTTGTAACCAGCAAGTTAATTTTGTTTCAGATATTGTAACATATAAACTAATTCCTATAATCATTTTATGTACGTGGTTCAGGTTAGGATGTAGTACAGCAGCCATTTTGGGGTAGCCTGAAGCGTGACGTGTGGAACTGTTTTCTGTGTTAATTTCTTATGTCTTCATCCTACAGGAAAGGACTGCCAGTGGATTGATGCCTGTACCTCTCAGCCTTGTGCCAATGGAAGTACTTGTACCGTATCTGGACATAAGTACTCCTGCATCTGTCAGTCTGGCTACACTGGCCAGAAATGTGAGATAGATGTGAACGAATGTGCCACGTCAGGCCTTTGTCACCATGAGGGCACCTGTATCAATTTGCCTGGTTCGTTCAGATGTCAGTGCAAGCCAGGCTATACAGGACATCGCTGTGAGAGCACGTATGTGCCGTGTTCCCCATCACCCTGCATGAATGGAGGAACTTGCCATCAAACAAGTGACTTCACCTTTGAGTGCAACTGTCTGCCAGGTAAGTGCTGCTTAGTCCAAGTAAGGCTGAGGGGCAATGTATCAGGTGGGAAACTCGGTGAGGAGCTTAACTTTCTGGTACGAAAGGAAGAAGTGTAATGGGTGGGTGAGTGATGGGACTGGTTGGATCACAGCCAGGAAACAGCAGATTTCTTTGGAACCCAACTGGGGGCAGCGAATTAAGTAAGTAAACACTGACATATATATATTCAAGGTTGGAGTATGTCCTCAAACAGACTCTGGTAATGTAACCCTTGTGGAGACATGGTTTATGTCAAAGGGTGAACTTCAGTGCTTGAATGAAGATGTGTATTTTTTTTTCCTTCTTGGTCCCAATCCCTAATGCGCGTTAGTTTCCTTTCCTTTCCTTTCCTCCTCCAGTACTTCCAAATCTGACAAGGTTTTATTTCCAATTCACTGCAACCTTTTTGGACAAATATATAATACTTTCTGGGAGATCATTTTTTATGTTTTCTGATGCTGTTATCTGCTCTGGGTTTATCCACAGCAGGTCTGGCTGAGAGCTCTCTGGGAACACCTGCTTAGCACTCTGGCAGTCTCATCCCCACCTACTTATCATACTATTGTTTGCATATCATTTTTTGGGCTTTGTTTTGTTTTTAGGTCAGTATTTTTTTTTTTACTGTGTAACTCAGTCCCTGGGAAAACTGATTGTTTGGAAATGCCTTTGACTAGACTTCCACTTAAGCGTATTGCAGTCTGGCACGTGAACAGTTAGTGTGTGGTAATGTAGAGAGCTCAGCCCTCCTCCCTTCAGCATTTATTTTTTGTTATTTATGTGAAAGATATTGCTGCCATGGATGCTGGATTCACTGTGTTCTCAGGAGAATTAGCTGGAGTCCTGAGGTTGTGCTGAAGCATTTAGAACTGAAGTTGTGAAGAGTGCTTTTTGGAGGCCTTCTCCTTGAAACGTTGAGAATTTTCTTGCATCTGTTTGGCCAGTGTGGGAAATGTAAGATCTGATGTAGAACCATCGTAGTGGGGGGGAAGAGGAGAGGAAGGTGAAGCCTGCGGGACGTGATGCTGGTAAGGCAGGCTGCTTTGTCACTCTTTTACAGGGATGCACGTCTGGGTAGGAGCACGTTTTCCCCAGAGCAGAGTGTGGGCTGGCTCAAGGATGCTCAGAAAAGACAAATGAGATCGCTATAGTAACAGTTACGTACCCACACTGGCCACAGAGGTTTTGGGGTTAGAATTTGCCTTTTTGGACTTGTAACACTACTCATAGAGCTGGTGGGGGAATTGGTGCTGCTTTGAGAGCCTTCACTTCTGTGTTTCCTGTATTTGTTTAAGTTGGCTGTGTTGTTTTGCTGATTTCATTTTTAAAACAAATCATTTGAAAAACAGGAGTGGGGAGGGGAAAGGAGAGAGGGGCCGAAGGGGCCACGCTGCTTATGTTAAACTGTAAGATAAAAGCAAGGCTCCGAGCCACTTCCTTCCCCTTACAGTACCCTATCTGCTGTGACACCTCTGCAGTGCTGGAAGTGGTGGCCCGTCACACCCAGGGAAGAAGCGAATGAGTCCTGCTTGTCTGGAAGATATTGCCAAGACTGTGGGCTAGGAATTCCTCTTTAGACTCCCTCTCTGAATTGGAGCAGTGCCCGTAATAATGTGACTATAAAAGGAATTGCTCCAGCCCTTCTTTCTGGGCTGCCTGGAGATGTTTCAGGGGCTCAGCCTTAGGGTTGCGGTGGCAGGAAGCAGTTACATCGGGAATGGTCTTCGAAGTCATTTTTGTGTCTTCTGATCTCTGAAGCTGTTTTGAAGGAACTGATTGTGCCTGAATTGCAATTGAAGCGTAATTAAATGACTTCTGGGCTGGCACTGAAATCAACTTCTGTTTCCCCTACTTCTCCTCATTGCTTCTGAATGACTTTCATTTTGTGTGAGCTCAGGTGTTTGAAGATGAGGGGTTGGAAATAGGAAGAAAAGCTACAACCTGGAGTTACAGTGTTTCAGCACCTTTTTCTTACAGTGTTGCAAGTGCTGTGTATGTACAGTGTAGCCAAGCCTATGCTTTCCAATTGTCATGTTCCTATTTAGGTTGTGGGTTTGCACGAATCATCCATGAGGCAATTCATGAAGTCATGTGTACCAGAAAAAGCTTTTGGGGCAAGTGTAAGCGATGAGATGCTGTCGGTGTTAGATCTGTATGAAAGGCAGCTTCTTAATTTCTGTCTTTGTGATATAATTGCTTTTCCTCTGGGCTTTGCTGATTTTTAGATAAGACAGGAGTGTAGACAAGTAGGCAGGCTTGGTCAGTAGTAACAGTCATAGTAAAAAGTACTCCTGTGAAAAGGACTTAACCTGAAGCACTAGCAAGTCCTTTCAATATAAGAATGAGCTCGTAGTTATAAATATTGGACAAAAAAGGAGTTCATTTGGCAACTAACCTTCAGTGGAATGTTAAACAAGTCAATAGAGGAAGTTCTTAGCTGGGAAAGTGATTATTCATTGTTATCCATCAAAATAATTAGCCATTAACTAAGATAAGGACCCTAGGGAATTCCAAGGGCTTGTTCAGGAAGCTATCTGTCAGGCCAGAACAGGCTGTTTACGAGAGCTGGAACACTTCCTGGGAAGAGGAAGTAACCTCACGCCGTGCTGTGGTGGAGCATCAAACTGCCCTGTGCAGTGCAGGAGGTGTCCAGCACCCATGGCATGGTGGTGCAGTAGGAAATCTAACTTCCAGCTTGAAGTTAATATCAGCTTTTAATATTCAGGGAGAACTGGGTGTATGGTGCTGTGGGATGGGCTGGAGGTTACTGATGACATAGGAGTAGATTTATCTACTTGTATCCCTCTGTGTACTAGAGGAGGAAGAACACTCTGTTAACAGTGGGAACGCTTTTCCCCTGGAGGTTCTCATTCTGTGGTTGGCTGTGCTTGGAGATGTAGAGCAAAAGTCAGGTTATGGGTTGCAGGCAGAAAGCAAAGGGCAGTGCATTAATCCCAGCGCAGGGAGAAGCAGCGAGCGGCTTCAGGTGTCCAAATACATCAGAACTCTTTGGGTTCTGGAAAAACCTCAGATGATGCAACTGTAAAACCAGGTCCTGGAACCCAGCTTAGGGGAAGTTTGTCTCAGCATCTTTGTGTATGTCATGCTCCAATGTATGTGCCTTGGCCCGAACAACCATGACTCTAAAGGGCTGATTTTAAGAATGAAGGTTAAATTTCCGTAGGGCAGCTTTATTCACAAATGAGACGGATCGCAGTATTGCAGTGTTTTAAGTAGATAGTTCTAAATAAATGCCTGATGTCAGGGACTTGTTTACTACATGCTAGGAAGCAGAGCTGGTCTTCACATCCTCCAAGCTGAGGAGATAGGAGCTTAAGCCTTTCTGGCTTGTGGTTGTGGGTGTCTATCCATACTAATCACACTGTTGGCATGAGTGTGATCTGTGGTCAGTGGGATAATTCTCCTCAGTCACAAAAGCAAGCTGATAGGACAAATCTTGTTTTAAGGCTTAGCCTTTGTCATTTATAGTAGCTTTATATAGTTTTAAGTAGAGTGATTTGTTATGAGTTGTATTCCTTGGTAATCCTTCCTTAACAGCTTTTGCCAGGAAGACGATGCCATGAGGTTACAGATTCAAACTAAACATGTTCGTTTGGTTTTCTTTCCTTCTTCAATTTAACTTACCCAGCTGTAATGAACTTGGCAGGATCTTTGGGTGAAGGTAAGAAGGTATTTGAGAGAGAGCAGTGCTGCAGGTACCTTTATGTCGAGTCTGTTCTTCCTTGCTGCTAAGTGACAGTCCATTTGATATGGCTTATCTGCAATGCTTCTCTTTGCTTCCAGCACATCCCTGTGTTACTGGAGAAGCCCAGGAGGTGGGAGTGGGCACAAATTGTCTCAGATTAATTGGGTGTCTGGAGAAGTTGTTTCAGAGCTTTACAGTCTCAGGCTCATCTGCCATATAGCAGGCTCTGTGGCAGATCAGATGTTGCTTAGAGGGCTTGTGTAACTTAATGCAGATGTTATAGAACTTTCTGGAACAGGGCATCAAAAGTAGAGGAGGTTAAAGTGTAGTTTTGGATGAGAGGGCTGTGTCAAGTTAATACTACATTCCAAAGTAGTGAAGAGGCAAAGCTGATGTTATAAATTAATGCATGTGTTCTGGAACCACTTACTTCATCCACACTAGCATGCATCCACTTGTGCCTTGATAAATAGCTATCTCACCAGCAGAAATGGCAGGTTTGTTTAATGAAGCGTGAGGTGAAGCAGCATGTGAAATTGAGGGGAAGATGAATTACTGACAGCTGCCTTACTTAAAGGGAAAAGAAAATCTAGCATGGTAGAGTGTGACTGTGTTCATGAGGAGCTTTGATTTTGAGCATCTGGTTTCGTCTGCTTTTCATTCAGGGCTTAATTTATCAGCATTCATTGGGCAGTGGTTAATGTGCTGATAGGCTGATTTTTTTCCTGATGCTGAAGAGGACCAAATCAGGAATTTGGAGGCTGATTTTCAAAGTGTGTGTGTTCTACCTTGACAGAGCTGTAGTATAGAAACAGTCCTGGGCTATTCACAAAGCGAACGCCAAATACCTTTTCGCTATGGGTAGAACTTGTCTGGAATGGTGCTCTGTCAGGCCAGACATGCTATCAGCAGAGGTATCCAGTGAAGTCTCTGGTCAGCTTGCCATGTCCTGGTTCATCAGGATTAGGTTAACAGGACAAGTCTTTAAGGGAGGGGGAAGAAACGAGGGTGGTGGAAGAAGCTGCATAAAGGATGAATTCTGTTTCAAAAGAGCCTGGAAAGCCCATTTCAGTCTGCTTTGTTTCTGCTTTGAACAGGTTTCGAGGGGAACATCTGTGAGAAGAACGTTGATGACTGCCCAAATCACAATTGCCAGAATGGGGGTATATGTGTGGACGGTGTGAACACCTACAATTGCCGCTGCCCACCGCAGTGGACAGGTATGTACAATAGAAATCATTCCTGTGTGATCAGGGCACACTTCACAGGAATGAAATGTGGGACTTCTGGCCTCCTCCCAGCGTGCAACGCAAGTTGCAAGAGGCTGAGTGTAGCTCACATCTGTACTTGTTCTGCAGTCTGAGGCACAGATGTCAGTGAAGCCTTTAGAGTAAGATTGTTTGCATCAAAGCTACCACATTACAAGGCATTTCCCACTGCACTATTCAGCGTTACAGGCTTATGTGCACATGATTTTGACAGAGAAGTGGTGTGATTCTTTAGGCACCAAACAGCACGACTCTGCATTATGCTTCTGCTTGTATGGATTAGTTTGTAACAGGGTGTGTATTTTACAAAAGCATGAACCACGGTTTGCTATTTCAAGTCTGTTCATCAGTGATTTCCTGATACATTTTGAGGTGTTTTTAATGTGAGATAATGATCCTTATGTGGATAATAGCACTGCTAAAGAGCTGAAGCAATCTGCAAGACTGCATGGGTGGGAGAAGGGAGGGAAGAGAATACGATGCATGAGAAGCTTATACTTTTGCTACTGCTATTTGTCTGCTCTGGGTAATTTTTATCTGGAGTTCTTAGACAAGCAAAGCTACTTTTGCTTCCTAAGCAAGTCTGTTTTACTCTGAGTATGTCTGTAGTGGGGGGAAAATATGTATTTCAAGAAACCATCATGCGTGACGTAAGGAAGTAGCTTACAGGAAATTCAGTGTCATCTTGAGTCACAAAATGTCCCCATACCTCAGAAATAAACAAATACCTTCGGTTTTGTGGGTTTTTTCCTTTTTTCTTTCCTTTAAATCATGGTAGTCATTCTTAGCTGGCACGCTTTCAGTTGGGTAGAAGTCTTCTCTTCTTTCGGAGTCATAGGAAATGGAACAACCGTAGAACTGGCAAATGGAGTCCATATCACAATGCATTTTTTTTCTTAAGTAAATTGGGATATTTGTTTTGGATCTAAGCCTGAATGAGCTCCTCCAGTTCTGAAGAACTTTGAGCGCATTCTTCACTCCATCTAGAAAATACTGTGTTTGATATCAGAACATCTGTACTTACTGGCAGCTCAGACAAATGTAGTGTGAGGTGTTTGACTACTAGAGACCGAAGGGTTTCATTTTTAGTTGTTATTTTTTCCTTGGAAAGCATCATTCTCATTAAAAACTGCTTGTTGTTGACTGCTAAGGAGGCCTGGTAGTTAAGACCCCTCATTAATTTTAAAATGAGGTGTTCTTAAGTGAAGTTAAAACCACATGAGAGAGAGAGAGAGAAATGCAGCACTGCTTGTGTAGCTCTTTGAAACTTGGTGTAGAAAGTGAGTCCTCCTCTTAATGAACAAGTACCATTCTTGTATACTGCTCCTCTATTTGAGTGTTGGCAAGGCTTTCCTGCAAATGGAAGCGTGAAGAGTTTGGGTGCAGAGCCAGAAACCATTCAGCGACTCCTCAAGTCTTGCTCCGTGCCACAGAAGTTATCAACCTTGATGTGGCTTCCAACGTGTCAGTAGTAGACTAATTTCAGGATAGTTCCTGAAGCGTGATGGAGGGAGATAATGGAGTCTGAATGTGTATGGTTTGAATTTAAAATCTGCCAGGGGGTTCCTTTGATTTGTAAAAGTGCCGTAAACTTAGCATGGCTTACAGGGTTTGGGTGGGTGGCTGCTGTCAACCAGGGATGACTTCTGCACCTGGAAGAGGCCGTGGTGATAAAGGGCTGTGAATCTGTTTGGTTTTGTGGTAGATTCTCTCTCTGATTAACCACTGAAGCACTTTGCAGTGCAGTTGATGGTTCTCCCTCTGAGCCTTTTCTGGTCTCATGACTAACATTAAGACAAATTGTCGGTGTTGTGGCCAAGTCTTAGGCCATCTTATTTTTATCTGTGCAGTCTACCCAGAGAATTGTATGCACATAAACGATGCTTCTCTCCTGATAAACCCTGGAAGGAGGAACTCGCCAAGCTTTATATTCCCAGGGCTTTCTAAAACAATTTGAGTCCTTTTTTTTTCTGAGAATTTCCTTTGTTTATGGCGATGTTAAGGTTATCAATGCAGCAGTGGTTTTAGATAAAGGCTTCTCAAGGCCATTGACTTCGTAGACTTTAAGAATCAGGTCGGTCGAGAACTAAAACTGGTCTCGCAGTTGAGGAAACAGTGGTTTAGCTGCTTGAACTATGAGCATTAGAGTCTCCTGGGAGCTGAGTTATCTTGTCCAAAATGAACAGCGCCAGTTTTGGTGTTTGAACTCAAACACGAGTATCTCCAGAAGTAGCTATGCATGTTCGTGTCGTCATGTCTGAAATATGTAGGGCAGCAGCGCTGTGCCCTTGTCTGTAGGATGCCTTAGCAATAGCCATTCCTCTGCAGCGTTACTGCTGGTTTGAGTATTTATGGGGGCCTGTATTTGGGGTTTTCTGTATGTTGCTTTCCATAAAAGCCTGTGTACTGAAAAACACTCGGCATGCTGGCTTTTAAGAATTCATTTATAACATTCATCATTTTCCTTTTGCCCAGTAAATGTGTGGGCAAGTGATGATGTCTCATGACACCTCAGAGGTGTAAGCTTTGAAAGTTTTCTTTGAATTGACTTCGGTCTCTTTCTTCATGTATGACCAGGACAATGTAGGATAGCTGTATGCATCCAGATTGGAGATGAGGAATGTAGATAGAGCACTACTGGAGCAGATTTGGAGAGAGGTGACTTTCCCAAGGTTAAATTGCAGCTGGTTCTGCTAGCAGTAAGCTGCAATAAAAATGAGTTACTCAGCAATAAGGAAATATAGAAGTGGTGCTGGTCCATCTTTTGCACAAACAATGTTTATAACACTGTAAATCATCTTTAAGGCTGGTAGAGAGGGGAGAACTGAACAAACAACTCTTAATTTGTCTGTCCTAATGAGTGCTTACGGTGCAGCAGCAGAAAGCCTTCATTCCAGCCGGTGAAGAACAGTTCTGTGTAAATCAGTGCTGAAGCATCCTTCATTGAAACAGAATCCGTTCCAGTTCCTTTTGGTAACCATCTGCCTGTTGTGGTTCTCTGACAGGTGGTAGGCTGGACTACATGAGCGTGCATTTTTTGAATGTTTCCTCTGTTTGCTGCTGGAATCCAGCTTTTGAGAGACTGTTTGCTTTTCGTCTGATTTCCTACGCCTCTCACAGAGCCCTCTGCTCCTCCTTTGTTGCAGTGTGTGCCTTCTCCTTCTCATTCACTGCTTTTTCCGGAAAGATAAAATCTTGCCTTTCAATAAGGACGAGGAATTCCTGCTGTCACTGATGTTTTTGTCACCTGCAAAGTTCTCCTATTTCATAGGATTGTAATGACTGTCAACCTCCTGAATCTGTAATTGGCAGGACGATCCTGGACTTGCTTTTGTGCAGCTGCCCCAGATTTTTTCTGTTGTGGAATGTTAACTGTGTCTCCGGTAGTTTTGGTTTTCTTTTTGAAGTCTGTCTTCATCTTGTCCCAGTCTTAAACATTGGTCCTGACAAAAAATATTATGTCGTCTCAAGACACTGTCACAGATTTTGTGGAAATAGATAAAGATACTTTTACTAAAGTCTGTTCTTCTGTGCCTGGCAGGCCAGGGAGCTGGGTGTGCCGCGAGTGTGATTTGATTCAAAGTGAGCCCCAAATCCTGGATAATGTCTTTGGCATGTAAAGACTGTGCTTGATGCTGCGGTTCTGCAGCAGTTAAACTGTGCAGAGGGCTCCTGCTGTCAGAGGAGGAATGTCTCTCTCCCTGCTCTGAGCCACCGTTGCTCTGAACCAGGTCTGGTATTTGCTGGTGTGAGTCCCTTTGACTCACTAATCTCGGAAAAAATCCCAGCCAGCTCATGACTTCTTGTTTAGGATCAGGAATTAAAATTCACAGAGGTCTCGTGAGTGAGCTGATACGGAGAAAGCGGTGGTAGTCACACTGTAGAACCGTGTGAAGGTGAGGGTGCCCTTCCAAGGAGGCAGTGAGACCAAGGTTAGAAGGGCAGCTCAGTTATTCCAGACCACAACTTAGATAAAGAAACAAGGCTGTCTTTAAAATGCACCTGTTTACTGTGTTGATCTAACCTATGGAGCTCTGTGTCAAGAAGGCTTTGGGTACTGAAGTAACACTTGCTGTAAGCGCTGTTGTTTGTCTTGGCTTAGGAGGGCTCCTGCTCAGTGTGCAGTGCTTTGGAGGATCAGTGTGAACCCGTGTTAGCCCTGGGTCGCCTTTTGGGAGTGGAGTACAATAGAGGTTGGTTTGCATCCTCCATCCAGTGAAGTCCTTGGCTCTGTTTCCTCATCCTCTGGGACGAGCCGTGGGGCCGGGGACATGCAGTGCCCACACTCAGGCGCTTCAGGAAGACCTGCACTGCCCTGCTGCTGTGGGCTTGCTCTGTCCTCCCCCCTTTGTTTCCCTCCCGCTGTCTGGGAGAGTGAGGCTCCCATGGCAGTTGTGTTTATTTAGGCTTAGGCTTTGCCCGAAAAGGGGCTCCAGCAAACTGTGTATTTTAAAATCTAGGAGACCTTTGTCTGAAGGAAAGCACAGTGTGCTAACAGCTGACTTCACCAAATAACGCCCGCTTTGGAAGCTGGCTTAAGAAGCAAATGTTTGTCTTGAGCAGAAAAGCTCTTCAGGCAGCAGAGCAGTGCTTTTTAATTAAAATAGCTGTTAGCTTGGTCATATGCTCTTAAACACTAGCACAAGGGTTACTTTTTCTACAGGAATTTTCAAAGGGGAGGAGTTAAGGATTCGGGTCCTGTTTAATTAGAGCAATATTTGCGCTCTGCCTTGGTTCTCTTTGAAAATGCCAGCCTTAAACTCAGGGCAGGCGTGACTTTTCTTTGCTAAGAAGGAAGGATAAACATCAAAAAGCTAATGTTTAACATTTTTAGGTAAGATTGTATGCACTGCTATTTTCTTTTTAAGACTTTGCTGAGCACCACTTTCCCCAGCTTCTGTATTAGGATAAGCATGGTAATAAGCCATGCCTGGTGTGAAAAAATAAAAGAGAAATGCTGCCTTGCTAAAGCAGAGGCTTGAAAACTTGTGGAGCCAACTCTGATGCTGTATTATATGGATCATAAATCTTGAATGCAGCAGCCTCCTAAATGACAGAATGTGCAGTGCTGCTACTGATTGATTCTTACCTGCTGGTGAGTGCTCCCAGGGTTATTCCCTGCTCTGGCTGATGGGCAGCCGTGCAGCGTGCATGTCACTTTCCCTTTGTGCAGCAATGGCAGACTTTGTGGTGCCTCTCCAAACTTGTATTAAAAAGCACTGTGGTTCTTTGGGTACTTACTGAGAGCTGTCTATGCCAAAGTTGGCGAGTTGGCCGGTGATTTGCTGTCACTGTAGTAGGATCTCCAAGAGGCAGCTCTCTGAGAGAGGCCAAGAGGGATTATGATTCTTTTTCTTCCCTTCATGTTTGAATTGGCAAATACAAAGGGAGAAGGGAGCCTGTGGCCGGCTCCAGAGCTGGCAGCTCCAAGTTTGGGAGCGCAAATGATTGGAAGCATCAGATAGGATGCTGGTTATTGTTCTTGTGGTGCCTTATTCCAGCGTTGTGTGCTGCAGATTGATGTTGCAGGGCTTACGAATTACAGCGCTAGTGCTCTACTCAGTATGAATTCTGGAACACCTACACAACCTCCAGTTTGCTGCCTGCTGTTTTCTGTTTCTCCACAGCAGGCCTTGATAGGGAGGTAGCAGCAGTAAAACACTTCAGGTGTTAACGGCTGAATTGATCCAATGACAGAATGACAGCATCCAATTTAAACCATGCTACTGCCTCTTCCAGTGTGCCTTTGGTGACTTTCCAGGCTGGGAAATGCTCTTTACTGTCATATGTGCCAAATAATCTCTTGTGGAGTTGTATTGAGCTTTCAGTCCATCTTATACGTGTTTGGCTCTGAAACAAATAGACCACCGTGAGTCTGGTGGGTGGATGTGTGCCTGAGAGCAGGCTGATAGCTCACACTTGTGCTGCTCACAGCTGCCTCGTTCCTGGCAGTTTCTGCCCTTTCCATCATACTTGGAAGAGGTGATTTATCTTTGGCTAATTAATAGAGATGTGTTGCTGAGATAGCTGAAGAATAGGAAGCTTTTATTGTCAGCATAGCTCCAGCTGTTACATTTTTGCCTCGCAGAAATTTCTCTGTGGTAGGGATTTCCCTGGCTTACTGGCTTTTCCAGAGGAGCTGAAGAGAAGAGCAGAATGGAGAGCAGCACGGTGATATCTATGGCATTTTGATGTTTTTCATCCCTCCTGCTGTGCCCAATCATTTCATCAGTCACTGCCATATTAAACCAATCCATCATCAGTGCACTAGTGATTTTTCTTGGCTATTGTTCTATTCATTTGTAACGCTGGCTCTGAACAGCAATGTCAGAAAGCACTTCCCCGCCCACTAGTCTGTGGAGCAATTTAGGGCAGTGCTCGGTGGATCAGGGTGTGTGTATGTCTCTTAAAGCCCAGAGTTTTGTATTTGGAGGCTGTAAAATCCCTCATAAAAGCCCATTACTTCTGCTGCATGCCCCTGAGTGCAGTTATGAAATTAAACTGTTGTTCCCTTTGTATTGGCCTAAAATAAACACAGATTTTTTGCTCACTACAGTTGCAGAGATTCATCTTCACTTGTTCAGATTCTGTATTAACTGCTTAAAGTATTTGGTATCCTGGACGGCGTTTGACTTCGCTCAAGGTGAAATAGATCTATCTTAAAAAACAAAACCCATAAATGGAACAAACAAAAAACAAACACAAAAAGAAAACGTCATCTGAAGTTTGGGGATGGTTGTTACCACTTTGCTGCCCTGTAGTTGTGTGTTCCAAAGGGAATCAAGGTGCTGTAATATGCTCAGCATGGAGCGCTTCTTTCATATCCACGATGCCTCTCAATTCTGAAGTCTTCTAAAAGGGAAAAAGTATTTGGCTCCAGCTCTTTATCCAGGGAAAACCATTTCAGCACTTAAGCAGTGCAGACCTTTACTAGACATGTGCAAGTGAGGAGATGACATTTTGCAGATGGAAACACACAGTCCATTGCACTCCTGTGTGTCAGCCCTCCTTGCAGCTGAGTAGCAATTGTATTCGTTGGATCCTCCACAGGGAGTTGCTGAGGTCTCAGCAGAGGGTCTGGAACTTGGATGTGATCAGGACATCGTGCATGTGAGAGCCTTTCCTGTTAGCGTTCCCCGTTCATTGCTCTGAGCACTGATCTGTACCAAGATACTGCCTCTTCTAGAGAAGTTTGAAGTTCTTTGCTTTAATGATACCTTGTGTCAGCAAACTACAACAGGTGGCAAAACATACAAAGAAAATATTTGCTCACTTATGTATCTTCCTTGCAATAACTATTGTACTTTTATCATAATCTTTCTTGCTTTCTGAATAATATTTGCTTAGTAAGTCTCTTCCATCAGTCTATCAAACTCCAATCTCTACCCCAGTTTCAGTCTCTTTATTAAGAGGTGGTGGCTTCAGTGCTGCAAAGTGTGCTCTGAACTGAAGCGATGGCACTGCTATTACACAGCTGTTTGCATTAGTTGTTCTTCCTTGCAGTCAGATGTCTCATCAGTGATGTTTCTTTTGCTTATGAAAGCTGTGAGCTGTGTCAAAGTCCCCAGTGAACTCTTCCAGGGAAGCCGAAGTCTTTCCTCAAGGAGTGTCTAACGCCACAAGCCTTCCATGAGAAGTCTGTTTCCTTCTGTATTGTACTTGGCATTTATTGCATCAAACCGTCCCTGCTGTTGTGCTGCCCAGCAACCTCACTTGGATGAGTCTGTCTGAAGTTCCTTGGTTTCCTCTTGGGCAATATAAATACTCATTTGTTTAAGATACTGCTGCCTACTGTTCATCTTCAAGGCCTTTAATTAAATCCTCCAGTGTCTGTATGTATTTATTAATGATAAATTAATTTTCTCTAGGAGTATAAATAATTCTGTGGGTTAAAGATAAGTGGGATGCTTTTCCAAATACACAAATCAGAAATGTGGAAGCTAAAACAGTTTGTCACAAATGCCATTTAACTGAATGACCTGATGGTTCCGGAGGCCATTTTTCCTATGCTTTCTCATTTATTGAGGAGTCTTGCTCAGTGACTTGAGGAAACCACTGTTCTGACCTAACAGAGTAACGTGCTTTGGGTTACTCAGGCAACATGGGTGGCGTTTTCCTTGCCTTGAAAGAAAGGACTGGACAGGGAAATGTTTTTCCCCAGACAGATGTGCTGTGCCAGCTGGCATCCTGAATGAGAACATGGGTGGTTGAAGATGGGAAATAACATTATGGTCCCATGAAGTATTGCGCTGTGTAACCTTCTGTTGTAATTAGAATGTGTCATTTGCACAAATGCTTTCTTATCTCTTCACCAGTTCTTGTGCCTCACTATGATGCAGTTCACCTTGTGACTTAGTAGTCCTCTGAAAGAGGAAAAAGAAATTTAAACAGCTCAAATGAGACGTGCCGCCTTCAGCCACACTGATCGTGTTCGAATACTCTGCAATAATCTTCGCAATGCATTGTGAATTAAAATTATTTTTTCAGGGAAAATCTACCTAAATCCACTGTTTTCCCAGCTAGCCTTCTCAAGAGAGATGGTACAACCTTGGTGTAGGGATGTGCTAGTCAGAGGGCATGACAAGCTTGAAGGGATGCTGTCAGCACAAGCTGTCTTGACTCTGGAGGCTCCTTCCTCTACAGTGGGTCCCGTGCAAACCTGAGGGCCAGTTCATTATTCTCACTGACTTGTCCCTTCCAGCATCACGTTTAAGATAATCTGATGTCCAGTTCAGTCTGAGTCCAGTGCTGAGGTGGTTGTTATTTTGTGAGACACAGATGCAGCGAACTCCTCCCAGCTCAGTTTTCAAGGCACTGTGATGTGTTTGTGTCCTTTGTCCTACTAAATGTTTTTAGTGCGTAAATTGCATGTGATATCTCCTCTCAGGAGGCTTTGGCTCTTGCACTACAGCTGTGCATCAGCAATCTTCACTGCTGGAGAGCTGTTAAGAGGCCAAGAAAACTTTCTCCTTTATGGGAAGTATGCTCTGCCAAAGATGAAGACCTCTGGTTGAACTGACAGAAAGTCCTGCCTGTGTTCAGCTGTAGGATCAGTCTGGTTTCCTGTCTTGAAATTAGATTTTATGCAGAGTATATGGCTCAGTGACATCAGCTTTTGGATTCATCTGTTGCTGCTTCCCAGGATGACTGTTTAGGCTTCTTATTTGTCCTAAGCTAATACTCTAGTCCTTGTGTAGGACTGCCCCCATTTAACGTGCTGCCTTACCTTGGTAGACTTTGCTTTCTTTGTATTAAAAAGAGCTTAAGCAGGAGGCTGTTTCTCTTTGGGGCAGACTGGCACAGCTACGTGCTGGGCCTCAGGCCACTGCATCCTATGTCTGCTGAAGGAGAACCTCCTGAGCCCCTGCCCAGGGGTCTGTCAATGGGAGCAGCCCACGTGCCTCGTCTGCTGCATTCCTTACGGCTTTTCTGAAGGGAAACCTACAGGAAGTAACTTAGTTTCATAGTAGGTGAAAAGCCCTAAGAGTTGAAGGCTGTTCCCTTTTTCTACTTCTAGTTTCCAGTTTAGAAATACGGGATGGACTTGCTGTTTACTTTGTACAAGGTCACTCAAAACCTGAGTCGGCGTTTTGCTGATTTCCCAGGCTCTGCAAATATCAAGGTCAGGTTAGGCTTTTATTAGTTTCTTGGAGTAATCCGTGCTTCCATTCTTGTTGTGTTTTATGTGTGTTTTTACATGCCCGTTAAAATGTACGATTTATGTATCTGAGCTGGAAGCATTATGTAAGCTCACATCTTCCCTAACTCACACTGCTTTTGCAGTGTTTCTTTTAGCAGCAAAAGCACAAGTAGAGAAATAACTGTCGAAACTTCCAGCTAAACGGATTAGAAGTTTGCACTTGGAAGGTGAATTTCAGTTCATGAATGAAAGACTTGATTCTTCTTAGTAAGCAGAAAACAAGGTTACCAAGTGTGCTGCTTCAAGTAAATAGGCTTAGTTCCATTACAGTTAAGTCAAGCTGCATCCCTCAAGTAAACTTTAAGGGAAGTGCTGCCTCGCTTAATTTAAATCTACCAGTGTCAGAGAGAAACCTTGTGAAGGTTATTCATAGAGAAATTTGGAATTAAGGCCTTGTTTGTGTCATATGCTCCCTGTGAAAAAGCCGTTCAAGAAGCTCACAGGACAGACACCACATGGAAATCCAGGCTGCAAAAAAACCAGAAGCATCAGATCTTTTCTTTGCAGCAGATGCACAAAATGCTCATCTGTTGCTGGAGTTTGAACAAGGAGTTGAGGCCATTTTGAGAGCATACACCAGCCCTTTCAGGATGTTGAGTGGTGCGGCCATGGTTTGGTCTCACTGAGGATGAAGTGGTGTTGCTGCAATACAGGAGGGCTTTTTTGGAAGCCAGTTATTGATGTGTGCAAGCTCCTGAAAGAGGACACTATATGGAAGAATTACCAATATTGACCATTAATCTCGTGCTGTTAACACTTAAAGAGCACAGATAAGCCATCAATGGGTTTCTTACAAATAGTGTATCTCATTTTGTCTCATTTCTCTTTTGAAGAGTTTGTGCTGTGTAATGCATCTCTAGGCCCCTCAGCTCACAGATGAGCAATAAGATCTCAAGCGTTTTTAGTGAGCTTGGAATTGCTTTGTGTTCTCACCAACACGGGAGCCTTGGACTTTGGTCTGGTGTTTGTGATAATTGAAGAAATAGGTCTGAAATCTTTTGAAGCCTGTTATTGTTTTGCCTGAAGGCAATGAGGCTGTGGGTGCTAATGAATGTCATTAAGTTGATAGGTTCCGCTTGCCTTATGCTGCTTTGGATTGGTATTTTTTTGCCTAGACCTTATTTAAGTCTGGCTTTCAATTACAGCTTCAATAGAGAACAAGCTTTTTTCATTACAGCAGCCAATAGTACAATGCAGTAGTTAATTACTCATTTATGCCTCTCTTATACTATGAGATTAATCTCCTTTGTTTTTAAAGCAAACTGCTGGAAGATGAGGCGGTGTTTCATTCATATTTGTAATTAAACACTAATATGATTGTGATCTAGTAGCTGCAAAAGGAGCATTATGCATTTGGGAAGCTGAATGAAGGTCAAGTATAAGGAGCTCAAACACCTTACATTCTTAAAACATAGATTAATTGCTCAAGGATCTTTAAACTCTGAATTATTCCTCTTTTGTGGAGTGTTGATACTTTTTATTAAATCTATTTCAGTTTAGGAGGGTGGAAATATGGAGTAGCCTAGAGTTCTTGCAAGCACAGAGGTAATGTCACTTGATACTGTCCTTTATAGAAATGGATTGCATGTGCTAGGGGAAAAAAAAACAACCAGGGGCATCACAAAGGTTTGATAACACTTATGACATTTCAAATGGGAAGGCAATAGCAAATCCAGATGGCTTGAGGGGGTAATCTTCACCATACCTGCTTTAAAAGAACAAAATGAATCAGTACCACTGACAAGAAAACCCAAACCTGAAAACTTCGTATTTTGAGAGTGATGTTCTGTGCATCACAAGGCAAATGATTTGAGAAAGGCACAGAACTTCTGCCTGGCGGCATCAGCTGAAAATGGTTCACGCCTCAGTGACACCAAGTTTAAGTTGGCTGCAGCCAAAGGGAGGATGTAGGTGCTGCAAGAATGCTTCTGCAAAACAGTTCTGCTGCAGATGAGCGTTCGTCAGAGCGTGCGTTCTTTGATCTTTGTTGGGCCTCCTCCAAGAGGAGAAGGAAAATGTCTTTTATAACAAGTAAACAACGCCTTGAATGTTTGTTTTTTTAAAGGAAGTTAGTTGTGTTGATGATGCAAGATACACACGACTGCTAGGAACCAGTCTGAGATAACCAATTCTTTCCAGTTTGGTTTGCTGATAAGCTAAAGGAGTTGTTAATATTAAAGCTAATGAACAGACGACTCCTGCTCTGACAAATGCATGGTTTTGTTTTGTATAATGCAGAGAGCTGTTTTGTAAGTAGCGATGTGAAGTGTTAGGCTTCCTCCCCAACTATGAAGTTATCCAGGAAATGAGTTGTAATTCTGAAAGCTCTATTGTTGCTAGCGCTGCTACTGAAATGTTATCTCATTTCTTCAAATGGTAAGATCCTGGGTTTGAGGTCTTTCTGTTGTAGGGAGGAGCATTCAGAACAGTTAGTTGTGCAACTCCTTTCTTATTTCTACTTTTCATTTTATGCTTTTGCCACAATGTCCAGGGCTTACAGGGCTGAAGGCTGAGATTTATTTGAGTACTTTGGAAAGAAGGGGAATCGTAGTTCGAGTACCACAAATGGAGATGGCTGGGGGGGGTACATTGAGAAACACTAAATATTTTTGTTCTGTGAATTGGAGGAAGATGTGCACATGCATCAAAATTTGTAGGCCATTATTAAATGCACTTATTGGATGCTGCTCAATTGTCACTGCTTTTTAACTGGAAATCCTGAATAAACTGAAGCCTAGGAGAATTGGCAGCAAAGATGTAAGGCCTGTTATTGGGTTTCTTATTCTTGGAATAAGGGGGGAATTCCAGACAAATATAAATGTGCACCTGATAAAATAGCTGGAAATGAAGAAGGGGGGGAGGATCTTGGTAATAGCAACACAGTTACTTAAACCAGTCTTGGCCCAGCTAATGGAAAGCTACTGGAAGCTAGCGAGGGAGGTGGGGTCAGCTGGAGGGGAATTAAAAAAAAGCCTTAAATCAAGTTAATCTAATCTCATCGTGTGATAAAGGGGAGGTCTTTTGGTTTTACATGACATGATGCCAGCTTTGTACGACGAACCTTGGAAAAAATACCAAAATAAAGGATTAAAAAAGTAACATAAAGCTTCCAGTTTCAGAGTATTTAATGTAACAGAAAGGTTAGAAATAGTTTTTTGCAAAGAAGTTATTGTGGACTGTGACCAGTACGATGTGGTGGCATGTGTGCTCCCGTATTGCAGCCTGGGATGAAACCAACTGGTACGTAGGCATTAGTTTTTACCCACTGAAGAAACTCAACAGTTTCTAAACAGACTAAACAGCCCCAGATCCCTCAGCCTCTCCTCACAGGGCTGATTTTCCAAGCCCTTCACAAGCCTCGTTGCTCTTCTCTGGACCTGATCCAGTACCTCTATGTCTTTTTTGTACTGAGGTGCCCAAAACTGAACACAGTACTTGAGGTGAGGCCTCACCAACACCGAGTACAGGGGCAGGATGACTTCCCTAGTCCTGCTCACCACACCATTCCTGATACAAGCCAGGATGCCATTGGCCTTCTTGGCCGCCTGGGCACCCTGCTGGCTCATATTCAGCCCACTGTCCATTAGCACACCAAGGTCCCTTTCCATCAGGCAGCTTTCCAGCCACACCTCCCCAATCCTGTAGGGTTGCCTGGGGTTGTTGTGGCCAAAATGTGGGATCCGACACTTGGCCCTATTGAAACTCATGCCGTTAACCTTGGCCAGTGGATCCAGTCTATCCAGGTCCCTCTGTAGTGCCCTTCTTCACTCTGGCAGATCAACACTCCCTCCCACCTTGGTGTTGTCTGCAAACTTACTGAGGGTGCACTCAATCCCCTCATCAATATCATTAACTAAGATGTTAAACAGAAGCGGCCCCAGCACTGAGCCCTGGGGGACGCTGCTCGTGACTGACCCCCAGCTGGATTCAACTCCATTGACCACAACTCTCTGGGCCCGGCCATCCAGCCAGTGCTTCACCCAGCAGAGTGTGCACCCATCCTGACCATGGGCAGCCAGCTTCTCCACGACAGTGTTATGGGGACAGTGTCAAAGGCCTTACTGAAGTCCAGGTAGACCACATTAACAGCCTTACCTTCATCCACCAAGAGGGTCACCTTGTCATAGAACGAACTATGGCCTGATCCCCTGGCTGACCTTTAAATAGTTCGTAGTGGCTCCTGAGATTATTTGTTCCATAACCTTCCTGGACACCAAGGTGAACCTGATGGGTCAGTAGCTGCCAGGATCATTTTTCCAGCCCTTTTTGAAGGTGGGCGTCACATTTGCCAGCCTCCAAATCCACCAGGACATTCCCAGTCAGCCAGGACTGCTGAAAAATGATGGAGAGTGGTTTGGCAACCACATCCACCAACTCCCTCAGCACTCTAGGGTGCAATCCATCCAGCCCCATGGACTTAAAAGCATCCAGCTTTCGGAGCAGGTCCAAAACTATCTCCTCGTGGACTGTGCGGGGCTTATTCTGTTCCCTCTCCCCATCTACCAGCACATGGAGCTGTGTTCCCAGGGAGTAACAAGTATTACTATTAAAGACTGAGGCAAAGAAGGCGTTAAGTACCTCAGCCTTATCCCGATCCTTGGTGACCAAGTTGCCCTCAGCATCCAACAAGGGATGGAGGTTCTCTCTAGCCTTCCTCTTGCTGTTGGTGTGTTGATACAAATATTTATTGTTCTCCTCTACCTTAGCAGCCAAGCTCAGTTCTTGCTTTGGCTTTCCTAATTTTCTCCCTGCACAGCTTCACTACATACCTGTAATCCTCATAAATAAAAGGAAAAAAATGGGGCTGTGTGTGGAAATACCTGGGGAGAAGTAAATAAATATTTCAGGTAGAGGAATCTCAAAGATTCTTCTTTATCAAATCATATTCATGGCATAGTTATGTGGGAAAAGTGAGTTGTACTGGTAGTTATTTTGCTGTTGGCGTGTTGACATTGCTTTGGCCAGCATCTTTTCTTCTTTGTGAGGCTCTCTTCTCCTTAGTCCCTCTGGCTGCTGCATTCTCAGGTGATCTTGGATGTATCTATACATGCTGCAGGCTGTCTTCTGGCTCTCTCCCTGTACCCTTTCCAGCTTATTTGCAGTTCATTCCCTCTTTGGGGCCCTGTAGGGATGTTGGTTGACTTGTGTAATTTGACAGCAGCACCGTAGGAAGTTCTCAGGCTTGTGTCTTTCTGTGTGTGGCTGAGATAAGAAGTAGCAGTCAGTTTGAAGTGTTGTTCTTAGTTGTGCTATCTGTTCTGGAATCTTCTCTTAATCCAGCATGATCTTTCATAAAACCTGTTTCTCTCCGTGCATCAGGCCAGTTTTGCACTGAAGATGTTGACGAATGTCAGCTGCAGCCAAACGCTTGTCAGAATGGAGGTACCTGCACCAACCACAACGGAGGCTACGCCTGTGTCTGTGTGAATGGCTGGAGTGGGGATGACTGCAGTAAAAACATTGATGATTGCTTCACGGCCTCCTGTGCTAATGGATCGACTTGCATTGATCGAGTGGCTTCGTTTTCTTGCATTTGTCCAGAAGGAAAGGCAGGTAAGGATGGAAAACCCATTTTGCTCTTGCACTTCAGGAAAAATCCTTCTTAACTCTGAAGTTTGTGCATGTACTTAAAGTGGTGTGTTTATTTTTATGTGCTTTGTGATCAAAAGACAAAAGGAAGTATGTACTATCCACAAGCAAAGACTTCTTAAATCTCTGCAGCTAGGAACAAAGAACTATTTATATTAAACTGTAAAACTCTTTCAGCTTATATTGCAAGGAAATGTTTTCAGCTTCCAGAACAATCATCGTGCTTGTTAAGAGAGAAGAGCTGGTTAACTGCTCCCAGGAGGCGACTTAAGTAGTAGTAAGCAACTGCAGTGCTCCAGAAGGCTGCAGAGACCTCTGAAGTCACAGAGTCTGTATTTATATATGATGTTCCATAAGTGTGTAGTGAAAACCTTGTGGTCGTTGAAGCCTGGGTTGAGGCCTGTAAGGTTCTGGACGTGAGATTCTCCATCTGAAATACTGAGATGGATAATTTGATTGTGTAACATATGGTCTGGCTGCTGTGTCTCGCTGTTTGAATGAATGCTTGTATGCTTCTCTAGGTCTTCTGTGCCACTTGGATGATGCGTGTGTTAGCAACCCGTGCCAGAAAGGAGCTCTGTGTGATACCAATCCTGTGAATGGACACTATATCTGCACCTGTCCTCAAGGCCATAAGGGAGCAGACTGCACTGAGGATGTGGATGAATGTGCAATGGGTAAGTTCCTGTTTTCAGCTGGTGAATATGATAACCAGGGGTCAGTTTCTTTTTTTTTAATAAACTAATGGAGGAAGAAGCGTACACATCTTGTCATAGCTTCTCAATGCATGTGAGATTCTTTTCCTGCTTTCCCCTTTCTGTTTCAGCATCTTTAGATGAGTTCTAAATCTTGTGAGAGACTCATGGCAACGTGCTGAGTCAGGGTAGATGCCCATGCTTGAACATCTTAGCATCTGGAATATGGAAGACAGTGAGATGATGGACTTAACCATTTTTTGTTGTGCAGCAAAGATATAGCTCTGTGTGAGGAGCACGCACAGAGACTAGTTAAGCTGGCAGTGACCTGCAGGGTGCAA
Organism: Coturnix japonica; assembly: GCF_054131305.1. Classification (NCBI taxonomy): domain Eukaryota; kingdom Metazoa; phylum Chordata; class Aves; order Galliformes; family Phasianidae; genus Coturnix; species Coturnix japonica. The sequence continues at coordinate 11,544,398 of NC_140673.1, forward strand.
CAGAAGTACCTCAGTTTCCAGGGGTGCTATTGCAGATTCTCCCATGGCAGAAATAACTAAAGGCTTTGGCAGCCACAATATGAATAGAACTCTTGAGTGCCTTCTGAAACCAGTGATTGCGTGGGCTTTAAAAGCTGCAGTTCTCTGATATCACCCTGTTGTGTTTTGAGGATTAGCTGGACTTTCACAAACTTGCTGGCAGTTCTGTGTGTGCTAGCTTATGCTACTGGAGTTTGTTGCAAGAAGGGTATGCCTAACCAGTATGAAAGTACTGGGAAGAAGCACTGCTTTGAATTTCATTCTTCAGTCTGCCTTGGACAAAAGGGCTGTTCCTTTCTGAAAACATATGAGGGACAAATTTGGTTTTGTGGCTCCGGTGACACATTGACAGCCTCAGGAAAAAAGTAAATCAGAAAGATGATCTAGAGATAAGGCCTTCAAAGCATCACTAGTTCTCTAATCCTTGCCACCTAATACTATTTTTAAGGACTGTTATTAATAATTAGGACCTGCGGTGATGATGGTAATCTTTCTTTTTGCCTCTGACAGGCAATTAACTGCTACATGTTCTCTTCAGTCACACTAGCCTTTCCTGACTGGGGTGAACAGTCCTTTCCCCTGTATTACTTGTCAGGAAGGAATGACCACTGAAAAAGACCATGACTAATAAAGGATGCTGTGGCTTTCCTGGTCAGAGGAAAGGTTTTGCCACACACACTTATCTTTCTTGCAGCAAACAGCAATCCGTGTGAACACGCTGGGAAATGTGTCAACACAGAAGGCTCTTTTCACTGTGAGTGTTTGAAGGGATACACAGGACCTCGCTGTGAAATGGACATCAACGAGTGCCATTCTAATCCATGCCAGAACGATGCCACCTGTCTGGATAAAATTGGAGGATTCACATGTCTCTGTATGCCAGGTGAGGGAATTTTCTGACTGGGAAGGGGCTTCCAGAAAAGGAGGAAAAAAATGAGGAGGAGGAGCACAGGGAAGATTGCCAACTCAGCTGAGGTGGAACACAAAATTGCATTGGGGTGAGGCTAAATGAAACACTGAGTGTGCTTTCTGTGGTGGCTCCAGCCAGGCGGACTTGGCATTTGTGTGGGGAGGGAGAAAACAATTAGAGGACTTGAGAGAGAAACCAACCTCTATATCCATGAGGGAAGGTAGTCCACAAGCCTGCAGTGTGTGAATGCATTTGTTGCTATGCTCAGTAAAATGTGCGTGCAGAAACTTACATTTGTGGAAGCAGAGGAGGTGCAAGCTTTAAGAGTCATTGTGTTTTGAGATGCGTATATGATGTTTCTGGATTAAATGGGTGTTTTTTGTGTTTTCCTTCTTAAAATACTCCCCAAATAATGCAGGCTTCATTTGATCTGAAAAAATATACTAAAAAAGTGAAGTCAGTTGACATTGTGCTTGTCCAAAATTAACATGTCCAGCATAGCAGTGACTTATGTAGTCTGCTATTTGCTTTCTGAAAGGAAGTGATAATAAATTGTGTGTGTTGCCAGTTGGACAATTGTGTGAAGTATAATGAAAAACTCGTGACCCCTACAGGTGATGATTTAATACTGTGAAAACCAGAATTAATTCTTATTCATCTCAAATCTGTTGTGAAAGTTGGAACTGTAGTCCCAGTTCCATTTTACTCCTCCTATCATTTTCTTTTATTCTGTCATTTGCTTTAGCTTGAGGTTTTATAGCTACCCGCTGTGATTGTTTCATTACCTCTTGCCTCTTGTGGGTGCAAACTCAAATAGATTGATGCCTACCAGCGTGGTAAAACAGTCTCTTCTCATCAAATAAAAGAAAACACTGGCTGTAAATGCAACACAGAATTCTCCCTTTACAGAGTCGCACACACTCAGCATCCACTTTCACCTCTGGTGAAAACCTACCAGAAAACATTAAAGCCTCTTACATTATTTTTAATAGGTTTTAAAGGTGTTCACTGTGAAGAAGATATTGATGAGTGTCTAAGTAATCCCTGTGTGAACAATGGAGAGTGTCTTGATAAAGTAAACCGGTTCGTCTGTGTCTGTCCTGCTGGTAAGTACTTATTTCTGGAAGCTTTTCCTGCTTCACCTTACCAAGAACTCTTTAGATAACCAGTGAAAGGCTGTGGGCAGTGTTTCTTGGGAGTTTCTGCAGTCTTGGTGCAGCATCTGTTTGAGTTAGCTGCAGTCATGGGTAAGTTGGAGCATGGGCAGGTATTGTTTGGCAATGTGGTTGTGCCTGTAGCTGAGTAAGTGCTGAGGAATAGTTGGATATCTCACATTAAAGAGTTGAATGCAGCAAGAGCTTACATTATTGTGAATATCACAGTGAGAGGTAGTTAAGTAGTTCTAAACATATTATAAAATCAGAGTGTCTGCATGCTTTATTTTAATAGGTTTTTAGGTAGAGGCCATATTTCCATCAGTATAGCTTATGTTGCTTGTATGAGGAGGGAGGCAGTTGTGTGGGTTGAATGAAGAAACCAGGGTGTTGTGTATATGTTTAATGGTGCAGTTGAGTTTAGATTGGAGCTTACATTTGGGTGGTTTTAAGGATTTGTAACTAAATAATTCCTGATAATAAAGCTGTTTAGTTTTAAATGCTTCAGATTGCCTCTGAATTCTCACAATCGTTCTGCCTTTCAGGATTCAGTGGTGCAGTGTGTCAGATTGATATAGATGACTGCTCTAGCACGCCGTGTCTCAATGGAGCCAAGTGCATCGACCATCCCAATGGCTACGAGTGCCAGTGTGCCACAGGTTAGTCTTGTGTTCAGAGCCTCTGGACTGAAGATTGCATGTAACCTAAATGCAACAAGGAGTGGTCAAAGCAGTGTCAGTGTTTTCTTTCTTTCTCTGAAACACTTCTTGTTTGTATTGTAGCTTAATCTGCTTCTTTGCAGCAGAGAATAGACTTAAGCACAGGAACCCTTTCACTTGTGACAGCAGTGAGTTCACAGTTGCTGCGATTTGTGGCTTTCCCCTTTCAGTCCCAGCTCTTGTTTTCCAAAAGGTGACAGCTCCTTCTGTATTGACTATGGAATCCTTGAATAGAAAAACAACAGTGAGAAGCCTTATATCTGTGGCTTTCTTTTCTATCTTCCAAGTTGGATTGTATAGTATACAACTGAAGAACAAGAGGTGGACAGAGCAGTACTACTGTGTATTTTGATTTCAGTTGCTTGAGGCTGTTTTATGATAAAACTGAAAGACAGAAGTGCAGTAAAAATGGTGCCCACTGGAAGAAATGCCACACAGTAGCTGCTTACAATAATGTAATTGAAGTGCTTTGTTAAGCATCATACAGAAACTTTAACAGCTGTGGATGGAACTGGTTTTTTTTAATGCACTGAATTCATTTACTGCTTGTTCAGTTGCACATTCAGAAGCGTCAGGCTTAATTACACAATTTCCTTGTCTTTGAGCCACTAGAGTTGATAGTAGATGTATTTTTATCTGTGGTCGTTTGCATTTGGTCAGATCTGAGGATGTGAGCAGTTCAAAGCTATTACACCTTAATTCTCAGTGAAGAACAACTTTTGGTTGCTTTCAGTTAATGCTAAGTGGAATTGTTCATGATGCAGATGCAGATTGATCAGGCATGGAATGTGTTGGCTTTAGCTCTTCCATTATGGAGGTAGCTGAAAATTCCTGGACTGCCTCTGTGCTGGAAATGTTTTGTCAGCTTGGTTAGATTTATGTGCAATTTTTTCTTATTTTGAATCGTGTCAGTAATCAAATTGTTCAGGCAAATTCATTTGACTTCAGTAATTTATTCTGCCCTGTACAGAGTACAGCTGAAATCAGCCTAAAACTTCCTCCCTTCTCTTTTCACACACAACCTTACACAAAGTCGGTGAAGAAACAACTGGTTGGAAGTAGGGAGTAAAGTAGTTCTAAACAGGAGAGGAATAATTATTGCCAGAATTTTCTTTCTGTATGTGTCACTTGTTAGAAGAAGTTGACAAAAGAAGAAAAAGCTCAAGTCTTTGCCAAACTTGGAGTCTGCAGTAGAAGGTCTTTCTCAAGCCAGCGTGGGGTCTGGTTGCTTTCATTCCCTGAGAGTGCAGAGATGAAATATTAATCCATTTCAGTGCTTCTTGCAGAGCTTGGGATCGTGTAGTGTCAGACAGTGTGGAGAGCTGTGTTTCACAAAACTTGCTCTGAATTTGAGCTTTGATCTGCTGGGAACCATCTCAGTACAGAGATCCTCTTCCATAGGTGAGAAAGGATGACTGCCACTACCATGATGGCATGTGGGTTATGGAGCATTTTCAAGGAACAGCCTGGAAGCAACCAAATGGATATGTGACTTAAGCAGTAACTCTTAGTAAAGTGGTTGGTGCTTTGGCTGAAAGTGGGGCTATGTAAGGGCTCTGGACTGGGGCTATTTTCTGTCCTCTCTGAGGAGTGATGTTCTGTGTTCAGATTGTTGTTGTTGTTCTTTTTTCCTAATCTAACTGTCTACAAAGAGGGAGAGGATGTTGTGCGTCGTTAAGGTATGTTCAGTTACAAGCTAAAAAATATGCCTGTCTTAAGGTAGTTCATTTGAGCTACAGCAGGAGGAAGGTAATCTGTTTGTTTGGTTTTTAAACCAACGTATGCTAAGTATAATATTTAATATTGACAGCTTTCTAAGACTGAAATATGAAATTCGTCACTGGGGCAGGTCAGTTACTGGAAAATCATGCTTGAATGTGTTCTTGCTTTATTAATCTCATAATACGAGTGATATATGTTCCCTGAATGGTATTCGCCAGCTGCAGAACTGATTGAAAACTACAAAATGTTTGGCCAAATGCTGTACAGATAGCTCTATTTACTGCTTGCTTTTTGTCTTTTCTTTCCCCTCTGGCATTATTCCACTTCTCCTTCCCAGTGGTAGATCATGGCTTTTCTTTTTCTTTGAGTTGCCTTAGGTCTTTCCTCTTTTCCTTCCCTCTGTCCCCCGTTATTTTTTTTTTATTTTTATTTTTTTTTTGCCACTGTTGGTTCTCTTATTGGTTTGGTTTTCTTTCTTCCCTAACATCTTTTTATATCCATCTCTCTAACTAGCTTCCCTTCCCTCTCCCCACCTACTTCCACACCCATTCATCCATGCATACGTTCGCAGAACTTGGAAATGTTAGCCGTCACCTGGTATGTTTGACCAGAGAACTAGCCACAAACCTGTATGAAAAATGGGGAGCCTCTTATCCACTTGTTATGCTCAGGTGAGAATCACTCTTCAGCTGTTGAAATTCCCTGCAGCTTGGTTTGTATCAGTCTCCAGTTAATGTCTGAAAAACGAAGCAGCATGAGCTGTGGCTTCAAAACATCATCTGTGAAATCCATTTATTTTAAATTGTCCCTGTTTCATATAGCTCTGTTCCATCATGGAAAACAGAGCTCTTGAGGGAGTTGTTTGCTGTTCTTATCTTCCTGATTTTTGTTATTTTATATTTTTTTTTAGCCCTTCTTGTGAACAAATTCTGTCTGCTCTTGCTCAGGATGTTTCCCAGCTGAAGCAGAATGAAACAGGCCAAATTAATGCTTGTTTCATTGCTCCTAACTGAAGAGGAGATTGCATGCAGCCTTTCATGAATTTGCAGTTGGTGGTTGATTGGAGTTATTGAGAAGTTTCCCAGTGAGAGGAACAAGAGACTTTTCAATAAGCAGAGCTGCAGAAACTGCTGCATGAGCCAAGAGAGTTCCCTTGGGAAGGTTTCTGCAGCATCTTTGCAGTAACTTCACATGCTGAAAAAGCCAAATTCCCTGATGATGTGTAGAGGAGATGGGAGAGACCCTTCAGGTCTGCAAGTCAATATTTAGTGGTGTATGTTTTTCCTCTCACTGCTTCTATTCTGAACATAACGAAGGTAACACTTCTGATGCCAGAATTCTCCTTGCAAGGTGGTGTACTGTGAGCAATGGAAAAGTCAGTTGTGTTTCGAAGCTGGAAAATGGCCAGCAGTTGAGGTGCCCAGTTACCCTTGTTGTTCTGTCCACCCATTTGCTGATGTTTGTAGTGTGATACTTCCCATGTTTGCATTACATCCACTGGAGCACTGTACCAGTTAATCACTGTTGTCGGCCGTTTTTCCTTAGGTTTTACTGGTGTTTTGTGTGAGGAGAACATCAACAACTGTGATCCTGATCCTTGCCACCACGGTGAATGTCAAGATGGCATCGATTCATACACCTGTATATGCAATCCTGGCTACATGGGTGCTATATGCAGTGAGCAGATCAATGAATGCCACAGCAATCCTTGCCTCCATCAAGGACGCTGCATTGACTTGGTGAACGGCTACCAATGCAATTGTTTGCTGGGCACTTCAGGTACATAAGGGACAAGCAGAAGGATTGGATTGTAATGGGATTCAAGATTTAATTATTTCTTACGTCTCCTCCGGTGTGTGTTATATTTGTATGTAGAATAAGTTTATTCTAAAGAGCCTGAAGCAACTGTCACCTTCACATTAATTTTGGTTGCTGCATTTTCTTGCGTCTGTGTGAACTGACCAGCTCTCACATGTGCTGCAAATAGTCTTGGAGGAGCTTACCTCCTTTTTACACCCCAAAATTCAGGCAGGTACATTTGCTGCTGAAAACAAACAAAGATATGTTGTTCAGAATGCCTTCCTCTTTTGTCTAAAGATAGCAGGTGGGGTTCTTAATTTGGCTCTTTCCAGGGAATGGTTCTGTTGTTTGAGACTTGACCTCCTTATTCCTTTAATTTATCCTTTTTCTCCAGGAGTGAACTGTGAGAATAACTTTGATGACTGTGCAAGTAACCCCTGCGTTCACGGGGACTGCATTGATGGCATTAATCGATACAACTGTGCTTGCAAACCTGGATTTACAGGTAAAGTCAGCTACCTGATTGCTTTAGGTGTTGTTTTGATGATAGTTATCCTGTTAGCTAAGGAAGCTGTTCTCTGCATACTGACCATGAGGGATTTGGTTAATATCTCAGTAGATCCTTCTAATCTTTGAATCTCAGTGTCTTACATTACAGCAAGTTACACCAAGTGGAGATATGGTCTAATCTGTGCTGTGAGATGCCATTCTTGTTAGGTAATTGCATCTAATTCATGGCTCTTGATTTTATAACAAATAAAACCATGTGACTTGGGTTTATTATTCACAGCTTCTTTCCAGGGGCACAAACTGTGAACAATGTAGACAGGTGTTGGATTAGACTGTGCCTTGGGCTTGGACCACAACTAGTATTTCTCTTTCAGCAAAAGCAAAGCATGAAGTCAGCATTGTAATGAACTGCTTTCCACATGGCAGTTTCCAACTCAGTAACCCACTTCTTGCCGTGCTTCTGTGTCATGATGTGATCTGTGCTGTTTCCTCTTCTAAACTGTGTAAAACTGTAAAAACAAGACTGAAAAAAAAAGAAGCTTTTACCTGCTTTTAAATCCACGCTCAGACCTGTAGGTCTGCATCAGGACTGACTGGTTCTGATGACTAAGGCACATCTCAGCACTGTTTATAATGGACTTGATACGTTTTGAGGCATGTAGGATAATATGCTCATAAAATAATTGTTGTAAGGCAGTTGGTGCCATTTGTAGCAGTTTTCTCATCATGTCTGTTTACTGTTTATTACTGAATGATTCTAATTAGGATTGATCTGAAATGCATTAGAAGCAGTGCTAAGAAGTTTCATGTGGGTTTTTTGTGTGTGTTCCTCTTGACATCTTTTTAAACTTCTAAAGCTTCTTTCTTCCCTTGGCTTTGTCATGGTGTTATTCTTCAGTACCCATAGCAGGAAGAGGCATGATCCTGATCGCTTTTGCCTTTAGTCCTCCTCATTGCTGTCATACCGTGTTTGTTTTCCTACTGGATTTCTTACTGTTATCAGTTAAAATAAATCAGAAATGTGATCAATTGACCTGTTCTGGTATTTAAAGATTTGGCCTGCATGGGGTCTTGATGCTTTCTGTTTCCTATATGTTATAAATATTCATCAACTTCAGTACTCTTTCTCTGTAGCTTTGCAGCCTCACACATTCTTATGGTCAGTACTTACAGGATTTTGCAATTCTGGCACACACTGTAAAGAGAGGAGGCAAAACAGGATACGGTGTTATTTAGAGTTCCTTTTACACAATGAACCACAAGACCTATATTTACTACAGACAGCATTGGTTGTTCAGTGAGTAGGTAATTTTAGCACAGAAAAGAAAGGCTTTGACAAGTGGAGCTCAAGAGGTTTGTTCCAAATACAATGCAGTCAAGTGATTTTTGCTTCCGAAAATGAAATTGAATATTAATTATAGTTTTTTTTCAATGCAGCTCTGTTGACATTCTTGAGTGGTTTGTAAATACTTGTTGAGTAGAAATGTTGTTTTGCAGCTGCAGAAACGTTCTGTGTCTTAAGTTAAAGCCATTTGAGCATGCGAGATCCATACCTCTGCTTCAGCTTTATAGAGTTGTCTCAATCACATGGTCTTACAGACTTGCAGGGCAAATGTTCATAGAAGAAATATGTCTTAATAAGGAATGTTTTGGTTGGGTTTGTATTTTTTTAGGCCCACGTTGTAATGTGGATATTGACGAATGTGCATCCAACCCCTGCAATAATGGTGGAACGTGTATAAATGAAGTCAATGGCTTTCGGTGTGTGTGTCCTGAAGGTTACCATCACCCTCACTGTCAGTCGCAGGCAGATGGCTGTCTCAGTAATCCCTGTGTACATGGCAACTGCACACACATCGTTACTGGGTAAGTCCTTACTGTAGCATCAAATGTATCTACTGCCTTTTATACTTTCTTCCCTGCACCCACCGCCCTTATTCCACCTTGATTAGAGGTTTCTGAATTTTAATTTCTCAGATTATTTATTTACTGGCCATGAAATAATCACAGTAAGGTGTAGACCTGTATTTTCCAGCTGCCCTTTGTGATGTATCAGCATGAGTTTTTCTGCCCTGCATGGGCACCATCAGTTCAGTAGTTCAATCTAATGGGGTGAATGCAATTGAAATAAGGAGATGGTTCCAATCGAAACTAGTGGAAAACAGCAGATACTTCATCAAAGTCTAAAGTGTCAAGTGTGGAGGGTGTGTTTGTGACTAGAGCCATTATTGCTACCCAAATAGTTTGCGTGAAGGAACAAGCAGATAACTCAGAAAACTTGGAGGCAGAACAGTTTTGGAAGATCAAGTGGGGAAATTTTGGTGTAACAACCAATCACACACAGGTGGTAATTCAAGGCTCGGAAAAGGAGCTCAGGATGAAAAGTCAAGAAGAAGGTAGAATTGAGATGTTTGTGTCCTCCATCTCAATCATTTGCTTTTAGGGGAAAAGCTGATGTATGGTGTTTTGTTGCTTTGTTCCAAACAAGGCCTCCTGTTTAAGTTGGTACGTTGATGGAATGTGGTTGCTTCTGACTGTTTCCTCTAGCAGCTTTCTCGAGATTAGGAGACTTATTGTTGAGCAGTGGTTGTCTTAAGAACAGCATATTCAAGGCAGATTTAATCAGCTTTAGTCACACTGTTGCAAGCCTGAGAGAAGAAAAGAAAGCTTTTTCTGGCCATTCTGATGGCAGCAGTTGTTGCTGAATCATCCCATCCAGGAAGACCAAATGGTGACTTTGTAAGCCTTGAATCAAGACCTCTTTTTGTTAGGGATGAATCTGTGATGAATGAATGATGTGGGCTGTGGGAGCACAGGGGCTGTGAAGCAGATAAGTGGAGGGATGAACGAGGTCATAGTTTGAAACTTCCTAATTGGTCCTGGGGTAGTAGTGGCTTTTCACCTGGAAAGTGTTGTCAGCACTTGGCAAGGAAGGGTTTTGCCACTGCAACAGGGCAGGATTCAGTGCTTCTTGGAGCTGACAGGAAGGCTGACCTGTGTTGTTGCTTTCCACATGTACCTTATACTTGGGATGAGATAAAATAAGTGTTGACTGCATGATGGAGAAGGAGGCCAGCATATGTTTTGTGTGACTGGAGTACTGGGTGACTCAGGAAGTCTTTGGGCCATTTGGGTGGAGAGCTGCTCCACTTCAGATTTAAAACGTGATGGGGTAAATTGCTGCTGCTCCCAACTGTCTGTTTTCATTTGTAACCACTGCTTGGTATTAAATTAGTCTGTTCATCTTTGGAACCTGCTTTTCCTCTCCACTCTCTGTAATTCTTTTGTTTTCTTTTTAAATGTGTTGAGCTGGTCTTACCACAACAGGAGGAGGGAAGTGTGTTTTTAAGGGTGGTTTATTTTCAGTATTTTGGAGTGGAGTTATTTCAAAATTGCCTCAAATTCCTGTTGCTTTTGCCTTTGAAAGGTACAAATGCGTCTGTGACCCAGGCTGGGTAGGAGATTACTGTTCAACAGAAGGGAACGAATGTAAGTCAAACCCGTGCCAAAATGGAGGAACTTGTGAGGATCTGCTGAATGGATATAGATGTACCTGTAGGAAAGGATTCAAAGGTGAAAATTCAGAGTTTTGTCCTTTTCTTTTTAGTTTCATTGCATTTTTAATGTCGTTTTAATATTTTCATTAAACCTTGTAGAAATAGGAATCAAGTAGGAAAATGCCTTGGTTATATGAGATTGAATTCCAGTTGAATATAGATGTGATACAGCAGTATAAAATGCTTTCTAAGACTGTACTTAAGCCTCATTTGAACCTATTAAGAAGTATCCCAATTGCAGTTCAGCTTAATTTACTTTGTAAGAAAGTTAAACTAATCTATGTAATCTATAGAAATGCACTGGGAACTGAAGGGACATTATTGGAACTTTGGTGCCATCCAAATCACATCATTTTTCTTAAGCATGGAAACAATTCAATGGGGAAACAAGGTTATTTGGAAGGATAATTCTTTCTTGAAGATATCAAAGTCTTACTGTGTCTTCTCTGCAAGCAGGCTTGAAGGCATCATCCTTCACAGGCTGGGATTATACAGCCGTTGGCTTCCCCATGTCCCTCTATGGCTCAGTGCAATGAGTTTGTCTTCCTGTCACTGCGCTCAAATTAACTTAATTGGAATTACCATGTCTATCTGCTGAGCCCATGAGGAATAATCTGATCTCTTTCTTCTAAGATTTTTCACATATGGGAATGTCATCCACTGCTGTGTAGGATAACGACGCAGGTTGCAATCTCTTTTCATTATTCTGAAATACACAAAAACTCTTAGCTGTTTTTTCTCCTGTTTTTTCCCTTTCTGCACTCCAGGTGTGAACTGCCAGGTAGTGGTTGCACCGTGTTCCCCTGACCCCTGTGAGAACTCAGGTATTTGCCAAGAATCTCCTGATTCCGAAGGCTACACCTGCCAGTGTGCCCCTGGCTGGGAAGGTAACGTGGCTGGGAACATACAGTACTTCTAGTGCTCAGCTGTGTTGGCATCGAGTCTTTTGGTCAATGACATAATGAGAGGTCTTACTTCTGCACTCTGTGTTTTTCAGGGGAGAGATGTACAGTGGATATTGATGAATGTCTCTCAAAGCCCTGCAAAAATCATGCTTTGTGCCATAATATTCAAGGCAGTTACCTGTGTGAATGTCGTCCAGGCTTTACCGGAGGAGACTGTGACAGTAACATAGATGACTGCCTGTCTAGTGAGTATCAGTGGATTGTTCTGTTTTCCCCTTTGACATAGAAGTAATTCTGCTTTGCTCTTCAGCAGGTACTTAAAAGTTCCTTTGTAAGCTCTTACCAAGAAGGGAAAAAAAACCCAACCACCTCAAAGCCTCAGCTGTGTAATACTTGCACGTGTAAGGCAGGGAAAATCCATTACATTCAGTTGCTAGAAATATATTCTAACTGATAATAGGAGTTATTTTCAGTTTTTTAACTTGAAGCGATCCTTATTATTTCCATGCACTGTTAAATGGATAATTGTGGCTGCCTGGAATTTTAATTCGTAAAGTAACTTTGCAGACTTTATCTGTGTTTCAAAGGTAAGCTTGATTGAGGTGTGGTGGGAATCTGAGACACAGCAGTCCTTCTTGAAATGTATTTGTCTGACATTAATATTCTGGGAAGAGTGGGTCCTGTTGCTGTTCCAGTTAATCCGTATTTGGAAGCAAATTAAGCAGCAGGAAGGCGCCATATTCCAGAGTAGAGATCAGCTGCAGGAGGGTAAGCTGTACAGTGATGACTCTGGAAGTCATTTGAGAGAGCAAGTATTCACTTCATGCCCTTGACAGTGCTGTTTACAAGGGACACCAAGCACATACTGGCTCTTGTTCTTGTTGGCATATCCTGTGTCATCATCAGATAAAATCAGTCTCTTGAAAAGTGTCCTGTGTTTTAAAGCTCATCTGATACTATTGCAGAGTGCTTTATCAAACCTTGGAGTTGTTCACCATGTTGTGTGTATATATATATACACATATATATTTTAATTGGCTGTCTCTTGGAAAAAAAGTAAAATGCAAGAGACAAAAAAGAATAACTCTCATTTTTATTGGAATAGCCTCAAAAGAAACCAAAACCTCACAGGCTTTAGGTGTGAATTCAAAAAGTCATGTTTTGCATTGAGAAAATTTACATCTGTGACTGCTGTGGGGAAGGATCCAGACAAGCACAGGAGTAAAAGTTACCGTGAGAGAGCCCCAAAGCAGCACTGCTGGAAGAATTTCTAACACATCTGGCTCAGCCTGAGCTTTTCCTTGCCTCTTTCTAAGATAACAGGTAGAGTACAAAAAGTGGCACTGGTGCATTGATCCAAAGCTTCATTTATTGAAGCCAGAGAAGCTGTAGCTTGCTCTGCTCAGTTTTATATGGGTGTTTTGCATGGATATCTGAAGATACAAACATTTTAAGCGTTTGTTCTTTCTTTAACAGCTGGAAAATCTCTGTGTTGAGATCGATCCAGTGCTGTCTGTTATGTAGCACACCCATGAGGTTGAAGAGGAATTTCAGATTACTGCTGCAGCTGATTTCATTTAGCATAACAAAAACCTTCCATGGCTTGAGCCAAGTGTCTTTAATCTATGAAGCAAATAAACCCTCCAATAACAAAAACTTATTGAAAAGTTGATACTCCAGTCTGCTTTCTCTGTCAGTAAATGTGTGGCACGGAACATTAATTTTGGCTTCAGTCATAAGTGGCTGGCTGCCACAGACACAACATTTTCCAGCTGCCAGGGGTCTTGCTTTGAGCATGCTTTTTCTCTGCAGTAGTCAGATGACCTTTAAATGAATGCAGGTGTCTGTCTCAGAACAAAAATTTTTATCATGTGAGCACATTTCTCAGTCAATAAGTGAGCTTTAATTACCTTTCTCATCTGTTTTCTTCATTTACCAGTGAACAGAATGATCTCGCACTTGTGTTGAACTGCAGATTCTTGGCTGAGTTTATTTGCGTTTTGATGTTTGTATTTAGTAGTGCTTGAGGATAGTCTTCGATCACAAAAACTGCTCAGTAACCTTTCTATTTTCCTCCCTTTTGCCCATTTCTCTCTGCCTTTACGTATGCAAGCTTTTGAACTAGGGAAGCCTGACTAGGAAAAAGAGCTGGCTTCTGAGGCAGTATCTGACATAGGATTGTGGTTCTTAAAGTGGAAGGAGCAAAGTAGGAAGAAACTACTGAGTGATGGCAGACTGGTGCTTGTGGAAGTAAAAGAAATGCAGTAGCAGGAAGTAACTGAGACAGAAAAAAACCACACCAGGTGATGCCCAGCTAAAAAGATCTTGATAGCAATGAAGAAAATGCTCAGAATTGCAGAGGTGAGGAGAAATCAAGGTGGAGTGTGAAATTTGGGCTTTTCCACCAGCCTTTCCTCTGTCAGCCTTTGATACTGGGGAGAATGCCAAGCACTTAATTATGCAGAAGTACTCATACATACACTAATTTCCACATACACGTTGGATTTGACCAGATTGCTTGCATGCTTAGAAGTAATCACACAGGTTCTCCCATGTGTTGAGGAGTGCCCAGACTTGTGCTGAGAGTGTCTGGACAAAGAAGGGAGAAGAAAGGGTTACTGAGCTGTTTGTATTTTCTTCTTGGTAGGCATTTGGCAAAAGAGCAGAGCTTGACTTTTAAAATGAGAGGCTTTGGGGCTGGTTTTGTTGCTTTTGGTTCAACAAATCCTGGGAGATAAACCTGCAGGCCCGATCCACACCTCCCTGTGCACTCAGCATTGGTGAAGCTTTGTGGTTGTCTTCTCCATACAGTGTCTCAGAAAAGCTTGTTTACTTGTTACCCCCTGGACAGGGTCATACATTTCTTTGCTAAAGGTTGCTACCATAGGCCTGGTTTTTACTGTTACCCACTTTAGCACTAAGTTAATGCTTCTATCGTAGATCCCTGCCAAAATGGAGCTTCGTGTGTGGATGGGATAAACTCTTTCTCATGCATCTGCCTACCTGGATTTCATGGAGATAAATGTCAAACAGATACCAATGAATGTCTGAGTGAACCGTGCAGGAACGGAGGCACATGCACCCACTATGTCAACAGCTACACATGCAAGTGTCAGCCTGGATTTGAGGGAACCAACTGTGAGAACAACATCGATGAATGCACCGAGAGGTGAGATAACTTCACAGTGCTGCTGCACTAGAAAGCCAGAGTTGGGTTATTAACTGCAAGTAACTGAAGCTAAAAAACTATGAGGAGGAGAACTAAATCCACTCATTTTGTACTGGAGCTGTTTCATCTTCCAAGAGACCTTTTAATGCTCTAAAACTGAGATTAAAAGCAGTGGTAATTTTGAGGAGGAGGTAGGGAACTGAGTTTAAATGCTCAATAGCTCCTTATTGAGTTGGTTCACTTGGTAATCTTTGAAAACTCTCCGAGGGTTAAATCTGTGTATCCATCATCTTTCTGCGTGTTTATGTTAAGTTTCATCAGGATTCAGATAAGTAACTTTAGATTCTCAGATGGAAGCAGTTTCTAGTACAGCTTGAAATAATTAAAAAAATCTGTTCCAGTCTCGTTACAATAAACAAATAAGGTGCCTAAATGTGAAGCTCTGGCTGTTCTCATGCGTTTTGTGTACATGAAGAAAAGATCTTTCCTATCTTTTATAAAATTGAAATAGTGGGGGAGGAAGTAGTTTAACATCTTGTGTCACTGATGAGGGTGTGTTTAATTTGCCCAGCAGTTGTTTAATCAAGTGTGTTGGGTGCTCTAGAGCAGAACGCCTGGTTCTTCCTTGAGATTCATCCTGGTTTTGTTTTCCTTATCAGTCAGGACAGAAACCAGTCTTGCAGGTATGAATGAGAGATGTAGCAATTCAACCTGGTCTGCCAAGCTAAACCAGTCACACCTTCTCAACCAAAATTCACTGAGCTATACTTAAGAGCGTGATTATGGTTGGTTAATTTGAATTTGGTTCAAATGATTCTTCCTTGTCTTGTGTGAGAAACCTCCTATGAGAAAGAGCTCCTTCTTTTGGAGATGGGTGCTTGATTTCAGTGCAAGGTGCCCAATGATTGACGGTTCCTCTGCCTTCTTTGTTTTGCCATGAACCTTAAAGGCAGTTTTTGCTCCTTTTAAAGTGGGATTCAGTCCACGAGACTGAAGGACAGCTCTGATAATTAGGTTGATGTTGACAGCTCTAACTTAATGACAGTCAGAATTTAGGTACTTAAAACTTGCACTGGAAGTTGAAGGAGATGACTCAATCACTTCTTCCATGGAAAGTACCCTTCCACAGTGCTTGAGACAGATGACAAGCTGGAATTCATTTTGTGCTCTTTATCAAGATGATCATCTTGAATCTGATCTAGATTGATTTTCAGAGGAGGAGTTTCCTGGCAGGCATTTCTTTAGAGGAAAAAATCGCGAGGAGCTGATTTTGCATGAGGCTTCACTTCTGCTAGTTTTCCCAGTAACTTCTCTGTAGGACATGTACTCTGGTAGAATTCCTTATGATCAAGAAGGTTGTGGGGGGTAATTCCTTTGATCTGAATTCTGCCAGTGCATATGTGAGTAGTTTTACAAATCAAGGACTGCAGGAAGGTTCTCGTGAGAAGAGGAAGGGGTTCAGCACTACCAGTACTTTCACATTATTTCAATGAGGAGCATGCTCTCATGTTTTGCATGTTACATGAAGTTTTTCCTTGGGAAAACATACCTTTGATTCCTTTGAAGTAAAAAAAATAGTAAAAAAGAAAAGGCAAATTGTTCTGTTTCTCATAATTTGTAATGCAGACAGAATTTGTAATGTAGTTTGCATACAACCTGTCAGTTTGAGCAAGCTACCTGTTACAGCGCTGTCAGTGGTAACGTTGAAGCTAGGAAGATTTCTTTAAATGAGAAATTAACTCCATTACTAATGACTCATTCAAACCGTGGTTTACTTTCTTTGCCCATCAAGGTAGAACACAATAAAATAGAGCCCCACTGAATTACTTTATCTGGTTTATGCTTCTTTAGTGAAGGTTTACCGGAGCACGGATGATTCTGTAATCTTGTTTTCTGTCTCTTTTCAGTTATGTTTCCGTTCTAAGAATTAACTGCATTTTGCCTCATTTTCCTTTTGCTCTCTCTCTCTTGCAGCTCTTGTTTCAATGGAGGTACCTGTGTGGATGGGATCAATTCCTTTACCTGCCAGTGTCCAGTGGGCTTTACGGGGCCCTTCTGCCTCATGGAAATTAATGAGTGCGATTCACATCCTTGCTTGAACAAAGGCTCTTGTGTGGACAGCCTAGGCACATACCGATGCATATGTCCTTTGGGTTACACGGGGAAGAACTGCCAGGTGGGTGGTAATTTCTTGTCCGTTCTGCACAGCCAGCTGTTGTTTGAACTGTACAACAGCAGGAGTTCCTGGTTAGATGTGAGGTACCAAACATGGCAAGTGCTATTTCTCCTTCTATTTCGATAAGCCTGTTAGCCCAAGGTAAACTTAGTCCAGTGTCTCTCTAATACAGAGCAGATGCCTCTGTTCAAAACTCTGGAGATCTGGAAGTGTCTGCTTGTCAGAGGGAGGAAAATGCTTATTTATTTCTGAGGATGGGTGTCGATGCAACTTTCTAGATAAGATTTCTTAAACGAGGAACAGCTGTTAGCTTTGAAAATGCTGCTTTTTGTCCAAACATAAAACTGTCCCAGTTTAAGACAAAGCACTGTGTTTATATGAAGGGGAAAAAAGACTGCTACTTGAATGGAAGAATATCAGTGTCATTAGCAGCACATGAATTTCGCTGCTCTCTTTTGTACAGAGGGATGTAGTTCTTCCAGGTTGATTGTATATATATTTTACCCCAGTAAAAATAGCCAGAAAGGTTCGGAGCAGTAACTGCAGTGATTGTCCCATTCACAGCTTCCATAAGAAGCTCTGGCCTTACTTGCATACTTAGGGTCAGGTGATTTTGTTTTTCACAGTGAGCATAGAAGCCACAACCTCCTGCTGTAAATGACTGACTAGTACCTGTTAAGGACTCGTGTGAATTTGACTGCTTGCCAGGTATGCAAAGCAAACCTGCAAGAGATGAGTTACAGATTAAATGGGAAAATGGTGTCTTGACAGCCTTCCAGTTTCTTTTTCAGAATTAATACATCTCATTTCAGCCACGATACTCAGTTCTAAGTATAGAAATACTTGGATGTAAGCTGGACCACTTGGCGTAGTGGAAGCACAGTGCTTGTTTCATTTTTTCAAGTTAGAATTATTTCTTTTCCTACGCTTATCAAAATAGCAAGAACGATTTGAGTCTGCATCTTGCTTTGGAAGAGCAAACACTGCGTTGGCTTTCTTTGCAAGAAGTCTGAGTGCTGCCACTTGAAAACAGAGCAGCAGTGTGTGTATGAAATTACTGGAAAGCATGAGAATTCTGTGAGGATTTTGAAACTTTCTTTGGTGCTGATGTGTCTTTGTGACACAGGAGCTGTTAGAGGAAGCATTTTAGTGGCGATGGGGGAGGTGCGTTTCCAGAAGTGCATTGCTAGACATTAAATTGTCAAGTCTGCCTCTAATGGAGGAAGTGAATGCAAAGTAATGAAGTGATGTAAAAAAAAGCAGCCCCTCTGCGAGCCTAATTATGCATTCTGGGCACACCACGTAAACCTCACTGGCAGAATTAGCATTGAGAGGGATTGTAAAGTACTGTGAAGTTCAGCAGTTCCTCTTCTGTTAAGATTGCTTTGTTTTTACTTGAGGAAAGGATTAATGTTCCTGTCCCCAAATTAAACCTGGGTTCCCAGAAGGCCTGTTTGCTTTTCGCTCAGAGAAGCCTGATCATCTCGTGTTACTCATTTTGCACAAGAAATCTGAACTTTCTAAACTTAAAACTGTTACTGAAAGCTGTGTTGGAGAGAGTGGTGGATCACAGCGATGCTGTCGTTCTTGTCTTAGAGGAAAATTGGCTTGACCTAATTAGCAAAGCTAAATACGGAGAACAGAATCAGACAATGATTCATAAGTTATGGAATTTGCATGTAAAATAGTCAGCTACTCATTAGAAATACAGAAGCAAAAAGCTTGGTGTTTTTCACACTGAAGTGCATGTGGTAAAACTTTAATTCCAAGTTTCTTGTTGGTTGCCTGTGAAAGCACAGATTTTTCTCCTTTAGTTTTTGTGGGGAAGGCGGTTTGCATCTGAAAAGCAGAACTTTCTACAACCAAAATGGCATTTTGCAGCCAAAATTCAATACTACTCACTTTATAAACCTCATCCTTCCCTCAAGTCAGCTTGAAATCAATCAAATGGCTGCGTTACTTTGAAGGCTGAGCGCTCGAAAAGGAAATGATGGTTAGTGGCTGGTTTATATTAGGGCAGACAGTTATTTTGAGTCCTTTCCACTTCCATACGATGATTTACTAAAAAAGTCGGTCTCTATTTGGATACCGTTTGTTTTTATTAAAGGAATCAGGGAAAACAATACGTTTTTGCCCTTTTGGCCCATTGTCAGCTTATAAAACAGTTCTGGGGTTTCAGTTGAATCTCAGAAGATGGAAGAATTCAGGGAGGTTGCACTAGAGCAGCTGAGATCAAAAGCAGGTATGTTATCTAATGACATAAAGGAAAAACAAAGGTTGACATGTGGAACACATCTATTATTCTCAAAAAAAAAACCAAACAGTGAAGATGGAGGGAGTTTGTGAGAAGAAAGGACAGATGTTATTGTTGATGGCTGGGAGCTTTCTTGCTAGTGGGGAAACAGAAGCTTACTTGGAGATAAAAACTGAGTTTTTACAGCCAGATAACCCTGGGTGGCAGCTGTGAGGATCACCTCTGTGATGAAACGGTGCTGCCACCTGGGGTTTGCTTCCCTGCACATCTACGCCCTTCTAGACATACAAGCTCTTGGGATTCTCAGTGAAGAACCAGCTTAAACTTCACAAGTACAGTCCCTTTCTTTCCAATGCTACTTGGAACCAGAGCCTTTTTTTTTTTTTAACCTTGCTTCTTGAACTTATACTCTGGATCAGTGTTTCCTATTGATGTTGCCATATATCATGTTGTGGCTATTTTTCCCTCTCTAGACACCTATGGATCTGTGCAGTAAGTCTCCCTGTAAGAATAAAGGCACGTGTTTCCAAAGTGGAGCCCAGACTCGATGTGACTGTCCTTCTGGCTGGACTGGAGCTTACTGTGACGTACCCAATGTCTCCTGTCAAGTGGCAGCTTCACAAAGGGGTAAATAAGCACCCTCCCTGCTTTAATCAAAAACATTTCCCATCATTGATCCACGCTTTCTTTCCTCATGCACTTGTGGACACAACACACATTGAAAAGTCCAGAAAGCTTCACCTCTCAGAGGGGGATCTCAGTGCTAGAAAATATGCTAGAAAATTCTGCAAGGTTTTCAAGATTCAAGGTTTTCTGGGCTCTCCCTGACATAAGAAGCCAGTTTCTGTCAGAAATGTATTAGGAAAGAAGAACTGGGGGAAAAAAACAAGTCTGTTTCAGTAATACATGTCCTGCCTTTAAGTGAATTTCTTCCCAGAAGGTGACTTGGAGGCCAGACTCATGCACAGTGTCGTGCAATCTTCAGCTGAGGGAGATCCAAATAAGTAGATTCATTGTCAAAGGGTGTCAAGCTGCAATACCTTATGCAGACATTCTAGGTACATTGAGCCTTTGTGCTGTAACATTAACACTTCAGAGATGTGTGTTTGCCTGCCAATGGTAAAATAACACAGCTACACAAATAATTTGTGCCAGAGTTGGTGCTGATGATTGATCCGAATGGGACAGAGCAGTGACTTCATTCAGAAGCCAGCTGTGGTTCTGACTCACTGTAGTTTTAAGAGTCACTTTTCAGCTTTTCACTTTCACGTTTTCAGTGCTCTGCTTCCAGCCATATTCATTCGTGGCTGATGTACCAATGCTGATGGAAAATGTGTTTCACGTGTTTGCTTTCTTTATTTAACTTTGTTTCAGGAATCACAGTGGATCAGTTGTGCCAGCACAACGGTCTTTGCCTCAATGTGGGAAACACGCATCGCTGTCAGTGCCGCGTGGGTTACACTGGCAGCTACTGTGAGGAGCAGCTGAATGAGTGTGAGTCCAGCCCGTGCCAGAATGGTGCTACCTGCAGGGATCATCTGGGCGGATACCAGTGCGAGGTAATGCTCAGCTCTTTAATAGGAAATGGCCTAAATACTTAAGGCATTGTAATTCTATAAGTATGCCATTGTAATCCTACTTTTGCCTGGGATGTGGTTTGTAGTAAAACATATGCAGAATGCATCAAAGGAATGTTGTATTCTCCAGAATGGGTGGGCAAAATATCTGTTGCCTTTCAGAGTAGGGTTTGCCTTCCTGTGGCTTCCAACTCCTACAGCTGATACAGAGAGCAACGGAGACCATAATCTCATGGTCTATCAAACTTAAGCTTTGGAGAATGGTAGAGCACCTTGGAAGCACAGGCCCAGAAGGAAAACATGAATATTATATAAACCTTAAGTCGAAACTTCCAAACCAGTCTCCTTGAAATCACTTGCACTTGTATGGCAGCAAAGGAAGTCATAATCTGTCCCTTCAAGGGTTTTCTTTGTCTGTCAGCCTTTCTCAGGTGCCTGCTAATGGAACTGTTATGAAAAGATTATTCATACTTCTTTTTATCCTATAGTGTGTACCTGGATACCAGGGTGTCAACTGTGAATACGAAGTAGATGAGTGCCAGTTTCAGCCCTGCCAGAACGGAGGAACATGCATAGACCTGGTCAACCATTTCAAGTGCTCCTGTCCACCAGGCACTCGAGGTATGAAACTCAGCAATTAACTGAATGTTACAAGAATAAGTTTTCCTTTCTGAACTGTTTCCTAACATAGAGTCTAAAGGCAATCCACTATTTTCTTTGAAGAATGTTCCCAAAGTGCACTGAATCCCTTGAGAATGCATATTTTCCCTTTAAAAATAAATATGTAAATTTGTTAGGCTATGGGATCTCTGTCTTTCTGAGCTGTTTTTATTTATTTCCTTTCTTTTAAAGGAATGGGTCATGACAGTGTTCTCTGGGAATAGATGACCCTTCTATGGGGGTCAATGGGGATGGACTAGATTTCTATTAAGATGTCTCCCAACTTTATCTGTTTTGTTCCAGAAAACCCAGGGTTTCTTCTTAGCTAAGAAACTGTGAAATACACAAAAAGTTTGCTTAGCTCTTGCATTGTTTCCATCACCCTTGCTTAAATTTTGGCCCTGTGTCATGCTGTATCCTGGAACCATTTGTGAAAAAGCAGTTGGATGCCTTTAGGTTAGTTTAAACTATTCCAGCAACTTGGAGATCTGTATTAACAGACTAAACTCTTTGCTTAGTTTATCCTCTGTATTCCCTTGTATCCATTACACTGTGTTACTAAGGCAGAGCTAGCACCTAGTTCTTTTGACAGGGAGCCCAATACAGAGAGGGAGAAGCTGGCATCCCTGACAGCATTGGTAGTTTACTGTATGTCCTCAAAAGTCAAACTGCAGGAATAGCATGCTGGCCAGGGGTCTGTGTTTGATCACTGTTGCTTTTCAGTTGGTTTGTTATGGCTTGTTCAAAAGGTGTTGCTGAATTTCAGGGTTACAGACAAGTTAAATTAAGGTTGGAAGCTTCCAGCCTTGGTAGGGACAGCACAGGGCTCTCTATGTTCAGTTACAGGGCTAAACGGAGTGTTTATTTCATTTTTGTTTGGGTTTTGTGTTTTTAATTATGTTCCTAAATTAAGTCAAGCATGAAAGCTGCTAAATACCAGTATGACATAGCATTGAGAGCAGACTGGATCTAAACCACATGCTTCTTAAGTCAGCTCTGAGGCTCACTGTCTGCAGCAGGCATGGGTTGCATTAAACTGGGATCTTTACCTGTCTGTATCTAGGACTGTGTTTCATGTAGTCCCAAAACCTGAACGTCACAGGAAATGAGGCCACGACACCACGTTCTCAGATTGCCACTTCTGTTGTTTTGACAGGTCGTCTGTGTGAGGAGAACGTGGATGACTGTATTTCAGAGTCAGGAGGACCCCGCTGCTTTAATGGAGGACAGTGCATTGACCAGATTGGGGGCTACAGCTGCCTTTGTCTCCCAGGCTTTGCAGGCGAGCGCTGCGAGGGGGATATCAATGAATGCCTCTCTAATCCTTGTAACCCTCGTGGAAGTCTGGATTGCGTTCAGCTGATAAATGATTACACATGTATCTGTCGTAGTGCTTTTACTGGTGAGTATTCATAAACATGCTTCCAATTTCAGAGTGATATCTTGAAAAATGGTGTTCTTTCCCTTTCTGGCAGTCAAGTTATTTAGTCACTTCCCTCTACAATATCTGATTGTTCCTCTGTGCTGTCTCAGTTCTTGAACACTTCTTTTTTTAGGGGAAAAAAACTAAGACGTTGGACTTCCAGGGTTGTCTCAGACAAAAGAATCTCCTGAGACTCTTGACTGCCAATTTTATTTTTCCAGATACTTTTCTCTCCTTCATATCTTCACATTTCTGTTGTTGAAGTTGTAACTCTCTGTGTGTCAGCTCCGCTTTTGCAAAGCAGCATGTGGATTTCCTCCATAAATCAGTGTTATAGTATCCATTATTAGCTTTTGGCCTCCTTTTGTAACCCTCCCTCTCCTTCTTCCTTATGTTGGAGATGGAGGTCAGGATGGGTTACTCTGTGCGTGGGCAATCTGTGCATTCCTCGCTTATTTATGTGATCCTTCCACAATCCAAATTTGAATCAGAGCTTTGCAAAAAGAAATCATGCTACACAATCTTGTGTCTAGCTCTGTCTAGTCCTCTTCTTTGTCAGCATTACCGCTGTTCTGCTTTCTGCCTCCTGCTGGGCCTAAGTTTAAGCTAATAGTCTCCAGATGCGTCTGAACTTTCAGCTTTCCAGTCTGCATGTCAGTTTAGTTCTCGTGTATGCAGTTTTCCTCCATTAAAACCTTTCACTTTCCCTGCTTACCAGTGACCCCCTCTGCATGCTTTACCAATAGTTTTTACTTTTTTTTTTCTTAAAAGTTAAAGATTTTGAGATTTTTCCCCTAACTCCGTGATTATATGATGCAAAGAAATAACAAGACTGACAAAGGAAGTTCCTGAAAGGACACTGCTGCAGGACATTAGCTTAGCAGGCAGACTTAAATACAACCCTTTTACAAGTTGTCCCTCACATTGCTTCTGGCTCTCATGGAAGGGTTGTTGGAACTTGCAGCATGGGGAGTGCAGACCTGCAGCTCCTTAGGGGGAACAGGCAGAGCTGTTGTGTCTCAGACATGAAATCTGTCTGGAAATGTTAGGCACGGAGGGGGAGCATGTCTCTTCCTCTAGCTGTTTGTCTTCTGCACATTCCACACTGACCCTTCTGCCTTGGAGGAGATGGAGGTGGCTTTACTGTGGTTTCTGACTAATAGGATGCCAGGCCTCTGTGGGCCATCCTGCCCTGTCTGCTCCTGTCTGTGAACAGTCAGTTTTGGCTTCACATGTGTAGAGACTTCTATTAATATTTTCCTGGGAGGTCCAAGTCATGTTTAGGTCATCCTCATCTTTTTCAATGCTGGCGCCAGAGTTTCCCTCTGGATGCTGCTGCAAACTCCAGTCCATGCAACCTCACCATCCAGCTGATGAGCATAGGGAGGCTCTGCTTGCTCACCCTGTGCGCTGATGCTGTATCTGGTCCTAAGGCATAATTTTCTCCCAGGAAATCAGATGCAGTATGTAAGATGTATGTATGATGACCTAACAGGTGTTCAGGATTCCTTGCTGTGGTCAGTTTGGCACCTATGTGACTTCCAGCATTGCTTGGTACTGAAGACATTCTATGCATTAATTTGTCCTTGCAAGACAGTGGGAGTTGTTTGCCCAGAGATTGGATTCATTAAGCATCTCCCTAAAAGTAAAGAGATCTCAGGGGAATCTTCAACATCTTCAGCCTTGGTTGATTTGAGGGTGTCTTTACCTTTTCTAAGGGGAAAGCTTTGTTGGAGTTTTCGACTTGTTGGCTCTTAATGCATATTTTGCTTGGTGATGATTTTATGATGCACACATGCATATCTCTGATCATTTCTCTCCATGTGTCTGTATCACAGGTCGTCACTGTGAGAGTGTCATAGATGTGTGTCCCAGGAAGCCCTGTCAAAATGGAGGCACTTGTGCTGTTGCCAGCAATATGCCTGATGGGTTCATCTGCCAGTGTCCTCCGGTAAGTGCTGTGTACTGAGACAGAATCACCTGCCTCAGCTGTGGAGTCTGCTGGCTTATAGTCACATTAGTCACATTAACTTCACTAGGCTAGTGTTGGTTGAGGTTCTTCTCCGTAGTACGAGAAATAGTGTCCTCGGGCAAACTGTACATATATTCAGTTTATCTACTGGAAACCAAAGGTACCATAAGAAAGTGGCTGTTGAGAATGAAATTGCTTGGGACACCTTGCCTCCACCCCTGAGAGTGCTGAAGGATAAGTATTGAGCCTGACCGTTTTCCCTTTTTTTCCCCCCCTAGGGTTATTCTGGGGCAAAATGTGAGTTCAGCAGCCACAGTACTTGTGGGCAAGTGAAATGCAAGAAGGGCGAGCAGTGCATCCAGACGTCTTCTGGTCCGCGATGCTACTGCCCAAGGCTGGCTGTGGGAGAGGAATGCCAGACCAACACAGGCTGTGCCAGCGCCCCCTGCCAGAATGGTGGAAGCTGCCACCCTCGTTCTCAGCCTCCTTACTATTATTGTCAGTGCCCCGATCACACCCAAGGCAGCCAGTGTGAACAGCTCGTACATCCCAGCCAGGAGCCTCTGGGATGTTTGGATTCCCAGTGTGCGGAAAAAGCGAGAGATGGCTATTGTGATGAAGACTGTAACACTCACGCCTGCCAGTGGGACGGAGGCGACTGTTCCCTGACAATGGAGGATCCCTGGGCCAACTGCTCCTCTTCATTGCGCTGCTGGATGCTTTTCAATGGGCAGTGTGACGAGTTCTGTAACACACCCGAGTGCTTGTTTGACAACTTTGAATGTCAGCAAAACAGCAGAATGTGCAAGTAAGGCTTGATCCTGAGGCTGGTTTCTTTGTGCCGCTAATATATCTTCTGCTAGTGCTTTCAACAGTGGGTGCACTTCACACCTGCTGCCTCAGCTTCCTGCTGCTTGATGAATGTGTTGTGCTTTCTGTGCAAATGTGAATAGCAGGTACTTCACCTCGTACAAGTTTTTAGTAGCTTTGCCTCCTGTCCTGATCCCTGCTCATACCTGCACCATCTGTATTTTGGTCCTAGCTGTTTGCTGCCTCTGAATGTGTGTTCCTGCTTGTTTGTCACGCTGCTTCTTTCTCTTCGGTTAATTACAGTAAATACTACAGTAGGTGATGTTCCCTTGAGGATGATGTAGCTTTTTTGTGATAGGCAGAATAAGCTGTTTTCTCTCACTGGTATCAGAATAGAACCATCTCTTTCTGGGATGTTCTGCTTTATACTTCTTCCCTGCCACCCATATGCTGGGGTTACATCTTTGTATCCTGAGCACAACTGGCATTTTACCTCAACCACTGATGACTACAAGCAGATGTAAAGTGTAAGCTCTAGGCTGTTGGTGTATTATACAGGATGTGAATGTCCAGTATGCTGCCTCTAACCCTCTTGCTGTTCTAGGTATGACAAGTACTGCGCTGACCACTATGCAGACGGCCGCTGTGACCAGGGTTGTAATAGTGAGGAGTGTGGCTGGGACGGTCTTGACTGTGCTGGGGATAAAGCTGAGAAGCTGGCAGAGGGGACCCTGATCATTGTGGTCTTGATGCGCCCTGATGAGCTGCTGCGTGACGTTCGCAGCTTCTTACGTACTTTGGGAACTCTCCTCCACACCAATCTGAGAATTAAGCTGGACTCCCAGGGAAATCCCATGGTATTCCCGTACTACGGAGAGAAATCGGCAGCACGGAGTCGACGATCCCTTGTGGTCGTTCGCAAGCACAGAGAACTAGAGCAAGAGGTCATTGGGTGAGTGGAAGCCTCCCTGTTCTTTTGGCCTTGTTACACTGGTAGCTCTTGTTTGTAGGTGTGTTGGGGCATTCTAGACCATCTGGGGCAGCAACTGCCATATTCAGTGCTTAGAGTGGAAAGGTTAACTTAAAAGACCACAGTGTAACTCAGCACTTTGACAGAAGTCTCTCTTGCTAACTTCTGTGTTCTCTTCCTGTGTTTCTGCAGCACCAGGGTGTTCCTAGAGATTGACAACCGTCAGTGTGCAGAGGATTCAGAGCAATGCTTTCACAACACAGAAGCTGCTGCGGCTCTCTTAGCTGCTCAGGCAATCAAGGGCATGTTGCCTTACCCTTTTGTGTCTGTCCAAAGTAAGTAATTGCAGGTGAAAAATGCCTTGTGCAAGAAACCTGAGCTTGCAAAATGCATGCTCAGATTATCGATCATCGTCGTAACATATCTCACTGTTAAGGGTGGTTTCTGGGAGCTAAGCTTTTCACTGTCAGTTACAGAAGGCTGTGTGTGCAGTATGCTTGTTCTTCTCTAAAGGAGGCATCTTCTCCTAGTGTAAAGCACTGCATGTAAAATTAGATTCAAGATTGTTGCCTCAGCTTTTAAAATCTCACTGTACTTCACTTGGAACTTTCAGGCGAACCCTTGTTACCACCAAAGACCCAGTTGCTCTACCTACTTGCTGTGGCAGCTTTGATCATCCTCTTGATTCTTCTCTTGGGTGTGATGATGGCCAAGCGTAAGCGCAAGCATGGTTCGCTGTGGCTCCCAGAGGGTTTTATTCTGCGCAGGGATCCCAGTAATCATAAGCGCAGGGAGCCAGTTGGAGAAGATGCAGTTGGACTCAAGTAAGTTTGCATTTAGGCTTCCTGACCATATGTTAATCAGTGTGTTAGAAGGTTTTAAGAACATAGTGTGAAAATCTTTCAGTAAAGGCACTTAGCATAGGGAAAACGACCTTTAAGCTAAGACTTCTTGGGCTCTTTCTCTGAATTGAATCCATCTTTTTTGGGCTGAAGAAGTTTAAATGACTGTAATCTGATCTGGTTAAACTTGGATTCCTAATGTGGTGTAGTTTAGTAGTTAGGTATGTTAGTTGCATTATTTCCTCCTGTATTGGGTGTTTCATTTTTACATTGATAGGTGACAACAAACTTCTAACACATGTAGCTCACTGCATTAAATGCACGACTCAGAAATAATGGAAAGTTTCAAAAGGAGAATCACATTTATTACGCTTTGACTGTCCTCTGAGTTGACCAGCTTACAGTTGTAAATGCATAGCTCACTGTGTAGCTCACACAGTTCTGGGAGCAAGATGTATGTTCAATCTGATTTATGCTCTCTGTGTTGCCTGGGAAGTCAGCATCTCCAGTCAAGCCTGACTATGTGACACTTGAGATTGCTTGCTAGTCATGGGAGGGTCAGGGCTCAGTCCTCCAGTGTCATGGTTGACAATTTGCAGTTGGAAATTACAGAGCCTCAGTGCTGCATTTGTTTAGGTGAACACCTCTAATTCATATGGTGCCTGTTGTCTTACAGCAGCTGGCCAATGCTTGTTTCAACTGAGACTGTAGTTATTCCACTCTAATGTTTTCGCCCCTCCGTTTGCAAGCTACCACGTTTGCAGCCATCCCATTTATCATCTCTCAGTCTGGTATGGGTAGCAGTAGTAAGGCCTGTCCAACCCACAAAATGGTGTGTTCTTGTTTCTTAGAAATCTCTCAGTCCAGATACCAGAGGGTAACATGGCAGATTCTGGACCAACTGAACATTGGGCAGGTGATGGTGGACCTCAGCCAAAGAGAGTAAAGGTAAGTTGCTCCAATACTCAGACATTGCCTGCTTATCCCTCAGAAAGAAGGGATTTCTTCTTCCCTGAAGAAAACAGCTACATTAATTTCCAGGTTGACTCAGGGCTGTGTAACGTACAGCTAATCATATCTGAGGGGCAAACTCTGAGGTGAACACAGCCACCACAGGCCTGTAGAGAAACCAGGTAACTTCTATACCAGTGTCTCCTCACTCAAGCCCTGTTGCACCAAAGGAAAGAGTAGGTTAATGATAATGTAATGTCTTGCAATTCTGACCGTGAAAGGTAGAAATACCAAGCTGATGGACACATTTATTAACTTAAAACAAAAAAAAAAGAGAGGGAATCATAGAACAGCTTGGGATGGAAGAAACCTATAAAGATTGCCTGGTTCACCCCTCTGCCATGAGCAGACACCTTCACTAGACCAAGAGGACTTTAGACATTAGCAACTTGATAAGCACTTTGAAACAGCTGCATGTTTCCTGCTCTCAGACTGAGGACCAGGCCTTGCTCCCAGAAGCTGATGAGCAGATAGATCAGCGCCAGTGGACACAGCAGCACTTGGAAGCAGCAGATGTCTGTGGGAGCACATCACTGGCCCTTACACCACCTCAAGCAGATCAAGAAGTAGATGTTCTGGATGTCAACGTCAGAGGACCAGGTCAGTACCGTAAAGTGTCTCAGGCGTTCTGCAGGTCAGCCACCAGATCTCTCTTGTTTCCAGTGGCTGAGGCTGCTAACATTTAAAAACAGTGTGGGGCATATAGGGACATCAGTAGAACTTCTGTGGTACTTGAGAAAAGCTCAAATATGTTCCAGAGAAGAAAGCTGGGGAGGTTGGATTGTAGTCTGCAGCATGTGGAATATTGTGTGAACAGGAGAAAAGAGAGTTCATGTAAGCAGCAGTAGGAGCTAAATGAAGTTGTCTATGACCCCCTTTACTACAGTGCTTGCCTAAAAGATATCAGAATGCCTGAATTTTGGAAGGCATAGTTCTGCTGGAAGTAACCAGGAACTGG
Organism: Coturnix japonica; assembly: GCF_054131305.1. Taxonomy (NCBI): domain Eukaryota; kingdom Metazoa; phylum Chordata; class Aves; order Galliformes; family Phasianidae; genus Coturnix; species Coturnix japonica. The sequence continues at coordinate 11,573,536 of NC_140673.1, forward strand.
GTGGCTCATCTGGTAATCAGTTCCTGTGTTTCTGAGGGGAGTTTACCAAGAATATTGACCTGATTAGAAGAAGCTGCAAACACAGTTCTTGTTCCTATGCTGAGAGTTTGTTCTCATAATCTTGCTATAGTTACTTTTTATTGGATTTTGTGGGAATGTTTCCATGCAATTTAGCCCTTCTCTCATTCCCTTTCTATTGTCTTTTCTGATCCTTGACCCACTAGCACTCATAAATGTAAAACACAAGGAAAAAGATTTCTGTGTCAGGAGTGTGAGAACGTGAGCCATCTGTTTCTGCCAAATCTAGGCTTTTTTTCCCTCTCCCCATAAAGAAGCTTCTAGTTGCGTGGCTGGGATAAAAGCTTTCCAAGTGCAGGAGATGGTGTTGTTGAGTCTTCAGGCTGCTTATTTTCACATCCACCCCAAGCACTGTCCAGCAAAAGCAGTGGAATAATATGACCTGTGAGTTGTTTTCCTGTTGTCTGTATGCTGTGGGACATGAAACAAGCTGCTGTAAGCCATGCCCCCCTGCAGTGCAAGATGCTGAGTTGCTTTCTATGGAAGAAATAGTTCAAAATGTTAGAGAACAGGTGGAGTAATAAAGAGTGGTTGGATTCCTCAGTAAATGTGAGCATTCATCTGCTCTGGCAACTCTGAGTTGAAACCACCTCTGTCTCAAGCAAAGGTCTCCCAAAGACTGGAGCTCCTGCTCTATTAATGCCTCACTAATGCCTCTGATTACAAAGGCAGTTGAGTCTGACCAGCTCAAATGCAGGTTTGGGCTGTATCCAATAGGCTTTACCAGTGGGTCCCATACATCCCAGCTTTCAGTGTATTCTTTTTGTATAGAGTCCTGGGTATCTGCTGATACTTTGTGCTTCACCTTCTCATTCTTTGCGTTCTAGGTTTACTCAGGGTCTGTCTTCTTGAAATACAGCAAACCAAAGAGGACTTCTTTGGTTTCTTTTTGTTTCGTCTCAGTAAAATACTGCTTTTACCTTTGTGTCTTCATGCTGTTCTTTCTGTGTCCCCCCAGAGTGGTGAGGACGTTCTTTTCAGTGGGGTTATTGTTGGTGTGTAACCAGGGTAATGCAATTATAGGCATAACTAGTACCACCATCTATAATTAAAACTGATTAACTGTTCCTGTTATATGGCCTTCTTTCTCAGTAGCTAAAACTTAAGTGGTTCAGACTGGAATTTTCCATGCTGGGTGTCTGCCTCCAGCTGGATCCTTTTGAGTTCTTTTCCAGCTATTTCACAGAACAAGAGTGAAGGAAAAAAAGACATTGTGACCATGGCTTTTTCTTAGTACACCAACAAGTACTTAATTGTGACAGTTGAACTGGATATGCTTTTTGCTGGCCTCATAAAACTACCCGTGTGTGGCCAATTTACCAAGTCCTAAAAAGAGCTTCATGTACCTGAGACTCTCTGGAGGGCGGCAGCTATTTTTCCTTTTGAAGGATTTAGTGCACATTGTAGCTGTGTCCCCATACAGCAGCTAAGCGTGATCCATCTGGGACAAACACAGTGACTGCATGAGGCCAGTCCTGCAAGTGATTTTCTTAGGACTGTGGTGCTAAAGAAAAGGAAGGCTCCTTTCTGCGCTCCATCTCTCTGCTCTTTGTATCAGGGCAGTAGAGAGGAAGACCACATCCTGAACTGAATACTGAGAAGTGTTCGTGTGGGACAAGGAAGCAGAGCCAGCAGGAGGAGGGAGGGAGAAGCACAAAGAGAGGCATAGCCTTGGGCGTCAAGCAAGAGGGGCTGCAGACACGAATGGGTCTTGGAACCGAACCCAGGCCTGTACATCAGTGCTTCTCTGCCTTCCAACAAACCCTGAGGAAAGAGCTTGTTGAAGGGATGTCTGTGCTCCGATTGTCAGCCACTAGGAGGAGTGTATGCTCTGCTGTTCAGCCTGGCTCGGGGAGGCAGATCCAAGGGCTGCAGCCATGATCTCTGCGGGGCTTTGATAAGGGTCCCAGCTGCAGGGGGTTGAAACTACATTGTCATTGTGGTCCTTTTCAATCCAGGCCATTCTATGATTGCCATGGATTCACTAGCACAGTGTTCCACTCCTGCTGCCACCTCAGTCCCTTTTACTTTCTAGGTGCCCAGGATGTATGTATGGCAAAGCAGTGAAATCCATAAGCAAATGTGAGCATTTATTCTTGGAATCCTTAGGTTTGTTTACTGCGTATGTTGTAAATTACAGGCCGCTCAGGAACAGAAGCACTTGACCCTTTTTAGGTTACTGTCAAGCAGTAGGTTAACCTGATCACATCTCTTCCATTGCAGATGGATGTACTCCACTTATGTTGGCATCTCTGCGTGTGGGCGGTTCCGATATCAGCGAGGACGATGAAGATGGAGAAGATTCCTCAGCAAACATAATAACAGATTTGATCTATCAAGGTGCCAACCTGCAGGCCCAAACAGACCGCACTGGGGAGATGGCCCTGCACTTAGCTGCACGTTATTCGAGGGCAGATGCTGCAAAACGTTTGCTGGATGCTGGTGCAGATGCCAACGCACGGGACAACATGGGACGGACTCCCCTGCATGCAGCTGTAGCTGCTGATGCCCAGGGAGTCTTTCAGGTATGGCAATTAAGGAACCCTCTTACAGCAGCTGCTCACTGTAATCTACGAGGCTTTCTCTTGGGTTTCTTCCAGGTCCTCAGTTTTGCTCTGTAACATTACTGAAAAAAATAATAATCTGTCTTCTGTTGTGCAGATCTTGATCCGTAACAGAGTGACAGACTTGGATGCTCGCATGAACGATGGAACAACCCCATTAATCCTGGCTGCACGGCTGGCTGTGGAAGGAATGGTGGCAGAGCTCATTAACTGCCAAGCAGATGTGAACGCCGTAGATGACCACGGTAATGTTGACATGATGTTCTGGGCTGGGCAAACATTTGTCATGGTGCAAGCAGGGAGCTGTGGGCTTCTGATCTCCCAGAGCTGGGGCTGATCCTAAGTGCTGTAGCTGAATGGGACACTAGGCACTCCTGTGGACATCCTTCCAGCAGTAATAGACTGCAGGCTGCTGCAGAGTGCAGAGTTAGATGGTTCTGGAAGAAAAGCAGGAGAAATGTAGGATTGAATATGCTGGGATTTACCGTAATATAGACATGGTTCTGTGGACAGGTTATTGAGAAATTAAAGCCAAACCCAAGTGCTGGAAGTCCCACTGCATCTTGGTGATGCAGGGAAATGTCACAGCACTGGGATTTCCAAAGTGTAAACAGGATATGTTCACATATGTGAAGTGTACTGCTCAATGTACTCTGTCCATCTTGGGTCTTTAAACAGTAGTTAATTTGTTTGTGTCTGAATCTGTTGGGTTTCTCTGCAGGTAAATCCGCTCTTCACTGGGCTGCTGCTGTCAACAATGTGGAAGCAACACTGGTGCTACTGAAAAATGGAGCCAACAGAGACATGCAGGATAACAAGGTATGGTGTGGGTGTACTCAGCAAGGCTGTTCTTCCAAACTCAAAGCATCTTGTTGCTGTCGGAAGTAAACTAAACTCAGATTTTCTAACCTGGGTGTTCAGTGCAGGTCTTCCAAAACCAGTCTGTGACTCTAATTCTCCTCATATACTAAGCGTCCTGTCCCTGATTCTCTTTCTCGTTTGGCTGTGTTCTGGGCACCAGTGCTGTTCTGCTGTCATTGCAGGAAAGGAATGCAGTGCAGAATTGGTGTGTGAGAGCATCAGAGTAGGCTGCTGCTGAGTTCTGGTTAGCTGAGTGTCAGATCTGGTGGCACAGTTCTTGTCCTTCGTACTTTTTCTTTATGGAGATCAATGGAAGAAATGTACCAGATGCTTTTACAGCTCCTTGAAGGACTCATGGCAAAACAGTGCTTTTCCTAATGAAATTGTTTAGCGTGCATTTATCCCTTCCTGATGCTTTAACCCAGGGTGAGTTGGTTTTGGAGGCAGTTAATGAGACAGTATATTAGAGCATGCTTCCTGTTAGTGCCACACCTATAGGAGAGCACTAGGTATAAGTTGTTCTTCCCCCTGGCCACTAATGATGCCACTAAAATCGTTATCTGCATTTTCAGGAGGAGACACCGCTCTTCCTCGCTGCTCGGGAAGGCAGTTTTGAAGCAGCCAAAATCTTGCTGGATCATTTTGCCAACCGAGACATCACGGACCACATGGATCGTCTGCCCCGAGATGTGGCCCAGGACCGGATGCACCATGACATCGTGCAGCTTCTCAATGAGTATAATGTAGCACACAGCCCCACTGGGCACCCCGGGGCCATGCTGAACTCTGCCCTCTCCCCGGTCATTTGTGGCCCAAATAGATCCTTTCTCAATCTGAAGCATGCTTCGTTAAGCAAGAAGTCGCGAAAACCGAATGCCAAAGGCATCATGCCCACAAACCTCACCAAAGATGCAAAGAGGAGGAGGAAGAAGTCCCTCAGTGAGAGCAAAGGGCAGTTTTCAGAGAGCTCAGTAACCCTGTCACCAGTTGACTCCCTGGAATCGCCCCACGCTTTTGCATCCGAACCAACGTCGTCTCCTGTGATGCCATCACCAGGGGTGTTACACTCATCACCCAGCTCGCTGCTGACCGCTCCGTCGGTGCAGGCTGCGCACAGCATGTCCTTCTCCAACCTCCATGAGATGCAGCCCTTAGGCCGTGGGTCCAGCACCGTGCTCCCATCAGTCAGCCAGCTGCTCTCGCAGCACAGAACCACCCCTCCAAGCAGTGGGCTCGGCAGGCTCCGGCCAGGCAATGTTTCCACCGAGTGGATGAATCGCATGGAGATGAACGAGTCGCAGTACAACGAGATGTTCGGCATGGTGCCGCCGGTAATGCATTCACACCCCAGCGTTTCTCAGCAGAGCGGTTTGGTTCAAGCAGATACGAAGCACCTGGGAGTGTCCAGGGAGTCTCTGCCCCCTATCATGACTTTCCAGCTGGTTCCCAAGAGTGGCATAAACCAGCAAGCACTGCCACAGCAGGCCCAGTCCAACTGCGCTCAGAACATGGCTGGCCCTCTCAGCTCCATGTACCAGATATCGGATTTAGCTCAGCTGCCCAGCGCCTCGTTCTCCATGGCTGCCATCCCTCAGCAGGACGGGCAGGTGCCTCAGACAATCCTCCCAGCTTACCATCAGTTCCAGAGCTCGATGGGGAAGTACCCCACGCCTCCGTCGCAGCACAGCTGTTACTCCTCGGCCACAGAACGGACTCCTAGCCACAACCGGCACTTACAAGGGGAGCACCCATACCTGACTCCATCGCCTGAATCTCCAGACCAGTGGTCAAGCTCCTCCCCGCACTCTGCTTCTGACTGGTCTGACGTGGCAACCAGTCCTGGGAACAACCAGCGTGGGCCGGCGGCCGCTCACATGCCGGAGCAGCAGAGGAACAACATGCAGGTGTATGCCTGAAGGCTGGCCAAAGTGAAGCCCGACTGAAGTGGACGTCAGAACTCATGAAGGTCTTCCAGGATGGAAATGAAGAACCATTTTAGTATCCAAGAGTCTTAATGAGCCCAGGATTTTCTTTCATCGGAGGGACTGTGGTTGCTGTAGGCTTTTATGCTTTCCTAAGCAGAGAACTGTAGAAGCTGGTGATGGAGAAGACCAGCTGGATCACTTCTAACCAACTGCTGCCCACCCTGGGTGTGACTGCTGTCTGCACTGGATTCTCCAGTCTGCTTTTAAATGTGTTCCACCGTGTGTCTGGGGAGACAGCTCTTCAGCTTAGTGCATCTCATGGTTGTTTCTCCCGAAATTTAGCCAAAACCAGCTTTGTATCCTTACTTTGTTACTAGTTTTGTTACCTACATAACCTCTCTCTGAAGCACCTTCTACTAGTTCTCCTTCAGTTCAAGCTGCCTTGTTTTGACACGGCTCCGAGCTGCACCCACATTCCTAGAGCCCTCCGTCCTGCGGCTCTACCTGCTCAGCAAGCAAGCCAGGCTCCCCAGGACACCTGCAGCCTCAGTGACTGCAGCCACCACCTTCTCTCACGCAACTTCACCTCACTCTGTGAGAGCCTTTTCCTTATACGAACCCACTAAATCCCCCTTACCATTCTCACTGCCCGCCCCCAAGGTATTCCGAGGTTATATATGCATATAGTCTTCTCTTAAACCTTTTTATTTTTTTAACTTTCCTCCTGAAAACGCTGGTCCAACCCATCTTTCCCCTGCAGCAGCCTGCAGGCGCATCTCTCCCCCTTTGTATGTCTTCCTCGAGACACACCTGCCCAGTTGTGCCAGGTGTGTCTGTGACAACCTTTGTGTGCCCCTGAATTGGGAGAGATGCCTACAAGTAATACAGGCCTGCTGGGAAGCTCTTGGGATTAGCAGGAGCACTTCAAGACCTAACAGTGTCAGCTCCCAACGTTACTGCACAGCACTCCCTCTCTTCCATCCGAGGGTTGCTGTGTCCTGCCCCACAGACACTGTGTGCTGCCTCGCTGGGGTGTTACTGAGCAACCTTAAGGCCGTTGTTATATGTCTGCAGTGTGTCCCTGTGTGACAGGAATGGTATCTGGCCCTTCTGCAGTGTTTCTTCTGCTCCAGTCCTGTGGCAGCACTGCCTTGTCCTGCCCCAGCAATGGGAAGCTGCTGCACTGAGTCCCAAGCAGCCTTTTGGCAGCTGCAGCAGGAGCTGGGCCAGCAGCAGAACGAGTTGCTCACAGATAGCTCTGTAATGTGATTTGGTTCTTGGGTTTGAGGCTGTCTTCTGTCCTCAGCTTCAGCCTGTCTCACAGTCTTCTCCACAGGACAGCAGTGGCGTTGGTACCACAGCTCCCCCGTGGCTTTGGAGATAGGGAAACAGCTGACCTCAGCAGGACACCGCTGCTTCTTCCTTGTCTGCAAGCCAACGCTGCCCTGAAGGGCTGTAAGCCGGGCAGAAGTAGCAGCATCCATTCCTGGGGGTGGTTTGCTTCTACCTCTCCAGGGGAACCCTGCAGACACGTGTTCCAAAGAGATCCAGAGCTGGCCGCTCCCATCTGAGCATCCTACCATGTACAGTATTTCTCCCACCTCTCCTCCCATTCTAATCCAGCGTAAAGCTTTCTCTTCTTTCCATTCCTCTCGATGGTACATGAAGGCAGGGCCTCAGGAGGAGCAGCGCATTCCCGGGGCCACGTTTGGGCTGAAGTTTTAATTCTGAAGTTCCTTTTCCCGACGCACACGGCGTTCCCGTCGCACTGGCACAGTGTGCACTGTGAAGTTCTGCTGCAGCTGACTCAGATGCCCGGCGGGGCCCAGCACTGCCGGGTTCTATAGAGGTACAAGTTTCACTGTGTTTAATGAAGTGTTGCTACATCCGTGCTAAAGAACAAAGGGCCTGCTGGCCTCCAAATAACCAAGTGCCTTTTTATATATGTGGCTGCCATTTACAAGAGGAGTGCTTTCTTTGGAACGAAGCCAGTTCCGTGCCTGGTGTGTTAATATGATGGCCCTCTGCCTTTTGTTTTTTTAAACTACTTGTAAAGATAATATCTCCTGAAGGTGGTATTTTAACTCGTAAGTTGTAGAGCAACCATTCACACAGCAGCGTTTTCCTATATTAATAATGGAAAATATTTGCTTATTTTTACATTATTATTTTTTTTTTATATATATAAAAGTCTTTTATGAAAATAGTTGCTGCAAATTGTATAAGCAATTTTTATCCCCAGAATAAAGAGTACGTGCCCGGTGTCTGCGTGCTGCTGTTTTCCTTGGCCCTCCTGGCTGTTGTGGCACAACCAGTGCATTGCGAAGATGGCATTAGCGAGGCATGCCCCGTGTGGGGCAGCTCTCCGAGCCCTGATGAGGGTGGGCTCATTAGGATGAGATTGGGAGGGAGCTTTTAGAGGCTGAGCCCTCTTTGCCATGGCTCAGCAGCACGCAAACCTCACTGCATAGCTCCCCTTAGCAAAGGGACCTGGAGCCGTCTGTGAACTGAGAAGGGGCTGAGAGCTGCGTGTGTGCACCGGGGTGGGTGGGGAGGAGCGTTTTCGGATCAGGAAGATTTCAGACTTGAGCAATTAGAGAACAAATTGTCGATGGGCTCCATTCCTGTGCTTTGAGCAGGGAGCTGCCCCTGTGCCTTAGGCTGTGTGTGTGCTCCCCTGGCGAGTTTTCAGCTGTGGGCTCTGGTGGAGCTGCTCGCTGAATTACGATGCCCAGGAGGGATAACAAAGCTGCTGGGAGGCATTTTCACTTTTGAATGTTAAACTCTGTAGCCCCTTTCTCTTCCAGCTGAGCCAGCTTGACCAGTAGGAGAATCCAGCAGCTCTCGGCCCCCTCCCACGGGCTGCCCCACATCTGGGGGCTGAGCCCTGCGCAGTGCAGCAGTTGGGGTGCTCAGGCTGAGACATGCCTCATCCCTGCATGCAGTGGGGAGCAGCCTGTGGGAACCGGTCCTGCTGCTTCCAAATGGGCCTGAAGGAACCAGCTGGGCAGGCATGGCGGAGTGAGAGGAGTACTAGGAGTACTGTGGGAGCCTCGGGCTCCTTTGGGGGTATTTCCATGCTTTTTCATAAGCGCTGCCCCATTCCCAAGGCTGCCAGAGCCAGGCCTGCCTGCACATGCCAGGCTGAGCCACCGCAGTGCTTTGGGGCTGTGGGAAGAGCCCTGCGGTGTGGAGCGTGGCTCCAACCTGGTGGCACAAAGCTCTACAGCAAGGGATGCGACTGGGGGGGGAGCTGATGGACACGGACCCATAGAGCCTGCGTCAGTGCAGGGTGTGGGGACGGCCATCTGACCACTATCTGATGGCCCCCAGCCGCAGGCTGTCCCCGCATCCTGCCGGAAAGGTGCCCGGGCAGATCAAACAAGGGCGGTGCGGGGCTGACGCACTGCAAGCTGGGAGGGGTGCAGGCCTCGCTGGCTGCCATCACATCCCTCCCCATCCCGCCCCATCCCATCCATCACAGTGCCCACGGGCAGCCTCCCCAAGGCTCGTCCCTGCCACCCTGTGCTATTCCAGATGGGCACCCAGCAGGTGCAAGGCTGGGTTTTGCATATAGGTTGCTCTGTTTGCTCTGGTAATTAATGCTAATTGCAGGGGGGGGTTATTGACCAACTAGGAGAGGTCCTTCCTGTCTTCTCTGGAGAAATGCTGAATGCAAACAGAGCTGAGATCTAGGCAGGTTTCCAGCTGGGCCCTGGGGGATGTGGGCAGTGAGCAGTAAGATTTTTATGATGGCAATCACCTGAGCTGCGCAAACAGTGACTCCGGTGAGCACGGGGCTATATAGGGCAGCTCTTCCTGCCCCGCGGACGCGAGGGGCCGTTATTCTTCCCATCTCCGTGTGCCAGGTGAGGATGGGGCCAGCACCAAGCACAGCCTTGGGGTGCTCGGGGGGATGAGAGCTGCCCCTATGGCACAGGGCATGCTGCAGACATACGATCTTCAGGCCAACTTTTGTTGCTGTCTCTTGGAGGGGAAAATGAGCTGAGCCTGCAAATGATCCTCAGCACTGGGGATTAGCGCACATAAAGGGGAGCTGCACTGAGGCGAACGATTGCTCCCCCAGCCTGGCATGGACTCAAGCTGGGGGAACAGTGATGCACAGTGGCCTTGTGGCCCCAGCAGCCCCGGCTCTGCCCGTGTCATCACTGCTGCTGCCCCCGGCAGCACAAGCCGTGGGGTCCCCAGCCCGCGCAGGCAGCTGCACCATCTCCCAAAGCACTGCTGGCATCAACAGGGCCGGGTCTGCCCAAGGGACCCGGTGACACCATGGGATCTTACAGGGGACGCCTTCAGAAGAGAGAAGGATGACGGCAGCCAGGTGTGCCCTTCTGCTGCTGTGCTGCATGGTGCTCCTGCAGGTGGTCGGTGAGTTCCAGGGGAATGCTCCTGGCTCGGGGTGGGGGCATGGGGCTGAATCCCTGTCCCTGCATCCCCCCCTCTGCCAGGAGCCCGGTACCTGCTGAACTGCCCCGAGGGCTGGTCCTACTACAAGCTGAACTGCTTCAGGTATTTCAGCCAGCACCGCACCTGGGAGGAGGCAGAGGTAAAGGTGGTCGGGGTGTGCAGCCAGCTGCCCCCAGCTCCGGGTGTGCCGGGGTCCTGCAATGCCCCACATCTCCCTGCAGGCACAGTGCCAGAGCAGCTACTCTGGAGCCCACCTGGTCTGGGTGGAGGACCCCAAGGAAGCAGCCACTCTGAGCCGGGTCATCATGTACTACCAGCGCACGCAGCCCGTCTGGCTGGGCCTGCACTACCTGCGGCAGGTGAGGGGTGGGGGGCACCAATGGGGCTGGGCGCAGCGGGGCTGTGCTCCTGACCCCGTGTCCTGCTCAGAGCCGGGACTGGCGCTGGACCCACGGGCAGAAGTACGATGACCTCCCAACCCTTCCTGGGAATGGTGCCCGAGGAGGAAGCTGTGCCCTGCTGACCCGGAGCAGCGGTGAGTGCCTACAGCCCCACGTGCTTCCTTTTCCTATGGGACCTCTCTGGGCAGAAGGGACCTGGGAGTTGGCACATCTCTCCCATCTCTCCCATAGGTTTCACCGTGTGGTCCAGTGCTGACTGTGAACGACAGCACCACTTCATCTGCAAGTTCACACCCTCGCAATGAGCGGGGCCCCGTGCCCTCATGCTCCTCTTGCCCCACCTCCGTGCTCGTCCCTCTATCTCTCAAAAATACATCTATAAACAGAGAAGCATGTGAGCATGGTGTGTGTCCTGTGCAAAGTCCCCTGCTGCTCTGCCCACTGCCAGTGGATGTGGAGACCTGTGGGGAGAGGAGGGTTGGGGACAGTCCCCAAGAGCTGCAGGCCTAAGGCAGGCAAGGAGGGACGGTGGTGCGTGATGAGGGGTACCTGCATTGGAGACCTGGGAGATGGGAGTGGTTCCCATGCACCCACAGCTCTGAGGGGCTGTGTTGACAACAGCATTGGGGCCAAAGGTCCCTCCTTGTGTCATCGCAGTGCAGCTCCGTACATCACGTGTCTGTTTGCTCTGCTGTTTTGGAGATGGCAGTGCCTCCACCCAGCTCGTGTTTGTGCCCCGGAGCAGCCACATGTGGAGAATGACATGTCCTGGGTGGCACGAGTGGCACCGGGTACCCCCTGCCCTCTGCTATGGGGTCACACAGCACGGTGATGGTGGGCTCTGCCGCCACCACCACCCCACAACTCAGTGCTGAGCCATCACCTGGTGGCACTGAGCCCACCTCAATGCTCAGACCTGGCTCCATGCATCCCCAAATGCTGGGGCACCAGCTGCAGCCATCTCTCCAGTTGTGCCCTCCAAGCCCAGCACTTGCTGCACCGTCCCTGTCGTGTTGGCTGCTGCTCGCTGACCTTTGAGCACCAGTGCCCAGTGTGCTGATAAGGGCTGGGGGGGCCGCAGTTGATAAAAGCTGCACAGCAAGCCAGTCCCTCTGTCTGTCCCTCTGTCCATCCATCTGGGACGAAGATGCTGCGTTTGGTCAGCCGCGCCGCGCGGTGCTGGGGGGCGAGGCGGGGGCCAGCACGGGTACACCCTGCAGCCATGCAGGAGGCATGGTGAGCACCCAGCCATGGGGTGGGACAAAGCCTGGGGGGCTCGGGGGGCCAGCTGTCAGCTGGAGGCTTTCTGGGGAACAGTGGGGCACTGTGGGGGCAGGGAGCAGGGTGTGAGCGCTTGTGGGGCCCAGACAGTCTGAGCGGTGCCCAGCACAGGACCGCCACCACTCCTTCTGCCTCACAGCTTCTCCGGCACTGCGGCCTTGTCCAGCACGGGCACGTGGCCCAGGGACGTGGGCATCCTGGCACTGGAGGTGTACTTCCCTGCGCAGTACGTGGAGCAGTCTGAGCTGGAGCGCTTTGACGGTGTGGAGGCCGGCAAGTACACGCGGGGCCTGGGCCAGCAGCAGATGGGCTTCTGTGCCGCACACGAGGACATCAACTCGCTGTGCCTGACGGTGGTGCAGAGGCTGGTGGAGCGAGGGAAGCTCTCATGGGACTCCATCGGCCGCCTGGAGGTGGGCACCGAGACTGTCATCGACAAGTCCAAGGCCGTCAAGACTGTCCTCATGGAGCTCTTCCGCGAGTCGGGCAACACTGATGTGGAGGGCATTGACACCACCAACGCCTGCTATGGAGGCACAGCCTCTCTCTTCAACGCGGCCTCCTGGGTCGAGTCCAGTGCCTGGGATGGTGGGCATGGGGCTGGGGGGTGTCTGATTGTGGGGTGGGCACTGTGGGGTGGGGGAACGATGCTCCCCTACTGGCATCCCACTACTTTTCTTTCTCACCTGTGTAGGCTGAGGTATGGGGATGGGGATGTGGGTGGTGGGCTGTAGTGGGACCACGGGGTGGATGGGGATGTCCCACCCACTGTTGTCCCCGCTGTCCTCTCACAGGGCGCTATGCCGTGGTGGTGTGTGGGGACATTGCTGTCTATGCCACGGGGAACGCGCGGCCCACAGGAGGTGCTGGTGCCATTGCTATGCTGGTGGGACCCAACGCCCCTCTGGTGCTGGAGAGAGGTCAGTGCTCCATGGGGATCTGGCTGGCCGTGCCACCATGGGCTCCATACATTGCCCTGGGCCAAAGGTGGGGTTGTTTAGGACCCATGAGCAGATAGATCTTCAACACACAACTCACCCTTGTGTCCCCAGGCTTGCGGGGAACACACATGGAGCACGCCTATGATTTCTACAAGCCCGACCTGTCTTCAGAATACCCAGTGGTGGATGGTCCCCTCTCCATCCAGTGCTACCTGCGGGCCCTGGACCGCTGCTACGCCGTGTACCGCAGGAAGGCAGAGAGCCAATGGCATCAGGGTGAGGGGTGACGCTGCAGTGCTCGGGTGGCCCCACATCCCACCCCACGGTGACTGATGTTCCTGCTCTGCCTTCCAGCCGGCATGAAGCGGCCTTTCACCCTTGATGACTTCAAGTTCATCATCTTCCACACGCCCTTCTGCAAGCTGGTGCAGAAGTCAGTGGGGCGGCTGCTGCTCAATGACTTCCTGGCTGCCCCCAACCCTGACACGACTGCTGGGCTCTACAAGGGGCTGCAGCCCTTCCGGTGGGTGCCCCACAGTGTGCTGGGGACACCTCTGCTCAACTCCCACATGTTCTTACAGCCCACCTCTCTCCATGCAGCGACCTGAAGCTGGAGGACACCTACACGAGCAAGGAGGTGGAGAAGGCCTTCCAGACAGCCAGCCAGGAGATCTTCAACCAGAAGACCAAGCCCTCCCTGCTGCTCTCCTCCCGCAATGGCAACATGTACACACCGTCCATGTATGGCTGCCTGGCCTCGCTCCTGGCTCAGTGAGTCCTCAGTGCTGGCAGCAGGGGGTCGCCATTTTGGCGGGGAGGGGGAGGACGCCATTTTGAGGGGTGGCAGTTTTGGTTGCCAACATTTTGGGGGGCATCCTTTTCAGGGTTGCCATCTTGATGGGGATGGGGCTCCATTTTGAGGGTCATCATTTGAGAGATCGCTGTGTGGGTGGGATGTTATTGTGGAGGATGCCATTTTGAGAATGTCCCAGCTTTCACTGCACTCAGCCCAGCACTGTCCCCCAGCCAGCGTTTCCATGCCGCCTTGCTGGAGGGTATAAAGCCCGTCTGTCAGTGCTGTGAGATGAAAACCCCCTTTTCATGCTCAGAGAATGGCTGTCCCCCACTGCTGGCTGGGAAGGAGCCATGGGAACAGCCAGGCACAAGGGCGGTGTGATTGCTGTGTCCGTCAGCCTGTCCTTGAGCCACTCATTGCCCTGCGCAGGGCTGCGGTGCCTGGTACGGTCCTGGGACACAGTGGGGGCAGAGACCAGCCCTGCTGTGCCAAACTGTTACCTCCTTGCTGTCCCCTGCAGCACAGCCTCCCTTATCTCCTCTTGCGGTGGCTGCAATTTGATCTGGCCCAGCGTGCCAGGGCCCTCCTGCCTGAGCCCTGTATCTCCCCTAACTCCTCACCCCAAATGGCTGCAGGTGCTCAGCTCGGGACCTGGCCGGCTCCAGGATCGGTGCCTTCTCTTACGGCTCAGGGCTGGCTGCCAGCATGTTCTCCCTTCGTGTCTCACAGGATTCTTCCCCGGGTGAGTCCCACACCATGGGGACCGAGAGCCGGGAGGGTACGGGTGGGTGGTGTCTCACCCATTGTCTCCCCACACCAGGCTCCCCCCTGGACAAGCTGCTCTCCAGCCTGGCTGATCTGCCTGCCCGCCTGGATGCCCGCAAGCGCGTGGCCCCACAGGACTTTGCCGACATCATGAAGCAGCGCGAGGAGACCCATCACCTGGGTGAGCAGGGCTGAGGGGACACCTCACTGCTGGGGTCCAGCTGACCCGCTGAGCCTTATATGCCCTCTCCACACAGCCAACCACACTCCGCACGGCTCCCAGGAAGACCTGTTCCCCGGCACCTGGTATTTGGAGCGGGTGGATGACAAGTACCGCCGGCAGTACGCCAGGAAGCCCATGTAGGGCACGGAGCAGGGCAGCCATCGGGGGGACATGCAGGCACAGGGGTGAATGCAGCCATCCGGGTCCTGGAGCAAGAAGTGTTTTCTGCGAAAACACAGGCAGCGTGGGGAATAAAGCATGGATGCATGGGCAAGGGCCCCAGTTCTGGCTCCCTATTGTAAAGCAGCCAACATTACCCAGTGCTGTGTATTCCACTCCTGCCCCTAAACCCATCCTGAATCACCATTGTGCCAGGTGGGATTTATCCCTGTACACCACATGTGCCCAAGGACAATGGCATGTATACCCAGGATGGGTGCATGCCCAGTGCTTTGGATCCAACACAGGTGGCAAGACACAATTGCCAGGGGAAGCTTCCATGGGTGGAAGTGGGGTGACTTTGTCATGTAGGAGGCTCAGCCCATCTTGGAGCACTGCCTGGGCTGTGGTCAGAGGGGACTTCAGCAGGGCAGCAGAGCCTGAGAGACCTTTGCACCCTTGAGCAAACAGTGCTAGAGGGTGATGGGGGCAGCACTGGGGATGGAGCCAGGAGGGACAGAGTCTGCAGGGGAAGGTTTGGAATTGGGTATGAGGGGCGCCATTGGGAAGGGTTTAGGGATGGGTAGGAAGGACACCAGAAGGCGGGGATACATGGACAAGGCATGGCATGCTCATTCCTGGATGCTTTATTGAGCACGATGCTCCTCCAGGTGCTGAGGGCTCCAGGAACATCCAGGTGGGGGGTGGACTACAGGTGGAGCTGGAAGACTTCTGCGGTGCATGGCTTCAGACCAGCGAGATCAGACAGCGGGGCTGAGAGCCCAGCTACGCTCCACTGCTCCCCCCCCACTGCACTGGAGCTGTGGTAGGACTGGAGCTGGATCCCTGCTTTCCCCAGCAGCCCTGGGCAGGAGGAAAGGGGTCAGGGCTGCAGTCTGTTCCCTGGCACCAGGACCCCACAGCAGTGAGGATCTCAAGTAGCATAGCTCTGCCTACCCTGACTCCCCTCCATAACGTTCTTCCTTTCCTTTTCCATGATTGTTTTACTTTGGGTATCAGATCCCCAAGTCCAACCCCAGCCCACCCCCACCATGTCCCTCACTGCCACAATTCCACTCCAGGGAGGGTGACCCCACCATTCCCCTGGGCAGTCTGCACCACTGCGTTTCCAATTCCCCAACCCTACAACCAAACCACCCCTCCTGTCTCTCCACACAACGCCCTATCAGCATGGTTCCCCTTTTGACTCCAGGCTGGTTGTGGGGACCCCCCAGATGTTCCCTTGCTTGGGGTGACACCGGGAGCTTACCAGCGAGTGTGGGCAGTGTGTTTGTTTCAGATGCTTTGGCTCTGTAGATGAGGAGAGGGCCCACCAGTGGTGCCGGCTGCTTGAAGGTAGCCCCGTTGAGCTCCCGCAGCACTGGGCTGCTGCCCTGCACTGTTCCTGTCACCCGGTGTGGGGTGCCCTGCAGGGCCACCTGCAGCAAGCCCTCGGGCTCAGGGCTTGTGTCACCATGGGTGGCTGTGACCTGGTGGGGGAAGGTGGCCACTCAGCACCCACATCCTACATGGGATGTCCCCTGAGGGCACGGTGCCCTGTGGGGTTATACCAAGGAAGGATAGGATGTGGTGGCATTGGGCTGCTGTGTGGCACTCCGAGTACCTTCAGGCCGGCCTCCTGGGCCAGCAGCATGGCGTTCACCAGGGTCGGCTCCTTCTTTCCTCCAGCCAGCATGCCTGACACCACAGCAGGTGCCAGGTAGCTGCTGGCATCCTTCAGGGGGGCCCCTAGGATCAGTGCTGCGATCAGCTCATGTCCATCTGTATTCCCTCTATTCCATCCATCCCCTGCTTCCCATCCTTCATCCCATCATCCAACCACCTCCTGCCTTCTGACCCAGTATATCCCCATGGGTCCCTGTGTTGGAGCTCACGTGCCCACCTCTCACCTAGGGTGCAGACCTGCACATTGCCCGTCGCTTGCTTGGACAGGCCATGCAACACTGTGCCCAGCGCCTTGGCCAGGGCAATCCAGGGCTTGGTCTGGGGCGCAAAGGCTTTGCTCAGCGCCTGCCCGTTGACCTGAGAAGAGATATGGGATGAGCAGTGGGGATCTATCACACATGGGGTCTCTGAGGTGCACCAGGGGACTCACCACGCCGACCAGCCCCTTCCCAGTGGCCATGTCCACTATCTGCATGGCGATCTCCTTGCCACAGCGGCTCTGCGCCTCCCGAGTGCTGGCACCCAGATGTGGGCAGCAGATGACGTTGGGGTGGTCCACCAGCTCTCTGTCTTTTGGGGGCTCCTGCACATGGCCCCAGCCTCAGCCTGTGCCCATCCTGGGGCCCAATTTGGGTGATGGCCCCATGGGGGACCCCTCTCACCTGTGTGAAGACATCGAGGGCAGCCCCTCCGCACTGCCCTGAGCGCAGTGCCCGCAGCAGCGCTCCCTCATCCACGATGCCACCCCGGGCACAGTTCACCACCTGCACGCCACGGCGGCACTTGGCGAAGGTGCTGTCATTCAACAGCCCTGTGGGGAGCACCATCAGGGACAGGGATACGGGGACAGCCCCAGAACATCCCTAGACCCTCAGACTGCCCTACCCGTGGTGGAGGGCAGCAGTGGTGTGTGCACCGTGATGAAGTCACAGCGGGGCCAGATCTGCTCCAGCGGGAGCTGCTCCACGCCAAACGCAGCCGAGGTCTCAGGGGTGATGATGGGGTCATAGCCGATGGTCTGGAGCAGAGTGGGGGCTCACAGCTGTGTCCAGCCTGCTCCCCGCCACTGCCCTTTGTCCTGCTGCTCACCTTCATGCCAAAAGCCTGCATCCGTGTGGCTACCTCCCTGCCGATGCGGCCCAGCCCCAGCACACCCAGTGTCTTCCCATTCAGCTCCATGCCCATGTACTGGGGGGGTGAGGAGAGCGGTGAGCAAGCAGGGGCCCCCCAGTACCCACCCTCCCAGGCACTGCTCCTGCCCATACCTTCTTTCGGTCCCATTTGCCTTCCTTCATGGAGGCAGCTGCCTGTGGGATCTGCCTGCAGTAGGGGAGGGCACAGTCAGCGCAGGGCTGTGGGCTGTGGGCTGGATACCCCACCCCGCACAGCCCTGCACTCACCTGGCCAAGCACAGGATCATGCCGCAGGTGAGCTCTGCAGCGCTGAGGCTGTTCCCGGTGGGTGTGCTGGGGACAGGGAGCGGGGTCACCGTGTGACCTCCCCGTAGGGATGGAGACCCACGGGGAGGCCGGGCTCTGTGCTGACCCCCCAGCCCCGTGCCAGCAGGATGCCTCCCTTCTGGCTGCGGGTCCCACTCTTACTTCATCACCAGCACTCCCTTCCTGGTGGCTGCCTCCACGTCCACATTGTCAACGCCGGTGCCAGCTCTGCCCACCACCTGCAGCCTGCCCGCCACCTCCAGCACGTCGGCGCTGACTTTGGTGGCCGAGCGGACAATGAGCCCATCACAGTCCTGCAGGGACAGACACCGCACGTTGATCGGGGCTGAGCCGTGGGGATGGCAGGCAGGGTGGGTGGTGGGGTGGGAAGAACCGGGGGCCTGGGGCTGCGATCAGCAGCGTGAAAGCAGCCAGGATTCTTGCATCAGACACAGGAGGCGGGGACATGACCCGCTGTGCGAGGGGGCTTCCAGCCTCCCACCGTCCTGCAACGTCCTTTCACCGTGTGCTTGCTCTGTCTGGGACACAGAGCTGCGGTGCCCACATGGTGCCCGTCTGTGCCCACCCGCTGCCACCAGCCCAGGGCTCTGAGCTGCACGCAGACCCCGGTTTGCTCACCCGGATCTCCTGCAGCAGCTCCTCTTTGCTCAGCCCGGGCTTCTCCAGCACCTGGATGCCCCCGGCCCGCAGGATGTCCCTGCAGCAGGGATCCAGGCTGTCGCTGATCAGCACTTTCTGCAGCTTGGCAAAGGCCATCGCTCGGTGTGGGGCTATTGGGGCTGTCAGGGGTCCGTGCCCGCTGCTTGTCCGCACAGCTCCGGCCAAAGAGGTTGCTGTGCGCTGCCCGCCGCACTAAATGGGCCGCCGGCGGGGCATGTTTTGCGGGCTGCTCTCTTGTCTCATTGGATCCCATTTCCATAATCCCACCTCTTTCCCACCTCTTTTCCCTCCTCTCCCCATCGCCGCCGGTTGGCTGCGAGCCCAGGATCCCAGCCCCCCCAAACCCCCCGAGCCCCTCACCCTCAGCTGCTGTGATGACGGAGTAGGGAGCCCAACAGGGCCCCCAAAAGCATCGAGAACCCCCACAACCCACGTACCTCCCACTCCACTGCCGTGCCTCAGTTTCCCCGCCACAGGGAGGTGGTGGCAAACCACTGCGCTGATCCAGCGCTGCGCCCACCATTGAGCAATGCCCCGATAAGCGCTGGGGGCATGGGGCCAGCCCCGCCGGCAGCTCCCAATTGCATGGGGTGAACGGGAGCCACCCAGCAAACGCCCTCCGTGGGGTGGGAGCCAGGTGACCGAGTGGGGAAAGCGCTGGCCCTGGAGGGGACGGCACGGCAACGTGGCACAGGGCAGGAACGGAGGGTGTCCCCTTTGTCATGGAGACAACACCTCCCGATGCGGCCGGCACAGGGCACACTCACTGCAGGCTGTGTGCACCCCGGCACCGTGTGCACCCACCGCAGCTGCAGCCAGGGAACAACCGTGACGCCAAAGGGAGGAAAGTCCGAGGCAGCTGGCATGGGGCAGAGGTGGGGTCAAGGCTGGGGTTGGAGACATTCCACAGCAGGGCCCCATACAGCCTCTTGGAGGGGCTGCAGACATTGCAGGGGCACGGTTTCCCCATGCACGGTATATGTTGGGGGTATTCAGGGCAGGATGTGTGGACACGGCCCCTCGGCCCCACTCCAGTGCCGTGGCACAGCTCCATGCCTGGCCCTGGCCCCTATTAACCATTAAGGCCGAGCTCAAGGCACTTGCCAAGCCTGGGACAGCACTAGCTGGGTGCCCTTCCTGGTGGCTCCCAAACCATTTGTCCCTCCTGCATGTGCGGGGACAAGCAGGGGACACGCCTTGCAGTGGGTGGGGGCCCTTTGCTGTGCCCAGCCCTTGCAGACCCTGTCCCATGCGGTCACTCGAGGCCATGTGTGACCGAGGCACCACCGCAATGCAATGCGAGCAGCATTCCCCAGGCAGCTGGTGCCCTCTCCTGGGGAGCAGAGCAGGAGTTACACCCAGCAGCCCTTGCAGGGATGTGGGGACCTGGATGAAGGTACTAACTGGTGTGCACACACGGTCCTATGGAGAGACCCGAACACAGTCCCCATGTCCCATGAACAGCCCCTCGGAGTAGTGGGTACTTCTAATGTGGCACTTGGTGACATAGGTGGCAACTGGACTATGGCCTGGATGGGGCCTGGGGGCTACAGGGTGTCGGTACCCCCACTGCCAAATCCCACTGCTGCAGTCCCAGGTGGGCTCTGCACGGAGGCACCAAGGAGGAAGTTGCAGTGGGTGCGGGATGGAGGAGAGCAATGGGGTTTTCCCGCATAGTGAGGACACGGAGGTTGGGGAGAGGGTGGGGGTGGTACAAGGGAAGGGAATTAGGGGAGCCCCTGGGGGTCCTCGGGTCGGGATAGGAGCGGTAGAGAAGGGGCAAAGGTGCTTTGAGGGCGGGAGGTCGGGTCGCTGCTGGCGGGGGCACCGGGAGACGGAGGCCGTAGACGGAGGGAGGGAGGGATGGAGCGGGAGGGAAGGATGGAGGCAGGGACGAGGAAGAGGAGGTGGAGGAGGAGGGATGCAGCGGCGGGCGGAGCCGCCCGGTGCCGCAGAGCCGCCTCCCCGGCGTACGCTGGGGCGGCCCGGCATTGCCCGCGGAGCCCCCCGGTGCTCCCGGTGCGGCGGGGCCCGGCGCGGGGCAGCCCCAAGACGGACGGGAGGATGCGAGCCCCGCGGCGGAGGTGAGCGGCGGTGCGGGAGGTGAGCGGGGGGTGCGTGGGTGATGCGGGACCGGGACACGCGCGGGGCCGCGAGTGGAGGATCTCGGGGCCGGGATGCTGCGCGTTGCCCCGGGGCTGCGCGATGCTGGCACTGCCCGTCAGAAGGTCCAGCACGGCGGGTGTGAGCCGGCTGCCGTGGGCATGTCGGGGGGAACAGCGGGTGCTCTGCCATGCCATGGGACGTGGCGCTGCGGGGCCGAGCTGGGGCTGACCCCGGCCCGCAGGGTGGGGGGTGCTGGTGGGCCTGCAGGAAGGCCGAGGCTGGGGAGATGGTGCGAGAGTGGAGCTGGCTCCATCACCCCGGCTCCTGCATCCTCCCCGCTCTTCCATCTCGTGCCCGTCCCCAAATCCAGCCTCAGTCCGTGCCTGCTCCGCACCAGGAGCCGTCCCTGCCGGCAGTCTGGGTACCGCCAACCCCGCTCCCCCCGTCCCACCGCGCTCAATGGGCGCCTTGTGCTGTGACCGCAGGCGGATGGATGGCTGCACGCAGCCACAGGCACACGCAGCACCGGCCCCACCTCCCACGGTGGCCTCGCTGAGCCATCCCTGCCACGAGGCAGCGGGCAGAGCCGTGCCACGCTCTGCATCCCGGCCCCACCTGGCCGTGCCGGCTGTGCACGCGGGGCTTCGGGCGGCCGTCCACCCATTTTCCATCTGCCCACCCGTGGGAGCTGACCCAGCAGCAGGAGGTGAGTCACCGGTTCGTTGCATTGGTGGGCACCTGGGGGATGCTCTCCCATGGGGCCACGGCTCCTACCCTCTGCCCTCACCCTGGTGACACTGCTGGTCTCGGTGTCAGGATGGCTGCGGTGGCCCCAAGCTGTTGCTCAGTGCTGTGAGTCAGTGGGTGCTGTGAGTCAGGGCCGTGTGGCGCCCCTCGTGCCAGCAGGGCTGCAGAGCTGTGGGGCACACTCGTGTCTTGTTGTCACCCACGTGTGCCATGGTGCTGGGTTCTGCACGTCGCTGGGTATGGTGTCTGTTTTGGTATGGTTTGGGTATGGTGTCTGCCCATTGGACACCAGGCTTTGGGGTATGGTGCGTCTTTGTTTGCTGTGTTTCTGGGTACCGTGTCTCTTTGGCCTTCGGTATTTTGCTTTCCTGGGTATTGTGTCTTTGGATATTGAGCCTTTGGATCCTTTGCTTCCTTGGGTATGGCGTGTCTTGGTGTGCCTTGATTCTGGGCATCGTGCCTCCTTGAGTGCTTTACCTCCAAATTCTTGTTCTCTCTGCTATTGTGTCTCCAAATATCGTGCCTCCTTGGCCAACACATTGCTTTTGGGCACTGGGTCTCCTCAGGTGTCATGCTTCTGGTATCACATTTGCTTGGATATTGTGGCTCTGGTCACCATGCCTTTGGGTGCAGTGGGCTTTGGGCACCATGCCTTACCCCCTCAGGTCAGTGCACTCGATTGTGCCCTCCTGCAGGGGCCGTGGCACCACGTGGCTGCTGCCAGGCTAAGGGCAGAGCACTGAGCCCATGGGGAACTCCACTGAAAACCTTTGGGCTCAGAAACAAACAAATAACAATGACAACAAAAAAAGATTATTTTGTTTTAAGGGGGGAAAAAAAAAAAGAAAAAAGAAAGAAAGAAAAAAATCTGTTTTCTTTTTCTCCCAATCCTGAAATGACTCATGCTTCCCTGCTGAAAATAAACCTGACGGCGGCTGCTGTTAGCAGTGGGTGAGCTGCAATCAGTCAGGCAGCGGGGCCACGCTGTGCCTGGAGCTGCTGGGGGGGCTGCGAGCAGCGGGGGAGCAGCTGTCCCTGAGCACCCAGCATGGCCCCCCCGGGCCTCCTCCCCAAACCCCAATAGTACACAGAGGGGGGTTGTTGGGGGGCTCAGGTGGCCCTGCTGCCTGCTGGGGGGGATCAGGGCTGCTAATGGGGCTAAAGTGCTCCCAAATGGGCACCGCCATCTGCACGGCCCCCTGGGCTCTGTCAGTGGACGTGTCCCAGCTGTGGGCATGCATGTTGCCCCTGTGCACGCCCATGCTTTGATGTGACATTAGGTTTGATCAGATCTCCTCCTCTCCAAAGCTGCTGTGCGTGCAGCAAATGGATGAAATCGCCCCCTTAAGGACCCCTGTGTAACATGGAGGTGCCCTCCTCTCCGCAGGGACCCCAGCCACGGTGACGTCCCCGCAGTCAGCCCCATGGCAGGAAGGGACACCACGTCCCACAGGGACACCCCAATGGAAGGGCTGTGGGGTGACTGCGATGAAGACCCTGAACCGGGGGGGACTCTGCACCCCCCACCAGCTCAGCCCCATCCCAGTCCCACGGTGCAAACGTGTCCCCTGAGGGACCCAGAGGAGGGTCCCCTCACCCAGACGCAGACCCTGCGGGACTTCGAGAAGGTGACCGCTGCTGGGGCCAGGGGGTGCTCGCGGGACGCGTCTGTTGGCCCCAGGAGGGGATGGGACTGCTGGTGCCGTCCTTGTGGGGCACCGCGCTCCCCCTCACCGCCCTCCTGGCTGACGTCCGGGGGGGCCACGTGGGGCTCGGGTTTCACCACTTGTCTGTCCCCACAAATAGCACCGGGAGGGGAAAAAATAGGAAAGGGGCCTTGGCGAGGGTACCCGTCCCAGAGCTGCGGGCGGGCAGGGAGCCGTGGGCTCGGTGCCGCCATGTGAGGGGTGCCGGGATGCCCCCCCCATGGAGCACCAGCCATGGCTAACGGGTACCGCACGCTGTCCCAGCACCTCAACGACCTCAAGAAGGAGAATTTCAGCCTCAAACTCCGCATTTACTTCCTGGAGGAGCGCGTGCAGCAGAAAGGAGAGGACAGCCGGGACGATGTCTACCGGCGGGTGAGAGCGCCTGTGGGGACGGGGATAGGGCAGGTGCTGCTGGGTGGTATATCCCTCCAGTGCTGTCCCTTTGATGGGGATGGGGGCACACAGCTGTCGGTATGGGTCAGAGATCCTGGTGAGCAGTGGAGTTTGCTTCTTGCTGCCATTGACCAGAGCAGGGAAATGGGATGTTGAGGGCAGGATCTGCTCTGCTGGTGGTGGAGACCCCTGTGTCCTGTTACATGATGGAAACCCCACTCCTGTGACTCATCATGTGGGGTTCACCCCATGTCTGTGCACTGTCACATGGGGGGACAGCCCATGTCTGTGCCCTGAAATGAAGGACACCTCATGTCTGTCCCCCAAAGTGGGGCTATATCAGCAGCAGGGAGCCAGCATGATTAAACAACCTGGCTGCTGTAACAGCTGTCCTGGGTGGGTGGACCCCTGCTGACAGTGGGTGTTCCCAGCTTGTTATGGGGACAAAAAGCACCCAGCACCCTTCTGTGGGGCAAAGGGCATGTCCCCCACTGCCTTCAGTGGGCACAGGGAGCAGTGTGGGGGCTGGGTGTGTTGTAGGGCTTTGAGATGTGTGTGAACAGTGCCAGCTCAGTCCCTCCTGCCCTGCAGAACATTGAGCTGAAGGTGGAGGTGGAGAGCCTGAAGCGGGAGCTGCAGGAGAAGCAGCAGGCACTGGACAAAACCTGGTGAGCACCAGAATGGGCACGGGGGATGGGGGGGGGTGCCTGATGGGGCTCTGCTTACGGCCCTGACACCGGCCAAAAATAAAGGGCAGCACCTGTCTGCTGGGGGAGGGTGAGCGCCCTGGGTGGCTGGGCCCTGCTGTGCATGCCATGGTGCTGTGCCATGCCACGTGACACTGTGCCATGCTGGGTGACATTGTGCCATGCCATGATGCTGTGCCATGCTGTGTCACACTGTGCCATGCTATGCTGTGCCATGCCGTGTCACACTGTGCCATGCCATGATGCTGTGCCATGCCGTGTCACACTGTGCCATGCTATGATGCTGTGCCATGCTGTGTCACACTGTGCCATGCCATGATGCTGTGCCATGCCGTGTCACACTGTGCCATGCTATGATGCTGTGCCATGCCGTGTCACACTGTGCCATGCCATGATGCTGTGCCATGCTGTGTCACACTGTGCCATGCCATGATGCTGTGCCATGCCGTGTCACACTGTGCCATGCTATGATGCTGTGCCATGCCGTGTCACACTGTGCCATGCCATGATGCTGTGCCATGCTGTGTCACACTGTGCCATGCCATGATGCTGTGCCATGCCGTGCCACACTGTGCCATGCCATGATGCTGAGCCATGCCGTGTCACACTGTGCCATGCTATGCTGTGCCATGCCGTGCCACACTGTGCCATGCTGTGTCACACTGTGCCATGCTGTGTCACACTGTGCCATGCTGTGCCATGCCGTGTCACACTGTGCCATGCTGTACCTGGCAGGGTGGCTGCAGAGAACCAGACAAACCGCAGCCAGGCTGCACTCCGGCAGCACTATGAGGAGCAGCAGCGGGAGTCGGAACATGTCTACGAGCTGCTGGAGAACAAGATCCAGCTCCTGCAGGAGGTGAGCGGCAGCACATAGCGGGGTCAGGGCTTAGTGGGGCTCCCCGGGGCTGAGCGCTGTGTGCCGTGCAGGAGGCCAGGCTGGCCCGCAGCGAGGCAGAGCAGGCCACCGCGCTGGCCAAGGCTGAGGCACAGCGGTGCCAGGAGCTGGTGGCCAAGCTGAAAGAGGCGGCGAGGAGCAGGGGGGACAGCGGGAATGGAGCCGGCTGTGACACCACGGCACTGAGGTGGGTGTGAGCTGGGTGCCATCCCAGCAAAGCTCCGCGCTGCCACCCGGGAATGAGCATCCACCATCTGCTCTGTGTGCAGGAGGACGGACGAGCCGGGCCACGAGGAGGAGACGCTGCCGGCTGGGAGCAGTGACGAGGCTGTGGGGCAGGTGGGTGCAGTGCTGGGGGCACGGCTGGGGCTGCCCCCATGTGCGGTGTCGGGGTGTGCGGGGCCATCGGTACCTGCGCCCACCTGCCCTACAGCGGCCAGCTGACAGCACCGGGTGCTCTATAGTGTGACCGGCACAGCACACAGCGCTCCAGAGCGCAGGCGCTACTCGCCATGCGCGCCCAAACGGAGCACTGCGCATGCGCGTCCTCGGGGCGGAAGGACTCCAAATCCCGGCAGGCACCGCGGGTGACGCGTACGCGCTGAGCTGCCGCCCGCCGCCATCTTGAAATCTGAGCCAGAAGCCGGGAGCCGCCGTGGCAGGAGCCTCATCAGGGGGAGGAGGAGCGGAGGAGCCGGGGGCAGGGGGGGCAGCACGGGGTGAGGGGCGGCCCCGGGGTCCGAGGGTGTGAGGAGAGAGCGAGGATCCCCAGGGTGGGGGCTGTGAGGAGAGCGGGGGGGCTGTGAGGAGAGTGGGGGGGCTGTGAGGAGAACGGGGGGCTGTGAGGAGAACGGGGGGCTGTGAGGAGAGCAGGGGGCTGTGAGGAGAGCAGGGGGCTGTGAGGAGAGCAGGGGGCTGTGAGGAGATTGGGGGGCTGTGAGGAGAGCGGGGGGCTGTGAGGAGAGCGGGGGGGCTGTGAGGAGAGCGGGGGGCTGTGAGGAGAGCGGGGGGGCTGTGAGGAGAGCGGGGGGGCTGTGAGGAGAACGGGGGGGCTGTGAGGAGAGCAGGGGGCTGTGAGGAGAGCGGGGGGGCTGTGAGGAGAACGGGGGGGCTGTGAGGAGAGCGGGGGGCTGTGAGGAGAGCAGGGCTGTGAGGAGAGGGGCGGCCTCGGGGCTGTGGGCTGTGAGGAGCGGAGCCGCCCCGCTGTGGTGGCGCTGAGGCGGCGAGGGGTGCTGGGGTTCTGTATTCGAGTGTCCCCGGGAGCCCCAGTGCGTGACCCTCTGAAGGGGGCTGTGCTGCGGGGCTGGGGGGGGGGTACCCAGGGGGATGCGCTGAGAGCAGTGCAGGCCTTAGGGAGCTCCTGGAGAAGCCCCAGCGGGAGGGTTAGGAGCTGTAAGGAGAGAGGATGAAGGAAACGTGCCGGATCTGCGCTCGAGAGCTGTGCGGCAACCAGCGGAGATGGATCTTCCACACGGCGGCCAAGCTCAACCTCCAGGTGCTGCTGTCCCACGTCCTGGGCAGGGAGCTGTGCCGCGATGGCAGAGGCGAGTTCGCATGCAGCAAGTGTGCCTTCATGCTGGACCGCATCTACAGGTTCGACACGGTTATCGCGCGCATCGAGGCCCTCTCCATCGAGCGCCTGCAGAAGCTGCTACTGGAGAAGGACCGCCTCAAGTTCTGCATCGCCAGCATGTACCGCAGGAACAACGAAGAGCCCGGCACGGATGAGAGAGCCGGGGATGGGACCGTGGACCTTTCTAACCTGCCCGATGCGCGGTACGCTGCCCTCCTGCAGGAGGACTTTGCTTATTCTGGGTACGAATACTGGACGGATCAAGATGAGCACGTCCTGGAGCCTCACAGCTGCCATGCTTCAGAGGGAGCCGCCGGCCGCCCGCGGCGATGCCGGGGCTGTGCCGCGCTGCGTGTGGCTGATGCTGACTATGAAGCAATTTGCAAAGTGCCACGAAAGGTGGCCAGGAGCATCTCCTGTGGGCTGTCCAGCCGATGGTCAGTGAGCATGGGCAACGAGGAGTCATCTGTATGTGACCCAGCGGAGTCTGCTGGTGCCAGAGGGCCCGTGGATGGGGAGAGCATGGAGGAGGGCACGCCTGCGTCCTCTGTTGAGTCTCTGGACACAACGGTGGAGGCCAGCGCTCTGCAGCAGAAGGATGAAGATGCGGATAAGGGAGTGAAGGGGAACGGGAAATGCGATGATTTTGCAGAGGACCGCACGACCCCTAGTTCATCACTGAGCGGGAACAGGCTGGAGCTGGCCCTCAGCTTGATCAAGGGGTTAGACTACAAACCCATCCAGAGCCCACGAGGCAGCAGGCTGCCTATTCCCATCAAGTCCAGCCTGCCTCCCCCCAAGCTCAGCCGCGACTTGGCAGATGGAAGCGCTTCTGCCGGCTTAGCGTATGCTGGTTCTGGTTTCCTGAATGCAGACAGAAAATCCTTTTCCAGAGCTCCCTTGGCTCTTCCCTTGGAGATTCCTGAACTACAAGAGCTGTGGGACGACCTCTGTGAGGATTATATGCCACTGCGGGTACAGGTAGAGGTCATTGTGCAGCCGTTCGATTGAGCGGCGTTTCTGCTCCTGGCCCTTGGGACAATTAGGCATTCTTCTGTGTTGAGATAACGCAGATAGCCACGTGTAGCTGAGCCAAGGGCTAAGAATAGGCAGCTCAGTCCTTTTTAGGTGTGCTCTCTCCCCTGTGGTTCTCCTGTCATCTGTTTCCTCTTTGTGTTCAGGGAAATGAAGCTTCTCTCCTTGCGAGCTTTCACATTTTCTCCTGAGAAAACGCCAGTTTCACTTCAGCTTTCTCTTTAAGAAGCTGATTTGACTCTTACCCACAACCGAAGGGAAAGTTTTAAGCTTCTGGGCATGTGTTTTCCAGCAAACGTGTTTCCTTTGTGTGCTGGTAATGGTGGATGGCAGGATCCTGCCTGTCACGCTGCCACCATCGCCCTGCTCTGCACGTCAGCTCTCAGACCAGCTGAGCGTGCTGCTCTGTGGCACGTGCCCCGAGGAAAAGGTGTTTTCCTTGCGGGTGGATTTGTGCCAGGGGATGACTTCAGGGTTTGTATTCCAGATAATTGGTTTATTTTCTGATCCCTTGGACAGATTCATCCCTTAATGGCAGGTGTTGCAACAAGGCAGTGAACGCTCCTGTTAGCTGTGTGGGTGGTGGTCCTGTGCTGCTCTGTTCTGGCTTTGATGAAACCGTCATTAGGGTGCAGTCAAAAAGCTGAACTTGTAACTCTTTCACCGCTTTCTGTAATGAATAGAAGGCCCCACTCAGCTTCAATTCAGGAATATCCATGTCAGCCTAATTGCATTCGCATTAGCAGCCTTAGTGCTGCCTAATTCTCTCGATAGCCTCAGGGATTAGGAAAAAGCTTGTTTATTACTATGGCAACCGATGATGTGCTCAATTATGCTTCTTATTCTGCGGGTGCTGCTTCCTGCCCCATCTGCTCAGGCGTTTCCCTGAGCTTTGTGCTCTTCCCATAAAGCTCCGCTCAAGGAATTGCCGGGGCGGGATGGAGGACACTAAAAACGAATCAGCCTCACAAAAGCATTGCCCTCGAATGGTGAATGAAGATGTGAAGCCGGGTGTAGGCGCCGCTCCTACGTGCTGTGTTGCTGACTGCTCATTTTCACAGCTAAGGGTGTATTTACAGCATAAAACCAGGCTCTGTGTGATCAGAATGTAGCACACTCAGCGTGACGTGGCTTATGCGTGTGGGGTTTTTCATCCTTCTCTTTCAAAGGGTTTGGGGAGCTTCTCTGGGGCTCCAGATGTCCCTGCCACGAATTGTTCCTGCTAGTTGTTTTCCTTCCCATTTTGTGCTATGACCTCATTCAAGCAGCACCTGGCTTAAGTACAGGGTGTGGCATAAGGGAATAGCTCTTCTATTTTTTGATTTTTATTTTTTTATACTATCACACTTCCCTTATTGCTTTGCGAAACTACAGTCCCACTTTACATTTATTGCTGCAATCTGGTGTTCGGGGCACGTAATCCCTTAGATAACCACCATCCTTAGATAACCATCCTCTTGGGCATTTCTCTTTAAACCAACAGTGCTCCTCGCTCCAAGGAGATGCCACTGAGCCCAGCCTTCATCAGGCACACTCACAAGCCACACTTCATCAGGCTGCCTATGGTGCTGTGCTGGCAGCCAGGGAAGCATTGTGCCCTCACAGCCTGGCTTTTATCTGCTGTTTGGTGCAGATGTGGGGCTTAGACAGTGCGGGGATTATTGCTCTTGTTTTCTATACAAGTGCTTTGTTTCAGTTAGTGTGTGCTGACATTGCTGGAGCTGCGCTGAAGGGAGGGCACTGAGAAATGGTTTGCAATTAAAATATCGATTTAGGGATAAAAAACAATCCAGTGCTGCATCTGACAAGAGGCAGCTGCAGTGAAGGAGGAGGAAATCGTGGGGAAGGGGAAGTAGAGGAGAAAGTATGTCGTTCCCATTGTCAGTGTGTGGGTATGTCTCATGGGTGAAATCTCAGCTGGGGCTCTGAATTTGCTGTGGCTTGTGGGGCTGAAGGGAATTGCAGCACTGGAGCACGGGGAGGTGTGAGGAAGGGCTCCATAGAGCACAAATGGAGGAGTTCAGAGCAGGGGATGACTGCCTGCTCCTGGCAGGAGAGGAATTGAGGGGGAGGATGGAAGGTTGTGAGCAAAGTCTGTCAGAACATAGGAAGGAGTTCAGCTCAGTGCTGGCTTTGTTCATCTGAAGCTGCTAGCAGGGCACGCAGGGGGTTTCAGGGTTGTTGCTTAGGTGTGGAGAGCTAATCTGTCATCAGCCTGCAGACAGTGGTTAGAGACTGACAAGCTGCTGGGCTCACAGTAAGGGAGTGAGGAGTGACAGGCAGCCTCAGTGGAGCCTTGGGCAGCAGGAACCTCTGCCAAGTCAGGCAGAGGGCAATTAGGTGCCAACCACCACTCTGGGGAAGGCAGATGTGGGCATCATGGTTTTTTGGAGACACAAAGGCCCCAAGGGGTATGTTTGAGCCCACATTGCGAGGGCTGCCAAATGGAATAGAAGCCAGTGCAAGGTCTGAACCATTTCTTTCTTTCTCTTTTTTTTTTTTTTTTTTTTTTTCCTTTCTTTTTTTTCTTTTTCTGCCCAGAATCTGCAAGATGAACATCAGAAACCAGCTCCAGGTGATTCTGCATCGAGGGATCACACAGCCAACCTGTGTGCTACAGAACCACAGGGCAAAATCCAGCAAGTTGAAGCTACCAACCAGGTATTCATTTGCAAACAGCAAATTCAGTGCCTAAAGAGTCTGTTACAGTTAGTATTGAAGGCTGCCCCTGGGCCTCTCCAAAGGCAGACACCTGCAACTTCCCTCCAACCAAGGGTGTGTGAGCTGCCTGGGGATCTGAATGTTGCTGTCTGGAGCTTGAATTAAAGGCATTTGCTTCCACCCCCCCAGCTCTACTGTGTAAATTTCTCATGTTTTATTTTTGCAAATCATGATTTTGAAGGTACTTTCTGCTTGCCTGATGAGCCTTGTGAGAGCTGGTGAAGCAGAGATACAACAGGGCTATTTCCCTGACTTGTTGTTGCTTTTGCAAGCTTTATGGGAAATCATTGCAGAGGATGGTCCCGTCTTCACTTAGCTTTTAAGGCTGTAAGTTGATTTACTAGGAAAGCTGAACTGTCTTAAAGCAGGTCAAAGGTAACGCGTGTTGCAAAGGGTAGATGTTCTTGGTTATGCTCTTGAACTCTAAGGTAAATGATATCCACTGGGAAAACAGGGATTAAATAGGAGAAAACAAACAAAAGCAACAATAAAACCATTGGAACACAATCTTTATTTGTAATCTGAGGTCATCTGTAAGCTCTTGGATCTGCTCAGTCCACAGAGGTTGACAGAGAAATAGAACAGGGGCAAGGCTCAGTAAATGCAGGTGAAGTGTTTGAACAGTGTAGGGGGAGTGTCTCTTTGAGAAGAGATAACGTGACAGGTGTGTAAACTAATGAATAACAAGAAGAGATCATGTGGCTGCACCAGCTTCTGATGAAACTGAGGCTTGATTCCGTTCCAAAGCAGATGCATATCAACTAAGAATGGCAACAAGCAACATGTTTAGAAATGCTAATAAACAGTTTAACAGTTTGCACTGCTCTTATACATCTTGGTGAAAGCAGAGAACTGTCCTAAAACTATTAGAAATAATGTTACTCTCTTTAGGTTAAAAAAAGTCTAAGGCAGAAGTGTCTCAGGTTGTAAATCAAAGACTGGAGCTAGTGAGAAGTTCCCCTCTGTAGCCATGCTGTTGGCATGCTGGCACTCCTTAGATTCCTTTGTTCTGAAGCCAGAACTTGAGGCTAAATAATCCAGTGGGCAGCTCAAATGTGCAGTCACCTCTGCCAGCAGACCAGCAGCTGCTGCATCAGTACCTGGGTGATGGAATGAGGCAGCAAGAGGAGGGGCTGAAGGATGGTAAAGGTGCAGCTGTGGAGTTCTGGGGGAAGTCAGAAGCAAATAAACTGTTTTTAGGATGTGTAGCTTCTCTATGTGTGGTGGGTTGTTTTCCTCTTCTTGTTCAGATCTGCTGTAAGTGTTTGAACTGAAGTAGCTCTTCTAGCTCTTCCCTCCTAAGGGAACATGCATGCTAGGAATTGGGTAGGGTCCTGGGCGGTCTGAGCAAGTCCCACAGTATGTGGGAGGCAGCATGATGTGTGAACCCAAACATGGAACCTCCACCCTGCACGTGATGGTTGCATTGGAGGGACTAAAAGCACTGGAGAAGTCTTGTTGAGGAAAGAAGCATTTGTTTATTTGCTGTTCTCCACCCAGCACAAACAGTGCTTACAGGCTTTGGAAGGTGGCTTGTTTGTCTCAATCTGGTAAATAGCTGAGCTGTATGGACTTGAGTTAATGGTGTTTTATACATACCATTCGACCAACATCTTTTTGCATTCAGTTATTACAGGAAAAGCTGAATGAACTGAATTTCGAATTAAAATCTGTACGAGAAACATCGCAGAGACAAGATCATACAATTCAGAGTCTGAATGAGGCCCTGAAGAGCAAGGAGAGTGAGGTAATAGTATAGGATGGGTGGGGTGGACTGGGTTGGTGCTTACTGGAAGCGTGCTAGCTGTGTAGGCAGTGATTGAAAATAAATGCTTAGGATATTTCTGGGCATCCTGAATCTCATTAAACTAGTTCCTGTGAAGCTCTTAGTGTTGTGTGGCACTGATGTATCACAATCCATGCTGCAGGCTTGGAATGGAAGGCTTTATGCTTGCCTTGCCAATGATTATGCTTTCTATCCTTTGACTTGCAGACGGAAGAGCTGTATCATGTCATTGAAGGGCAGAATGAGACAATGGCCAAGCTGCAGGACATGTTACACAGAAGCCAGCTGGGGCAGCTGCAGGTACATCCAGGGAAAGCCTGAAATACATCAGGTTTAGTGCTGCAGGGATTTTGGTTTTTAAATCCCTCTTGTGAAGTGAATCTTCAGTTTCTCTGTTTCTCTCTCTTGTCAGATGTCAGAGGGCACACCTTCCTCCCAGGAGCAGCAAGTGGCACTGCTTGATCTTCAGAACACGCTTTTCTGCACACAGCTGGAGGTGCAGAAACTAAAAAGAGCTCAGCGCCAGAAAGAGCATCAGCTGGTTGAAGCCAAGAGGGCTGCCCAGCTCCTAGAGAGCACGGTACATGAGGAAGAGCAGCAGAAAGAGGCAACCTGGAAACACAACCAGGTATGGCACGCACCTAGTCTGGAAGTCTCCTTAGTTGTAAGAGCTGAGAAACAGTAGTGTAGTCAATACTTTGCTCTCATTCATCACTTCTGCCTACACCAGTGTGGACACACTTGACTAACTCTGTCTTGAATATGGCGTGCAGAATTTTTAGCCTCCTTGGCTTCCTCTCTGGGGATTTAGGATCCTATAGACATGATAAAAGATGTTTTATGGCAGGTACTCTTCTAGCTGTTACAAATGTCTTTTTTTGCAGTGTTACAAAGTTAACATCTGCTGTTGCGGGAGGTTCACTGTTACTGACTGTAAAGCTCTGCTTGTGGCTAGAGTAAAGCATCTAGATGAATGGATTTCCTGGGAAGGGAAATAAATTCAAACTTCAATATGAAAGTGTATTTTGAGATGTGAAATCTGAAGTATTGCAGAGCATTTCTGACTGCTCTCATGGCAGTCCTTGTCATTCTTGGTTCCTTCGGATTCAGCTACTCTTCACAGGTCTGTTGGGGACTGAATGCCAAAGTGTTTGCTTTTCCTTCGCAGGAGCTGCGTGCTGTGGTACAGCAGCTGCAGGCAGAGCTGCAGGAAAAGGCTCAGCAGATCCAGACTGTGGAGTGGGAAAAGTGCCGTGAGCTGCAGGCCCAAGAACAGAGAGTTCAGTGTTTGAGTCAGCACCTGGCTCGCAAAGAACAGCTTCTGCAGGTGAGATGCAGAAAGACTCAGATTGAGCATAACTAGCCAGGGCCCCTTCTCCTTTGGTATGTGGAGTTGTGGAAGTTAGTCTGTAGCTTTAATACATACCCTTAAAAGAAGGGAGGGAAAGAGATGCTCTTGTGCTCCTCAGGTGAGGAAGCTGGCACAGATTTCCACATACCTCAGCTCACAGCATGGTGAGCCCCGACAGGCCCTAGTCAATCAGGTGCAGGTGTTCTAATTCCCATTAGTGTAGTGAATAGATCAGATGCTCAGTCTACTGTCCAGGGGTTTTCTGGACTGACAGCTGTACTGGGTTGTGTGCTACTTCTTCAGGAATCAAGGGAACTTCTGCAATGCCAGCAAAGCTTGGGCAGGAGCTCTGCAGCCATGGATGCTATGCTGGAGAAACTGCAGCAGCGAGTCAGCGACAGGGATGCTGCGCTGGAGGTGAGTGCAATCTGTTAGTAACACATCCCTGTTTTTCATGTGGCTTAATCTTTGGGTTACCATCAACAGTACAGCCCCACACTGCTCTCTTGCACTGACTCCCATGTTCCTCATGGCCCATTCTTCCAGAGAAGCCTTCTGGAAAGGAGAGCTAAGGTGCTCCATGTAGAACAGTAAGCCGCAGAGCCTTTCTATCCCACGTTGAGTATTTCACTCTTGTCATTCTAGAGAGCAGTAGATGAGAAGTTCTGTGCTCTAGAGGAAAAAGAACAAGAGCTGCAACAGCTCCGTCTCTCAATAAAAGAACGTGGAGGTGACCTGGAGAGGCTGCGCAACGTTCTGTCCAGCAACGAGGCCACCATTCATGTAAGTCCTTGTACTAGGGTGTGTGTAGGAATCCAGCCTGGCTGTGATGTGGAGCAAGGCAAACCTTCACGTGATTGCACTGTCAAGGAGAGTAATTGTGAGGTGTTGGCTTCCTCTGTCCCTGTGTGCTGGGCAAGTTCCCAGGGCTCTTGTGTTTCTGGTCTGGATGTGGATGTGAAAGTGGTGCCTGGCAAGGATGGAGATGTATGTCTTTGTGCAGGGTAAAGTCCCTGCCCCTGACTGAGCTCCTTCTGTTGTTTGTCCTTAGAGCCTGGAGAGCCTCCTGAAAGCTAAAACACTGGAACTTGAGCAGATGTCAGCAACCTGTGAAAATCTCCGCTGGCTCAAGGAAGAGATTGAGGCCAAATCCTGCAGCAGGCAGAAGGAGCAGGAGGGGATCATCCAGCAGCTGCAGACTTGCCTGCATGACAGAAACAAGGAAGTGGAGGTAAGGCCTTCACTTAGATTTCCAAGCCAGTTCATCTGCAGAGAGTGTGGTCCAAGGCCAGAGCCTCTTGGCTGCCTGCTGCTCAGCGGTTTGTAGTGCCTTGGAAACTGGCTGCTTTCAGCACATGTGAATAACCTGTGCTTTCTTAAACGTTGTTGACTCAGCTCCATCTGGACTGAAGAGCTGTTTCTCCCTGAACAGGCTGCAGTTTGTTCATAGTAACGTTTCTCCATCTCTCCCTTCCTCTCCTTTTGTTCAGGAGCTGACAGCAACTCTACTGTGCAAGCTGGGTCCAGGACAGAGTGAGGTGGCAGAGGAGCTGTGCTTACGTCTTCAGCGCAAGGAAAAAATGCTGCAGGAGCTTCTCAGTGACAGGAACCGTCAAGCTATGGAGCATGATGCTGAAATCCGGGAGCTGCTGCAGGCCATGAGCACCAAGGAGCAGTGGAGCAAAGTGAGTTGTGTGCAGTGCTGCAGTGGGGATGCTGGGGTGGATGATTCTGCCTCGTGTTAAGCATATTGAAGCCTCTCTCTAGCTACTGGAGTTGCTGAGTGCTGGAGAATCACCAAGCTGCTTTTAGGTTGGTCACGTGATGATAGGAGCACTTGTAGCAGTGTTCAGCTGTGTCAGTGTTTGTGATGAGGAAGGAGGCTGGGATCCTTTTGGGTGTTCATGTTCTCAGGCTTGAGGCAGTTGGAGGGACCATGGGGTGGGGGGGGGGGTTGAGGGTTGCTACTTGTATAAGTCTGTATTACCAGACCAGAAAGAAAGACTCGACTATTTCTTGTGTAGATCAGAACTCTGAGGAAG
The DNA here is from genome assembly GCF_054131305.1 of Coturnix japonica. Lineage (NCBI taxonomy): Eukaryota > Metazoa > Chordata > Aves > Galliformes > Phasianidae > Coturnix > Coturnix japonica. The sequence continues at coordinate 11,608,832 of NC_140673.1, forward strand.
CTTTGCTCATTGTGTTGCAACTTACACTTCAGTCAAACTGCTGCAGGATCCTGGGCATGTAATGCCACAATTCCTGCTCTGCCAGCTCTTGCACACTGGATGCAATTTAGTGTTAACTGAGATACTTTACATCAAGTTTCCTTTCACAAAAAAAGAGGAGGCTGAAAGGCCAAACTCTCTCCTCTTGTCTCTCTACTGCTTTTTTTCCCCCCCCCCTTCTGAAGGGGGGTGAGGGAAGCAGAGCAACTTGTTCCTCTGTAGGTAGAGAGGCTGTAGATGTCTGGCAAGCCAGAGTGAGAGGGCTGCAGTGGAATCACTGAGTGACCAGGAGCAGTAGCTACCAGACTATTTGAAGAATGCTTTTGTTATCAATCAAGATGTTTTCCTGTAGTCTCTAAGAAAGCCCAGTCTTCCCCTATTTTTTTTCTTCCTCAATCAGGCCACTACTGAGAAGATGGTGCATGCTTTGGCTGAAAGAAACTGTGAGTTACAGCTCTTGCGCCAGCATGTGTTGAGGAAGGAGCCTGTCGGGATCCAGGCAACTGGTACCAGTCTGCTGAAGCAGGACAAGCAACAGCCTGTACAAGTAAGGATCATGTACAGTGTTTTTCCTGTGGCCTTGGGGCTCCAGAGGGAGCTTATTGCCACAGGAGGAACTGAGATAGGGGAGTGCCACAGGGAATGATAGCACTGAAAGTAGGATTAGGAAAGAGGTTTAGGAGGGACAGAGGAAACTGAGGAGCAGAAATGTTGCCTGGACACTCTGACCTTGATTCCACTGGCTTTTGTCACTCAGTGTCACTCTTGTTTTGATCAGGCAATAAGCACAAGTGAGTATGAAAAAAATCCACCTCCTGACCTTCCAGCACTGTCCCAGTCCTTCCTTGGGCTGGGCTGTGCTGCTTTATTGTAATCCCCTCCCTGACATTGTCACATTCTGGAGGGGACAAGGGAGCTAATTTTAGGTCTCACTAATTCTTGGCAGAGCCTGCTGGGTGTTTACTGTCTCTTCCACAATTGGGTTTGGTATTTTTAAAGCAGCTTTGCTAAAAAACCCTTTGAGGCTGAGCACAACTGTAAGGCTACATAAGCCCTGTTCCTGCTTGAGCAGCTGTTAATGGTTTATCGGTGAGATGACATGTTGAACGCTTTTAAGCAGCTGCAAGCAGGTGGCTCACTTCTATTCCCAGGATGAAAGTGAGCTCTGGAGACATCCCAATATGTGATATTTGGGCCAAGCTTTATGTTTTCCTACCTGCACAGTTCCTCTGGGCCACATCTTTGGATGAAGATATAGGTCTGTGCAGAATCTCAGTTGAAAGTTGTAGTTGCTTCAGTTGAGCAAAACTTGCTTAATCCTGACTATAATGAAGCTTACTGCCAGCAGCCTCTTAGTGAGAAATAAAATAAGGCTAGAGCCCTGTTGCCCAAACATGCAGCTTCCATCTTGTGTGCAACTCTCTTGTCCCTGCTGTCTGACTAGTTCCTGTTATTGCTTTGTCATGTTTTAGAGGCATCAACAAAGCAGCCAGCAGATTTGCTGCAGTCCTAATGGGCCCTGGGGTAGCTGTGAGGTTCTCTGTAAAGGTGCAAACGTGGAGGTTTTTGTGTTTTCAGGAAATACTGCAAAGAGCTTGTGGAGCTGCAGCCCTTGCTGGACCCCCACAGGAGGACAACAGCTGCCTGACAGAAGAAGGTGAGTGACAGCTTCTCTCAAGGTCCTCAAACAAGTCAGGACTTTTTTGCTGTGGGGTAAGCATGCTTACATGAAACCATTAGAGAGTGACGAGCTTGGAGCAACAGCAAGTGTGTTGAAATAAAACTGTGCCTCTCCTTTGGATGAAGGTTCACAGATGTCTTGGGGGTGGGTGTGTGGAAAAGAGAGAGATTGATTTAAGGTGAGTTACTTCTTCATTGCAAGAAGTTTTGTAGCGTTCAGGGTAGGGATTTTGACTTAGTGGTTCAGATTAGAATGAGAATAATGCAGCTGGTTTGGGTTGTGCCTTAAGATCAGGACATGTCATATTTGATGGAGTGAAGACAGGAGGCCTGGGATATTTCTATTGTCTTGGGCTGCTGTTTAAGAATTAAGTAGGGAAGAAAGGTGTTTAGTAAGAGGTGGTGTGGTGGGGAGTGTAATCATTGTGGACTGGTCTAATCTTGCAGTCAGAGGGAGCAGCTGACATATGGTAACACTACAGTAATCCAACTGTCCTTGCAATTGCAGCATCATCAGCAGAACTGGAGAAGGATCTTGCTAATGCCAAAGAGGAACTGGAGCTAATGGCAAAGAAAGAAAGGGAGAGCAGAGTGAGTTTGTGCTGAAGCCTGTGGTGGTCTTCCTGCCTGCAGGGGACCCTTGGCTGCCCCTTATAGAGATTTTGGACCCCCCCCCCTCAACATGAGTGTGCCTCAGTGAGAGATAGGGCAGCACAGTGGGGTTTTACCTTTCTGAAGTTTTTCATACTCTCCTCTTTTGTACCTAGCGGGAGCTTGCTGCTCTCCAGTCTGTTGTGACCACGCAGGAGGAAGAGCTGCAGGTGCAGGCTTCTGATATAGAGTCTCTGACCAGAACCATCCAGATCAAAGAGGACCTCATCAAGGTGAGGTAACATGCTTTGCTGGGTCAGCTTCTTCTGAGATGGCTGCAGAGGTGTCTCTTCTTTCCCCACATCCTGTCCTTCATGGTTACTCATTTCCAATGAATGACAAGACATCAGAAACCAAGCTGTAGGCTTGTTATGATTATCTATGACCAAGTATGTCTGCTAATGCAAGGAACCTCTTCAGAGTAACATGGCTGTTTGTGTATAGTTTTGCTTTTGGTTTGCCTACAGCCCTCCGATTTGGGCCAGAAGTTATGGGCCCCAAATCTTGAGAGTGTCATTATTAGACTTTTTGCTCCTTGCTTGCAACTTTCTTGAGCACTTTAAACAGATGTTGTGTTCCTTCCTAATTCTTGCTTCAAGCAGTTGATTATGGTTAATACACACTGGATACGTTGGCATTTCTTTCTTAGGAGACCAGGGTCTTCTCTAACACTGGAAAAATGTTGGTAACTGCATTCCATGGAGGGTCACAAGGTTCCAGCTGTCCTTGTTATTGATCCCTTCTCCACAGATCCCTCCTGCCTCTTGCTTTTCAGGATCTGCAGATGCAGCTGGTAGATCCTGAAGAAATTCCAGCAGTGGAACGGCTGACACAAGAAGTGCTGGTACTTCGTGAGAAAGTGGCCGTAGCAGAGTCGAGAGGACAAGAGGCTACTGGAAACAGAAGGCAGCAGGTAGTGTGTCCTGCAGGGCAAGTTTGAATGTATTTGTGTTTTATCTGGTGCTCAGTTATAGCGCTTTATTCTCAGCTGTTGGGTATGCTGAGGTGTGCATGTTGTTTAAAGCTGGCTGAATATAATATAGGGAATGCAAAGGATTGGTTCCCTTTTTTGTCTCAAGGGTATAGACTTTTGGGGGATGGTGTCCAGGGTTGGCAGTACTTGATTGCTTCAATACAAGCAGGAGAGGTGTTGGTGCATCTGGTAGGGGAGACCACCATATCCCTGAGCAGCCAGTACCTTTGACTTATGTGTTACATCTTTTCTGTTCTCTCTGACCAGTTGTTACTGATGCTGGAAGGGCTGGTGGCTGAGAGAAATCGGCTAAATGAGGCTCTCCAGGCAGAGAGGCAGCTCTACAGCAGCCTGGTAAAGTTTCACACACACCCAGACAGGTAAGCAAAGCTGCTTTGGCTCCATGCTGCCCTGTTTTTTGCCGGGATTTGTGTGCGTGGGCCAGTGGGGCAACTCCTGAAGCAATGATTGTTTTAGGAGTCCAGATCTTAGGCTACCTCTTTTCCTTAAGGAGATTGCAGTGGCCAGCTTTAAATGATACATAACCTCCTCCCGTTGCTGTCTCTTGTTCAAGCCCTGAGGTTTCCATCCCCGTTCCTTGGCTTACTCAGTCCCTGCTCAGTTTCCCACACACATTTGGCCATATTTCAGAGGCTGCCGTTTTCACCCTGCCAAATTCCTCACCAACTGCTGGGTTGATAGAGATGTGTCTAGGCTCTTATCTAGGAGGCTGTCCCACAGTTGCATACCACTGCATTCTTTGTCCTCTGTGCTAATCCCCTGCCCTTCATGGGGCTGCAGCCTCTGGGATATTTGAGCTACCTGACTGCAAGAGAGCACGTACATGAAGTGCTTTGGTAAGTACTGAAGAACAGCTGTGACTAGGGGTCTCCTACCATGAGCTGGAGCCTTTTTTGGGGATGGCTGGGCTCTGGGGAGGCTGTGATGTGAGGCAAGAGGTGTCCAAGCCACCTATGGGAGTGTGCAGGGCCTGCACCTGCGGTGAGTGGAACTCCTGGATGGAGGAGCCGGTTTGGTGTGTGTGCACTTGCTGCACCTATCTAACACTGTTCCTTTCTGTGTGGTATGTCTGCTTAGCGCTGCGAGAGACCGCACTCTGCAGGTGGAGCTGGAAGGGGTCCAAGAGCTGCGGGGACAGCTGGAAGAAGCTCTTGGAAGAAGCTTGGAGCGTTTGAGCAGGCTGGACACACAGGGCCCCATAGGAGGTGGGGAACAGGAGCGTGTGAGAGTCCTACCCCAGCATGCCTTCTGAGCACTAGCGCTCGCCCGCCTGCCACGGAAATGGTTCACTAACTGAGCGAGCCTGTCTCACTGACTCTGGGAGGGTTGCTTTGGTACTTAGTAATGGTACGATAGAACCGGTGCAGGGTTTTTTGTTTTTTGTTTTATTTTTGAGCTGCTTTGGAAATGGCGATCAGTGCAATTCACCTTTGTCTCATGTATGTTCCTGTCTGACTCACCCCGGTGCCCACTGATGTATTTGCACATTCAGATCATTCCATTTTAGTTGGTTTCCTTCCATTTCCCTTCTCCCTACCCCATGGGCCAAATAAAGATTCCCTTTCTCTGAAGGAAACGCCAGATGTTCTCTCTCATCTCCCAAGTGCATGAGTGTGAATTTTTGTATTCCCTCCCTGCTTTTCTACCCAGTGACATCACCCTCTTGGGTTGATGGCTACTGCCACAAAAGGAGTGTGTGGAGATACGGGTTCCAGAGCCAGAATTCGAGAAGGGCTGCAAGACCCAATGGCACTTGTAGGGTTTCTTCCACAAGTATCTGAGCATAGAACCGATAATTAGTCATGTTCAAACCAAATCCTACTCTAGCACTGATTGCACTGATTAATTTGTTCTTACCCCGATTGTAAGTTGCCACGGTCTGGCTTGAAAGTGCCTTTGCAGGATAGTTTTATCTCTGCTGTAAGAGCCTGGGCTGTGTCTGCTCCTGTCTATAACGTGCACGTCTCACGCACAGGCTCCACCTGCCCACTGGATAGGGCCTTCCTCTGCTTTGCTAGGGACCAAGTGCACTTGGAACCACTGTGTGCAATTTCTAGGACATCTTTCACCTCCCCCTGGGAGCACTGGGGCTGGTGTAAGAGCAGAGATGTTTCCAATGTCCAGCACTTCCCAAGTGTTTGGGTTGGCTGCTTCATACGGAATCACTTCCCAAAGTGCCAGGGGCAGAATTTGTACCTCTGGATATCTGTTCCTGTTTGCTGAGGAAGCTGAAGCTGGAGCAGAAGAGCTCCATCTTTCTGAGCTGTGACTTCTGGACCTGTAACCTCTCTGCTGTACAATCTCCTTGTGACTGCTTCAAACACTGTGCAGCTCATGCCTTGCACTACTGCTGAGGTCTTCCCTGGCTCGGCCAGGGACAGGAGGCAGCACAGCTCTCCCTTCACATGCAGCAGGTCAGCACCCCTCGGGGGCTACACCTGGCTACATGGTGAGTTCATCTGTCCTCATGTGGCCTGAAGGGTCACAGCTGGTGCTGCTGGGCAGCTCTGGTACCTGGTTAGCCTTGCTTTTCTTGCTTCATCTCATTCTCATCCTCTCAGTTGTCTGTGTAGGATCATCTTTTTCTCCTCCTGCTGCTCACTTTGTAGGAGCCTTTATGTCTCTTTCCTTTCCTTCCTTGCCCTCCTCCATCCTGGTTCTGCTGTCTGCCTGTCTCTTGGAGCCCAGGGCCCAGTGTAAGCTGCTTGGCCTTGGCTGGTGCACTGGCAGCTCCCAGCTCTTGTTACACTCGTGTTTTGCTGCAGATCTGTCCCTGCTGCTATCGCTGATGTTAAGTGATGCAAAGGGATCACTCTTAAGAAGGGTTATCCCAGGTTTTCTACCGTGTTCCTTACAGGCTTTGCTTTATCCTTTGTATACCTGTCTTTGCACTCTTCTTCCCAGCAGAAGGACCAGCTTGAGAACCCCATGCCTAGGAACACCCCTTTGAGCTGTGCAGTGCTTTGTGCTGTGTCACAGCTTTTTGTGGAGGCCTTTCCTTTCTCACCCCCCTGTTCTGAAGGATGTGAAGATTTCCACTGCAGCCAATGCTGTTATCCTGCACCTGTGGGCAAATCCTACATCCAGTAACCTTTCCTTCAAGCACAGGAGCCTGTGACACACAACGCTCAGGGTGCATCGCTTGTCCCTTTTACAAGCGGTACATGGAGAGTTGAGGAGCCCTGAATTTGCACCCTGGGGTGCTCCTGGTTCTGTGGAGTGGTCAGACACGTGGTGAACATCTCCTGTACAGGCTGCTCTGCTTTCCTCAGCATCTGCCTCCCCTCTTTTCCTGCCTCGAGGGAGTGGAGTGGCTGTCGGTGCCTCTCCTTGTTGAATGGACTCTGCCACAAGGGGCACTGTCTACCCAGGCTGGGAATCGCTTCTCGTTTATTTATTTATTTACTGATCTATTTATTTAGTAACCTCCTTAGGGTTGCTTTTCATGCGTGGGTCTCCTGATTGTACCATTGTTTAGGTGCTGGGGTACACACGGTGCTGTGCCTCCCTGCTGCATGGTGTGTTCCTGGCTGGTCCTCAGCTCTTCCTTTAATAACCATATGCTGGTTTCTACTTTGCTTGTGAGGTTTAGCATCTCCTCTGTGTTCCCTATCCATGCACAGCCTTGTGTGGGAGCTTCAGCTCTGATAGCATGGGTTTGCCTGTAGGCTAAGTGGCTATGGCTTCTGCAGGGCTTGATGGAGGCTGCAAAACCTGGCCCTGTATGGCTGTGTGAACTGTCCGGGCTCTTATCTCCCTGGGGAGGGATGTCACTGTCCTGAACCATTCCCATCCAGCAAAGTAGGCTGGGCCCTGCAACTGGGAGGGAGGACAGTGAGAGCGAGTGAGCTAATGCAATAAGACACTGGGAGCAAGCAGAAAAGTGTACCCTCTACCTGAATCAGTGTGGCAGGATGGCCCCCAGCCCCCCGTGCACATTTGTGGTGTGTTGTTGCCCCTGTGTACCAGGGTATGGAACACAAGTGACCTTATAGCTGTGCTGTAGCTTTACAAGGCCAGCACGTGTCATACAAAGAACCCAGTGGTACACATAGCGGTGGTGCTGGGGTGGGATGAGCCGTGCAATCCCCTGCGTGGGCAGTTGCACAAGGTAGTTCAGGGCAAGTCACAGGGATGGAAGGGAGACCTTCATCTTTCTGGGGTGCCCCAGCATGCAGCATGTGCAAGAGCAAGCACCTGCCTCAGGGCTGCCTGTGGTGACCGTGGGTACTGCTGGGGACATGTGGACGGTGGCAGTACCGCTGTTGCCGCTGGTCTGAGCACCTTGCTGTCTCTTAGGTCAGGCTGCAGGGACGGAGGTTGATGATGCTGACTTTGCCAGCACTGAGGAAGAGGTGGCTCAGCAGGTAAGCATGGGCAGCATTGCTTGGGGAGCAGGGGCTATAGAGCCAGGCATCGTGCCACTTTCCAGTCCCTTTGAAAACGTCTCCATCTGCCTTTGTTCCTCCAGACTGGTTCCCAGACTCCTAAGGAAAGCAGAGGCACTGAGAAAAACAGCACAGCCCCTGCCCTGGCAGAGAGGGACCTGCGAGCAGAAGAGGAGCTGCGGGAGCTGAAGGCACAGCTGGAGGAGGCAGGCTTCTCCTCTGTGTCTCACATCAGGCAAGAGCCTGGGGTGTGGGAGATGGCGGGTGGGCGAGGGGCACCCCACGTTCTGGCTGCTGCCCGCCCTTCACAGCACCACATGCTCCCCAGGAAGGCGATGCTGAGCCTGTACCTGGAGAATGCAGAGCTGAAGGAGCGGATGGGTGAAGCCACGTCACTGCTGGAGAGTGGGGAGCAGGAGGAAGCTGGGCTGGGCAACCCTCCATCACCAGAGCCCTGCAGGATGCAGCGGAAGGGCCGCAATGTCCTTGGGGATGGCCAGGGGCTGCTGGCAGAGAGGGGAGCCGTGCCCGCCAAGCGCCCTGCGCTGGAGGCACAGTGCCAGGATGATGCGCCCAAGAGACTGTGCCCCAGCAGCCCAGGTGGAGGGGATGGGAGCCACGTGAGTGCTGCGGCCATGGGATTGGGATGGGGACAGGGATGGAGCGGTGCTGGGGGGCTCACAGTCCCATCTCCCCTCTGGCAGGTGGAGGGCATGGTGCCCTGCAGAAGCTGGCCAGGGCTGGGTGTGGAGCAGCATTCACAGGTGGCACAGAAGCAGTGCCAGGAGCTGCAGGACAAGCTGGCTGCCACCGAGGCAATGGTGCAGGCGCAGGCTGAGCAGCTGGAGAAGTACCACGTCCTGCTCCGTGAGTGGAGGAGTGGGTGGGATGTTTGCCCAGCTCAGCGTGCCCTGTGCGTGCACCCAGTCTGCAGGGGGTCCCTGAGCTGATGGGGTGATGTCCAGCAGGTGAGCCCCACGCCCAGCAGCTCAGCAAGCACGTGCAAGTGGACTTCCAGGACCTGGGCTATGAGACGTGTGGGCGGAGTGAGACCGAAGCTGACCGTGATGAGACCACCAGTCCTGGTAAGGAGAGCTAGGGGCACTGGGGGGTCCTTGTGCCTTGCCTGCCTGGCACAGAGAAGTGACACTGTCTCCTCTGCAGAGTGTGAGGAACCAGATGTGTTCAGCGAGCCCAGCCTGGGGGAGGAGCTGGGCTCCCCATGCCGCTCAGGAGTGCTCAGGATGGGCAAGGCTGCCCTAAAGGCTGCGGCCCAGCCGGACGTGGGAGCCCTGCGCCAGCACATCCAGGACCTTAAGGCACAGCTGCTCAATGCCAACAAGGTGATCCAGAGCCTGCAGCGCCGTACCCGCTCCATCTCTGTCACCAGTGGCTACACCTCGGGCACTGAGCGACCCCCACTGTGCCCCACCGTGCCAGTCTCACCACCCCACAGCCTCACTGATGAGGATGAGGGCTGGCAGTCAGACAGTCATGGCACCCTGTGCCCACAGCGCGACCTGGAGCACCTGGTGCATCGCGTCTCACTCCTCGAGGCACAGCTGCCTCTTGCCAAGCCTGGGGGGGGCTTCCCCAGGGAGCTGCAGTCTGCTACTTGGCCAGGGTATGGCATGGGCACGTGGAATGGGGATGGATGGGGGGCTATGGGAGGTTGCAGGGGTTGCCTGAAGTGGTTGCTTGCAGAGTCCCAGGGCTGGATGGTGTGCGCGCATCCGTGGCACCTGTCCATGCCATGTAATACAAGCAACTCTGGAGACCCCTTTTTTCCCAACCCTATAGGAAATACAACTCACTGATCCAAGCCCAGGCCCGGGAGCTCTCCCACCTGCGGCAAACGCTGCGTGAGGGCCGTGGAGTGAGCCGCAGCCTGGCCCAGCACCTGCGTGATGCCCTGCGCTCCTTTGAGGAGCTCCTCCGCGGCACTGACATCGACTACTACCTGGGCCAGGGCTTCCGGGAGCAGCTGGCCCGGGGCAGGCACCTGGCCGAGAGGCTCAGTGATAAGCTGGGCACCAGTAAGTGCCTCTGGGGACACTGGGTGCTGTGGGGCACAGGGGAATGGGAAGGGATGATCTGATGGGTGCTGTTATGAGCTGGAACCATTTGGATATGGGAGCTACCTGCCCTGCTCTGGGCTGTTCTGCTTGGGCTGTTTGGGGACAGGCAGCCCAGGTTCTGAGAGGACACTAACCAGTCCCTCCTTGGTTGGTTTTGGTTTTTTTTCAGGGGATCGACAAGATGTGGAAGATAAACCTAGCCACGAGCTCCTGGCACTGAGGTACAACCTCTCCTAGAGGGACACCCTGAGGGTCATTGCTGCTTTTGGGATGGGGGTCCAACAGTGCTCTGGGTGGCTGTGCTGGGGGTGCCACTGCTCTCCTGGGCTTGGCATCTCGTGGCCCTGCACTACAGTGTGTTGCTGTGGTGGACAAATTACCATAGAATCACAGGGTTGGAAAGGACCTACAAGGTCATCTAGTCTAACCATCCTCCCATTACCATTGCTACCACAAGCTACTAAGCCATATGTTGTAGTTCCTGATGGATGTGGCACAGCAGGGAAGGGCTGTGCAGGGTCACTAGCCTTGCTGATGGGCTGTCTCTGCAGGCTCAGCCGGGAGCTCCAAGAGAAGGAGAAGGTGATTGAGAGCCTGGAGGCAAAGCTGAAGGAGCGGTGTGAGTCCCCAGGCAGCAGTCACCCTCCCTCTGAGTCATCGCGCTCTGCTACCAGCACCTCCTTTGTGTCTGATGTTCTGGAGCCCTGCTCCGATGGGGAAGCAGCCAGCAAGTGCAGCCAGTGCCCCGAGGAGCCCTCCCGACTCCCAGGTACCACTAGCTGGGGGCACGCAGCCCTTCTGCAGCTCGTGGCTGGAGCACAGAGCCCAATGCTAACACCCCTCTTCATCTCACTCCTGTCTCCAGGCCTCCACTTTGACTCCTTGTCCAAACCCAACAATGTCCCCCTGCCAGCACCGGCACCTGCTCACTCCTTCCTGCCCACTGGACTCCCTGCATCCCTGGGCTGCTGTGGGACCCGTGCTTGCTCCCTGGCTGAGGCACAACAGGAGCTGCAAGTGCTCCAGAGGCAGCTGGGAGAAAGTGAGCATGCACCCCTGGCGTGGGGTTGGTCCTTCCTGCCCTGCTGTACTGTGCTGCATGGCCCATGGCCCCCCGGACTCAATGTCCTTCTCCCCAAGTCCCAGCACTCTTGCAGGGGGATGATGGGGACACATGGCTCCTCTTGTACACCCTTGAAGAAAGGGAGGGTGGGATGAACACCCCTTGGAAAGGGCTGCTTTGGGTAGTCGTTGGGTAGGAGAGAGACTGAGGCTTCCCAGCTTGTGTCATGCGATCAGCACACACTGGGAGAACCTCTGTTACTTGGGGTGAATGGGAGACAGTGGCTGCACTGATGGGCACAGCAAGAAGCAAGTGGAGACAGGGTTTGTCATCCCAGTTCTTCCTCCCTGCCCTCTCCTTTTCCTCACCGCTTTGCCCTGTGTGTGCAGGTGTGACACTGCCAACAGCAAAACCCACAGCCTCACTGGGTCCCTTTGGGGAGGCCGGAAAGCCAGCAGCATCACTGTGCCAGCATGGCACTCTGCAGAACCTATTCAAGCCCCCTGCCCTCTGGGATGTGCCAGCTGCTGGCCGGCTTTATGGGACACTGCCATCAGGGTGCCCAAGCAGCCAGAAGCTAACAGGTATGAGGCGCGTTGGGAGCTTGGGAGCATCACTGCTGGGGAGACTCAGCCTCAGAAGGTTCAGGGCAGGGGGGGGCAGGTGGTGGGCATGGTGTGGGGTGGGCAGTGTGTGTGTCATGGAGACGTGTCCCTGTGTGTGCAGGGGCAGACCTGCTGGAGGAGCACCTGGTGGAGATCCGCAGCCTGCGCCAGCGCCTGGAGGAGTCCATCTGCACCAACGACCGGCTCCGGGAGCAGCTCGAACGCCGCCTGGCCTCCACCGGGAAGCCCAGTGGTACGGCACAGCATGGGGCCACTGGGACCGTGCTTTCTGAGTGCTCACCCCTTGCATGTCATGGTGCTGGGGAAAGGAGCTCAGCACCTGCCCCCCTCTGCAGGTTTGCCCAGTGACATCTATGCTCAAGGGCCGGAGCTGGGGCTGCAGCTGAGCAGGGAGAACCAGGCACTGCGTGAGGACAACCGGACCCTGCGGCTGCAGTGTGACCAGTTCTCTCGAGGTAGGGTTGGGCCACCTGTGTCCTAGAGGGGAATTGCTGAGCAGGGTGACGCTGACGTCTGTGTGTCCCCAGAGCTGGCACGGGTGCAGGAGGCCCTCCTGGCTGCTTGCTCACGGGTGCGGGAGGCAGAGGCTGAGCTGGGCCAGCGGCGTGGGGAGCAGCGGAGGCTGGCAGAGGAGCTCAGCAAGCACCAGGAGAGCATCCGGCAGCTGCGAGACGAGAGGCTCTCTCTGCAGGAGGACAAAAACAGGTGAGGTCTGGGGATGGCAGGGCTGGGCATTGTGGCTGGCTCTGGACCTACATGTCACCTCTGTGCAGGCTGCAGCACACAGTAACGCTCCTGCAGCAGCAGAGTGAGGAGCACCGCCTGCTTCTGCAGGCCCTGCGCACAGAGCTTCGTGTCTATGAGAGCCTTCCCGGCCCCACCACCGAGCCCCGTGCAGGTACCAGCACTGTGCCCAGCTCGGCAGCCCTGCTCCTGACCTTGGGGTGCAGGCAGGGAGGGAGGCCCCCAGCAGCCGCAGCCATCTGCAGGGCTCAGCTGGATCTTGTTCCAGGCTGCTTCCCATCTCCTCCTGTGCGGGATGTTGGCACCAGCTCGGTAGCTCCCTTCTCTTCACCACGCTCTGACACGCTGATGCCCCAGCATACAGTTGGTAGGTAGCTGAGCCCTCCTGCATGAGTGCTCCTCAGACTGAGATACTCATGGCACCCTTGCTGAGCTCAGGGCATTGCTGCAAGCGGAAGCAAGCGCTGCTCCTCACCAGCTCTGCTTTCCCTACAGAGCCGTGTAGGGCCAACCCTTCAGTGAAGAAGAGCAAGGGACCGGCAGGGGCTCATGTTGTTGGGCACCTGGACACCTACCATTCCCTGGAGCAGCACGTCCTGGAAGGAAAGGCACTGGCCCATGAGTTGATATGCCTGACACGCCCAGCACTCGGGCTGTCCAGCACAGGAAAGGAGGTACAGGGCGGGCAGGGTGGGTTGGGGGCCTGCAGCAAGCAGGGCTCTGCCATCTACTCCATCTGCTCCATGGCTGCGGGCATACCAGGCTGCTACCAGGTGCAGGTGCTGCTTTGGGTGATTTAGGGTTGGATCCTTGTAGCACACTCCCCATGGCAGGGGAGGGGGATGGAGATGCTCCAGCAGCACCTGCTCCCGCACCTTTTTCCCACAGGTCCCGGGATGCATAGGCACAGGGCACCTCTGGGGCAGTGCCAGCACCCTGCACCGCATCCTGGAGGAGTGTGCCTCGCTCCTCACCACCTTCTGGAGCACCGTGCTGCCCGTTGGCCCCGCTCAGCACCAGGGCAAGGTGAGCACCATGGGGAGCCATCAGGGTGAGCGGGCTGGGTGCTCGCTGCTCATGGCATACGTCTCATCCCAGGAGCAAGCGTTACAGAGTGAGATCACAGCACTGCGTGCCCAGCTCTCCAAGAGGGAGGATGCTCTGCAGAGCACAGCCAAGCAGCTCCACAGCATGGCCCAGCTCAAGGACAGCATGGAACAGTTCATAGTCAGCCAGTGTATGTGGCACGGCCACACTGGCCTGGTACCCTTGTGCCTGGGGTCACCCTGTGGCACAGGGACCTTGCTGACTCTGTCCCTCTGTCCCTCACAGTGACCAGGACTCACAACGTGCTGCACAAGGCCAGGACAAATCTGGAGGTGAGTCTGCCCTGGACAGGGCTGGATGCCTTTCTCCTGGTGAAAGTTTCTGGGCCTCAACTGGGGCTGGGTACAGATGGCAAACAACAGAGGGTAGGGTGAGCCCAGCATGCATTGGTGTGGGTCCTGCGGGCTGCCCCCACTCCTTGCATCCCTGTCCCTGGGGCATGGGTCCCTGAGGGCTATGCCCCCATTCTGTGTGTGCTCTCTCACCAGGTGAAGGCCCAGCAAGCCCTGCCTGTTGCGTGAGCCTCAGGCTGAACAATGGGAGCAATGTCCCTGGCCACACGATGGCCCACACTGGAGGGCTGGAACGGACAGGGCTCAGGGGTGCCCAGCGCTGCCCCAGGCGCTGCTGTTAGTGGGTTTGGACTCCTGTGGCAGTTGTGTGCCCTTCACCTGCCTTTGCTTGGCATCGCAGCAGCTGGCTTGGGCTTTGCCTGCCCCATGCTTCACTGCTTGCCCCCTTCCACCCACTGTGCTCAGAGCAGGGTGTCACAGCCCTCCAAGCCGAGCACTTCTTGCCCCGGAACTCAGTCTTGTGTGTAACCTTGCTGCATAACCGCTCCTGCTCATGGATGTATGTATATATATAGAGAGAGAGGTATAGATATTGGAGCTGTGTTTCAGGGTCCTCCCTGGGCATGTCAAGGCCCCAGCATGGGAGGAAAATGTAAGGAATGACACTCTTCAGTCTCTTCAGTGGCCTAAGAATCCCCAATAAAGGTTTCCTTTGGGTCCTGGTGTTTGCAGCACACCTGTCCCTGCGGCTGTGCCCCCTCCTGTAGCCACCTCGGGGTCCTGGTGGCTGTCCCAGGGGGTGCACCGTGGCACAATAATGGTCTCACTGTTCCCAAACACCCCTCCAACACCAGGCCAGCAGCACAGAGAACAATAAATACTGTAATAAATAGAGAAAACCCTGTCACATGGCACTGCTACAGCAGCAGATGATGTAGTTGGGGTCCTGGGGTATCTGCCTTGCTTCGCTCTCCCCAGGCCCGCCAGAAGCACCCGATGGTGGTGATGGGGCAGGCGTTCAGTCCTTGATGTTGCTGTCCTGGCAGCAGGTAAGCATGGCGCATCCAGCTCTGCCCGCCCTCCTCCTGGCTCAGCACTGAACGTGGTAGAGGCCAAGAGCTCCCCTTGGAGCTGGGGAGCACAAGGAGCGGGACAGCCCTGCAGCCAGGGCTGAGGGACAGAGGGATGGTGGCAGGCTGAGGCTCCCCAAGCTTCCAAGGACCAACATGGCCTTGGAGGCTCATTACCAGGGCAGCAAAAGGTCACTTTGCTGCTGGCCTGGCTGTGGACGGTGCCAGGACAGCCTCAGGGCCATCACAGTCTAGAGCAGAGGAGCAGTGAAGCCCTTTCTGTGTCAGGAGCGAGGAAAAGCTGTTCCGTGAGCAGCAAAGCAGCCCCAGAGACTCACTGAAGCCAAGGGGAGCTGCAGGTGGGCGGAAACCAAGGGTTAAATCAAACCACACCAGTATAATGGGACAGCAGGACGGCCCCAGCAGGCCTGGGCTCAGCACTGGGGGTTGCAGCCCCCCCCAGGTTAGAGGCTGGATCCAGCAGCCAGTCCTCACACAGTCCTGTGGCCCAGCGTGTGCAGACAAAGTGGCATTTCGTGTCCTGCGTGGGGGGTGGGCGAGGCCCCGGCTCAGATAGGTTTGTACAGCAGCGTGGTGACGTACTTCTTCTTGTAGCGGTGTGTGGCACTGAGCACCATCACGCCATCCTGTGAGAGGCAAAGCATCAGCTGCAGTGGGTGGGGAGCTCAGTGCCATAGGGCACCCCCAGGCAGCTGGGAGGAAGAGGCCCCTGCCGCTCTATAGGCCTGGGGGGGGCTGGCCCAGCCACCAAGAACCACCTACCCACCCAAGACAAAGAGCCAAGGGATGGAGTTGGCTTATGACAGGAGAGCACGGGGCTGCCCAGCTCCACCAGGCTGTGAGGAGGCAGCTACAGGGAACTGGGAGCTGTACGGACATCACCACCACCTACACCCCAGCGCATGCCACGTTTAACCAGGCAGCCAAGCAATCCCCAGGTGAGTCCTTGGACCTCTGTGCCACCATCACCACCCCAGGGCCGTCCACATTCTATGAGCTCTGGGAGTCACTCCCCTTCCCCCAGCCCATGGCCGCTGGGGCCTCCCCTTACCTTGATGGAGAGTGCGTAGAGGTGATTGAGCATGACGTGGTTGGGTTCGGGCAGCAGGGCCGGGTCACACTAGGACAAGAGAAGTATCAGAGGAGAACAGCAGAACCCTGACCCCCAGCATGAGAAGCAAGGAGCTGCCATCTCAGACAATCTGAGCTGCTGGGTGGCTGTTCAGAACATGAACAGAGCTCGGCTCAGCACAAGGCAGAGTGGTCACTGAGAAAAATCAATGCTCTTCTCAACAAAGAGCAAGGGCCAGGCACCAGCTAAGGGCTGAGCAGGCTTCTTGCAGACAGGAATCCCCTTCTGGCCTCTATGTTGCTCTCTGTATGCAGCTGTGTGCTGGTACCCACCGAGATATTGGTGTCCTTGTTGAGGATGACCTGGAGGAGGTGAGGCGGGAGGATGGGAGGGGATTTGAAGCGTTCCTCAGGCCGGTACACATACATCTCTTGGCCGTAAGGTCCAGGTGGTGAACTTGATAAGTCTAAAGGAAAGAGACAGGAAGAGGCATAAGGTGGCTCAATCACTGATCAGCTCCTAGGATGCTGAGAAGAACCCAGCAGGGTCTTTCAGGCATTGAAGTGTTTCATGAGCCCAGTCTGCAACTGATACTGAGAAGGCTGGGATCAGCCTGTAGTGGGGCAGCAGTACAGGCTCATCATATTTAGAAACCACAGCATCTAGGGAACAGAAGGTGACTTGTTCTGTTTCAGAGGGGTCTTCAGACCTCAGTTTCCCCTTAGCCACGTATCATATAGCAACAGATCAGACTTTCCTCAGCAGAACAAGCAGCCAGGCAAGCTGTGGGTGTATCCAAGCACGCCTGTAAGGTGGCACATGCACCGACACAACACAGGCACCCTGTGGAATCCACCCCAGGACCCCTGCACACAACTCTCAGCACTGCTGGGTCCCCCTCCCTGTTCCAAGCAGCACCCAGCCCCAGAGCAGCACCCGTTGCAGCAGGCGCAGGGGCACAGCAAGCAGTACATCTGCACAACTGCCTGACACAGAGGCTCCAAAAGAGGATACAGAAGCTGTTCAGCCTGTGTGAGGGTCCTCAGGAGCTTGTGGTCACTGTAAGATGGACAGATCGCATCTCCCATCCACATCTGACCTGCTCGTTTTGGAACAGCCAGCACCCTGAAGGGTCCACCTCCTTGGAGATGAAGCTTGATGGCTTCTTTCTGGGCTTGGGCAAGGGCCTGGAGCTGAGGCTCTATCTGAGACGGGACTTAAAGCATGGAAGGCAGGTTGCACTCAGAGCACCCTGGACTGAAACATGACTGAACTACCTGCCAGCACCACTCACCAAGCCAGCACTGCCAGCATCTGTGTGGTAACTCAACCCGCTGCTGTAACACGAGTGGAGAGAGCTTTCTGATGCGCTAGCAATAGTACAAATAGCCTCGGTGTGAAAACCAAGAGCAGCTGCTGAAAATAGCCTGGATCCTGCTCTCACCTGGCTTCTACCCCAGATCAGATGACTTACTCACAGTTGAGCAGACAGAAAGGAGAGATGTGTTCCCAGTGTTCACTGGTCTGACATGGCCATCTCAGCCGCAGGCAGGCACCAGCCCTGCTCTGGGACCATGCTAGCACAGAACAGGTTACACCAGCACAGCCTCCTTGGAGACAATGCCTCAGCTAGGAGCTGCTCAGGCCAGGGACAGGACATGCTGCCAAACATTAATCTCTGTGTGTGTGGGCCCACACCCCTGCTAAGGGGAGCTGTTTGTCCCCAGAGCAGTGAGTCTCAGAGTAGGAAGTGGAAAATAGCACATGCAAAGCTGTAATGCCACAAAAACTCACCCCGACCTGAGGTTTCGGAGCTCTCCAGGGAATCCACTTTTAAAGCGTCGAACACCTCAAAGTCAGACTTCTTGACATGAATCAGATTGTTAATCGTCCCCATCTGGCTGGTGACCACGGGCTGGAAAGAACTAAGGTAAGAGGCTTCCTACGTTCACCCTCAGTTGAAGTGTACTCATGCTTCCCAGCTTCTCCCAGCCTGAGCTGCCTTTCTTACGCCATTACCCCTCTGCCCTTTCTACTTCCCCTCTACTGAGTTTACATCATGTTTTGGGCCCCAAAGAGGTCAAGACTTGCAGTGATAAAGCTTTGAGAGTTACCTCGGATGGGTCGTGGACCCACTGGCCATCCACAAAAAACTTGTACTGGTGCTCTCCTTCTGGGAGGTCCAGGATAGCAACGAAGTCGTTGTGGCTGTGCAGAGAGAACAGATGTACAACACCATTACTGCAGTGATGCTTTGGATGCTGTCCCAGAGAAGAGCACTTTGTCATGCACTGCCTGCCCCCGCGACCCAAACATCCATGTGCTGGGCTAGGATTGCTCATCACTCAAGGCATGGCCAGAGCAGGTGCGAGTGCCCAGAGCCCCAGGATGATTCAGATCCCTCAGGGTCCATAAAATCGTAGACTCATTAGGGTTGGAAAAAAACACTAAGATCATCTGTTCCAATCAGGACACAAGGCAAACAGGAGCTCAGCTTGCAGCCCTGCCCCACACATCGTGTGGGATGACATGATGGCAAGTGCAAGACACACTGGACAGGGCGAGTGAACAACGAATCTAAACCTGTGCTGGTACTGCAGGATGAAAGCATGAAGTGCCTGTGAAGTCTGCAGTCGAGATAATCCCGTGGCAGGTATTTGCTGGGATTATGCCCAGTCCTACATAGTGTTTCCACAGAAAACACAGGTGTACTGCAGAACAACGAGGACACTGCTATGGAAGGAGGACAGGTGAGGGACAACCAAACAACTCCCTCTAGCAGCAACACAAGCAGGCAAGGAGAAGGGCCACCAAGCTTCAGAGAGCTGCAGCACACCTGGGCAGGGCTCTGCTGCCAGGATGGCTGCTGTGTGGCATGTAATTGGGAAAGCAAGGAGGCCCATCCTGTCCTGTCCCATTTCACAGTTTCTCCCTACCACTGCAGCAGCCCCCAGGCAGGATGCTGGCTGCATATTTGTGCTCACACCTCGAGCTCGGGCATGATGAACTGTGAGAAGCCAGGTTGGGCAAAGGGAACAGCAAATGGCACTGAGAAAAACGCTCCCTGCGATGGATGGAGGAGAACACGGGGTGAGCCAAGGGGTATAGCTACCTCTTGATGAGCGGGATCTTGGTGCTCCAGTTGTTGAAGGATCCAGAGATGAAGACCTCTTTGCCTCCATCAGCCCAGCGGATGACAGTGGGCCGAGCCTGCTGGGATGGCTTCACTGACTCCTCCAGGTCGGGCTGCCATGAAACAAACTCCTTGTCCCCTGGAATCTGAGCAGAGAACACCAGAGCCGTTTCATTTCCCTCCACCTCCATTTGCACATTGCAGACAATAGTAACCTCAGGCTGGGCAGGCAGCTCCACCCATCCATCCCAGGAGATGTTTCTCCTGTGTTGCAGCTCAGCTTGTGGTTCCTACTATGAAAGCTGTGCCCCGGCACCCTGCCACCCTGCCTGTATTTAGTTTGAATTAAACAGAGGGCTGCTCCCAACCAAAAATCCTCTCCTTGAAAGCAGCCTCAGCCCAGCATAGCCCCCTATGGGACACCACCCAGCACCCGACTGAGGACAACAAAGGCAGCAGCCAGCCCCCTACCTTGGAGTCGTGGGAGCTGAAAACACTGGGGTCATCTGTGCTGCCCACCATGATCTTGTGTGGGTGCTCCTTTGTGGGATGGGCAGCGCCGGAGCCGTCGGAGCGGTGGGACTTGGAGCCATGGCGCTCACCGGACACTCGCTCGCTGGTGGTGTTTCCCATGACAGCTCAGCAGCCGCTATGAGAGGGGGAAGAAGGCAGCGTGCCTATGTCCGTGGGCTCCAGCAGGGAGCAGGGAGCCGCTTCCCGCTGCCTTTCGCCAGCACAGAGTGACAGCAATCCTAAAAAAGGCCCAAAGTTCTTCCCCGATGCCAAGTTTGGGAGCCGAAGGGGAATTTAACAAGCGAGACAGGCTGAACTAATTATAGGCATACCCTTATGAGCCATCGTGATAGTTAAGCCGGTAATTGTTATACCCTAAAACAAAAGTGAGTTAGACCACATCCTACACAAGTAGAAGGGCTGATGAGAGAAATAAAGCCACCCTTGAGTGGCAGATTGTCTCCCGGCACTAACAGAGCCTCTTTCACAACCCCACAGTCAGCCTGCACAGAACACAACGCTACAGCCAGCAGGAAAACAGCCGGAGAGTGAAAGTAGCAGCTGTTAACAGCTCCCAACGAGTGTGGGTGAGCCTGCGGGCAGAGCAGCACGGCTTCACGGCTGGCACAGCAACAGTGCTGCAAGTAGCAGGAGTGGAATCGGCCAGGCTGGAGTGCGGCCAGGGCAAGGAGTAACAACACGGTGTGTGCAGGCTGTGCTGCTGAGCAGGCTGCGCTCATAGCCGACTCCAGGGCTGCGTGTCTGCCCAGCGCCGGGCGATACATGGGCTGAGCCCATCGCTGGGGCAGCCGGCTGTGTTCTGCAGGGAGCCAGCCTTGATTCACTGGGTGCGTTGTGACAGCTGCGGATTTGCTTAGAACATCAAGCTATGTGCGGAGGGCCGGGTGAGGCCGCCAGCCAAAGCCTGGCTTTAAACCATTACGGGGCAATTACTCGAGTATTCCTTAAGCCCTCAGAGGGCAGCGAGCCCACGGCTCACCCCACGGCAACGATGAGATGTGCAGGGCCGCTGCAGCACCGCCCGGCACAGTGCCGGCCATAGCGGTGTCACCGGGCACGGCGTTACGGTACCAACGGCACCGACACCCGCACCACCGCCCACAGCGTCACCCCCCGCACCGCCGCCCTGACAGCCCCACCCCCTGCCGCCTCCTGTCCGCTCCGGGCCCCCCGCCCCGCCGTGACACCCAGCACCCACCCCGGCCCCACAGCACACGGGGGCAGCGCAGCCCCCCATGGCAGCCCCGCTCGCAGCCCCACCTGCCCGCCGCCGCCCCGCTCTCCGCCTCCGATCAAAATGGCGGCCGCCTCCACCTCCAGCCTCTGCGGGGCGCTCTGTCCCGCCCCCGCGCTGCTCTCTATGGTACCGGGCAGCCATTTTGTTTGAGGGCGGTGTGGCTTCCGGGACAGCGGCCATCTTTGCTGTGGGAGCGCGGCCTGGTGCGAGTAGTTTGCGTTGTGCAGTGCGGGCGTTAATGAGCGCAGCCCAGAGCCTGAGCCTTCATGGAGAACAAGGACGAGCTTTATTGCCTTTCTCATGAGGAAAACGTGCCCCGTGCCCCTCCCAGCGACACCGAAACCCAAGGCAGAGTTAGGGGATGGCCAAAGCCCTCTTCACTAGGGGCTATGGGGACAGCGAGACGTAGATGAGCGTGGCCACGATGAGTCCGAGGCTGAAGAGGACCTTGAAGCTGTGTGGCACCGAGCTGCAGGGCGGCACAGAGCTGCCGTGCCCGGCCCTGCCCCGCAGCGGGTGCTCCACGCGCTGCTGCTGAGTCAGGATGGCCTCCCGCGCACCCTGCCATGCACCGGGGCCATGCAGGCGGTACTGGTAGGGCGTGCAGGGCCCCAGCAGCACCTCCAGCGCCAGCTTGGGGTCAGTGAGGAAAAGCAGCGGCAGGTTGGGCTTGACGCCCAGCTGGCAGGCGAGCTCGTCCATGTAGGGGATGTAATCCACCTGGATGGTGTGCCGCCGGCTGGCCACGTACCTGTGGGCAGGGACAGGCTCTGTGTGTGCTCATCGAGGAGGTGGTGGCAGGTTGGTGCCCCGCAGGGTTCTTACCGCTTGGCTATTTTCTCCTTGGCTTGTGTGATGTCAGCCAACATGGTGCTGGTTGGGGGCAGCTTGTGCAGACCTACAGAAGGAGAAGCAGAGAGCTGTGCTATCAGCAGTTGTGCCCCTCTGCGCCCAGCGTGGCCGCTGTGCCACAGGAAAAGCCTTTGGGCCACCAAATGAGGCAAGAGAGAGGCATGGGCAAAGAAATAAGAGAGAAAATGGTTTGCAAATGAGGAGATCCATTACCAGCTGTATGTGATGAAATAAAGTGCAACACTTGTTGCAAAATGCAGTGATGTTTTATATCCCTTCATAGAAGGATGATAAAAGGAGGAGCACATGCCAGCAGCTGAATAATTTGGCCTTGCCATACCCAGAGAAGTGCATTCCCGGCTCGCCTCGCTTACCCTTAAAGACACGGGTGGCCCAGCGGCTCTGCATCTCCGAGATGGGCATGATGGCTCCCAGAGGCTGGATGTAGCCAATGAAAGCCAGCGTCAGCTTCTCCAGGTCAACTGGGAACATAAACTTGTAGAGGGGGACCTGATTCTCCACCACCTTCACAGAATCCTCAAGGAAGGGGAAGGAGAAGCTGTACCCTGTGGCAAAGACTACAGCATCGATGTTTTCCTTAGTGCCATCCTCAAAGATGGCAGATGTCTCCGTGAACTCCTTGATGTTTGGCTTCACCCGCACCCTGCCCGAAATGACACGGTTGGGCAGGTCGTCGTTGATGGTCAGGTGCTGGTTGAAGACCCTGGTGAGAACAAACAGAGCTCATGCAGGACCGAGTGCAGGCAGGCCCCCATAACTCTGCCACGAACACTCACCGGTGTTTTGGCTTCAGACCATACAGAGCGTGGTCAAAGCGCATGTTGAGTTTCCTCTCCAGCATGAAGTTGCTCACGGAGAGGGGCAGCAGGCTTTGGAGGAGCTGGATGAAGCGATTGATGTAAGAGAAGTCAAAGGGGTACCCACCTTCTGCCACCCGGTGCATCACCCATGTCCCACGCTTGGTGCTGAGGAAGACCTGGTAGAAGTGAGAAGGGACATTTAATGTGAAGTGCAATGCTGGTACAAACTCAGACAGACCTGCGTGGTCCAGGAATAAAAACAGGCTGTGAGCAAGGAGCAGGGGCGTGCTGAGCCTGGTTGTCTTGGGACATCACCTGCTTGGCTGTGTGGCTCAGCTCCACTGCGATGTCGATGCCTGAGTTCCCGGTGCCGACCACGATGACCCGCTTCTCCGCAAAGGCCTGTGGGCTCTTGTAGTCCCGGCTGTGCAGGTACCAGCCTTCAAACTTGTCCAGTCCTGCAGGAGAGAGCAGGGCCGTGCTGGGTGGGGGTGGCTGTCATTTCCTTGAGCTAGGTGTGGGCTCTGGGAGCAGGCTGAGCCCAGTGGGAACAGCCCAGGGATGGTACCCAGGGAGGTGGTGGCATCTCCAACCTGGGAGATGGTCGGTGCCACCCTCAGCATCCTGCTTGGCTTTGGGGTTTTTGACGTGAGGGGAGCAACCACAGGCGGGGGTCAAGGCTCAGCCAGAGGGGATAGAGCTGTGAAGAGTCTTGGGGAAGAGGAAAGCATCCCTGGGGCAGGGGCACATGGCAGCGTACCAGGGAAGG
Organism: Coturnix japonica; assembly: GCF_054131305.1. Taxonomy (NCBI): domain Eukaryota; kingdom Metazoa; phylum Chordata; class Aves; order Galliformes; family Phasianidae; genus Coturnix; species Coturnix japonica. The sequence goes on from NC_140673.1 coordinate 11,632,004, forward strand.
CGTGCAGCGGGAGGTGTGCGTCAGTGTGGTGCCCGGTGCACACCAACACGGTGTCGAAGATGGCTGACTGCTGCTTGCCCTCGCTCTCGGTCTCCACCTCCCAGCGGCCCGTGGTGGCAAAGTCAGGGCTCTTGGACACGCGACGCACACTGGTCTGGGTGAGGGGAGCAGATGTCAGTGTCCCTGTGGTTGGTCCTGTCCCCGTGCTGCCCCCGGCCCCCAGTGCTCACCCTGAAGCGGATGTGGCGGAGCAGGTCAAAGCGCTGGGCGTACATGCGGAAGTACTCCATGATCTTGGAGTGGTGCATGTAGTTGGGGAAGTCGTCGGGGATGGGGAAGTCGCTGAAGCACATCATCTCCTTGGAAGTGTTGATGATGACGGAGCGGTAGATGCTGGCGCGGCCCTCCTTGGGCTTCTCCTGCAGGTATGGGGCATGGCTCAGTGCTGGCCAGGGGAATGTATGGCAGCCCCAAACCCACCTATGTTATGACTATCCTATCAGTCCCACAGGACTGAGACAGCCCAGATCCTGGTATCTGCCCCAGCAGCTCAGCCTCTGGCTCTCATGCATTGGCTCTGCTCTACCATTGGGCAAAACCAGTGTCATGTTAGCCAAGCAGCCCCAAACCCCATGCCAACCCCTGCATTTCCCAGGTTGTCATGCTCATGGCAAAGGCTGGGCAGGGCAGCGGAGCATGCCAGGTTGGCTCTTCTGGGGAAGAAGAGACTGGCATCACTTGACGAGTGCAGAAACAAGCTCTGGGGCTTTCCCTTGGCAAGGAGAACAAAGGCAGCGGCCTGTGCCTGTGTGTGGGAGGTAGGAGAGGTAAAGGATGAGGAGCAGCCAGGACTTTGAGAGAAAGAAGGGGCTGGGAAGGATAGGAAAGTAATGCCAGCAGCAGTGGGGCAGCTGGAGGGGGGGGAGCAGGTGGGACCAGTGGGAAGGATAGGTGGGAGCAGGACAGGCTGGGAAGGGAAGGATAGGAAACATTCACCCTGAGGCAGGAAAACAAGCCCTGGGCTGAAAGCTGGCCCCAGCAGTGGTTCCTTAGGCAGGACCAATCCTGCACTACCAGCATCCCATTCTGCACCAAGGGGAAGTCCCAGCGGTGCTTCATTAGCTGACAGTAAGCGATCCTGTCTGCGCTGCTGCCTAGGGCAACTCGGTACAGCATGGTGCTTACCTCGAACCGCCACAGCCCCCCGATGTCCCCGCTCCTCTCAAAGCAGGTGGGGGTCAGCCCTTCATCCAGGCAGCATTTCAGGGCGCACAAGCCGGAGGCACCAGCACCGATGATGGCTACTCTCTGGGCAGCCATGTCTGGCAGTAGTGACAGCGGTGGTGGCAGGGGAGGCTGTGCCGTTGGGCACACAGAAGGTCAGTGAGTCTGATGGGTGGCACAGGAGGGATGTGTTTGTTGCCGCTCAGCCGTGCTGGATGTCCCCGTGTTTCTTGGTGTGGATGGCTGAGGTCAACTGGACCATCACGAGATGTTTCATCTAGACATGATCTACAAGTTCCTGCACTGCCATGCCACACCTCCCGCCCGCCCTCTGCAAAGGGCTCATTATTGTCTGTAAGCAAGTAATGATGCTGAAGCCTGCCCCAGGAACTTCCTGGGTGTGGGGGCTGAGATATGGCCATGCTCCAAATTTTAGCAAGTCATTATGTGCAAAACAAGACAGAAGGCATGCTCCAGGCAGGAGTGCCAGCCTTGGTGCATGGCAGCCTGGAACAGCCGGCACCACTCCAGGTCCCCAGCGCATGTCCCCATTTGCTGTCCTTTGGGGGGCTGCGTGTGGGTTACAAGGATGGCGCTGATCTGTACTGGTGTGATCCCCAGGATCTGTTCCAGCTGTGTGTGCCTCAGGCAAGACTGCTTTGCTGTGGATGTATGCATGTGTGTGCATTCATGTAGACCCCAGCCCATGTGTATTATCAGCGCACAGGGGAACGTGAGTAACAGGACGGGCACCTGGTTCTGTTGAAAACACTTTAATCTGGTTAGGAACTCTGCTATACCTTTGCAATGTAGAAACCATGTGAGTGTAATCAGTGGAGGCACGTTGGAATTACAGGTGACAGAATGGCCTCTGCTCGGCCAGCAGCAATACTTGAGCAGGGTGGGGCTTTCCCGTACACATGGGAAGGGTTTTTCCTTCATCCCAGGGTCGCTGCAGGGTGTTTTTTGGGTCTGCCCCACCTGGGAGGATCTGGTTCATCGCACTCCTTGTGTGGGGCCGTGCCAACAAGCAGAGAGTTCCCTTGATGTGAGGGACGTGAGTGCCATGGGGTTGTGTAGCCTCTCTAGCATTACCAACCCCACCAAGCAGAGTGCAGCAGCCTACAGGTAGGTAAAGATGACAGCGAAGACTGCCAGGGCCCCAGCCAGCTTGAAGAGGAGCGGCATGGTGGAGGTGTGCTTCTCCACATGCCGTGTCTGCAGGGGCTGAACAATGCGCTGCTGCTGAGTCAGGATGGCCTCCCGGGCACCCTGCCATGCACCGGGGCCATGCAGGCGGTACTGGTAGGGTGTGCAGGGCCCCAGCAGCACCTCCAGCGCCAGCTTGGGGTCAGTGAGGAAAAGCAGCGGCAGGTTGGGCTTGACGCCCAGCTGGCAGGCGAGCTCATCCATGTAGGGGATGTAATCCACCTGGATGGTGTGCCGCCGGCTGGCCACGTACCTGTGGGCAGGGACAGCGGGCTGGACCCTGCTTTCTGGTGGGACCTGGCCATGAGAGCCCACCAGCAGCCCTCACAGGCTGCTGCCTCATCCCAATTGGGTCCTGATGGGGCCTTACCGCTTGGCCATCTCCTCTCTCTTGTGCTTGATGTCAGCCTCCATGTCATGCCTGGGCGGCAGTTTGTTCAGCCCTTGGGGGGAAGAGCCCTGTGTGAGGGGGCTGCAGTACCAAAGGCACAGGAGGCAGATGGCTGGACACCATCTGTCCCAGTTCTAGAGCTGCAGTCTCAGGGGACAGTTTGTCTCACTTACCCTTAAAGACACGGGTTGCCCAACGACACTGCATCTCTGAGATAGGCATGATGGCTCCCAGAGGCTGGATGTAGCCAATGAAAGCCAGCGACGGCTTCTCCAAGTCAACAGGGAACACATATTTGTAGAGAGACACCTGGTTCTCCACCACCTTCACATAGCCCTCAAGGAAGGGGAAGGAGAAGCTGTACCCTGTGGCAAAGACTACAGCATCGATGTCTTCCTTAGTGCCATCCTCAAAGATGGCAGATGTCTCTGTGAACTGCTTGATGTTTGGCTTCACCCGCACCCTGCCCGAAATGATGCGGTTGGGCAGGTCGTCATTGACAGTTGGGTGCTGGTCGAGGACCCTGAAGGACAGAAGGAGCCATCAGGGCACTGAGATGTCTCCGCAGCATCCTGCTCTGAGGATGCTCAGCCCCAGAAATGGACATTGTCCGAAAGATGCGTTTGCTGGCACCTGTGGTTTGGCTTCAGGCCGTAGTTTGCGTGGTCGAATCTCATGTTCAGCTGCTTCTCTGCGTAGTCGCTTGCCATGGAGGGGGTCATCAGATGCTGCAAGAATGTCTTCATGCGAGTGGTGAAGATGGTGTCAATGGGGTAGCCCTGCTGTCCTACGCGGTTCATGATCCACGCACCTCGGCGGGTGCTGAGGAAGACCTGGGTGAGGACAAAAGTTGTTTCCTTGTTGTTGTGATGGTCACTGGGACACCAGGGACAGCCCAGAGGAGATACCTTGGCATAGAACTGTCCTTAGGATGCCCTACCTCTGGTGACCCCCCTCCCACTGCTGCTCACCTGCTTGGCTGTCTGGCTGATCTCCACAGCCAGGTCTGACCCTGAATTCCCAATCCCAATGACAGCGACCCTCTTGTCCATGAACTCCCGGGGTTCCTTGTAGTCACGGCTGTGGAGGTAGCGGCCCTTGAACTTCTCAATGCCTGTGGGGAGGAAGGAGGAAAGCTGGGCTGCAGGGCCACCTCCAAAGAATGAAGCAAGATCTCTGAGGAGCCCACCATGGCTCTGCCAGACCCATCAGGGGCTGAACAGCAAAAATGCACGGGACTGGGAAGAAAAGCAGGAAGGAGAATGGGGGACAGCAACATCAGAGCTTCCTGGGCTCTCTTGCAAGGCAAGGACACACGGCAGCGTACCAGGGAAGGCGTGCAGCGGGAGGTGTGCGTCAGTGTGGTGCCCGGTGCACACCAACACGGCGTCGAAGATGGCTGACTGCTGCTTGCCCTCGCTCTCGGTCTCCACCTCCCAGCGGCCCGTGGTGGCAAAGTCAGGGCACTTGGACACACGACGCACACTGGTCTGTTTGAGGGGAGCAGATGTCAGTGTCCCTGTGGTTGGTCCTGTCCCCGTGCTGCCCCCAGCCCCCAGTGCTCACCCTGAAGCGGATGTGGCGGAGCAGGTCAAAGCGCTGGGCGTACATGCGGAAGTACTCCATGATCTTGGAGTGGTGCATGTAGTTGGGGAAGTCGTCGGGGATGGGGAAGTCGCTGAAGCACATCATCTCCTTGGAAGTGTTGATGATGACGGAGCGGTAGATGCTGGCGCGACCCTCCTCGGGCTTCTCCTGCAGGTATGGGGCACAGCTGAGCATCCCGATGGCCTGTCCCATAGCAGGTCACTGCCTTGCAATAGGGCCGGGGGAGTTCTGCTGTCCCTGGGACCCTCTGGGTTGGGGGCCATATGTGTGTTCAGCCCTTGCTCGACGATCCCACCACGGTCACTTTGATCCCCCTGGCGATAGTTACAACACACAGCCTGCAGCCGGCACGGCTTACCTCAAACCTCCATAGCCCCCCGATGTCCCCGCTTCTCTCGAAGCAGACAGGTTCCAGCCCTTCATCCAGGCAGGCTTTGATGGCGCACAGCCCGCTGCTGCCCCCACCGATGATGGCCACCCTCCTCGCCATGCCGCCCTCCGACGCTTTGCCGCGATCAGCGCAGCCTGGCTTTATGGCGTATGGCAGCGAGCAGCCTCCCCCCGCCGGTCACTCCTCCCCCGGGGCCGTGGAGCAGGAAGCCAGCACACAGCTCGCTATGGCGCTTCGCTGTTCCGTCAGCGGCTTGCGCCAGGAGCGGAGCCAGCGCTCAGCCACGGAGCCCTGCGAAGGGACACCCTGAGAGGGAACGACGCTGGGGTGTCTGGGGCTGCAGAATCAATCACTCTCTTGGACTTTTGCCTCCTCTGGGATCAGCCCAGCCCCGATTACACTAAGACGCGCTTGTTTCCAGCCGTGCTGCGAAACAGCTGCACAGCTTGCCATTATTGCACTGCCCCTTGGCAGTGTGAAGAGGGGCCAAAAGTCCCCAGGCCCTGGACTCTGGCCCTGACTTGCTCAGTCCGTGACCGATGCCACAGATCCTGCTGCACTTGTTGCATCCTACATGGCTGCCGTGGGGCATGTTGCTGTCACCCCTGCGCAATGGAAAGGCTTCTGGAAGGGGAAAAAAAGAGCTGTAAGGCTCTGTATAGTGGTTTTAGAAGCAGGCTGCTAATGGGAGCTGCTTCCCTGCCTCTTGGAGAGGGAACAGGTGGACCAAACCCTCGGCCACCCCATCCCTTCCTCGCTGTACTGGCAGCCAGATGCCTGTGACCTTGTTGGTTTAAGATCTGGTCTCCAGGCAGTGTTTGAATCACATGAAAAAGGGAAGAGACACGGTTCTTAGAAGGCAGAGCTCTTTATAAACATGAGAATGGATTTCGGAGAGACCCTCCCCCCCAGGTGGGTATTATGGAGGAGACTGCAGAAAGTGCACTCACAACAGCAATATGATCAGTGTATTTATAGCACACAGATATGCGGGCAATTGCAGAGAAACCTTTGCAAAGCCCCAGCTACCACATACACCATAGGCTAATACAGCAGGTGCCCAGCAAGGGCATGCTGATTCACAGTATCAGCAGTGAGCTGCCGGATGGATGTGCTGACCTCTTCCCAGGCTCTGCAGGGACCGGTCTGTCACTGGAGTAGTCAGTGCAGCTACTTGGCCAGCACACGTTCTGCCTGACAGCCCATCAGCAGGGCAAGACAGCACCCAGTGTCTAACTGCAAGCCTGGGAGCCTGCAGCACCGCTAGTGTTAAGTGTTGGCTGGACATAGATGAGTCGCAGCACCCCCTCTCCATGTGTGCTTAGAGAACAGGGTATATGCCTCCTCCCTTGGGAGGGGTGCAGCCATCAATGGCTCCAGAGTGCAAAGAGGGCAGGTGCATTCAGTGGGGAGAGCCAGCAGTACTCCACCACGCTGTACAGCACGTAGCCCAGGAACAAACCAAACAGCACGTCCGTCACATTGTGCCTGCCCAGCATCACCCTTGAAATGCCAACGATGAGAACCCAGAGCACCACGAGGACCCGCAGTGGGACGGCGAGCACCAGGTGGTGCAGAACAAAGCGGCAGACCAGGGCAGCTCTGGTGGCGTGGCCCGATGGGAAGGAATACTTGTCCACTGAGACGGTGACGAACATGTCCATCTTGTTGTGTGTAGGCCGTGGCCGTTTGACGATCCCTTTCACCACTGCCACCAGCACGAGATCCAGCACCAGCGCTAGGAGACAGTAACAGCAAGTGAGCAAAATTGGACCCATGAGAGACGAGAAACAATGCAAAGCCATTATCTATGAAAATGCTTAGCTACCAAAGCTGCTAAGAGAAGGTGGAATGTCCCATGGCTGCACTGCCCAGGCAAGGAGAACACAGCACTCATCCAGGGCCTGGACTTGTGCGTGAGCACATCTGTCAGCAGATGGGCTTTTCTTCCTGTGTGAAATCCAATCTGTGACTCAGGGCTCAAATCCTTCCCTAATTTGAAGGCACCCAACAGGTTAATAGTCCCTGCCAGCCCATGCTGAGTCAGCATCACTTTGCACAAAGTGCACTGACCCAGGTAAATGATCAACCTGCTTCAGGTACTCAGCTGTGGCTCAGTGCAAGGAGGGTCCAGTAACTCCTCAGCAGTCTGAGGGCTCACAGCTCACCTGGCTTCTCCCTGCTGCTGGGGGCACCAGTGTGTAAAAGGTAACCAGGCTTTGGCTTTTAAGAGCTAAGAAAAAGATGGCTTAGTACCAGCTTTCTCTCAGAGTGATGCAGGCTGTTGTGGTAGGAGTCAGAAGTGCCTGTGAGGAGTCAACCGCTGTCTGGCAAGGGCAGCTGGCGGTGTTTTCCCTCTCCCATTGAGCCAGCTTTCAGTGCTGGCAGCTGCGGCTGCTTCTTTCTAGGAAGCCTTGTCAGAGATTGATATCTGCTTGTTGTAACCCTTGTTGCTGGGCACAAAGTCCTTTGGCTACTTCAGTTCATTCTCTTTGGTTAATCATTTAAGAACGAATGTTTGTTCGACTTGTTTTACGAGAGGTTTTTTTGCTGTTGTTTGTTCGTTTTTTCTTAAACAACTGAGCTCATTTCAATCCTTTCTTTTTATTGCTCTGGATGTCAGGGCTCCTTCTCCACAGGGTGACCCTGGTGCCAGGGCAGCGCTGCTCTGAGCACAGCAGTGGTTGGAGGCCACTGAGATGTGAGCACACTCTGCTAAGTGAACTAGATGCGCCAAAGCTTACATTCCCCACTAAACATTTTGATACAAACTATCTGCATGAGATACCTTGGTGTCTCACAGGGTAAGGTCTGGGGTTCAGGACAGCTCTGTTGTTTTGGAGCTGCTACAGTTTCTAGGCAAGCAAAAAATGTCCAATCTGCATCTACCCAGCGGGATGCCAGGGGAAAAACATTATAGCAGCATAATTACAGGGCGTGCTTTGAACCTGATTTCCACACTGGCCGATACAGATCAGTACAAGCAGGTACTGCCTGCAGCGAGCCTGCGGGCACCGCTGTGTGCTTGAGCAACTGCTGAGATGCCGCAGCTCTTGGCAGCCACAACAGCCGTCGGGAGCCGGGAGGGCCGAGCTCCCTCCGGTTCTGTCCGTTGTCCCCTTCCCTCGGACCCGTCCTCCCGCCCGGGCAGCCCCTTCCCGGCCTCACCGAAGAGCAGGTTGAGCAGCACCTCCCTGGCGGCCGAGCTGTCGCTCTGGCACAGCCCGTACAAGGTGCCCAGCAGCCAGGGGATGCCGTGCCCCGACACCTCCACCACCTTCAGCAGCGGCCGGGCGCTGCCCCACGCCGAGGCCTCCCCGGCGCACACTCCCAGGCGCTTGGAGGCCCACAGGTCGACGGCGAGCAGCGAGCTGAGCGCGATGCCCACGAAGGACGGGTTGAGCCGCATGCAGTCCTCGTCGGGCAGCGCCGGGGGCGCGGGGCCGGCCGACTCGCGGCGGCGGGACGGGCTGTCCGGGGCGGCGGGGCCGCGCTGGCTCAGCAGGGACGCGAACTCGGGCCGGGCGCTGCGGCGCTCACGGCTGCTGCGGGGGCTGGGCATGGCGGCGGGCCCGGACAGCACGAGGCGGCCCGGCCGTGCCGGTACCCGCGGCGCCGGGCCCCGCTCGGGAGCTGCGAGCCGCCCGCTGCCGGGCCGACACACTTCCGCTTCCGCCGCCCCGTCCCGGTTGCTAGGTGAGCCCTGACGCCGGGACGAGGCGCGAGGCCGCAGCGCCCCCTGCCGGCCGGAGGACCCGCCCCACCCCCAGCCGGCAGACGGTGGCCGGCGAGGGCCGCAAGAGGAGCGGCGGCGCGTTCGCCCTGCCGGCGCCGGTGCGGGCGCCGGTGCGCGGGCGGCGATGGTGGGGCGGGCGGCGAGGACACGCCGGGCCGCCCCCGGGCCCCCGGATCGCGGCGGAGGGTGAGCGCGGCGGAGGCGGCGGGGCGGCGGCCATGGGCTGCCTGCAGAGCGTGGCCTGCAAGGCGCGGGTGCGGCGGGAGCACATCGTGGTGTCCGACGTGTCGGCCACCATCGAGCCCGCGGCCACCGCCATCGAGGAGAGCTCGCCCGTGGTGCTGCGCTACCGCACGCCGTACTTCAGAGCCTCGGCACGCGTCCTCATGCCGCCCATCGCCCGGCGCCACACATGGGTGGTGGGCTGGATCCAGGCCTGCAACCACATGGAGTTCTACAACACCTACAGCGACCTCGGCGTGTGAGCAGCGGGCGGACCGGCACTGCGGCCATAGGGGGGGTGTCCCGGGGCGGCTACGGGAGGGAATGGCGGCCCCGAGCCGGGTGTGCGGGGATGGACGGGATGGGGCGGCCGTGCGAACGGCTCGAGGTGCCCACGATCCATGAAGGGACGGAGCCCTCGGTGCAGCTACACGGTGGGATGGGGGCTGTGGTACCGTTACGTGAGGGGATGGAGGTGTTAGTGCGGTTACAGGAGCGGATGGATGGAGGGCACTGTAGGGCACTGTGTGGTTCGTTGAGAAGCCCTGGGGCGGTTACGTGAGGAGCTGCAGGAGCTGGGACCCCTGTGTAAAGAAATGTAGGTCCTGTACGGTTACATGAAGGGATGGATGCCCCAGCGCAGGTGCTGGAGCCCATGGCACAATAGAGGCCCCGGTGTGGTTGTGTGAGGAGATGGATACCCCAATATCATTATGTGAAGAGATGGGGCCCTGGCATGGTTTTGGGGTGAGACGAGGGCCCTGGGATGGATCTGTGATGGGCTGAAGGCACTGCTGCAGTTCTGTGAGGTGACAGAGGCCCCGCTATGGTTACTGCGCCCGTCAACCTGATTTTTCTTGATTGCTTCTGGGAGCAGCAGGATCCTGTTTCTCTGAGGGCAGAACGAGGGGAATCTAGGTGTTACTGCATGCAGTGCTGGTTGTTAAGCTCTGAGAGCCCTCCTGCTGCTGCCGGGGCTTTATCCATCTCTGTGTTCCTGCATCCTCAGAAATGAGGAACGGTGGAGCCGCCCTTGCTGGAAATGAGGACGTCCAGCCTCAGGAGCTGTGGGCTCTGGGTATCTCTTCCACGCAGCCTGTGCTGTCCCTTCAGCCCCTGGTGTGAGCCGTGTACCATGTAGGAGTGCAGGCACAGGAGCTGCTCCCCTCCATCACCTTCCAGCTCTGGGAACGCACCCTTTCTCCCCTCAGCCCCATTCTGGAAGACACTGTGCTGTCACTACTGGAGTCAGCCTGCTTGCGTTTCCAAGGCAAGGAGCAGATGGAGGCTGCCCTGGCAATCCTCAGCATGGAAGTAGGTGGCATCTCGCGCAGCTCTGGGCTGCCCTGGCTTCCTGACAGGGAGAGATGGTGCTGCCTGCCCTCGCCTGCAGGGCTGTCTGTGCTGACACAGTGCTGGGCTGGAGCAGCTCTCCCAGACCCGATCCTGCTGGGGAGCAGGAGCAGCCAGCAGCAGCCTCAGGTTTGCCTCAAGCTGCTGAGCCTGCCTGCCCTGTCCTGGCTGCCCTTCCTGAAAGCAGAACCTTGCTTGGGATTTCTTGTGGGTGCCAGAGGCTGCGGTGTTGTGTCGGGATCAGCTTCCTCCGGCTTCCTGCCCTTCCTCAAGGGCAGAGGGACCTGGAAGCCACAGATGAGCTGCCTTCTGCATTGCCCCAAGCCAGCCGCTGCCACAGAGCAGGGCTGAGGAGTTAGTGTGAGGCTGGGCTCAGGCAGGGGATGCTGGGGATGGCCCCATCCTTCTTGCTTGCACAGCAGGCGGGGTTGTTGCATGCAACTCTGGGGTGCCTAGGAGGGTCAGAGGGAGTGCACATCATCACATCTTGGGGAGGAAGGAAGCCAGATGTCTCCTGCTGTTTGTTGGCAGCTTCAGAGCCCAGATCTGTGTGCATCTGAGCTCAGCAGGAGGCTTCAACCGGTGCAACGTGCCTGAGGAGTTTTAAGGTGTCTGTTTTGTTCTCCTTTCTTTGATATCCAGCAGTGATACAGCCAGTTTTTCTCAGATACTCACATACTGTGAACCCAGTGTGCCTCAAGACAGAGAACCCAGCACTGTCTGCACTTGTGAGGGGCACTGGTTTTTAAAGTGGAAGTGTGGATTCAGCATCCAAAGAGAATCTGCTTTTTTTTCCCCTGTTCTTAGGATTTCAGGAAAGATCCATGTGAGCTGGGTGGCCACGGTTCCCACTCGCTGCTCATCATTACCATGTGGTGATCTTCTCCATCGCTGCATCCGCCTGGTGTTGCTAACGTGGTTTGCAGCCAAGATTTTGGCTGGAATTCCCCCCCCCACCCACAACTCCAACATTATAGCAGGGATTTCGTCACACCAGCAGCAGGCATGATTGTGGTATTTAATTACTGCACCTGTGTCTTAGCAAATGCCTATATTTAGGGGTGTAAAAAAATTGCAGGCTGAGCTGTAGGCTGGTGGGAGCTGCTTCAGGCTCGGTGTAGGTTGTGGCCATGCTGCAGCTGACGTGCAGGGAAGGCTGTTATTTTTTTCTCTGTGTTAATGAGATTAAGGAGAGAGTGACCTGAGAGTAGCTCAGAAATGAGTATGGACCCACTTGGTTAGATTGCAGGTTAATTAGAATGCTGTTGTGCTGGCAGAGCAGAGGCATCTGCTGGCCTTGACTGACTCAGCGAAGGAGCTAAAGCTGAATTTGTTCTTGAATGAGGTCATCGTGGGCTTCCTGGAGGTGGGAAGGTGTTTCCCAAGCTCTGCTCTTGACAGAGTCAGGTACTGGTGAACAGCTTTGGCTGGTATGAAGCTGCTGGTGGCTCTGTGAGGAATGGCTTTTTCAGTGGGGTTTCAGATACAATTCTTGCCCTTTTGTCTGTACCCTGTTCTAAAGCAAGCGTTTTACCCTGTGCTTGCCAGCACACAGCAGCTTGCTATGTTCCTTCCATTGCAGGCGCTGCTCAGGCACTGCTATTGCCGTTTCCCCAGTAACGTGCCCTTTCTGTCTCTGTTCTCCAGGTCAAGCTGGGAGCTGCCCGACTTGCGAGAAGGGAGAGTAAAAGCCATCAGTGATTCTGATGGAGTGAGCTACCCCTGGTATGGAAACACCACAGAAACTGTGACCCTGGTCGGGCCCACGAACAAGATCTCCAGGTTCTCAGTGAGCATGAATGACAATTTCTACCCCAGCGTGACATGGGCTGTCCCTGTGAGCAACAGTAATGTGCCGTTGCTGACCAGGATTAAAAGGGACCAGAGCTTTACCACGTGGCTGGTGGCTATGAACACCACTACCAAGGAAAAGATCATCTTGCAGACTATAAAGTGGCGGATGCGAGTGGACATTGAGGTTGATCCCATGCAGCTCCTAGGGCAGCGTGCTCGACTGGTGGGAAGGACTCAGCAGGAGCAGCCCCGGATCTTGAGCAGGATGGAGCCCATCCCACCAAATGCACTAGTGAAACCCAATGCCAACGATGCCCAAGTCCTCATGTGGAGACCTAAGCGAGGCCAGCCTATAGTTGTTATACCTCCCAAGTAGCACGGCACCGGGGCACGCGCTGGTGTGTGCACGTTGGGACCTTGGTGCTGTTGGTGTGGTGCAAATGAGTGGGATTCCTGAGCCAAAGCAGACCTCTTGGGTTCGCCTGCCTTTGTAGCTGCGGCTGGAAATTCCTCAGCTGGAAAGTGAGCATGAGCTTGGCCCAGCTGTTGTCAAGCTGGTGGATTTCCCAGGAAGTGGATTTAAGTGCTTCTAGGGCTTGTGGCTGGAAAAAAGTCTGTCTTATCTAACCATCTCCTGCCTCCTTGCAAGGAAGTGTGAGGAACAGGAGCATGAGCAAACCGTGCCTGTGGCAAATGCTGCTTTCCACCCCATTAGCTGTAGTAAAGGAGCCCATGCCTGCCAGACAGGGGGGGTTGTGCAGTCACCCTTCCCCTCCACGTCTCTACCTATGCATTTCGGATCGATAATCAGCACGTTGCCATGCTGTCTGGGACTTGGAAGAGCCTGGGAGCAGAACCCAGCGCCAGCAGTCGTCTCTACTTGAGTGGGCCCTTCTGCAGCTGGCTGGAAGCGGGACATTATGCATGCGTCTCGGTGTGTTTAGAGTGGTTGTGAATGTAGGAGATGACAATAGTTCATTCCTGTCTAGGAGTGAGACCTGAGGGCAGGTTAGGTATCCTTTAGTTTTATAGTGCACTAAATCTTTGCGGTTCCCTTCCCTCCCCATCCCCGCCAGCCATTTCTTTTGCTGGAGCAAGAATTATTCTCAACCAGAAGAGAAATCACAAGTGATGCCTTTTCACACAGGCGAAGGCGAGCAGGCAGCTACTGACGGTGTTTGCGTGGTACCCAGAAAAGCTTGGAGGTACTCCAGGATTTGGATGCTTCCACTGCAGACATGAGCGCATAGCAAGAGGTTGTGTGCTTGTTCTTTTCTACCCATTTTCTACCCAAATGCCTGCTGGTGTGGGAAGTTTGATCCTCAGCCACCCATGGAGCAGTACAGCGTGTGTGCGTGTGCAGGATGCTCGTGCTGTTGCAGGTGTGTGGCAGGTTGCCTTTTTCTCTGCCCCGTGCCCTTTCCTCACTGCCTGGATTGCTGGCAGCTTTCTGGTCTGTGGGGAGGTGCTGCTGCTGTGGGCTGCGATGTACAATTCCCTACTTCTTGTAGCAGGGGAGCAACATTTCCCTTCTTTCAGCTGAGCCCTGGTTGTTGCACCTTCCTGGATATGGCAGAGGCAGAAGCCACAGTGGCTCTGTCCCCACCCAGCGGCAGCTTCAGGTGCCCTGTGTTACTGCAGGTTCCTGGGTAGATGAATATGGCTTTTGCTACTTTCCCTGCTCTGTTTCCTGCTGCTGTACCTCCAGCTTGTACCCTTGCCTTTGTGCCATGAAGGTTTTTGCTGCTGTGGGGATGTGAGGTATTCCTGCTCGGAGCTTCTTGCATCCCCCCCTGCTGCTGGGAGAGCCTGGGAAGTGTTTCGCTGGCTACTCTTGTGCAAAGCCTTTCTTGCAGCATCAGGAGCACTTGATCCTGGGTGTCAGACAGCCCAGCTCAGGGCTTCTTTGCTTCCCCCAGGGTGCAAAACCTGCTCCCCCTGCTGCAGAGGAGCCTTTCTGCTCAGTGTGCGCACACCTCGGGGCAGAGCCTTCCCACAGCATCGCTCTGAAGTACGCACAAATCCCTGCAAAGCTTCAGGTGCAGCTCGTGCTTTTCCAGGTTGAGACGCACACCCCTGGCATCCGGGAGCTGCTCCCCATGAGCAAAGGGACTCCTGGGTGTCTTAGACCAAAAAACACCTGTGAAATCCCCATGCTATTTATTACTCTCAGTTTGGCAGTCTGGGAAGCTTTGGGTTAGCTGAGGGCTGGGTGAGTCCTTGCCATGAGAAAAGCCTGGAGGGAGAGCAGGCTTTGAGCTCTGGTCTGCTTTGTTTTCCTGCGAGGAAATGGTGAGCACTGAACACCTTGTTTTTGTGAGGTTCAGCCAGTGTTTTTGTACGGACATGTGATCAAAGGCAGTTTTTAGCCATTGCTGATGTTTTGTTTATGGAAAGCGTGTGTGGAAAAGCTGTTAGAAACTTTTGATACAATTTTTGCATCAACGTTTGGGGGAGGAGGAAGAGGGGGGACATACCTTTAAGTGTGAAATAAGATGTGTATTGTTGACCTGCTAAGATAGAAACGATCCCAAAAGCTCCTAGAGGGCGGTTGAGCCTGAGGAAATGGTGCAGCAAAGGGCTGTGTGGCACTGAAGTGCAGAGAGGGAGAGGCTGCATCTCCTCGGGGTGTAGGGAGCGGTCAGCCCCCCTATGGATCTTCTTGCATGTTTAAGGCTGGGGTTGCTTGCAGCTTGGCTGCCCTCATTTCCAAGGGCCCCAACTGGGAGTCCCAGTGCTGGCTGTGGGATGAGCACTTGGCCTCGTGAGCTCGGCTGTAAAACCACCCCATGGGATGCCAGCCCCTCCAGCACTTCATCCCCATCCCCGCTTGTAGCCGGCACCTCATTATCTCAGGGAGGGACAGACAGGCTGCGCTTCCCCCTCGCCCCGAGGTGCCCCTTCTGTTCCGTCCTGTGGTGGTTTCATGGCCGTGCCCACACGTTGCCTGGGCACAGCACTATGGGAAGCACCCGTCGATCTCTCTGGGTTCAGAGTGTGGCTGTGGGTGCTGGGAAACGCCTGCAGGGCAGGCGGGTGAAGCCGGAGTGGGTGCCACAAGTGCCACCCCTGTCCTCGGCACCCATACGGACGCGGCTGCTTGCTCGCGTTGCTCGGCTCACTTATTTATTTCTTATTTATTTCTTATTTATTTATTTAAGGTGTATTTAAGTTATTTATTTGTATTTATTGACAGCTGGAACTCGGGGGGAGGGGGGTCATTTCTGCTGCGCAGCAGGGGTGGCTGGGTCTCCCCTGTGCATTTTGGGAGTGCCAATGTTGGGGGGGGGGGGGGGATGTCCATGGGCAGCTGCTCACATCCTGTCCCCTTTTGGGAGGGATGGAGAACTGAGGAAGAGGAATCACATCAATGCAGGGAGGACATCCCTTCCTGCAGGACCTCAAAGCCCCTCATCCCCCCCAGGCGCTGCGCTCCCTCCCATACCCGTCTGTATTTATTGGCCCGGCCTCCCGGTGTTTTTCTGTTTGGCTCACGCTGTATTTGATGTTGCCAATTTCTGGAGATGGTGATAAGAGCAAGGAGGACATGTGGGTGTCACTACGGAGAACAGAGAAAATCAGGTATTCTGCTGTTGTGTGGGGAAAATCGGAAGGAAGAGAAGATGAAAGCTGGTTTTGCAGAGTGCCTTAAACAACAAATGACTTTACGGAGTAGGGGGCTTGGACTTCTGTCTTTGGATGTAATTGCAAACTCCAACACATGTTGCGTTTCACTTCTCTGGGATTAAAAGAACATTCAATCTGTACTGGAAACAAATTGTTGTCTGCTCAAGTCTGGCTTTGTTAGGAAAGCAGGCCGGGATGTTTGTGAGGGGTGGAGGGGTGCAGGAGCAATTGCAACGTTTGGAAAGAATATCAATAGTCACCAATAGTTCCTGACAGCAATTATGGCTTAATGAAGAGTTTTCAGCCTGAAAGACAGCCACGTCTGGGGAGGGATGTCCTCTGGGTTGGGCCTGGCCTGCGTTGGGTGCTGGGAAGAGCTGAGGGCTTGGAGCGGTGTTGGGAGATATCTGTGCTGCATCCCTGCAGGATGCTGGAGGGGGTCTCACTGCATTGCACGGGGCTGTGGCAGTGCACTGCTAGTCCTTGCTGGTTCTGCAGGACAATTGTGCCCTGTGCCTGCCAGCTTCCTTCATTGCTGCTGGTTCCAAGTGCTGCTGACTGTGCTGGGCACTGAGAGCTGCTGATGGGCAGACAGCCTGTGTGCTATTCAGCCAGCGGGTTTCTTTCCTAGCATTATACTAAACATTGTTCATCGCTTGACAAGTTTGGGTCTGCATGAAGCATCCCCTGGGCAGCGGGGCTGTGTGGCGGAACAGCAGAATGTGCCTGGAAAGCAAATCGCAGCCCTTCTGATTTTGCAGCCCCGAGGATTTAGAGGTAAGTGCCTGGCTGAAGTGAGAAACCCCTGAGGTGTGGGAGTGCAGGAAGTTGGCAGGGGTTGTCCTGTGCCATAGGAGCAGGGTAGCTACCTCTGAATCCAATCTGACCTCCCCTATAAGCAGACATCTCCCTCCTTTTCCCCACTGAGGCTCTTTGGCAAAGCAGGGACAGCAGTGCTGCTCTGGTACCTGCTGCCTTTGTGCAAAGTGCTTTCCAGGCTGCTTTACACAGCAGTCTGTGCACTGCCAGCAGCTGGGAGTGTAGGTGCACAGCCCAGCTAATAACTCAAGCAGTCAGGGTGCTATGGACAAAGCAGAGTGCTCTGTGGCTGAACACCCAGCAGAGGCAGACAAGGGACACCACATGTAGTACTGAAGACCAGTTTATTTGCTTTATTCCCTCTTCCACAAAAGCTGAAAACAATCAGTCAACTTTCAGCAAGAGAAAGCAGTAAGAAGTGAGAGATTTTGTTCTGCAGCTCCTCCCCTACACAAGGGAACGAATGAAGGTGTTAAGGAGTTAGTGACCACCGCTCCTAAAGGCATGAAGCAGTCTGGAGCTACCTGATGGGAGCCATGGGCCCAGCAGGACACCCCTTGTGACCTGTCTGCTGATACCACGTTTCTCACTTTGCTGCCAGGAAAAGCTGGTGCCCATCAGGAGAAATGCCCACAGTGTGAGACCTGGAGCAGCCACCAGCTTGCTAACCTCTTCCTTGTAGGGCTGATTCAAGGCAAGAAAACACCCAGGGTTTTAGTTTGAGAGAGTGTGGGGGACAACAGGGATGTGGAGGATTGGCTTAGTATCAGGATGCACTGTCAGTGAATCACAGTTGGATGCTGCTGATCACACAGGGCTGGGGAGGCAGGATCCAGGCACAGGCTCCCACTGCCCTCAGCAGCACGGGTAGGTGGAGCCACTCACTCAGGCTGCGGGGTGTAACGCAGGTACTTCTTGCCTGATGGGAGATCCTTCGTGAAGACTCCTTTGGGAAAAAGCTTCTTGGCTTCTTCATCAGGTAAGGTGGGCACGACCATGACACTGTCACCACTCTAAGGAGCAAATGGGAACCGTGAGAGCAGCAGGGATGCTGTGGGCTGCACAGCACAGGATCTCTGCACTGCAGCAGTGCACACACTTTGTTCCTCCATCCCAAAGCCCAGGTGCCAATGTGCAGGTAGTGCTGGTCCCCTCTGGTGAGCCAGCTGTGCTTCCCTGGATGGTGCAGGGGGTGAGCAGACCCCAAACCATGGCTGGAGGCTGGCAATGTTGGAGGCAGGGCTGTCTCTGTGCTCTCCTTACTGTACTTGTAGAAATACTCCATCACCACTCCATCTGGGACACCTGTCACATCAGGAGTGTCCCCCCGGCTACAGACAGGCAGGCCTGTTTGGTGACAGCTACCAGAGCCAGCAGTATAGATCCAATAGCTCAGCAGTTCTGGGGGCCCAAGGGAAATGCTGGCTAGCTCAAGCAGGCAGGCTGCACTGCTTGTTCTTGCTTCAGCTTCTTGGTTGCCTAAACTGTTATTGGGAATTTGAAACAATGCTGCTGCATAGGGATGGCAGCAACTAGGGAACTTTATCTGGTAGTTTTCCATGAGGCTGGGATGCAGGGAGGGCTGTGTCCATTCCAGCCATTCTTTGCTCAAAGGGAGCTGAGCAGCGAGCTATCTAAGGAGGAGTGCTCATGCCAGCTATTTTTCTGGCTGTGAGTGGACCTTGGCCTGGCAGCTGACACTGGCAATGCTCTTCTTTATCTCGCCCTTCAAGGGCAAGACCCGCCTCAGCCCAGAGCTCACATGCTGATAGCCAGAAGGGCCAGGCCCTATAACTGCAGGTACCTAAAACTGAAGGGATGGAAGGGATATCTCTGTGATGCCACACAGCAACACCCTCGAGGATCTAGTTTTAGCATCCAATTCACATCACTGGACTGCAGCAGCACCCCTCCACCCCTGGGTCACTCCCAAGAGAAGCAGGAAGATGTTTCAGTGCACCTTTACCTCCCCCACACAAAAACTCTGCTTCCCTTCTCACCTTCCAGTCCACAGGGGTAGCAACCTTCTTGTATGCTGTCAGCTGCAGGGAGTCCACCACTCTCAGGATCTCATCAAAATTTCTCCCAGTGGTGGCTGGGTACAGGATGGAGAGTTTCAGCTTCTTATCAGGGCCAAATATGAACACCTGAGCAGGGGGAGACAGGGGCATCATCAGGGGTCAAGAAGAAGGTGTTTGTCCCACTGCCCTGCTGGATTTGCTCAGCCCTCCCACTCCTCCTGGTCATGAGAGATGCCCTGCTTGATTGCAGGTGCTTGGGGCAGCAAAGATGCCGTGGTAGGTATCTCCTAGAGCAAAAACTGATTACCAGACACATGGAACACAGTGTTTGCTGTAGGAACTCCTGTTTCTAATGCCATCTCATTCTGCTACTTGAAGTTTCCTCATCCTGGCCTGCATCCTTCTAACACAAGCACAGGAGGGGAGAGGAAAAGCCCAGCGGATCAAGGACTTTATGTTCCCTCTCTGCTTGGACAGGCACAAGGATGAACTGGTGCCAGCAGCAAGACGGAGCTGATGCCAGCAGGCCAAGGCTGTGCCAGCCTCTTCTTGCTCCACTACCCACGGATCTAGCCCAGGAGAGTCAACCTAACTCCCAAGACGGTCCTATCCATGCAGGTAAGCTGCTCCTCCCAGGGACGCAGGGCAGGATGGCAGGTGATGGCTGCTGCTGAGCAGCTTGCCAGGCAACAGTGCTCTAAAGCCAGGAGCTCACCACACGAGCAGTCAGGGGCATGCCGTCCTTGTCCCGCTCATCCGGGTCCAGCATGCCCAGCTTGACGGCGAGCTCTCGGTTCTTATCAGCAATGATGGGGAAGGGGAGCTTCTCCACAGGTTGATCTCCATTGTATGCATTGATGTCCTGCAGAGACAAAATCATTGGAATGCTTGTGCTCCCTGTCAGAAACTGTCTTTTGATCATCTCTGAATCTGATCTGGCTTTGGCCAAAACATTCGAGTTATTTTTGTACAAGTGCTGAGCCACAGGAGGGCTGGGAAAAGCCCACTCAAAGCAACGCAAGCAGAGCAGCAGTCAGCATGAAAGCAAGTTTAATCCAGGTTTTCTGCCCCAGAATAGAACCGCCTGTTCTTTCTGTCCTCTTTATATTACAGGGGAACAAAGTGGACTCCAGCAATTACAGCAGCCTCCTACACACCAAAGCGATATGGTATCAGCTGTGTATGTACAAACTACTGTTTTCTCTGGGCTTTAAACGTGGGAAACAGGCTGGGTCCTGCTCAGGTGGAATGTGGGGAAGGCAGAGTTAGAAACATGGCCCTGAGCACTGCCCGCTCCTGCTCAGTGTGCTGAAGGCAGTGAGAGCAGGTTGGCCCTCAGCACCCCTGTGCTGCAGGAGGTGCAGTAAGGGGCTGCCCCAGCTGTTCAGGATGCTGCAAGCAGTCAAGTGGTAACACAGGTGGCAGTACATTTCATTTGCAGTGTTTCTGGTTGTTTTCTCATCAGGCTGGTGAGTCAGCAGTGAACTGTACAAAAGGGCTGTTCACCTCTGTTGGGCTGTGTGCAGGTCTGCTTTGGGAAGGAACTGGTTCCTTTCTCCTGCAGAGCTGCCTTGTCAAAGCAGAGCAGGAAAGGAAAGCCAAGCCAAGAGACCAGCCCATCTGAACACCCCGGGAGGCTGTCGAGGAAAGTCAGACCAGGACAACCATGCACCTTCTCTCCAGAGTAGTGACTGACATATGAAGGTTGATGAAAAGCAACATCCAGATCCTATGGCTTGTAATTCACTCTAAAACACACGTAATACCATGATGCAGCTAATCACTGTACAAAAAGCTTTATACACCCCACCCTATTTTGCAATAAGACATGTAAGACTTACTCACTTCCCTGTAAACTTTCCAGAGTCCAAGCTGAAAGCAGACATCACTAGAGTGATTCATTCACCTAACTCATCAGGGATCTAGGAGAATGCTGAAACCTCTGATGTGCTCAGCACAAGCCAGACAACCCTGCAGCAACCACTGGCTTCTCAGGAGATGGCCATCTCTCTGCATGCTACAGACCTGCTGCTGTGGGGACAGATGCCATGGTTAGTCCTGCTTAAGGGACTCATGCATTCAACCAGGTCTTGAAGAAGCAGCACACAGACCTGGGGGACAGCAGAGCAGGATCAATCACTGGCTGAGGTACAGGCTTGTTATGAGGGAAGCAAGCCTCTGGGTCTGGGAGAGACATGACTAAGAGCAGTGACATCTTTGGCTGGGAAAGCAGAGATGGGCAAAGAGGTGTGACAGCTATGGCTACTCTGTTTTACAGCACTGCTCTTTGCTGTCAGTTGAGCTGAGCAGCCTGGTTTATCAACTTTCCAGGCCCTATATGCCCATTGAGATTTGGCAGCAAAGGAAGCAGAGACCTCTTTCCTGTTTCATGCAAAATTCAGCCTTCCCTCCTGCTCGTTTGCATCCCCCTGGGCAGTACTCCAGATGAAAGAAGCTTCATCCACAGAGAAAGAATAGGATGGTAAAGAAATGTTGCATGAAGAGGTTTAACTGCCCAAAGTTTTGCTCATTCCTGGGATTTCTAAGGTCTAGTGAAGGAAGCTGCAGTCTCTAGATTTTAGTCTAGCATTTAATGCAGACTACTTTTACTCAGAGGAACCTGCCACCACAGGATGGCATCTCTGCTCAAACTCTATGGGTGGGCAGAACCTTTGGGTTACCTCATCAGATCTGAACAGCCGCCTTCCTACTGTTACGGATTTATCCTCGTTAATTTGATTTTTTGCTCCAGAAGACTTTCAAAGTTCTTCTTTCAACAGGTGCTGAGCAGACATTTCCAAACCACTGTCTCTGAGGCCTCTCCCAGCCTGGCAGCACATAAGTTGAAGCTTGGAATGTCGCCCTCAGGCTTTTCCAACTTCTGCATCTCATCAGCATCGTGAGGCTGTTTTGCAACTTCTCTGAAACTTCTTTTACCTGAGGTAACGCTAAATAATTCTGTAGCATTACCAAGCCAGCTCACTGTTCACCTTTTTCCCAGATATCCAAGTACGGTGAACACCACACATCCTTGCAGACCCTCTGGGCTCTTCCTATTCGAGGTCACTGCTTCCCTTCCTTGACACAAACTTTACTGTTTCCTCCCATCACCCTACATAATAAATCCTTTTCAAGGCTGATTTCCTTGCAAAGCTTCCTGGAAAGTCAAGGGCTTTGTAATAGTCAGCATCATCTGTACAGTTCTTCAAAGGGTTTTAACAAACCACTCCCTTACAAAACACAACCCCAACTTTCTGTTCCATTTAATTCTGTTCCACGTGCTAATTTGATGGTGGTGTCAGCCAGTTTGACCAGCACAAAGGTCTCAGTAACTGGTGTGGGATTTAGATGCTGTTTTTCCCTGGCCCTTCTGAGGCCTGGTGGGACATCAGCTACGCACCACTCAGGCACAAAGGTCGATTTAAGCAATAAGGCAATCAGGCAATTTCTAAAGCCATTCAGACATGAAGTAGTGTTTGAATGTGGAAATTTCTCACCTTTATTACTTCTTATTTACATATGTCTGACTGCTGGAAAACATGACAGAACATTCCCACTTTTAAGAGTAAAGAAAGAAGCAGATAACTCACTCAGAGTCCTGTACTCTGGCCACTCAGTACTCATTTTATACCCCTAATATGTAGAGTCATGCTACCTGGCAGCACACCACTGTTGACACTGCCTTTGAAGTTTTCCATGAGCAGCTTTTCTGGTTCCTTAAACAAGCTATTTCTGTGCCACCTTTCTTCTATTTCCCTATGACCGTTTCATATTTAACACGCTCTTATTTGTACTTTTATATTCAACGTGTCACTGCTTGTTCTTTGTGTGCTTTCCCCTGCCTGGACACGAGTGATATGGTGGCCCTAACGATGTGGTTGGTGTCCCATCCCTGCAGGGTGAGGGAGAGGCTTTCAGTGTGAGGCTGGATGATGCCCTGGGCAACCTGGTTTAGTTGTGGTGTTCCCTGCAGGGGGGTTGGACTAGATGGCTTTTAGAGGTCCCTTCCAACTGTAAGGGTTCTGTGATTCCATGAGCACCCTGTTTGGCTTAGAATCACAATCCTACCTTGCTCCATGCCAGGTGGTCGGGCACGCTGTCAATGGAGAGCGCTATCATCTTCACATTGCGTTTGCTGAACTCAGATGCCAGCTTGGCCGCCCGGCCCAGCTCCGTGGTGCAGACGGGGGTGAAGTCCCGGGGGTGGGAGAAGAGGATGCCCCATCTGAAAGAGGATCGCAGGGTTATGGGTTCCGAAGCTCACTGTATCACTCCAGCCGAGAGCGGCCCGTTCTTCTCCCACCCCCCCCCCACCTTCCGTCCCCAGGCCGGGACACACAGGCTGAGCTCGCCCCGGTTCCCCCTCCGCCCCCCGCCGTTCCCCCGCCGTGCTGCTCACGAGTCTCCCAGGAAGTCGTGGAAGCGGATGCGGCCCTGCGTGGTGTCCGCCTCGAAGTTGGGCGCCTCGTCTCCCAGCAGCAGCCCCGGCATGGTGACAGCACCGCTCCGCTCACTGTCCGTTCGGATCTGTTCGGCTCCGTTCGGATCCGCTCGGCTCGGGGTAAGGGGGGGCGTGTCCTCCGCTGTCGTAACGTAGCGCCGCGCTTTACGGCGTTTCGCGACTTCCGCGCTCCCGTGCTCCGCGGCGATGGCGACCTACGTGAGCGAGCTGGAGGCGGCCAAGAAGAGCCTGAGCGAGGCGCTGGGAGAGAACGTGAAACAGTGAGCGCCGCACCCAGCATCGGCACACACCGCCGAGCCGTAACACCGCCATAACGCCGCCATAACCTCTCTCCCGCAGGTACTGGGCCAACCTGAAGCTGTGGTTCAAGCAGAAGATCAGCAAGGAGGAGTTCGACCTGGAGGCGCGGCGGCTGCTCACGCAGGACAACGGTAACGGAGCGGCCGTGGGGGACGTTTGGTCCCGTTTGGTCCCATTTGGTCCCGTTTGGTCCCATTTGGTCCCGTTTGGTCCCGTTTGGTCCCGTTTGGTCCCGTTTGGTCCCGTTTGGTCCCGTTTGGTCCCGTTTGGTCCCATTCCCTGCACTGAGCAGGGACACCCCGGCTCCAGCAGTGCCTACAGCCCATCCATGGCCTTGGCTGCCTACAGTACATACTGATAGGCCGCTCTCAGGTGTCTCCAGAGCCTTGTTCTCTCCATATATCTCTCCTTATGATGGTTATTCCATCCCTTGGGTCGCTTTTCTGGCCCTCCCAACAGGTCCATATCTCTCTTGTACTCCATGGCTCTCTTGTACTGAGTATTCCGCTCTCGGTGCTGGCTCTCCTTGTGTCTTTATTTTAACTCTTTTATTCCTTTAAACCAAACCCCAAGCCCTGCTGCCAGAAGGTGTATGGGAGGGAGGGCAGCCAGGCCTCCTTGTTGCTGGCTAAGTGCAGCTGAGCTGCCATGCAGTGTGCTCTAGGGCTGGGTTTGTGCATGGTGCACTGAGAAGCTGTCCAGCTTGCACCTGTATGCCTTCTATGCACACAGGTGCAAGCAAAGAGAAAAACGAAACCAAAAAAGACCTCTTAAAAAACTTTATATTGGGAGTTGTGACTTTGTAGCTAAGTGAATGGTGAAAACATGGCTGTGAGGAGACACGGAGACCCACTTTGAGCCAGCGCCTGTGACCACCAGTGTGTTCCTAATGAGCTGTCTGTCTTCATGCAGTCCACTCACACAACGACTTTCTCCTGGCCATTCTTACCCGATGCCAGATCTTGGTTTCTGCACCAGGTGAGTCCCAGGTCTTGTTAAAAGTAATCAGTAAAGCTTTGGCACATGTGTTTGGGCTTTGTATGTGGCTGTTCTGCTTGCTGAGCCTTAATATTCCTGTTCATTTTGCCACGCAGACAGAAAGGTAACCAGGTAGTTATCCAGGTGATTTCACTGTGACTGTATTTGATCTCTTAGAGGCTGATGTGCTGGGTTGCTGTTTGTGGTAAGTCAGTTTGATTTCCAGGCTGGGCGTCTGTTGGGCTGTGAGTGCTGGAAAGTAAAGTGAATGGGAGATGCTCTTTGTGTTTGATCTGCTCTGCTTGCTGTTTCCTTTGTGTTCTCAGCTGGGTGGTACCCTCTTTGTTCCCCTCTCTCTTGTGGATAATATCTTGAGGAGCTGGGTTTTCCTGACTGATCTTGAAATCAAGTATTCATCTGATAGAAAAGTGCTTACTGAATGCTTCCAGCTAACTTTTAATTGAGCTGTGGTCAATTAGTCCAACCTTCTGCCCCTTTGATATCAAACCTTTTTAGCTGTGTAAGCATTCTGAATGGCTCTTGTCAGGCTGGCAAGCTATTTTCTGCTTGATCTTCAAAATAACTGTCAATTTAGAGATCTGATATGAAGGACAGTTGGGTTGCAGTTTAAGGTATGAAACTGCTGTGTGGTGAAGGAGAGAAGATGGTTGCAGTTGTGGTGAGCTGAGGTCTGAGAGAGCTGTTTTCCCTCTGTGGAAAGTATCTGTAGTAGCTGGGTCTGAGCTTTTGAGGGGGAAGAACTGCTGGTTCTGTTCAGGGTCAGCAACGTTTTGGTTTTATGTAAGGGTGAAGTTTGCTCTGGCTGGCACTTGGTTGGATTTTTGGATTGCTGGGCTGGCGGGAGTGTGGGTCATAACCCAAGATCTTTGTTTTGGTGGCACTGCTGTGTGACTGAAGTTGGGGTTATTCATTCCTGTGTGCGCTGCTGTGCTTGTCTGTGTGGATTTCCACTTGTTCTTTACCCAGTCATGTAGCTGTGCAGAGTTTCTGCAGTCGTTTGGGCAGACTTCATCTCTACTGACTTGAATAGTTCAGACTTGGCAGTCTGGGAAAAGCCATAATGTTTTCTCAGAGCTGTCTAGGAATGGGTTAAGTGTCCCAGTGCTTTATCCTGGGCCTGGTGCTTCACAGGTGCCGTCCATGTGCCCATTATTTCCCACTTCAACCTCATAATCTCAAGTCCTTGCAAGGACTCTTGTTTCCATTGGAGCTGATGCTGTTTCAGAGCCCTTGAAGAGCCTGTTTCTGTGGATCAGTAAGGGTGTGTAACTGAGTGCTAGTTGACCACACTTAGCACATGGTGGCTGTGCTTCTAGGCAGGCTCATTCTGCAGAAGCCAGCTTGAAGAAGCTCAGTTTGATCACAGAGAACTGGCTCTGTGCTCTGCAGGTGATGCTGCGTGCTGGTGGTTTCTTGGAGTTTTGTGGGTTTTTGTTGTTTCCAACTGGGATCATTGCAGCCTGTTCCAGGTACCTGGAGATAACCCGCATGGAGCATCTTGCCCTCTGGCAGGGCTGTTGTTTGCCTGTCTGCTGCTTGTGGTGCAGCAGCTTGGATGTCCAGACACAGAGGTGTGGTACAAATGGAGCACTTGATGTCATGCCTAGATTCACTTTTCCCCTAGCTGCCAACCTGCCACCTGCTGGTTTTTGTCCCTACAAGAATGGGAAGCTAACAGGGTGCCTCCAGTGCTGCGCTTTGAGTAGAAGCTGCTCTCTGACTGATTTATGGAAACAAATACATGATGCAAGTGTGCTCGAGGCACTTGGTGTGCCATTGCAGATGCTGGTGCGTGTACTTCCACCTTCATGTAAGTGGGACGAGAAGGAAATGAACATTTTAAAACTGTTATTGTTTAAAAAATAACTTGTGGTAACTGGGGACCTGTAAGCACAGTGGGTGAATGTGACAACTGGGATCAATGCTTACAACTTGCACCTCTTCACTCTGGTTGTGTAAGCTTCAAACCCCAATTAAGGACATTTGGGACCTGGTGGTGGGGTGAGAGGAAGACAAGAAAGACCAGAGTATTTAATTACTGCTCAGCTCCCACTGAGATCACAGCAGGTCCCTGAGGATCCGAAGTCTGATATAAGTGGCGTGAGAGGCTGATTTCTTTGCTGATCTCTGCCAGCATTTTCAGAAGTGCTTTTATGTGGTTTTTTTTCCTTCCCTCAGGGGAAATCCTGTTTAAAGCCTTTCCTGCCATTGCATGGACTTGCTTGCTGAGCTGCCTTGTTGGTTGATGGTTGAGTACGAGCAGTCAGGTTAGCGAGATTCCTTGAGTTAATGCAAAGCTCACTTGAACTGTAACCTTGTTTCTTAGCTAAATGTTAACTAGGAAAAACTTAATTACAAGCACTTGAGTTAGTGATAGAAGGATTTCTCTTATTTAGTGGTCATCTTGTGTCTTCAAAGAGATGGATCAGAGACTTAGAACTCTTGCTGGGATAGCAGGAACTTCTATTATGTCAGGGTTTCCCGCAAGCTCTGCTTGAAGGGTTGCCACTTGTGAGCCCACTTGTGGGCTTGCATTGTGTTCCATTTCTCTCCAGAGAGTTGAAGAGGGAGGAGAAGGAAGAAAGCAGGAATGTGAGGTGTAACCAGAGGAAGGGTCATTGGAATGTAGTTGACTCAACCCCCGTCCCTGCAGGAAGATCTTAAAACAAACAGACAAAACCCAGAAAACCATACCCTGACAATCAAACAGAGGAGGATGGGAGAAGGGGGATGGTTGTTTTCCATGCCTGTCTGCTGGGCCCTGTTGTGGCCTTGTGTCTCTGCCCTCTCCTACTGTGCTGTGCTGCTGCATTGCATCAGGAGTACCTGACTTACAGTGCCCTGCCTGGTGGTGTCACTGCAGAGACCTGGCAGCTTGTAAGGAGGGCTTGGCTAACTGCAGCTTATCTCTGAAGGCACATCAGCAGCCGGTGCTGCAGCTTGCTAACATTGATTCTCCTACTATCAAGATTAAATAAAAAATGCGAACGTATCTGAAACTCGATGCCTGAACCAACCCAGCTTTGATCTTTGTGGCCAGGAAGACATACGCTGCTTTTCTTAGAATACTGGAGGGAAATTTTGCTTTCTTCATCTAGAGCTAGTTAGGCTTGTTAAGATGGAAACCTAGAAAAGGAGACGGAATAATTCTGCCCTAGGCTCTTGATAATGGGGGGTATTCACCTTTTGAAGTGCACAGGCTGTGATTATGTTGCAACTTTGGGGCCTGTGTGTTTGAGTAGGAAGGGCTGTGGAGTGGGGAAAGGTCGCAAGCGCAGTGTCTGTCCTTAGCACACCCAGCCCTCCCCTCCCATGCAGGGGCTCTGCCCTGCTTACAGGTCATTCCTATGAAGACAGGCTGAGGGAGGTGAGCTTACTTAGCCTAGAGGAGAGAAGGTGCTGGGATGACCTCATTGAGGCCCTGCAGTCCTTAAAGGGAGTTCATAAGCATGAGGGAGAGTAACTTTTTGTATGGGCAGATAGCGATAGGACAAGGGGGAATGGCTTGAAACTAGAAGAGAGGAGATCTAGATTGGATGCCAGGGGGAAGTGTTTCATTCAGAGTGGTGAGGTGTTGGCACTGCTGCCCAGAGCTGTGGGTGCTGCAGGCCGTGGATGGGCCCTGGGCAGCCTGAGCTGGGGAGGGCAGAGGTGCTGATCTTTCAAGTCCCTTACAACCCAAACCATTCTTTGAATTCTAAGGAAGAGGGGAAGTGACTTGTCTGTAAAGAGCAAGCAAAGCATTTTGTGAGATCAGAAGCATCACCTCAGATGGATCCTAGAACATAAGCTGTGAGATTGTGATGAAGGGAAAGAGGGGTCCTTGATGTGATTGCCTGTGGTGTTTTCCAACCCTACTATGACGCTGTAGTAACAAACAGTGACACCAGCTTTGATTTCTGGAGAGAATCTCTTTATTACTTTTTAGCTACCTACCGTTGGTGGTTGGATTTTCACAAGTTTTGTTGTAGTGTTGCTTTTCAGCTCACTCATTGGATGTAGGTAAGCTTTAAGGGGATGGTACACCATCTCTGTGTGTGGGTTGCTTCTAACCTCATCTTAGCAGTTGACCATTCATAAGCTTCATCTGAATACTGTTTAGCCTGATCCTTCAAGCCCTATTAGAGAGCACTACACTCTTGCTCGTCAGTTGGCCAGCTATGGGATGGCTGCTGTGTCTTCTCCTCTGCTTGGTGATGGAATGTGATGTCTTTGTGGGTATGGCACTACCTGTCAGCAGCCCTCTGTGTCAGAGCTGAATGGTCTGAGCTCCTGGAGCTGGGCAGGGACCCCACTGTAGGGCATGCTTGGCTCACAGCTCAAGAGGAAAAGGTGTTCTCTATGCAGAGCCAAGGGAGAACGCTGCACACTGAATGCATAGGCTGCTGCTGTAGCCACAAGAGGGCTGTCCAGGCTTTTGGTTGCAGGAAGAGCTACTTTTCTATCAGTGAAAACGTGGACATCCAGTGCAAGGTTGTCTTATGCTGCAGTGTAGTCAAAGGAATAGCTTGCAGATCCTGTAAACCTGTGTGTGGGAACCCAGCGCCTTGCTGTCCTTGCCAAGAGCTGTGTGGTTTTTGGGATGTGGTTTGACCTGCTGTGGCTTTTCCCATCAAACAGTATGTGGTGGATTTCTGGGCCAAACTTATGTTTTGTATTAGTGCTGCTCACTCTTCCTTCATCTGTTTGCAATCACCCTTTACACTGGTGTTGTTCTGCTTCTGGACACATCAGCCTTTGCAGCCTCTCCTTTCCCTTTCAGCATAATGTGAACAGTGAGCCTTAATGTTTAACATGAGTCCAAGTCAAGGCTTGCTAGAGCTGATGGAAAGCTGTAGGGGCAGGTAGAGAGACCAGGTGGCTCTGTCCTGCTGGTTAGCATCTGTCTGGAGCTGGTCCACAGAGATATGCTGTCTTCCTGATGGAACAAACGCCTTGCTCCTTCCTTGTGACTTTTCTTGGAGGCTGCCACCATTGGGTTTTGCTGTGTGCAGGTCATGAGTGCATCAGCCTGGCAAAAGCCAATGAAGGGGAAGGCTGCTGAAAGCATTATTCCCAAAGAACTCCTGTCTTTGGGCCATGACCATTGGGTTTGGGTTATGGTGCAGCCAGAGGGTTGGGGTTTGTGAGGTGCAGCCCAGAGCTATGGCATCTCCCAAAGGAGGGGTGGATAGCCAAAAGTAGCACAGCAAAAGAAATACTTCCTCTGGCTTGTGGCTCTTGGGCTGGAGTTGTGGCTTAACTGGGGGCTAAACATATGAAGGGCTTTTCTATGTGCACAGTGACATCCTGGCCCTAAATTGGTGAAACCTGTCAGACTTTCTTTTTTGCCACTTACAGAAGGTGCTGGATCTCTGCCGTGGCCAGGTGGCTCTGCAACCAAACCTGGAAAACCCAAAGGGAAGAAAAAGATTTCATCAGTGCGGCAGAAGTTTGATGTAAGTGTTCGCAGCCAAACGGTTCTGGGTTACTGCAATACTGTGGGGGTGGGCTGCTGTGCACAGCATCACTGCTCTTACTGCCAAAGAATGATGGAGCCACGCCATATTGATGATGTGTGTCACAGGAGCTGGGAGCTACTGCTGCCTGTATTTCAGGAACTAACAGAGAGCAACTCTGTGGTCAACGTAGTAACTCTTAGGTCCATCTTTCATGTATCTTCCACGTTCTCTGTTACATCATCTTCACACGCCTGTTTGAACTCTTGAAGAAGCAGTGAGTTCATGGCTATCCTCAAGCAGAATTGCTTCTTTGTATGCTCCATCCTGCAGGATTCTGTATGGTCGGAAGGAGGAGCAAAGCATTCCTTTGGTAGGTCTGTTGGAACAGAATTAAGTTTACTGAAAGGGAGAGTGTCTGTGAAGTGGCTTCGTCAAGTGTCTGACCGCACATTGATCCAGTTCACCTCTCTGACAAGGCAGAAAACTAACCAAGCAAAAAACCCCAAACCAACCAAATAAAAACTCCCAGGTTTTTCTTGCTGACTTACTCAGCTGGATCAGCGTTCCTTGTGGTTGGATGGGTGTTGAGGTCAGTGCAAAGGAAGGCATGTAGGTGGGTGCAGGGGGAAAGGTGGTTGTGTTAGGCCTCTCACCACTGTGAGAAGTTAGCTTGGCTCAGCCAGAGAGTGTGTACCACACCTCTAGGTGCATTATTTGGGCTTTATGTGTGTGCTGTAGAGACCCATGTTTCAGAGGGCTGCGAGTGCAGCTGGGGGCTCATTGTATTTAGAAGCTATGAAAGTATTCTGCATTTTTCACAGCTATGGCCTGAGTGGATATAGTAACCCATGTTACCTTCTGTTTTCACACTTCACCGTGACTTTTTCGTAGCAGGTGGAGGAGTGTCCACATGTGCAAGTGGAATTTGTTTTGCTTGAACATCCCTACGTTACACCATGTTTTTACTGTGTATTTATGCAAGTGTATGAGTGTTACCAGGATGTCTTACAGCAAGTACTGCATAGAGTGTATTTTAAGGGGCTTGTGTCTTATCAGTGTGATACTCTTAACTTACTCTTAAGTGCCACGATGTTTCCTCACTGATCAGTGTAACGGTAGGAAAGACCACAGCTTAATTCCAGTTCCCAAGATACATTCCTCTTAGAAATGCTTACATTTGGAAGGCCTTTTCTTTTTTTTCCATTTCCCCTTCCACGCTCAAAGCTTTCCTGTAATGAAAGCTTAAGTCCTCCAAATTACTGTGAGAGAGCCCTGCTTTCGCATTGCTGGTGGGTGGATTGGTTTCTCACTCTGAGTTAAATGCCACACTGTCCTTTGAATAAAGAAGGTCCCTTTTCCTCTCCTGAAACCAAGATGTGAGAAATCCACTGTGCTGTATATTCATTGTTTATATGTCAAACATGCTTTTGTCATGATTCCTCATAAGAGCCTCATGGCAATGTTTATTCCATGGCCACTGGTTGGTGTCCTGGATAGTTGAGGGGAAGGTGTGAGCTCAAGTTCTGTGCTATTCTGTCCCTAAATAATGGACTCAGTCCTGAAGTAATCTCATTGGCTATAGTCTTCTCTGAACCTGATTGCACAGTTACCCAGCTCTGCTTAGGGTGTTGGAATCTGCTGTTGTAGTTAAATCCTTATTCTTTTAAGATGAGTAAGAATCACTTAATCAGATAAATCACATAAATCACTATGTTGATTCTTGGTAGGAGACTGTACAGTTGGTAGACAATAGGGTGTATTTTTAGCTAATGTCAGAGGGCTTCTGTACAAGAAATGACTAAGTAGATAGATGAGAACTCTGCAACGTACAAAGAAGTGAGTGAAAAATGTGAAAGTCCAGTAGAGTCATCACTGGGCTGTGCGATGTGAACAGAGGTAAGAGGGGCAGTGACTGGCCATGCTGGAGACTTGCAGGGAAATGGAGTGAGTCGAGCAGGTGGGTGGAACAGAGTAAATGTTGAACACATTTTGTCCACAAGGTGAACTGAGGCCTGACCAAGTAAGCATCATCTTACACTCTCTTACTGTGTTGATCACAGCACCGGTTCCAGCCTCAGAATCCACTGTCTGGAGCTCAGCAGTTTGTGGCCAAGGATCCTCAGGAGGATGACGACTTGAAGTTGTGCTCCCATACCATGATGCTTCCTACGCGTGGCCAGCTAGAAGGAAGGATGATCGTAACTGCGTATGAGCACGGGCTGGACAACGTCACAGAGGATGCGGTGACAGCTGTGGTTTATGCTGTGGAGGTGAGACTGGGCTGTGCAGCCCTGGTGTTCCCATCACACCAGCAGCAGAAGTCTCTGTGTGCAGTATGGGGCAGCATCCCTCACTGAAGATGGGGTCATGCTGCTTTGATTGTCCAGCTTGCCTCAGGAGGAGTAAGACTGGAATCGGAGGGATTTGTACCATTGGAGATAGTAACCTACTGGATTGGTGTTTGTGAGGGTTAATTATGGACTGCTTGCCTATGAACAGCTCTGGGTACACTTGAGTAGCTAGTTTGGAAAATGCTGTTCCCATCATTGAAAACAGGATGGCACCTTCTTAAGGAGTTTGATTTAAAACAAATCCATTGCATGTGAAGATATCTGGCGTGGAAGTAGCAGAATCAGACAGTGCTTGCATGAACTGTCTGCTGGAGCTGTTGGCCAGCCATGGTGTTACCAGACATTTACCAGTCAGGCCCACATGGTGCAGCTGTTAGGCAGCTCTCTGGGGATTGCTTCCCCAAGCTGTGGTGTGGATGTCAGCCTCGGTTCCCTGTCTGGGAGTGAGGTCAAACTAGGAAGCAGTCCCAGACAGCTGTTTCTCCAGCAGCTTCCAGACACCTCAACAGCCTGAAAAAATGTGTGCCTTTTCACTGTAGTTTTAAAGCCAGTATTTCAGTATGAGCACATTTAGTGCAAAGTATAAAATCTGAACCCTTGAAAGGGATCAGGCTGGGAATTTCCTAGCATTTAAGAAACCTCTTTGTGACATTTGAAGTAGTGCATCGTGTATTAGCCTGCAAACTGCTTTAAAATGCAGAGCCATGTTCTTTGTATCCAGCTCGTATCGGGTGGTGAAGTGAAAACACTGCCTGCCCACGTGTTGTCTTTAGCTCCTCGTGGGTTATGGCAGAACAGGTCTTGTCAGTCAATGATGGACTTCTCTGAGCTGTAGGTGGGTAGGATGAGTTTATCAGCACGCTTAACAAGAATGTTTTTAATTCCAGAACCATCTTAAGGACATTCTGACATCTGTCATATCCAGACGAAAAGCCTATCGGCTGAGAGATGGCCACTTCAAATACGCCTTTGGAAGCAATGTTAACCCTCAGCCTTATCTGAAGAACAGCGTTGTTGCTTATAACAATTTAATTGAGTGGTAAGGAGCTTTCAGCACACTGTTAGTTTCAAGTGTAGTTTGCTAGTCCTGATGTTACTGTGTTGTTCAGTTTTAATTCCCACTTAGTGGGCTCTGTTAATGGTGTTCAGCTGTGAAAGCAGCAGGGCTCCGTATGCTGAACAGGGAGGCAGGATGTGGGGATTTTTCAGCAGCAGAGTTCAGGATAATGTTAAGTCTCTCTTCCTCGCTACCTTATCAGTTTATGGAGGTGACCCCCTGTTATTAATTATCGCTTGAAGCGAGTGACACAGGAGTTCTTCTGGTCTCAGGGAAGAGGTCTGTGGGCAGAAGGAGCAGTATTGTTGCTCACAACAATTTGAGTGGTAAGGAGCTTTCAGCACGCTGTTAATTTCAAATGCGATTTGCTAGTCCTGAAGTTACTCACTTTGGTTTTTCTTCTGACTGAGTGGAATCTGCTAACTGCGGTGTTTAGCTTTCACATACTGTGAAAGCAGCAGGGCAGAGGTTTGGGTACTGCTGTTATGCCATAAGGCTGAGATGCAGGTGAAGGACTTCTGAGGTGCTGCAGTCTGTCATTTCTTGTGTCCACGTGTATTAATGGTTCCTCTGCAGGTCCTTCCACTTGCAGAGCTTTGAGCTCATCTGGTTTTGCAGAGTCTCAGTTTCAGACAACATACGCCGTGTGTCAGGCAGTGTGTGTGTATGGTGAGGCAGTTGTTTGTCCATGACAGAGCTTTTAGCATTTGACAGGAGGTCGTGGGTGTTCTAAGATTTGGTTATGGTACCACAAATGGAATCCATTCCAAACAACTCTGCCTAACAGATAATGTCTTTCAATTGAATGTTGTGGGTGCCTTAATTTTTTAGGCTGGGTGGAAACTACCGGTTGCGAATACCAAAGGTTACCAACTCACGATCAGTTACAAAGCAGGTCTGAGGCATGCTGAAGTTCAGTTTGTGTTGTTTTTATTAAGCTCTTTGTTTTGAGAGATTTTAATTTGGGCTGATAGAATTTCACATACGCAAAGGCTAAATTAACAAATACAGAAAAGCAAACCCTGGGGCTGAGCCCCTGCTGTGTTACCACCAAAGCTAGTGTTGCTTTCACGACTGAAAGGTTTTACTGCTTGCTGTCTGCAGCCCTCCAACCTGTGTGACGCCTTCTGCTGGCCAGAGTGTAGCCCCTCAGCCCCCACCTGATGATGCAGAGCAGCAGGCAGCGCTACTGCTGGCGTGCGCTGGGGATACTTTGCCAGCATCCCTCCCTCCAGTGAACATGTATGACCTATTTGAGGCGTTACAGGTAAGCTCTTCGCATCACACTGTCGTGACATGGGGCGGTGCCGTCCTGAGTATCAGCTACCACTCTGTGATTTGGTTTATGTGCACAGAGAGGGGTTTGATTTCATCCTCCCACAGTCAGTTTCCTTCTTTTCCCCTCAAACTTACAGTTATTTGGCTTTGACTTGCTCCCACTATTAGGGAACAGGTAACACAGTCACTTCATGGTTTAATGCCTGTTCTGTCCTGCTTGGTCAGAGAATTGATGAGGAAATCCCTGTCTCTACATGAGAACGCTTCCTCTTTTGACATGAATGCAGCAGAGTGACCTTCCTGGCATGTCCCTTTTTCCTCTGTGTTCCACATGGGTGCTTAGAAGAATACTGGATCGTGGTGTGCAGGCTGTTGCAGTGGGTTACCTGTGTCTGCCTCAGCCCTGGGGAGGCATCTGAGGTGCTGTGGGTGAATTTCCCTCCGGAGATGCCTGTCTGTGGGTCCCTCTCTGGCAGCGCTGAGGCCCGGCATCATTTGAATGCCTGAAGCTGGCTGTGAGGAAATTTCACCCCCTCTTCTCACACTGTGCTCGTTACTACTGTGAGCAGGCCTTGAGGTTTTTGTCTCAAGGCCACAGAGGCAGAATTTTAAGAATTGTATTCTGTGTATTTTTGGAGCAAATGAAGACTTCATTACCCTGCTGCTCCATTACAAAGTGACATAACAGACTGTGCTGTGCTGGCAGGTTACAGCTCTCCATGCATGTGACAGCCCGTGTTCCTGCTCTGCAGGGCTGGCTCTGATCATCTTGCAGGTTCTTCTGTGGGCAACACAGGGAAATGAGTATGAAAGCATGAAGTTTTCTTTCTAACTCACCTCTAGGTACATAAGGAAGTTATTCCTGCACACACTGTCTACGCCCTGAACATTGAGAGGATTGTCATGAAACTCTGGCATCCAAACCATGAGGAACTACAGCAGGATAAGATCCACCGCCAGCGCCTGGCAGCAAAGGAGGGCCTTCTACTCTGCTAGAGCTGGCAGCCACGTCAGGCCTTTGATGACTGCCGTGCTGTTCCTTGGACTTGATGCTGGGATGCTTCCCCTTCCTATGCTTCAAGGAAGACCTAAGTTAGGAGTCGGCTTTTCCTATGGAAATACTACTGAGGTAATGTAGGTGGTACACTCTCTGCTTCCCGAGAGTTGTGTGCCATGGAGTGCTTGCAGCAATCCCACTGAATGGGGAAGGAGGGATGAGATTTGTTTGCAAATACTGCTTTTTTTTTTTCTTTTTGTTTTTTAAGAAAAATAAATGTGAGGGTGTAAAGAATTGGTTCTGAATAGTGTGTGTGTGTGTGTGTGTCTAATTGTGAATGTGATAACCATCTCCTTACCATCCCCCATGGGGGTAGTTTTCCTTCCGAGTTCAGCCTGCCTGAACCTTGTCCAGCTTCTCTTGCGGTTGGTGGGATCCTTTCCATTCTTTTAAGTGGAAGCAGTTGTGCTATTGTGTAAACTGACATGCTGGGGAAACTTCAGATCAGAAGATGAGAAAACAAGGTAAAAAAAGGGACAATCTTTTCTAGCCTGTCTTCTGAGTTGTTTTGAACCACAAAACATGAAAGATGAGCAGTGGCTGTCACAGGGATCTCTCACTAGTTGCTAAATAAGCAGTAAAATCGGGGTGCTGGGTAGTGTTTTTCCATCAGCCCAGTCCTTCTCTAATCCCTGTTTTAGGGTAGTTGTGTTCAAACGTTCCAGAAGCTGTCTGCTCTTAGGGAAAGAAGCAGCCTCTGTGCCTGTCAGTACAGCTAAGGGTTCAGACATCCCAGCAAGCAGCTTCTCCATCCCTGAGATGAGATAGCAAATTCAGTCTTAACTTTGCAGGGAGTTATTCAGGTCAGGCTGTATTAAAGGAGTGGACTCTGCATGTGGTGTTTCAGGTGCATTACTGTCTCCTCTGTCATCTCTGTGCTCTTCAGGTGCCAAACAGAATGGGCTTATGAAGGGATGTTAAGCATTCTCGTGTTAGAAGTCAATACACTGTGTTTTTAACCATACCTACGCACATATCTGCTGAAATATCATGTGAATCTTTGTTCTTGTTGTACCATCTGGACAGTGGAATTGGAAAGGCTTCCTCAAG
Organism: Coturnix japonica; assembly: GCF_054131305.1. Lineage (NCBI taxonomy): Eukaryota > Metazoa > Chordata > Aves > Galliformes > Phasianidae > Coturnix > Coturnix japonica. The sequence continues at coordinate 11,668,394 of NC_140673.1, forward strand.
GAGAAAATGGAAGAGGAAACTTCTGGATCCTCTCCAGTCTGCTTTTCCTTTGGAAAGTATTTGAAACAGAACTGTAATCTTCTCCCTTTCCCATGCAGTTTCCTTTGCTGTTGCACCTTTGAGAGCTGAGGAGGGTGTGTTTTTCTTGGTTACCTGCCTATAACTTCATTTCACGAACCATGTGACTGTGCTTATGTTAGATGAGAGCTGCAGCAGGGAGCTGTGCAGGTGGTTCTCCTGCATCCTCTTCGGGGATGTGCACTGGATTTAGGCATAGCAAGAGGCAGTGTCTGTACAGATGTCAGCAGCTCCCGTCTTGATCCACTTCAGGATCATGGAGAAGCTGGGAAAGGCAACAGTGGAGAACTAAGTATGGCCTGGCAGATTGAGAGCAGCTCTGCAATTGTAGGTTGTACTTATTGAGGTAGGGCAGTGTGGAGTTGAGCAAGAAGGCAGTGGGAGGGAGGAGAATGAAGGCTTGTTTTGGTCCCCTACTCTGTGCTGCCATTTTTGTGTATTTGAGGGCTCCATCTGAACTGGCTTGGTGTGCTTATCTTAAGTTTACCCCAGTGACTTTTACATTATAGATCTTAAAAGCAACGCTGATCCTATATAGCTGTATATGGCGAGGTCTAGCTACCCAAAGAGCTACCCTAGCTACAGGCTCTGGAGTGTGGGAGGGGGATTTCCCACATAATTGTTGTTTCTGGTTTAAAATGAAAGCATTGAGTTTGTTTGCTAGAAACTTTGTGGCAGCTGTGAGGATTTCAGGTCTGAAGGGAGCAGGGAGCTTCTGAGAGCATCACAAGTGAGTTCCAAAACATTGTGAGACATGGCAGAAGTTCTCTCTTTTGTTTGTATGTGCTAGAAGAAGCTCTGCAGACAGAGCCTCTTGTTCTGAAGAGCTGAGTCATCAGTTCCGTGATATAGAAAGCAGGTTAACTGGGACACCTGCTGCACAAAAAAAGCTTAAATAAGGAAATTGTCAGCCCTGTTTCATAGGTTGGGAGGCTCATGTCCCTCCAAGGAGGCTGAGGTCCTAATCAGATCATGTTTCCTTTTCTTCCTAGCTCATAACAGGCTGAAGTAGAATTTTAACTGGATGAATCAAACTGTATGTGTAATCTTTTCACTGAGAAGTGCTTTATGCAAGTGAAGCTCTATTTTTTTTATTAACTTATTGGCAGGAAATGAATTTATGTCTCTAGATAGCATCTGGCTGGTGGGATTTTCATACTCATAGACTCTTTGGAGCCTGAGGATGCTCAAGTGAAGCACCAGAGGCCTGTATTTGTTTATTCTGTCTGAGGGCCGTGTGAGTTAAAAGGGTTTTGTGTTTGAGTCAAGCTGTCCCTGGGTCTCCTGTTGAAGTGCTGGCCTTCCTGTAACAGTGGGGATACAGTATGTTGAAAGATGCTGCCCTTCCCTTTGCTGCTGGCTGGCCAGGAAGATGCTTGAGGGCTCACCTGGCCACCTCTGGACTGGTGTCTGAGTGGTGCTGCAGGGCTCATGGCTAAAGAGGACGGGCATCAGCTCAATGACTGCCTTGACTGCTGTGTGTTATAAAAGGGCTAACTATTATTAAAGCATTGTTTCCATTTGAATTTCTGAAACCAGCTTCCTGTTGGAGGGGTTTTCTATGTCTTTGTTGCATTTAAAAGTGCCCGGAATCAGATATCTGTTTCTGTGCAATGACACGCCGCTTCTGAAACTCCCATTTGATAAGCGGAAAGACAAGGGGAGCCAGGCCACCTTTGCATACAAAGGAGGGCCACTGGTTGTGCCATGGAGCAACCCACGACCTTTTAAAGCGCTATGATGACCTTCAGCTCTTGTTCTAGAGTGCTGTGGCCACGTTTCCTATCCAAGTACCAGCTGTCACCCCTTTTCCTCATTCTTCCCTGTGCCTCCTGCCACGTGCTATATGGTAAGGTGCTGTTACATCCTACATGGTGGCTTGGCCCTGGCTAAGGAGTCTTCCTAGCACCTTGCAGTGTTGTCACCCTGCTGCAGCTGATGTAGGTAAGCCTGCTTGAAGGCTTTCTATTTGTCTGCTGGACAATAGCAGTCTCCCAGGGCAGTTCTGTCTGTCTGAGGAGCGGATCTTCCAGGCAGGGTTTGGCAGAGCCAGCAGGGGGGAGGTGTTGCTGTGAACTAAGGACTTGTTTATCAGATATTTGTGCTTTGTTATTAAACTGTGTGAAATGCTGATGGCAGCAGATAATCTCGCGTGTTGCTGTTGGGAAAAGCAGCATTTCAGATGTTTTCCACTGAAACTTTCATTTCTTATTAGAAATGCTATTTTCCCACCAGAAAGAAATCACAAGGCAGATCAACCTGCTTTTTAGTTACCTCTGCCCTCACTTTCTCCAAAATATTCACCAGAAGATTGTTTCGAGTTGTCATATTTGTTTGTTTTTCAAGCCTGGTAGCAGATTAAGTTTTGGTTTCAGACTAATGCTCACCCACCAGCTTTCTCCCCACCCTCATCCACTCGTGACTTACAGGGTTGTTGTTTAGATAACAATGTTGTTGTGGGTTTTAGTGGGCTTCCATAGAATCACAGAATGGCTTGGCTTGGAAGGGACCTTAATGCTCTCACAGTTCCAGCCCCCTGCCCTGAGCTGACTGCCCCCACCACCAGATCAGGCTGCCCAACCTGGCCTTGGGCACCTCCAGCTCCTCTGGGCTGCTTCTGCCAGCACCTCACCTCTCGTTTTCTTTTGTGTTGCAGCTCTGTGCTTCCCTCCTGTGGCTGTGTCTCCTCGGCTACCGCTCAGTAGCTGGCCCTGTTCCTGCTCTACAGCACTGCAGTGCTGCATGGAGCAGCCTGTGCTCCATGCCTTGCTGAGACATGGCTCCCTTCCTTGGCCCACACTGGATGGGCTGAGCAGCTGTGTTATCCCTTTGCTTCGCATTGCTCGGTTTCACTCCCACATGCTGCAAAGGCAGCACTGCTGATGCACTCAAGGAGAGCTCATGCTGCACCCGAGTGCAGGCACCTTGTTTCCAAAACAGCTGCTGTGGTCCTGCTGTCTTCAGCATCCTTGTTCCCAAAGGAAAATGGCACGGCAGTGGCAGAAGGGATTGAATGAGTGGGTGAGAACACTGCATTCCCTTCCCACTGTGTGCAGTGCTGCAGGTTCCTCATACTGTGTTCCTGGAGCCGCCAATAAAAACACAGCCTAAGGAGCTACATGTATGGGCTGTGGGTTTTGAAACAGAGCTCAGTTAAGTCACGGCATGGCAGATATTGGGCTGGATGTGGCAGTGCGTGGGAAGCTGCCACTCACCATGGGCACTGCTGGCCAGGCTGAGGACATGCCCACGTCTCCCTCCAGCCATGTGCTGCACCCTCTGCCTTGCGTTTTACTGCTGGTTTCAGTGGGTCTAGTCCCTCTTACCCCACTTGAGCAAGATGGGGACAGTTTGCATTATTTGAGTCTTCAGGCCACCTGCACACGGCTGGGAGGAACAGAAGAGGAAAAGACAAACACTTTTCACAGAATCACAGAATGACCCGGGTTGGAAGGGACCTCAAGGATCATGTAGTTCCAACCCCCCTGCCTAGCAGGGCCACCAAACATATGCCTTTACTAGATCAGGTTGCCCAGGGCCCCGTCCAACCTGGTCAACCTGGTTTTGTGTGAGAGTGAGTGCTGCCTCTCACCCTCACTCTGCCACCTACTCCCACACTCATCACTCACCCTTCCCCTCCTCGCATTCCCCCCCCACTCCTGCCCCCTCAGCCCCCCTGTCCTCCCACTCAACCCCCCCCCCCCATTCCTCCCCCTTTCCTCCCCAATCCCCCCCTCCTCCTCTCCCCCTTCTAATCGCCCTCCAGTCCTCCCCACTCACACTCATACTCTCCACACTCACAATATCCAAGTCTCCCACTCACACCACACTCAAACTCACATTCAGACTCATACTCAGAATATCCCAGTCTCCCACTCACTCCACGCTCACACTCACTCAGAATTTCCCAGTCTCATATTCACACTCATACTCACTTAGAATTTCCCAGTCTCCCACTCACATTCACACTCACACTCATACACTCATACACTCACACTCACACTCATACTCACTTAGAATTTCCCAGTCTCACACTCACACTCACATTCATACTCAGAATTTCCCACTCACACTCATACTCACACTCATACTCGCTTAGAATTTCCCAGTCTCACACTCACATTCACACTCACACGCACACTCATACTCACACTCCTACACTCATACTCACACTCACTCAGAATTTCCCAGTCTCCCACTCACACTCATACTCACACTCATACTCACACTCACTTAGAATTTCCCAGTCTCCCACTCATATTCACTCAGAATTTCCCAGTCTCCCACTCACTCCACACTCATTCTCAAAGTCACTCTCAGTATATCCCAGTGTCCCACTCACACTCATACTCACAATATCCGTCTCCCACTCACCCCACATTCACACTCCTTCTCTAACTCACACTCACTCTCAGAATATCACAGTCTCCCACTCACTCCACACTCACACTATCCCAGTCTCCCACTCACACTCAATCTCACACTCACTCTCCCAGTATCCCATTCTCCCACTCAGTGCACACTCACACTATCCCAGTCTCCCACTCACTCCACACTCTCACTCGCACTCAAACTCCCACTCACAGTATCCCAGTCTCCCACTCACTCTCCATGCTCACACTCAATCTCACACTCCTCCTTCTCCCCTGCTTTCTGTCTCCCTGTGCCCTGCATGGCAGCCCAGGCTCCACTGTCCTGCAGGAACTGCACCCCGGGCACCAGCACCTCACTGGGACATCAAAGCAGCTGAGGTAGCACCCGATGCAAATGAGCAATACCTCAGAGCTGGTGCTTAACCACAGCCGTGCTTCTGTGTGTGCTGTGGAATAGCACCACGTTTCCCTTTTCTGAAGCTCCCCATGTTGGCTCCCGCATTGCTCTGCAGGGCTGGATTCAGGCTCAGCTTTGGCTATACTGGCCCAGTTTGCAGGGCCCTCCAGTTCAGCCCTGTGATGGGCTGAGAGCTGCAGAGAGCCACAGGCAGAGCATGGCTGCAGGGCTGCCTCTGCTGGCGTTACAGCTCAGGTGGGCACCTGGCAGCCCCACATCTCTGCCCATCCCAGTCTCAGAGATAAACTCTTAACACCACTTGTGATCCTACTCAATAGGGGTAAATAAAAAACACGCAAAAGCACAGACTTTATTCATAGATCCTGCAGCCACTGGAGACTGCATGCTCTCCTTTTATTGCTTGTTTTTGTTTTATTAAGCCTGGGCAAAGCTCCAGCTCATGGAATGGTTTCGGCTCTTTGCTGGCTCATTGCTTGATGATTTCCAACAATGAGAAATGCAGAAGAAAAAGAACAGTGGATCTCCAGCAGAGCCTGCACATAACAGTGTTCTCTCAGCACAACCATCCAGTCCCTCTGCAAACATTGCCTCAGCCTCACGCTGCCCTCGGCTAAAATTGAGGACCAGGCTGACCTCTCATCAGGGCACGGTGGGAGCATTTCCTGCCATGTCTGAGGCACAGAGCTGTGGCTGCATTCAATACTGAAAGCAGGGAGGGAAGAAGCACAAAGGATCCCTTTCAGATAGCAGAGCACAGACGCACATCTGGGCACGGTCACAGTGCCACCTGCCTTGCACTGCTGAAGCAGGTGCATGCTGTATTCTGGCTCATTTACAGTCTGGAGTATTGAAGCTGTGACTTGGGGCTACTGCATCCCCATGTGCTGCCCCAGTCCCTGCAGAAATCCCCCCAAGCCTCCCCCTGGCTCCATGGTGGCCACGTGGGGCGTGGAGGCAGCAGCTAAGGCTGCTGCCATGGTGCACTCCATCAGGGGAATTCCTCTGCAGTTTAGCCACATCTTCACCCTGTCCCCATCTGTGGTTTTTCTGCTCATTTCAGACATGAGCTTTCTATTTTTGAAGTACCTCATCTCAAGTCCAATTCTCTCCTGGGATCACTAGCCTGAAGCTCATCGCTTCACATCCCTGCTGTACCCTACACCTACCTGGCTCAGGGCTTACCCATGGAGCAGGTCTGGGGTCTTGCTGGTCCCAAGAGCTCTGCTTTCTCATTAGCTGGTCCCAGCGAGGAGTTGGTGGTATCTGGGTAAAGGAGATCTCTATCTTCACGTATGCCTTCCTGTAGAATTTATGGGAGCTCTTTGTTTCAGACGCATCTCTGTGATTCAGAGCATCACAGGGCAGAGACCCAAGGCAGCAGCCCCCCAGCCAAGGACACAGCCAGCATCCAGCCATATGCAGGGTGGGAAACACCCCCCCAAAGGCTGATGAAGACATGATGTGGCTGTTGGCCAGATGACAGGGGAAGGTCACCTTTCCCATACTCACAGCTGTTGGGATCACAGGCACGGAGCTGGCAGCAATGGCAGGGCTGGGATATCAAGAGCAGGGTGGCATACCCTAATGCTGGCACAGACCTGTAAAAAAGACAGGTTAGTGGTGAGAACAGCTTGAACCCACAACACCATCTCATTCCCCCATGCTGCGCATTACAGATACTGTGCTTGCGGATTTCCATTTAAAAGATAAGAATAAAACAGGTTAATAGCTCCTTTTCCCAAAGACAGCTGCACAGAGGAGATGTGCTTTGCAGCGGGGCAGTAGAATCTTGGTGAAGGGCTAAGGAAAGAAACTCACACGCAAGCCTGACAAGGAGCAATATTGCAACACAGCAACGTGGCATGGTCTGGAGTGCCAGCTCCATGCAAACTGTTACAGTTTATACGGGAACACAGTAGTGCTTTCAGGAACGAGGGCTTTGAGGGAAGGAGCTGTTAACCTCAGCTGCACCTCGGCTGCCCTCTGTGAGGAGGGCTGGAGCTGATCTTGTCAGGCTGATGCATAACAGAGCCATCACTGTCCCATTGCTGCTGCTCCCCGTGGTCATTTCCTGTACTTTATCCTCTCTTGGACCTTACATGCAGTAAATGAGAGTGCTGGTCACAGAGAAAGTCAAGATCCAGTAACTCAAGGGAATTCATAATGCAAGAACCCACAGGAAACCCAAGGCAAACAAACTCCTTTCTCTTGGAGTCAGTACCAACTGGCGCATGTGACTCGGTGCTGAGTAACCACAAGGGTAAGCACCAGAAAGCAACACTGCTCTCCTGGGAGCTTACACGATTCCTTACTGCAGCCATCTGCAGGTACAAAAGGTACCTCCAGCAGCTTCCACATGCCTGTAAGTCTGAAATCCAACCTCATCACTTCACTGCCTGCCATGTGGCCAGATTGCATCTCTGAATCAGAATCCAGCTGAGGATGGGACCCTGATCTCGAGCAGCCTAGGGCTAGATTTGAGACTGGAAGAAGATGCAGGCAGCTCACCCTCCTTGGCCAGGGCTCCACAAAGGTGAGATGTGGTTAGGAATGACAAAACTTGCTTAAACTGCACATTCGCTGGATAAAATGATGGCTGGAGGAGTAGTGCCAAGAGGTGCCACAGCTCTCGAGATGCTGGGGGAGTTTTGGCACCTAAGTTCAGCTCTGAGCCATGGACTCAGGCCGCTGGTTGGCCACGCAACTGCCTGCAGACACACACCGCACTTGAACGTTTCCAGCCAACACCGGCGCTTCTGTTCCTTCCAACCTATATTCTGCACAAGTCATAGTGGTATTGATGATATCACTGGCTGGAGAGACATGACTGCACTACGCAGATGACTCCACTGCATTATCAGCTGAAATTCTCTGGGATTTTTTAAAACATTTTTCAACCACCGATTAATTTTTCTTCCCCCCCTCCCCCCAATAAAATCTCTGGTTTTTCAGCTTAAGGGCAGTAAAAAAACCCACAACACAAATGTATCAAATACTGGGAAGTAAAGCTGATCGAGAGGGAGCTCTTCTGACTCTCCTGCTGACCTGATGCATTGCCTTGGGGACAATGGGTTTAAGATGTACCTACTCACTCCAGTGTTACCATAGGAAAGGAACACCTGCCAAGCAGCGCTGGTGCATCACGACGGCCAGACAAGCGTGGGTGCCCCATAAAAACACAGGCTTTACTTTCCAGTAGCAACCAACATCTCCACACTCCACCATGCCACCTAGGGGAACAACAGCTGGGAGGTGACCCTTGCACCATGCTGTCTCTGCACCAGCCTGCCGGGCACACAGGTTCATAATGGGTTCATAAATACCACACTACACAGGGATGTAGTGAAAGAGCAGACTCAAGTGTGACCAGACTTTCCATCACTCCCATCTTCAAATCGGGGCCAGAAGAAACGCCACATCAACCAGAGCCCATGGTTCATCAGAGCTGAGAAAGCCCCACTTGCACTACGGCTGCCTCCTTGCTTGCCTGCCGCCTGCCTTCGGTTGACCTAGTTGAGTCATGGGGAGACAGCAAGCGAGACATCCTGCACTGTGGTTGTCACTGGCACTGCCCCAAGGGGAAAATGTGCCTGTCCCAGAAGGATGCTCCTGCCCCGAGTAGGTGAGGGAGCCAGGGCAAGGGGAGGGCTGGCACCTGGCCATGCCCACGAAGGGGCAGCCAGGTCTCCCTCCTGAGGCTGCAGTCTGAAGGAAGAAGCTGTTTTTTCTTCCTCTGGCCAGTGCAAGGAGCAGTGATGATGGCTCCACTGGGCAGCATTTGGAGATGGTGCAGCTGTAGGCAAGAGCTGGGGAGGTGAGAAAGCAGCCTGGCTATGGGCAAACCCCGCAGGGGCATTGCTGAGTGCTAGACCCAGGTCAGAGTTAAGGCACATGCAAATGCTTTTCTTCCTCAAACCTCAAAAGGAAACGTGTCCACGTGCTGAGCTGCAGGCACCCCAGGTTGCTCAAAGTAAAGCATCTCTGTGGGATTCTGACTCCACATGCTTATTGGCCTGGCACAGTGGGCATGAACCAACTCCTAGTTCCTGGCTGGGATAGCACCCCTGCCAGGCAGCCCACCCACAGCAGACACAGGCCAGCAGGGTTCTGCATCACCTTGTTGTACATAGCTTTGTTTTTGCACTGACCCAACCACATCCCAGCTCGTGGCTGTGGCAGCTGTTAATACAAGAACAGTGGCTGTGGCCACAACAGCTCCTTCCCTGCCCTGGGCAGCAGCAAAGAACAGAAGGAAATGCTATGAAAGAAGATGATGTGGGCTCTTCTCCTCTTCCAGCCTAAGTGGGAGAGTTTGTGTTGGCAAAGAAAAGTCATCTCGGGGGACTGAACTCTTCCCTGTTGCCATCTGAGTAATACATTGCAAAAGCGACTAAAATTAGAACTGTAAAAGAATGCCTAAAAATAGCACTTATACTTAAAAAAAGCACAGAATCCCTGAACACCGGACAACAAGGGGGTAATTTACCAAGAAAAACTTGCCACAAAATGCCAGAGTTATAACTCACCATTCCTGTGACCTCCTAGTGAAAATATTCAACAGTCTTCCCATCCAGTACCGGCACAGGAGCCCATCCTGAAGGCTGCAGCTATTGCAAAGAAATAGAAAAATCAGCATTCTCAGTACATTGCTCAGTGTACGGTCCAGAAGCAGAGGACAGGAAAGGACAGGATCTGCTGGGATCAGACTCTGACACACCGCCATGGCCCCTGTGTCTGCCCCAAGGAGCGCAGCGCTCTCTTGTCTGTCCAGAAAACACAAGGCGTGATTACCCAAAGGCACACAGACTTGTTAGGGGATTCCAAGAAGAGCCTTGGGGATTGTGCAGGGCTTAACATGGAATGTCTGTGGGAAGAACAAAGAAGGGCGGAAAGGGAGGGACCAGTGCAGCCTGGGAAGGAACAAGCATAGAAAAAACAGGGAAAAGGGATGAAAAGGGCACCAGGTTGCTGCTCTGGCTGTGCCAGGTCTTCTGACTGAGCTCTCTTTATAGCTGTCTCCTTGGAGAGGGGCTCTGTTCCATGCATAGAGCACGTAAGGAAGTGGAAGCAGCAGCACATGGAGGGAGCCTTGAGCCCCAGCAGCTGGAGGAACTGGGGTGCAGCATGCACAATGGTGTGTGCAAGTGCTGCACACAGCAAGCCAGGCCGGCTTCAGACTGCAGTAAGTGGTGCAGGAGCCAGGGGATAGGAATACACAGACTGTGTGTGTCACAGCAGCAGTTGGAGGAACCTATATTGAATAGATATTTTTTCTGCCTGTGGGCTTTCATGCTGATTTATCAGCAAGTAGAATAGAATGAGGCCATTTGTGAGTCATTGGGTATTGTGCACGTACTGAGCTGTGTGGCTGTGTACATATACATGAACTGCACATATACACATACTACATCTATACATGCTCATGCTATATGTGCACTCTCAGTCCCACTGCTAGAATGCCAGCGCTGCAGCACCATCATCTCTCTGGGGCTGCTGGATTTGGAAAACCCCAACACAAAGCAACCTCAGCACAGGCTTCCCCAGATGTACTCCTGTAAGCAAATACAGCTGACTGCCCCACTCCCTCCCAGCTGCCCCTGCAGCTCCCAGAACCTGCCCTGACACCCTGCTGTGTTCCTGTATCTTTACAACCCTCCCTTGAACCTAGCAGAGCTGTTTGTATTTTCCACTTAAGGACCTCTGAAAGTGGCAGCTAAGGAAGAAAACAAAGCATTCATCAAGAGCAAACACCCATGGCACACAGCTAGCAGCTCTTACCAGCTCATGCTTGAGTCTTGCAGCATCATACCCGTTACAGCTACCTACATGCCTGGGGGCTGGCAGGGTGACAGCCGTGAGGTGGGCTCCCAGAGCGAGGGCTAGGAGCCACGATGCCATCCCCTGCTAAAGCCTGTCGGAGCACGAGGGCTGCTGTGCGTAATACAGAGAAAACCTCAGGCCATGCTTACTCATTTGGGGCTCTAGCTGCTATCTTGCTGCCCTCCAAACACGCGGTGCAGAGGGGCTGCGTGCACTCATCTGGGGAGCCCCGTGCACACCAAAATGTATGGCCGTGCGATGGCCGTGGGCGCTTCTATCTGCCTGTTCTGCAAGAGGTGAATGGCAGCTGAGAAATACTGGTTGTAAGGTTCACATCGCACTGAGCGCGCGGTTTGCTTGAGATATGCTTTACAAAACGCAAATCTTGGGGGAAAGCTTGATGCTCTGACTTCATCTGTCTCAAAGGTGAAAGATCACACCTATGGGGATACTGTTCAGGTAAAAAAAAGCACCTGCCAACCATTCATTCAAGCTGCATCTAGGCAATTGGAGCTTTCACTAATAAAAGGAATGAAGAAGAAAAGAGAAAGCCACCAAGGAGCAGGTTGTGCTGCCCTGCTGAGGCTGAGCAAGGTTGGCGCCCACTCCCAGCACAGCCCTGCAGCAGCAGGACAGGCTGCACGCGGTGCTTCTCAGGGCAAGGAAAGGTCATTTAGTTCTAAAAGGTGGTAGTGGCTCAGAAAGCAGTGACTGCTGTCTGATGATGGTCAGTGGGAGCAAACAGAGGGCAGTCCCAAACAGTAATACAGGCACCAGACAGTTTATCAGATCTAATATAAATTGGGGGGAAATTATGAGCTAAGCTGACCAGATGGGGGGGGAAAAAAAAAAGTAGTAACTAAATGTTTGTGGATGGAAAAGTCAAGAGCTCTTTCAGAGGCGTTCATGAAGAAAACAGTTCTGGCAGATGTTTAATCTGATAGCTGCTAAAAAACGATAAAACAATACCCAGAATACAAGAAAGGGAATAGAGTTCATAACGTACGCGAGGAAGATGGGGTTATGCCATCAACATAATCCCATTGACACCAGGTCTTTAGTCCCTGAAGTCCTATGGTTAACGGATAATGATCGAGAGGCACATACAGTGGTACTACATGCATGCTGGTTAGAAAAGGCTGACTGACCCCAATGAAATACCTGTGAAAGGACACATGGACTCCTCTCTTGAAGCAGGAAGTAGCAGTACATGGGTGTTCTCAGCCATTTAGCAGCGACAGGAATACTTGTCCTCTGCTCCTCCAACTGCTTAGTGCAACTTTAGAGACCCACAGGAAGAATCAGGAGCTGCAGCTTTCAAGGGAAACGATTCTGGAAACAGAAAACTCCCATAAGAATAATAAGGGGAAGCAAACAGACTGATAAAGACTGAGTCAGAGAAGCAAAAGAAGCCACATCCTTAACCCGCCCTAAGACAGGGGTGCATATGGAGCACTATTGGCTGCACATCCCTCCCTGTGGCTTCCAACCCTGCAGGAAGCAAAGCTGGATGAGCCCAGCAGCTGTGCAAAAGAGCCTACTTTAATGGGAGCTTTATTGTTAATTATTATCAGCATCAATTGTTTCTCTTCTCTAAAAAGATGTCAAAAGAAAGATGTGCTTGACTTTTGTCTCCTGTTATTTTACAGTCTAACACTATGCTATGGGTGTGATTTCATGCTGAGGAACAGGAAGGAAAACTGGTATGACTAAGTTCACCCCAACCTTTCAGAGGTGCCAGAGCGAACACTCAGCTCCTGCCCACTCAGTTGAAGTCGTGGTGAGTGAAGTCCACTCAGAGGCAGTAGCAAAATCCACAGAGGCTCACTGGAAAGAGATAACGCTCCAGGCAAAGGTCACTGTCAGCACTGGGAAATCTCTGTGCAAAAACAAAACAAAACCAAAAACAATCAAACAAAACACATAAAGGCCTACAGCTGGCCTTAAAACCCCACAGCTCTGTTGCAACATGCCACTGCTCGTGGGGAGGGGACACTGACCTCCCCCAGCTCCAAGACTGCTCTGTGGCTCGCTGGGAGCTCAGCATTACAACATGTCCATTGCATGCTGCCATTAAACATATAGCACTGCTCCATATGCTGCCTGGCCTGTGCTGGGCACATCATAGTCCCTAAGGGTTGGGAAAACCCACTGGCCCAATTAGAAGCCTTAATCCTGCCCGGATTTTCTGTGCTTAGTGCAGAATTAGATCTCAGAATTAGGCTTGTGCAACCATCCTCTTGGAAAAAAACCTTCTCCTAGCCCGAGGATGGCAACAGCCCTTGTGATAGTACTGGGGAACAGTTACATGCAGCAGTAGAACTGCAGAGGTGCCATGGTGATGCCGCTCAGCCTGCTGCTCACTGAGATTCCAACACAGTGGTTGGAAGTGAGGTATTGGTGTCACTGTCCCTAGAGGCATTCAAGAACCATGGAGACACAGCACAGAGGGACAGGGATTAGTGGTTGAATGACTGGACTTGATGACCTTAGAGGTATTTTCCACTCTTAATGATTCTATGATTCCTATTGCCTTGGCTCTGAACCTTCTGCCTGCCTGTGATCAAACTTAAGCCATTGGAAGGTAGAAAGTAGAAAGCCTTGTCACCCTGTGAGGCTGGGTATGCTTTCCATGACCTCCCATAGAGATCCTGCCTCCACATGGATGCCCAGAATTTGATTCATGACTTTACAGCATTTTCACAATTTCCTTCTCTTCTATTCACTGCCAAAAAGCAATCTGACTCATACAACTTCCAGGCCCAATGCCTGTGTTAGCAGAAATTTCTGGAGCATTAGCAGCCAAAGAGCAGCTGTAAGCGAGGAGCATGAAAATACCAGATGGAAACAAAACCAGATGGTGAAAAATAGTTCACGTGGTTGCAAGACACTGAAGCAGGAGCACTCAAGATCCTGGAGCAAAATGCTTTAACCTTTATAAGTAAGACTGGCTCAGTTCAATTATCCCTGGAAGCATTAAAGGATACTGGATAGAGCACATGCTGAGCAGCAAGACCTAGATGAAAACGTTGCCTTTCCTACACTTCAGTTTTTCCCCCCTCCTTGTAATGCAATAATATGATGGAAAGAATAGCAATAATAGCAGAGCGGCACAATTCTAGGCTAGAACGAAGGAGAATAAACCCAAATGCAGCAGCTGTGGATGCAGAAACAAAGAAAAACTGCTTACCTTTGGAAGGCCTCAAGTACCTAGGGATCTCCAGCATGAGATGCCTTCACCTCCACCGCCAGACATTAAATGAGGTCTGGGAAGGGGTGGATCCTGGCTCCAGCCCTTCTGGTCACTCAGGTACATTGCATGCAGCTGAGCTCCCCTGGGTTGGCCCTGCCTTCCTTCCAGGTGCTCAATCACTGCTTCAAGCCATGACTTAGTATTTCTGCTACATTCCTACACAACTGCAAGGCTTCAATTGCTAATTCCTGTTCTGCTTCATCAAACTGCATGAGTCAAAATGCTTGAGGTAAAGGCAGCTGTCGGTGGAAAAGAAGGAACTGCGCACGGAAGGACAGCACCACACTGGGCACAAGTTGTACTGCCTGATGGCACCAATGACAGCAACAGCAGTGCTCTGCTAGTACTCTGCTCCAAGTGGATGCCAGCCTTTTACATTAGAGGCAAAGACCACGGGGAAGAGACAGAAAAAGCCTGAGGGACCTTGCCTCCAAAGGAGCATCAGTGTTGCCCAGCTCAGTGTCAACAGTGCCCAAAACAACTGGAGCTCCGAAACTGCAGAATTTAGGACAGGCCCTTCTGTTTTATCACCAAACCATCAATGATCACTCAACTCACTCTGCTTCGGTCCAGCAGTGATTTCATACATATCTTTCATCATCAGTGCTACCAAAAAAGAGTCAGACCTCATAGCAAAGACACCACAAATTCCCACAGCTACTTCCCTGCCCAAGAGTTTCTTGTCCTTCACAAGACAACATTAGCTTTTGTTCCTGGAAACCCACACTTGTTGCTTCTCATTTCCTTTTTCTTTCTATATGTTTATAAACAGTTCCATCAGATGTTCCGCAGTTCTTCTTCTGAGAAATTTGTCTGACCCATGTATCTCCCAGTTTCCTCCTCCTGGGGTTCTAAGTGTGCTTATCAGGAAATAGGAACTGAAATGGGGTCTGCCAGGCCTTGGGGAAGAGCCTCCATATGTGTGCAATGCTCCCAATGGGCCAGGAACTGTGGTTTATGGTGAGGATGCTCTTTGCCTCATCCCACAGGCTGGAGTACAGCAGCCTCATGGCATAGGGACACTGATGGGTAGCAGCCCCAAGACCTGGTACAGGGGTGACACTGCAGGATGGCCTCGCCCATGGCCAACCTGCCTTAGCCAAGGCTTAGCCATCAGCTCTGGCTGGAATGATTTTGCTGTTAGTACCAATGGGAAGCATTTCTTTGGAAAGTGACTGGGATGACAAAGAAACCGGAGGCCAGGAAGATTTCCTGTAGGAGTGCAAGCAGGAGCTCTCATAGCACATACTTGAAACCACCAACCCTGCATGCACTTGGGTTTCAATATGCAAGGCAGGCGGACAAGATGAAGGCGATTAAAACCGCGGAAGACAGTTTGTGCATCATTGTTCATGATGATACTGAATGAGCTGTCCTCTTTCCTGTTTCGGACACAATGCCAAATGCATTACTTGAAATGCAGCTTTCAATACTCAGTGCCTGCTGTGTTGTTAACCCAGGCTAAGCGACACTTGCACTGGGGAAGTACAGAAATGACAAAGCAATTTCAGAAACACATATGAACAACCTCCACCCACATTTTCAGGGCATATTCTTTTAGAAACAAAATCAGTGCGATATCCAAAGGAGACGAGTGAAACTGTGTCTGGATCAAAGCCATGTAACAAAATGTAAGCATTAGGGGATCACGCTGGTTTGGAATGTCTTAGCTCTGCAAGTCCAGTATTTCTGTAGAAACCAAGCAGCAACGGTGAAATAATTTCCTTCCTTGGAGGGCCAGGATGGGAGAGCAGAGGGCAGAGCAGCCCTGGGCTGCTGCACATGGCAGAGCTACTCTGGTACATGGCAGTGCCTGCTCTTCCAGGAAGGCAGATGCAGTGTAAAGATTTCTCTCTCTTTCAGTGATTCCCCATTGAAAAAGTGCCAGCCTCGCTGCCAGGCTATACCAGACCTGTGCAGATTGCCTCTGCAGCCACTTGCTGGTGGCTCTCGCTACAGGTAGGAGCACAGGCTTGGGACATGCCTGCCTCACAGTGCTCCTCCCTTGCTTCTGCCACGGAAACTGTGAGTAATGGGCATCTGCCCTGAGCCGTGCCTACAGCAGGCACCTCAGGACACAAGGAGGTGCAAATGCCTGCAGCCCACACAGACCCTCAGCAACCCAACCATTCCTAATGGGATCAGTAGAGTCTGGTCCCAGCTTCCCAGCCGGCACGGCCAGGTGCTGCAGGTGGCTGAAAATAGTGCCATGGGGAAGGATCCAGAGGTAGATTTTTTCCCCAATGGAAAGCTACTCTGAAGACACACTGAGATTAACAGACCTCTTCACTAAGCCTGTTCTGGATGGACACTGTGGCTGGAAACACAGAGCCTGTTTCCTGGGGACCTTTCATGGAAGCAGATAGTTGAGGTAGGATGTTGCAGACCTGCAGGGGCAAATAACCTCCCTCTCTGTGTCCCCACGGCCTCAGAGGCAGCATCACTTCCCCTCACCATGGCATCAGTCACATCTGGGACAAGGAAAGAGGGTTAGAGTTGTTCCTGGACCTCTCGGTGAGCTGGGGTTCAACGTGGGGCTTGAGCATGTCCCAGTGAGCTGGCAAAAGTGGGATAGGAATTCCCATGCACCCAAGAAGTAACAGAAAATTGTAAAGTTGAGCATTTTTCAGTAAGTTTCCATGACTTCTGTCTTGCTCTTGAGACAAGCACCAGAGTGTATTCCTGACTCCAACTACCAGCATTTGGCAGCTGAGGTTATTTCTCATGAACAAGCGTGCTGAGGAGCTGTGTGTCCTCACGGCAGTTTGCTCACTCAACTGCTGCTCTCCACCCTTTGTTCAATTCATATTTGTAAGAAATATCCTTGCTTAAATGGAAAAAAAAAAGCATATGAAGAAAAAAAAACCACTTATTCTTGCTTTCTCTGCAAGCAGAGTACATGTTTGTCCGGACACGTGCCTTGTGACAAGTTAAGAGAGAACATTTTGGGGAAGGGAAACTTCTGACAACTCATACCTGACAGACAGATGTACTATAGCACTCCCCATGGGCCCGATCCTCACTGGGAGAAGGTAGCACCTGACTTTAGTCACGATATGCTGATTTACAACAAAAAAATTCTGGCTGAAAAAGTGGCAGAAAGAGCAGTGGTGGGCAGCCTCCAGTGAGGCCTCGCATCTCGTCACCCAAAACATGCACAAGAGATGGCCCTTGCTGCAGGCAACTGACACGCACCAACTCCATACATCACATGCAAGTATCACGAGAAGACTAAGCAAGGGGGAAGTGTTGGGAGGGGAGACGGCAGAGGAACATGTAATGCAGACCCTTGGACACAGATAGGAAAAACTGGATTTGCATTTCAAGTTTTCAGTGTCCCAAAAGGCAGTGATCTTCCAGGAAGGAAGCATGGATGGCCCAGGGGTGTCCCTCCACTTGTAGGGGTGAGGTGCAGGTTTCAATGAGTGCAACAAGGGATGCTCCATGAGAAGTTCTCCATTTTCTCCCTCTTAAGTTTTGTGCAGCATCCCATGGCCTTAAAGCTAGAAGACAAAGGTGAAGAGAAATGAAAAGCACGTATTTTGTCTCCAGTTCTTTATGATTTCCATCTGTCCCATATTCCCTCCTCTAAGTTGCTTCTTTACAGAAAAGAGATTTCAGTGGCATCGTACTCTACAAACCAGGCAGGCAGCCAACTCTGTAAACCCCCATCCTGAGTCTGAACAGAAAGATGAGAGCTTTTACTGTCAAAAGGCTGCTCAGAGAGATAGGTGTCCATCCGACTCTTAGCTACCATTGGAAACATCACATATCAAGAGATCCACAGCTGAAACTATGAAAGACATAAACACATCTACATTCAAAGGCCCTTACTCAAAACTGAACTGGGATGCAACAAACCAGCCCCCACATTCACAAAAAAAAAAAAAAAAAAAAAAAAAAAAAGAATAAAGAAAAGAAAGAAAGAAAGAAAGAAGGAAGGGGAAATTCAGATTAGTCACAAAGAAGTTCCCCCGCCTGCCTCTCTGTGCACATAAAACCCCTCTCCTGAAGGCAGCGTGTTCATTTCATTTCTGCTCCTGGGACAGGAGCACCTACCTCATCTGCCTTGTGCTCCACAGGCCCTCCTGTCCCTGCTCTGCTGGCAGAGATGGAAGAACAGCCAGATACGGAATTGAGAAAGCACAACGATCAGAAGGACTGTGAAAAGGAACCTGCTGGTGTGATGAGTGACGATGAGTGGAAGGGCTGGCAAAAAGGCCAGGCTAAGAGGAACACGCTGTACCTCGTGTCTGCAGCCACTCAGTGGATATTACTGCTTGCCTGCTTGATTTACCTTGGTACAGATTCACTGCAACTTTGGACGGTAAGAGCTCATGTTCAACCTGTTGTCTGCTGGCCTGTAGAACTTTAGCATGGGATTTCGTAAGTAAAGACAAAGGTTTATCCCTATTCTAGCCATAAGGTTCTGATGCATTCCTAATAATTCTCACACCTTTCTTATACCTCTTGTCCTCAAAATAGTGCCCAAAGTCACCAAGTACAGGGCCAGGGGACAGGCTGTCAAGAGGTGGGATGGCTCCAAAAATGAACTGTGCAGGAGCATTCATAGAAGATGTCTGTCCCCACCACCTCAGCAGCTGCCAGTGGAGCTGACTTGCAGCAACTTGCGTATGCTCTTTTAATTAGTTGAGGTTGTCTGAGTGGATAGATGCTTTTTAATAAGAGCAAAATGGAGGAGAAGCACACTGGGCTTTGGGAACAGCTATCTGCATTTGCAGAGGATGGTACATGCCTGTGTGTGTATATATGTGAGAAATGGTGGATTGTCAACAAGTTTTCACTGCTATTTCAGTGCTGCTTATGCACCCCTCCCACATCTTTTCTCCAGGAGCAGTGATCACTTTGAAGTGTGTTGTTCTTCATGTTACCAGAGTTCATTCTGTCCTCTTACTTAGATACGACAGAGAAGCAAGCCAGGCATATGAGACTGCAAGGGAGAGATGGCCTGGTGCTCTAAGTGCTTTGCTGTGCAATGAAAAGCCTCATGCTCTGTGCAGATTTCACTGGCCTGTACCTCACAGCAGTTGTTACATTCTACAGTGATGTCACTGATAACTCCAAGAGATAACACATTTCATTCAGTTCAGTCTTCTACTTTTTGTTGTTGTTGTTTTGAGAGAAGCTGTATTTAAAGCCAATAGAGATGGGGAAGCTGTGGTGCTCTGCTTGATAGGTAGTGATAAGGGTGGAGAGGTTCAGGCACAGGTTGTGCAGAGAAGTGGAGGATGCCCCATCCCTGGAAATATTCAAAGTCAGGCTGGATGGGGCTCTGAGCACCTGACAGAGCTGTAGGTGTCCCTGTTCAGTGCAGGAGAGTGGAACTGGATGACCTTTAAATATTCCTTCCAACTCAAACCATTCTACGAGCCTATGGAACACAGAAACCTCTCTATGGTCCCACTCTGGTTGCAACTCCTCAACTCTCAGCAGCTCTCTGTTCTGTAAAAATGTAACCTCAAGTCTTCCACTGCCAGAGAAAGATGGCAGTGCTGCCTGTCAGCCTTACAAACCCTAGACAGAAGCTGATGAGGACGGGATATGCAGACCTGGAGTTTCCCTCCTCAATAGAAATGACTGAAACGGGGTGCTCAAGGAGAAGCAACCACGGCAGATGAAAAGCCAAGGCCCTGGGAGTCACCAGGAAGGACTAGTCCTGATTTAAACACTTGCTAAGTGCAGGCTCACAACCCATTCCCACTATTTTAAGCACCAAGTGCTCTGTTTGACAGGGTGTGCTGTGCAGGAGGGGTCTCGGGGGCTGTACCCTGGGGGGCTTTCATTGCATGAGTCCCCTTACGGGACTTTGTAGGGTAACCACGGACTCACCTTAAGAAAGCAGCAGTGCTAATCAGACCTGACTCTGGGGGCAGTTTAGGGAGACAGACTTTAGGGAGGAGTGAGGGCACAGTGCCATCCAGGTGACAAGCCCAGAGCCTGGCAGTGACCAAGAGGCTGTCCCTGCTCTTGGGAAGCTCCGCAGCAGGACAGTGCCATGCTAACTGTAATAGCCAGACAGTAGCTGTGCTTCTTCATAGCAAGATCATGTTTGATTACTTTCTATTGTCCTCACAAACCCCCAAATCCCACTGGGCTACTCAGTGAAACCAGTATAAATAACATTATGAAACATGTTCAAGAATGAGAGAATCTGCACCACAGGACATGCCTAACAAAAAAGTACAGCAAGCTGGTTTGTATCACTGTGTGGCTGGGAGAGAAAACCTCAGCTGCTACCTCCAAACGAGCCACTAACAATAGTGTATCTGCAACGCTCGTGACTTCCCATCTCTGCTGAAATTACCTCCTTCTGCCGAGCCAGCTGGGGAAGACCAAGGGCAGGCTGCTTGCAGGTATAGTCAGAGGGTGTGAAACCCCCTACTGATGAACACAGGCAGAATAAATGGCACTGGGAGATCAAAGGCTCCTTATGGCCTATTGCAAGATGGCTTTGCTTGAACAGAGCAAGAAAAGATGCAGGGGAAGTAATTTTACAGAGGTTTAATGTAGATGAGAAAGATATCCTGGTGTACAACTCACTTTCAGTGCACAGTCACCTAAAATATATTAGATTACTTGATAACGGTGAAGTCCTTCAAGACTTCACCAAAGATGTGCCGAAGATGTAAAGTGACAGTGGGGCTAATGTTCTTAGAATTGCCACAAGCTTGTCCCAGACACATTTTAACAGACCCCGTCCACTGACAGCCAGACGGGGCAGCTCGCAGTGGATGCTGCCTGGCCTCAGAAGCTCAGCAGTTCCGCACTTAGCTGTCTTGTTGGGAAACTACCTGGAAATTTCAGTCTCTTGAGTCAAAGGGTGAAATGCTCGTACATTTGGGCACTTAGAAACATAGTAAGTGTAGCCTCAAGCCACTGCAGTGATGGATAGGATCAGTAATGTTTCACTGGCGTCAGATAGCAATGACACAATAAATACTCGTCTTTGGTAGTTGAATCCAGCTTCACAAGCACAACATCAGCTGTAACAGCACTAGAGGGTGCCAGAGCAGACCTGCCAGCACCCTCTTCACACTCCAGCACATACAGCACAGCAGGCTGCCACTCCAAACACCTTCCCTGCCCGCTTTGCCTCTGCCAGGGTGCAGCACCAAACCCATGGGTTCAGTGAGGAGACTGCTGTTATTTCTGTAACAGATGGGGTAAAATATATAAAAGAGCTGGTCAGATGCATGTCAACACATTTTGGAAACCTATAGCATAGGCAGAGAAGAAAACACAGCAGCCAGCTTAATGTGTCACTCTTCAATCAGTCAAGATACTGAAGAATTGTGGTTGTGAAAACACTGCAGATTTGGGCCTCCTGTGGTTAAGACGAGAGATGTGTTTGAGATGCTAAGTTCAGATTTTAAAAAATCTAATGCAGAAGCTCGGTGTTTCGCATATCTGATCACGAAAATACCCACTTCTCTATTTGCATTCACTTTTTCTGTTATACTCGTAACATGTAAACCAATTTTAAACATGTCATAATGCACTTCGAAGGGAGCCACTGAGAGCACTGAATCCTGTGACAGCCTGACCCAGAGAATGCACCGAGAGCACTTGCTCCGAGCCTACAGAGCCAGAGTCACCTTTTGGTGCCCCGCAGCACAAGGGTGACAGACAGGGCACATCCAGCTCTGCAGAAAGGCATCCTCAGCTGCCAGCTGCACTCGAGCAGCCATGCAGAGAGGCTCTGCACCCCAAGGTCCTTCCTTGCTGCTTGATCTGCCTTGGTCACGCTCACCAGGATGCTTTTCCAAGCAGGACCACATGCCCCTGCTGTGTTCAGCTGCGGGCTGAAGGTTGGACTGGCTGGGAAGTACTCTGAAGTCTTACTTTATAATAATAACAATGCTAGTAAGATCAAGCGAGGCGAATAGCTGGCTGGCAGCAGTCCTGTTCCCAGCAGGAAAATGAAAGCGAAACCAGCAGAATCAATGGGACCCAGGTGCATTAAAGTGACTTTTTTTTTCTCTTCTTATTTTTTCAGCCTCCCAGTGACAAAGTCAAGTGGACCTACATCCGGTACACAGGTAGGTGGGCAGCTGGGCAGGGGTCTCCTGGTGCTCTGAGGCACTTGTCCCACTTCCCAGACTGGTCCCAGTGGTGCCTGGGGGCTCTGGTAACCCAGTGCCTGGTGTTGTGGTCTTGGTGAAGGACAAGGCCAGGAGAGCAGTGGGAAGAGGAACAGTGCCACGATGCACAAAACCAACCAACGATGAGGAAACTGGAGCAGCGTTATGCTGTCCATGCTTAGATACTAGAACAAGCATTCACTCCGTTAAAGAACAAAACGTGTGTTTTTGAAAATTTACTGTGTACACACAGTACCCTCTTGGGGTGTTTCTGAAAGAAGTATATGATTTCCTGATTCATGAAAAATGCAAATGATTTCCTGGAGAAGAGCGAGCACACACGTGGTGGCACAAACAACCGCATACGGTGCATGCTCTGCCCCATGCCACAGCTCAGCAACAGGAGCAGCTACTAACATTTTCAAACCACCATTAAAACACTGTTTGTGCATTTGGTGAATATGACAAGGGTGGCAGACAGTCTAATCTAATAGGGAGCTGTGCTTCTAGAGAAAAAGCTTGGGAAGTCTGCCCACTGCAGAGCAGGGCTGTGTTGTGCAGATGGAGACCTGATGATGATGATTTCTCATCAGCCTCTCCAGCGTGGTGTGTGGCACAGCAGAACATTTCCAGCACAGCTCTGGGAACTCACACTGCTCATTCCCAGAGAAAACCTTTCATGCTAACGTTTTAATTTCTCCGGATTCTGCCCCATAACCATCTATTCCTTCTGTTACTGTCTACACTGCTCTTTCATCCTGCTTTCTTCATGCACAAAGGCAGGGATTTTTCTTACCCACATCTCCAGAGGAAGCTCTTTTCTCCTTCCTTCCTTCTTGGATAACTTTTCCCTCCTCTTATATAATGCTTTGATTTCCTGTTCTTTTGAGAAATCCACACTTCCTAAACTCATAGGAATGCTTTACTTCCATGTCTTAATTAATAAAGTAAATAAATAGCATATAAACAGAAACCTGGGGAAGGTATCCACACCAACTGGAGCTGCAGTCCAAGAGGTGCAGCATGCTCAGGAATGGGAACCTGAAAACTTTCACTGCCCATCATGTACGTCTTGCACAGATGATAACCTAGCTCCAGTCTGCCCCATTCTCTAGTTCAGCCTCTTCCTTTCCTATGTTTTTCCACCCTACCTGCAGGTAGTCTGTACAAAACTGTCTGCTATCAAGAAGATATTTGTCTTAATGGGATCATCTTTTCTCTCTTTTGTTCCAGGTCAAAGCATTGCAGGAGTGGCCATGAATCTTAGTGCTGAATTTACCTCCATTCCTGTTGTAAATGGCTCCATAGTGATCCCCTGCGATGGCCTCTACGTGGTGTCCCTGAAGGGTGTTTTTTCTCCTGACCTGGAGAAGGGCTCACTGAAGCTGATGATGCAGAATACAGAAAACAAGAATGCCCCCCCGCTCTGGGAGCGAGATGTCCAGAACAGCAGCAATGCAGTAGATCTCATCACGATGCTCTATTTGTTTGCTGAAAACAACATCATTCTGTCGACCAGCTCCAATGCCACAATCCAGCGTTTGACGTTTAGCCTTGTTCTACTAAATCCCATCTTTTGCATCCCGTAGAAGACAATGTATGAAATGTAACACATAAAGTACAGCTTTTCCTACTGATCCATTTGAATGTAGGAGGCTTGTTCCCCAAGTTGTACTTGTACAGGCAGACTTCCTCTTGGGGCTGTGGAAAGCCTCAGCTGGAGTGCAGACAAATCACTATGCAAACAGGTTTATATAGTGCATACATCTCTTTGGAGCTCTATGCAGCTAGGATGGATCCTTCCAACACTCAACAAAGGGGTGTGTGAAGCCATTGAGGACAACAGAGATGAAAGCCAAAGAAATGTATCCAAGCTTCATTCATATTCAGAGAAACCCCGGGTGTCTCTAGTCACTTGGCAGTATCTATATGTAATACAAATGTGCTGTATATTTGCTAAAATAAAGTGCTAAATCAGGAAGATATGCCAGGAAGATAATGCCTTTGCAGAGAACCGGGTAAATGCTCTCTGGCAAATAAAGACCATAAAGGGAAGGTGGGCTTCCAAAAGGAGCTAATAGGACCACGCTGGACTGCAGGGACAAAGGTCCTGTAGCTACCTTGGGATCTGTAGGAGCAGCTATGAGGGAGGAGGCTCTCAGGCCATCCCAGCTGTCTGCAGAATATTGATCCTGAGCCATATTTCGGGTGGGATGCTTGCATCTTGATGCCAGGTCTCAGAGGTGTTAAGCTGAAGGAGAATCTCCCTCAAGAACATATGCAGAGAATGGTTCAACCCAAAAGTGATCCAGGCACATGAAATTTGGAAAGAAGCATGAAGGCCCTCCACTTGGTAACTTCTCTCTGATGGACCAAGTGGAACCTGAAGGTCTGAACATCTCCTCAGGGATGACTGTATAGGTCCGAAGGGCCTTGCTACGAAAGCATGCACAACAAAGAGATTCACAACCCAACTTCCATGACACATCTGTGCACCCATATATACCCTGCCTGGCTTCTGCCAGAATCCAGAGACAGACTGTTCCTGGCCACTGTGGGCCAGGAGCCCATATTACAGACAGCAGCTACCAAGGACAACATTGTGCCCTGAGCACAGCTGGCAGCTGTGGCATTTCTGGTTGAACTAGGGCAGATTTTAAGGACAAATTGACCATCTGGCTTCCAGTGAACTCCAGCAACATCTCGGCATCTCCTTGCTGACTGTATGCTCCAAAGTCTATTATTAAAGGTATTTATATATTTATACTATAGGCATGAGAATGTTATTTCTTAGAAGTGTCCAAAGGGAAGGGTTGCAACTTCAGGTTGTCAGCACTAAGCTCCACTTGCAGATTCTCCCCATGCCACGGCCCTTTCCTGCTCTGCTTGGCTCTTCAGCAACCACCACTGCAGACACAGGTATCAAAGGCAGCTTCAGAAATCCTCTAGACTTTGGTGAGCTTTTCCATGTACATTACACTTGCTGGCACATTTTACACACACAGCTCCTCAGCTCTGGAGGAAATCTCCATGGCTGAAGCAATGACTCCACTGAGTGCTGAGAGGCAGCTTTTTCCATCAGGCCTGAGCTGCAGGCTGGCTTGTGCCTGCAGGGTGCTACACCCAGCTAAGAGACTAAGCCTCAATGCTGACAGATCCGTCCCTCAGAAAGGATCAACCTTCCTGTTCAGAGCAGGAGAGGGCATCTCACACACTGCACTTTGATTCACAGAATCGCTCAGGTTGGAAAAGACCTTAAAGATCATCAAATCCAACCATGACCTAACCATACTACTTAGACTGACTTATATATACATGAACACACACTTGTCTTGAAATAAAGGCTGAAACAATTCAATTCTAATGACTTGTGAGACTAACTCACCAGTAAGTTTCTATATCGTCAGCTTCTGTTTGTGTCTTGGGATCCCTGTCTCCACGAAGCTCAAAGTCTCTTACATGGATGAACATCAGTTTTTGCTACTGGGTTGTTAAGTTCCAGTAGCAGCTTGTAGATGGTGCTTATGTCACATCTTACAGCTCTGACCAACCAGATTAGTGCACTGAGTCACCCCTCAAAAACGCCTGTGGTGGGATCTAGAAGCTGGAGAAAATCCAAGGCTCTGGAGAGAAAAGGGCTCTGCTGCCCCAACTAATGGGGACTTTGTGGTCTGTCCCTCATCGGCCGTTTCACAAGAACTCTTACACATAATACACTCATCAGCCAGGGATTATCAACAATGCCACAATATTAAAGCAATCTCCACTGCTACTGCATCTTATGTTAGAGCCACGCTACTGCATGAACTGCAGAGGTGGTCACCACATATTCCTTCCCTTTCTTTCCCACTCTCTGCATATGTGAAGGAAGGGACAGGGTGATAAAGCTCATGTAAGAGCCATGGTCAACCCTGCCCATCAGAACTGCAGGGCTATTGCTTCCTGGTTGAGATGAAACCACCGAGAGCAGAGCACAGCAGAACCGAGATCAGCAACAACAAATAGAAACATTTAGTCTCACCTCCCTTCAAAAATCATTACCTTTTTTTACCACAAATGGTTACAACTAATGATGAATAATTAACCTGTGGTTTTTAGAGAGCCAGCATGAGTCACAGTTATTGCCTGCTCATTTCACTAAGAAGAGAGAACAAGGAAGCTGCAGTGTGTTTGGCAAAGCACAGCTGATCCCACCGATGCAAGGCTGGCACTGCCCAGTGTCAGCAGCAGAAAGCAGAGGGCTACATTAGTCAGGGCTAGCAAAGTAGCAAACAGAGAACAGGCTGAAGGTATGTGATCCCCCTGAGATGCTGAGCAGCAAGCCAGCATCTCAGCATCCCAGCACAAACCACAGCTAGTATTTGTGTGCCACAGTGGCACAATGTCATGGAGCTCACCCCACTCATAAGCAGCATCTTCCTGCCTGAAGCAGGAAGGCTTCAGGCTGAGGCAGGAGGAGGTAGTGAGTCTGGTTGACATGTTCCAGGGAGATTAGTACTGGGCAGGAGGAGGACGCAAGCACAGGCAAGAGGAGATCAGGACACCATGCCAGAAGCAGATCTATGGATTGTGTCTGCAACTGTGGGACCGGGGGAAAACTAAAGGAATGCTTTTCCTATGAATCGGCACCCTGTGAAGCAAACCTCGGCAAACATTGGAATACATCCACTGCCCCCTCAAACACCCACTTCCTCATCCTAATGCAAAGACTTGCACATTTAGCTTTTAAAATGTGACAGCCAGTTTCAGCTGTTCTAAATAGCAATATTAGTCACCTCGTCAGGAGGTGAAGCTGTCCCCAGGGGATTACTAGCTAGAGCAGATCCCAAGCACAAACACAATCCCACCTGTGGGTTTGCACTTTTTACTGCTTCTGTGGTTTGCTGGGTTGGTCGCCCACTTAGCGACCTCAGGCACCAGGGTGTGGAGCTGGGCCACTGGCCAAAGCACTTAGGTGATCTATTGGTGTTCATTCAGAGAGGAAACAGAACAAAGACTGAGGCAAGACAAGACTTGACTTGGGTACAACTGTTTTTTCATAATAATTTGATTTACTATTGGCTTTAAGTCAGAATTCATACCTACTTACTGGAAATCCAGGGACGCATTTGGTTTATTTATAAAGAAAAAATCAGTACTGAACATACCTCCGAAGATCATGATACATTTAACCCCATATAGGATCTGCTCCCTAAAGCATACATCCACACCGTGATTTCATCACCAAATAAATCCCTGAGATACCACATCACTGCCTTACCTCATGGAGGTCAAAAGACTCACCATCCTTTGTCTTTTCTTAATTGAGGGTTTCTGTTACACCTTAAGATCCAGAGTACAAACCTGCCAACAAGAACCTTCTTCCAGTGTTTCTTGTGTCCCGTGCTTGATGATGTGAAGGACTAATTTTGGTGTTTGCACAAGCTGAGACCATGAGCAATGCAAGTGGGGGTGGTCTGAGCTGAATATCAGCCACTGGTCGCCAGAAGCAAGCCATATTCAATCATAGAATCATAGAATCACCAAGGTTGGAAAAGACCTAAAAGACCATCCAGTCCAACCGTTCACCTATTACTAATAGCTCCCACTAAACCATGTCCCTCAACAACCTTATTCTGACACTAATATGTAAAAAGAAAGCTGTGCCAGAATGGCAGAGAAAGGGAAATTGATAACTAAAGCCTGAGCTTAGCAGAAACAATTTCTCCTGGATAATTAACATCTGTGCCACTCCTACAACTCTTCATATTGTGAACACAGCCAATCAAAAGAGCAGAGAGACATAAAATCACTAAAAACTGCCTCTGCAGATGCAATCAGGTACAGAGACTGAAGACGAAGAGCTGCCTTTCTCAAAGGAAGCATCAAAACAGGAGCAGGGAGTCCAGCAGGAGAGTTTAAATGGACAGACAGACCTTGTCAGTGTCCAGAGTCTTGCAGGCTGGGGCTGAATTTAGGTTTATCAGCACCACAATGCAAAGCAAAATCTGGTGATTCATATGGGGTCAATAAGGAATGTGTTTGAAACTACTACAAATCATACCAAAAAGTTATTGAATCACATCATTTTAAATAAACAGTTTTGGTTAAAACACAACTTAAAAGGTTAGATTACTCAGGGGATATAGAGCAGTCATAAGGAAAGAGCAGAGATCTCTCTTAAGTTACACAGATAGCAATCTGTTGAGGATCGTGTACATAAGCACACGGATTAACGTGCTCTCTCAGCACTGATGTTTATCAGATACCCCATTTCTTATGTACCTTTCCGTTGAGCCTATGGCTGTTTGGTAATCCCACTCATAGGTAAATATTTTTGGCTTTTATAATTCTGTAGTGCAATTCTGAATGAGTGGCTTTGCTTATCTCTCCCTGAAGAGATCAGGACTGCTGGGCTCCTGGGGCTCCAATGGGGTGTGAAAGCAATGGGATTTTCTTCTTTGCCTTGTTCCTCACCTGATGGTCCCAGACTGGGTGTAGACCTCAGGGTCTGAAATGATCTTTCTTAGCGTCATATCATAGAATGATAGAATGGCTCAAGTTGAAGAGAACCTTAAAGATTATCTAGTTCCAACACCCCTGCCATGAGCAGGGTTGTCAACCATCAGATCAGGCTGCCCAGGATCCCATTCAACCTGGCCTCGAATGCTTCTAGAGATGGAGCATCCATTCTCTCTGGGCAGCCTGTTCCACTGCCCTCACCACCCTCCAAGCAAAAGATCTCTGCCAAGCATCAAGCCTAAATCTATCCTCAAATTTTAAGGCCATTCCTGCTTGTCTATCACTGTCAGACTGTGTAAAAACTTGGTCCCCTCCTGCTTGTAAGCTCCCTTCAAGCACTGGAAGACCACAGTGAGATCTCTCCACAGCCTTCTCCAAGCTAAACAAGCCCAGCTCCCTCAACCTTTCTTCATAGGAGAGGTACTCCAGCCCTTTGATTACGGCCTCCCTAGGATCCGATCCAGCCTGCATCCTTCTTGTGCCGGGGGCCCACAGTACTCCATATGAGGCTTTACAAGGGTAAGCAGAGCCCTGGTGCCACTTCTCTGTTGATATAGCCCAGGACACTGCTGGCTCATGTCCAGCTTTTCATCCACCAGGACCCCCAAGTCCCTCTCCACAGGGCTGCTCTCAATGAGTTCTCCCCATCTGTACACATATCTGGGATTGCCTCGACCTAAGTGCATCACCTTCACCTTGCACTTTGCTTTGTCAAACCTCATTCAATTCTTGTGTGTCTATTTTTCAAGTGCGTTCACATCCCCATGGATGGTGTCCCTGAATTGCCTTGATGGTTTTCCTCAGCTTGAAATACCAGAGCAGCCACTGGGTGGTTGCAGGAGACACTCTGACACTGTTTAAAAGAAGGAAGGAGCCCCAGCTACTCCTGTGGTTGTAGCTAGCCAACAGATAAATGCAGCTGGCGATAAGACATAAAGCTAGTGTGCACAAGTATCCCTTAGGCAGGCTGTTAAAGCATCAATCACAGCACTCAGATAGCAGTTGATACACCTGCAGCCAAATATTAGATGAACTTCATAAACCTATTTCATATATGTACTGCCTGCAGCCCTTGGCTGTGCCTGTGTTCTGTTTTGGTCTCTAGCACTAGCTCATTAGTCAAACAGCAGAGCAGTGCTCAAGACAGGCACTCAGAGCTTTCAAGTCTGTACTGCTCCTGTGCAGCACCATGAGTAAGCTATCCTGGTCCCTGGGGTACTTGCTGTTGTTCAAGCCAGCTTTCAACCAGTCCCACCACTGGCTGGGCCATAGTTAAACCAATGCAGACCCAGCTGGGAACATCCCCTGTAGATGAGCTTTGGGAGGGCACAGATGTTCCCACAGAGAACAATTTTGCCCCCAGAAATGACTGCCTACACAACCCACTGCCTTGCTGCACATGCACAATCAGGTATACTTCCTCCAAAGCATCCATTTCACTTACCACCACATGCCATAGTAGGATGTGTGGGAATTACCTGAGCTCTCCCATAAATGCTATTGACCATGGATCTCAGTCCCTCTCACTGCTCACTTCGGGATCTCTCTGTTCCAAAGGCTAGACTCTTGGCCCCAAGAGAGCTACCTCACTTCCTCTGAGTGCAATGGAGCTAGCTAGATGGACACCAATGAAGCCCTGCAGAAGGCAATCCAGGATGCCTTGCTCCCATAACTCCTCTGGTAGGAGGGTGGAAGATATCAAAAGGAGGCCACAGGATCTTCTTCCTCTCTCCAGGATTTCTAGGTTCCTACCCTACCAGAGACCAATATTCAAATTCTGTTTATTTGGTCACTTTCAACCAGCAGGCCACCAATTGTTGTGGGCAAAGCTATACAGAAGCTTTCCTGTTGCAATCTGTAATGCTGCTATAGCCCTAAGCCATGAAGTATACGAGTAAGGAGAGCTTAGTTCTCTCCATTCCTGGATCTGTTTCTTCCAACTGCAGTTGGCTTCCCTCCTTTGCATGGTTACACAAGCTCAACAGAAAGGGTGTAACTTGCAGAAATAAGAGAGGCCTCAACTGGGATTCAGGTTTCCCCTCAGGTGGAATGATGGCTGCCGCTTCTCTTCCACATCAGTGTAAACTGCCATGCAAAATCAGGACATCACCAGCTGCATTCTGGTCTCTGGCTGACTTTTCAAGCTTCCTAGAGGATGGAGGTTTAGGTGATTTCTTGCCTCCATCTGCATTGCCTCAGAACCTGAGCAGAGAGAAAAGATATTCTGAGAACAGACACACTGACTCATGTCAGGATGAGAAAATTAGCTTTCAGATAGCTTCAGCCTAAATGGTGAGGCTCCTAACTACCATACATACGAATGGCCCTGAGCAGTGAAAGGGAAAAAGATGCATGAATTTGTTTGCGAGCACCTTATGTGCTAACAGGTGGAGTAAGTATACCAAATACCAGCTCAAATGTGTGGGGGAAACATCTGGACCTTTGCAAACAAGACCAGACCTACATGGATGCCAAAATATAGAGGTGGCAGCTCCCAAGGATCTGCCTTTCAGTGGAAGCAAAGGAGGCAGGTTTCAACTCCCCAAGGCTGCCTTGTCATCACAAGATTGTTCTTGCTTCATTTAAATAGGATGCCCTGAAGTCAGAACGTCTGTAAATAAAATACACCCTCTTTCTGGCTGCACCTTCCCTGCCTCCTCCTCCTGTCCATGCCCTCACCTGCCAGGTGCCAGGTGGGCAGCAGGGACCTGTCAACAGCCTACCCACTCAAGAGCACTCAGCAATGACGTCTCTCTTTGCTGGGAGGAGAGGGAAGAAAGATGGCTGTCCTTTTGACAGGGGAGAGGCTTCTGAATGAGGTCAATAATTAAACAGAGGAGCAATAGATGCCAGCTAGTCATGCCAGATGATCAGTTTCTGGGCTGGGCAGGAACATCTGTGGCTACAGAATGGACTGCAATTTTAAGCTTTTGTTTGGCCGAGTCTTAATCAGCTTTTCTATATAGAGGGCATGTAAGTAGAATGGGACCATCTGTCACTTTCAATCCTCCACAGGCCAGTGGAGTATGAAGCACCACCAGATAAGCTGTTCTTAGAGCACCAGCTGTATTCCCTCACGCACTGTATTTGGTGGAATTTCCTTCTTTTCCTAGCTTTCTACCTGCAAATAAACTCACTTGTGCCTGTATCATGGTAGTGACATGCCAAACATAGGATGCTGTGAGTACTGTTACAGGGCAAAGGGATATTAAGTTAAACGTTCAGCTCATTGATTCACCACTCCCAGCACACATTCTCTACGCCACTGCATTGAGTGAAAGCCCTTGATGCTGCCTCTCAAGTGTCAAGAAAGCCATGTTGAAGTTTCCTTTTGCAACTGGGGATGCTGCTGTGGCCCCAAGCTGAGAGGTGTGTGTAGGGAAAGTAAGGACTGGAGCTCTTAAAAAGTCCTCTCACATGTTAGATGTGGGGAAAAGTTTTGTGACTGTTCTTAATATGAGCAAACAGATTAAATTTAGATGAAATGTCCTTAATTTCTACTAAAAACCAACCTCAAGTTCTGCTAAAACCAGCCTCAAGTTCTGCTAAAACTAACCTCTTTCCTCTGACTGCAAATCAGGCATTTACTCAAGTCAATTGAGGAATTGCACTGAGTCATGTAGCAGAGCCGAGGCTCAGCTCTGGGCAGCCACAATCCCAGGCAGTAGCTTTCTGTTAACTGCTCAAAATTCAGTGCTTCCATGTTTCATTTCAAATTCAGGCTTCATTTCAAAACTAACAGCAGTTGTTACAAAGGCAAATAAATAACTGTAAGA
The DNA here is from genome assembly GCF_054131305.1 of Coturnix japonica. Classification (NCBI taxonomy): domain Eukaryota; kingdom Metazoa; phylum Chordata; class Aves; order Galliformes; family Phasianidae; genus Coturnix; species Coturnix japonica. Next base: position 11,700,715 of record NC_140673.1, read on the forward strand.
GTGAAGCAAACATTTCCTATGGGGATAACCAAAACACTTTGGTATACCGAATATTCTCTAATATTTTGTTTGGAAAGAGAAGGAGGGAAGAATGTGTCTTTTTTCTGTCTGGATTCTCACAGTCTTTCAGTGAATGAATAAACCACACGTTCACACAGTCCTGGAGAACACCACACTGCTTTTTTAGACAAGAAACAAAGCTTGTCCAGGACATCTCCCAGGGAAGTCTGCTTAGGGAAGAACAAACCCTGGGAGATTTACAGTGACAAAGTGTGAAGGAGACAGAGGGCTCGGTTTTCCTATTACCTCTGGCCTGGAGTGAGGACAAGCCAGGATTTTCTAACACGTGCTGGAGGCCAGGAGCAGAAGCTCAGCTCTGGAAAGGCAAAAAGCAATTGAGCAGAGATGGTAAGCAGCCACCGAGCTTGGCTGTGCTAGTGGGGCAGGAGAAGCCCCTGGCTGAACACCAGGACCGTGCTTGGCCATTGCTTTCCTGGCTTTTTGGCAAGCCCGGCAGTGCAAACATGAAAGGAGAAGGGATGCTTTGGGTGCAGGATAGGGTCCCCCAGCCTGCTTTCCTTCATGGTGCTTTAACCCTGCTTGTCTTCCTCAGGACATAGCCCATTTGCTGAGAAAACATGGGAAGCAGACTCCCACGGAGGAGCTTTAAGGCAGAGTCACTCGGTTCTGCGCAGCACAGCAGGCTCTTGACCTGCCAAGCAGAAAACCTCCCAGCTGGACAGGCTGATGCAGACCACAGCTCACCACCAACCAGCAATGGGCAGGGCACAGCTGCTCAGCTGCTGGCCATGCACGAGTGCACCATGTCCCCAGGGATTGGAGACAGGCCCATAGCACGTGCTTGCCCAAGCCTGCGGCACTGCTGCTACCGCAACAGACATTTACAATCAGTCTTGCGGTCTGCAAGCTGCATGGGAAGGCACTTTGAGCTTTTCTGAGTGGTGCAACACTATGAACTCTAAAAATCCCTGTTCTGGGATACCCTCAGTAGCAATGTAGGGGTTTTGCAACTCTGTCCTCCAAGAATCTGTTTCACAGCCATGATATCCACCTTCCCCGTGGGTACTCCATCACCGGGTTCTGCACACCTGCTGTCCCCACAGCATTCCTCTTTCTTTCCCTGGACTATGGATAATCAGAGCAGGTACCCCCATGCTGCATGGCCACAGGAGGGACAGAGAATTGTCAGACCCCATGTGGACCCACAGAACTTCATATAGTTGGAGTTGAGCTAAGAGCTGTGCTCGTTACTCCACACAAGTCAAGCTCAGATGGAGGTGCATATCCCTTTAAATGGACAGATATCAGTCCTCTGTTACACAAAATTGAATGGATAAAGATCCAGCTCCCCAGAACAAAACCCCCAGATCACATCGCTGCCAGGGCAGGCTGCCTCCCTGCCAGCAGCACTGCCCCAAGGCCACACAGTGTACCAGGACTGGCCCCACTGCAGCAGATGGAATTGGAAATCCCCTCTCGTAAGCCTCATGTGATGGAAGGCTGAGGGTTGTGCAAGGCAGTGCATGGGAGGGCTTTTGAGCAGCTCACACACCTCCAGCTTCAAAATTTCACGATGCTGACATCGCTGATAAAGTGGGTGTTCTTCAAATGCACAGAGGAAATAAAATCAGCATCTAGTGATGCAATGTGGAGGAAGTCAGGAGGAGAAACTATAAAACAACATCTAGACATTAGGCTATGAGAATACTATCAGCACAGATATTATTGAGTGATGCTACAAGGGAGCAAGGGCAGGGCAGGGACCAGGGTGTCAGTGAGCATCTCAGCTCTGGCTGCTTGTCTAAAGGAGCTCATGCTATGTAGTACACTACAGTGACTGAGTGACAAGTGTTTTGGAGCCAGATGTCTTGGCAGGCTGGCCCACAGTGGGTATGTGGCTCAGAGCTGAGTGGCATGCAGCAGCGGGACATAGTTTCATTTCACCAGGGTAGAAGCAGAGGGAGGCAGAGTGCCAGACACAGATGCAATGCATGATGTGACCTTATAAATGTTTCTGAAGGACTGAGAGGAAGAAGATCACAGTGGCCGGGGGTGGATGATGCAAGCCTCTCAGCCCTAGGCTAGGAATAATCACGCAACGATTTTACATTTCTCAGGATGAGTTCTTTCAATCTTGGCAAGCTGGGATCTTTGCCAGACAGAAAATGGATGAGTAAACAAACAGCACTTCACTTTCCTAAAGCAATTTGGAAGGAAAGTGAAAGAGCTGAATGAGATAAGAACTGTTGCTTTCCCTCGGCTCCTTGCTGCAGCACACTGTGGGTGCAGTGCTGTCCCCAGTGATGACTCTGCACATCCCACAGCATCTCCAAGTATTCCATCATCTTCACATGAGAAGCACACCTCAGCCTTGTCTGTGCAACCTCCCACACTACCACAAGGAACACTGCTTCAAACTCGTCTCATACAAGAACTGTCTCAGTTTTGTGTAGAGGAGACAAGTTAAGCTGACAGAGAGGCAGCAAGTGAAACAGAGAAGCCAAAAGTAAAAAGGGGATGTCTATAACTGAAATAAATCCATCTAAGCCAACAACCTAGTTAGTAACAAAAACTCCAGCAGCTCCAGCAGTTGATATGGACCAAGCTGATGGAACCTGGGTTCCATCAGGAGACCAACCACTTCTATATTTGTCCTATTTAGAATGGAAAGCAGCATAAGAAATTTTCTACCCCATGCCTATCACGCTATCCCTACTAATGCTCTCATTCACACACCCTGCAGCACTCTCACTTCCACAGCAAAAAGAAACAGAGAAGACTGAAGCTGCTGTCTTTTCCCAGCCAAGTAATGGTGGCTGAGGAATCAAGGAAGGTTCTTTAGCCTTTTGGACTAGGCAATTCACTAGTTCATTGCTGGTTTCCAATTCTGCTTTGAATGCAGGACTTAGGCTGGTGGAACATGAGAGGTCTGTGATGCAGATGGTCCTTACCTTTATAAAGTAGCACTTGCAAAATGAAACCCAAACCGTTACTCCTACAGATCTCCTCAAAGAGCACCAGCAGCTCCGATGGCACCAACGCTCTGAGCAAGCACTTCCAAAGGAGGTCTCTCTGTGAGCTGTATTGTTGTACTTGGACCTGCAGTCTCAGCCCAAAGGGCAGTGCTGAGCCATTTCTAACCCCTGGCATACACTAATACCACACATTCAGACAATATTAATGCTGCTCCACAGTTTCACTATGTTTTTCTCCCACTCAAGCCTTATTGCAATACAGCAGCATCCATGCCACACAGTGCTGCTGCTTGCTGTCTTGGTGCTGCTTCCTTTGGTGAGATTTCTGCAAGCTACAGATGCCAATGGTTTACAAATTGGCTACCTTTACATTTAGCAGCATTGCCACTGAAACAAAGGAGTTAAGTAGAGAACAAGGAAAATAAATTGGCTAAATATAACTCCACCAACAGATAATGACTAACACATATGTCTTCACAGGAAAGAAATAGGAGAACAGTGTGTTCAGAAAACATGACTACTTTTCCAATATTCTTTCTGAATGGAAACTGTTCAGAGTCACCCAACTCATCTTCTTCCTAAAATAAGTCTTTCATCTCGCTGCCAGGAGATATTGGTGGATGTTGCCCAGCTCCCAGTTACCACACATCTCTCTCGCTGGTAGATGCAGTTCCTGCTCAGCCCCTCCAAAAGCTCCCACACCAGCTCCTGTTTAGCTGCTGAACTCAGCAGGAAGCAGACACAAGACTCAGGCTGGGGAGGGGAGGAAAGAAGATGGCAGAGCGCTGTCAATCCAGAGTCAGTTTACTGACAAAAGTGTGGAAGCTGGAGAGTTTCCAGTCTGTCACAACACATGATACATGATGTCATCACATACCAGGAAAATCATGGCTCTAAACTGAACTTACAAGGGAAGAATAGACTCTAGATAAGGCACGCCACCATGGCTAAGATTTTCTAATGCTCCTCAGATTATCCTTGCTGTACCTTTCAAAATTTGTCTGATTTTCAAATACATTATTGCCAACCACAGTATTCAAAGACGTGTACCCAGCAGCCAAGAACCACACAAATAAGCCCTAGAAGCCTCTTGCGCAGGAATCCAGCTGACCACACGCCTACATACCATGTGATTTTCAACTAATTCACATGTTACCATAGGAGTTCAGAAGTTCTTGAAGCTGACACCCTGATGTGACTGCACATGAAATGGAGAACACAGACTTTCCACCCCTTGGTGAAAGCTCTGATGGGAAATGTCTCAGTAGGACCACCTACACCTCACACAAGTTTGTCACTGCAGCTCCATTAGCTGCATCTAGGGACCCCACTGATACCCACAAGTGGTTGTCTTCAGTGGAGCACCAGTAGCAGATCTGGCTTTTACATTGATACAATGCTAAAAGGGCTACAGTTGGAAAACACTAAATAGAAAAACATTCGTATTGGAAAGCAGAAGAAAGCTGGCACACAGAAAGTATGAATGGGATAGAGGAATGCATCAGCTGTTGTACTGACTTACGATGACACCATCCTATGTGTCTACTGATTAAGGATGACATAGAGGAAATGAACATTAACTTTGAGGTGACAGCATGGAAAAGGAAAGTGAAGGAGGCTATGAGAGAATCCCTATTATCCAGCAACAGCTGTGGAGAAAAAGAGAAGGGTGGGTAATTTTTTCTGCAGGAGGGTAAAGGAAAGGTGACCTGGAGGTAAGTCATGAGATTAACTCTTGGAAGACCGTGTCATGCTTTGCCTTAGTCCTCCTGCAAAAAGGCTGAGGAATATAGCCTAGGTTCTGGTTGCTGCACTCAGTCACATCTATGTGGGATGCCTTCATAGGCTTCTCTCCCTGCAGGAGAAATACATCTCTTCATTTGGAGGATGGGCAGGCCCTGGAGCATGCTAACCAGGCAAGAAGACATGGCACTGAGCTTGCTGGAATTAAAGCAGCACCTGGACAATGCTCTCAGATGTGTGGTCTGATTTTTGGGTGGTTCTGTGTGTAGCCAAGAGTTGGACTTGGTGATCCCAATGGGTTCCTTATGTCAGATTGGATGCTGACTGCAGTGTGAACTGTCAGCTAGCCTTGGCTTTAGCCCTTTTTACATCACACAATACAGACAGGTGGTGAGATCAAGACTGGACAAAAGCCAGACAGACCAGCTGCTGATGAGGAGATCTTTGCAGCTCTGAACCCACCCTGCTGCTGTGGGGATATGTAAGAGCAGTGCTGGTATTGTGTGCTGGAAGAAATGCACTTTTGGACTGAGACTAAAGGCCCCGGAATAAGGAATGACAGCTTTTTTGTAAACTAGAACCAGAAACCTCTGCTGTGCAATGGAAAATGTTCTCACACAGTTCTAAAGACACAACATCTTCCCTTAATAGTTGTGGGAGAGCAGATGTCAGGTGGTAATTCAACTCAGTCCCTCTTCCACCCCTGCCGTTCCCACAGGACTGACAGAGAAGGCCACACCTCCAGTTACCCGGTGGCACTGTGATGTCTCCATCCTTCCTCCTGAAGCTGCTGACAGCTGGATTAAGGCTCCAGTCACACACAAACTATGCAGGGGACAACTTTCCATCTAGGTCTCCATTAATTACACAGCCACATTGCTTCATCCATCCCAGCAATCAGACACTGACTGAGTTGCCATTCTGATAACACTGCTTACCAGCTTTACAGACAGAGGTCAACCAAAATATTGTGGATAGAAACCTATGAACAAGACACAAAGCCGTAACAAGGGGACAACACAGGGAGGAACATCACACATTTGGCACATCCTGCAGACAACAGTTTGAGCACAGGGTTCTCTCTAAGAGCCACACTTGGCTTGCCCATGTGTCTGGGCTCCATCCAGACCCCTGAGGTGTCCCCCTGTGCTGCAGCATACTGACATTGCTGTCCTTGATGGGCTCAGCATAGCTGTGAATGTCAGGAGTGTCACTATTTTGCTGAAAGCATAAGGCAAAATCAGGGGGCTGTCCCACGTACCTGGTAGTTGACTGTAATGCAACAAGAGAACCCAGAGTTCTCCCAAAGAGGGAGCAGGAAACACTCCAGGCTTTTCCAACATCTGCCTCTCTGCTTGTAATGCTAGCCTCGGCCTTTGGCCAGCCCCAGAACTAAAAAGTGCTTCTTGTCAGGTTGTTGTCCCAGTTTCCCTCTTGCTGCCTGTACGCTGGCTGCTGCTCAGGGTGGGCTTCCCAAAAGCGGTCATGTTGTGGGTCAGAAGCCTCCCATGGGGACTTCATGATGCGCAAACTACTACAGCCTGACGAAAGGCTTGGAAAGCTGAGGCATTTGGAAAAAATCTTGTTTCCAAAGAAAAACGGCACCACAAATTAAAGATGGGGCAATCTATAGCGTCACTGAAAACAAGCCAGTAGGACTCGGAAAACTTCCCTGGGGTTAAGCAAGTTTAAGAAAAAGCACAACCTGGCATTCAAGCGAGGGACTTGGACAAACACTCCAACCACAGTTGTCACCTGCTGTTGAGCGGGTTTACAGTAAGCTCGTGTCTAAGTATACAGTGGTACATCTGTGAGTCCTGCTCCACACCTGGCCCAAGTAATCAACATCACTTCCAGGGTGGTGCTTAGGCAGAGAAAGTGAGGTTAGGACTGTAGAATGCTGAGCGTATGAAATTCCTGCTTTGAAATGAGTTAATTTAAAGCAGAATAATTGCGCTTTAATCATTTGTAACAGATAGCTCATCCAAAAGTTGGCAAATAGTCAAATGCCTACACCCATAGACTCCAAAGCAAACTCAAATGCAAGAGGTGGCCTGTGTCTGCTTTCAGAGAAGTCGTTTCTGCTGCCAGTCCTATTTTACATTTGACTTCTAAAGAAATCAGGGAAGGAGCACAGGGGAGGAAAGGCAGGCAGGAATTGCATCTTGCTTCCTTGTAGGAAGTGTGGCTATTTCTACTATGAATTTGTTTCCATCTCCTCTTAAGGCTGATAGGAAAGAGGAAAGAAATGGAAGGACAAGAGTTGCATATACTGCCTACCCTGTCAATAAACATGCAATAAACGTTGCAAAATCCCATTTTAAGTTCTGAGAAATAAGGAAGAAAACGAGCCCAAACGTGTTGGCAATTGCTTCTTCTGTTCTGCTGGCCTTAGTCTCGAGTCTGTTTCTTAAGTGGGGGTAACATAGTTAAACACTGACTGAACAGAAAACACTGGGATCTGCAGAGAAAACACAATTGAGCCACAGCTATTAATATTCTTCCAAGTAAATAATCATCTTTAGTTTAAACAGTCATTTCAGCACTGTAAGACCTGGCTGAAGCTGCAGGAAATGACAGAATAAAATGCAGCTCTAAGCACAAAGCTGCAGCACCGCCACATACCCAGCAGCGTGTCTGTAACACGGTGGGAAGACAGATTTACAGCCCCTGGCCACAGCCCTTCAGTGCTTCCACTTAACTGAGAGCACACAAACTGCTGTATCTCTGCTTAATAAAGTGCATATAAATAGCATATGAGCTGGACTCCACCTCCTCTGTGTGAAATGCCTCTTCAATATCTGGAAACAGTTATCTCCAACCCCTTCTTGAAGCTGTATGATCCTTCCCTTTTTTTAACACCCTACACATCTAATTAACTCGTAAATGATGAGTCCAGAGAATGACAGTTTTGTACCCTGAGCTCTATTTTGTGGTAGCAAGAAAAATGCAGTTATTTTCCAGATTAAAAAAATATTGCTGGAAATGTTATTGGTAGATTTGCTTTTCCGTTCCTGGGATATTTTCTTATGTTTTGCTTTCTTGACATACTTTTTAGACCCTCGTTTCCACTGTGATACACGGAATGTCACAGGAAGTCTCAATTTCATGCTTTAGAATGAAGATAGTTTGGGGCTTTTTATGTGGTCAAAGCCATTAGTTTAAGAAGTGGCGAGCTTAGATCCCAGGGCTGCAGCATCAGAACCACAAGCCAATGTCGTTTTGGGGCCAAACCAAGGTTTCTAAGGCAGCCCACGGGAGTGCTCTGGGAGCAGGCTCTCTGCCCTACTGTTTGGAGATGGGTCCTTTCCTGCAGCACTTGCAGACTGTATTTGTAATTGCATATTTGTCATTCGAGTGCTGCTGCCTTTTGGGGTGACTGAGCAGTTGGGTCAGGCCAAGAGGAACAGCTGGATTCCCTGTGGCTCTTGCAGGCATAGCTTCAACAAAACATGTTTTTTAAGATAGTCTGAAGAGGGGCTGGAGCAGAGACGGCCATTGCTCTTCGTTTGTATCACTGCACAGTTTGGAGCGGAAGAAGGCACATGTGATAGGCGTTAATAGCTCTCTCCATACATGCCAAGCCTTTTACTGCCCTTTTTAGGAGTTTGTGGAAAGTACCGTTTTCTTGACGTCAGCCATGCAGCGTCGCTACCAAGACAAGCAGAAGATGCATACAGACTGGGGACAGTGAGCCACAGCAACATCACACCAGGCCTATCTGGAGTTTTCCCATGGTGCTGGATAGGCTTGGGCTAATGATGGAGGTGGGGTGTCCTGCACCAACAGCTGGCATTGCCTCAGCCAGCTCAGCTCAGCAGCTGCCTGGACCTGGCATAAGCAGGTGTTCCTCTTCTTTAACCTGAGGTTTCTTCTGCAGGTTGAAGAGAGGAGGGGAAGAGCAGAGGCACTGAAGTGTATAAAGGATACCTTCCGTACTCGCCATCCACAAGCAAAGCTAGTGAACACAGCAGAGCCACCACAGACCTCTAAGCGATGTATTGGTGCATCCAGATTTCTTTTGTAAATAAACACCAATGAAGAACACTTTCACGTTGAAATTAAAAGATCACGTAGAATGTAAAAGCGGAAAGTGATTTCAAAGTTGACAGTTCAATAAATGATTTTGGGAAGACTCTGAAAATCAGCCAGCACATTTCAAACAGCAAACTGGAAGTCATTTAAAAAGAAAGCCAACCATTCTCACACTCTGTCCTGCTCAAATGGCTTTACTGGGTGCTGTTGGTTGCATGCAAATGTTCCTATCTGCCACTGAGACCATACTTGCGGCTCCACAGTACTGCTTGTTTGCAGTCATGTATTTCAGAGTGTGTAGTTTCACTTTTACCGTATGAATCATATCCTCAGGGAACTGCAGAAATGCCCTTTCGTCATCGGCACTCGGATCCGTGTTGTCAAAATGAGAAACAGATTCAATCTGGTGCCAACTTCTCAGCCATGAAAAAAGCTCTGATGCCTCTGGAGATGGGAGCAGGTGGCATGCAGCCATCGGCAGTTCTTGCACTTGGACCTTGTCCTTTCAGTTTGAGCTCACTGGAGAGTTTGTAAACCTGACTTGCATCAAGCCTGAGGTGCTTTTTGGGAGTCCTTACAGCTTACTGCTGGAGTTTCACTTTTGTCATTCTGGGCTGTGAGCCAAACGAAAGTCATACACTACCCCTTAGCCCAGGCTAGTGATGAAATAAACCATGGCTAGCCCCTCCTCTCAGTGTTATTAGCATGGGGAAACCACTAGCATCTCCATATCCCATCGTGGCAAGAAAGTGAGCAGGAATTCTGGCTGTGTCTTTTCTGACATCGGTGCTGTTTGCATACTTGCCTCTGGCTGTCCTGAAGATAAGCATCATGGAAGCACCACACTCGATGGAGAATGGAAATACTCCACAGAACAGGAAATGTTGTAAAGTAGTTCTATATACTTCAATATTTGTTTTGATTTTCATCTCATTCCTGGTTTCTGCAGTCTTCTATTTGCTCCATGATAAACAGGTAAGGACAAATTCCCATCTCTGGACTATACAACACACAAATATTCCTAACAATATTTTCGGATTTGTGCTATCATCTAGTGGCAATCTAGTCGTTCTTTCTCTTCTGGAGACCACTAATGCTTTTACTTTCCAAGGTTTGAGCTACTAACATTTCCACTGGCTCCTTGGGAAACATCTTCAACATTTTGCTTTCCTTTTAGTGAGATTAGAGGGAAAAAAATGTTTTAATTTTTATTCTTTCAAGTTTTCTCTCCTGCATAAGTGAGGTAGGCTTTCCTAATATGATGCAGACTGATGTTGCTCTGCAAGGACAAAAGAGGTTGAGGAGTCCGAGTATTTCCCCAAGCATGAAACCTTTTCACTCTCAGTTTTACCAAATGCTCATACATTCTCACCTAAATAACAGTTACTGAGTCATGTTGCCTTCTGGATATCAACAGCTGACTTTGTGTTATCTACTCCTATGTTTGCATGTGCTACAACAAACGGATTCAAGGGAGAGCCAAGCAACAGATGTGACAAAGCTCAGCTTATTGCTTGCCGGTTTTTAAATTGTTTAGTCTCTGGGAGGATCCAAATTCTAGTCTGGGATATTTTACGTGTCCCACTGCGATACAGCTCGCTCCAATTCTACTCCTGGAGAAACAAAAGGACAAGGGAAAAGTCCCCTTCTGTTAAGAGAAGGATGGCTTGTTCTTGTGGTCTGCCACCTCCTTGTGGCAAAATGACATCAGGGACTCACCGAAGGACAAATCCTGCAAAGCTCTGACTGCTTTTATAGAACATGAAAACTGTTAAATCCCCATTGTTATGGTACTTTTAGCTGCCCTATTACAATCCCTCATCTACTGCAGAGCTGTGAGTCAGCTGCTCTGTGTGATCCGCAATCACAACTGCATCCCTCTGATGGCAGTGAACCATAGAGCAGTTCCCACACCCCATTGGCACATCACTTAATGTCATGCTGCAGAAAGGCTTTAGTAAGAAAAAAAAACTGTCTTTTGTCCTCTTGCTTATATTAACTGGAAAGAGACAGCGCTGGGTAATGAAAGCCTTTCCCTCCAAGGAATCCTTCCCAGCACGCAGGACAGCAGCTTCCTAAGTTGCAGTTGAGATTTTGTTTCAATAGGGATTTTAAGCATTTCAGAGCTTGGAATCTGCAAGATGAGATGGATCCCAATAGCTGTAACTTGATCTCAGTCTTCTTTTTAGGGTCTCTGGCCAGGCAGCGATTGTAGATCCAAAACTGCTCTCTAAGGAGAGTACAACCTCCATAAACAAACACTGAGTCACTACTGAATTTACTGTAATTTCTCACTGCTGCCAGTTTACCACCTCCTTCCCTTGTCTGGAAGGGCTTTAGGAAACCCTTAACTATATAGTCTGACTACCAGACCACAAAGCACCATGCCAGACTCCCCAACTAAACGTAATGCAGGGGTTAAAGAGAAGAAGGCTTAAAAGTCAGCAGCAGTCCTCCCATCCCTGCACATCAGATCAGGTACAACCTCAAGAACATCACTTCACCCTTCCATGTTTCCTTCTACTCTTTGCATAGGGGCAAAGAAGCCTGAGGGACACTCTGAAGCAGCAGTGACCACTGTGTGGGCTGCAGTGTGCACTGCCCTGTTGACTGGCAATAAATAGTTGCAAGGTGCAATGCACAGAATGAACAATTCATGGTTTTATGAAACTAGCGCAATCATGTAAAGCTCCCCATGCGACAGCACTGGCCTTGAGTCCACGTCCACAGAAATATCACTTGTGACAGTCTTGGAGAGCTGAAGCAAGGTTTGCTCTTGAAAGCAGTCACTGTTTGGAATTACAGACATAAAGGTTATTTCCCTTTCTAAGAGACCACTTTTGTGCTCTTGTAATGAGAATGCTGTTTTGTTGAGTTCAAAAATGGAGTGAAAGGTCTCAGCAGGAAATACTGATGAAGCTTTATTTCTTTCCACAGCCACGGGGGACGTGCTGGGCACATGGATCTTGTAAGTATTAGGAGATATTGAAGCTGCTTTCTGATTTTGTCAGATTCATGCTGGGACAAATATAAGTGTTCCTTAGTATTCTGTTACAGTCCTTGTGTGTGGCTTCACCTGCTCCACACAGCTGTAAATTCTGACCACAGAAACATAAAGCCCATAATATATGTTGGCCCCCACAGGGATATTCTCAGCTCTGTACCTAGAGCTGCCAGCCAGCAACTTCCTGTCTTAGCCAGAACCAACCAAACTCACCTCTGAAAATGGCCCATAAAAGCAGTATCACAGAGGCAGTTTCAATTTTAATTGGTGTTGACCATCAGTTCCCTGGCCTCAAGCTAGGGGAGTCCTAGAGAAGCATCCTATGTACCAGCTCAGATCCTCAAAGAGATTTAACACACCCATGGAGCGCTTCTGCATCCATTAAACTTTAACTAATTACTTGACTGTGTGAGATCTTAACCAGCTTAGATGCTCCGGACAGAGGTTATGTCTGCAGGTACTGCTATGGAGTGAGCTAGATACCCTATCACCTGTTGTTTGATTCACTGCATTGAGACCCTGATGCATTGAGTATGGTAGGAACATGCATCATCATGGCATGCACAAACAGACATTGCCATAAGTTGTCACTTCCCTAACAGAATACCAGGCATATGACAACTGGCACTGCCCTTAAACATTGCTGCTGGAGGTGTGTGCTTATTCAGTGCAGGAACAGGAGCAAAATTTCACAAGACCCCATAGGCTCAGCACTTGTGAGGGACAAATCCAGAGAAGCCAGTGAGCAGAGGATTACCATACCATAACCATCCACATCATTGTCAGATCCAGCTGAAGTTCTCTCACATTAGGGACCAGCTCAGACCCAGCTCTTTGCCTTGAAGGCACCCTGCATCTCTGGGGTGCTTTGAGCAGCTGACCCACAACAGCATGGAGTTCCTCCAAGTCACCCACGTAAATGAGGGTCTTCAGAATTTCTCCTAACAGACTAAGATCTCTACCTAGCACTTCTAAGTTACTAAGCTCAAAGTATCCCTGACAATAACAACAATCATCATTATCCTCTAAAGAAAAACATCAGGAAAGGAGTATGCAGAGATGTGGCAATGGGAGACAGTACATGCACATGTACAGAGCAAGATTGTCCTTAAATATAATTAATCACCATACTCATTTTGTCTGTATTTTCCTCAGTAATAAAATCTACTCCAACGAAAGACAGAGGTAGCATGACCTGGGAATGGAGCTTTGAACACTGCCAGGGCTTGGTGGAGCATTGCAACGAATGCCTGATAATCATGGAGAACGGCAGCTACTTCATCTACGCCCAGGTCAGCCGCAAAACGACGACGGATGAGTCTTTTGCACTTGTGCTGTACAAGGAGCCACACATTGCTCTCACTGTGGCTGTGGGGCACAACTCGGGGGATGAAAATGGTACAGTAAATTTTGGCAGACCTTTTCATCTGCGTAAGGGAGATAAACTGCATTGCGAGGTAAACATTAATTCTAGAAGTATTCTCTCTGGACATCAGACTTACTGGGGCCTCTATAAAATCTAGCAGGGTTCTGCTCTGAGTCAGCTCCTCCCTTACATCCTCCAAGAAACCTTAGGGCACTTATAATCATGGATGAAGAGCTTGCTATTTCTCTATACATGGAGTTCATTTTGCTGGAGTGCATGTCATAGCAGGCTGGCATCCTGCAGAGACAGAATAAACCATAAAACAAAGTAAATAGCAAACTTTCATAATACTGCATGGACCTCGATCGCAAAGTACAAGAGAAAGATGTTTCTGGAAGGAAGAGCCCTTGGTGCATCACAGGATTGACCCAAAGATCCTGGAAAAACAGGTGCCTATATTCAGTGCCCTGAACTGAGGGGGAGCTCTGCTTTGTAAGTGGTGGCACTGCAGAGCTGGGTACCTGCTGGAATCTCTGTCCCTTCTAATAAAGGTGCTATGCAAAACTAAGGTATTGTATCTCATTCCTGCACAGCCTGCCCACAAATGATGCACTAGAGCCAGAGGTTGAAGCAGTTCAGAATCAGCCTGTGACAGAAGAAAAGCTTTTCACCTCCATCTGCAGCTTTGCCCTTTTTTTGCCTCTAACAAGGTAATCATCCCATTGGAGTTTGTCAAGGGCAGCTTCCTCCTCTTGGTTGGTTCAGAGCACAAGGACCTTTACAGTCAAGCCTAAGCAGTACTGCTCCTCTTTGAATTCATGTCACATACCAGCACTTGCTGAACAGCCTAGAAACACAACAAATGCTACTCTATGTATCTAAATATGAAAAGAGAACTAAAAAACACACATAAGGGCAGTAGGCATGGAGGGCTGGAGTAACGCTCCTAGCTTTGTTCACTACACTTTGTATCAAGGCAGGGCAAATTCAGTCCTGATACGAAAGGGGAAGGCTCAAGCACTCCTCCTACCTCTGTTCCACACAGACAGGCACGTCAGTACTGCCACAGGGTGGTGGAAACATGAGCTAGAAGGGAAGCAGCACACCCTTCACCTGCTTGGGTAAAACCATCAGTATCAAAATGCTGCTTGCTTCAAAGCCTTGAAGCAAGCTGCTCTGCTTCTTGGGATGAATGTCACATCACCTGCACAACATGCAAAGGTCTCAAGGCCTCTGCAAAGGCAAAGCACTCTTGGAAAACCAGTCTGCTGTATGTGCTTTGTGGCCCAGCTGCCCCTTGCCTGGGCAGGTTGTCTCAGGGTCTATGTGCTTTGTTTTCCTGCCACCTGGACCTTCACACACCTCCATTGCGCTCAGAATTCATAACAGCCACGGGGAAGGATGTGCATGGGAAAGAAAAGCAACTGAGTAGCAGAATGGAAACAAATAATCATGTGGGGTGAGCTGTGGCTGTTAGTGTTGCTGGCAGCTCTTAGAATTTTTTATATCCCATGCACTGTAATTCTAAAGAACCAGGAGACAACATTTTACCAGGACACCTGTAGTCTCAAGTTTTGTTTCATGCAGTCTTTGACTGATGAAAACATCGTTCTTGTTCTTACTTTGCTCAGTAGATTTTCTCTTAGTTTGAAATAAGAAAATCATACAAACCGCAAGCGTATCTCATTTCTTTGAGACGGACCAAGAAGATAACTGACTGACGCATTTCTCTACCTTTCATCTACTTTCACTGAACTGTGTCTACTGCTCAGAGAGGTTGGCAGCATTAGCATGGATTAAGAGTACTACGAACTGCCTGGGACAGCATTGAATGTAGTCCTACACATGGGGGCATTGCCTGTGGCTCAGCACTGTGGGGATGGGAGGAGGGGGGATGTCAGTACTCACTTCCTAAGGACACGCAGGAAGGCAAAGCAATGTAAAGGGGAGGCATGTTATACAGCCTCAGCACTCAGCAGAAGCCATCATGGCAAGACAACTGCCCCTAGTTTACTTTCTGGGTCACAGAGAAAGTACAAAATGGTCAGGAGGGGAAGGAAGACTTCTCATTCCACATCAGAGCCATCAAAATCCCTGACCTTGCACCGCACCATTCAGGATCTGGCTCTGACACACAGGCCTCCAAGCAGGGCTGAAATCAGAAGGCAGACGCAGAAATGCCACGAGATTAAAACTGCATGGAGAATTCTGTGTCCCATGGGATGTTTTCAACATGCCCATCAGTAGGTTGCTTAGATAGAACAGGGGCACACTCTTAACATCCTTCTCACAATTTGTGCCTGCTGAATCTTCCCATGGCTTCTTACTCACCCTGTTATGTCTTGTGACCCTGATCTACTCTTTAGAGATAACTGGGGAACTCTGTCTGTTCTCTGTTTCTCTTTGAATCAGGCTTTGCCCACAACATGCCCTCACATTCATGACTCTCAAGAAACAATAATAGTGCCCCAACCATTCCTTCTCAGCCCCCCAGTAACCAAATTGTTCAGATTCCTTGAAAATTTAAATCACTTTGCCTAGACAGGCTGGAGCAGTGATCCTGCCTCTCTTTTCTGTGCTGTGAGGCCTCACCTGGAATGCTACATCCAGATGTGGAGTCCTCAGTATAGGAGAGACGTGGAGCTATTGGGTTTTGTCCAGAGGAGGGCCATAAAAGTGACCCAAAAGATGGAACACCTCTCTTTTGTGGACAGGCTGAGAGAGCTGGGGCTGCTCAGCATAGAGAGGAGAAGGCTCTGGGCAGACCTGGGAGAGGCATGTCAGTATCTACAATGGCGCTGTGAGAAAGAAGGGGACGGACTCTTTTAGCAGGGTCTGCTGTGACAGGACAAGGGGAAGATGACATCGCTGAGATGTCAGGTTATAAAAAAAGTAGCATATTTCTGTGCAGCCTTTTAATTAGATACTCCTTCTAATCTACAGGAAGCATGACTTCAAGGACCATGAATGTATCATGAGATAGACTTCATAAATAGCTAGTCACATGCCTTCAACACGAAAAAATGCAATTTTTTTTTTTCCTGGACTCAGGGAGTTCCTGCTTTCCCAGAAGCTTAGCACACTGCACGTCCCCCTGCAGCATCAGAGACGTGAGGGCCATAAGAACAGAGCTCTGTGTTTTCAGAAGCCAGCCAAAGTGTGGTTCTATAAATGGAATAATCACTTTTAAAAACAAGTGCTTGACTACAAACAATCACAAAATATCAGTTGCTTCTTTTATTTAACAAACATCCTCAAACCACCTACCATCAACTTGCTTTAGTACACTACTCCCTCTATATTTAATAGAAGCTACATGCTTTCTGTTACAGCCTGATTTGAAAATTTGATTCAGACTTTCAGGCAAAAATTGCCACAAAGAATATCGAGCCCAGCCTGGCCTTTCCTCTAAGTATGTGCAGAGGTAGTTCTGATAACATGGAAGACACACATTACCATTGCTGACTCTGGCCAGTCAGATGGACCAGCCAGCAAATCCTGGGCAAAGAAACTCTAGGTTGGAACTGTCCAAATTTGGTGTTTTCTGTCTAAATTGTCCACGTGTGGAGAACAATATATGTCTACAGACATTTTATGCTCTATGAGGACGGGTGAGTGATATAAGCAGTAGCTGTGCCTTAAATCCTGCACCAGCACAGCTCCCACACACTCTCTATTCATGCTGGTTAAAAAGCATACTGTGCATTGAGAGGTTTTCTGCCAGCTTTGTGGCAGGCATCAGGGACATTCACATGTCTCTAACACCAAACACTGACTGCTCCAAAGTCCTCAATGAGTAAATGACTCATCCATGCTGAGAATACGAATGCAGCTTATGACAGAATAGTTCCGCTGGACGGGACTTTCATAGATCATCCAGTCCAAGTGTTTGGAGGAATTTCAAATTGTGACTTGCTTTCAAGAAGTTCACGTTCAGTTTTTCTTATCTTTGAAAGAAGTCCAAGCCACACAAGACCCAGTGGCCATAGAAGAAGCAACAAGCCAGAAAACTGAGTGTCATCTCCCAAGGAAACAGCAGCTCAGTGGGAGATGGAAGCCAGCTTTTTCTTTCGGAGCACCTTGTTGACATCATCTAATACAAAGCTGTTCACCTAAAAAGACAAGTACTGCTGCAAGTCCCCTTATGCAGATAAAGCCTTAGAGTTGAGGAAGACCAAATCTCATGATTGGTGCAGCTTGAATGCTTGTGCCTTGAACTTCCCAAAAGTCATTGGGATTCAGTTAGCAAAGTCTTGGCCACTTCTGAAATGGACTATGACTCCCATAACTACTTTAATGTGTTGAAGGTTTTTACCACAAGATTTTTTTCTTGCAGAAGTTCTACTGAACATCATTGGTACGGGTTTCCTAAGTCACATGAGCGCTTGTGGAAAATCACTTCCTTTGCAGGAAGCACTTACAAACTTTCAGCCCACGTATCTCTACCAAATTGCTCCTTTCATCACAAAAGCAGAACTAGTAAGCAGGATGCTCATTTACTTTACCCTGATCTGAAATGAGAAAGAATTGAGAGGTGATGCAAATCCAGCAAGTGCCTGGAGTGCTGTCTTATTGTGAGCCCATTTCTATATGCTGTAGAAACTGCGTGATGAGCAACAGGGAAGAGCAGTTTTCTACTCCAGCCCTTTCAAATGCGGTTGGATTTCCCCGCTGCCCACTTATGCGAAAACTTCCTTTTTCTTTCACCATGTTGCAAGCCAAGTATCTGGTTTAGGGAAGCATTTGCAAAGATGTGAGGACTCTTGCTCCCTGCTGGAATATAGAACAACCCACACTGTTACATTCTTCTATACTAGTTCAATGGTGGCATGCTCCAGAGGAACAGCCACTCAACAGTACCAGCAGGCAGGCTGTGCTCTCCCTCCTCACTAGGCCTGAAACAGCCTTGCAGAAAAGGAGAGCAGAGGAGCAATTCAATGAATTCAGTATATATGCTAATTAGTCACCGTTAAAATCTCGTATTTTGGACTCATGCTTGGTCCAAAGCTCAAGCATGTTTTTCCCTCTGCAAAGGAAAATCAACATCCTTTTATTATTATTTTTTAATGTATTGCTACCTGTGAGTGCTAACTTGTGGATGCTCTGGGAGGAATCAACCCACAGTCAGCTTTGTGCACATGCTGTTGTCTGCTAATTTTAGGGCTGCTCTGCACTGAGCACTTCACATCCACGTGTCAGTGAAAGTAGCTCGTGTCATCACAGATTTTAGCCTGATAAGCAAGGTATGCATTAGAGGGGAGGGAAGTATTATCAGCACTTCCAAGAGAGGGAAGAAAGGCAAGATGATGTGATTTCTCTAGGGTCACTGAAAGTCCAGGCAAGCAGAGATGAGCATTAATCATGAGACTCGGCCCAAACATCCTCACTGCAGAAAGTAAAAGCAAGATAAGAGCTCTCAGAAAATAAACCCTAGAAGTGCCACATTTAGATTTCAACTTTTTTTTCCTCTTTCAAAGGTAACAGTCTATGACAACCAGGAGATGCCTGAAGTGGGTGAAAAAAGCTCCCGCATGCCAGGAACGTGACCATGTTGCAGGGTTCAGTGGCATTACCTGGCTGGCTAGCACAGTGCTCACCCACCACCTCCCTTGGCCTGCCTTGAACCTTGTGCAAGGGGCGAGGACCATAATAGTTGGGGATGCATGGAAGGTACACTGTGTGAGAGATTAGGGGAAAAGCAATAGCAAGTTCCAGTTTGGGCATTTCTCTACCTATCTGCAGCTGATCACTGAACTTGCAGCTCAGAACCAGGTTGATTAATATCTCTGGTCATCAGGGTCAAATATAAACATGTTTTCACCTCAGGTTAATTCTATGCCAAGCCCTCCTCCTGCTGTCAGTTTTTAAATCTCCCAAAACACACTGAAAAGGCCAGTGTTTAGAGAGGAGATATTGCTTTATTTCTGCACAGGGTGCAAGGTGGGTACTCTCTACCAATCAAACACATCTGAGGCTTTACACTAGCTTCCACTTGTAACCCAAAACCTTTCACTACACACCCACCTCATACGTAAGTCACACCTACCTATCACATATTTAATTACTGCTTTGGACTCATGGCCCTATTTCAAGGAAGCTGCTCTTACTATAGAAGTCTTGTTGTCAGGAAGGATGTTTGTCATAGATCAGCAATAAATCTGGAAGTTATAAGCAGAACTATAACTCTGAGCAAGCACCTTAATTAGGCAAAATGACAAATATTCAAGGATTTTGTTGTTGTAATAGCATAGACATGTAGGACATCTGGAAGGTATGAGCAAAACTATATAACTGAGCAAAAATGACAAGTAATTAGATCTGAGACATCACTCCCAGATGCAAAATTTTCCTCTAATGTCAAGAAATTGATGCTCACAGGAAAGACAGAGTCCCTCGTAGACTTTCCCTTCATATGCAGCAAGTCCACACCTGTGTTAACCAAAGCAGAGCAGGGACAGGCATTCTCTCATGAGGAGAAACAGAGAATCATGGAGATCAAAACCTCTAAGCAGAAAGTAAAGGAAAGACTTTTGAATGCCTGAGGATTCCAGTGAATCCTGATGGGCCCCTGCACCCACTTCTGAGGGGGGTAGCAGGGCAGTTCTTCAATGTCTCCCTTTCTGCAGGCCTGCAAAACAACAACTCTTTGCAGCCCGTCTGCCTTCCTTCATGAGCCAACACAGGGTCCTATGAAGTAACCACCTACATACTCTTGATCAGAATAACCTTTCAATACAGCAGTAAAATCTTTACAGTATTCAGGAATTATTCACAGAATCACACATCAATAGGAGCAGGACATTTTCTTTCTGTTGTTATGCTAAACGCTTGGTGAAGCCTGCATTACAGTCTGAAGACTGATGACTGTAACTAGCAGTGTTCACACTGCTTTCAGAAGTGATTCCTTCTGTTGCCCCAAAAAACCTACAAAAAGTTGTCACCCCACCCTGCTGTGCTGTGGGGACTTCACATACACCCTACTCCAAGCCTACCTCCCATAACCATACCTATATGTTCTCCCATACTTACATTTCCTTTATACTCTTACATTCACTCTCCATATTCTTGCACCCGCAGGTGTTCAATTTATCTCTCTGAGGATGAGTAGGGAAGTGAACAGGACTGAATTACAGAGCTCATTCCAACTGATACAAAAAGGCCAGACTGGGAAAGGAAGGAGGGAAGTAATTCACCTAGGGAGACCCACTTAACTTGTTCCAGATCAAAGCTATTTGTGTTCACCCACTTAAAAATAGACACAACATTTAGCTGAAGGTCATTATTATTTACACAGTGGGATTCCCAGCCACTGACCAGAAAGCAGTGAATCACTCAACCAACACAGAAGGAAATAAAAGCTTTCCACACTCCTAAGCTCATAGCTTATACTGGCTGTTGGACAGCCCTTGATCTGCTTGGCAGACATTCATTCAACACTGGAACTAAGTTAAGTGAAACAGAAAAGATCATTCATTCATTCACATGACTGAAAACTGAATGAAAATTCAATCATTCAGTAAAATCAGACCCCTCTGAGTGCCAAGTTTATAGCTTATGTCCCCAACCACAGTGCTTCATAGGAATACATATATGTTTTTTAAATATTATTTTTGTTTCTGTGCTGAAATTCTAGCCATTGCACAAAATGCTTGGCAGTCAAAACATAAGTCCAGTTATTTTCTGATACTGCTTAGAGAAGAAATCATATAAACTGTTTATTTTTACCTGTTTATAGTAACTCCTCCAGAAATGGGAGAAACTAAGGATGGCAGCCCAAGATAACAACTCTTGCCTAATCATCCTGTGTTTTAATATGTGGGGGCTGAAGACACCATCCTACCCTTAGCAATGATATCCCAAGCTCTGTGGTGACATTTGATTTGGGTAATTTTGCTATAAGTAAGGATTTAAGAATACCTCTCAGGGCCACAGAGACGCTACTTGTTTATTGGGTATCTTTACTCATCTACTTAGCAGCAACATATTAATAAACAAGTAGCGTCTCTGTGGCTGTCACCTTTCAAGACCTCAAACCCTGAGGCAGTTTTAAGAGAAGCTACCTGCCCTGATAAGCAGTGAGCTAGCTTCCTTCAGGGCTCTACCATGACAATACTTGATAACAGTGACTTACTACTGCTCTCTTGTCCATGTTGTCCCATCATCAGTCCCACAGCTTTCTATCAAGCAGATGTTCTGCTGAACACATGCTGAACAGTTGGGGAAATGTGCCTATTCCTCCTACATCAGGTGGGAAGCCACATAATTCATTTAGCTTTCTCCTGTGATCTCATCTTATCATCTTCTCCAGTACCAAGCAGCCCCCATTTAAACAGCAACTGTCCTCTAAAATAGCTTAAGAAAAGGACAGGATTGTTCCTCAGATTTTTGTTACCAGCCTTGTATGTTGTAAGTAACCTGCCAGAGTTTAAGAGCCTGACCCTTTTTGTAAGCCAATTGCTTCCTGACACAGATAGGTGGCATGTACTGTCTCAGAGCCTCCACTGTGAGATCCCTATGTCCATTCGTCTTGCAAAGGTCAACCCTCTAACCATCTCATCTCTTTTATTGTTCTTCCAACAAGCTTCCTCATTTTTATGTAGTTTCCCTTTCTGAAATTGACTGCATTTGCAAGTATGAAGGTCTTTTTAGATTTGTTGTCTACATCTCCTGTAAGGACACGGAGTCCACAGGGTGAGTACTGGAGCAGAACAGCTCTTTGGTCACAGTCTGGGAGACCATGCCTGATGTGCAGTGAGAAAGGATGGGACTCTACTGCCTCTTGCAGGCTTCCTTGCTAGTTTCCTTTGCAGACTGCCACTGTTTGCATCTCACTATTTCTTCTGTCCATCATGTATTGATGAGACAGTCCCCTAGTCTGTGTGTGGCAAAAAGGAGAGGTGGTAGAGTCTCACACTACTCTTACTCACTACTACCTTGTGCTTGCAGCCTTTGTGACCTCTTGTGCTATGTGATAGGACAAAGGGGAACAGTTTTAAGCTCATAGAAGATGATGGATGTCAGGGAGAAAGTCTTTACAGAGAGAGTGGTGAGGTGTTGGGACATGCTGCCCAGAGAAGTTGTGGATTATCTGTTCTAGAAAGTGCTCAAGACCAGTTTGGATAGAGCCTGGGCACAGATCTGGAGTTTGGTGGCTCTACCTGTGGCAGAAGAGTTGGAACTTGATGATCCTAGGGGTCCCTTCCAGCCCAGGCCATTCTATGATTCTGTGATCACAATCAGAATAGCCATCATGATTATGCACTTCTCAATACAGACTTCAAACTATAGTTGTCTTACCTGGGCCTTGAATTTTAATTAATGGGACCAAAACCTAGGATTTTTTCCCCCACTTTCTGGTTGAAAAGCTTCATGGATTACACTTTTCTGGGTGTGAAGTTTCAGATCCTGTTTCACATGTGGTTCAAACAGATTCTGTCCTTTGTGTATAGATTTCCTCTAGTCCAAAAATACCCAGCTCTCTGGTCAAGTAGAATCCTTCCTCCTCACACCATTTTCTCTGCCTCATGCCAAAAGGTTTTCTCCTTCCTTCCCTGGGAAGGTCCTATAACAAGCATTTCAAAGAATGCTGCCACAAAGAAACTTGACAGAAAACTAACTGACCATTTATTACAAAAGGGCTAGCTGGGGTATAACGCTTATTTCCTCTTCAGCAGCTGTAGAGTGTGGATGTACCACTCCAACACAAGATGACTATGAGTCACAAACAGTACTGCAGCACCAAAACTGATAACTTCTGGAGCATAATTGTTGGATGGTAACAAGGACTAGGGTGCTTGATCACTGCAGGTTCTCATTCTTACCAGAAATGAGAATAGTGCAGGGCCAAGAGGATTTATTCCCCACAGGGAAGCTTTTTGCTTGCAGCCCACTATTTACATAAACATCTCATACACCCTTTCAGTTGCCTGTGTTTCACTTATGTCAGAGTCCTTGTTCTGTGAATAGATTTGTTGCTTAAGGCACACGGAAGAATTAGCAACTTCAGCAAGATCACCTGTGTGGATCCCCTTTCAATTTATTGCATCCCTCCTTTTACTACTACACAGCTTATTTGAAACTACTTTGGAGACCACCAAAACATCACAGATAGCCAGCTCCTTTTGCTTGTGGAAGTCCATGGTCAGAACAGGTAACAACATCAAAACAGCATAGCTAATGATGGTGAGACACTTGAACAGGACTGGAAGAAAAACATACTGCATTTCAAAATAGAAAGCTTTTATATATAGAAAGCTTTAGAATGTAATGAGTGAACTATAAATACAGGACAGCACAAAAAAGGGATGGAACAAAAAACTTGAAGCCTATTGGAAATCACCAAGTACTTTCAAGCCTTTTCAGAGCATTTCTTAAGTTATAAAAAGGCCAGCAGCTCTGACAACATCAAGTAATCTTGATCAGATTCACTGTTGTGCTCTACCTTCTAATCCACCAAGTCACAGAATCATGTCCTCAGTGACCTACCCAGCAGAATAAACACATCTAGGAACCAGCTCATCCTCACCATATCTATTCCTAGGTTTGCTTTTACTGTCCTTCAGGGCATGACGTAACGCCTCCATACATCCCTGGGCTGAATTTTGAGCAGCATTTTCCCCAAGTCTGAATAATAAGATGATTCAAGCAATCATTTTCATTTCCTGTTTGTTTCTACGAGACACTTCTCTAACCCTTCAGGGAACTGAAAGGCCAGATCCAAAGGGAATAGGACACAAGAAAAGGAGGTGAGATAATTTATTAAGAAAAGTGTTAGCAATCACAAAGCCAGAGAAGGTTGGAATTTTCCATCTATTCATGCCTGCCTATGCAATTTATGATTACTTCTAATCCCTCTGCCAACAATTTCACAGACTGCAGTAAGACAAACTGGTCACATAGAAAGGCACTGAAAACAGTCCTCGTAAGTACACACAGTAATAGATGAGAACAGTAATCCAAAATTACTGCTTAGGACAGCAAAGCTGAGGCCCCCTTCTTGAAATGCTCCTTTTCTCTTGAAGTCTCTACTCAACAGGTTAACAAGCTCTGCACTGGGGGAAGTACTTTGAGTACAAACTGAAAATCTCCAGGATCATGACAAAGTCCCTCAGAATATTTTATGTCCCTCCTGTAAAACAAGTCATTCACACAACTGTAGAAACACGCAGTACATTTCAGCACTGCCTCAGATGCTCTTTCTTTCTCAGGAGTAGACAGTAAGTGACAATAGGAAATCTACCAAATGGAGAGACTGCACTTGATGAAGCCAGGAGCAAAGAGTGCTTCCTCTGCAGTTGCAGCACACTCCTAATGTGCTGAAGTTCTATCCTTTCACCACTTTCAGAAGAAGAGTTCCTTAGAAACAGCAGTAATTCCTATTAATCACTCCCAAAAGAGTAGCCTTCTACTTCGTGTCACTGAGTTTTGTTCTAGGTAATCAAGTTCAGCTTCCAACCATGTTACAGATGCTTAAAAACAAAACACTAAAGAAAGTTCATTAAGTGAAACTCCCTGCTAAATAGAGGGAAGAAGGACGTGTTCCATACAACAGTCACTGACTGTCTCAGAGAAAATGTTTATTTGGCCTCTGATATCTGGCCACTTGCTTGGCTAGAAGGACAGCAGGGCATCTGATAGCAGGTTGTTCTTCCCATTTTCAATAGTAGGGATCAAAACTGCAGTCCATGCTCTCATTAGGGTTTTACAAACAGTTTCTACAGCTGAACTACCATTTGTTTGTCCCTACAAGGAATTTTAAAGTCTGACGCAATGCAGCCCACAGTCTTACAAAGTTTTCCTAAATCACATTCACACTAACAAGCCATCCTTCCCCCATCCTCCTCCACCCTCTGTAAGGAACAACTTCCTGAGCCATTGCAAAAGCTCTTGCTTTTCTCCTAAAAGTAACTTTGCACTTCATGATTTTAATTCTCATTTCAGAACTTCTCTAAGATAAATCAGTCCTCCACAGTAACTGCATCAAATCCCAGCTTTCTATCTCTGACCTGCCAGATCAGTGGCCAAGTATTCACACAACCAAGGAATATATAAAATTTCCACCTGTAAATACTCCTGATGTCTCACTTTAGCTCAGTTCCTCTTTATCTTCTAATATCTATTATTATTTCCACCATGAAGGAACATGGGGTTAGGGGTCAATGTTTTACCTGACTCTTGGTTACATCCATAATGCCACACCTTCTAAGAAAACAGTTATCTTTAAGAAAATGTATTAGATTTCTCCTGAAGTGAATGAACTTTAGAGTGTGCACAGGGGAGAGAAATAGGCATATTTTACCTTTATTCTCTTTCCACTGCCTTCTCATCCTCAGCTACCCCTTCCTATTGCATTTTAAGACATTTCAGCAGAAAGCAACAAAGTATGTAAACTTCTGGATTTTTTTTAACCTGTTTTTTGAAGCTGGTTACTTAATCAGCTACTTCTCTGTCCCCGGATTAACAGAAAAAAAAAAAAAAAAAAGCATTTCAAACTAAATCTGCTGTTTCAAGCATCAGTTCTTTCAATAACCAAATATTATCCAAGGACTGCAGTATATCATACTGAATAGCCTAATTTTTGCTTCCACATCACTGTAGGCTGAATAATACCAGTACAATTACTCCTTCAAAGTACATTTTTTTCCAGCGCTGGCCAGGCAGTGAAGTGGAAGGTTTGGCTGCTTTCAGAGAAAAGTTAATAGAGTGTCAGGGAACACCAGACTACATCATCTCAGACCTAGAAAGATTTTTCACATCTGTTCTATTGCCAGTGACTTTCCCTGCACCTCTTCTCTGGGCTGCTGCCCAACTTCACATAACTCCTCCTTGGTATTTGTATTTTCTATTTCACTTGTTTTCTTTCCATCTTTTCCAATCCCCACACTGAATGTTTTCCAAAGCACTACAGAGATATCAATTCATTCTTGTACTCGATGCTCTTCACAAAGGGCAACTGCAGCATCTCTAGATTCACTGATCTCACAGCAGATAAACGCTGTCATTTAGTGCTGGAGAAAGAGAAAATGAATGTGCAGATGCAAGTAGCACAGAGGACCTAAAAACGGCCGTACCACGTTGGGAAGGAAGAACCCTTCTCTAGCAAGCTGTAGCCCTTAGTGCCAGGGCTTTTTCACTCCAGGCTGCATTTGCAGCATTGATGAGGAGCCAAAAGATCCTTGCTTCCTGGGAAGTCTGTGCATCAACCTAATAACTGCAGGCTTCTGCTTTTATTCAGTCCCATGAAAACTCTCAGGGCAAAGGAAGACTAAGTCAGCAGATTTTCCTGGAGGAGTGAAAACTACCCAACTGGCGCTTCTTCATCCAAAACGTGAGTACTCGACAGATACTTGGTTAAGTAAAGTATAACCTGTGTGTTTGTAACAAGCCTTTCTAACAACAGAAGTCTTTGTTTTTTGTAGCTGAACACCTATTTGTTGGGCAATGCTCAGTCACATCAGCTATTTCAAAACCCTCTCCCAAGTAGTTGTGAACTAAACAGCAGATTGTACTAAAAATCTCAAGACACATTCAGATCCATTTTTTAAAAGACAAACAATATTGAAAGCTAAAGAGCAAGGTACCAAAAAGCAGATAGTGCAATATTAACTGCAAAGATGAAAACTTTGTAAGACTTACGCACAGACGCCAGCACAGACGCCTCATGTTTGCCATCATCCTTTTTACAGTCAATACAAAAGATTATGAGCTACATCAAACCCAGAAACAAACTGAAAGTAGAAACTGAGACACCAGCTAGGCAGAAACTTGAAGATGGTCTATTATGTAACTATTATTACTGGCACAGGAGAAACTGAAACATCAGTACAAAATGGGATGAGCTGCAGATAGAGTACTCCTTCATACACAGGCAACTGCAAGCGACATCAGAAGGAAATGTAAGAAGGATCACTAAGCAGAAGTGTAACACAATGGCATAAGTAGGTGTCAGGCCATGAAAGAGGATGCACTTGCATTATATAGGGGAGCTTTGAAAACAGGTTCAGCCCTGGACAGTCAACGTCAGCACACTGTCACCCTTGCTGTTATAAAAGATATCTCCAGCTTTCAGTCTGAATGTTCCTCCACTAGAATAGCTCAGGACTATCCACCACAGACGTGGAAAACTGCTCATCCTCTTCCCCACGTATATTTATCTGCTTAAACTTTTTGAAGATAATTAAGACCTTAACTCAGTCTTTTCTTCCTACATGGAATAGATCTCACTAATTCAATCACTTTACAAAAGCATATAGTGAAGGCCCCCAGGAAAAAGCAACCACAATCTCACTCCATTTCAGTTGAAGCTGAGTCCCTCAGCTACTGATAACATGTTTTGCCATGAGTTCAGGCTCCAGATCTCGGAAGCAAGATAGTAGCCAAGAAGCCGTTACTTTAAAATTAAACATCTTTAGTCTAAAATCAAAGACAGACTAAACAAGGAAAATCCTCATCTCTTCCGTCTCTGCAGGGTCTACATTAGGTAGATGCAAAGGAAATCTGTTGCTAATAAGCGTATGTTTATTTTGGGGTCTTGGATTGCTAACACCACTCAAGAAAAACCTACGCAGGTTGTTTTGAAAAGCTCAGATAAACACCTCCTCAGGAGGAAGCCACATGCAGAAGGTAGCGGAGATGAGAGATCAGAAAATGCCGCAGTTACTCTGCCAGCACATCCCAAAGAAGAGCACTTGATCACTGCACCTTCCCTGCAGCTCAGTCCTGCTTGCTCCTGATTCCCAGTACCCACGTAGCCCTCCTCCCATATCCCCATTGTGTGATTCATTGCCTACGTACACAGCCTCAGTGTTAACGCTGACTTCCTCTGTCAGATCCACAGGGGCCACAAGCACTTCTACATCAGTACACTGTTCTTGGGCTGGGCATTTTATACTACTTGATTCCATATTTTCTTTTTTTCTTCAAAACAAGCAGCATTGAGAGACTAAAGCAATTTCTTGCCCATTAATTATGTAAATAGTAAAGTTGTTTCTGTGCAGATGAGAAATGACACAGAAATGCTAAAGGCAGACAGGAAGACAGACCCATCTCAGACAGACATATCACTTGGCTGCCAACAAAGAAACGTTCCTTCGACGCAGACAGACGATCACACTCTGTCTGGCTCCAGACTTTTCTTTGGTAAAATTGCAAAATTTTGTTTTCCTGAAAGCTACATGATTTCCCTGCCAAATTTCAGCCAAGAACCCAAGGGGCAGAGAACAAACTCTTCCGAGTGCAGGAGCTGCAGTCTGAGCTACCCAGTCAGCGAGGAGCACTCCTCTGAAATTCCACACTGAAGGTGAAATGAGCAGCTGTAGGTCCCACAAATAAATTTGGCAGACTGAAAACAGCATTTAAATGGAAAGAATTATCACATCACATCATTTCCCACCAAAAGATGAGAGATCAGGAAAAAGTCTAGCAATTACTAGTCACCTACAGATACTGGGAAACTGTGCTTACGAGATATGAAGAGCTGTCCAGACTCCTTGCAACTGAAAAATACACAGAGGTACTTATGAATGCCTGAAATACAACTATCCAAGATGAAAAACGGAGTTTTGGGTTGCACTGCCTTTTAAAAACTGTACACACAGCAAAAATACGATATCAGGAGCTGAACTTTAACAGCATCTGTCTTTCCCCACATATTTCCAAACGTTTTCAAGATAAAACGTTTATCAACAAGTCAAACCTGTTCCCTTCATGTTATGGGTAAATGAAACTCAGGGTAGAGAGGAAATAAGTTCACTCAAACATTCACAACAGTGAAATCCAAAGAATCACAGAGGGCTCTCATGGTCCACAGTGAGTGAATAGAAAATTAGCAGTTATTCCAATGTCCTTGTGGAGAATATTCTGAAGATGGAAACTCAGCACTCATGAGATGTGACAGTACTAGGAACTGTCTTAGAACATGCTAGCATTAGAAGGGAAGGGATAGGGGCAAGGTGCAAAAGCAAAGACTTAGAAATTGAGTAGACATTAGACAAAGAAGGATTTCCCAGTTTGGGAACCACTACTAGACATAAAACTACAAGTGGTGAGGAGATAAATAGAGGAGCATTATTCATCATTGCCCAAAATCTAGGGTTAGCCTTTGTACTTGGCATCCACAAGAACCTCTTTAAACCAGCAATGGGTGTGCCTGGCTAAGCTGTTACTAGAAGTTGAGCAGGGGAGCTGAATGTCTCTGAAGGCGAGACTTAATGCCTTAGTTATTCCCAAGATCCAAAGAGCCCAAAACACGTGACAAGCCTTTGCCTTCTGTTCTCTTCACAAGATAGTCTTTCTGATTTGGAGATGGAAGGATTAATTAGTAACTAGAAGTCTCCAAAATGAAGGCGGAACTCCTCACTCTACTTCCTGTAGCCTGGGTCTCAGAGGCTGCTGTTAAAATGCTGCACAAGCAAAGTAGGTTTTATTGCTACAAGAGTTCGGGCAAACTCTCAAACCACAGATAAAAGTTTCTCATGTGTGGGAGGGAAATGCCATCAAACTGTAGGTGTGTAAAGTGAGTGAGGGAAATACTAGAAATCTCACTGAGGTCTTTCCTTCATGGGAGATGCTCCGTTTGCACTGCCAGGTCTAGAAGCAGGTTAAGCTTCATTTATAAAGATCTGAGATCTGTTAGGAGCCCAGCTTTAGGAGAGGTGGTAGGGAGCAGCAGGAAGAACTCTAAGGACTACTGTAGTGTCAGCAGATGCAAACTGCCTGCTATTGCCCCAGGAAAACAAGACTGGTCTCCACACTCCCAATTCACTCTGCCTGCCATGCAGTAACTGATTTGCTGACATTGGCTCCCTGGTAACAGACAAGGAGGGAAAGCAGAGGAGCCGGTGCCCTTTCCCAGGCAATGCTGAAATTTATTTTGCACTATCACTTGCCAACTCCAAACCTCAAAAACACCTACCAGCAACACAACTGTTTGTCTATTACTAAGCCAGGTCCCCAAGAGTTATGCAGTTCTTTATCAAAAGTTCAATAGCAGTATTCAGAATTGGCTAGACTTCCAATGAAGTCTGAACCAATGAGAGGTTGCATTGAACCAGGAGTTACACAGGAACTTAAAAGCACTACAATAGCAGCTTTATGACAGCTAAGATGTATTTCATTATACTTGTCACCACCGAAACAGAGAATAAGTAAAATCCAACCCTTACTGAAATTAGTGGAAGTTTTAGCATTAAATTGAATAGGGTCAGGATTTTGGCCTGTGATATAAGAGGGACAGGGAAAGATGCGCACAATCAGAGAATGACATTCACAGGTTGAAGCATTATTTGTACTCATTCAGTGTTGCGCTGGATGCTTAAGATTTTGGTTCTATTTTGCTTTCTTTAAAGGAGAAAAGACTTGCTCCTTGTTATATTTGGATAGGACATAATGGCAGTACTAAACACACACAGAAACTGCATTTCCACAAAAATCAAATGATCATTATATGTTTTGGTCTTGTCACTCATTTCTAACTGAAAACTTTGCTTTGTTGAACCTAGTCACAGCTGTTTCAATTCAAGACGAAGCCAGAAATGTAGCACTTACTTCCCTTACAGACTGCAAGAAGTTGCTCTAGTTGGGCTTTCTGAATATCTTCCTTGTAATTTTACAGAAATCTCTAATTGAACCAAGCTGTGTGGCATACACTGGAAGACAAAACAATTCCCGTGGTGCTGCCATCGCCCAAAAGAGCCTCTGTAGAGGTTAAAATGTCAGCAGTAGATTCAGGAGCTGCACAGCTCACGAGCTAATAAGGCTTCTGGAAAATAATAATTAAAAGCAAACTAAAAGAAAATCCGTGGAAATGGCAAACATTTCAGCACTTTATCTTGATTTGGAATCTCAGAATCTTGTTTAACTTACTCTGTGATTTTGCAAGTCATTGTGATAGGCAACCAAACGTAAACAAAGCATGACCCATTTGAACCTCTCAGCTCTGTTGAGAAATATCTACCAGAGTTAACACATTAACACTAATTCAAGGCAGTTGACAAATGTTGGGTTTTGCATTAGCAGTATAAACAGTTCCAGGATGTATTTATTCCAGTAACAGCAAGAAGTGAAATGATTGTTTGTCTAGACAGTAAGAGCAGCTTAAGAACAGCTACTCGAGGTGTCTCAGAAGCAGACAAGGCACAACATGCTACAAGTCCACCTGACTGCACAGCTTCCTCCTCATCTTTCTGTGAATTACAGGAAGCTTTTTCAATCAGGACATAGCACTGCAGCCTTATTTGGATTAAAGTCTACAGAACTGCTGGGCTACATCATCAAAGACTGCACTTTTGACGTCATCTTTTTTCTTCCAGCAATTAATTAATGGAATTTTTAAAGTCAATAGTCATCTGCCGGTGGCTTTGCTCTGGGCAGAAGAGTAAAGTAAGATTAAATAGAGAATCAAACAGGTATAGTTTCCATACGACGACTTGCAAATAAAGCCAGTGATTTGTTTTGGTAGCATAAAGGTAGGCTTGGCACACTGGGGAGCAGACCCTGGCAATCTTATCTCCTGGGGAACCTGCAAAGCTTTCAGAGCAGAGAAGCACCCATAGCCCCACTACTCAAGAAACAGGTAAGGAAAATGTGGTGAGAGAAAAGCCAGAAATGAAAACTGAGTAATTTTCCTCAGTCATTGAACCCTCACTTCTTACAGTTAAGTGGTAATAACACTGGAAATTTCTTCTTTCTGGAAGAAAATCTCTGAATTAGAAGAAACAGACAATTTCATTCTAGTTACAAACTTCTAGATGTGACAGTAAGTAACTGAATCAAGGGATATAACGTGCATACAGTAGTTAGGAAATTTCACTAGTCACAGAGACCAAGACATCCCAGAACTTCTTGCTGGGGAAAATGGAAGACAGTCCCCTTCCTCTGCTCCATCTATGCCATTTTCCATGGTGTCAGTAGTCAAAACGACTGTTTTGAGCTAAAGAACTAACAAGCTCTGATGTGAGCCAGAAGGTGGGAACATCCAAGGTCACCATGATGAGGGCAGCAACTCAGCAAGGAGGTAGAGAAAAATAAAATACCTTCTGATACCCAAAAAGAGACTTCCAGCCAATGGCACAGTACCAAGGTAGGGCTTGGGCCCTGCAAGCTACATCAGTTACCACAACGAGCTCCTGATTTCTGTGGGAACTCAAGAGGACATGGCTCACTACACTTCACTTGCTCCAGAAAGCCAGACTGCCAGAAGAGAAAGTTGTCCATAAAGTAGGGTTTGAGGCTACTCCCCATGCTTTGGGAAGCTGGGGTTCACACAGAAAATTCTCAGCATGGTAGTCCTTTGATCCTCCGCACAAACCAATGTGAAGGTGAAACAGGTTTCAGTCCCCGTTTTGCTTCACCCTTTCTGAAAAACCTCAGTTGAGACAGAATGAGTCAGTGTGCCTCTGCCTGCTCACATTAAGAAATATACAAGAACAGATATTCTGTCCCGTGTGGCGATGGAACACAAATCAGTATTTTCAGGTTCTAAGGAAACACAATGTCCTTGATCTGAAATGAGATTGTAGAGATTAGGTTGTATGTATGTATTTAATATCCCATTGCTTTAGAACCCACAAAATGGTATTTAAGTATGACTTTGCCCATACATTTGTATTCATATCCCCAGAAGACACAAAACACATTTTGCTCCTAGCTGTTGAAGAAGGGAGAAAGTTCTTAACACACTTCTCCTGGGCCTGGATTGAGTCAAGGAGAGCAACTTTGGAGGAGAGGACTGGGGCCAAAGGTCTGCACAGCAAAAACGTCTTGCACAAAGAAAAAGACAGTGAAGAAGAAATATCCTGTGAGCAATGTATTTTCTCATGGAAAATGTGAGAGAGGGGAGAGGCAGATGGGAGGAAGGGAACAGAGGTTGGAAAATTAACAGGAAGCAGCCTACATTTTGTCTGGAAACACTTAGAAAATGAAACAATCAGAGAAATAAACAAGTATCACAAGATTACACTACAATGTGTTAGTTAAGTCCATCGCAGAAGCCTGGTCAACCACCCCAAATCAACCACAAAAGTGGAAAAGATAAAGATGGAGCTAGGTTCCCCCACAGGGAGATGGGTTTTCACACACAAGAGGCAACATGTACTTTAGGTGTATTCCTTGAGTAAAAGATGGAAGAGTTCCTTCAAAGAGGAGGCTTGGGCACGCTTAGAGAGCCTGAAGCACAGGCCTGATCTTCTCCTCATACAACTTCTAGGAGTAATAAGAGATGGAGCTGCACCTACAGAACCAGGAGTGAATAGCACTGGTAAGGTGATAGGTTGGAGTCCAACCTTACAGATAGTTATAGCACCGCATGAGTTAAGAGCTCCATCCATCCTGCCTAAGTAAACCATTCTGCTTATGCCCCAGACAGCTGAAAACTTGCTCATGCTGTCCCAGAAAAATGAATCACTCAAATTCTGGCAGGCAAGGCAATGAAGGAGCACTGCGGCCAAAGTTCCCAAACACAAGCAAGAAAGACTGAGGCAGACAAGAGATCACACAGCCTTGCAGGATCTACTAGGAGCAGCCACCTGCAGAGACAACATAGAGCTATTTCTCTGGTGTTCCATGAATGCCCCAAGTGAGTTTGCATAGCTTTCTTATGTTTGATGCACTCGGCAGCCTCAGAGAAACAGAAGCATTTCTGTTGTATCTGTTCAGGTTGGTATGATGCTTCTCGCTATTCAGTGGTGCAGAATAGTGTGCAACCAGTGCACGTGGCCATGTCTCAGAACTGTTGGCTTCATTTCAGGTGGTAACATGCAGCTTCCAAGAGGGCTGAGAAGAAATTCATGGCCCAAAACACACTACAGTCTCCTCAAAATGTAAAGTGAACAATTGTGGCTAATCCAAGCACTGATAGGAATTAAGTCCATGTTGACTCTATCTAATAATGGGGAACCCACTTGCCACAAGATGGTGGAAAGGTCAACACTAACTTACACATCCATCATTGTCACAAGTGCTGAATCAGAGCTCTTTTATACTGGAAAGGCTTCCTTGTGTCCCACAAACTCTAACCACAGAGAAAAAGGAGATGTGAGGCCTCTAGCCATTCTTCCCGGACACTGTTTGGCTCTGGGACAAATGTTCTGGGTAAGTATATAAGTTTCCCAGCAAGGTGACCATCTGATGTTCCTCTCAGTACGAGTTCGGATCTCAGGAAGGCAAAACCCAGGCACCCATAAGGAGTAAAAGAGAACATCCCCCTCTGTGCTGTGCATGGGCAGCTGAGAAGAGCACATTCAATACCCCCATGGTTCAAAGGTCCTATCTCTCTGCTTTTACCAGCAAAAGCAATCCAGGAGCTGTGTTCCTGATCTCAGTGCAGAACGCATGCCCCAGCCACATTGCAATGTGGTGGCAATGAGAAGAGGGTGTGTATCTATCTACTGCACACCTGCTCCCCAGAACACAATGCAGTTAAGAAAAAACATTGTTCTTCAATACTTAATCATTATTTTATAGTTCCATGTAAATGAGATTATCATTTTGCAAGCGCTGCAGTTACTGAGATAATTCAAGTGACGACCATGACTTTCAAATGAATTTCAGCTGGTCTTAAAGGAGGACTCCAGGCATAATTTGTGAGCCATGAATACGTGCACATGATGAAACTGCCCTCTAGTGGGAAAATGCCAATCACATTATGGCTAACTTGCAGAAGAGGGTTTTCCCTGAGCCTCAGGGAGATCACCCTGAAGTCACCTCCTTTCAAACTGCATGCTAAGTAGTTATGGCAGCTGTTTGTAGGGCTTCTTGCTGTATTCCCAAGCATAGCCACACCAATGCGATCACAGGTAGAACTGCTTTGGCTCCTCTAGCCAGACCCTTCAATATACTGGCATTCAAGAACCTGTTTCGCAATGGCTGTGACATCAGCACTCTGCTTCTGACCGAGACTTATCCGTTGCTAATTCTCAAAGACTCTTGTTTCTGAGGATACAATCTTTTCCCACCCAGTCCCCCAGTGTCCTCGCTGCTGTGACCTGCTTAGTCTCCCCAGCTGTGCTCCCACCCAAATGACTCAAAAAATGAACTTACTCACTGTTGTCCAGCAGTCCCACCCTGCCTTTCTGACAGCCACAGACAAAGCTGATAGAGAACTATAGTTACAGTCCTTGCTTCCACCAGCCGTACCACAGAGTCATCACAGAATGGTGTGGACACATTCATTCAATTTTACTTCCAAGAAAATCATATAAAATAATCACAGACTGGTCTGAATTGGAAGGGACCTTAAAGATCACCTAGTTCCAATCCACTGCCATGGGCAAGGTTACCACTCCTTGCAGGGCTCACTGCCTGCCTCCTTCCAAAAAAGTTGACCCTTTTTTATCACCGATTACTCAGCATAATCGAGATCTTTGTATCTTCCCACTTCACTGGTATAAGGAAAGCAACAATACAGTTTCCACTCTTTCAATTCTCTCTTGCTCTCTGTATGACAAAAGGTTGTTTCTCTCTAGATTTAGAGATGGGACACGTGGTTTCCCTCAAGTGCTCTCTCTGCCTCCAAGGCAAAAAGCTCAATTGCTACATCCTTACAGATGTTTAAGAAGCTGCCTACACAGACAGATAGCACAGCTGTACTTCGCATGCAATTATACATCCACATCCCTTCATAGGGATTCACCAAAACTCTGAACCCTACAATACTGGTCATTTCTCCCCCAGACCCAGAGACAATATTTTCCAAGGCAAAACACAATCACCCAGGGATGTAACCAAACAAGCAGTGAATTAGAAGAACTCATGCTTCATTATGACTCTAGTGCCAGCTCAGCTATAAGTCCTTTTGAAGCAGTCTTATACCACAGAGGGAAAAACACCAGGGACAACAGAGCAGCCTGGTCTACCCTATTTGAGCAAGACACTATATTCTTCAAGGATTAATGATTACAGTCTCAGATATAAACACTGCATGTAAAGCCTGCCTTTAGTACTCAGCCTTCCTGCCATAGCATGCATAGCAGAACACAAACACCATGATGGAGATGACATGGGGAAGCAACTAAAAGTGAGATTCAGATACATGAGAGAGAATTCAGAGAATCACAGAAAGGCTGAGCTTGAAAGGGACCTCTGCAGATCATCCAGTCCTCTACAGCATGTTACCCAAGGCCTTATCAGATGGCTTTTGAATAGCTCCAGGGAAGGAGACTCCACCACCTTTCCAGTGCTCAGTCAACTTCACAGCAAAATGTTCTGGCAGAGCTTCCTGAGTTTCAGTTTGTGCTGCTGCCTTTTGTCTTACTGCTACGCATCACTGAGAGGAGTCTGGCCCCATCCTCTGTATGCCCTCCCTTCAGATGCTTATAAAATCAACAATAAAATAGTTCTTCCAGAGTTTAGGGGCTTATTTCAAGAGTATTATGTCATCTAGAGCAGGTCTGAAAGCCTCAGTTGTTATTGCAGTTTGACTAATGTGCAACTCAGGTGGGTAGTCTCATTAGCTTGAAGAACTGAGGGAGAAAAGAGGTTCATAAAGGGAGTTTCCCAATGTTAGGAGGA
Source organism: Coturnix japonica (assembly GCF_054131305.1). Taxonomy (NCBI): domain Eukaryota; kingdom Metazoa; phylum Chordata; class Aves; order Galliformes; family Phasianidae; genus Coturnix; species Coturnix japonica. The sequence goes on from NC_140673.1 coordinate 11,737,364, forward strand.
CTTCGTTTTTCTGAGAATCCATACAAAGAGGGAAGAGCTTTGGCAAGGATGAAAAGACTTCCTTTCATAAACTACACTAACCACATTAATATCTCATCATGAGAGAGATGGAGTTGTCCTTAAAAATAATCTGCTCAGAGCATTTTAAGGAAGAGAAAGGAAGATCAGCTGTTTATCGCCTGACAAAACATTCTCATCCACCCAGGCACCCCACCACATCTACCAAAATAGGAAATATTTTAATTTCCACTTATCTCTACTGGAGAAACTCCAATGAAGTAGATTTCTTAAAGGTCTGCTACGCAACGCCATCTGGAAGAGAGCTCCATTTCAAGCATCCTTGTTTGGACACAAATCGTCTGCTAGGTCTGATATTTAAAAAATTAAGAATCACAATTCCAAGCTCACCCAATAACCTTGAGCAGCCTAAGTGAACAGAAATGTCCATTTCAGAATCATAGAACCCTAAAAGTCAGAAGGAACCTCTGGAGGCCATCTAGTCCAACTTCCTTGGAATGAACAGGGTCACCATAGCTAGATCAGGACCTTATCCAGCCTCACCTTGACGGTCTCCTAAAATGGGTGTAACAGTGTTAACGCAATGGAAAGCACAGCAGTGACAGCATAGTAGCAAAGTCCTAGGCTGCAGCAAGTGAGGATACACTCAAATGCAGCAGCCATGCACACAGAAACAAAGGAAAGGATCTGCTTACTCTTGGAAAACCTCAGTTACACAGGGATCTCCAACAAGACACCCTCACCTCCACTGCCAACCCTTAAATGAGGTCTAGGAAAGGGTGGATCCTGGCTCCACCCTTTCTCCTTGTACATTGTTTCCAGCCTGCCTGTCTCTTAGTTTTGTGTTCTACTGAACACAACTAGAGGATTTTACCAGCTACTCCTGCATTGCATCTTCCCCACAGGAATTCCTTCACCTGACTCCTCCTGATCCTAAACTCATTCCATCTGAAATTGAATGCCACAAAAAAATATACCAGCATTAAATTGAGAAAGCTCCTATCTTCTATTCATCTCTTTGTAGGATAACGAGTACAGAGAAGAAATTAAATTCAACTGTATAGCAGGGAAAATTCTTCAGTAAAGGTTTACAATGCATGTCAAAACTCCTGCACTGACGCAGCAGTGAGAACAACATGCAGGTTCAGTGTCATAAGAAGGAAGACGGAACACACCCTTCCCTCTGCAAAATTCACATTACACTCGTACATGAGTATGTGAGTATCCTCAGCCTGAGCATCCCCCTGTAGTGTAGGTTGTCCCCAGCTGTGACGGATTTCCTGCAGGGACCTCTTGGTCTGCGGCAGGGTGCCTAATATGCCATTAATCCTGCATCTGCTGACAAGCTCTGGTTTAGGAAATGCAGAGCACAACGTGCATGCTTATTTGCTGCTGCTGGGAGGAAAGTCCCTTCACTATTCCAACTGTATGCTGTCACACTAGCATTCTTCACAACTACATCACAGCTTTCAGAAACAGCCATGTAACCTATTATGAAAGAAAAGTTATGAGTAAGAATCTCTTGGAACAAGATGGAAGCAAGCACAAGGAAAGGCTGCTGAATGGCACAAAGTGAAAGATTGATGTGGGAACATATAAAGTGGAAGGGGAGGATGGTGAGGTCAGTGTCTTCACTAACTCTGGCTGTCTAAGGTCAAACAGAATTGAGGGGCTTTAGAGGCTGCCCTGTTTTGAGAGATGAGTGGCTCCTTGTTGGTCCAGTATCATTCTTTCCTTGATAACTGCCATGTCCAGAATTCAGAGAGTTTAGAAATGATGGAAGAAAGACCAGTTAACTTTTCTACAGGCAAGATATGATCCAAAGACTCACAGCTTTAATGAACATAAATCTAGACCCCAGCTTGGCAGACTAAGTTCAGCACCGTTTCCTACATCATCTAGATTCATACTGAGCCCAGCCCCATTTTAAGTAGTTACTGGCAATGGAAAGCTTAATGGAGAAGCACTGCTCAGAGCTAAATGGCCTTCTAGAGTCACAGCTGAACTCAACTTCTCTCTCCCTGCCTTTTCTCCTGCTACATTTTCTTCCTATCCATTTCTCATCTCCCTCTTCTGCCCATCTCAACACCAAATCCTAATCTGAGTCACAAGAGACTTGCTTGACACTTCTTCCACCCATCTGTCCTACTTCAAATGGACACCACCGACGTCTGAGCTGCAATTAGCTAGCAAGAAAAGTGCAATAAATGTTAAGCAAGTGTTAAGCACTTTCTGGGTCACAGGAAGCAGAGATCACACGGTTTATACCATGATAAACATGTGCAGGGGAGGAAGGTTGAATTTCCTGATTCATGCTTTGCAAAAATGTCAGCAGAAGGTTGTCTCCAGGTACCAGTACTACAGCTGCTGTCACTTTCTTTTCGGGTGTTTTCCTTACTCACCTTGAGGTGATTAAACATGAACTTTCTAAAAACTGCTGCTGCATTACCAGAAAAAACTGGTATTCTTATTATACAGCAGAGGTGGGCATCCACAGAAGACTATGTACACCTATGCCTACAGCAAGTCCCAAGGAGGACAGTGCAGGCCATTCCAGCATGAAGTCCACAGTCAGTTCTTGAGCACATTAGCTAAAATGTTACCTTGCCAACAAGAAACTTTACACTGCCTCCATTTCATCAGCTCTCCAGGTCAACATTCTGAACACACCTTACAGCTCCCTGACCCAAAGATGCTACTTCTGCCTCACTGCAGCAGAAAAGCCAGGTCTTGGGAAACTGAGCACTTAACAGCAGTGTCAGGAACACAGTGAAAGGGGTCTAGACGTGCACTGATTTTCACAGCACTTCTACATGAATCTCATGTTCCTGTTTTTTGTTTGTTTCTTTTTCCTAGATGTAGAGAGTCCAGAAAGATGAGCTGATAAGTGTTATGGACTTTTACCCATGGCACCTGCAAACAGCGAGACAATTCTGAGACAGGTCCTATTACAGAGACCTAAAACAGGCAGCATCCCAAACAGGTCAGCAACAATTTGTTTTGTATGGATGTGAGTTGTGATACATGATGTGAGGATCCAGATAAGCTGTACAGAAGGGCACCAGTGGAAATCCACCCAAACAAGATCTATTTGTGGTTTGCACATCTGTGGTTATTTCAACACAGACCTAAATTTTTCTAATTGCTGGAGCTCTTATCAAACACAAACCCTTTTACAAAAAAAAAACCAAAACCAAACAAGAATACACAAATCAAATTCAACTTGACCAGTAAAAGGAAAAACATGTCATTTGATTTTGAGGCCTGACCTTGAATTTCAACTCATGTATGTCTGCTTGGACCACTTAATGACTGTGCAGCTGCTTAAAGAAATCCTCCTTGTGGAGCAGTAAGACCGCACTGCCTTAAAAAGACACCACCTCTATTTCCAGAATTCTTCACGTTGGCCACTGGTTTATTTCAGATACTTGTTTCTTGTTGATCTTTGGTTTGCTTTTTAGTTGTTGTCATTTTTTGTTTGTTTGCTTTCTTTGATTGAAGTCTAAAATTCAGTTTAGACAGGAGTAACATCTGTTTAGAAACAACAACACAAAGTACCCTCTGGAAAGGAGGAAGATTTCTAGCTAAATAGTGGCACACAGATGCAGGGTTACAAGGCAAGCTGGGGTCCCACAGTATTTCTTATCAGTCCACAGCCCCTGTTCATCCATTGCTCAGTTCCCTACGGATACACATCATCACCGGCAATATAGAGGGTTAAGATCTTGGCAAGATTAAGAGTGACGTAAGACTTGCTGCAGAATGAAAACATATGTCAAGGTTGCTATATCAAGGACTTAAAAATGAACCTGCAAGAAATGTTGATTCTCCCAGTCCAAGAGACATAGCAACTTCAGGCAAAAAACATGAAAAATAGTTGCAGAAGAGCTCAACAGCTTAAGTTTTCTTTCATTTCTCACTGGTTTTGCATCTTCTACCCATAACACAAAACATATTTTAGAGTTTGATAAACTCCTGCTATCTATTTCCAGTTGGAATAAATGGATTTTAGCACCCTAAAAACTGGAGCAGAGAAAGGAGTGACTTGGACCAGACCCAGTAGAGAAATTACAGGAAAACATGTAATAAACCCAATTTCATTTGCTTTTAGTCCAGTACTCTAATAACAAGGCAGCACATAGCATCATCCCCACTGAGCAAATTTGATTTGATACTTTTATGTGACATACACAGTCCACACAAGTACCTGCAGATCAGATGTAAGAACATACATGCTTGTGAATAAAAGGGTGGGTAATGGTTGGCCTTATGCCCTCTTGATGCAGCTTCTCCAAAAGGCTGCTTAAAGCTACAACATTCTTTACAATGCCTGACTCAAAGTACTGCAGAGTCAATGCAGTTGCCATCATTTTCCTGTTGAATTACTGGATCCAACATCAAAGCAGGAGGAATTTCTGCTATAAGAACAGCATATTTGCTTCTTGGCAGCTGAAGGGTGAGTGTTATCACTGGGGACACAAAACGGGGAATTTACACAGCCACAAAGAAGAAAGGAAGTTCGGTAAATGAACTATTTAATTAAAAGGAAAGTTACTGCTACAAAGGTCAAGCTGTTCTACTTCACGTATACTTCCCCACTGCTTCCCCACTCTCCCCATTCTATCTCCCTCCCACCCAACTTCCTTCCTCTCCTCCTCATTGTGGCACCCCAGTCAACAATAGTCTGGGTAACACACAGACTAAAAACAGTATTTGTTGCCATTCATATTAGTAGATGGCACTGACAAATTCTGTGTCAAATTAACCACTGCTAAAACTGAAAGAAACACCAGCCAGGAGACACATAAATGTGGTGAAGATGTTTAAAGCAACGTGTGAAAATAGGGGCTGATTAAAGTCTGTGAAGATAACTCAATCTTGGCAAGTGAAACTGATAATACAAGTCCCAAAATAACATGAACATTCTAAAGTCCTTTATAAACATCAACGCAAACATGACAGTCTACCCTGACCTCATCCTCAGGTTTGCAGTTTTATCAAGAGATTATCACAGCAACTTTCTCTACTTCTTTTCTGACAACTTAGGGTTGACCAAGTTGGACATGGAAAGCTCTCCCCCTTGCCCAGATCGAATGGGGATCAAGCAAAACAGCCTAGTGTATGGGAGAATGTCAAGTGAGAATGTCGAGAATGTCAGCTATTTGCAGCTGCCTCATTAACTCTTGGCCAGCTCAGCTACAACCACCAGCTCTTACAATTTAGCATGCTTCTTCAGTTCTGACTGCATGTAATAAGCCAATAAACTAAGAGAAAGACAACAGCATGCTGTAACCTTGATGGAGAGGGAAGTGCCTGATAAAGTGATAGAATTTTTTTTATATATAAAACTTCAAACTTACCTCAGACCCACAGCCACGTGGAAGACAAGTGCAGTGGTTACTAATGAAAACTGTGGGACTGGTTCTGTTATTGTTATATGGATTGTGGTAGTATTACCAAGAAAATTCCCATCCTGTGCTAAAGAACAACAAACACTGCTGCAAAGGCAAGTGATCCTGAATTCTAAGCACTGAGCATTCAGCCAGACCAATGCCTCACAGGTTTACTTGCCAATATCTGTCTTACCACAGGGGATGGGAGGAAAAAAAAGCAAACAGATTTCAAATCTAAGCAGATCTTTCATTATCTGTCCTATCTCCTAAAGACCAACTGCTAAATCGTAAGGAAATCTGCTAATGATGGCATTACTTTGCCGAGCTATCTGATTTGTGCATGACTTTCAAAGCACAAGATAATATAAACTAAATTCATGGCAAATGACAGAAGAGTTGTTCCATACTGTGCTTCAAATGAGATGCGAAGAATTGTCTTCTTCAGAGAGGAGAAATTACAGTTTTCAGAATGACTGCAGTTCACATTCAAAACACGGCCTGCCAGCTTGGCCCTTGCCAAACACAAACCATGGTGCATAAAGTCACCATGGGGAGGAATTCAAACAAGTAATAACAGCTCTGATACCATGCTAAATGAGTAGCAACTGAAACATACACAAAAGGATGAGAGGCCTAAACACACTCACTTGGTGGGAATTACTGAATGTAATGCAACCGAGCCGTAAGGACTGGGAAATACTGGCAGCATAACTTGTGTTATAAAGCCTGTTTTTTTTTATTTTACAGTTAGATGACTAACCTCTAAGACCAGAAAGGTCATTATTTAAGTTTATTTTATGTAATGCTGATTAGCTGATTCCTTCACAAAACTCTGGCCTTGTGGCTTAATGAAGACTTTTCTTCTTGAAGTAAGATGGATTTGAAGCCCTAAAATGAAAATACCAGCCAACTCACTCCAATATTATTTGCCTGAATAACTAGCTGTCCTCTGATAAAATATGGCTCTTAATCCAAAGAGGACTTGCCTAATCTCTTTTAAAAAATGGTTTTATTTTGAAGCTAGTAGATTTTATTTATTGGATAGAATATTAAAAACCCATATTTGGGAAAGACTGGGAAAGATTACAAATAGTTCAGTCCACTGAGACCACATCCTTTGGAGTTTTGCTAAACAAATGCATTCCAAATACTTTCAGATTTTTCCTCCATCTGTAATCCTGTGTCCAAATCAGGCCTTATGACAGCACAAAGCCATAAAGAAGAGAAATAGCTTTTTTTGCTCTTTCATCCAGTTTTCCCTGTACTGGAAACCCACATCATTGGCGCCTTGCTACATCCAGAGTTAGTACTCCAAGTATGTAGTGAGAGTCAGTGCCCTAACTAGAATGCACAAGAAAACAGTTTCCACTAATGAACTGTGAAAGAAGTGACAAAACACGCAAAGATATCAGAATATAAAAGAATAGAAATGTGAAAATATGGCACATTTTATCTATGACTGTAAGATGAATAATGTCTAAAAAGCAATTTCAGAGCCTACAATTCTAAAGCAGGCATGATACGCTTCGTGGTATTGAGTAGTTTGCAGTTACTTGCAATGGTTTTGGTGGCAGACTAGAAAGGAATAATGAATGGTTTTGATTGTTTGTGTGTGCACAAACACATCCTGTGGACAATAGTACCAGTGGACCAGATTTCTACTGCCATGATGGCTGCCATGGCTCACCCAAGTGAGTTCAAGAACAGCGTATTGTTTTCTACAAGGAAACAACCCCACACACTGTAGCACCAAAGTTGATTGTATCTCTTGCTCTATTTACCTAATGTGCAGGAGAAACCATCTTAGGTTTACTTGTTAACAAAGTTTTTGATTTGCTTATTGATTTATTGCAATAATATTCATTGAGAGGGACATAAATAGCCACAGGAAAACAAATTTATCACAGCTTCCAAAGAAGCATCTCTGAGTTGGCAACTTTTCAGATGTAGGAAGATTTACTGCATGAGCAATGTTTCCTACTTCATCCTAAGTACTCATTGCAGCTCTGCTGCCTTGAAACTTCTCCATTAAAAACCATTATCATGTGATACTTGTTCTTATATTTAGAAGATGACATTGCCAGTATTCTTTAATGTTCAGTACTAAAACCAATTGCGACATAGATCTGCAATAACTTCTAATGCATAATAACCAAAACATTTCAATTAGGCTGCTACAATAAATGGCATTTTCCACAACTGATGATAATGAGATGTGACTATGACAATCATTTCTGAAACAAACAACAACCAAAAAAAGCTAAACAATCATGGATTAGACAAAACTACATGACTGTTGTGGGTGTCAGGGGCTTCCATCCTCCCCCCCTGGAGCCTGTGGGTGTGCGGATCTCAGGAGAGCAGGAAACAGCTCCTCTGCTCCTTGCAATGGTCTAGCCTAATTCATTAAGCACTTTTTAAACTTCAAGCATTCAAAGAGATGTTTCATTCATGTGTCAACAGGACATTCCTACACACTTCCCATGCATTCCCATGAAGTTTTGGATAGCAGGTTCTGCTCTTTGAGTAGAAAAGGATTGTGATCTAAAGGGGAAAAAAATGTGTAAATTGCGTCTAAATGCCAGATTCGATTTTTCTCATAATTTAGTGTATTTTGTACACTGACCTTCTGTATGGAGGAATACCTATGAGATGAGGCAGCCAGACAAAATTCTTTCACAGCATCAGTTGTTTCTGTATTTCTTTTTAAGATGGATGTATTTCCAGCATAACTAAACTTGCAGGTATCAGAAGCCTCCCCCCCTCCTTCAAGGTTTTGCTGAAAGTTTCAGTACAAACTTTTCTTCAGCAGTCACAATTTTCTTTTTTTCTTTTTTAAAACACACAGCACCAAAGATCTCGCTGTAAAAGATATCACTGGGAAAGCTAGAGAGAGCAGCAGCCCCAGAATGACCCGCTCTCAGCAGGGAATCTAATTAGTTGACATTGCTAAACTGGAAAAAGGGAATTTCAAGGAAGGACACTCCTGTTGCCACCACTGCTTTTTAAATGATGGTGATAGTGCTTTTCTGAGCACACATTTTATATAAAAACCATGGGGAAAAAGTGTTAGTTCCCTTTATGAAATGTGCAGCAAAAATAAAACCGCATGGAAGGGTCATTATTAGTGATGAAAGATTCAAGAAAAATTACATATTGGTTGTAACCTCGCTTGGCTACAATACTCATAAAAAAAATGAAGCTCTCTGGTTTTCTAATTCAGTTTCATTTTTTAGAATGGAAGGCTGTTTCCTTATTAGCTCTCTCTCTTACAGCTACAAACCTCCAAGAAAAACTCTATTGTAAGTGTAAGCAGTGGGAGGCAAGGTGGGCTTGGGAAGGAGAGATTCACCAAGTTCAGAGAGCACCGTGCAACAACAATTTTTGGCCTCAATTTTCCACTCTAAAAAGCTGAAATCACACAGAATCACACAGAATTGTAGGGGTTGGAAGGGACCAATAGAGAGCATCGAGTCCAACCCCCCTGCCAAAGCAGGTTCCCTACACCACATCACACAGGTAGGTGTCCAGGCGGGTCTTGAATATCTCCAGAGAAGGAGACTCCACTCCAGTACTCCAATCCACTCCAATAAATGCCACATACCTAGCTAGGTTCTCCAGAGCAGAAATTCCCAGTTCTCTGAAGCACTTATTTTAGGTTAGTTTACTACCAAGCTGCATCTTAAGACTGGAGCTGTCATCCAAATGCCTTTCTTACGTGTTCACCTCTATGAGCAAGGATTTGCACCAGACTTGTGCTCCCAGAGTTAACTGCAGCCTCCTCTCCAGCAGAGCCTGTATACCACATCACAGGAATCAGGAAATAACAATTCCCATAATCTCTATCCACTAGAGCATGCTAATAAAAATTAAGATAGAAAGCATCAGCTGGGATGTGAGAACATGTAGAAATTGTCCTTAAGGGCAAGGCAAGTAACAAGGTACTTTTCATGTCATTCTGTCTACATCCTGCTCCCACAAATGGTACTGAGATTGTTTATTCCCAGTGCAGGATAAAAACATATCTTTAAACATTCACATATTTGTGAGAGGGAAGTGGACTTCTACGTAACCTCTCTGGTACTTTCTGTTTTTATAATATGAATCATACCTCTGTTTAGTGAGAGGCTGTATTTTCCAACAAGCAGGAGAACACAAGGGCCATCTTCTGGCAATACAGTTTCCCAGGCCACCCTCGTATGTATTTATCAACAGAATGCACAGATTTATCTTGGATGAGGCAAACAGAAGTGATCTGTGCCTAAGAGATCTACGTTTCCCCTATGCAATTTGTCCTATTTCATCTGCATTGCAAGATGACTGCACATTTCCATAACAAAATTTATTTGAAATTCAAAGGTGCTGAAGTGGGAGGTGGGAAAAAATGTTTAAATTCACACCTACTGCTCAAGCTCTGCTTACTCAGTCAGTTCCAAAATATTTAACTGGAGATTCAGGTAGCAGAGTAACAACACTGCAAGTGCCAATAGGTACTACAGCTCACCAGTGGAAGGATGTCACATCAGAAAAGCCAAAATCCTATTTTCTTTCAAACCTTACATATTAAAAAGTTAGGAGCACAGAAGATAGCAATGCTAGAAAAGGAAGGAAATACTGACATAAGTGAAAGACAGCAGAAAGACAGCAGCATCACAGCAATATGACACTGCATTATAAGACAGCCATATAATCTTGAGTTAATGTTCATCATCCTACAGGGATATCTTGACACATCTCTGCAAAGAACTGAGTTAAGTGCTTTCTGTGAGTGTCAGGTTTTATGTTCTGCCACGGGCCATTCCAGATGCTGCTGTTGACTGTTAGTTAACCATTTCCCTGGAATGCTAACAACAACATGCATTAAGGAAGGACCAGAACAAGCACAACAACGACAAGGCAGCATTAACACAGCTGTCAAATCCCACGCCTGAAAGCAAAGGTCTCTTGGCTAGGAGAAACCAAACAAACCAGTGCTTCAAACCTCAAGGACACTTCAAGGTGTGTAAGTAGATCTTTGTAAATATTTCTGACACCAATGAACAAGTGAGATAAATAGCTTAGTTTCTTCCTCCCATAAACAAGCGGCAGTTCTCCTGAAGAAGAAAATAAAATTGCAAAGTAGTAAAACTAAGGGAGAAGAAAAAGGCCACAAGGTCACAATAGGCAGGAGGTCACAAGTTTTGACTGGCAGCTGTAGAACGAGGATCCTATCAGATAATTCCATCTTAGCCATGTTTCTCCTCTCTTTTAGACTAAAAGATCAGAGGAGCCAACATCAGAGACAGCTTTAAAATGCTGTAAGGTAGACACTGGAGTGGATAAAAACCACGATCAGGAGTCAGTGAGGGACTAGAAAGAATATTGCCTGTAAAAGAGTTTCTAGACTGATCTGATCTGCTTTCTTTCATACTAGAGATACTTATTTCATAATAGTAATGTCGCTTCACTGATTCCAGTGGATATGTCCCTGCTGCCCACCAGAGGAGAAAGGATAAAGAATCTGACCTGCTCAACTTGCTTCATGCTTTCCCCACTCCCCCCCACGTCCCACCCCTTGATCCCAAGTCTATCACCTTCCATTTGTTCCCTGGCATAGACTGCACCGACTGTCACTTCTTGACAGAGATTTTTACATGTACAACATCTAAAAGACATTTTGAACATTAATTGACACAAGTTATCACTACTCTAGCCAAAACATCAAAGAGATAACCTATTTCTCTAAAGCCATGCTCAGTAGGATGAGGGATGCTAGTTAGTACGTAACTGCATAAATAGCGATCTGCTCCTATTTGAGAGGAATGTAAAAAATAATGGATTCTGCAACAAAAAGGCTGAGCTAGTGGCAGCATCTAACTGCTTACACAAGGTAGTACATCCACATAAAGCAGATGGATGTGATGTTGGACAGATGTAACTAGTTACAGACACAAGTCCCTCAGTTCAGCGGTGACCAGAACGAAGATTTCCCAGCTCCCAGTTCCTCTGTTCACCTCTGCAACCTCAAGAAGCATTCTGCGGTGGGTGGGAGGAAGCAAACAGTCATGACAGAGAAATTTGAGTCATGTAAGTGTATGGGAAGTCTTGAGCACAAAGTCAAACCAAACTCCACTAATGAAAGGTCAGATTCTCTATGAAATGAATTAGCACAGCTGCGTGTACTTCAATAGCAACCTTATTAGCACCAAGTCTTTTGACTTGCAGCTTGACAAGTATGTATGTACTTAGGTGGAAATGCCAGGTAAGAAGCTGAACAAGACAGACAAATACTGAAGCCTGCTTTGGGCTTCATATTTCAAATGCAAATTCACGTGCACACATTGTAAATCCAATTTCTTCACACATTGCAGTTTCACCAGCAATTTGGAAGGGACACAAGCAATATCAGCTATCTGATTCAAGTAGCTAGCTGAGATGAACAAGCCAAGACCTGATCCTTCACCCTTCAACATCACCGCATAAACTACTTGCATAGATCTACTAGTTGCAATCAAGTCACATCACCAGCCATGTTCACAGCTCATACAAGCACCCTGAAGGCAACAGGCCCCTCTGCTTGCAGTCGCATGATACTCTACAGGGTATATTAAACTATACACCATCCTCTGCTTGCATTGGAGGTAGCAAACAGATCAATCGGCTAAAATCTGAACAGCTTTCTTTTGCAACTGTACTTTCTAGCCATTGCAACATAGAGATTTCAGCCTGGCATATAATTTTTCATCTCACATTTATCTTCCTTGACTCCCTGCTCTGCACTGAGAGACAGACAGAGAACCTGTATTTTATTTTATATAACCAGCATCCTGATTTCACTTTGATCCAAGTAGGCCATGCAACACAGGCTGAAGAACTCACAGAAACTACCTTCAAATTGAGTGGCAGAGTTAAACATCAACTATAGCACTCTTAAGTGCAGGACTGAGTGAGAGACCTCACCTTTGGCATGCGAGGTGACAGCTGGAAATGGCAGATGTAAGCACACCTCCCTGCATCACACTAGGTAAAGGACTCATCCTTCTGCGTAAGAGTGTCCTAATAAAAAGGGTAGGTAAAAAAATCTGTCTGCCAACAGCTGCACACTTCTGATCACTGTATACGTGTGTAAGAACAGCAGCACTCGATTAGACACTAAAAGACTGTTTAAGATTAAGTCTGCCTCTAGCAGGAGGTAGCACTGAGTGCTTTAGAAGGAATATCAGGATTAGGGTACATGTATGGGTTATCCTTCTGCATACATTCTTATTTCAAATAACAAACTGTTGTTTATGGCGATTCTAACAGGAAATTGAATCAAGATTCACTGAGTTAAGACTTTCTCAACTTCCATTATTTATGGTATTAATGTCCTATAACTGATGCATTACATAATCCTGGCAAATCTTGAGTCTTTTCTTTGGAATATCCCACAGCAAGATGACATCCTTACTAAGCCACAAAGGTTAACAAGCGTACCTGCTCTACCTCCTAAGTGCTGATGACAAATTCACACCATAGATTTGATAGTAAAGCTCACAGGACCAAGGAATACCCACCATCTTTTCCTGACGGAGCAGTAATTATCCCAGAGAGAGAAGAACAGAATAGAAATAGGAGAAATCTGCCTTCTCTTGTGGGTAAAACCACAAGAACTTTGTGAGGCTTCCTTTTCCTTCACTTCCTCTCACTCTGCCCACATATCTTGTGCAATCCAAGCATCAAGAAAAGGAATAGAAAACAATTGAGAACTACAAGGAAGCCTCCCAAATTAACACTGAAAACAATCTTGGCAAAACCTGAAGCATTAAAAAGTTGCAGGCTGATTAACAGGTTATTCCTTGTAGGCAGCAGTTATCATTAGCTTTCTAAAAGATCTCATAGTTTCATCTGAACATGTGTTCGCTCTGCTCAGTTTCTCTCCTCTGAAGTCATCTTCTAGAATCTCAGTGTCCGTGCTCCGTGCTTAATGTAAGGAAGGAGAGCAAGGAGTGGGGAGACATCCTACTTTTCAAAATGCCCTGGAGACCTTAGACTGTTGTCCTTTTTTGTTTTTGTTTTTTAAAATCAACCTCTATTGGTAAAGCTTGTGGAAAGCCGTGCTAGCATTTCCTGGGTCACAGGACAAAGCTCCTGCAGTGGAAAGGGTATAGTAGGACACAGTGGTCACACCTTTGCCAGGAAACCAAGACTTTTCTTCAAAACCACACACAGTGCTGAACTCTTACGTAACAGTGTTCACCCAGGAAAGCTATTTTATCTAGCCCACTATCTGTTTCTGACAGCAGTAAAAAGCAGATTCTTCTGGAGGAAGAACAAAAGGTGCATATAGATACACACACGTCAGAAGCCACTGCTTTACACCTCTCGGCAAGCAAAAACAGTTGACTTGTTGAGGACTGTCAGTCCTGGACCTCTTTTTGTATCTAACCACTATGACCAGATATATTCTCAGCCTCTAAAATATCTTGTAGCAATTCATTGCACTCGGATTGTGTTCTGTGAAGGCAATGCTTCCTTCCATTTATTTTAACCCAGTGCTGAATAATTTCAATGTACTCCCCCCAAGCACATCTACTAAGATGCAGCACGATTGAAACTTATTCTGCTTTGTGGCTGCTCACAGGCACACCTATCTCCAGCACACCTCCTCACAGCTGCCACTTCCTAATCAGAACAGCTTTGTGTATCTACTTCACATACAAGAACTCATTATCCCAGTTTTGGGGAAAAAACCTGCATGTAAGCTAACATGCAACACTGGCAGTGGCACAAAAAACCTAAAGAAAAATAATTACTATCAACAACTAATGAATAAATATAGTTGCAATCTTAACTGCAGTGCAGATCTAACTGAGGAAGGTTTCCATCGCTCCCTGAACTGCAACGATGTGTTTGGGAAGTGTTTTCCTTTCTTCTCTGGAGCACAATACCCAAGTTTCTATTAGTTAAACTTCCCGGATTACATGCAGAACCCCCTGGAGATTACTGCACATGGAAACAGTAGTCATGTGAGGACTGAGAAGTTTAACAACCAGGCTCAGGAATCCAAGGACTTCACCAACATCTGTAAGTCATGCCAGAAAATATAAGATTGCCCAATATGTTTTCCAACATCTTCTTAATTACAGAATTCATCTTCTTTTGCCAGTGGTCTAATACTGGGTACTTTGCTTCTTGAGCCACATCTAGAAGGAGTGACTCTTACTTGCCAGGAGATTGAGTTCTGACTGCTTCGAGAATCTAAGGCCAATACATCCCAAACTATAGCATCGCAGATGCAGTGCAGCTTCCCCTATCACACGGGGAGAAAGGAAGAGCCTGCCTACACAAAGCACACACACCTGGGATGTCTCAACATGAGACTCTGCAGAGGAACTTCCAGGGGATATTTGCAAACTTCTTTCTGGGCTGAAAACCCACAAGCAGTGCCAGAACAGTCACCACCATTTTAGCACCTTTCTCTGGTCAGCATTTTGCAACAAGAACTAGAAGTGGGAGGCAGTATGCCAGGGGTTTGTGGCTATAAAGGAAATGAATAGCCTCCCACTATTTTCCCTTGGGAAACTGCTTTTGAAAGTCCATCAGTGTTAATCATCCCCTGAAAGCACAGGAACAGGTGATTCCAAAGTGTCAGAAGTGTAACAGGCATAGCAGAAGGCTGACTTGGCTGAACAGGAATCATCTAGTGCTTACTTGGAAAAAGTATATGGCTGCTGGAAGAAAGATGAGGAGACATAAGACCATTATAGGGTTGTTATCTGCTTCTGTAGGGAGAAACTTCATGTGGAAAAAGCTCAGAGTTGAAGTCAGCCAATACTGTGGGAGATAAAAAAGTTTGCTGTTGTTTTTCTTAAATACGTTCACAACAAAAAGAGGATCAAAGAGTACATTGGTCTCCTACAAGTTGGTATATATTTCATGGCCTCATTAACCAGTAACTGATAAACCGCAGAAATTAATGACGAGGGATTGCAAATCATATATTCCCTGGACAAGCCGACAAAGGCAGCCTTCATATCCACAGATGGGAGAGACAAGATGATCTTTGGCACAAGTGCTTTTGGCTATTTCTCATTTGCTGCTTTTTCACCATCAGTTGGAGCGAAAGTCTGTACATCTCATCCTTTGCAATCCAGGTGTACTGTGGGCCAGCCATGTCTCCAGGATCATTTCTTGTTGACACCAGCAGATACCCTCCTCCAGTACTCTGCTCTCAGAGCAAAGTCACAAAGGAAAAGGGGATCCTACTATCATTGCACCCCAAGGAGTTGTGCAACACACTAGAAGAAGAGGCAACACGGCTGCTGCCAACAATACCACAAAAAAGACAAGCTGACTCTGACTACAGTTAATCCTACAGCTAAAGCCCAAGAGATAGATTAAGTCTGTTAAAACCACTTAGATTTCTCACGGAAGGAAAACAGATATCAGGGCACACTCCAAAATGACTGATTCAAAACAAAGATATCCATTCTCCATGTTGGGATTGGCCACAAGTCCAGGCAGCACGCTATATCTTTTTATTCTTGGACTACTGAAGTATGACTTTGGGTCTAGTGGAAGCTGTACTGTGAGGGCAGTAAACTGTAAGATGGGTGAGCAAACACAGAAGAATCTCAACAAGAGCTTTCCTGTGCCAACACTGCTACCCAGGGCAGGTCTCAGCAAAGAGGTGCCTTTCCTCAGACACAAGTCCCCTTCTCCATGGTGGCACTGCTCAGAAACTGGCATTTCCATAACATTTTTGGCAGCTCCGCTTGGAGACCAAGTCAGACTCCCATGTGTCATAAGCAGCCCTGCATGTGCTTAGTAGCCCCTGTTCCAGGCACAGCAGTGCTAGGAGATGGCACTTCTCCACCTCCTGCATAATCCATTCACTGTGGTAGCTATCGCTGCTGGTCACTGTTGGGAAACTAAGAACCCACATAGTACCTGGGGACCAAGGTGCCCTTGGACCTCATTTACAGACCAGACAATGACAGAATAACCTGTCAGAAGCAAATACAAACTCCTTGTGCCTAGGGACACTTGCAGACTCCTCACTGGTGTCACCCTACCTTACCCAACTCCAAACTCCAAGAGTTACCCAACTCCAGCTCACTGTCCCACCCAAAGGCACAGAACAGCCAGCACAGAGGAAGAGGCAGAAAACACAGCAAGAAATGCAGCTTGCCTCTCTGTGCTTCTCAGGCAGCCCCAGAGCAGTAACAGCCATGTCCATGGGGTCCTTGTACCAAGATGCCCAGGGACAGTGCTGCTTGAGAGAGCAACTTTACCACACTGTAGCTGTACTACTGCATTTGTCTGTCAGCTGAAATGGTCCACCCATATTTTTCTAAGTGCCAGCCTTGTAAAATGCCACAACAAAATCCACTTCAGCCTGACTTGCATGTTGGCAAAGAAAGGGATGATGGAAAAGCATTCTACAGTGTCCTTGGGGAGAAAGGCTATTCTATCTGCTCGGGCAAAATGTTTCCAAGAAGAAAGGGCTGTGAAACCAATTGTAAAAAAGCAATGCATCGATTTGCATCAAGAGTCATATGCAGAATCTACAAATATCTCTCATTCATTATTTTACTCAACATTCATCTCGAATTAACTGAACAGGAATGTAAGATTTACTACTCTTGTCTCTTAAGAAATAAAGCTACGGAGAGGGTGATATATTAGTGTTAGATTGGCTGAGTTCACAGCCATCTCTCTCCTTTGAGCATCGTAGCCTCTTTATACAACACTGAAGGTGTGCAGACCTGCAGAGTTCACCCTAGCACAGGTAACAAGGGCCAGCTCTCATACTCGCGAGGCATTAGGGCAGGCGAAGGAGTTGCTCTTCTCCCAGGAGCAGACACAAAGAGGCATCTGGACCTCATGGCTATGCTTCATAGCACAGAATAATATTGGTTCGGGATTTCTACATGAAAAATATTTTGGTGTGGCCCATCTACCACTGAGCACTGACACACACCTGCATGGCTCCAGGCAATATCTACTGTTGTTAAAGTATAAAAACAGCTCATTTGCTGCCAGTGATGGTCCGAACAGTTTCCGGACTTTTAAAACAGAACTTTTGATTAACCACAAAAAAGAAACCATCCGATCTAGATACCCACTGCTTTGCACCTCCATTACAATCAAGGACATGGATAAACTGCTCCCAGTCTTCTCCAGCATCTTCCCTCTTGCTTTGCACCTGGTGGTACATGAGTGCAAGAGGAAGCAAATTAAGGAAAGCAGCCCAAAGATATCCATTTGCAGCTCAAATTGCTCCCAGCAATGAGGAAGATGGGGATGCAAGACCTGCCTTGTTAGGACCACCTGGGTTTTTGACCTGGATTCTGCACTATTTTTAAGAAATCTCTGAATGTAGGGCTGGAAACGTATCCATGGAAAATTAACTCAGCAGAAAGCAGTGATAAGAGAATAAGTTGCTACCAAGGAGTTCATTGCATTCCCCATTACAAGCAGAGCACCTGGGGAAGCAAGATAAACACAAGAAATTCTGTGGTAGTCAGATAAACATAAGCTAATACTTTGAGCTACAATCTTTATAACATAGAAGCAGAGTGGACAGTCCCTCTCTCTAACTACACATTAGGAGACATATTTAGAACAGGAAATTACCACAGTTTTTAATCCCATCCAGTTCATAGCAGGTTCTGGGTAAGGCCAGGAGCCTTAGTGGAGATGACCTAAAGCCTCCAGCATTTATTTCTGGGATCAAAAACAGTAGATAAGCTCCTGATGGAAGTTCGGGAATAAGTGCTGATGGGAACTAGGTGCTCCTCCCTGTGAGGGCTACACCAAGCACCAGTGATTTTGGACACATCAGTGACTTTGGACAATGCACTGCTTGGGTCTCTAATTCTGAAACTCCCTGATCTTCAGGAGAAGATTTTGGTGCTGCACAATGGGAGCAAGCTCCGCAGCAACCTCACAAGTTCTAAAAAGCCATTAACTAGAGATCTCCTCATATTAGTGCAGTAGCAGGTATTAAATGGGTAAGAAAAGATGCTTCCTAACAGGATGGCACTTAACCATGTTGAGGCTGGACCAGCACAGAACGTAATGACTCCAAGTCTAAAGTAAAAGCTGCAAAATTGTAAAGAAAGAGAACTCCAGAGATCTACAACATGCTTGCGAAGTTATCTGCTTCAGGCCACAGTCTGACCCTCTTCTGTTCACAATTTAGGAAAACAGAACACAGAAGCATACAGGGTTTCAGGTGAGAGTAAAAAACACTCTCCCCATTCCCCATCCACCCCAAACCAACATTTGCTGCACGGAAGGGGAGAGCATGAGTAATCTGAAAGGGGTGTACTGTGATTGGAGGTGGATGAGCTGCATCCTCCCTGTGCCTTGTGGTGTCCTGCCAGGCTCAGCAACGTTCCCAAGCAGAACATATCCCATGTGGCACTGTTGTTAGATTTAGCTTTCCTAGGGCTGCCTCTCTATTTTTGACCTCATGGACCCACAGAAAATCACACAAGCCCCTTTAGACTATAAGCAGTTCTCCTCCTTTGGGTATGACTTCCTAGAGGAAACAGATTACCATTAAAAATATAGAATTGGTAGCACTGATAAACAGGCATTAGAAGTACCAGCAAAAAGCACCTAATATTTATACTGACAAATCACTGGACGTCTATCTACTTTATGTAAGAGCAATATGCTTCTGATAGCAATGACACAGGCTTTGTCTTGAAGTACGGCTGCAGGGATATCAGCTCAAAAGAAGGCTGCAGCAGCTACTCCAAGCTTACATTGATGATTAAATATTATCTTTACTTTCCAAATCTCTAATTGCCCCATTTAGATAAGAACACAGGGAAATCACAGCTCTATCATCTAGTAATGTGCCTTGGAATTGTTTAGTTCAAAAAATAGTGCAAATGTGCGCAGTGGCACTTTGTTAAAACACAGCAAACTTGAGGCTTGTGAATATAGCTTGGAACAACTTTGGAGGGTTTTGTAGTTAAACCAGTTATAAAAGCACGTTTCCACTGATTAATTTTGTGCTAATGAACTATCTATAGAACTTGCAGCAGCTTAACTACCAGCTTGTCTGGGAGCTCCGCACTAAATGAACCTGCTTCCAGACCAGGCCATGCTATTACAGGTCTCTCCTTTAGGTCCTTCTAGGATATCATCTTAAGGAATGGCTGGCTACGTTTCTTGGCACTTCATTTCTAAGAGAACTCCTGATTTGAAGACAAATTACATTCATCACTATTTCTTGTGTTTGTTCTACAGTTTGAGTTAGACTCCCATACTTTACAACTATTCAGTGCCTTCATTTTGTTTAGCCTTCTTGTAGATTTCTTTGCTGGGGCTCCTTTCAGTGCAATCATGAGTAACGAATGTTTCACATCCATCCTAACTCCCGTGTCCCAGTGGGGACCAGGACTATCATGACTCACCTGGTGCCTCTTTACACTAAGTTTTCCTTTTTCACAAGAAAAATCACACTAATGGTTCATAGTCATCCTGTGATCAGCCAATACACTGACATCTTTCTCCTTCTCAGTATTTTCTAACTGACAAAGCCCCTGCTTAAGAATAAGTTTTTGTTATTAGTCATTGAGAACTCTATGCTGCTGAGTTTCAGCCCATTTCTGTTATTCTGGTCTCAGTATTCCTGGTATGATAATTCTGATCCTTCCTTGCTTAAAATGCCTCCTAACTTCTGCCCACAGCATATCTTGCAAAGCATGTGGCTTTTTGATCTAGAGAAATTAATGGAAGTTGCAGATAGGGTTGAGATAAGCCTGAGGAATACTCCTCACCTCCACTCATCCCAACACATCTAATCTTGGTATTGCTGGCTGTCTCCCAGCACACCAATTCCTAATGCATCTTACAGTTCTTCTAGCAATTCCCAGCTTCCCTAACAAAGAAGAAAAAATATTGTGTACTGTTCACATATTTGGTTATATTTAGTTGGTTAGATGCAGATTTTAAGCTTCAACTATCTAAGTTCTAGAGGCACAGACACTCCTATAGATGCTCATGATTGCTTATTTCTAGTCAACTCTAACAGACTCCTAACATGATGAAGCTGACTTGTAGCAGACCGAGTTACTGCCTGACAGTCAAACCCCTGCAAATATTAGTGATTAATCACAGGCCCAAGCGTGAAAGGGTATGACTGACCTGAACTCAGATGCAGTTCACACATGATCAAAGAAGGTTACCAAGTAGGCAGGCACAGACATTTCCTGCTACTCAGTGGATACAGCCACTTCATCTAAAGCCACCTTGAACCCACTATCTGCCCAAGGATCTGCCCTAGTCTTATTACCAAAGCTTTTAATCACAGATTTAATTGAATTGAGGCAACTTTCTTCTTCAAGCCACAGAAATCGTACCATCTTATCTGCACAGCTAATCAGTTGGCCACAAAGTCAAAGTTGGATGCTCTTAGATTTTGTCCACCCAATCGCACCATGCAGACTGACTAGGCTGTGCTCAAGCCAGCAACACACAGACCATCCTTGAAGCATTTGCACCTCTGCTGATGGCAAAGCAATGCTCATGGCTTAGATGAGCTCCCTTCCTTTAGAAAACTATGGATAGGCATATCAAAGGACAGGAACAGAGGCAGGGTTCCACTGGAGAAATGGGAATCATTAGAACATAAGGACCTTGGAGCTGTAACAGTGTTTCAGAGGTCTATGCTACCATAGTCAAAAAAATAAGCAGGCACAAGCCTCCTGGCCTAATATGGCTGCTATTGGGGAACAGTCTCATCCCCAGCCCACAGGACACTAAAATGAGATGCCTCACCTGATCACTTTGCAACAAGAAAAGGCTGCACACGGTTTTCTCTGAAATCAATACTTAAATACACTTTTCTTTGAAAACTATGCTGTCTGGACAGATCCAAGGATCCCTACCATTGCCAACCCTGCAGCACTGAGACAACCATTGCTGGTGGCCAGGGAACTCCCCACTAAGAAAGCTGCTTGATTTGTTACGGACTTATTCGTGTGTGACTTATATGGGATTCCTCAAAGGGAAAAGAGATGGATCAGGATAACAGTCCAGCTAAACATTTCCTTCCATTCACAAAGCAGTGTCACTGAGTTACACCTTGCTCCACAGCCTCTCTCTCAAGATGGCAGCAGCAAGCCTAGAAAGATAACTGGTTTCAGTGGTGCCTGCAGGAACTACCAAGCCACATTGGGGCCATCAGCTGCCACAGCCAATAGCTTCTGGTTTCAAAGAACAATGTTATGCCTGACAAGCTATTAATAGCATCTAAAGTCACCTGAGACTGTGACCTGTCACATTAACTATTACCCTTCCCAAAAAGCATCTGGGGCATCACAACCTCATGCTGCTCACTACTCTTCAAAAGGCACTTTATTGGCTCCTCAGAACTACGCCAAAACAAAAGAAGCCACACTAACAGCATATCACTGTAGCTGTACGCCAGAGATGCCAACAAAATCCTCTACATAAAGCTCAGGCTGATAGAAAGTCTTAGGCACTGCCACTCTTATTTCCTAGGATCTTTATCACTCAAGACAAACTTCAGCAAGATGGCATTAAATTACAAAAGGAGACCCCACCTGCCACCACACAACACAGAGGAAGGGAACGATTTGAGATACAGCACCTGAAGCTCAGGAACAGCTTAGCACAGTCCAAAGCAATCCAGGTGGGCAGGGCTACTGCTAAGTCACTAGTAAGATGCAAGAATTCAGCATCACCCCCCACTGCCAGCTGTAAACCTTCCACTCAGGAATAGATGCTGAGGCTGACAACAAGAGGTGTTGGTACCACGACCAACCAAGTCTCAGTCCATCCTGCAGCATCAAGAACAGGATGTGAGCTCTGTATTGAAGTCCTTCCTCATATGAATGCAAAAACAATGCCTCTTGCATCTGGGTAAAAAAAATAAAGGTCACAGCAAAACCAGTGAGTTTCACAAAAAACAGATAATTCTAAAAGAAAAAGAGAAGCCTTTTGTTCTTTTCAGTGAACCTGACTCAACTTTTCATCTATGTTTTTTGTGAAACTCTTCTGGCTTTCGGTGACCTTTCTCAAATAGCTGTACAGCTCTGCCAGACTTTGATATTGGAAGTCAACTGCATCACGGAACAACAGAAGGAAATGAAATAAGCCAGGTTCAATCTGAGGGGTGGATACGAACATCACTTAGGTCTGCATTCCAGAAGACTTAGACTCAAAGTGCATCCATCTATAAGGCACCAAATCTACCGGCAGGAAAAAGAATACAGACACAGCCTGAAGTCATCTCCTCATCTATGGCATGCTCTATCACCCTCTCACCACTGTCTGAGCATCCTGCATGTCCATTAGCACCATCAACACCAGGCAGCATGCTATGAAACTGTTTATATATTTATGTTGGGTGAGGTCTCGAGGTCACTCCCTCTTATTCTGGTGGGGGACTTCCACTTTCCAGACATCTGCTGGAATTCTAATACATCTGACAAGGAACAGTCCTGGACGTTCCTAGAGTATGTGGGAAATAACTTCCTGACACAGCTGGTGAGGGGGCTGACAAGGGAAAGCAAAGTCCTGCACCTGCCGTATGTTAACAGAGAAGGTCTGGTGGGGAATGTAAAGGTTGGAGGCCATCTGGGACATAGTGATCATGAGATGCTAGATTTCTCAATCCTTGTTGAACCACAGAAGGAGGTCAGCAGAACTGCCACCTTGGACTTCCAGGGGGAGAACTTGAACCTCTTTAGGACCACGGTTGAGAGGGTCCCTTGGGAGGTGACTTTGGAGAGCGTGGGAGCCCAGGAAGGCTGGGAATATTTTAAGGAAATTGTTCTTAAGGTGCAGGAGCTGACTGTCCCAAAGTCATGAAAGACATGTCGACAGGCATGGAGGCTGGGCTGGCTGAACAGAGACCTTTGGCTGGCTCTCAAGAACAAAAGGAAACTTTATGAGGATTACAGGTATGTAGCAAAGCTGTGAAGGAAGAAAATTAGGAAAGCCAAAGCACAGCTAGAACTGAACTCAGACACTGAGGTAAGGAAGAACTGTAAATATTTGTATAAACACATCAACAGCAAAAGGAAGGCTAGGGAGAATCTCCATCCTTGTTGGATGCTGAGGGCAACTTGGTCACCAAGGATCGGGATAAGGCTGAGGTACTTAATGCCTTCTTTGCCTCAGTCTTTAATAGTAAAACTTGTTACTCCCTGGGAACACAGCCCCATGTGCTGGTAGATGGGGAGAGGGAACAGAATAAGCCCTGCACAATCCATGATGAGATAGTTTTGGACCTGCTCCGAAAGCTGGATGCTTACAAGTCCATGGGGCTGGATGGATTGCACCCTAGAGTGCTGAGGGAGTTGGTGGATGTGGTTGCCAAACCACTCTCCATCATTTTTCAGCAGTCCTGGCTGACTGGGAACATCCTGGTGGATTTGGAGGCTGGTAAATGTGACGCCCACCTTCAAAAAGGGCTGAAAAAAATGATCCTGGCAGCTACTGACCCATCAGGTTCACCTCAGTGTCCAGGAAGGTTATGGAACAAATAATCTCAGGAACCATCATGGACCAATTAAGGGTCAGCCAGGGGATCAGGCCTAGTCAGCATGGGTTTATGAATAGTATATCCTGTCTGACAAACTTGATTTCATTCTATGATGAGGTGAGCCACTTAGTGGATGAAGGTAAGGCTGTTGGTATGGTCTACCTGGACTTCAGTAAGGCCTTTGACACTATCCCCCGTAACATTCTCATGGACAAGCTGGCTGCCCATGGTCTGGATGGGTGTATGCTCTGCTGGGTGAAGCACTGGCTGGATGGCCGGGCCCAGAGAGTTGTGGTCAATGGAGTTGAACCCAGTTGGCAGCCGGTCACAAGCGGTGTCCTGCAGGGCTCAGTGCTGGGGCCGCTTCTGTTTAACATCTTTGTTAATGATATTGATGAGGGGATTGAGTGCACCCTCAGTAAGTTTGCAGACAACACCAAGCTGGGAGGGAGTGTTGATCTGCCAGAGTGAAGAAGTGCACTAAAGAGGGACCTGGATAGACTAGATTGATGGGCCAAAGTCAATGGCATGAGTTTCAATAGGGCCAAGTCAAATGCCGGGTCCCACGTTTTGGCCACAACCCCAGGCAACCCTACAGGCTTGGGGAGGTGTGGCTGGAAAGCTGCCTGATGGAAAGGGACCTTGTTGTGCTGATGGACAGTGGGCTGAATATGAGCCAGCAGTGTGCCCAGGTGGCCAAGAAGGCCAATGGCATCCTGGCTTGTATCAGGAATGGTGTGGTGAGCAGGACTAGGGAAGCCATCCTGCCCCTGTACTCAGTGTTGGTGAGGCTTCACCTCGAATACTGTGTTCAGTTTTGGGCACCTCAGTACAAAAAAGACATGGAGGCACTGGAGCAGGTCCAGAGAAGGGCAACGAGGCTTGTGAAAGGCTTGGAAAATCAGCCCTATGAGGAGAGGCTGAGGGAGTTGGGGCTGTTTAGTCTGGGGAAAAGGAGGCTGAGGGGAGACCTTATCACTCTTCTCCAGTATCTGAAAGGTGCTTACAGTGAGAGTGGGGCAAGTCTCTTCTCACTGGTGACAAGTGACAGGATGAGGGGAAATGGCCTCAAGTTGTGCCAAGGTAAGTTTAGGTTCGATGTTAGGAAACACTTCTTTACAGAAAGAGCAGTTAAACACTGGAATGGGCTCCTCAGGGAAGTGGTTGAGTCACCATGTCTGCTCTTTATATGGCTAACACACACCACGGAGACTAGTAGAACATACGTCTTTAAAGCCTGCACACTGTGACAGGGCAACAGCAGGACTCTGAATCTTTAAAGAGACCAGTACTGAAACACTGTGTTGAATTACCAATGGAGAGATTGCAGTTCGGTGCATGAAGGATGACGCATAACTTTCACTACCCTGTAGACATCATCTAACCAAAACTAATTTCATCCCATGCTTGTGGATGGCTGCAGTGCACAGCAACTCAGTGCACGAACTGTGCTCAGTGAGGTGCTCCTGGAGTTGCACAACAGCACTGGGCTCTGCAGTGTCCATTGCGGCAGCACCTGCAGACCACACTTCTGCACCTCCAGCACAGGGACCCTGCAAGCCAGCCTGGGAAAGGCTGATTGTTCCAATCCTTCTGCGTTATTCACTTACACGCATCTCCTGAGGAAGGTTCACACTCACATGTCAAAGTACATTCACTAGTAATGCAAAAAAATCAGAAGTATATGAGGGTCACATGAGCAATGTTATATATAACCACAAACCACATCAGAACCAGTCAAACATCTCATAAGGTGGGAGAGGGCTACAACTCAACTTGTTTGAAAAATGATGCTCAGAGGAATCTTGCAATTATCAAAGCATTTCTAAGTACCAAAGAACCATTTGAAGATTAAAAGAGAGCAAATCCATCAGACCAGGAAAGAAGCAACTACAATATTTGGTTCACAGGGTTTTCCAACTGAACTTTTCTGGGATGAGGAATATGTTTCCAAGCTTATTGACTGAAAAAATCATTGAGGAGTTGTCATGACAAATAACCAAGTGCCTTCAAATAGGAGCACATCCCAACTTGCTCGGCATCATGTTTTAGAAATGCTAGAGTCAGCCAGTACAGGACCCTTCAGTGTTGGAGGCTGACTCATCTTGAATTCAAGCGATCTTAAGGTCTTCACACCCCAGCAGGCTCTGACACCATAATTCCACAGCAACGGAAAAAAGGCCTTATGAGGGTTTGGTGTTACCCAACTAGGGGATTGAAGTCATGCAACTTCCATTAACACAAACGTAAAGGCCTCACAAGGTCAGTTGGCACACACAAATTCTCCCACTTCCAGCTCTTCATTTCATCTTAATTCCCTGAAAAGTATTTGCCCTTGTCATCTTCATCTTCTCATGGAGGTAACCTCACTTGCATACAGCAGAACAAGACCAGGCTTACTGTAAGGCATTGCAAGTCTGGGTGACCTCCTCAATTCCTCTCCCGCTACCTCCAACAAGATGTATTATGGCACTGATGACTCCAGGCCACAGGAGCAGCTCCCATCTGGCTGTAACAACTACACTGACTCCTCAAAGTATTTGTTTGATAGACAAAAACTGGGCAGAGATGCTGCGCAGCAATCTGCTTTAGAGGGGCAACAGCCCAAAGGTTACGACATATCACAGAACACAGCGTATGCTGAGGTGACGCTCCAAGCAAAAACGGGAAACCAATAATGAATCAAAAGCCAAGTAGAAGCCACGTCTATGAGCAGTAAATGTAGGCACCAAAGAGCCATCACTAGCCACAGACACTGTTGTGGTCAAACATGTCCTTGGTTACCTCTGCTTTAGCTTGGTCATTCAGCAGTTACTGAAAAATCTTCTCAGCTGGGGATAAAAAAAAATAGAATTATGCAGCATCCTACCAGAGAATTCCCCTTTCCTGCCTCTTAGCTGTGCTCTTAAATGGCCCCTTTTTCCTCCCCATGTTTATCTCCTCATTGCTGACTTTGCTTCCATCACAAGCTGGAATTGTACCCAGCTGAGTTCTGGGGAAACAAACCAGCGGCTGATATTGCACTGCAGGCAGATATTACTATAAGAAAGCTCTAAAGGAAGGACAGAAGCAAATGTGAAGAACATAACATGAATTAAGTTGAGGAATGTTAGGTACCTGATCTATTCTGCAGGAGCCAGAGGGCTTCAGCATTGGAGAGCAGCTCACAGCCTTCCCTGGAGTCACAGTAAGAAACAAATCCTAGCCTGCCCATCACACAGACAATCTTACTGTGAAACCCACCCATGTCAGTGATAAGAGAGGGCATCCTGGCCCAGAGCACCTATGAAACTCAAGAAGTTTTCTGCCCCTGTTACTAAGGAGGCCTTAGACTTAGCGGCTCCTGGAGCGGAAGGCTGGATTGCAGACCCAAGTGCTTTGGGATGTTCTGCTGCTATATGTATCCTGCTGATGTATCCTGCACTAAGATCTCAAGCTTCAGGTCATTTCTTTCTATAGGCTGCAACAAACACTGGCTGGGGGATTCCACTGCTGAGAATGAACTTCTCCCAACTCCTGGTCTCAATCTCTTATACATTCTCTGCATCCAGATACATCCTACTCCCACCTTTAACAAGACACAGAGTAGTCAGGAAGATGCAGCAGAAGGTGCTACTTTTCTTCCCCTTAGCTTTGGATACAGAAGGTGGATTTCTGCTTCCTGACAGCTCAGTGCTAACTGTGTCTGTTTGGCTTGGGATTATACCCAGAGTTCATAGATTTTAAAGTCTTACTTCTCAGTCCTGAATACATCAGTCCATATACAGCTTTAAAGTTATAAACTTCATGTAATCATGCTGGCAGAGGATACGTGGACCCACACTGGAGGAACAACACAAAACCTCTTGGTTTGATGCAGCCCAGCTGCAAGGCAGCTAGTTGTGGCTTAGCACTGTCCTCACAGTCCTCCATGCTGCATTTCATGCTGTGCCAGAAGTGGGAGAGTGCACATCTCTGGGAAAGAAAAACAGTCATTCTTCCATTCCCACATAGGCTGAGTTGTCTGTTAGATTCAAAATAGGTACAATAGAGAAAAGTGTAAAGAAACAATCAGCAGTGACTTCCTCAAAGTGTAGATTATTTGGTTTCTTCACAGGGTACATCAGAACTCACCCAAATCCAGAATTTAAAGATTCATTCTAAGATTATCTGTCCCAAATAATTTCCCTAGACTGCTCTGTTAACTGGAAGAAGAAGAAAAAAGGAAAGTAGAAAGAAAAAGAAGATTCCCAAGAGACAAAACACTGTTGAGCAATAATCTAATTGGGCACAGACATTCATGGGCAATATCTTCCTGAAATCCCAGCTTCCTTCAAGAAAAGCCAGAGATTAATTTTCTTTTAATAGATAAAACAGATCTAACCAAGTTCCATAACTTTTTCAGCACCCAGAAAGCTGAAACACCCAATGTTTTTGTTCTTCCAGCAGTAGCAAAAGGAAAAAGCTCACAATAAATCAAGATGCCTCTAGCTGAAAACCTCAGTTGCTGTCATTCCTTTGCTCCAAGTAGTAAATAAGCACACCGAACGCAACTCTGGATTCACTGGCTCAGTGCTCACAGCAGCTCAGACTGGGTGTGAGAGTGCTGAATGCTGCATGCCTTGTCTTTGCTGCCATCAGTCACTGCAGCCCAGACCACTGTACAGCAGGAAGCTTGGCACAGCTGTAGTTGGTTCAAAGGCCAGTCTCTCTGGAGCCACAGGTGTCCTTTGTGGTTAATTGGCCCATGAGCAGAATTGTTCTAAGGAAACACAGTCCCTTTGCATGTTACCATTTCCCATCACTTATGTATCCAAAGCAAGAGGGATACACTTCTACCCCTCCACTACCAAGCTGGCATCATTTCTGCCTTGCACAACACCCATGAGTTTTACAGCCCATGTGCCTATTCTCAAATTAAGCCCAGCTCTCTGCTTCCCTGAGTGTCAGAGAGCACAAACAAAGCCTCACAAAATGCACCATTCAGGGAGACTTATACATCCCTTGGAGCAGGTTCCCAAAGCTCCACATTGAGGCTACACACACACTGGGCAGGCTAAGGCAATGCTCCAGCCTGAGCTGGGACAAAGGTAGAAGCAGAGAAGAGCAGAGCATGAGGGACTCTGGGAAAGGAGATACCGTTCATGCACCAGACCATGATGCAGTGAGCTCAGCCTGCCCCGAGATCCCTTTAGAAGGTAGAGAGAACTATCCTTCATTAGCTGCAAGATCGCAGCCCAGGACAGCTCTCTCCAACAGGCCTTGAGGCCACTTTGCTGTTTCACAGGCTTCCCCTGCCCTCTGGTGAGAGAATTGTGCATTAACAGAGTCCCTTTCTCCCGTCAGGCAAGATGCTGCTTTCCAATACAGGCAGCGCGCTGCATTGTACAAGCAAATAAAGCCGTTTCAGTGGAGAAAGGCAGCTCGATGAGTACACCTGGGAACCTGAGACGCACATCACTACCAGCAGCCAGGGAAGGTAGAGCAGAGCTCCTTGAAGCCATCTCAACATCTCCTTCCTGAGAGACCCGTGTGAGCCTTTGCTCAAAGCAGTCACTGTGCTCAGGGACACAAGGCTGCTGGGGACACTGCCATGCACAACAAAGGAGTTCATTGCTGCCACCCTTCTACGCTCTCCACACAGAACTGAAACTTTGAAATCTGTGCCTTTTCTCTGCTATTTATATGCCATCAAACTCCTAAACCAAGCTGGAGCTACTGAACGTCAAACCTTGGTCTATACTGACATCTAGCGGTCTTTGCTCTTACTTCACCAGTATTATGATGCACCACGACCAGCACACCATGATCCATTCGTAGTGTCAAAGTAAAACCAAAGCGTCTCTGTGCTGGATGAAATTATGAAACCCATTATTTATCCATTATGAGTCAGTATATCCCCAAACGCTGCCATCTAAGTAAGATCTCTAAAGGAGATCTTGTGCCATGAGTCAAATACTGCCAAACCAATTTGGTTTTTGAGACCTCAGCTCACATGACAAGAGAGCGCATGCATCCACATGTGCAAGCCAAGTAAAATATCCATGCATTCCTTCAAAGCAGGAAAGTCAACATGAGCAGATGCCACAAAGCAGTATCTTGCCAAAGTAAACCCCAAAAAATAATTTTAAAAAACATTAATCAGAAGTGTCACAAAGGCAGAAGTTTAGTGATAGACTAAACCCATAAAATGCTTCATTTCACTGAAGTTCCTGTTAAAAGCAAACAATCCTCAAATGGAGAGAGCTTTCCCATCGTTCCTGCAGGTCCTGCTCCTTCTATCCTAATGTGGGCTTCCCCATCACACTCACCCGAGTCACCTTACCTTGCTCTGCACAGAAACACCATGCCTCCATCCCACACGTGGCACTGCATGGCACACATCTACTGCAGAGGAAAGGGCTGGAGTACAGAGCTGAGCAGCCTGAAAGGGCAGCCCCACACAAGGCAGGAAAGAGAAAACCACCCCTGTGAGGAGTCCCCCGCCTGTACTGTGCAAGGTGACCCAGTCTGCAGCAGAGGCTCTTGGATCTCCAGAGCACATTTGCATTTGAGGAGGTGGGGATACCCCTAGAGCTGCTGCACGCAGCCATCTCAGAGGTGTCTCACTGCCTGCTAGGCTCAGGAAGAGATGCTGTTATCAGCCGTAGCAAGATCATCTCTCCATTTCCTGGAGGGGTGATGAACTGAGTCACTTAGCAGAGGGAGGGTGGTTTCTTCGTGTGCTTATTGGTACAGCTGAAATGTGTGGGCAGAGTAAAAACAATGTAGATGCAAGTGATTATGGGTGCAGGCAGAATCACCAGGTGTATGGCACTTTTCCCTACTTGTTGGACATTACAGCATGCAAAGCCATTTGGACCTTTCCTCTGCCCTGTGCTGCCACTGCGAGACATGCACAGTGCTTTGGAAGGGAAGGGGTGGATCCTGACTCCAGCCCTTCTGGTCATTCAGGTACATTGCGTGCAGCTGAGCTCCTTTGGGTTGGCCCTGCCTTCCCACCAGGTGCTCAATCACTGCAGTCAAGCTGTGACCCAGTGTTTCTGCTACATAGGCTAATTTAGCTGGAAAAGTGATTCCCTATGCCCACTGTATCACTTTTTTCTCTGGACCCAAGGCTTGAGGTTAATCTAGAACCAGACATCACTTGTGCTATAACTATTAGCAAGATAGTTATTGGTCACGGTGAAGCAGGCAGGAACAAGATGCATCAGCCATCAAAGGCCCATTTCACTAGGAAATAATCTTTCTCCTACTTAATTAGAAGAAACTCAAATCACACATGAAAAACAACTCTAAGACAAAACTTGCGGGTTGCACAGACACTGCTCAGAAACAGTGCAAATCACTTCAGCACAAATGACAGCTTGGAGAGGAGGGAGAAAGCACTGCAATGGAGGAGGTCACTCAAAGCCTTTCAAACACAGACTGCCAGAAATGCCCTCTAAAACCACCCCTAGGCTCAAACCCACACCACGCCAGGCATCCAGCCTCACCAGGAGCGGGGCCCCCTTCAGACCTTAAGACTACAAAATCCCTCTCCCCCTTACCTTACACAGTACTGCCCACAGCCAACTCCAGAGCTTGCTCCACTCCAATCTGGCACATCCTAGTCAGCACTACTGAGTTTACAGCAGCAGAGTTGGGAGTGCTTCAGATGAGGTTCATATACCATGAGGAAGCCCCCCACAAAACCATGAAGTTACTTCACTGAGACCACTATCCATCTGGCAGTAGGGAGGAACAGGAAGGGAACAGAGCCATGACCAAGTGAAACCATCAAGATTGATTTCACAGGTGGTTTCCTTTCCAGTTAAACGCTTTTTTTTTTTTTTTCCTTTTTAAACCCCTCTGCATTCTCCTATGTGACAAATATGGTCAGGATTCATATTTGGGTCAATGGCCACAGAAGAACATCTTTGTGACTGCAGTCCCAGAGGTTTCAGAGGCACCCACTGCTGTGGGGAAGCACTGGAAGGCTTGTAAACAATGGTGCAGAGCTGAGGGTGCAACAAATGTGGCAGAGGAATAGCTCTCACCACGCTCACAGTTATGCAGATCAGGTAAGATTTTAAGAACTAAAGCACGTAAGTCTCTCCCCAGTCCAGGCTGGGTCCTCACTGACCTTGATTTTGCTGCCTTTTGCATTTGTTCAGCCTCTGTGCCACCAGCTGTACCAAAATGCAGCTATGTTGTTCCACGCAGAGCTGCACCAGCTCCCAGCTCAGACCAGAGGCCCCAGCTTTCATCTAGTCTCTGGTGCTGGAGAATTTCTCCATTCAATCTCACTTTTAATCCCCAGTATCAGGCATTTTCTCCCCTGAATATCAATTATCATACCAAAAATCCTTTTCCTTTTGCAGGGTGCAGTCTGAGGTGGCAAGGGCAGCACAAGGAACTTTTCCCCAGCCTGGCTTTTCTCCTGAAACACCTTCCAGAATCCACCAAGTAACTAATTCAACTCACCTGTTCAGCCCATAAGGTGCATCCAGCTCACGTCCACAGCACAGCGCTGCTTCTGACATGATCTCCCAGCATTATCTTTGCAAAGGAAGGCCCAGAGCTCAATCTGTGAGTGGAGCACGCACAGCAGAGCACCAGGTCTGGTAACAAGCTGTAGTCCACGCCTTCCCATTCCAACAACAATTGTGTCCCAAGCAACCACATGCACCCCTTCCATTCTTTCATCATAATCGACGGCAAGACACTCCTACTTGGTCCAAGCTTGAAGGAAGAAACACAGGCCACGTTCCCACTAGCACTGTATTCAATGTGAAGCACTGGATCCCTTCCTTAAAGTGAATAACAGCAAATTCCAGTTAGAAACACTTTGCAGAGGAATGATATTTCTCAGTTTTAACATGACCTGATCTACAGTACAGACATAGAAAACAGGTGATCAGTGAGATCCCAGATTCGGTAAATAGCCTCACTTTTTCATATACTACTTGTTCATCTTGGCTGAGGATCAGACTCCTAGACTGGCAATCAATCTCTGCTGAGCATGTCATGAGAAAAAGAACTACAGTAGTGAACAGATATCTGTGGAGGTTGATTTCCTAACATTATTACAGTCAAACTAATGAAGGTGGCAAAGCACCTCTGGCTACAAAAATTAGACCATGCTTGCTAGGCGCCAACTGCTCTGTCTTTATAGGTCAATTCCTATACTGAAAAATCATGATGGCTTTTGCACTAGGCCTTAACTGTAGCCCCAGGTTTAAGAAATGATAACCCCCATATTGGTAGGAAAGGTTAACTACAGATTTTAGAGCTGGTCTGAAGAAAATGCTAGTCCAGTCAAGAAATGTCAGGCACTGATTTTTCTCTTCCTTGTTCTCCCAGGCCTTGACCTGCATCTGGGATGCTGGGCAGAGTCTGTGGCACAGTCAGATGACTTGAGCTCCAATTCAGCTTCTCCTGAAGTAACAACAAGGACACAGCAGCTCTGCTCCTCCAGGACAGGAAAAGCACCCTTTTCTGTAGAAGATGACTTAGAGAAGCTAATACTGGAGCTCTCAGGCGGAGATCTGGAAGGAATAGTGAATTTGGAGCCAGGGAAGGATACGGATGAACTCGTTCAGGAACTCTCTAACATGATTGAGAGCATAACCCAATAGTATTTTCATAGAATCGTAGATTCACAGAATGGCCTGGGTAGAAAAGGACCTCAAAGATCATTCAGTTTCAGCCCCCTGCTGTGTGCAGGGTCACCAACCTGATGAGCCTGCTATGGAGTAGCCTTCCTCATCCTCTTCTTCCTTCCTTACTCAACAAGCTGACTCTTCCACTGTTTCTGTTTGTGGACAGGAGAGATAAATACCAGCACAAGCTGATTCTCTCCTTCAGCCACAAGCCAGACTTTACCTAACAGTTCACATCTCAACATCCTCCCAAGCCATGGCTGTAACCAACACAAAAAACCAACATGGCTTAACAAGGCAGAGCCGTGAAGCCATTTACAAAATAAAACAATTGATACCACTAGTAAGTCACAGTGCAATCAATGGTTTTAATCAAACAACGACGTTATATAGAATATTTAGACAACATAAATATTTTGTCAATTCACTACAACATGAACAGGAAAATAAAAGCTTCACATTCTCCCACACGATCTAAAGAACTGGGCTCAAAGTGACAGATTATTCCTAAACAGACTGCTCAGCTCCACTGACAGCTCTCCTGCTCAAGAGACTGCATGTTAACTTTGCTGTCACCCCGGGATGGTGTACTGCAACTGATATAGAACCTCCTCACAATATGCCCAGCCCCTCTGGATTATATTCAGCAGACATGCACTAATTCTCTGTATGATGCAACACTTCAACAGAAGGTAATGATTAAGTTATTTAATTAAATTTATTCCCCCAGCCTCCCAGGGCCCAAATACTTCTATTCTACAGTCACAAAGAAATGTGTGCTTCCAAGAGCCAATAATTACTCAAAGAAGACTTGTGTAGTTTTCATGTAGGGATAATGCTGATCTGAAGCAGCAGTCAGAACGGACACATATTTACAAGACTGAGTCTCGACAAACTGAAGCAATAAAAGGGTCCTTCCCTCCCAGGAGAGTCCCCAAGCAGCCAAAAGTGAATGTACCACATGTCACATCTTCATTCTGACCGCAGGCAGGGACACAGCAGCCATGCCAGGAATGGATGAGGATGTTGTTTCTCATCTATTAGAGCAAACTTTTTTTGCTTCTAGCTTCAGGTGCAAATGTGTTGAGGCTTCCTCAGGAAGTCTTACAGTACAGTCAATCTCTCATAACGCATTTCCAGTCAGACAAAATGCTAAAGGCAAAGCAACCCCCATGACATGACCACAATGTCCAGTGCCAGGGAAGAGAAGTTTAACATGCACATGAACAGCAGCTACTGGCCTTCACACAACAGCCTACTGCCAAGTTCTAAAACTTGAACCTAAATTTAAGACACTAAGTGGTAAACTTTGTCAAGTACTAAAATTTTGTTCCAAAGTGCTATGCCACATTTGTTAAAGCTATGCCAAACAAAAACAAGAAGTAATCTTAGCGTAACTTATGGTTGAAGTCCTCCCTACTCAAACTGAAGCTGAGCTAAGCTCACAGCTGGGCGGTAAGAATTCTGTAGAGCAAAACATCTCAATTTGCACTGTGTCAGAGTGCTGGAATTTAAGGGATTTGCTTTCAAAAGACATTTAAGATGATTCTTTACAGCAAGTTCTGATACATTCTTAATGAAAATCTGTTATTATATGGAACAGAGTGGGCTGTAAAACTTCCATAAGATTTTGACTAAGTTTGTGAGGACAGGATTACTACTGCAACAGGAGTCGGATGGAAAATCACAGCATGAACCAAGATTTCTACACAGGGGAGGGTTTGGGGTTTGTTTGGTTTTGTTTTGATGGAAACCTTTGTTAAAAAGCAAACCAACCTCAGGAATCACCTTGCACCAAAGCTCAGTAAGTAGCAAGGTTTTTAAAGTGTCAGTTTTCTCACTAATAGCTATATTTGTTAAAATAAAAATAAAATAAAATAAAAATTGAATAATACATCTTTCCTAGGGAATGAGATCTCCTCTAGGTGCAAGATAATCAGAAATCAATTCTCTACCATCTTTTATATGGATAACCATTAGCAAATTACAACATTCAACACATTCCTTGGCATATGTTACTATTGAATAGACTTACTTAGCCATCCAATGCTCAGTACTTCACAGAGGCTACTATAACCGTGTCAAATGTATTAGAAATCCAGATTTACCTGGATAAAATTAAGACATTCCAAACTGGAACACTCATTCAGTTATCACACACTGAGAACAAAAAAAGAGTGTCAAGCACTAAAGGAAAAACAACAACAAAAAAAACTCTAAATTAAATACAATCAAGAATAATGTCTAATCATATTAATAAGTATAATGAGAAAGCCCAAAGGCATCACATATGTATTGTCCATAAAGATAATGACAGTGCCTTCTTTTAATATTGAAGAAATCATAGCTATAAAAAGAGAGTCCCATCTCAGTTTTCCAGCACAGCTTATTTATGTTCCTTTGTTGGTGCATAGTACAGTTCCATGGGTTTGTTCACTTTCCAGTACTTCTCACTGACCAGTTCCAAGGAGAATGACCCATTTAACACCTAGAAGAAAGCATCAAAACAGATGTGAGAAGACCTGACAGTGTGCATAAGCAACAATCTATCAACAATTACTGACTTAAACAAGTCATTGATAATGTGGAAGAAGTTACTGACTAAACTCTCGTGGTCAAAAAGCAGTAAAATGAGCCATTACAGACTCCTGTCAATCTCACTAAAACAGCATGAAAAACAGCTTTCCTAATTGCACACTGTTGTAATTGAAGTGAACTTTATGTTTCCTCTGTAAACAGAGAGAGCAGCAGGTGTATTGACAGCAGAACCATCTTTACTTTTTCTTCCTTAATGGCAACTCTATCATCACCATATGATTTAGCAGAGGGTTGTTCGAGTTAGGGTACTACGGTTAGGCTGTGGTTGGACTCGATGATCTTCGAGGTCTTTTCCAACCTGGGTGATTCTATGATCATATTTGAATACAGTGCAAAATGCGCTGTCACATAACACCGGTGTATCTCTTAACCAGAAGTTTCACTTTATTCAGAAAAAATGCCCAAGCATAAGGCAGAGCTCAGAGGTCAGTCCAAGTGCAATACTACCGTCTAGTTCAGTCAGCAACTGACAGGAGGGATTTCTTCCCTAACTAAGGCTCACAGTAACATTTTTACACTGGAGTATAATAAGCTTACACTGCAGTTGAGTCCAGCCAGTAGACATTTCCTGCTTCTAGGCAGTGCTCTTCAAAGAGAGTTCTCAGGTGAAACAGTGTTTCTCCTCTCCAATTTTAACTGCTAAATGAAAGGTCAGGTCCTCACCTGAAGGAAGTCAGCTAATAGTTGCTGGCATCAGTGTGTCTTTTTTTCCCCCAAAAATCATTGGTATGCCTTCTTTTTCTATTAACCAAGCTTTTGCTACATGCATTTTCCTACAAAACAAATTAACTGCTTCTGAATGAGCAACCTGGTGCCATTAATTTTATCCCTATGTCAACTCAGGAAAAATCCAACTCCATGGATTCTAATCATATCTGTATCAGAGATGTACTGATGCTCAGTTTTCCTCTTAGAGCTTCCACTTACAGTGAACTGTCCATTGGCAGTAGCTATGTAAATAGTATACTGCTTCTCACTGGCCGTGTCAAGATTCATCTGGTTCGATTCGCCTCTGCTCCGAAGCTCTTCCAGAGCTAATCTCACAGCAAGGTACTTGGACAAGTGATCAACAGTGGCGTTGCCTGAGGTCTTGATGTATCTGCAACAGCAATCAGATAACCAGATGTTTATATTAGAGATACAGGACAAAGACACCTGGAACTCTCCCAGATATTAAGCATCATGTGTGAAAAAGCCTGTAAAGACAGTTCAGAAGTAAGAGTACTGATTGCTTTCACCCTAAACAGGTAGTCAGCTTAACAAATTATATTGTTCCAAAAGAGTACTTGCATCTTTTTCACTCTCCTCCAGTCCGACACACACACTACAGGAGCCTGCCCCAAAAGCTTTGCTTTCTCTTTGTCTTTCAGAACAACTCCGAGAACTCCCTTAGAATTCCAAACCAAAAAGAAATGCTGGATGAAGCTTATATTTAGTAATACATTTCCTGGCGCTACATAGAAATGTCTCATCAGAAGAGAAAGACAGGAGGAGATCTGAGGGAACTTCACAAGATCGCTCATTGCTGCGATCCACACTTTGCAGTCTGTGCAAACAAGACAATTACAAAGATATCAACAATGACAAACACAGTTCCTATCACAAAAAGAAAGAAAATCAGTTTGGGCATTTGCTCACCCCACTTGACCAGTCACTTGAAACACTTCCAAACCCTATAACCACAAGTAGTTGTAGAACAGGTACATTTATTTGGCCAGCTGGGTACAAGGGGGATAACTCCTTCCTAGCCTGCACACTGAAAGCAGGTGAACACCTCTATTTCTAGAGAGGAACATGCATATTCATGGTACAAGGAGTGGTTAGTACAATTAATTCTAGAAATTCATTACAATACACCCCAAACTCCACCCGTCCTATTGTTTGTGCTCAACTACTCTTACAATTTTAACAATATAACAGATTAGTCCTTTATTCAGTACCGTCTATCTGACCTGCAATAAGAAGGGTGCATATGTTCAAACAGGAGGTGCTTCAACCAAAGCAAACTGATTTCTAAAAGCCCCAATAAGTTATAAATAGAAAATAAAAACAGCAGGGATTAAACCAGAATATACAAAGAAGAATAAAGCCATTTACCTCGTCTGTGCACTGTCATCATTCTCCATGAGGGTAGGATGAGGCCTGAAGACTAATTCTATTTCACTGGCACCATCCAGCACTGGGTCTATGGCCACAGCTGCGTTGCTGTTGTCCAGTTCTAGGCCAGAATCATCTGATGTTTTGGTCCTCTTATTACTAGGCCCTGCTTCCTGATTGCTGTGGGTCGAGGCATTGCTGCAGTGTGAACTGTCACCATTATCTTCTGCTCCACTGCCATTCTCAATCTGTTGTTTCTTGCCCCTCTGTAACCTGGTGAGAAATAGGTAGAAATAAACACTGATCCTCACTCAGAACTCATCCAACCTGTACAACACCTCTATTCTCAGACAAGCCAGAAGCTTGACCTAACATGAACTATGCATTCACAAGCACAAAATACTGCAGAGATACTTAGACTTAAAAAAACAACAACAAAAAAAAACACTTAAAAAAAACCCCACACATTCTATCTAACAAAAAGATAACCATACACAAAACCACACATTTTCCCCCATTCCTCAAATGCATTTTAGGCATGGCATCATTTTAAACTTCATTCTGTTAGTTTTACCCCTTACACAAAAGGGTTATGAGTCATGAATTCATATGTGATTCGGAACAAGCACAGTTTATCAGAATAAAGTTTGGGGTCTCCTTTCCAACTCCCCCCTGCAGCCTTCTCCTCCCCAGTCTCAACAAGCCCAACTTCCTCAGCCATTCTTCACAGGAGAGCTGCTTCAGCTCACTGAGCATCTTTCTGGCCCTCCAACAGCTCCAAGTCTTTCTTGTGCTGGGGGCCCCTGGCAGTACTCCAGATGGGGTCTAATGAATGATACGTGAGCAAATTATGTGACTCCATACCTGTTCATAGCCTGAATCTTTAGCCCTTCCTCAATGCTATGACTTAAAGCCTGCTGGTTATTGTGTTTACTGATTCTTGCCAGCACTCTCTCCTGATGCGCTTCATATTCATCACGGCTTGGATAAATCTTACTGATGAGAGCATCAAAATTGGGATCAGGTCGCAGCGATCTTTTTGACACCAGCTTTTTACGACACGTGGGACATTCTTTGTTGCTAGACGTGAATAAGGAAAAGGAACAATATTAAGTCTGTGCCAGTGACAGAAGTCAGTCTTAATGCTGCAACTGTTAGAGAAAGGATTCCTTGATCACATTTTCATATGAAGGGAAATCCCATTTCCCTGTCCTGCTATTTCCATACCCGCTCCTGAGGGCTGTAATGATACAGTCAGCACAGAAACGATGCAAACACTCTTTTGTCGTCATGGTATTTTTTAACATATCCAAACAAATGGGACACATGAGTTCACTGTGCAGGCTCCTGGGTGACACCACGATTTCCAAGCCATCGGTGATCGCTTCCTGGTGTAAAAAAATACAAAGTAAAAGAGTTTGTTAAGAAAATTTCACACAGAGGCTGTACGTGTTACTACCTTTAGACAAAGACATAAGAATACAGCAAGGAACGTATTCAGCCACATCAGGAAAGGAAAACCATTGACCTCAAGTTCCAAAAGGTTTAAATAAAATAAAGAGCAAACTGCCCAAAGGGCAGCTCTTCAGCACACATTACCTGAGGTGTTCTTTGCAACTCGTACAAGCTGAGTTCCCAGGTCTTGCTTAAGGGCTGTGTCCCATTGGTCTGCACAGCTTGAGACATGGCTGGAAGCAGAAGAGAACAAAATGGTACAGTCAGGAGTGCCTGGCTCCAGAACCAGCTCCCCTCTCTCCCAAGCCAGCCTTCTTCCAAGGTATGTGTTCTCCAGGGCCTCCAGCCCCTGCAGCCTTAGTGCCCACAGTACAGAAACACAGCAGGAAACCACTGTGGCACTGCAAATCCCTGGCACTACCCCACTCCAGAAACATTGAGGGAACTCCCCAGCCATGAGTGCTTCACAGAACTCCATTTGGGCTGCTGAGCAGAAGTGAAATAGAACTGAAAGGCCCAGAGTATGGGCTTGGCACAGGGATGGCACTGGCAGCCTGCACAGGATATGTTCTCACACACACACACCCCAATCAAATTAGTTTCTTTTATTGCCTTTTTATTTAAACCTAGGCTTGTACTTCCAGCCCCTTAGAACTTGCATTTAAAACTAGATTACAACATGTAATTCATCAGGTTCTACAGGAAAAGGGTCGACCTCTCTTACTTTATAAGCTTTAATTAAGAGCAAGGAAAGCAGCCCCACAAAGATTATTATACCTGTTCTTTCACAAGCTCATATGTTAGCTTTCTCACTTTACAGAAAAAAAAAGCCAAATCAGAAATAAAGCCTGACATAAAGTAAGCATGATCTTCACTTCGTAAAGAGATTTGCTGGAGTACCCCAGAAAAGCCTGCTTCGAACATTACACAGCTCCACAGCAGCAAAGAACTGCAAGGAGCAGTGGTCCACAACAGAGATCACCACATGCACAAGCACATACTGTCCAAACCTCAAGTGCTCATGCTTGTTAGCATGATGGTGGCTGTTCCAGTGCCAGGCTGCCAGCCAAAATACCAGCAGAAGTACACGAACATCAGAAGTACGTGAACATTACTGTAACACACAGGAGGCCACACTGCAAGAGACACAGTACAAGTGTCATGATATATAATCAATCAGCTTTATTCTAAAAGCTTCTCATATGAGATGCAACATGCTCAATTCTCATCTTAAAGCATGTAGTGAAAGCACTTTGGGATTGAAAGAGGAAAAATATTAGCCTTAAAGCTGGCTGAAAGCAGAGAGATCCACGTGGCCCTCTTGAACACTAGCGAATGCCTCCTCTGCCTCTGGTACACAGAGCCAAGATCAAAACCCAAAGTGCAGGATGTGGCATTTGGTCTTGTTGAACCTCATCCCATTGGCTTCAGCCCAACTCTCCAGCCTGTCCAGATCCCTCTGTAGGGCCTCGCTACCCCCTGGCAGATCCAGCTTCCAGCCAGCTTGGTGTCATCTGCAGACTTACTGAGGGTGCACACGATGCCAGGTCATCAACAAAGATACTGAAGAGGACAGGCCCCAGCACCGACCCCTGGGGAACACCCTGCAGCCCCCCCAACCACACCTCTTGCTTGAGGGAAGCCATCACCATCAGGGTGATGTTTGGTGCCCTCATCATCCAGACAAGGACTCTGCACTACTGTGAACACAAGGAAAGCCTCCAAAGTACAACAAGAAACAGGAGCATGATAACTTCCACATTTCATTTGTTAGAGAACTGCTCCTGTCCACACAGTGGCTGCCCCAGCCATAGCAGGAGCCAAGGCAGAAGGCTCAGCAAGTTGCTCACACCTGGAAATGACCACACCATATTCTGACTGCAGTGATTTAGAAGCCAGGTCTGCTCCCACTTCCACTAGGAAACCAATGTGGTCTGATATGTTTCCTATTAGCAATTTTGACAACAGAAAACACGGATTCCCACTCAGCCACTCCCTTACCAGGCCACAGGACCAATTCTGCTGCAAGAGATGCTGCACAGGCTCGAGACAAACATGCCCTAAACGGGGCGCACTGCTTTCCCTAAGCCTCTGGGACTGCACAGAGTCAGCTACCTGGTCATCTTTCTCTTTGGCATACAATATATATCCATCACATCGCATTAATAAAATGGCAGGAAGTCACAGATCTCTGATGAGTTTATGTTGTGGGAGAAATTGTGAGAATATCAGGTCAAGGAATAAACTTGTTCAGTTCTTCCAGGGATATGTTTGTTAGCCACATGGATTTGCTCACCCATTTAGCAGTCAGGGAAACTAATCACAACTAGCAGCGACCTAATTTTCTGGGTAACAACAAAAGATGACTCCTTGGTTGTTATCTTCACCAACAAAGAGAACCAAATTCAGGCTCAGCAATGCCCATTCTCCAATCTTTTTCTTTGTATCATTTCTAAACTGCTTTTCTAGTCCGTAAAGTTAAGTGAAGGGCATTTAAGTAACAATGAAAAAGCAAGGGGGAAAGAAAGAGAAACGTTTAAGAGGAACTGAAGAAATTCATGCATGCCAGCATCTTCATGTTTAAAACAGACAGCTGTGCTACAGATGCCCACCACACTCCTGTTTCATGATAAAACAGACTCAAAAGCACCAGAACTCTGCACTGGTCATCAAAGATGCTCAAGCAAGTCCCTCTGCTCCACACATTGCCAGACATCCCCCCAGGACACACAGGGGCACTGATGAAGTAACTGCATAACTGCATCCTGCTGCTATGAAGGTGAATGCAGAAAACAAGATATTTCTTAAACATCCCAGAGCCAATCATAGAATCAAAGAATGGCTCGGGTTGACAAGCAAAGATCATCTATTTTCAACCCCCCTGCTGTGTGCATGGTCACCAACCACCAGACCAGGCTGCCCAGAGCCACATCCAGCTTGGCCTTGAATGCCTGCAGGGATGGGGCATCCACAGCCTCCTTGGGCAACTTTTTTCAGTGTGCCACCACCCTCTGTGTGAAAATGACCTCTATGGAAGCCCTGGGGTTATTTGAGTCCCAGCACTGAAGCCTGATGAGGACACAAAGCTTGGTACCAATAGCACAGATATGGCCAACATTAGTGCTGTAATAATTCCTCCCACCTCGAAGAACCAACGATGCTGATCCCTCACGCAGCCTATTTTCAATGTTACCAGATTCTGCTCAGCCACATCCTCAAACCAAACAGCTCTATCATAGCTGACAAGCTGAGCGCCAGCTCTGATGTGGAAGAATGTCAAATCCTCTCACGACAAAAGTTTCTTAATGAAAACACAGGTGAATACAAATGGCAGCACTCCCATGACAAATCAGCGCCTCATCACTGAATGAATGGCACGTTTGATTGAAGAGTTCTCCCCAAGCAAAAACGATTTCATCTGCACACCAGCCAGCTTTTCACACGCAAGCAATTCCCTTTAATCCTTAAAAGCCCGCATGCAGCTCATAGCTATCCTCGGCCGCTTCTGCACATGGCTGCGTTAGGATTTAACAGACCGAAAACCCGCATTTCAGAGACTCGGTCGTTCGAGCCAATTAGGCTCCAAAAGCAAACAGCTTACGGCCAATAACCCACACGCAGGGCCCAGGGCTCTCCGCAGGTCCCACCAGCGCAGCATTGGTGGAGACAAAAGGTCCGCAGGCAGAGCCGCAGGGAACCGCACACACCTTGCGCGCAGCGAACCGGTACCGCCATCCCCACGGCCGGGGCTGCTCTCCGTCGCTATGCGCTTCAACGTGATGCCGTGACACGGCTCAGGGCAGCCCTCCTCGGCTCCGTGCGCAGGTGCCGGGACTCGGGGCCGCCGGGGACCCGTCTTGGCAGCGCCGAGCCCAGCCCTACCGCTGCCCGGTGTCACCCAGGGCAAAGCGGAGGGGCTGAGCCTGACCGCGGGCGGCCCCCAGCACAGACCGCCGTACGACCCCTGGCTCAGCAGGATGCCCGGCCCCACGGGTGAGGGCTGGGGCAGCTCCCGGCCGCTCCCAGCAGCAGGAAGGAAGGCAGGCAGCCTTGCTTCCCTCCTGCCCACCGCCCCGTGCTCACCGCTGCCGGCCTCCCACCTCGGACCGCCGCCGTCCCCTTCCACCGGCGGAGAAGCCGCAGTCCCGCTAGCACAATATGGCGAGCGGCAGTTCCGCAATGGAGCTCGGGAAAAAGAGGGGAGTTACATATTCATGGCCGGGGCTGAGCAGGGGGAGCGCGATCGGAGATGCCGGCGTGGGGCCGCTCGTTGCCATCCTCGCCCGGCGGAGCTCCGCTATCTCCACCTCCCGAGCCGCAGCTCTGCTCCCACCCCCTGCGCTGGGCCACGCGGAGGCACCCATAGGCACCCATAGGCATCCTCTGCACGCCCGCTCAGCCTCCAGCTGCCGTCTGCCTGCCCTGGAGCAAAGCCGCGCTGTGCGGGTCCCTGCCCGGCTGCGGGAGCGCCCGCCGCCCAAGGAGGTCATACAAC
This sequence comes from Coturnix japonica, assembly GCF_054131305.1. Classification (NCBI taxonomy): domain Eukaryota; kingdom Metazoa; phylum Chordata; class Aves; order Galliformes; family Phasianidae; genus Coturnix; species Coturnix japonica. Next base: position 11,781,539 of record NC_140673.1, read on the forward strand.
TTGCAAGTGCCCCTTCAGCAGCAGAGAGACGAAATAAGCGTCAGTCCTTATGTCCTGTACGTTGAGCAGGCAGCTGTTGGCACCTCGGGGCGCCTTACCGTTCACTTTTGCAGAGCTGCAATAATACTGAGTGGCTCTGGTGTCAATGGGAGTCGTAGCAGAAACTACGTTACTCAAGGATCAAAACTCACAGATTAGGGATTCTTTATTCCTTCGGAAAAGTCTGCATGGGGTATTGCATGGATTGTCAGGGGATCTTCAATCATTTCCTATTATAAAGCTCTTGCATTCAAACAACTCACTCAAGACCAGTGTGTCACCAGCATTTGGGCACTCAGTGTTGAACCAAAGATAGTCTTGGATAAGCTAGGAATAACAGAGTGTGTAGCAGGCAGTAACATAGTGGATCTTGTTTATAAAGGTCCTTTCAATGTATCCCCTAAGTATGTTGATGTATCTGACCCTAACATATCAACTCAGGGCTACAATGTACTTCATTAGCAGCCTGCAGAATGGGAGCAGACTTCGAGCATCAGTAGCATAAAGTCTTTGACCAGCTTTGATACTGAATATCAGGCTATGTTCTCTAACACCTTCTGTAATAAGGCAAAGGTGAGAGAGGATGTTGCAAAAAATATTTCAATTCTTAACAGGCGCTGTAGTCTAATAGCTTTTGTAGCTGAATGGATGGAAAACATCCCATTGTAAGCACTAAATAAACCATCATGCAACTCTTGCTGGTGTACTGTAGTACTACTACAGTAGTACTGTACCAGTATTGTTCTCATAACATCATTAAACTGCAGGCTTCTGAAGGCAATCGTATCAGCAAATTTGTTTAGCCACAACAAAGGTAATAATTGTTCTCTCTTGCACGTGCTGTCAAAGAACATCATAACTAAATGGAGAGACGCTGTTTATCTGCCTGAAGTAGCACCTTCCTGACAGTATTTACAGTCATCGAGGTACCCTAATGTGAGTGTGAATGGCTAGTTTATGATGTGCAGGTGCAGACTAGCAAGTGAAGTGAAATGCCTGGTCCTTCTTCCTTCTCCTTTAAGCTATTCATTCGGAGTACAGTGAACTTTTTGGCTTTGATTCACCAGCAATTTCATCTCAAATAGGGCAGTATTAATTCTTCTTGTCCAGCTTATTTCCACTCCGTGTTATAACTGCTCTAAGACTGAATGCTTCCAGGCTGGGAGAGTCCTTCACTTTCTCACTGAGCATTTTTGTTCCCTTTGTGCGAGATTAGAGAATGTGTGTGGCTGACATGCTACCACTGCCCTTCTGTTCTCCTGTAGCAATGAATTAGTTTCCATATGAGGGCACGAGACAAAAACACCTTTGCAAACAAAAGAATGATAGTGGGGACACTGCAGTGGGAACTTCTCTACTCCTACTCTTGAACAGAATGACTCAGGCCCACTATGTTTTCCAGGATGCCAAATTGGGTCTGAACTTCACAGTGTGAGTTGGTAGCAAAGGGAAAACCCACAGCTGAAGCACTGGGGTTTGGTGCTATTTATTGTGCTATTCTACAGGGGGGCTTCTGCAATTAAGCAGTTATTCCAAAATAATTACAAGTGAATCCATTCCTGAACCTGAATCCTGAACCATTTGGTGTTTGTACACTGAAGGCTTGGCTGGCAGTTGGTTGCTCTGCTGCTGATCTCTAGGAACAAAGAGCTGCTTTGTTTTCATTAGCTTCCTGGATGTTATTTTAGATGGTATTTTAGGAAATCCCACTGTCTGGTGCCCTCTTGGGGGACTTTTTCACACCACACAGCAGTAGGAGTGAGGTACACCTCAAAGGCATCTGTAACTAACTCATTGAAGGAGTGCCTCAATCAAGAGCACATTTTCATCTGTTCTTTCCATTAGTTGAACTTATGCAGTGATATCATGGAATGGTGAAAAATAGGTATGTGTCAGCTGTGGTCCTGTTCCTGTGAACACATGACTTAGCAAAGCAATCTGCCCACTTATTCATAATGCAACATTTGCCTCATAAATGTCAAGAGTTGCTTAAGTCAAAGACAGGCCTGCTGCTATGCTCTGGACAACACTTAAGTTTGGAGCACATGGACCTGAGATTGAAGTTCCTGTGGAGTGGAGGTGTGTATTGCTCACCCTTATGTTTCAGCTCAGCACTGCAAGTAAGATTTTGCTGTTAGAGATTCACTGTGCAAGAAGGCTTAGATCAGTTTCCACTTGTACTACAGGCACCAGTGTGAACCTAGTAAGGTCACTTAGAGTGAATGGGTTCCTGCACCTGAAGGCAATGACAGCTACTGCTTGGTATTCTTCTGAACACCATTATAAATCAGGAATCCATGGTTATATTTGATAGATGCTGCAGGCATTAGGTTAGAGTAGAGGCCTAAAGAAGAAATCCTTTCCCTTTTTAGGTTCCATCTCCACTCTTGTTATTTTCAAGTTAGGACATGGAAGAGAGATCTTCGCTATATCTGTAACTTGTTTTTAAAGCCACTAATGGGAACACTTTTGTTTTCCAGATGACCAGTAAGAACTGAGGTTAGAGAAAAACAGCTGACCTCTTTTCTCTGCAGCATCACACATCTGGTTCACATTTGCAGTAAGGAATGAGATGAGTAATATAGATATACAAATAAAACATACTATGCTTGTACATGTGCATGCTGGATGCAGAGGACTCAAATCTTTTGGATTCAGTTAAATGAGGCATAAGGCTGGTGAGAAGTACCTGACTCATCATAGTGGTTTGTAAAGAACCTGTATTTATGAAGCCCATCCTACAAGTTCTGATAATGAGAAGAGTTTGTTGAATGTCTTCATGCAGTAAGTCAAGAAAGGCAACTCAGCAGTTACTTTTCCTTTGTTTGTTTGTTTGTTTTCCTCAGATGAGGAGTTAGAAGTCTGCAGTCTGGAAGTGAAAGCCCATAGAACTGGGTGTGGAAACAATCAGTGCAAAGGCTATAAAAGCTCTTAAGGGCAAGGAAAACAAATAGGGGGGGATAGAAGAATAAGTCAGCCTTTTCAGACAAAGGAAAAGGTGAGTATTAATGTACAGTCATTCTAAATTTCTGACAGGTTAATTCCACCTGTCAGATATTTCATACATTTTATAGTTAAAAACTGACAGAATTAGTTGTGTGTTAAGCAAGTTAAAATTTATCCTGTTTCCATCACCTTCTTCATAGTAAGTTAAGTGGAAAGATAGATAATGTGCCTCAGGTTCCCAGTCATTCCATATGTATTTTTTCTATAATGATTGTTGCAGTGGACAATCATGGTCAGAACAGAACATTTACATCACATAACATTGTGGTCTGTGGGGACAGCAAGTTTACAAAGCCATTGAAAGTGGTTTTGGAGAGAGCTGAGGGGAAAACTACAATGATTATCGTTGTGACAGTCTCACTGGGAATCTGCTTAAATCTAATTAACATAACAGTGGCAGCACAATGACAATCGAAATTAGTAGGGCTAAAGAACTCTTCTCTTATGTAGCCAGTGTGACTGAATAAGAGAGACCTTGGAATGAGCGCAGAACAGGAGTATTCATGAGGGTGGTTAATGGATCAAAGAAGCTTTTGTTCTTTTGTACTCATAACATTAAGCTGGAACTTTGTTATTATTATTAATATTCACACCATATATTCTAAGCACCAGTTTAAGGTATTCTGAGTTGGTTTCTCTACATCTACATGATCTTGAATTGACTGTATTACCAAGATAGCCTTAGTTCTCTGAATTGTACCTATATTAGATGTATGGAGTGAGCTGAAGCTGAAGTTTCACGTTTGTAAAAGCAAGCTACGCTACGGGTTTGAGATGAACTTAGAAAGCTAAGCAAAAAAACTGTGGAAGGCAGGAACTGCCAGACCTCACCAGAAAGACAGAAACCTGTCTAGAAGTGACTAAAAGTCCTTTTATTAGGACTTTTTTGTGGGGGAGCCACATTTCAGTCTAATGGCTTCAAACACAGTTTAGGATTATTGAAAGGAATGAAAGAAAGGAAGGAAGGAAGAAAAGAGAACAGAGTGATTCTTTTCGTCCACATGACTATATGACATAAGTCACCTGTACTTTAAAAGAGAAGTTGCTTTGAAAGCTTTACTTTTTCTCCAAGGTCAAAACTAAAGATTTTGGAAAAAACTTGAAGACAGCAGAAGCAAGTAAGAGAAAGTGGTAGTGAAAGGAAACTGGCAATAGATACCAAGGCATTTGCTTCCGTTACAAAAGTAAGCACTATTGGAAGCTTTGTTACATTCTTTTCTATTCTTTACAGAATTGTCTACTGTGTTTCTGGAACCAATTTACTGAAGTAAATCATACAGTAGGTGGTTTCAATTTATAACATCTTTGTGTGTTCCTTTTCCCTCTACTTTTGATGGTTTATTTTGCAGAAGTCAAGTGGATTGGTGCGCATCGGGAAGTCTTCAGGGGAGGGATGACCTAAATCCACAATGCAACTACAAGAAAGAGCAAATTGAAACAACCGGAGTATCTGAAAAATAGAATGGTAAAGTTTGGTGGGTCGAGAGGGACTGGACCAGAGGAGGAGGAGGAGCGCAAATTCTCTTTCCAATAGGCTACACAAGTAAAAGAGCAGAAGAGGGCGCCAGATAGCAAGGAGTAACTTTTAATGTACTGATAGACATCTTCATTAAAGGGAACGGAATAGTCTGAAATCTTGGCTGAGGTTGTATTTTGTATGGGGTAGGGTGGACAACTGGACATCCACACCTTTGGTAATCACTGCACTCAACATTCATTGCAAGAGCCAGGATATACGAACATTGATTAAAAATGAGATTTCTGTCATTCATTCATTCAGCCTTCATTCAGTTAAAAGCATGGTCTTCATCACTCCATTATAATCTAGGTGTATGAGAACAAACTCAGTAGGAACTGTACAGCTTCCTTTATTTTTAGTCACATAGTACTTCAGTTACAGCCACGTGATGCCAGTCTCTACCCTGAATTGGTTCCTTGTTAAACTAGCAAAATCACTTGCAAATACTTAAGTCAATATGTTTCAGGTTGGCTCGGTGCTCCCAGTATATTGAATCAGGCTGTATGCAGCTAGATTACAACCTTGGCACCGTTTACTTTTATGCCCACACTCAGCAGGCAGCAGAGCCATTCAGGCCACAGGACACAGGAGCACTGTCAGACAGGATCTACCCAATTCTTTTTGCAATGACAAACCTAGAATTGACAGAAACTGGCTGAATAGCAGCTACTGGTGCCTGCATCCAGTTCTGGAGTCAGCGCAAGAGAGATGTGGAGCTGTTGGAGAGGGTCCAGAGGAGGCCACAAAGATGATCAGAGGGCTGGAGCACCTGCCCTACAAGGACAGGCTGAGGGAGCTGGGCTTGCTCAGCCTGGAGAAAAGAAGGCTGTGAGGTGACCTCATTGCAGCTTTCAGTATCTAAAGGGAACCTACAAACAGGAGGAGGGGAGTCAAGCAAAAGGTGGACGATTACAGGACAGGGGGAAACGGTTTTTAAGTTGAAGGAGAGAAGATTTAGGTTGGATATCAGGGGGAAGTTCTTTACTGTGAGAGTGCTGAGGTGCTGGAACAACCCAGAGAGGCTGTGGGTGCCTTGTCCCTGGAGGTGTTCAAGGCCAGGTTGGATGGGGCCCTGGGCAGCCTGGTCTGGTATTAAATGTGGAGGTTGGCAGCCCTGCCTATGGCAGGAGGGGTGGACATCCATTGTCCCTGAAGTCCCTTCCGACCCAAACCATTCTGTGTTTCTGTACCACTAGTAAAAGCCCTCAGAATTAGCTTTTTTGAGTCCTTACTTCATCCCTGTCAGTTGCAGTTACAGTCTTGCCAAGCTAATACAGTGCTTTACCTTGCCATCCTTTGCAGATGCACCTAAATGCAGCCAATATAGCTTCTATTTGTGCAGTTCATGAGTAATTGCCCATGATGGTGACTGGAATTAAGGATCTCTAGCAGGTTCTTCAGTTTCTGTTTCCTTGTTTTAAAAGGGTTTTAATTCTGCACAACGTGAATCTCTGGAATGGCTCAAGATATCACCAGGGACCCATGAAATCATTTCTTCTCATTTATTGTTATTGTCCATGGATTAACAGTGCATGCAGACCCCTCAGCTGGAGCCAGCAGCAAAGTGGCTAGCAGTGATAGAGAGAAGGAAGGAGGAACAAGTGAGAGTTTGACCTCACAGATTTTGTTTGGATTGCTGGTCCTTTTTGCTATTTCCTCTTGCTGTTCTTTCACATATTTTGGGAAGAGAAGGGAACTGTAGCCAGACCATTATGCATGCTCATTCCATAATCTCAGCACTGTTATTCTCTCTCTGTCTCTCTCTCTCTCTGCAATTGTTCAAATAGCCATAGTAATATACCAGGGCAATGGAGACTTGAGACTAAAGTTTTAACAGGGTTTTATTCTGGGCAGTGCACCAAGCAACAGGTAATTGTTGGCAGGACTATGAGTTTAGATTTGCATACTGCTTTGAATCTGCAGCAGTGCACAAAATGGGAGTTGAATAGAGGCCTCCTGGCAGCAGGTTGGACCTTTACAATTATAATGTGTAGGCAAAGTCCTTGAAAATGAGGTGGCCGTGGCAGAACAGGGATGCCCTTGATTTTAAACTTCTGCCTACTTCCCTGTTTCTTCAGTACTTGACAGAGTACTTCAATTGCTGAGTTCTGTCCAGTACTTAGTAGGCTGGGCAAAAGGGCAAGAAGAGTGTTTATGGCTGCACTGTATTATTATTATTATGATTTGGACAAAAGCTAGCCTGGAGGTAGTTCAATTACTAAGTATTCAATTTGACATCATCATAAATAAAGCCGCTGCTGTTTCTTTCATTTATTTAGACTTGCAAGTGCTGGTTATTTGCCTGTCTGACCACACCAAGAGAAAACACACAAAGTCTAAGGCAAACAAGTCGCTTCTAGAAGAAATTCCATCTGGATATTAATAGAACAAAATTTCATGGCGAGAACAATTAAATACTGGAATAAGTGTCCCAGGGAAGTGGCAGAAATTTCTCACTGGAAATATTCAAGACTTGGCTTGACAGAGAATTGGACAACAACTTGAATACAACAGCCCAGTTTCCAGCAGAAGGTTGGACCAGATGGTCTCCAGAAGTCTTTTCTAACCTAGACTATTCTGTGATCTATGATAATACTCCTAGTCATCGTGTTTCAAAGTAAGTTGAATAACAGAAGAATGCTTTTTTCTTTCATGTCAGGAAAGAGAGGATTTCAGTGCCTATGGAAATACTAACTTTATTATGAAACAGCAAAGGAAGGCAAAGCACTAGCTGCATCTCACTCATAAACATTATTGCAACGGACTGTGATCAAAAGCAATCTGGTGAATCTGCGCTACGTGGATAGCCAGAAGAACAGAGATTTCTGCTAATATTTATCCCACAAAAATGTGATTTATTTATTTATTTTTCCTGCAGAGGATTGTTTTAGAACAACGAATGTGCCAGTATTTTCAATACCGTGTAGCAAAACTACTGGAGTTACAATGATGGATGTGTGTATATGAAAGCAAGCAATTAATTTTTTTTTAACTATTATTTCTTTCTTATAAAAGCAGGATAAATGCTGACATTCAAGTTGCCTTGAAAAAGACAGTCTTGCTAGTGATCTGACAGAGCTTATCAATTGCAAGTAGATTGCTGTCATATAGAAGTGCACAAGAGAACTGAAGTAAAAGGAGATATTAGATACTTTCTAAATTGTGCAGATCAAGACTGTGTGCTGCAGTAGCACTGCAGCAAACCTTAGACAAATCAGCATTTATCATGATAAGAGACAGCATTAATCATGATAAGAGACATAACAGACACTGCAGTTGGCATGTGTATATGAGTTGCTCAGCAGTAATGCAGAAGTATATTTAAAAAGATGTTTTAGTTAAACATAGAAGAACATAAAACAAAGCTAGTGCCACAGATGGACATATGTTTTGTAAGATACAGCAACTGCTGTAATGACAGCTAGAGCAAACACAAGCCAGCTAAATAACAGATTACTTGCTGCCCACATTAATGACTACTTTTTCTTTTTCCTAGGAGACAATGAAGAACTCCATGCTCAAGAATTATCACCTGAATAAGTCTTGGTTATAATAAGTGGCAAAGATTCCTGGGTTTTGCTTCAGCTATTTATATACCAGTTAGCATTTCTGCAGCAGATCTAACAAACAAACTGTGCCATTCACAAACAAGTCATGTCACACTGAGTGCTGGAGCTTCTCTTGCATAGGAAAATTCTTGCATGCCTGCAGATGAGCTGAAGAGGAGCACAGAGCTAACAGGATTACAAGGATCAGCACAGGTACCTCACTCACTGACAGGATCAGTAGTACATTGTGCCCTTTGTTGAGAAACCTTAGCACTGTGTAGCTTTCCCAGGTTGGAAGCTAGGTTTGAATGGATGGACTTGCGAGAAAGTAAACTTCATGAACAGAACTTGTAAACATGTTAGGATATGTTTACTATAGTTAGAAACCTAGGAGTGCTAAGGGACTTCTGAGAGACAGGGGAAAAAAAAGAAGCCAAACATTTCAGCTCTCCTTTGTGTATTGGTAATGCTTTTGAACTCTTGTAATGCATTTAGTGTGCAGGATGGTTTAGTAAATCCCATTTCAATCACTGCATGTGCCTTCTTGGATATGCTCCCAGTAGAAGCTTTGCCATGGAAAATGGAGACTTGGAACAGGAAGACTGCATTTAAACCCCATGTTTATACTTAATGAATATACTGGGGGGGGGGGGGGGGGAGAACAATAAAAAGAAGCAACCAAAACCATCTGTGTCCAGAAGACACAAACCCAGATGTCATGTGGAATATAGTCCTCTCCTTTGTTAATCATGTCTACATGATCATTCCTGTTCTGCAGCACATGCCTACTGTATTTCTGGAAGACGGTTAATAATACATGAGCATGTCCTTGCTTGGGAAGAAAGTTTTGGTCACATCTTTGTTAATCTCAGCCTATCTCCATCAACACAACTGCCCCCCTACTTAAGGTTCCTTCTGTCACCTGTGCTAAAAGCTTCCTGTCAATCTCACCCTATAAATAAACTTTCACCACTTATGTGGTTGTTGGTTTTGTCTTCCCAAGCAGGTGTGGGTGCTGTTTTGAGGAAATAAAGAGTCCATTGAATCTACAAGGAGAAGATTTTTGCTGTGAATTTTCTGCTGACTCAACAGATTGAGCTCTGTCTCTTAGTTCGCCATTCTGTAGCTGTAGTAAGTGCAGTCAGCTGTGGTTTTATATACTGATTTCTATACAGTATTTCCATTTCAAGCTAAGGGAGAAAATTCGACAGTGAGGAAGCTTGCATCAACGATTAATTTGCAAAGGTCTCTATGTGAGCTGCATTCAACATTAGACTGTCGTAACTAATTAAATTACAGCCTCCATTGCAAGCTGAGCAGGAAGGATCACCTCCAGCATTGTCATTTAACAGATTTCATAACCTAGTGACTAAGAAGAGAAGGAAATGGTGTATGAGTTTCCCAAATATGATTTGTGTATTTAGAAAACAAGAGCATTCCAACACATATAATGCATTCTAATTTGTGCATAAACAAAAAAGACATAATTACTTAGCCACTGGGACAGGCAAATGGAGTAGACAACAGCCAGAGGCAATTTTCATCTCTAGGATTCTTTAATTTATAGTAAAGAAAATCAAGAATGCCAGGTTAAGGATTCTGAATTTCATATCCCTATTCAGAGACTTAATTCCTTTCCCAGATACACCTACTTCATTGTTGTGTTAACAAACTGAGTTTCCTACATGCTGATTCCCACTTGTATTTGGCTTGCTGAACCTCTTTACTTTTCCTGTTCTTCTAGATACAGCACTGCCTCTCCAGACTTCCAAAGGGATCTCCAGCTTCAGAGAGTCAGAGGAGCATCTGCAAAGGATGGTAAGGTAAAGCACTGTATTAGCTTGGCAAGACTGCAACTGCAACTGAAAGGGATGAAGTAAGGACACAAATAAAAAGAACAAGATTAAAAACAATTATCTTGTTAAGTTCCCAAATGGCAGGGGTTAAGGCCAGCAACTCTGGCAGTAGGAACTGAGAGAGAAGGAAGAGAAGAACAGGGAAAGGGCCTTTACAGTTGAGAAAAAATATGGATATACCTTCTCTCACATGTATACAGTTAACCAGGTGCCTGATCTTGGAGCAGTGATTCTATTTAAGCAGCATTCCCACTAAACCACTAAACCATATCCCTCAGTGCCACATCAACATTGTTCTTCAACAGCTCCAGAGACAGTGACTCCTCCACCTCCTGCACAGCCTGTTCCAGTGCCTTACCACACCTCTGGAGAAGTAATTGTTCCTAATATCCCACCTGAACCTCCCCCAATGCATTTCCACTCATCCTGTCACTGTTAAGAGAGAGCAATAAGGTCTCCTTTAGCTTCCTCTTCTCCAGACTAAACAATCCCAGTTCTCTCAGCCACTCCTCATAAGGCTTGTGCTCCAGACCCTGCACAGCTTCACTGCCCTTCTTTGAACACACTCCAGCACCTCAGCGTCTTTCTTGTAGTGAGGGCCCCAAAACTGAACACAGCACTTGAGGTGCAGCCCCACCAGTGCCAGGCACAGAGGGATGATCAGCTCCCTGCTCCTGCTGGCTGCACTACTGCTGATACAAGCCAGAATGTCATTGTCCTTCTTAGCCACTTGGGCACACTGCTGGCTCATGTTCATCTGATTATCAACTAACACCCACAGATCCTTTTCTACTATGCAGCTTGACGGCCACTCTGCTCCAAGACCTTAATGCTGCAGTCAGTTGTTGTGACCAAAGAATTGAAGTTCATACTACTGGCCTCAGCCCATCTATCAATCAATGATTTTCAACCCAGCAGGGTAAAATGATGCCTGTTATCTATAACTGGTATTTTATAATTGGTATATTTATAATTGGATGAATACTATTTACATGTTGAATGGCAAGAAGAAATAACTGGGAAGAAAATAAGGAGTGAGGAAGGAAGATAACAAAGCCTACTAGTACATTAAGTCATGCACTTGTTGGCCTGATCACATTTTGTCCTGCACCACCTTGTACACTGTGTCCTCTCACAGTACAACTGAAAGATAGGGATTGTTTTACAAATGGTAAAATCTCACTACCAAGATATCTTCTGCTGTTGAAGTCTATGTTTGCCTCTCTTTTCCTCCTTCTCCCATCTGTGGGTTTTCAGTACTCAGAGTAGTTAAAGCACAGCCAACTCTTACTTTTTTGAAGGTTATTTTATCAAAAGAATATTTAATATATTATTTTTTCTTTTTGCTACCCAGAACAATTGTGATTCTTTTACATTATCTTCCCCAGCTACATCTCAGAACCTCATTTTAGCCTTCTGAAAATAGCCTGTAAGAGTAACATTTTTCTGTGTTACTGAGATGTAAGGGAGACTGAATATACTTCACCCAACAGCCTACCCTGAGAAAAGCGCTGCTTTTATCTTTTGATATGCTTCCAGGTACTCTCTGCAACTCAGTTTTGACATTAGGACAATAATGATTAACAGTTTCCTCTGGCAATACATATTTATTACGTATCCTCAATGGTTTTATTGTTATTGCAGCCATCTTTGTCAAGAGTACCTTGTTATGCTGTTTACAGAAGTCAGCTGTCTTAAATGGCTGCTTTCTTTTGGAGAAATCATACACAGAAGTTTTGGTTAATTACTCTCTCTCCCAATGGATATCATATCCATCTCATTTAAATGGTTCCACTGATAAAGCTATGTTTATCTGCAGAAGCATTTAAACATATAAAAACTGTGCTTGTGGGGCAACCAAGAAGGTTGTGGAAGAGTACATGTAGGATGAACCCTGCAGTTCTCTCTAAAGCAAAGCCTGCAGTCAAATGATGTTTTGCACTCTGTCGAAGCAAGTGGCTTCTTGCACACCTTGCAGTTAGACAAGCCTTGGTACACAGAGTATGTGGCCCCTGGCTTGGCACAGATTTTATCAGTCTCTGATGAGTTGTCTGCAGCTGAACAGCTTTCTAGTCATGGTAAGGGCTGTGTGTTTGGCTGACAACCACTGCAAGTATGGTACCATACTTGTATGGTATGTCAAGTTTATGTCTTAGTCAAGTCAGAGTTAAAGTGCAGTGAGATGATAAAGAAGTGAGTGTGAAGGCAATATTCTTCCGTGTCCTCTCCTGAAATAAAGCAGGGGGCTGATGGAAAATACAGCAGAATAGTGTCTGTGTAGTGCACGCTTTTGGGTATGAGTGATCCCAGTACATTCAATGGCTGCCTCATGGATCCAGACCATGTGTACACCTTGGACTCCAGTGATGCAGAAACCACCTCCATCCTGCATCACACTGCCATGAATGAAGTCACACCACCACCAGAGATGGATCTTCTCCTCGTTATTGTGAGGAGGTGCAGGCAGGGAATTCTTCACCTGGTTCATGCACTCACATTCTCTGGAATATGGAAGAGCTCAGTCACGTTGCCCTTTAGGACATAATACAAAACAGCTATTTAGAGAAGTAGTGATTCAGGGGAGAAGTGAAGCTTTTTTTCACACTCAAGATCAGAATTTCACACAGAAAACCAACCTTGTTTTGTCTTTGCTAGGCATGTTTTTATTCTGAAGCGTCACTTTATCACTGACAGCTGCAGTGTGGTTATTCTACATCAGATTAAAATCTAATAGGGACCATTTTCTTACCTTAGAGAAGGACAGGTTTGTTATTTAACAGTGCAGAAGGACGATTGTTTATATCTGAGCTTGCTTACATTTCTTATGGAATCTCTTTTAAGCTGCTGAACATACTAACTTTGATGTTAAAATGCAGCATTTCCTTATCTTAAAGGGAAATTTATGTTCTGTAATTAGCTAGCACTTCTGAAATGCTTGGGCATCTTGGGGATCAGATTCTATTGATGCATAAAAGATTACAAATAAAAACCTGTTTTCATTTTGTTTGCACTCTGGCTGTAATAAGACAGAGAGGTTTCCCCTTCTGTGCATGTACACTGGCATCTGTTCTGGAGCACAGAGCTTCTGGGGTTGGGCATATTTTCATGTGCTGAATGATGAGACAGACCAGCAAGCCAGTCAAGCTCATGGACTTCCCATACGTGCTCTCTCCAGATGCATGGAGATGACTTGCATCCTTCACATGGCTATACATGACGAAAGGCACTCAAAGGAGGCCAAATTACACTGCACAAATGCTTCAAAACACAGGACAGCACGCAGTGTATTTCCTCTCTGCAACCTGCTCACACTGCTCAGACACATGCCTTGAGCAGCCACAGCAGCTGCCTTCCTGCTGGCAAGCATGGTCCAAGCAGAGGCATCAAACACACCTGGGAAAGGCTCAACTCCCCCTCCCTCCACCTCGAGATCACTGCGGCCAACCCCCCTGCTAAAGCAGTTCCCTATAACAGGCTGCACAGGTAGGTTTCCAGCCAGATCCTGAATTCCATAGGAGACTCCACCAGCTCTCTGGGCAGTCTGTTCCAGTGCTTTGCAAAGAAGTTCTTCCACATGTTTGTCTGGAACTTCCTAAGTTCAAGCTCTAGACTATTGCTCCTTGTGCTATTGCTGCACACGTGGCATGCTGCCTCTTCCAAATCAACCATGAAATCACTGTGAAAACTGCAAGACAGAAGAAAATACCTTAACGAGTCACATACCGTGGACAGCCACAGTGAAAATCTCACTGCGCAAAGAAACCGGTTTGGCAATGGGGTTGCGCTGGATGCCACAGCATCCCGTAGCCTCACGGCCGTGGGGAGGCGCCGCTCTCCGGCCCCTGCCCCGGGTCGTCATCGGGACGGCGGGGCTCAGCCTCCAACCGGCGGCGGGGCGGTGCCTGTAGGATCGGGGCGGGCAGCGGTGCGGCTCCCCGGTAGCGCTGCCCGGCGGCTCCAGGCGCTCCGTGCTCCGCGGCCGGTATGGGCGGCTCAGCCTCCGGACCGCTGGACGACAGCAAGTGCGCCTACATCCGAGGTAGGGTAGCCGGGCCGGCTCGGAGGGACCCGGCTGCGTTGGGCTTTACGGTGGGAGAAGCGCTGCGCTGGGGCTTGGGTGGGCGGTTCGGATGGTCCGAGGAGTGAAAAAGCCGAAGTTGTTTTAAGCGTCCGCTTGTCACGCTGTTTAAGTCTGCAAGAACAGAGCGGCATTCTCCAGGGTGCATCTTGGGGTGTATTTTTGTTAGTTTGAGGGCCAGTAATTGCAAGAATACCTTGTGCTCTCCCCCTGCCCGCCCGCAGCACGGCAGCAGGTCAGGTATTTGCAGAGGGGTCATACAGGTCTCCAGGAGTCACAGCATAAAGAATTCCATGTGTCAGATGGATGGCTTTGACCCAAAAGCAGTTGGCAGAGGTGCGTGGGTTTGTCTACAAGATCCCTTCAGCGCTGCCCCGCTGAGGGTGGCTCCGGGTCTCCTCGGAACTACGGGGGAGCTGTCTGTGAATTCCTTTATTACTGACACATCCCCACATCGCTGCCAACATTGCACTTACTTCCACAGCGGAATATTTCAGGTGCGTGTGTGAGTGAAGGCAGCCAGGAGTCCCTGAGAAGCCTCATGCTGAATTACTGCCATAAAGGGATTCAAGAGCGTGTTAATTACTTCACAGCAGTGCATGCAATTCAGATATGTTGGGCTGGGCTGGGGGCACTGTTGGAGGGATGTGCCCACCCGTGTCTAGAGCGCATTGAATACAGCTGCGCTTTGCCCAGCCTGACTGTGTAGAGGCTGATCGTCGTCAAAAACCTTATGAAATCTCTGTCTCAAATTTGCTGTCTTACTGGAAGTGAGAGTGCACCGCTCTCGACTCTGCAAAAGAATTAATGAGGCACTTTGTGCAGAGTCAGCCCTTAAGTTATTACCTCCAGAAGGAAAAGCAATCAGGAGGAGCATCCTATACCGAATCATGTCCAGTGTCACACGGGGCAGCAGCTGGAGCGTGCAGGACGCAGTGCTTGGTGCTGTCCTGTGTGTAGGTTGGGCCCCCTGCCCGCATAGGGAAGCACACTCAGCTGCTCATTGTGTAGGTGGAACAAGAAGCAAACTTTGAGCTTTTCTTCCATGTGCAGCAGGACTGCTGCCTGCTTGCTCTCGGTCATTGGATTATTTGCTGTCATAATGGTAATTTCAAACAGTGTAAAGCCTTCTAGGTTACTTAGAAAACTCTCAGTAATAAATGGAAACAAGGGGCTGAAGGCTAAAGAGGTCAGCTGGTACGATCTCTTCATCAATGTGCATACAGTTTTAGAGGCTTTGTAATTTCCAGAAGTCTCTTTGCCTACTTTTGGAACATTTTATAATATTTTCTCTAATTTTTGGACTGGAAATGGATGGAAAGATGCAAATGAAAGTGAGTTTAAAGAATTGACAGTAATAGTTAAGAGCCTGGCAGCTGGTCATGTGAAAAGGATTTGTTAGAACAATTTTTACTCCCAGTTTGATGAGATGTGGGCTAAATCTGTTATGGGAGGTGTTTGTTGCATGATTTGGCCAATGGTATTCAATGGGTGTTGCACCCAAGAGGGAGCTGGATCAGCAGGTAGCGGGGTGTTGTGGACTTAGGGTGCAATTATGAAACTGGGGAAAAAGGTGAAAGTGCCATAAAGAAAAAGCTTAGTAGTATGCCCTGGAGCTGACAGAAGGTCTGCATAGTGGTCTCTGCTTTCAGGCAGGTGCAATCAAGACAGCCAGTCTGACAGTGGGAGGGAAAATGACAAAGTATAAAGGATTTATGTTGGGCCAGAGGAGGTTTAGGTTCAATGTGACGCTGCCAAGGTGGTGGAGTCACTGTCCCTGGAGATGCTGGAGAACTGTGGAGATGTGGCACTGAGAGATGTGGTTTAGCAGTGATGGTAGTGATGGGCTGATGATTGAACTTGATGATCTTAGTGGTCTTTTGCAACCTTTATGATTCTGAGGGATGAATGGCCCCATGGGACACAATAGCTTCCATTTCTGCAGTCCAAACAGCATATGGTGATAGACCAAGCTCTGTGCTGTCACCTGTGGTCTGTTGGGAACAAGTGTTTTTACATTTGGGGAAGTACAGAGATTTCTAAAACTCACTGCCAGCAGTTTCAACAGGTACGTCTTAAAAAGGTGTTCTCCAGAGGATGCTTTTATGAATGGCGCTCACTATACTTGACCATATCAAATCTATCTGTTGCTATAAAAGTCAAGCTGTCCAGAGGACAAGTCTTTGTAGTCAGCTGCTTTTTATTTGTTTGTTTGTCTAAAAGCTGTTTTTCTTCTTTCCTCCTTTTTCGTCACTTCTTTTCTTGCTCAGGCAGATGGGCAGCTCTGGCCTAGGGGTGATGAATCCCATGGGTTCCTTATTGCTCAGGGCTTTTTTCCTCACAGACCTTCCCACCATCCTTTCTTCCGTCTGACAATTAGAGCTGTTATGTAGCGTCTGCAAGACATTTCTTTCTGGCCATTTGCTTTGCCTATGAGTTTCAGCGTGGTACTAATTATGATGAGGTTTTCTTTTGAACAAGGATAAAACACTTCTGATGTGTTCCTGCAAGATGCAGCGTAGCTCAAAAAAAATAAAATAAAATAAAAAAAAATAGATGGAATCCTCTTGTTCTGTCAAGTTATAGAGAATGAAGAGGAGCCTCCTGTGCCCTACAGAGAAAACACAAGACAACAAGATCTTCTGCTGGCTTGACAGGAAACCAAACCACATGCACAGATACCAGCAGCAGGAAGGAGAGAGAACTGCAGTGCCTGATGCAGCTCTGGAAGCAAATCCTTGCCCACAGCCAGCTAGAGCGCATGTAGCTGTGGGCAGTGGTGCTGGAAGGTGGGAGAGGAATTTGGAATTAATAGTGGAAAAGTTGGGTTTGTTTTGGACAGGTGCTCAGATGATATATTTGATTTTCTGCTTTAAGTTGCTGAGTAGGACATTATGGTCTTAATTTGGTTGATGGCTGCAAGTCCAACAGAGTTTTGTTAAAGTCTGGCTTTATTTACTGCCTTTTCTCTCAGCCTGTTACAAGTTGCATCTCTCAGTGGTTTGGAAATCCTCTCTTCTGTTTCCACGGGTTAGCATAGCTGCATAGAGTGGGCATAAAAGCTGCTTACGTAGAATGAATGAAAGGAAGGGAAATGGGTGGGAAATTCATACTGCACTGTGGATTTTAGTTTCTGTTCTTCATTGTATGCACCTTGCTAAGTTTATAAGTTCTGGAAGGTTTTAAGAAACAAGGTTTGGAAGAAAAATCAGTTTGATTTTACTTGTTTTCTGAGGAGCTTTACTCCTCTGGGAGGGTGTTGCTGTAGAAGCCAGTGGCAGACTTTCATCCCCTAGTTTTATAAACTGGAGCCTGTGTTGGGAAGTAGAGCTTGCTTCTCTTTGCTTCCTGCACTCTTTAATTCACAGAGGCAAGATACTTGATCTTAGCTTTGACTGAATGCAAGGAAAGAGGGGCATGACTCATGGGAAGTGTATTTGCCACCCAGCTTGAAGAGCATTTACTGAGCTCGGTAACTTCCAGATTTCAGTGCTGAGTCACCAAGGCAGGAGATACTTTTCTGTTCAGTTTCTACTGCTCACATAGTCCTATTAATTAATTACCAGTGCCACTTCCAGCAGGTTCTTCTAAGTCAGCACATAGTGCAAATAAGAGAATTTCCCTCATCAGAAGAGGAGCTAAAATGTTGTGCTTGAATTTGATAGTAAAAAGATTGTGATCACTGCCTGAGGTTTTCACTAAAGCAGAAATCTCAGCTACCGGTTTCATGGCACAGCTCCTGCCTCTGACAAAGTAAATGGGAAGCCAAGTTTGGTTCCTTCCCCATTTAGCACAAACTCTTCCACCAAAGTAAACCACAATGCTTGTAGAGTTAACCCAGTGCTACATCATGCTTGGTACAGCTGCCTTTTGATAACTGGGAAAGAAGAACTTGGTGGGAAAGGTCTTTTTGTGGTACTGTGGGTGAAAGTAAAGCTCAGGATGGAGAGGGAGACTTGTGCTTTTCTACTGCCCGTGTAGAAGAAGCTGCGTACAGTGCTGGATTAAGATCAGGATAACAATGAGAGGAGCTATGTAATAGGGAAGGTGAGAAATGTCACATTGGCTCCAGTACTATAGCTGGGGGGGCACACTGTGTGTGTGGAGTTTGTTGCTATTTTGTACTTAATGCTTTCCAAAACCATGAAGATTTCAGGATTTTGGAAGATTTTAGTTAGGACAGCATAGTCACAAATTAGAAGGCACTCTTTGCCTTTCATAGAGGTTTTATAGATATTAAGAGGAGAACAAGGAAGCTCTTGGATAGTCCTTCAGATGATTAAAAGCTGCTTTGTTGTTGATACCTTTGGGCAGTAAAGCTTAAAAAACATTGTCTGGATCGGGAAGGAAGATATTCATAGTATCACAATCACATATTCTGTGATATTCATAGGCAGTGTGCTCCTGGCTGCTTTTAAAGTACTAGAACACTTCTTTTTCCAGCTCTTGCCTTTGCATATAATAAGCACATAGTTTTCTTCTCACTTAATGAACAGTATAAAGTGGCTTCAGGCTTTTGAATGGGCATACAAGCGTTCTAGTTGCTTCCTCACTGAAGGGACAGTGATGAACCATGAGGCTGGCCCTTAGATGAAAGCAAGATTAAAACTTGCTGAAGTGGTGAAAATGTGTATGGAGGAAGGAGTAGCATGTCTGGCTTTTCTAAAGCTTTATTGTATATTTTTTCTTATTAGTCTGATGCACTAAGAAACCTTGGTGATAATTCTATACCAGTGCTTATCTTGCTACTCTTAACCTAAGATTTTGGTGAATTCACTTCTCCAGGTATTTAATTGACATTTTGATTTTTGAAGTCTGGAGCATCTAATCTTTGTGCTTCTGTGATATTAGTTGCTGCTTGAGACTCCATCATTTGCTCCCCACTTCAAAACATAGTGGAACTCTACTCAGTTGGCCACTGTTACTATTCATTCATTGGGTCTTGTTTTTAAAACCAGGTAAACCACCACCTCAGGTGCTTTCCCGCTGAGCGCAGCAAAGGCCCATTGTGCATGGAGGCATGGTGATGTCCCAGCGTGACTGGGATTGCTGGCAGGTGTTTGCCACTGGTGTGGGTGTGTGGTGATGCTCGGGGATCTCTGAGGGTGCCATGCCAGCCCTTTGCCAGGCAGCTCAGCTGTAACCCTCAGTGGACCAGGACGGCCTCCTTTGCACAAGCAAAAGACAACAGTGCTAAAGCAATAGGCACAGAGAAATGAAGACTTGGGACAAGGGTGTGCCAGAATGAGGAGGAATCTCTGCCAGTTCCTGGTGCAGGGTCAGCCCTGCAGAGCTGATGTCTGCAGCACGAGGTGGGGATGCTAAGTGCTTTCACAGCCAGCCTTAGGAAGAGCTGGCAGCAACTTCTTTATAAAAACATCTGGGATTTCCCACTGAGCTTTGTGTTCCCAATTTACTGAGCTCTAACCGCTGCGCCGTGCATGCATAGTGTTGCTAAACACCCCTGCTTGCTTCTGGGGGTGGCTCATATACAGAACCATACTGGAGCTGCTTGCTGGTTTGAGCTCTGTGTGCATTGGATTCCAGCTGAAAAACTTGGCCTCCTGCACAGTATCTGGAAAAGTGCTGCTGCCAAAGGGTGTTTTCCTGAGCTTTGGAGACACTTGGCATTGTTACTCTGAGTTTTCAAAAATGCCATCACCAGCCTGGCACTCGGCATACAGCTAATGAGGAATGCTTGTCTTCAGCATTATTATCCTATGGTCTAATTTTTAAAGCTTTATGTGATGCTTTGCTTCCTCTGCACGAAATCACAGCTGCTGTCACTGACCCTGGAGGTGTTCAAGAAATGTTGTGATGACTGAGGGATGTGATTCAGTGGGAGGCATTGGTGGTGGGTGGACACTTGGACTGGATGATCTCAGAGGGCTTTTCCATCCTTGATGATTCTATGATTTTCATGCATATTCTTGAGGTCACAGGAGGGGGAAAACAAGTTTTTGTCACTTCTGGGCAAAAATTTAATGGCAGTGTGTGCACAAAAGGAAAAAAACAAAAAGCTTAGGAGGATTCTAGAAAGTAATATCGCTGTCTGTAATTTATTCTGCCAGACACTTTCCACTGTTTTCAATTGCAGATGAGGCTTTGCCAGTCTTTAGTCGGAAGTTTCCATGCAGAGTGTCTGCTTCTGATTGCATAGTTGGAAAAAACTTCAGCTAAAATGGATAAGCTACCGACCTGAAGTATAAATCAAGTATGGCCATTTCCAGCTCTGCACAAACTCAATGAGTTCCACAGTGAACAGGGCATGTACCATACTGCTCTGGCATTATTTTCAGATACAGTCAGGTTTGTAGATGGCAAAGAAGAAAAGCATCTGCACTGCTTCTTGTGCTCTGTTAGTCTTCTAGGAACCAGCAGCAAAAAGGCTGATGTGCAGTGTCTGCAGTTGTGAAGGTTCAGTACAGCTGGAAGGAGATATCCAGGTGTTGTGGTGTGTAATGTGTCACCCAGTTGTCAGATGGTTCAACTTGATGGTGGTTTTTATGCTGCTGTGGGGTCACTGTCCCTGGAAGTGTTAATCTCTATGGAGGTGTGACACTGAGGGATGTGCTTAGTGGGCATTGTGGGGTGAGGACTCAGGGATCTTATCTTTCCAACCTTAATGGTTCTATGATTTTAGTCAAGGAAGCAAGGTGGGGCCGCTGTAGTGCAAGAGTGTGGGCTGTCCACCCTCTGTTGTGTGGGAGTGCATCCATCCAGCAGGGCTGATGGCCCAGGGTGGGCACCCAGGCTGCCACATCTCCTTGCTGTATGATGAGCAGCCTCTATGTGAGTAGTGTTTTTCATTACTCCTCAGCAATTTTCTTTAGGAGTCGGACAGCTTTCCCAGGCCAGAAGTGGAGATCATTTACCAGAGCCAGTGGGCTGAACATATTTTTCCATGGCACTGCAGCACACAGAGGTACAGACACCCTCGTTTGCAGAACACAAAATGTGCAAGACACCAAATAGTGCCAGAGTGCACTGTTGTACTGCCCAACTTGTAATAGAGAAGGCAAGACTTAGAAGACTACTGCACTTCCTACAGTGATAGTGAAAAATTCATTCCAAAACCAAAAGTGAAAGCAGCAAATGTCAGCAAGCCTAGGGAAGGTAAATTCATCTCCCATGCAGATTGGAGATAGCAAATCAGCTGTGTGTGGTGATACAGTAGTGAAAACAAAACCGGGAATTGATGGAAAAGCCTGTCTGCAGAAGTAGCATAACTGCTGGATTGCCTGTGGGGGTTTTGTGTATTTTATGCAATCCAAAAATAAAGCAGGCTTTGGCATTTCATGGATCAGAGCTTCAACATGTGGTGCTAATGTGCACCAGAATGAGCGGTAAGTGCCCTCCTCGTGCAGCTTCCTACACAGTGCACAGGAGCCTTGCTAGGCTGGAGCCAGTGGTTGTTTCAGCTTGGTTCGGGATCTTTTTTGGTAAACCTTTCATGCTAAACTGTCACAAATCCTGCAAAGAATCTTATGTGTGCTGCACAGGAAGATTTAATCCAGAGGAATTCAACACATCAATACAAGTGTGCTTTGTGTGAAGGATACATATATGTCTGTCTGAATAACAAACACAGTAAATGTTCTGTTTACCACAGAAGTAAAAAATATTCTGTCCAAAGCAGACTGGCAATCTGAGGTAACTTTGTCCATTCACTCAGCTTGTGGCATAAATCAGACATTGCAGTTTGGAAAGAGCTCTGGAGATTCTGGTGAAAGGCCATAGGATAGACATCGCTCCCAGTTTCTGTGAGCTTCACTGGCACTTGACCTATATTCAGAAGGTATTTACATCACATGCCAAAGTCTCCATTCAGCCATTACAGTATATTTAATAGAAGAAACTGATCTTTAGGAAATTCAACTACTTTTTCAGCCGTAGAAGCAAATAGTGTGCTAAATAGAAGATGATGCTAATAGCTTCTTCCATCAGCCTCTTCATCAAAACCAGGCTGATAACAGTATGGAAGGACATTTGTGTGGGATTTAATGCAGTTTGGTATCCAGAAATCAAGGCATCTTGAAAGCTTGAATCCTAATTTAACTTCACTGCTAGGTGCATAATGCTTGTTAGGAACTGAGGTCATTAGGGTATCAAGTCAAAATCCCTGTCACTCCCAATCATTTAAATTGTTCACATGTAATGAATTTTTTGTTTAAAAGTCATTTATTTTAGGGAACGAGGTCCTTTTTGATATCACATTAAAAGCTCAAAGTAATGTTTTAAATTGTAAGTGCCTTCAAATAGAGTAGGGAAAGAAATGCAAAGGCATTTCAGATGCCTGGGTTCCTGCTTTGCGTTCAGCCCAAATGCATAAACACTCCCAGCACTTCAGTCACTGAAGTGGGCCACTCTGCATTTTTTGGCCAGTGATAGGATTTGGCTCTCATTGCTCTTATTACCCCTGAGCTAAGTATTTTAATTATATGGTGTATGTTTTCCTTGTGGGATGGCTGCAGCATGCACACTTGGTTTCATGGTGGCTGCTGTGCCGCTGGGGGGAATGACCATGGGTATTTCACTAGATAGAGCAGTTCCTTAGTAAATTTGAGTGTCCTCATTACTGACTTTCCTTAGCAGATATGACAACAAGGAAGAGCTCATGTAGTTCATGGCTCCCTCCCACTGCCTCGATTCCTTCCTCCAGGATTTGAGTTGGAGATGCTGAAAGCAGGCTCACCCGACAGGCCTGTCACTGAGACCATGTTTGCAATGAAACACACTCTAGGTCTGAACAAAAAGGAGCTTCTTTAGAGGACTTCTGTGTGCAGAGGTTGGGCACTAAAGGCTGGAATGGTCTGTGGTAGTCCCTTGGCAGCTGGAGTAAAGCAGCCAGGTGAGAGCAGCGCTGGGCATGGAAGAAGGAGCCAGACTATGGTGGATGAAAGAGGAAGGCGCCCATCGGAATTGGCCACTGACTTCCCCAGCACCTGCAAAGCTGCTCAGCACATCCTCTACCATCCCATAAACAATACAGGGCCATTACCAACATAGAAATGCACAACACAATGTGTTGGTAGGAGCGTAAAACACTGTGTGGTAATTCGGAGCAAGTGCTTGTGGTTTGGCAGTTATTAATCTTGCTGCACGGCTTTTCCTTAGTGTGCCTGAAATATGTAGGCAGCAGGAAATGTGGTCAACTGCAAAGCTGCTACACTCTTTGGGTAAGGCTTGGCATCAGCAAGTGTTAGTTCTGTGAACGTGAACTGAAATCAGATGTGCCCCAGAGGGGCACTTCGTATCAGGGTGAGCACAGCGTGGGCTTTACTTGTCTGCTAAAGAGACACTTTTAATTAAGACTCAGTCCCTGCAATAGCTGAGGGTCTGCAGACCTGCTGTTGGGGGGTGCGTGCAGTTTTCAGAGGGACATAACCGATTGTAAATTGACTGCTGGATTAGAAGGTGCTGTGCCAAATGCCAGGTTGAGTTTCTGCAGCCGTTAAATGCAGTGGTGTTATCTGAATCACTGCCAGGGTTGTGAGTGTGCGCAGTCTTGGGAGGATGTGAAATCCCTCTGTCAGATGGGGCCCATCTCACTATTCATTACTTGCACTTCTTTTGGATGATGGGAAAGGAGACATCTGTAAAAAGTAATAAGTCCTCTTTCCTTCCAGAATAAGGCTATGAGTTTTCCAGCTGTTGGCTAAGACAGGTTTTCCTGTTGAAATAGCTTTTGTCTGATGTAAGTCTAAAACAATATGGTTATGGTAACTGAAAATATTTCTTTGTCAGTTCTGTCCTCTCTTAGTTTTAGTTGTAAATGCAAGTATTTCTCTTCATTGTTGCTTCTCATAGCAGCTGTTTGACTTTTAAAGCCTCACTCCAGTAAAGTGCATGCTACTGATAAAATGCAGTATTGCTTATCTTCTTTTGCTATAGTGTTTTCTTTACCGTATTGCTTGCCTAATTTTCTTTTATCTTCACAATGGATTCTCATGGTCTCAGAACATGCCCTGGCTTTCCTTCAGAAGTCCTGTCATCTCAAATAATGCAAAAACCAGCCCATAATGTTGATTCATGTGGTTCTTGGTTGCAACCACAATAATATGGACTGTGTAGTATATTTGTCAGCCGACGCCATTCCATATTCATAAAACATGCCTTGAGATCTCTTTTTAGATCTCTGGAGTTTAAAGATTAGCTTATTAGGCATCTCTCTAATGTGTAATTATTCTGGGCTGAATAATACGTTAGCCAGAAGATATGCAATTTATATTCGGTAGACAAGCAAATAAGGGTGTATGTTTAAAAAATGAGCTTTCCAGAGCAGTTTTGTAAGGAAAAAAAAAAAAAAAAAAAAAAAAAAAAAAAGATAGTTCTAATGCACTTAAAGCACTTTTATTTAAATAACTGTAGGAAAAAAGACACAACACAAAACCAAGCACTGGCTAGCGAAGCAGTTCTACTTATTATCTTAAATGTTTATTTACGTACTGTAATTCTGTCTTTTCTGCCAATTTTGAGATGCAACATTTTTCCAGTTAGAGGAGCCCTAGGAAATGTGGAATGTCTCAGAACAGGCATGCTAGGCTATCTGCTTAGTCTTGATTCCAGGGCTGGATTATCTGCTCCAGGTATATATTCCTGTTGCTCTATGCTAGCCATCTTTGAATGAGACAGGCTTTGGCGCATGCATTTCTTACAGGAGGTTCTTCTGAAATAGGATAATAGATCAATGCAAAAATATGAAACATTGAAACATCATAAGGGTTGTTAAGCACTGGAATAGGCTCCCAGTGAGGTGGTTGGGTCACCATCCCTGGATGTGTTTAAAACCCATTTGGATGTGGTGCTCAGGGACGTGAGCTGTTAGAGTTAAGGTAGTAGTATGGTGAGGTTGCAGTTGGACTTGATGATCTTTAAGGTCTTTTCCAACCTAAGCAATTCTGTAATTCTATGATCCCGTCATTGGGTGTTTAAACATCTGGCCTGGATCCAGAGGTACTCAGCACACAGGAGATCATTGGCATCCAGCAGTTCCAAAAGCACAAGGAGTTGCGTCACACTGATGGCACTGAAAGTAATTTCCCAACAAATCATTGTCCTTTTAGTGACAGAGGTACTTCTAAAAGTGAAAGAATCACAGTAAAAGGACTTGAACTTGATACCGATTCAAAAGAGACTCCTAAACTTGATACTGATTCAGAAGAGGTTAGCAGTCGTTAGCTCAAGCTCACATTTTGAGAGAGGGATGTGTCTACATGCAAAACTGGAAACTCTTGTGTTAGATCGGAGGCCTGAGTTTTGTTGTCCTAACCTCTGAATTTCTGCTATGTGAAAGAAAGTTGTGACTCACTGTAAAACTTTTGGAGCCAAAAGATTCTACCCGACTTGTTCATCTGCTCCATTTAAAGCCGAGACCATATGGTACATATTTTTAACACTTTCTCTCCTAGCAGCCATGTTTTTGCAGTGGAAATATGAAGAACTTATGAATCATATTGGTGTTTTTTTATGAAAAACTTTTCCAAAATTCCCAGCCTGTTACTCTCATTCATTGTTCCTTTTCACTGTTCTGCTTTTTGATTCATCAAGAGCTGAATCATTTGTATAAATCTGCTGCCTTTATGCAAAACTGACAGTGAAACCATTGGTGAAACACTTGTTCAGCAGTGCTTGAAAGAGTGAATAGAAAAAAAGTGACATCCCAATGTACAAAGTTTTGTTATGGCATGACTGGTCGGAAGAAATGATTGCACTGGATAGCAGAGAAATGAACACGTCTTTTGGATTAATGACAGGGGGATGGGGAGTTTCCAAAGTATGTAGATTCAGAAATGTTTGGGAGTGTTTTGAAGTCATGCTGGATGCTGTTAAGTAGGAGAACACATCTTAGAAATCAACTGCTTATCCTGCGATACAGTGTCATTGGGATGGTGAATCTCATCAACCAGTACAAAAAGGACACAGTGGTACTGGAGCAGGTCCAGAAAAGTGCAACGAGGCTTGTGAAGGGCTTGGAAAATCAGCCCTGTGAGGAGAGGCTGAGGGAGCTGGGGGTGTTTAGTCCGGGGAAAAGGAGGCTGAGGGGAGACCTTATCGGCCTCTTCCAGTATCTGAAAGGTGCTTACAGTGAGAGTGGGGCAAGTCTCTTCTCACTGATGACAGGTGACAGGACGAGGGGAAATGGCCTCAAGTTGTGCCAAGGTAAGTTTAGGTTGGATGTTAGGAAACACTTGTTTACAGAAAGGGTAAAGTACTGGAATAGGCTCCCCAGGGAGGTGGTTGAGTTGCTGTTTAAGAGCCGTTTGGATGTGGTGCTCTGAGATGTGATTTAGAAGATGGTAGTTAGTTTTAGGGTACTATGGATAGTACTAGGTTATGGACTTGATGGTCTTTGAAGTCTTTTCCAACCTGAGTTCTTATATGATTCTATATCTATTGGCATAGATAAGAAACCAGGCCATTTTCACATTCCTGTCTTCCTCTCACCTGAAGTTGCTGTACGTGTAGATACTTGTGTTGCCACAGGCTGTAGTGACATGCAGACAAGTGCTTTTGGTTTAGCTGTTCATGGAGGTCTTGCTGAACCCCAAGGGGTGCAGGCTTACTGTGAGTTTGCAGGAGAGCTCTCACCTTCCAAACCGCTTCCAAATAAATCCTTGGGAATGAATTTCCTCTGTTTAATAATAACTTGCCCAGCTGTTTTTCCGAGCCTGGAAGCTCATGTCACTGTACAAACACAGTGCTGGAAGAAGGTGGTTTTGATTTGTTTTTTTCCTTTCAAGACGTGTTGTGTTGTCGCAAGCCCTTCTGAACATAGAAGATAAATGGAGAGGAAATGAGACAGTTTAAAAAAAAAAAAAAAAAGGAAGGGGCATTGAAATTATGAGGAGGACGAGCTAAGCAGACAAGGAGACTCACACACATGTTCAGTGAGAGATACAATAGCTGTTACTGTTACTTCTTCCTGGGAAATCTCAGAAGTCGTACAAACAGCAGCACTCAGCACATTGTCTTCTCAGGGATGCTTTCATGAGCACTGTAGAAACTGAAACGTGTCTGGGTGGGAGAAAAATGATGTATAACACTTGGCAGACTGTCAGGTGGCTGGACTGTAACCCCTCTGAGCTTTCTTCCACCCTGTAGACGTGGGAGTTTAGTGAAGTCAGAGGCAAGAAGACAACTTGGAGACTACACCTGGGGGGTGCCTGCCTGCCATTGCCTTCCCATCGCAGCAGGCAGCCCTGTGTCCAGCTGGGAGCTGCAGGCAGATGCTCAGTGGGGCTCTGGCATTTCTCTGAGCTGGGACTAAAAATAAGACTTTGAGAAAGAAAATAAATATTTCTCAGCAGTTTGCTGGGACAAAGAGTAATTAGACCTCAAAACCCAGAGTGGCTGTGAGATAAAGGTGTTGCTTTAGATTTGTCCTCTGTTATTTTTACATTGAATTCTTCCCAAACATGGTTCTTTCCCCCTTTTTTGTTTTATTGTTGAATTACCCTGCTTTGGAAATACTGGGCTCTTGATTATGGTCTTGCTTAATTTTGTGTGAGAGCAGAAAGGGAAAAGGAGGCTACCAGCAGGTCTTACCATGTTCAGAAGGCTCAGACAACCTGAGGGCCATCTCTTGTATTCTGTTTGCTGTTCTCTGTTTTCTTTTCACATCTTTTTGTCTTGTTTTGTCAGCTTCTGCCAATGGATGGTCCCTTGATTGTTTAGCAGGGGCTGCTGGAGCAGCTGAATTGGCTTTGTGAAGGAAGGGAAAGCTTCCTTTGCTCCAATGCAGCTGATTCTTTTCCCTTTGCACCCAGTTCAGGGATGGACCTAATCAAGCTGAGCCTGGGGCAGCACAGCTGTGCCATGAGTAAAGAAAAACAGAAGTACTCCTTCACACAGTGCGTTTTGAAGCACTAAGAGATTCTTTCCCAGTCTCCTGTGTTCAGCTGAGCATCAGCACACCTTCCCCTCCTGTAAACCAGGCCATGGTATTTCTAAACTAACCTGGACTGTAAAGCCTGCTGGGAGGCCATTGTGCATTGCAGAGCTGCAATTTCCGTCTTCTCCCATCTGTAACACTCACAGGAAGGACTGTTGCAGATGTGGTTTGGTGAGCAGATCCGTGCAATGGTTACACAGTTTTGTATTATACTGACAGCACTGACTGCTGCTCTCTGACAGCAGTGGGAAGGAGTCTTTTGTGCAGAATTAAAGATGCAGTAAATTTTTGCTGGAGGATATTGTCTTCCTCAGAGAAGCAGAGAAGGGTCGTTTTCTAAAGGGGGGGACTATCAGCAAGGAGAACTGGTATGATTTCCCTTAGCTGAGGCACAGATTCATCAGATGCTGGGAAATGTCTCTTGGAAATGCCATGACTGGGAAGCATTTATTTGTGTGCTGATTCACTTCCTGACAGAAAACCATTGATCCACGCTGGTCACTGTTCTGCAGTATTGGGTGTGCATATGGATACATGATATGATGAAAATATCTTTTGCAATCTGTCTTCTGCCATCCTGAAGCTTCACCTCATGCTGCAGTGCTGTGTAACCATGTTTTGTCTTGTAGGTTGTGCCGGTCATTCCTGCAGTTGCATCTCTACTGCCATCACTATCAATGGTGTCATACATATGTTCAGTTTGTCCTTTTTAGTAAATATAGAAGAGCTGTACATTGGTTCTTGGTTTCCAAAAGAGGTTGTCTTTTTGTCTGTGACAGCCTGTGTTGTCTGCTGGTGGGGATGGCCACTTCTGTCTCTGCTGCTGGGAGAGATACATGTCTGTTATGGTTACACTCTCAGGCTAATGAAGTTTCTTGCATGACTGTCCGTGTGGTTTTGACTCAGAGTAACTTCCTGTCAAGCTCTACCAGAGATCTGATTTTAAAAACACCTGTTTACTGAGAAAGACAAAAGATAGCGAGAGGAGGATGCTTGAGAGGCTGCAACGGAAGGACTCATGCTAGCTGCCGAGCTGGAGATGGGAACACTGGGCTATGGTACTGCAGAAGCCATCCAAACAAACATAAATGGCTTTACTTTGAGGCCAGTGCTTAATTTAGGTCAGAGATGAATCCTGAAATGTTTTTGGCTTTTTTTTTTTTTTTGCACATAGAGTAAGCTGAAACATTGTCCTTCACAGTTCATGATGTTTGCTCGTTTTCAGCATATGTGGAAGTAAAAGAGAATAAAACATCTTGCAATTAAGTGAGGAGAATAGAAAGGAAGGGTTAACTATTGTTACTTAATTACTATTGAAGAAATATTTAGTAATTTGAGAGTGATTTCTGCTGTCTGTACCTTCACCACAAGCATCTTTATGGTTACTTTATCTGGGCAGTGAAGTAACTGACTGCAATGCCTGTCACCTGGAGGGAGGGAAAGGGACCGCATCATCCTGATTTAAAGGGTGATGCAGCACTGGGTTGTGTTTTCAGAAAGTTGTTTAAATGTCATGGTACTTGTACCAGAATGTTTCCTAGGGACGTGTAATGCACTGCTGAGGTCTGCACTGGAGAAAGCTGCTCAAGATGTGATTAATGTCTTCTTAAGGGTTAAGCCTGTGGCTCATACAGGTTAAAAATACCTTAGACAAAAAAACAGCAGAGAAAAAAGGCTTTGAAACCACCAACCTTTGCCAGATTAGCTTAGAACAAAGCATATTTGAGGTTCTTGTAGCCCCTAGGAGCTACTCTGTGTTCATTTGGTTTGTTAAGCACCCTGCTGGTGCTTCAAAAGAAGCCTATAAATACAGAAGCCTATAAATGAGGACCCTCAGACCTCATTCGTGTAAATTTGACTGCGTGTTGTTTTTTTTAGGTGGAGCGTTGCTGCTTCTAACCCCATTCCCAGCAAAGGATAGATTTCAACAGCCCCAGTGATAAGCTCCTCTGACGCAGCATTAATCAAACCTTGGCTCGTGTCTGGCTTGTTTCTGCTGGATTACCCACAGGCCTTGGCCTTTATGTAACTCATAATTATTGTGTTTTTCTTAAATCTAACAGAAGTGCAAAGGCACTTTGTGAAGTGTTATTTCTGCCCGAAAGAGTGACTTGGTGCTAGGGTGCTTCTGGCTCAACACAGCTCTTGCAGGTCAAGAATCCTGGAGGAACCAATATCTCTTGTCCTGTGTGTCTCACAATAGTGTCTTGCTTTACTACTGCAGATTGATGCTAAAATCAACTTACCTGGGCACTTCTGTCTTACAGCAGCTGCCCCCATAGGGAATACACTTGTAACATGCAATGGAGGGCCTCACGTGCTTCTTGAGAGAGATGTGATATGAAAACAACACGATGGTAATGAAAATAACCTCCGGAGAGTGTCAGGTTTTAGTAGATGCCCGTGACTGCTCGGAAGATGGGCTGTTAGTATAATGATGGGTTTAGATGTAGCTCAAAGGTGTGATAATCCTGTCTCTGAATTTCCTGAGGATAACCTTCTTCATCTTGGTCTGTGAGGAAGGAATGGATCATGTCTGTAGGAAGGAGCCTCTGAGTGGTACCCAAGAGGTGATATGTGTGTAAGCAGTGTTACTGCTCTGTAATTTGCTCTGTATTTTTTAATAATTAGACGGTATTTAGGAAGAGAAGAATCGCAGTTCAATCACAGGCTTCTCATGCCATTAGATGAACAAAAGCTTTTTGTGGAGCCCACTAGGGCTGAGTTGCTCATTCCTCTATCTGAAGTACGAGATACTCATGAAGTTGCATGACCCTTACAGGTGTATAAGCCTTTTGAAATCAATGTGCAACTCAGTATAAAATCCTGCTTTACATTACAGAGCACTCAGTTAAAAGCCAAGTTGACTTGCACGTACATCTTCCTATAGAAAACATGGGCTAAGCACATGAGTTGTTAAGAATAAGATGATGATCTGATGTATTATTACATCCTATGACTTTAGTTTTGGATGGCTAAGTGGAATGTTACCTTTGTAATTCAGCATCTGCATTCCAGATGGGTAATTGGGGGAGAGGTGTGCACACAGGCTCGTTTTCAGTGTTGTGAGTTTTTAAGGAGAGTAATCTTCATCAGTATAAAGCAAGGCTGAGAGTAAATAATGGCTTTCTGTATTTTATCGGGTGCAAACAGCACATTCAGCATGTCTGCACTGGGGAGATGGGTGGCTCCACTGGGCAGCTTCTTGGTTTGGCTGTACAAGTGCAAGCAGCAGAGTGGTGGTTCACGCAAGGCAGAACTCAGGATTTGTGTCTGCGACCTCATTTCTTCATAACAGGTATTAAGGTATCATAAACAATCGCAATACTGCTTCTGTAAATAAAGACCAAACCAAGCCATGCTTTCAGCAGCAAGGAGTGTTTTGTGTTGTGTACCCTTACATGCAGGATGAAGCACAGGAGCATTTGCTTGTTTCTTGGTGTTGCCATGAGTGCTACACAAGAAGGACCATAGAGAAAAGGGGATCACTGGTAATGTCCTCTGCACTACTATGTGGCCCTGAGTGCTGGGAGGTGATAGGCACTCTTAGGTGATTTGCTCACCACTTCCATGGGTTTTCTGTTTCCTAGAGGTGTTTAATAGGTGATGGTGAACATGGTATTGCAGGACCACAAAAGCAGAGGTTGTTTCTCCCACTTCACAAGCATCCAGCACATTTCAGAGCTGCCAAGACTGAAATCCAGCTTTGCCAAGTGACGGGGCTCAAGTAAAACATCACAAACTTTAGACATTATCTCAGTCGAAGGTTGCATTTATCTTGGATGTGAGATGGAATTGTCCCATGAGGTGAAGTCTGAAGTTATTTTAACTAATTTCACTGCTATCCTGAAGGGCTGGAGGATTGTATGTTTCCTTTTTAATTATTATTTGCATATATATGTATGTATGTATGTATGTATGTTTAGCAGCAATTGTAAAGCTTTCTTCTGAGCTTTTTGAGTATTGTTAAGATACGCAGCAGGCAGAGTGTACAGCCCAGGTTGCACTCCAGGCTGGTGTGCATGGGTACCTCCCATCCATCTTTTGATATTTCCTCCTGCCAGCCTTCCCTCAGGCTTAAGAAGAAACACAAGGATAACGTCCCCATTCACAGCCCCATCCAAAACAGTTTGTTCCCACTCTATTTCAGCACTTCACACTTGCTTGATTGATGTGCTGGCATTCACCACATAGGTACAGTGCTTGTTGTTTCTCTTAGGTTTTATTTTGCCTAGGATTTGCTTTGAGTGAATAAGCTGAGGTTTTTTGCAGTTCGTGTCCCTGGGGACACTAAGTATATATTCCAGAGGGCTCCAGTGCTATCCCTAGGCCCTCCAAAGAGATGTGGATCACTGATGGTGGTGTTTTTGTGAGCCCTGTTTACACGCTGCTGAGTGTGAGTGGTTGTGCTGTGAGGAGAGATGCTGGCCTGCCCTTATGGGCAGCAATGGCAAATCCTCCCCTCTGCCCCTTCTTGACTGTAAGTGACTCAAGTGTAGTGAGCAGCTCCTGTAGTCCCACAGAGAGGGTCTTGTTTCCAGCGGGGCAGCTGGCAGGTGTTTCTTGTGGCTTAGTGCAATGGTACTCATTTTGCCCTTGCAACACGTGTTGTAACTTGGTCTAAACTTTTGATTCCCTCAATCAGGTACGTGTAGGGTTCTGTAAAACAGGAGATGCAGCTTATTCTGTATTCCAGGTCCTCAGCAAAGGGCAAACATCTCCATGTGCAGACCCTTGGACAAAAATCCTTCTACCTCCATCACTGCTCTGTTTTTCCCAGTTATAATTTTGGTTGCATGCAGGCTGCTGCTGGAGATAGTCATATTTCATGCAGGCCTTCTGCTACCTCATTTACACAGGCTGGAGCTGCGCCATTTCCAGATCAACCAAGAGGGAAAGCTGGCTTTGCTTCATGTAAACAGCTCAGCCTGAGAGAGCCATACTAAATTTGGAAAAGAATTAGGGGAACTCATTTTTGAACTACCCTGGAGGATTCTGTCTCGAGTTACCCCACGTTATCTTTTCATGGGAAGAGTTTCTATTATTCATCGCTGTTCCCATCATGTTTATTTTCTGATAGCGTATTTTTATCTTCTGCAAACCAAAACCTTTAAGAGATCCATCAACAAACAATGCCCCTAAGCTCTGCTGCTCCCCCCCACCCACAGCTCTTGCTGCTCCCAGTGCTGCAGCCTCAGGTCCTCCTGCAGTTCATGTGGCATTCACAGCCCTATCAAAAAAACCTTTCCTTTTCATTGCTAAATTAGCACCAGGGCTGGAACAAACATCATGAAACATTTGCTCTTTGATTTGTTTTTTATATATCAATGATATTCTGCATGGAAGAGTTGCGTTAAGGCCACACATTTTACTATATGTATTGTGAATAGCATAGTTCCTTTCTTTTGGGCAATGATATTTGAAGCTCATCTAAGAAATGCTTATGCTGAAGAATCACCCTTCTGAGCCAGTTTAGCCATTACGGAAGGACTTTGCCAAAACTCCAGATATTTCCTTTGATTGTTGGCTGTTATTATAACACCAGAACTTTTTCCTTGTCCCATTTCCTCCATGGGTTTTTTACTGCAGGATGCAGGCAGCAGCCGCTTGCAGAGGCAAGTGAGGTCCAGCATCCCCAACCCTCAGTGGCAGATGAAGAGAATGCTACAAGGCAGGGGAATGAAATCTCTGTAGTGGTAAGCAGGGCTAGCCCTACCAGTGACCTGAGTCAGAAACTCCACTGGGGCTGCAGTCAGCAGCATCCTTCTGCTAGCTGGGTCTGTCCAATTCCAGTAGAAAAATATAAGCTGTAAAGAAGGTTTTGGGGAAGCTTTGTCATCATCTGAAGAGGCTGGTGCCTCTGCCTGGAGCAAGCTATTCAACAGGCAGAGATTCTGTGCTTTGGGTCCTGCTTTATCCTGTTATCAGTAGAAATCTGATCTCTTGAAACTGGAGGATTGGAGTTCAGGCTGGTGTCTGTGTCTGTCCCACAGGTCAGTCTGTAGGGTGCAATAGGGGCAGTGTGTAGCTTCGGGTTGATGTGAAGGCAGCAGACCTGAAGATGCTGGAGGGTGAGGCTCCAGCCCATCTCTGAGCTGCTGTGCTGGCGTACCTGGAACGCACTGTGCTGTCAGTATGGACATCAAACTGAGAGATGTCTGACTTACCAGGAGACTTATTTTTAAGTGAATAGCAACATTTCTGCTCTTCCAGAAGTCTCAGTCATAGTCCAAGTTCTGATTTTTGTGTTGCTGCACACTCTTTGGTTTGCATATGAACACACAGCTTTAACTTCTTGCTTTGCTTTCCTGTTTGTAAAACATTATTTCTTTGCTATGGTAAACGTGTTAATTACTTGTAAATTGCTGTAAGATTCCCAGAAACCAGCCCCTCAATGTGTTTATTGCTGTTATTGCTACTGATGAGATCTCCATCATAGTAAGACAATACAAGATGAGCATTTCACACAGCGTGGCTAAGTGTCTGTTTACAGTAAAACAAAGAAGGGACTTCTTGTGCCCAAGTCTAGAAAATATCATTTGCAAAGAGTTTTGAGTCAGCTTTAAAATCTGATGATGTGATAAAATTGGCTAGCATGTCTAAACGCTATCCAGTATGTAAACACTACCCACTATCACTTGTGATTATGTTTCTTCAATAAGCTCATCAGCTTGCAGGCATCCACTGCTCCATGGCAGTATGTCTGTGGGAGAGGCAGAGTGTCTTTTTTTAAAGGTAGTGTACTTGGGTTATGTTTTGCCCAATTCTGTCGCTTCTGGAATGAGAAAAATCTGTACTTGTGTTATCACAGCAGCTGAATGCATCCATGAGGGCTCCCTGACCTGCTCGGCAACAAGTGGCCGTGGGTGCAGTTGGGCATTATTATGAGTTGGTGGTAAAAACTTCTTTGGTTCTGCATTACAGCTTCTGAGCTAGTGTACGTGAAGTATAATTAGTCTTTATTTGTCCTTCAGGAAAAACAGAGGCTATCATCAAAAACTTCAGCCCACACTACAAACACCAGTACGCCGTGGCTTTCTGCAAGCATGTGCAGGATGAGCTGGAGCAGCACCGCAACTCCCAGTCCCAGTTCCTGAAAACCAGGGTAGGAAGACGCGTAAGCCTGGCCCCAGCCTGAAGCTGCCTACAGCTTTGCTCTCCTTCATGAAATAATTAATGTTAAAACTATTTAAACAAGCCATTTAGTAGCTGTAATACATGAAAAACATGAACTGGAAGTGTATCAGCTACCAGCTGGACTTGGTTTTCTTGTTTATCCTGGTGTTGGATGCTCTTAAGTAAAGTTAATAGGCAATACAGATACTCAGAGCTTCTAAAAATCAAGCCCAAAATACTTATGAAGTTACTTAGATGTTTTCGTATATAAAACCCCAGTGCTTTAATATAATGAAAATTATTTGGGGATGGACTTTTTATAAAGGCATGTCCATTACAGGATGAGGGGAAATGACTTTAACTGGAAGAGGGTACATTTAGACTAGAAATTTGGAAGAACTTCTTTACTGTGAGAATGGTGAGATCTGGAACAAGTTGCTCAGTTGAGGCTGTGGATGCCCCTCCCTGGAAGCACTCAAGGCCAGGCTGGATGGGGCTGTGAGCCCTCTGGTGGGAGGTGTCTCTGTGGGCGGGGGGTTGGAACTAGATGATATTAAAGGTCCCTTCTAACCCAAGCCAAGTGATGATTCTATGAAAATACAAGACTGATTTTTCTGGCTGTGTTTAAAATCATGGATTTCTGATGCTCTTGAAATGTACAGAGAAAAGCAGTGTGGTTGGGAGTGGAAGGTGGTGTAATAGAAAAGCAACATCTTTCCAAAAACTGTATGCTATTTATCAGACCACGTGTGCAAAAGTGTTACAAAGAAGTGTAAATCCGGAATCATTTCAAATCTAGAAAATTTTCTTTATAGCCCAAATCAGAAGCTGGGACCGTCTTGTATGAAACAGAGTTGCTGCATTTTGCTGAGGATGTGAAGAAGTGGAAGGACAGATATGTTGTTATCAAAAATGACTACACTGTAGATTGCTTTGAGACCAAAGAGGTAAATGTTTCCTCCTGTTATGTTCTTCAGCACTCCCCAAGAGACTGAGATCTGAGGAATCTGTTGCTCTAAATGCCTTTCTTCTAGCAACAGATGAAATATCCCAGGGAGGCTGTTCCAGCCTTGCAGCCTTGGTTGGAAACTTCACAGGGATGCCCAAGAGTCTGCTGAAGTACCTTTTATTGGCTCCTCTCTTCTGTCCCTGAGTCTTCACTGGGGCTGATGAGCTTTGAATGATCTTTTCTATATACCATTTTTACTTTACTAAATTTTTTAGACTTGATATGTCCAGTGAATATATCTGACATTCAGCCTGACAAAAACCTTTTTATTTGAGGAATTTGTGCATTAACTTTGTCAGTAACGTAGTTTATGCTTTCCCCCTTCTTAAATCTCAGTTTTGACTCCCTCTGTCATGATTTTCCAGGCCTACCAGAAAGGACTCAGCCCTAAACATCATCTTGTTCCTGCGGGAGGCAAAGTACTGACTTTAGAAGAAGATTACAATTTGCTGTCTGATAAACATTTTCCAGATCCTGTTGGTAAGACTTGGTAAAAGTTAGTGCCAAACCTCAGGCTCTTTTCCTTACAGAAACCACATCTGGGCAGACTTTGAGGCTAGGCTTTAAGCTTACAGAAGATGCAAACAGCGTATTTTCTAAGTCAAAACTTAATCCCAGAGTAGACATACACGAAAGATGCCATGAACTAAAACGTTCAGAGAAATGCTGGCTCTGTATTTTTCCAGTATCCCTACACAAACCCTTTGGAAGCTGTGCAGAAA
This sequence comes from Coturnix japonica, assembly GCF_054131305.1. Taxonomy (NCBI): domain Eukaryota; kingdom Metazoa; phylum Chordata; class Aves; order Galliformes; family Phasianidae; genus Coturnix; species Coturnix japonica. The sequence continues at coordinate 11,818,326 of NC_140673.1, forward strand.
TGGGGCAGGAACTACACCACTATTGTTCCCAGCTTTGTTAATATGCCTGGTTTATTTGTTTCCATTTTTAGATACCAGCTGCCTGTGTTGATTCACAGCTGATAGGGCATCCCACAGAGACGACAGGAAGGTTGCTGTTTCTGGATTTGTTGTTTCTGCAGCAGGAGTTGCAGGGTTGCCCCCTCCTGTGTCCCTGAAGACAAGAAAAGTTCAGGGCTTAAGGAGGTTAATCGCTATGTGGTGTAGAGTCAAGTTTGAAAAAGGATAGGAGGAATGAGAAAATATCTATCTTTTTTTGTAGAGGGCTTTTTTGTGTGGTTTTTTTTTTTGAAGTCCTGTCTCATATTACTTAAAAGTTATGACTTCTGGCAAGCGTCCCTGATTTCCCCTTTCCCAAGACTGCTGGTGTAGGATGGTCAGGGGCTGGCGTGGAGCAGCAGAGCTTGGAGGTGTCCTCTGTGTCGTCTCAGCTCCAGAGGAATTGGGGATGAGCAACGTGGAACAGCCCAGGGCCACTTCTGGCTTCCCATGGCTCTCCCTCTGCAAGGATTGTCTCAGTTGTTCTTTTACAACCTTTCTGCCCTTTTGTGCAATGCAGAAGAGAAGACTCACCAAGGTGAACCTCTTTTGTGTTTGGATGCACAGCACCGAGACGAGATTGATGTTGTAGAGCATCCCTTGTACACAGTGATTCAGGTCAGGGTGCAGCTACAGATCATCATCATAGAATCCTCAGAGTCAGAAGGGACCTTTACTTTGTGAGTTTTTAAATTCACCACTAGGGCTTGAATTGACAGTCCATAAGGTTGTGTTGCAGTTCTGTATGAAAACAAAGGGAAAAGGGGAATTACTGCTGTTCCTTACAATTTAATACAGTTTGTTTCCGTGTGGAAGACCTTTTATGGTCTCTGTGTGGAAGAGACCAGAGTTATCCAGTAACGTGTTCATTTGCCATGGAAATGAGTTACAACCCAGTAAAATATTTATATTATATTGCCAAAAGTATGTTATTTATGTCTGCCTTGAATACAGAACAAGAAGCCATAGAAGAAGATCCAACCCCCCAAAATTCAGTGCATTTTAAGTTGAGATGTGTTCTGTCTAGGGTTGTGTGGGAAGGAGACTGCTCAAGCCTTTGTTCAGCTACCAAGGGAGTTCCCGGTGTACCTCTGGCAGCCATTTACCCGACACAGCTACTATTGCTTCCAGGAGCCAGAAGCCCAGAGGCAGTTCAGCGCGGTGCTGAGTGACTGCGTGAGACACTCAAACTATGGTGAGTGCAAAAAGGAATTCTTCCTGCATCTTATCTACCCCGGGAGAGATTTAAATAGCTGTTATAGTACAAAAGAAAACGAAAAGGAAAAAAACTCTGTGAAAATGACATATGAAAGACGTTCAGTTTTCAGTGCCACAAGGAATGCGTTAACATAACCTTTTTCTAGCTATGCCAGGAGCTGAGTTAGGTTGGGCTTGAGCTGCACTGTAGGAAGCTCACACAGAAGACGTGGGAATTGCTTTGAAAGCGACATTCATTTAATGCAAAACCAGTATGGTGCAAAGTCATAAGAGATGCCTTCTAAACATGGTATGTTAAATTCTCACCTGTGTTTGCAAGCTTTACAAGTGTAGCACTGATCTCCTGGACCCTGTCTATAAAATGCTGTGAGAATGTTGTCTCTCAGTGCATTTTGTGATGTCATTTATATACATCATCAGTGACCAAAAATTTTCTGGCTTTGCTGGGTGCTGAGATTGCAGTTCAAGTCCTCAGCCATGGTGGAGCCTTGTGAGAGGGATGTGAGTTGTGTGTAAGGCATGGTGTACATTGTTTGCACAAAGGTAAGTTCTAAATCTCACTTTCTGATTACATTGGGCTAGAAGCTTTCTATGCATTGTCTGAAGCAAAACAACTAGTGACTTGCTAGGATTATAGAAGTAACATTGTTCCTGTTCAACTGGAAGAGCATTTGTGAGTTGGAACCTTCAGAAAAAGAAATACTTTTCTGTTTTTCAGATCATTGGTTTAATGTGATTACTCTTCTTTTGTCAAGCTGACCTATTGGTGTCCAGGCTCTTGTATGCCTGTAGTATTGGTTTCAAGTCCCATCTGGTTTCCTATGTTGTTTTTAGCCATCACTTTTGTTTCCTGGTCATCAGCTTCACCCTATTACCCTCAGACAGTTGTTTTGCACTGTCTTCCCTGGATTCTTCACAATTGTCGTCTCTTTTCTCATCTCTACTGCCAAAGATATCCCTGGTCCCCTTTAAGACTGCATTCCCATGATGAAAACACAGATTACTGTACTTTGAGGGAGTCCTGTAGGATGCTCAGTACTTTGCACAGTGCTTGATGCTGGGTGGTGGCAGGCGCTGCATTTGCAGGACATGCAGGACTGTCAGTCTCTGCATTCACCAGTTGGTGTATGCTCTCCTGGTACGCTCTGGGCCCCCTTTACCATTCTCATGCTGAAGCTGGAGGGCCTAAGCAAGCCTTTCCAGCACTGCCAGCCTTGTACAAACCATGCAGAGCAACTCCAATGCAAATCTGTGTAGGTGTGGGGAAACTGAGGGCTAAAACAAGGCGGTAAGCAAATACCAAACGTGAAGACTCCACAGACTGTTTCATGAGTAGATTAGCATAGGCTAGAGGCATTGGTCTTGAAGGAGCACACCATCTGGCGCTTCCAAATATTTCAAGTCTGTAGTCTCTCAATAAATACACCCTGCACAGCTGTCAGAGGAGCCCACATTCCCCTGATGTGCCCCAAAGGCAAAGCCTGCCTCTGTGATTTACAGTTCTGATTAGCCTTTCTTCAGCTGTGCTCATACAGAAAGTGCTCTAGACTTTGGAAAGCCACCCCTTTTTTTCCTCACCAGGGTTTGGTAAGGAGATGGGGATATAATCAAGTTTTCCTGGCACTCCCAGTCTTCCATGACTTGAATCCTGTTCATGAGATTCGAGTTTTTCATTTCATTTCCCTCTTCTGGAACAAGTGTAACAGGCTTGACAAAGCTTTTGGCAGCCTTGTTTTTTGACTTTTTTCCCCCCTTAAAGTTCAGCACATCACTCCAGGGGACAATTCTGAATTGGCAAAAGCTGAGACTCAGTGACCTCACAGGTCTTTTCCATCTCCAGTGACCGTGAGTCTGTGTTTTATTATATTTCATGTGGCTCAGCTGCTGCTCATTTATGCATCTGTTCCAGGATTTGTCCCTCTCAGCTTTTCCTATGGTCAAGTTATTGTCCAACCAAAGTAACACCTTTACCAACACTCATCCTTCCTTGTCACACTATTTCTTCTCAACAGACTGGGAGATAAAGACATTTTGGATTAAGACCTTCCATTTCACTGGTGAACTTGAACAGGTTTTTCTGGCTAAGGAAACGGGACCCAGTATTTTCTTGATTTCTTGGACTTGTCCCACCTGCCAGAAACTTAAGTGCTGTCAACAGAAAAATGATCACTGACCTCAGTAACCCTGACTGTGTTTGACTGTGGAATAGAATTTAGTGGGATGAGGAGCAGCGGCCAAGGCAGCACTCTGTAACTTCTCTCCCCTGCCAGGGCAGATTTGGCAAGGGTAGGTGAAAAGCAGATGTAATGTCTGATCAGAAGGTGCCTTTCTGTCTTTTCTATAAAATAGTACTAGGAGTTCTGGAATTGAATGTATTGCAGCAGGTTTCAGCCAAAAATTCAGAGGAGTTTTAGTTAGAATCGTTCTCCCAGGAAGCAGAATTAAATGCTGCTTCTTTCTGAATACAAACCTCAAGTGAATCAGCGTGAGGTTTTGTCATGGGAGCTGCCCTGGGATTCAGCCATTGACTCCTTTCTGTGTTTCTCCTTTTGAATAACTTGTCCATCCTGCGTTTCTGGGTTTTCTGGTCAGAGCTCGTGGTCAGAGGAGCTCTGTTAATATGCTCTCATAATTACAAAAGCAGTTGGATTTAGTGATTGCTGCTCACATGTATGAGTCAGATGCATGTGCTGTGGGCTTTTTTTTTGCCCTTCAAATTTCCTGTTGTGTTCAGCTTTCTTTTCTACTAATTGATAATGATTTGCAGTTCAATGAGTCCTTCATTTTTGATGGAATGAGTTGATGTTTTGCATCATTCTTAGAGTACGGCTTAGGTAAAATAAATTAAACAAGCTTTAAAAGGCACCTAACCCAACCAGAACTGGATCAGTAACGGTGCTGAAATTGTTCTAGGTGGACAGGATGCATACACAGATATTCTGTTCATTAGCCTGATTCTGAGGGTTGACGGATAGATTAACATGAGCACAGAATCGATCCAAGTTCCATGATTCATCTGGGCAGCTGCTCTTCTGCTAAGAGCTTTCGTGATGCCTTGGTGTTTGCAGAGGAGGTCAAATGCTCTGGAGACTTTAAGCTGTGAGGCTCTGTGATTCAGGGCTACTTGCTGAAAGCAGCAATGCCCAGGGAGCAACAGCAGGACCCTGAAGGGCTGAGGGGCACAAAGAAGGAGGCCCAGCTCGTGGTGCCAGTGTGCAGCCCACCCAGTCTGCCTTTGCCTGGATGAGCACAGAACTTGATGTGGGATGCAGGGGAAGAGCTCTTGGGGATTGTTTAAAGTATATCATGGGGTGTCATCCAGGAGGCTGGGAATGTGTGAGATTCGTTATGGGATGTTTAGGGAAGGGCCAAAGGTGGGAAAAGGCCATAGTGGATCAAAGAGGAACAAGAAAGGGAGGAAAAAGCAGATAAAAGCAGCAGTGAGGTGCAGACAGGAGGGTGGTGAGCCCAGCCAGACCCCACATTTGATATCACTTTGACTCAGTCCTGACTTAGTCTGTGCTGCCTCTTTACAGAGCACCACTTGTAACACCTTTCCAGGGTAAGGCTGTTCTCTGTTGGGTGTGTGCTGGGATCCTGAGTGCCAGGAGGGAGAGAAGGAGCCCCAGTGTCATGGGAACAGATGGTAAAGAGATGTGGGGGCCTGGAGCTTGTGCTGGGGGCCCAGAGGCCCTTGGTTGTTAGTGGGTTTGGTAGGGAAAGGTGCAGTGAGAGCTGCTTTAAAGAATGTTGTGTGCAGCTCTGAAATGCTGTGATTTCTTTCTCACTGAGTTTATTACCTAAGGCGGAGGATATGAAACATTGTAAGGGGCATATTTGCTGGTTTGCAAGCTTTTTGGCGGTTGGAAGTGAAACGGTGAGTTAAATTAGTTAAATGACTTGAATATGCATATAGAAAGATAATGTTCAGGGGAGGTCTCTAAATATAGAGAAATGCTCATTGCTGAAGAGGCTTCTTCTATGCCAGCAAATACAGAGTCCATAGTAGAATGTAGCATAGAGTAATAATGTTTGTTAATGACTCTTAATAGAGATAATTCCACATACAGAGAAGACACAGATCTCTGGCACAGCGCTACACAATTAAGCTGTCAGCATTTGTTAGTCTGTTCCTTGTGTCATAAAACACTTGCAGTAGGTTCCCAGGGTAATCATAATACCTTTGTTGTTTCTGCAAAACTGAAAGCTAAAAGCTTAAAATGACAGATGTGCCAAGTAAAAAAATAACTGCCAGAAGAAAATGCACGTGACTATACTATATGCTTTAACATTATTTTCATATCAACTTCCTGATAGAAGGGACAACATGAAGTGCATTTTTCTGCCCATAGTACCATTTTTTAACTTTCCGTCCCCAAGTTTTGCCTTAATTTATTCTTGGGTTGACTACGAAGAGCTACTGACCTTTCACTGTTACTTTTAGAACCCAAAGGAATAGCATGAAGCTGCAACACAGGAGTCAGGTTGGATGAAAGGAATAGGTTCTGCCCCAGAGAGCAGCGGGCATGGAACAGCCTCCACATGGCAGTTAGCACAGCCCTGAGCTGCCAGAGCCCACAGAGTCGCTGGACAACGCTCACACACAAGGTCTGAGGTTTGGGTGGTCCTGTATGGAGCCAGGAATTGGATTTGATGATCCTTGTGTGTTCCTTCCAGCCTGGAATATTCTGTGATTTCAGAGAGCCTGTTCTTGAGCTTCTGTAGAGCTCAGACCTTCATCAGCGTGAGATTTCATGTAATACTTAGTTTTAAAAGCTTGTCAGGTTTTTAAAGAAGCTATGCTTCAGTTGAAGCAGAGTGTTGAAGTGGCTTCACTTTTAACTCCCTTTTCTTAACCTTCTATTTCCAGCTTAGATGTGAACTGTGGTATGCACATCATCTGTTTGCCATTATCTCTATGGTCACTCCATTTCCATCCACAGTATGGTCTTCTTTTCATTACCTCTCCACCCTCATTTTGTTTTTGAAAAGGAGAGAAGTGATGAGAGCTGCACCCCTCCCATCTTAGAATGCAGGTTGTTAGTGAGGTGCCCACCTCATCCCCAGCAGTGAAGTGCTATCAGTGCCAGAATAGCAATAATGAGGGAAATGCTCAAGATATCAATAGTATTCTCATAATTACTAACCTTCATTTTTCAGTCCTTTACATTTCCATGCCCCGTAAATCAGACAGAAGTTTCTCCTGAATGTTTTTCTCATTATTTTGTTATTGTATGAGGTCTTTTCCTTTCCCTCTAAGAGGTTACCGGCTACTGAATTTCCCTTGGTATTTGCCATTAAAAGGGAAGAAGCCCAATTGTTTGGTGCCGCGGTGCAGGGAAGTCTGTGATGAGAAGGAAAATACAACTGACTAACTTGGGGAGATGCAGTTTCACTTCTTGTTTTTATATCCTTTCATCTGGTTTGATTTCACATCCGTATCTCAATAAACACCATCACAACACAGGAAGCTAAGAAACTTTCAAAACCATATCCTGCAGTCTCCAATTAAGCCATAAATAAAAAGAAAAGAGAAAAAAAAATAGAGAAGTTCCATAAATAAATATATTAGGCAAGGGATAAATACAAACTTTCCTTTCAATCTCATGCTGTGTGTTCTGGCAAAGCTTGGCTACAATAGCAGAACTGAGACCCCAGCTTTCGGGTTGCCATTGGTTGGGCCTACGTTTCCTTTTTCAGCTCTAAACTTAGCTGACAGGTGTTTCCCTCATAATCATTTCTGTTATTCTAGCACTATGTGTGCATAAAGGTTTGCCAACTCTTGGGCTGTAATTCAGAGTAATTACTGAAGTGTTGATAAAGATTGAGAAGGTGACATTAAATGCTCAAGCTGAAGGTAAGGTCAGCTGTATCAGGAGAAATACTGTCCTCTTTGGCCACTTTCCTATTCTTGCCATCCTTTCTGCATGCATCTCACTGTCCCTGAATCTGGTGCTGTACTGCTCATCTTTATCCCTAAAAGCAACTGCCATGAGTCCAAATAGGGCTTGGAATTGGTTTATGAGTCTTCTTGTTGCAAATAAAATGGCTTTTCTCCTCTGGAGAAGGCAGGTGAAGAAAAGGTGTTTATTTTTCAAGTAGCATTTTCTGGGTTATCACTTTCAGATAATATGAAGAATGACCAAATAAAGTAGAACTGAGTAGGAAATTGCTTTGACAACTACTAAATATGAAAAACAACTTTGCTGATGCTAACGTACAATATCTTTTCTGCTCTGGGATGAAAGCAAAACTTTTTTGAAGGTTTGTATGATATTTTGGGGCTAGGCAAAGGTACAATATAGGCAACATTCAGCGCTTCACCTGTCCAGTTCAGACCTGGAGCTTGCTTCTTGACTTGTTAATTCAATCACTTTACGGTTAACGGGGTGAAATCTACTTTACTCCACCTGAGTTGCTGAGGTGATGGCTAGGCCGTTCTGTGTCACTCACTTGACCCAGAAGCCCAAATATGCACTCAAAACTGGGGTGTAAATGTTGGTGGAAGTATTAGCACTGTCACAACATACAACACCGCTTGCAATGAAAATCTCTGACAGGACCTGTAAGGTGCTAAAAAAGAAACACATTTAAATGTTTTAGAACACACTTTACAATTGGCTGCATTTTTCCTTATATAGGGTGTCTTCATTCTGTGACATCAGTTCCTTCAGTCAGGCTTTGGCTTTTCCACTACGCCTCTCTTTACTTGTACCGCAGTTGGGCTTTTCAGTCTGTGGGAGATACATTCATTCTGAAATGACAAGATGATTAACGTGTGTAAAATCTTAATGGAAGTGATGTTCTTGCTACGTACATCACCTCCCACCGTGGTGTCGTCTTTCATTTCTAAAGCAGTACAAAGCAGGAGGTGGTGCAGAAGAGGCACCCACTTCCTGAGCCTATTTTAGTAGCTGTGAATAGACTCACTGGTGCAGGTGGAAGGCTGTATGTGGACTGTAGCTTCAAAGGTCAACGATCGAAAAACTGATCATCTTTACCAGGAGTGGTTTGTAAAGTGCATGGAGATTATCAGAGATGGATGATGCTGTGGTTTAGGCTATAAGACCCCAGAGTGATGCTCCTGGCAGAGAGAGGTGCTGATTTTAGCAGCTTTAATGCAGGCAATGCGTGCTGTGAAGCAGCCATCTGAAACTCTTGGTGAAATGTTCTCTGAGGGAGCTTGTGCTGCAAAACTTTATTTGCTCTAAATGCAGAGTATTATTGCAGGGTTGTATCCTGTGTGGAAATGACCTCATCTAGCTTCAGTTAATGGTTAGCAGTTTTGTACCACATGATCTATGAATAATACACAGCACATAGCTCTCTGGAAAACATCAGAGCTGTGAGATTGATGCCTCTCAGATCCAAGCTGTTATACTTCACTTCCAACTCAGTTTGGGATAATAACATGACAGGATTCATTTTGTGAAACTAAACTGTGGGTTCTTTCATTCAGAGATATATCTCCGGGGTGCTGTAGTTGCTTACCAGCCTAGGCCAGGCTGTCTTCCTATGAGGTACAGTTCCCCAGTCCTCTTCATCTCATTCAGGAAGATGAATTCACTTGAATTTTCTTAGCCTTTGGGTGAATTCCGTGGGTCAGGACTGTTTGGTTTGGTTTTTACAAGACAGAAATGTTCAGGACCTCAGCTTTTGGAACTTATGACGATCTCCTTCCTTAGAAATTTTCTGTAATACCTTACAAGCAGTAGCTCTTGAAGTATCTAAGAACTCAGGTGACTTCTTTTTGCCATCTGATAAGGAGATGAGAGCTTGATCTTCCTCACAACTTCTGGGCCAGAGCTCACTCTTGGCCTATTCTCTGTGTCTTGTCCATCATCTTCCATGTGATGGTATTGCTCATGCACCACCTCAGAGAAAGTTACTCATCATTCTCATAAACTGGATGAGCAACCAGCAATAGCTGCTGCAGTTCTTAGCCAGAGCAACTGAACCCCAGGCAGGTATTCTCTGAAATCATAGAAAAAAAAAATGCTACTGCAGGAAACCTGTTCTAGCCAGATCGTTCTTAGAAAGGGAAACCGCTCTTTGGCATGCTTACTTATTTGAATTAATAGGCATGCCCTAATGGTGTGTTAGGAGGTTGGCGGTATGATTCTTTAATTGCAGGAGCATCTCTGACTCCCCAGTGTTCTCCAGATGCTTTCACCCACATCTGTCAGCAGCTGGCAGTGTGTAACAGCTTTCTTCAAAGAGCCACTATGAGAGCTGGCAGTGTCCTGCTTATTGAGATGGCTAAGATACCACACTTCTGGAATATAATAGCCTTTTCTTTCTGCAGCCTGTCTCTGCTTTGGGATAGGTATTTTTCTATTCTTTTTTTACCAGCTTTTGTTTTAAAAGAGCTATTTTTTAAAAAAGAAATTCAATTAAAAAAAAAATAGGGAGCAGGGTGGACTGCTTCTGAGTTTTGGATGTTGAATGATGGGCAGGGTGAGGATCAGTATTGCTTTAATTAAAACCTGTGCTCTATGAGCTCAGGCTTCTGGATTCTGTGTTCATCTTTGTCTTCTTTGGGCCTCAGCTATTTGCTAAATGTCAGCCAAACGCTTAGATTGCTCTCAATGGCCTTTGGTAAAGTACTTTGTCCACAACCCATATACCCTTTTATTATTATTAACAACAAAAGTAATAAATCTACTGTAACAAAAACCCATAAGGAAGGGGGATATTTACTGGATTGCAATTGGGGCACTCCGCTGGTTTTGAAGAATGGCATGCACAGTTTTTACGCATCGTAAAATATCCTTACTGCAGCTCCTTGGCTCTCTGAGCAGCTTCACGCTGTAATGCTGCTGCTGCATCCAGAAATGAGCAAGGCCCAGTTTGCAGGAGGGATGCAGGAGGGAACTGCGAACTGTTGGTGTCTCAGCAGAGCAGATCACCCCATAAATTGTAGAGAATTCTTGCTGTCTGGTTACTCTATCTGATTGTCCCACCAGGAGCTGCAGAAACATTTTGCTGAGCTCCCCAAACACAGCCTTTGTCACGAGGCTATAGGAGAAGAACAGAAATGAGCTGTGCTGCTGCTTACATGAAGACTTTGCTTGTCGACTTTGCATCCGTGAAGGGAGTATCAGACACCTATCACTGTTCCTATGGAGTAGTGACCATTGTACTCTCCTTTTCAATGCTGCAGCAGTGAGCCCTATTCATAACAGTGATTGCCTGGTGGGGTGCACAGACTAAATTGGGTACTGAAACATGTTTTAACCTTCAGTATAGTGGGCTACGGGATGTATTATTAAAGAGTCACCTCCCTTCAGTTGTAATTGGGGAAACTGCCATCTGAGTGATCCGATGCAGCAGTGTGTGGTACATGCAGTTAAGACACTTGAATTGGAATGGTTGAACACAGATTTCCTGTAGGACTGGCCAATCCATGACACCAGGTGAGGCTGAGAACAGCAGGGCAGCTAGTCCTTGCTGCTGCCTTTGGGCACACGTGTGGAATCCTGGGGCTGAAGGTGGCCCACTACTGCTGTCTGACCAGGTGAAACCAAGGAGCTGTGGTGGGTAGCATGAAGAACCACATCAAGTGACAGAATTCTGACAGTGGCCCAAACATTGGATGTGACCGACATTAGACATGGAACCTTCTGTGTTATGGACTTGGCACCAGGACTTCATCAGTGCCTGCTGCACTCTTAGTGGGCGTTGAGGAGCCTGGTCCTCTGTGTATCATTTCCATGAGTGAAGGTTTAAGATTTGTATTTGGAGACATGCTGTGAGGAGGCTCATGCCTACAGGCAGCTTTCCACAACACCAAAAGCACTGTGCCTTCATGAGATAAGTGACGTGGGGAGATGTGTAAAGTCACGGTGTTCCCAGTTGTCCTTCCTTTTTTTCAATAGGAGCATTGCAGCAGTTGCTCTGTGAATGAACTGCTTCTATGTTATGTTTGTAGGAGGAATGCATTGTTAGGGGTATCTTATCTGTGTTTGTTATTTGAATTAGGCTGCATGCTGGGGTATGAAAAATAGAGTCTCTGTGTAGCTTTTCTTATTTCGAAATATAAGAGACCAAACAGAATTTTGTTGTGCTCTCCCCAAACAAGCAGATGCTGTATCCATTAGCAGCTGGAGAAGCTGCTCGGGAAACTTTCCAAGTGCAGATGAGCTGTGTTAAGCACGTAGCATCAGTCTGGGTGCCCGTAAACTCTCACAGACATTATTCAGTAAACTTTACAGCTTGCAATGTTGTTGAAGATTTATTTGCTAACTGCTTCTTGTCCAGTAACAATTAAATCTTTCTTCACCTAGCTCTTCCTCTCATAAAGAGATAGAGCTTGGAGATGGAGCTAGAAGCCTATATGTGTGCATACAGGCTACTCAAAAGAAAAGGGCATTTTTCTGTTTTGAGGAGGGCAGCAGCTGGCCCAGGCAGAGGAGAATAAGGTACATCACATATGTAGAGTAGATGTTTCCAGCTCTTTGTGGTTGTGAAAGCTGTGTATATGACACAAGTGGACCGAGATAGTGTAGTGATTCCTGCAGGGAAAGGTGATCTGTGTTAAGGTGTGCTTTTATGTATAGATTACATAATGAAGTGATGCAACACAGGTTAGCTTCAAAGAAACCCGGAACCTGTGGTAATAAGACACTGCATCAGCACGCAATCCCTACGCATCATGTTGGAGGAAGGCCCATAGTCTTGTGTGATTTGGGATTTTATGCTACTTACAGCCTGAGCCCCTTCCTATGAACTGTTCAGATGAATTGCTCTTTTTGTTTTAGCACCTTCCTCCCACTTTTCTGTGGGTCAGGACCAGTGAGAACAGAGCACTTCCCTGAGCATGGAGTTTAAAACTCCATGATCTGAGAGCAGAGACTTGGCAGCACTGGCAAATCATCACCTTGGCGGGTCCAAGATGTCGCCCTTTGAATGTTCTGCTGTCCCTTTTGGTTAGGAGGGAGCACAGCTGTGAAGAAACAAAACATGTGAGTCACAGTGGGAGGGCTTAAGAGCTGCACGCTCCCTTTCTCCAGCTAAGCTTGGTCTAAACATTCAGAGTTTGCTTTCAGGAGGACAAAAGCTTTCAGATGCAACACTCCACAAGTTTTGCAGGTGGAGCAATCCATTCTTTTGTCCAAGCTGCCATCAGAGGATCTTCTCCTCTTGGCAGCAAGCAGCATGACTATACAACTCCTAAGCTGGTATTTTTGCATCCTGGTTCATGACTTGCTCTTATAAATGCTATAAATCAGGGAGGTAGCACTGAAAAAGTGATTGGGATTTTATGTGCCTGTTGTTCTCTCGGTTGATCATTGTGTGGAGTTGAAGAAATAACTTGATCTCTCAGGACCACTAAGTATTTGCAGAACAGGGGTGGTGCCTACCAGCTTGTAGGAGATAGAAGGGGAGTTACCATAGTATTAATCTTCCGTGTTCATTACAATTTGTATAAACCCTCTATTGCCTCTATGTTGGGGAAAAGCACAGCAGTTTTGTCAGTAATGTCTCAACTAGCACAAGCAAAGAACTTATTTTGTCCTGTTGTTATTGCTTATGAAAAAAATCCTCTATTCCACAGCAAAACAAATGAAATAGAAGAGTATTGGGGAGCTCAGCAGTTTCTCAAGGGCCCACATTGTTCTGTCACTGAGATAATTATTAGTACCTTACATTCTTAATTGTTACCTTAACTGAATGAAGCAGAAGCTCCCAACTCCTGGCCCTGCTACCTGCTGTCACTATATGCCCCTGTGTCATCTAATCTCACTCATAGGTATAAAGGGATGAGCTTTCAGATATTAATGACTGCCTTGTTTGAGTCTACCTATAGACTCCCTATAAAGCACTTATCTTGTAGTCTATTTTCTCTACATTAACAGTTACTAGTCTTGGTTTAACATAATGTTTTAGATGAGATTGTATCTGGCAATGTTATGCTTCTGAGTCTTCGTGAAAACTCAAAGGTCTTCAAGTAGTTAGGCTGAGTAAATGACTGGAAAATATTTCTCTGGTGTGTGCATGGGATAAGGAAGTGGATTTGAAAAGGTGTTTCTTTTTATTAAAGGTTATTTGTGTTACCTTTGCTTCAGATTTTCTCAAGCAGACCACGTATGAAGTTGAGGCGTTCTTAGAAGCCATTCAGTTCTTCCGGCAGGAGAAGGGCCACTATGGAACATGGGAAATGATAACTGGCAATGAAAAAGAGGTAAAACAATGTCTTCCTGATTTGGGGGGGCAGGCAATTATTTGGGCCCTGGCTTATATGCTTTTTCCAAAGTACTCAGCAGCAAACATTTACTTTAGTACCAGCTGCTGGGTGTTTTCCTTGGTGGAGTATGGTTTCCCTTTGGGAAGATGGCAATAAGTCTGACGGAGTTTTCAGGACACGGGGTTTTGTTTTGAGAGCCGAAATTACACATTTAGGAAAAGTATACCTTAAAAATGCTGAAAAATGTGGAAAATGTGGAAAAAAAAGAATCTATAAGCAGTGTCCTTCCCAAAGCCACCACACTGGGGGTCATTTTCTGCTAACATCTGACAATGAATTCCATAATGGAATGAGTTTCATTGTTCCAGTGAAGGGACTGAGAGTTTTTCTCTTCTCCCTCCCCCCTCACATTATGGAACTGTTATAGCACTAGTTTCATGTTATGTTTTATTTTGCCTACTGCTTGCCAACTCATTATTCATAACGCGAATAGCTCAAGAGGACCATAACCAGAAGACATCCAGACTAGTTATGCTATTATCCTCTTAGCAATATTTCATTCTGTAAATAGAGTGAGTTCTCATGCCTGTTTCGACCAAGTAGAAGAATTGTTTTAGGCACGTGTCCAAGCTAAGTGAATGGCTTGGAGCAAGCAGGCTGCAATTTGTTGCTGTAAAAATTTCTGCAGAATGCCAATAAATACATTTACATTGGTTTATAATGGCAGACTCTGTACAGGATGTGCTGAAGCAGTCATTAGCTCATGCAGCTCTGCCTAGGTACTCCAGCATGGATTTAGCAACACAATTAGCCAAGAGCTCAGCTGAAGTGCTGGGGGAGTTGTAAAAGACGTTTCTTTCCCTGATTTTGTTTTCCTTTTTCTTCTTTTTTTTAATGTTTTATTATTAACAAAGGATATACTGAATTGCAGATGGTATTTCTGTAGGTAAGTGCTGAGAGAGAGGATTAAAACAGTGAAGGTTTTGACAGCACGTAAGTTATAAGCAACAGAACAGCCACACAGAGCACTACAACAAGTGGTCATCTTAGTTCAGTGTCTTAGTTTGTGTTTTATCAGTAATTGCACAGCCTTCCAAAGCTTTTCAGAGAAAAAAAGAAATCTTCATATGAAATTCAAAGAACTTCTCTCAGTCATACTTGATGTGTTAAATATGGTCCTCCTGGCAACCTGGAACAGCTGAGCTGATGTATGTTGGGGGTTGCCTGTATTAACACATCATTCTGTGATGGGAGGGCTCAGTTTTTAGATGAAGAACAGCATGTGAACATGTCATCTTAATCTCTTAATGTAGATCTTGAGCAACCTTGTGATGGAGGAGCTCCTTCCCAACCTCCAGACAATGATCCTGCCTAAAATGAAAGGAAAGAGGAATGACAGGAAGCGAGCCTGGTTTGGTGTAAGTATGGGTATTCCCAGAGTGGTCAGTTCTTATACTAATTATCTGTATGTGCTGATTCTGGTCTTCACCTACTTGTTTGAATTTAGTTTGTAGAAGAAGCTTATGGCTTAGTCCAGCAGCAAGTTGCTGAAGGATTGAGTACCTTGAAAGAAGAGTGCAGAGATTTTGCAAAAACCCTTGAAGGCACCATTCGCTCGGACATGGATCAGATTCTGAGCTCCAAGAGCTTCTTAGCAGGAAAAATCAAAGGTTAGTAGGAGAACAAACATGTCAGGGAGCAATTCCTTAGTGACAATTTAATCAGCTGCTGAAGCACTCTTAAACCAGAGGGCTTCTTAACATGATTTTAAAGTAATGTTAAAAAATACATGTAATCTGCTATGAGTATAAAAAGGAGTGCAAAAAGTAGGCAGGCATCAGTTGATGTTGCATGAGTTAGTACTTGGAGCTTCCCTTTTGTCTGCTCTCGCAGTGCCCCAACCTGCTACATGGATTAGGTGGGGATTAAATGAAACATCTTGTCACTCAGAAAATTCTTAACTCTCATCACTGCTGTCATCATGGAGGTGTATCTCCATGGAAAAATACAGAAGTATTGAATCCATTGTGGAGCAGATTGGTTCAGATTACTCTTTTCACTGTGTATCTTAGTGGTTTATGTTGTATCCATTCTATGTATTGTCTTACATTCTAGCCGCGGTTTCTGAGCCTGCCCAAAAGTGCTGCGCAGAAAATATCCAGCCCTTCCTTACATCCATTTTGGAGGAGCTCATGGGTCCCGTGAGTTCTGGGTTCACAGAAGTTCGCTCACTTTTTGATAAAGAAGTTAATGAGATCATCCAGAACTTCCAGAAGACAAATGATCTCACCAAGCTAAAGGAGGTAAGACAAAAATACAACTGAAGCCCTTCACATTAGCACAAGGATTTTCCATCTAGAACTTGACTAAGAGCAGAAGTTGCTTCTGCAGGTGGTAGTACATTACCACTTGGTTTTGTGGTCTAGAAAATCTTACATTCTCTATAAAAATTGGCTTCATGTTGCTTTTGTAAATCACTGTTCTTCCTCCACTGGAATACAGGATGTGGATCAGCTTATGAATCTACCGTTCAATTCATTGAAGATGGAGCCCAGCTATGTGAAAGTGAATCTCCTCCAAGAGCTCCTTCATGACCTCAAGAGTCGCTTCAAGGTGTATCACATTGACTTTGTGGTTCAGAGGACACAGAACTTCATGCAAGAGGTACCGTAAAAACCAGTTCTTCCTCCTGAGAGAACAGGTTAGATTTGTCCTTGTAAGCTACTTCAAAGTAATCTTCTTAAAGAGCTATGCAAGGGGCTTGAAATATACACCAGTCAAAATGCAAATAACAAAACCTAAGAAAATCACAGCTAGGAGCTCATTCTCATGCTTATATTAGTAAAATTGCATGTGTGCGAGTCTTAAAGTAAGATATAATGAGTTTGGATGAATCATCGCTTCCTGTGAACCTTGACATTCTGAGTTCTCAGTGTCTGCACCCCGCAAAGTTGAGCATATGCTGATAGGGGTGATTGATTTCTATTCCCCAAGGTTGATTTTTCAGGAAGGGTCCTAAATATTTTTTACCACAATGGAATGTCTCCTACTTCAAAATTCATTTTCTCATCAATATGAAATAAGGTAATTCACGTCAAAAATTGCCAATTGCTTTGATATTTCATGGGTATAGGTTTAAGGGGCTGTGTTATTTGAGATGAAAAAGGGATGCTTTCTCTTTTTCCTCTCAAATGTGCATTGGTATGGACTTTACTTTTATTTCTTCTGGATGATTGGCTGGAGATCTATTAAGACCAATCCAGCAAGCTTCTTTCCACTGCTAGAATGCAGGGCAGTGCTGCACAGCCAAAATGTCTTCAAGTGAGTGAGAACCATAAATAGACAAAGAACTAGACAGAAAGTATATCCCATACAAATCAAGTTACGGTTTGGGTTAGGTTATATTGTTGTTGTTGTTGTTTTCTGAAGGAAACACGAGTGAAAATTCACAATCAAGTTAAATGAAAGCAGAAGTTATTCTGATAATGCTGTTGCTGCTTTTCTCTCTTTAAGAGGCTATTATTTTTCTCATGAAAATAGTAACTAGTTTCACTTTGTGTCCACGGGTGTTTATTTTATGAATAAGTAAGGTCAGATGTTTCTCATGTTGTTTTAATATAAAACAAGTGTTTGGTTTAACTCGAACTTGGGTGGAAGATTCTTCCATTGTGCACAGCTACAGGCTTGGGAGCTTGGCATCCTCTAGTGGTCAACTTTGGGGAACTTAGGAATGAAGTGTTCAGTGACTTTGCCAGTTTATGATTTGCTTCAAATAAAAACACAAATAAGAAATGAGTCGTTCCTCTGGGAATCAGCTTCCAGCTTTACATTGTTTGGTGACTTTTAATTGTATGGAAAGATTTGTAGTGCTTGAGCTTTTTCTGTGTTGCCTCTTGACACACACACACGAAGCAAACTTTCATCTTCTCCATTTCTGTGTAGAAATACAGTGTGTGGTCCAATTCCATATTATCTGCAAAGTTATTTGTTACCACTTATCTGCATGCGTGAAAATATTAATTGTCTAGGAGGAATTAAGTGCCTTATCCCTAGGCATGTACATGCTCATTTATAAACTACAAAACGTCTTCTGTATGTGATGTAAATCAGCTGGTACGTTCACGTGCAATGCGAAGCAAGACCCAAGTGCTGATCGCTTCCCTGTGGGTGTCCCCATCCTTCTCAATGAAATTGAATGGAAACACTAAAAAGCAGCAAAGGGTCTCCAAGTATAATTACCACTTGCAGAATTGCTTTTCTGAAATGTCTTCTTGTTGTACAGGTGTTAAGACCAATAGGATCTGATAGCAGTCAATGGGAATCTTCTTATTAGGATAGTAAATTTTGTCTGTGGACTTAATTGGATTCTACTTCCATATAAACTAATGGTGACTTGAAATTAAATCTATGCAAGAAAACTATTATTAGCTTTTAGCTATTATCAGCTTAAAGATGCTAAGATTTAATTTCCTTTATTTAGTGCAACATTTCTGTACATGTTAGCCTTTAGACTACTGAAACAGAGTATTAGCAGCACCACTTTTTTGGACAAAATAACTGAATCTGCTCTGAGTTTGCTGAAATAACAGTTGTGAAGGCTTGCTGGTACTGATCCGGCTTTTATCGTCAGATAGAAGTTGAGGTTCTTTCATTTTCTTATGCTCTTGCAGTAGTGTAAGAGCTTCTTCTTATTATTTTCCATTTCCAGAACAGGGTGTTGCAATCTAAACTAGACAAGGCTCTTCTACAGTGATTTGAAGAGCTTGACAATATTTATGGATCCTAAGCACATTTATTTTCTTTCCTCTTTTTCACCCTCCAAGAAATACAACTGAAGTTAATGGTTACATTGAGCAGGCTTCTTCCTGTGTGTATAAATCTTGTGTTACTGGCCTTTAACAGATCTTTTTTATTATCCTCACTCTTAGCTGATGGAAAACGCGGTTTATACCTTTGAGCAGTTGTTCTCTCCGAGTCGCCAGGCAGACCCAGTGAAAGTCACAACAACCCTTGAAAAAGTGAAGCAGAGAGTGCTGAAGGTAAATGTTACAGCTTTTGTGCAGTAAGAACTTGGGCTGCACCTTTACATGAGTTTGCCTTAGTATTTTAAAGAAGATACCTTTTACCATCTGGTGGGATATACTGATTTGGTGGCTTTTAGCAAAGCTGCTCATTCTTGTGGAGGTAAAACTTAGTTCTGGGCAGACAGTTGTAAGACTATCAACATAGGCAGTGCTTTTAATTGCAATTCAGCTGTGAATCTGAGTAAATCATTTTGTACTAGATTTTGTATTAGCCTATTCCTAGAACTCATTATCCTTAGTGATGATACACCCAGATAGAGCAAGCGCTGGACCGTTTCTGGCCTAGGCAAAAATAAATGCAGGGATAAGATTCCATAATTTCCCTTGTCTTGAAGAACTTTTCCACAAGCTGCAGTAACCCATGTGGGAATCGAAACCCCTGAATGTGCCCATTGGTATCCTTTGGGATTTGCCAGTCAGCAAGAGCCAGTTCCTCCTGTGAGTAATGAATAACATCCAACACAATTGGGCTTGTTTCTCTTTTTGTCTGTTCCTAACAGCAATATGATTATGACAGTAGCACTATCCGGAAGAAGATATTTCAAGAAGCACTGGTACAGATTACTTTGCCCACTATGCAGAAGACATTGGCTTCAACATGCAAACCAGTAGGTTACATTTCTGCTCCGTTACTTAAAAAAAAGAAACAAGAAAGTAATAAAAGGCTGAGAAAGATTAACACCTTGTGTGTAAATCCTAAACTGTGTAAAGCTGTTTCCTCTCAAGGAGTTGCCTATTTGGATAAATGGCATTTAGATTTGCCAGGTTGCAGCAAGCAGCATTTACCAGCTTATGACTATAGCAGCAGGGTGGGAGATGTGGAATGATTTCAGCATAGAGGGAAATTTACAGCTTGCTTTCTTAAACACAGCTGCAGACCTTTGCATATCCCCATTTCATTTGCTCCCTAAAGAGCTGGAGTCCCCTCAGTCTAGATTCCTCTCACTAGCTGACAGTTGCAGGGTTAGGTTGTGAGCTTGTCCTTGTATTCAGCACTGGGAGGCATCACTGTGATGATATACGGCTTCTGCTCAGCACCTATTTCAACACCAAATAACCTGTTTGGATGACAGAAGCACCCCACAGGCAGGCTGTGGACTAATGTTCAGTGATTCTAAACTGAGGTAATCATGTCAGCAGTCAGGAAGCAAATATACAGAGGCTGTCTCTGTTGTCCCTTATGCTGCTGGTAGGTTAGTTAGTACCCTGCAAACAGCTGCCTGGGTTCCATGGAGATGGTATCAGTGAGGAGCCAGCTGGAATACTGGTCACCTAAGTGCACAGTTAATTGTCAAAATATATACTTCATTTGCTCATAGCTGAAAAGAAGTATTGCAAGATGTGCTAGATGCAGGTGCCATATTGAAGTAAGACACTTGGAATCTCTCAAGTAGTTACATTTTTCTGCTTCTGTTCCTTTCTTGTGTGTCTGCATAGGAGCTGCAGAAATACGAGCAGTTCATTTTTGCGGATTACACCAGTGTGATTCAAGTAGAGAATGTGTATGAAGAGATTTTGTATCAGATGCTGCTTGAAGAAACCCTGAAAGGTGAGAATGCCCTTGAGTGACAGTGATAAACTTCTGGCCAGAGACTGGTGGTTAGCTATTGCTTCAGGGCTGCCCTGTGCTCTAACCTGGCAGTTTCAGAGCCAAATCTCTGCTTCCTAAAGGCTGGGGGTTGCAGTGCTACAGTGCTTGGGTTCAGGTCACTGAACATGCGGCAAGCCCTAAAATCTGAGTCCATATAGCAGAATTACTAAGCTTGGGAAACTCAAAATTACAGCATGGCACAAACGTATTTCTAACAGAGTGTAATTATGCCAGCTTCATTTTCTCTTGATTCCCTGGGTGAAATCATGCTTTTATTTGCAAAGACCTGGTGACATCTAATGGTATTGGAAATGAATTTCCCCAAATGAAATGTACTACCAAATGCTATTTCCAGCACATCAGTGTCACCAGTGCAGCATTCTCTGCAGACCTCTTGTATGTATGAAAATGAAGCCATGCTTATAAAAAAACTATATGAAATATTTATATGTCTCTGGAATGGTCTGCCTATCTATATGCTAGATAAAAGACAAGCTTCTATATTGTCCGCTGCCCCTTTGTGGCACTCCTATGCCAAAATATCAGTCTAATATTTAATATTTCATGTATTCATTGTAACTACTGCACTTAAATGTTACCATTTTGCACTACTACGTATCCTGTAGTAGTTTTGAATTGTAGCAGTGCCAAACTTAAGTCGATACTGAAGTTCCTTTATTCAAAACAGAAAAGATTCTTTCTCTCCTCCTCTAAAAATAGAAATGCACATTGAAAATGAATTGAAAACGAAAATGACTGTTGTCTGTAATATCCAAGTGTAGGATATCTGAAACTCGGGGGAATGATGTACCTTCTTCGCTGTGCCTCTGGCAGTCTTTCCAACCAGTTTCATATTTCTTTTTTATTTAGTGATAAAAGAAGCTGCTGTTCTAAAGAAGCATAACCTCTTTGAAGATAACTTGAACCTGCCCTGTGAAAGTGTGTCCAGTTTAACTGACCTGAAGACTCCTTCAGGGTCAGCACAAACCACTCCTGCTAAGAAGCCTTCTACCATCAGAATGGAAGCATCAGATACTGAAACTCAAAGTGAGGAGACGCTCATTGTGACTGAAAAGATTTTGTGGGAGAAGGATCATGAGGATAGAAAGCCATCAGACAGAGAGGCGGATGTTAATGTGGATGGTAGGCAGGCAAGGAAAAGCGAAGAAGTGGTCATTACAGATATCAGTGAAAAATGGGAGTCCCTTCCCACTACCGCAGTGAAGCAAGAATTTGCAGAGGGAAATACTTCCTTGGAGAATGAAAGCATGGTGAAAGCAGACTCTGTAGGGGACACTGAGAAAAAGCTTAAGACACGGGAAGAAGCTGGGGAGGAAGAAGTAGCTTCTGAGACTGAAAATACATTGAGAGATGTCAGTCCTGAGCAGGAACTTAAGGTACATGAAGGAGCAGTGGAGGAGAAGGTGACTTCTGAAAAAGAAAGCAAAGAGCAGGAAGAAGGTGCTGAGATAGAGCTGACTTCCCCACCTAATAAAACAGCAGAAACAGAGGTTTTAGGAAGCGCTGAAATGAAAATCAAGATAGAAGAAGGGGTTGCAGAAGAACCGTCACAAAATGAAAAGGATAGTAAAGAAAAAAGCAAGGACCAAGGAGCAAGCATGGAGATTAGTGTTGCTTCCCAGGATGAACACACAGGTAAAGGAGCATCTGGGGATAATCCCGATAAAGAAAGTAAGTCAGAAGTAAAGAATTCTGAACCACTTGATGATGTGAATGAGATAAGGAACTTGCTGATGGTAACGGTTGAATTACCAGCTGATACTCCACCTGAGAAGGTAAAAGAGATTTGTGAAGCTGAAACTCTAAAGTTGCAAGAGTATGAAGGGAACACTGAGATAAGCAAAACAGCTGCGGTAGATGTTAAAGTTTGTGAGATGATGGTGAATAAAGATGCAACAGAATGCATGGAGTTCAAGGAGAACAAGCCGTCTTCATCTAGCTGTGGGACAAATGGTACCAGCATAGGGAACGTGTCCAAGGTGGGCCGCGGTGTGGCACAGGCAGAATGGCTGGTGGAAATCTCAGATACACCTCAAGAGGTAAAGTCAGAAGTTGAGATCAAGCAAAGCATGTGCCACAAAGATGCAGGAAGTTGTGACAGTGATAGATTGCATCCAGAAGAACACACTGAAAATGCATCTGAAGACAAAAGATTAAGTGGGGAAGAAGGAGGAGCAGAGAACAGTCATGCTGGCCTGGTGGAGGCAGAGACTGAGAGCTTTTTTCATAAGCCTGCTGAAAATCCAGATGCAACGCAAGTGCCCATTGTGAATACAGAAGAGCCAAGAACAGGACTGGTAGATGTGCCATTTCTGTTGGTGGCAGAGCCGGACAAGGAGAGTGCTGTACAGGTCACAGCAGGTGCTGAGCTTGGTGAGAGCGAAGGGAAGCCAGAAGATGAATCATCTTCTTCACACGTGGAAATAAAAAGCTCAGAAGTAAATAATGTTTTCACGCAAGAAAACAGGGAAGATAGTTCTGTACAGCAAAGCCCTGAAGAGTAAGAAGCATTTTTCAGCCTAGCCCTCTAGGATTTACTTGCTCCAGTAAACACTCTTTAATCGTGAATACATACTTGAATCTGAGCTAGAGGAAATAGGCCGCACTGTGGTATTACCAGCTCTTGCAAGTTTTATCGCAGATCCCTTCCTGAGTGATGGGTGATAGATTTCTTTTCAGTTAAAGCCCTCTGTTTAAAACCATATCTCTGTTGGGAAACCTCATCTTTCACTTCAAATTTGCTGCCTTTTATGATTATAGAAAAGTTTGAAAATGTGGCCACTGAATGCTTCCAAAGCAACTTATCCCCAACTAGAAAGTTATTTTAACAATGTAATACTTAAATGTTTTAGCAGAGGAGTAGCTCATGGTTTTTAAATGCATGGATTCGACAGTACTGTTAGAATTCTTAGGTGGTTGGTCCATAGGTTACTATTCAGTATGTGCATGCAGTATATGGGAAATAAATAAAACTTCTAGTAGTCAAGCAGGACTAGTTAATTTAGTAGTCTGCTCAAAAGATACACCCTGTGCAGAAGCTGCCAACTGATTACTTAATTATTTTGAAGTTTTGACAGGTATTAAAGTCAAGCAAGTGTTCTAGCTTTTTATTCTTATTTCTGTGTTTAAAATGGGGGAAATATGAGAGCAGGTTTCTCAGTCCCACTCTGCTCTTCTGGGTAATTTAGCCTTCCAGAGCACTTTATTGTTATTTTATTTCATGGAAGGGAAAGGTGATGTTTACAGTAACTATAACCATTAGGCAGCATCTTTTTGTTTTACTTCTCACCATAAAATATACTCACTGATATCAAATACAGAATATTAAGGGTCCTGCCATTTACACTGCTACTGGCTTAACTTAGAGTTACCCTGTTCTGTAGGCCATCTTAAATTGCAGTGTTCATGAAATATCATGATCACTGTGTATAATTTCTAATACAGATGTTAACTGAAGCAAAAATCAGCTAAGGGTTATATTCCCTTTGCTTAGATTTTAGAGGGCAGAATCACATTTTGAAAGCAGTAAGTAAAGTAAAAAATTTGGACACGGGAATAAATAGCCAAACTGCCAAAGCACATCATACTCACTAGCACTTAACTTTAACAAGCTGTAAAAAGTCTATTATGTAATGCCATCAAAATCTGCCGTAATACTAACAGAACAGACACTAGAGGAACAGGCAGATGTTACTACCTGAATGTGTTGAAATTAACTGAGCGGAGTGTCACCACTGTAACATAAGCATGACTGCTGTTCCTCCCAAGAGTCATACTGCGTACAAATGTCAGCATCACAGAATCACAGAATATGACCCAGGTTGGAAGGGACCTCAAGGATCATGTAGTTCCAACCCTCCTGCCTGGCAGGGCCACCAAACATACACCTTTACTAGATCAGGTTGCCCGGGGCCCCGTCCAACAGATCCTTTCCTTGCAGAAGTCCTTTGCAGTATTATTTCCTCTATGTACTTGGTGCAAGTCGCTCACTTGCAGACCACTAGCAGTGCTTTTTCTGTTTGTTTCTACACATCATCAACAACTGCTTTTCTTTTGTAACATCTCTGTAGTTATTCGTTCTCGGTTCTAAATCTTAAGTGAAGTTCAATGTGGTGAGGGGCTTTTTTGTGTGTGTTTCCTTATGTTCTGGTGGTCACAAAGGGACGGTGAAGCCTCGGGGTGAATAAGAGCACGTTGTGAGGGCAGAGGTGACACGAACACAGAGAAACGAGCAGTGCTCAACCATTTTCACATCTTTTTGCTCTCATATGTGAGCAGGCCTTAAAGGAGGGCTGTGCTGGGCCTGCTGTGTGGCTGTGGGTACATGAGGGTCCTGGGCACACAGGGCAGGCTGTGAGTTCACACAGGATGGGAATCGTGGTGCTGCTTGTAACTCAAATCCACGTTTATTAAAGCAATAAAGCACGTTCTTCCCTTGTGCTGAGAGCAGGATGGTGTGTTGTGTGGGATCTCCTGGTACATAACCCGGGGTGCGGGCTGAGCTCTGCGCCCGTTAATCCTTTCTGAAGGGGGGAAATAAATACATACTTATATTTAAAGCAAAAAAAAAAAGGGGGGGGAGAGGGGCGGAAAAGCGAAAGGGGGCGGCAGAGAGCCTGGCGCGGAGCGAGGTGGCCGCCTCATAGCGGCGAACTGCATCTCCCAGCACGCACCGCGGCACTCAGTCCGCTGTGGGGGGGCGGCCGGGAGCGCCCGATGCACGCCGGGAATTGAAGTCCTGACGGCTGCGCATGCGCCGTCCGCGCCCGCTCCTTTTGTTCACGTCGCCCCTTCGCGCCAGGTGTGCCCCTGCGATCACGTGATCCGGCGCGACCTCACGTCCGGCCGCTCCGATTGGCTGAACGGGGACGGCGCGTGCCGGTGGGACCCGGAAGCGGAGGTTAGAGGCGGTTTCCCTGGCTACGGCAAAGGAAAGCGCCGGGCCGGGCCGGGCCCTGCCACGAGGGGCGGGATGGGCCGCGGCCGGAGCCGGGCCTAGCGGCGGGGCAGGCGGACGGACATGAGCGGAGCCGCGGGCTGCCGGGGCGGCGGCGGGGAGAGGGGGCCCCGCTGGAGGAGACCGTGGAAGCTCCTGGCCCTCGGCCTCCTCTCCGCCTCCTCCGTGCTGGCGGCTGCACCGGGCGCCGGAGCCATGAGCAAGGAGGAGAAGCGGCGGTTGGGGTGAGCGCCGCGGGGCCGGCAGCGGGTGGTGCTGGTGGTGGTGGCGGTGTCGTTCCGTCGGCGTGGCGCGGGCCGGGCGTCGGTGTTTAAGGTGAATGACAGCGAGTCTTTACGTTTCATAACGCGTGGGGAGCTGGAAGGGACCCGTGGGATCCTCACGTCTGACCCGCAGCACCACCCAACCCCAGCACTATGGCTGAGAGCGGTGTCCCGACTCAGGGCCGTGCCTGCTGCACTCAGCCTGTGCTGAAGGTAAATCACGATACGAATCTGTGCCCTCAGCCAAAGTGCAGATCACAAAACCAAAGAGTATGACTAGAAGCTAGAAATGCATTTTTGCCTTTATTTGCTTAAAACAGTGAGATCACATGCGAATCTTTTTAGTTAAGGCACAGTGATTTGGGGAGGACCGACTCTTCCCCTGAACTTTGATGTTCTGAGATAGAATCATAGCTCTGTTTGGTTGCTTGTAAGAAGCTGGTTTGTTTTAGTGTGGGTGTTGGTTGAAGGATAAAGGCTGCAATACAACTGGCATTATGTTGCACTGTGTGGAGCAGCATTGCTCTGGCAGACCTTAGATGAACTGCACGTCGTGATTTCCATACGTTCCTGGGGCAGCTTCGTCCTTTACATCAGCTGCAGAGCGGCCCCGTGCTGCCTTTCAGTTATTAATCATTAGAAATAAGCTGCTCTGCAGCTGTGGTCATGTTTGCAGCGGGTGAGGTTTTGCAGTGCAGGTTCTCAGGGTGCTCACAGTGAACTGTGTGTTTTTTCTCACGCATAATGAGTTTAAACTTTACTGTTTGGTTTAAAACTTTTGCATCCACAGCTTGAATTCAGTGCATGTGACATCCCTGGTGTGTGCTGCTGACATCCTGCTGCTCATTGTGTCTTATGTCAGTTCCGAATCGTAGCAGGCACCCTATGTATCTGCTTAATGACATGATCGTGACAGTGATGCTTTCTGCAAACATCCCATAAATTTAAATTGCATATAGAGAGATGGGTGTTGTGGGCAGCTTTCTGGGCATTGAATCAAAGAGCAGCACTGTGTGCCGAGCTCGGGCTGCATCAGCAGGTCATAGTGAGATATGTGGCCCCTGAAACACTGGGTGCTGGAGTCCCATCTATTCCTCCAGTGGCTTGATGCACTGGGGGAGTGGAAATTATAGCTCAGCTTCTGCTCATTGAGCTTAATTAGTAATAAGATCACAATTCCTGTCTCTTTTGTGTTTGGTCTTATCAGTGGAGGTTGTCAATGATGTAGGTGTTAGCTTAGAAATCAACGTGCTGTTTTGCTTTGTAGGGCTCCTTTGTCAAACTGGTACAGTCAGAAGCAGTGCTGCCACTCTGAGAAACAGCACTGCTTTGTATAGCAGCATTTCTCACCTCGACTGCTTTTCTAACATGTAAAATAAATGTATCTACAAGAATCTTCTTTCCCATATGCTTGCCAAGGCTCCTAACACAAGGAAGTACCTCGTAACTTATCTGAATCATGGACAGGAATTTCTGCTGTGTCAGTTGGTTTTAGTGTGGGTGATTACGAGAAGAGCGTAACTGTGCTGGCTGTTGCCGAGCCAGGAATGTGTTCCATCTCCAGCTTCCATGTGTGATGACACCTACAGCTGCTTAAGAGGAAGCACCGGGGGCTGAAAGAGAGTCCTGGTGTGAAATACTTCATTTCAGGTTTGGTTAAGAAAAGCTTGAACAGTAGCCAGATTAGGAAAAACTATTTTGCCTTGTAGCATTCACACTGTAGCTGCAACTTGGGTGCAAAATGTGTTACATCTTACTGTTCTAAAATGGTGTGTTAAAGGATGTTGTGGGGCAGACCACTAATGCTTTTGTGTTTCTTGCTTTGTTTTTTAGAAACCAAGTGCTGGAAATGTTTGACCATGCATATAGCAATTATATGGTAAGGAAGTTACCTGTTTGTTTCTTATTTTATAGTTGTTATGGCTGCACTGGGAAAGAAATCCACCTTCAGTACAGTGATGTTCTACAGAAGCATCAGGAGGCAATTGGGGAAAACAAAGCTAAAATAAAGAAGAGCATCTGTATAACCTTTAGAAAGAGCTGAACAGATCTTAATCAGGAAGAGAGACATCAGAAGAGTTATGATGGATTTCAGATTGGTTGCTGGGAACTCTGTAGTCATCTGATCCTGGAGAGTATGGGTGGATCCTGTTTATTTTGTGGGTAGAAATGGAAGTCAAACACTTTTTCTAAAGGAAGATAATGTTAGATGCACTTTGGTAGTTCTTGTATGAACAAGTACGCTTTGTTAGAACAGAGAAGAAATAAAGAGGGTTTGTTGTCTTATCTCTGCATTCTCTCCTCTTGATGATGTTACTGGCATATGACAGCAAGCCATTTTTACTTTGGTTTCTCCTCATGTGGCTTGTGATTTTCTGAGCAGGTGTCTTCATGCTCTCGGTATGCAGAGCCAGTTTGCAATCTAATCAGCTTTGAAATAGGTTGGCTTAGGTTAGATGTGTTCAGGAGTGAAGAAATGACTTGGTGCGCTGACTTTCTCAAGTGAATTATTTTTAAGCATGCTCTGAGGTAGTACGTTACTGAGGAGAAGCTGTACATGTGGCTAATATAAAGTATGTGTCCTCACTGAGTTTAGCAGAGCAATCCTTGTGTTCTTTGTGGCTGTGGCAGAAACCTCTCTTTTCAGTTGCACCTGTTTCTGCAGGACAGACGTGTCGGTATCGTGCCACGTGTCCCAACTTCTGTATCGTGACTTTACTCTTTAAAACATAGGGAAGCTTAAAAGTTTATCAAGTAAAAGTATATATACATTATAAGTGGCATAGAATTAAAAGATAAGCAAGAGTATTTTCATTAGTTCCATTTCCCTTCTTAACATGAACTTTTGCTTTTGGGCACCTTAGCAGTTCAATAAGTGTAAGGCTTTTTGGCAGTGATTTTTAGCTGGTTACCCGGGTCTGTTCAAGTCACTTGGCTTGATTTTTTCTAATCACAGTCTGAAGAAAAACTGTTAGATATTCAGCCAAATTGTGCTCCTCCTGTTTGCTGTTATAAGCTGGGAGCTGGTACATGTCTCAACCCATCTGAAGCAAGAAAAGTTCTAATTAAGGAGAGGAATGACTTCAGCCATCCTGGAAACTCTGAAGCCTAAAGGATATTTGCTTGTCATGTAGGCTGGAGCACTGAACAAACAGAAGTGTGGCTTGTTTGTTCAAAGCTGAAGAAAAGATTAGGGTGTTGGACTTGATTCTTACAGCAAGAAAATAGTGTATTTTTGCAGCTACTTCTGAAACAACCAGCTGAAAGGCTTTCCTTTCCAGTTTCTATTAATAAAGTGTTGTAGAATTGAGTTTGCCAGAATACTGAAAATTCATGTTTGCATGCATGGGGATAACTCCATGCTGTAGGTGCAGCACCAGGAGCAGTGTCTTTTTTCCTTATCCACATACCAAGCTGCACTGAACACACAGTCCTGATTTAGGAAATGCGATCGTCTCTCCTATCAGATTGTGCTGCATTTCCAGAGTACCCACAGGACTGTGTTAGTACAGTAATTCCCTGAAGCATGCTTTTAGAAACATATGTACAATATGTTGTATTTCATGGCAATCTCCTCCCTTTGAGGTTACTTTAAGGGGGCAAGTTAAAAGCTGGAGATCACTTGATCTGACAGCCTTTTCCTATTCTGGATAGTCTAAGTGAGCTTCTGTTTTCCCAGACCCTTCTGGTTCCTTATGATGTAGCCTAGAAGCCTATTTTCTCCTTTTATTATCCCAACTTTTCTCCATAACTGAAGCCAGTGATCTTAGTTTTAACTTTGCTTTTGTCATGTCCTTCTTTAATCTGTTTTTGTTCTGAGCACTTTGCACAGATATTCAGAAACATCTGAGCTGTATTAATGTGATCTAGATTCTGGCTTTTGTAGTTGTGCTTGAGGAGAACAGAGAGTTGTGCAAAGACCCAAATACTCAGGTGGTAGATGGAGAAACAAACTGTCAGTTTCAAAGATCTGCTTATTTATAGAAGACTGCTTTTCTTTTGCCTTTTTATTTCATGTTTGAATGTAGATTTTTTTTTTACTGTATATTTGGATAGATTTAGAATATGTTTGCTTACAGTTTCAGCTGCAATAATTTAACTTTTTTAAGCTGTCATGTTAGTTGCTCAGTCTGTAAAATAGTGCAGTGCCAATTTCCTGATGGCACCAAGTGGGCTCCGTCACCGGTATAGGACTCCTAATGGAGAAACAATTCCTTGTGTATGTGTTTGTTTGGGTTTTTTTTTATTAGGTCTGTGTAAGATTCACCTTTCTGAATGTTATTGGCCCCTCCTGCAGTTATTCAGTAAATCTCTCCTGCTGCACAGTGATGAATCTCATATTTGCATATACTTCATGTGACAGCCCATTTTGGTGGCAGCTTAAACCTACAAGGCTTACACTGACTCACAGTATGAGCAGGGGTTTATGCAGTGTGCTTGGCTTAGGGAATAGTGCTCTGCTGCTACTTCTGCCTCCGTGGCAGGAAGTCGCATTACTTTGCTGCCTGCTCTGTAGGGTGCTTTCCTGAAAGAATAGGAGTAGCCATTGCATTTCCTACACATCTGTAGCAGTATCCTGCTCTTCAATTGGATGAAGCTTTTAATGAGCTTGGTCTTATGAAGCTTTTTTCTGAATATTACCCTTTGTTCTGCTTTGTGTAGTGACTTAATGTACTGTTTTACCTTCCAAGTCAGTTCTCTTATCTGTAACTGATTGTGACCCTGAGTCAATTATGTTCACCTGGAAAAGTTCCCAAAGTGACTTTGAGGTCTGATTCCCTCTGATTTGTCTATGAAATACTGATTCATTAACAAAGCCTGAATTACTTACTAGGTCTTCAGCTCATCTTCGAGATAATTTCTGCCTAAGAAATGTAATGCATTTCATATGCACCTTGTTTCTGAAAAAACAGCTGTTAATCCCAATTAGTGGTGAGTTGTGGGTATTTTTTGGCTGTGCTGTTGGTTGTTTCAAATTTCTTCGGGAGGTTAGAGAGAAAGGTCCTGTTGCTCTGTTCAGCTCTGCAATTTATTGTAGTATAACAGAATTGAGTTTCCCTTTAGCAAGCTCTGAAGATTCACTGGAATGGCTGTAACAGTTCAAACTATCTTCCCTTGTTTCCCTGCAGGATCATGCCTATCCAGCTGATGAACTCATGCCTTTAACTTGTCGTGGACGGGTGCGGGGTCAGGAGCCAAGTCGTGGGGACGTGGATGATGCTCTGGGAAAGTCAGTGTTTGAAACACTTACTATCACATCTAAACCTCTAGGAGCCTACATACAACTTGCAGCCTGTAACACTTGTCTGTTCTCTTGATGTGCCCAGACAGTTATTTGTTGACATGGATTCTGTGGGGACACGCAGATCAGTAATTTATCTCAAAAGTTCTCTGATGAAAGGGGGAAAAAAGCTATTGGGAAAAAGAAAGGATCATAAAGTTAAAGCACAACCTAACCATGTAACTACTAAGTGAGGTTATAAGGGTTGATTATCAGCTTCACGGAACAGTAAGCTGCCATCCACTATGGCGGCCTTAGAAGTAATGCTTAAAATACTTTCTTTAGTAGAAGGCTCTCAGAAAATGTAATTACTCAAGTGTTCATCACATGCATGGTGGCCTGAGGCCCTTGCCTGAATGTAAACTGTTATTTTAGATGTGTAGGTTCTTCATAATTCTTCTCTTAGGATAAGTTGTAGTATAATGTACTGATCCTTTAGCCAACAAAATGTAGATTTCAAATCCTCCAAGCTAAACTGAGCAATCAGAGCCACAGTTTAATTTCTCTAGATGTTTCTAATAGATTTTTTTCCCCACAAGTGTTGTGTATATGTGGACAAATTGTGTTCCTAAAGCAAATACTTAAAAACAAATAGCAGCAGATGATGGTTTTACTGGTGTCCTTCACCAGAATGACGTTAATCAAAGCCAAAGTGCTTGAAGTTAATGCATCTTGTGCATTACCTTGTGTCATTTTGGTTATTTTTGATTGCACAGAAAACTAAGCCCTACAGGTTCTTATGTAGTCTTGCTATCTTTAAAACTGCATGGATCAACCAGTAGATTTTATTGGAGAAAATAAATAAAAATGCTTGCTTAAATAAAGGAATCTTTATAATCCTCACTTCCGTTGCATTGCTTTTAAAATTATTATTAAGTGACCTAATTTTAAAATGCACAGGTTTATAGTAAATCCATTTTACATCTTATTTCATAGGTTCTCCCTGACCTTGATTGATACGTTGGACACTCTTGTGGTAGGTTTGATTTGTTCACGTGGGTAAAACAAACATACTCTCTTCCGATGTTTGGACCTGACTTCAGATTTGTTTAAGAAATATACACCTTCATCACCTGAGATCTTTAGCTATCTGTTGGAATTGGCTACCACTGTGGAAGTTCCATGTGTTGTGATGGTGGTGCTCAGAATTCATTGCAAGAATACTATAATACTTCCTCTGTATTTCACTGATGCTTTATCTTTTCTTGGGCTCTTAACAGAAATGTAAGCAAGGTTTTTTACCCATTATAGCTTAAAGTAACATTCTAACTAAGAGGTGAACACCTCAACCACCTACTGATGAGGTTTTCTTGCTTGTTTGTTTTCTTATTTTCACGTACACATTTTGTGGATGAATTTGCAGGGACTTAAATGCATATTTAAGAATTGCACCCTGGGCATGTATGCCATGAAGTGTTGCCACAACCTCTTCCTAAAAGATGCCAGTTGTCAATATAACACTTTCAGTTAGACTTCAATCCCTTTTTGACATATCTTGTAGTCATAAATTAGATTTTGGAAATTAGGGATCATTTTTGGCCATTCACATCTCCCAGCAAACAGATCTAAAGCTCTGGAAATCCTGACTGCACTGACTTGGTGTATGAGTCATGTAATGCTCCTCTTCTGACAGCTCTTTTCTCCTCGTGATCTGCTGTGAGATGACCTTTGGCTGTCCCTGAATCATAAAAGTTGAAAATGCAGAGTCTGTTACTCTCGGATTATTGTGTTCTATTCTTTCCTTGTCTCAGGGCAGGATTAATACTTGTTGGATTTAAAGGCACTTACAGTAATGAATTGGATAAGTCACAAAAGTTCTTAAAGATGGATTTAAAAAGTCAGTGTGTAAGCAGACCTTTAGGAAATGCTGGAGCTGTTCTTCAGGCGAAAGGAGAAGGCTGAGAGGAAATTCAATGATCTTGGGATGTGGATTAGATAGGAGGCTTCTGTTCCACTGCCTCCACTTAACAGCCCAGTCTCTGCTTGCACTGTTGGTACACTCTGGTACACTGCAGTTTTGCTGTGGGATAGAGGAAGGTACACACAAACCCCTGGGTAATAGTTAAGGTAGCTTATTAGTGACTTTATTCTTTGCATAATACTTTCATTTGCTTTCTTCTATCTCCTAAGAAAAGCAATAGTAGTAGTGTCTGTTCACACTGTATCAGAGTGTGACCTGAATACCAATGTAATGTGTCTGAAATGCTTTCCTTTTTAAACTTTTGCTCTTGTTCTTCCGCACTGTGTGACTGCATAAAGCTGTGTTGGAACCTAAACACTTGGTTATGTTTGTATTCCAGGTGTTAAATAAAACCAAAGAGTTTGAAGAGGCTGTAAAAAAAGTAATAAAGGATGTTAATTTGGATAACGACATAGTTGTATCTGTCTTTGAAACCAACATAAGAGTCCTTGGGTGAGTAATTTTCACATTTTCAGCATTCTTTACAACTCTTATTTTTAGTTAAATGTCCTTAAGGCATTCCTCTATGCTATGTCACCTCATTTAGAGTACTTGTTTCTTTGTCAGTTAGCATAATTCAACACCTGCCCTAAGGAAGGTTTTAAGATGCTAGGCAGGAATCAATGCAGTGCTACTGAATCAAGCTGACCCCGTCTGACTGCTGCTGGTGCAGCTTCTTTGATTAAAAAGAACTTATGTGTGTGAAGGAGCAGTGTTTTGTTGTAATGGAAACAGTCGTAAAGATTGCACTGCTCAGTGCTTGGTTTAATAGCGCATTTCAGTGCTATTTCGGCACTTAAGGTATTTCAGGTTGGAAGGGACCTGTGGAGGTCTCCAATCTGACTTCCTGATCAAAGCAGGTTAGCTCTAAGCTACGTGCCATGAGAGGTGCTAATTGTCCTGAACAACTGTGGATGAATTGATGATTTATCTGTAGCTTGGGAGAGTCCTAAACAATAAGAATTGCTCCCAAAATACTGACAGCTCTTCTTGATGGTAGTTGCATCTGCTCAGCCTTCCTGAAAGCTGTGATCAAAGCCCAGTTATTTACATAATCATCTATGTCACAGGAACTGTTGCACTGCTGTTTAGACGGATGTATCTATTGAGCTGTGGATGTTTTCTCTTGTGTTTAGCGGTCTCCTTGGTGGGCATTCAGTGGCAATTATGCTGAAAGACAAAGGTGAATACATGCAGTGGTACAACGGCGAACTTCTGCACATGGCAAAGGAGCTGGGTTACAAGCTTTTACCTGCCTTTAACACCACTAGTGGTCTCCCTTACCCAAGAGTAAGTTCTATGCATTCTGCAGTTCAGAAGTACTTCCATAAGCAAAATCTTCTGTTGTTTAGTTTTAATCTCAATTTCTGCAATGCCTTGCATGCATATTAAGGATACAGAAAAATGAAACAGCTTTAGGTACTTTGAACCCCCAGGAGCTCTGATAGTTCTAGTATGCACTGTTGTGTGTAAATAACTAATGCAGAAATATCATCAATGCTGTCTGTTGATTTCTTGATCCTGTAGCCACCAGCAAGTAGCTGAGAGTAATTTTTGTTTTGGCACGTATCTCTCAGCCAATGGAAGACTAACCTGCAAACACATCAACACAGAACTGGTTCATCTTCATAGTCAACACCTGATCTTTAAGAGGGCAGATGTAACTGAGAAGCTGTTATTAAAAATATTCACTTAACAAAAAATCTGTCACCATATTAAAAAGAAAATCATGGTATGTATTCTTAATGACACATCTGGTTCAGTGAATCAACAGTTTTCTACTGAAATGGTCTAATGCAAAATATTTGGTGTTTCTCAATATTCTGGTGTGATGGCCCTCTCTTGAACATACCTGGTACAAAAGCAGGTCCATCTGCTGGTACTCCCTGCAACCAGGAGTACTGAGATGTTTGCAGAGCTTAATTCCAGGAGCACTTCTGATGGTCTGAGTTTGGGTTTTTTAGGTAAATAACTACAACTTGATTATCAGAATGGTATTCTTTAATCCAGTGTCCAGTGAAACATGCCACAGATCTTTGGCTATTTTTATCTTTGTTCTGGATGATTTTGTGTGTGAATTTGAGGTGGCAGTATGTGATGAAGCAGAGCAAAATTGAAGGTGGGGGTTGTGGTCTTTTTTTATTGTTTTGGAAAGTGTGTGGATCTAGTTGCTCTACAGATGGGAATGTGAATTCTTTCGACACTGGAGTAAATTCTTGCAGCTAGTAAAAATAAAGTTAACAATCTCTGCTTTTTTCTAGGTTAATTTAAAGTTTGGTGTAAGACATCCAGAAGCAAGAACAGGAACAGAGACTGATACCTGCACAGCTTGTGCAGGTACCTTGATCCTTGAGTTTGCAGCTTTAAGCCGATTCACAGGAACATCTATATTTGAGGTTTGCTTGTTTTGGTCTCTTGGTTTTGGGGGTATTACATTTATGTAATTTGGAATGAGTGCATATCTTAAGGGTTCTGTAGAAAAGGTCTTCATACATTCAGATTTGTGTTCTGGGGCTTTTTTCTAGCAGTGTTCATTTGACTTTCTTGAAAGAATACAGGAAGTGATTTTGTTTGAAAGTAATTACAATAATACAGAATTGAACAACAAACAACCTGAAGACTCCAGCTAGAGAATGCTATTTACTTAGCTTTGAGATAAAGGGGTCAGGGCAAGCAACAGGAAAGTGACCCGTTTTGTGGAGGTCCATGAGATATTTGTATCTGAAAATGCATCTTAAAAAGGGAGGATTAATCACTCTTGTGATATTTTTGCCACATATCCTGCTAGTAATCAGCATTCTGCAGGCATTTGTGTACTGTCCTTCTTTGAACTGTTTCTTGGTACCTGTCTAGATAATATGCTCACTCATTTTCAGTGTTTGCCATTTTGTTGAGATTCACTGTTAGGTAGTTAGTAACCACCCAGCACCTTAATTTCAATAGACAACAACAGCCTTTATCTGTGTTCTTCTGTAGTTTCTTTTAACAGTGTTCTGTTGTTGCAGGAGTACGCACGGAAAGCACTTGATTTCATTTGGGAAAAGAGGCAGCGCAGCAGCAATTTGGTGGGTGTTACAATTAATATTCACACTGGAGACTGGGTCCGCAAAGGTGAGTGCTATTCTGAGTCCTGGCTTAGTGAGAGCAGGTGGTTTTGACCATTTTTTTCCCCTTGTGTTTATGTAGACTGTTTTAAAATGTTAATGGGATGGGCACTTTGAGTTGCGCACTTGGGAGCTAGAGAAACCTGCTAAACCGAGGCCTTACTTTCCTCTGAAAGTGTACTTTGGTTGAGGAACTAGTTTCCTTTGTTTCAAGGGTGTTCTCTGATTCACTCTAGTGCTGAGTGCCTTGAGATGCACTTTCAGAGATCCTGCTATAAACACACAGTGAAAATAAAAATAGGACTGTGGTTGTATGTGGCAGTCAGCAGGAATCTCTTTATAAGAGAAAAGCACAGCCAGCTTAAACACATGTCTGCGTTGTTTCATGTGTTGACATTGCCAAGGCTTTAGTATCTGCATCCATCCACGCCTTAGTTCTAGTTACAGACAGCTTTTCCTTTTACTGAAAGTGTTTTTAAAATCAAAATGAAGTTATGTGAATGTACTCATGTAGCTACCTAAAGTCAAACCCAACTTTTCATGTTCTGCTGTTTCTAGATAGTGGAGTTGGAGCAGGAATAGACTCATATTATGAATATTTATTAAAAGCCTACGTCTTGTTGGGAGATGACAGCTTTCTGGAGAGATTTAACACAGTAAGTCAACACCTTGCTCAGGGTTGTTCCTCCTGTTCTGCCTAATTTAAAACTAACTGTGTTGTCAGTCATCTGTGTTGTCATCTGTTAGCCCGTTATCTTTAGCAGAATTTCTGTGACTTCTGATGTCTGTAGTGCCAGCACTTATTAATGAGTTTGTGCTAATCAGGGTTGATCTATCCCCTCAGCAGCTACTGTAACCCTAGCTAATGAAGGTAGGAGTCTTCTGGACTGTTTTCCGTGTTTCCAGTATGGGGGAATCTGTATTTCAAGGTTGTCATGGATGGTATAATACTGAAAAGATTTCTTTAAAGCAATGAAAAGGCTTCACGTTACAAATCATGCTACAACTTCTGCCCCGAATCAAGAAAGTCTAAAAATAAAACCCGCATCTTTCATTGTGCTGCTGATCTTAAAGGTCCAGCACACGTTTAGGTGTATTTACTTAGATTCCTAAGTTTGTAATTCAGCAACTCCATCAGCATCATTTTTTCATAAGAATATTCTTTCTTTTGAAAATAGCAATATTCAATAAAAACACTTTTATATCTTAAAGTCAGAACCATTCAATTTGGAAAAGACCTCTAAGACTATCTAGTCCAGCCGTCCACATGCCATCAATATTGCCTGCTAAGCCAAGTCTTTCAGTACCACATCTATCCTTTCCTTAAACCCTTACGGGTTGTTGACCTCACCACCTCCCTGAGCAGCCTGTCACTCATTCTTTCTGAGAACAAATTCTTCCTAATATCCAACCCTAACAACCTACTTGTTTATGACATAGCTGCTGAGTGTCCCTTTCTGCATATGTTACTTGGAAAATGTGACTTGAGTTGCATGTGTAATACAGTGGAGCACTGCAATACCTGCTACCCGTTTTGCTTGTGAAACTTGAAACTAATAGGTATTGCCAAATGCAGTAATGATTGGGAGTGTCGTACTTGTCCTTCCATTGACATAGAATGCCACAGGGTTATTTATATGAATGTCTTTTAAAGTGTGTTGATAATATAAGCTCATTATTTTCCTGTTGTCAGCACTATGATGCCATAATGAAATACATTAGCCAACCACCTCTCCTTCTTGATGTTCATATTCATAAACCAATGCTAAATGCTAGGACCTGGATGGACTCTTTGCTGGCTTTCTTCCCAGGACTGCAGGTAATGTTTAAAAACCTGTGTATGGACTAATTTATAAATTATAAATTTATATAAATTATAAATGTGCTTAAATGCAAATATTATTTGTAAGCGTGATAAGTTCATGTCAGTTTTGTTACTGAATTTTAGGTATTGAAGGGTGATATTAGACCTGCTATTGAAACTCACGAGATGTTGTATCAAGTTATAAAGAAACATAACTTTCTTCCTGAGGTAAGGTGATTGGGCTTTGATCATGTAAATTAATTCTTAATTTGAACAGCACAGATATTAATTTGAAACAACAGTATGTTATGTACCGTTAAAACCAGAGGCTCACTTCCACAACGTTCTTATGCAGTTTACAGTTCTAATGACAGCTGTTTTGAAGATGAAACATTGCCATTTAGCTAGGCTGTAATTAGCACACTAATATTGATTAATAATTGCTTAGACTTTGCATTTCAGCTTTTCCAAATTGACCGTGTCTCATTTCAATTTGTACAGTTTCTATAAGCAACGTGCAGTTGTAGCTGCTTCATAACATGATGGCATTAATTCTAAAGATCCTTTTTTCAGTGTGTTGTACTCAGAAAGGAGATTTTTGGAAGATCTCTTAGTGGTGTTTAAGCCAATATGCCCTTTAGCATAGGTATGGTTTAAACCCTAGTATGAACTAGTAATTAATGTAATCTGTCACAGAAATGCCAGGGGATATTAAGAGTGAATGGATAGAACAGGAAACTTTCAGGTAACTGCCATCTGGTCTCTGGCATTTCTTATGTTAGAAACAATTGCTTACAGTCTGTCACTCTGAAATGACACTTCAATGTAGTGGAAGCGTCAGGTGGTAGGTGTATTTGCAGATATGTATATCTGCTTGGTCTCTGTAACAGCCTCACATCAGGCTTCTCTGCCTGGATTGCAGCAGTGTGCTTGTGCAGGTAGAAGAGCTTGAAGGCTGCATGCTCACTCCTGGGACTGGAGCACAAACTCAGCTGGCGCCTCTTGCTTCCTGAGAGGCCTGCAGATTGCACTCTCAAGAGGTTGGATGGTGTCAAGATTCCTGAATCTCATTTGTGCTAGATGTGCTACTGCACTGTGTTAGGTTTTGACCTGAAGTGTACTAAGTGAATGTTGGTTTCACCGGTTGATACTGGGCCTTCAGTCCTCTGCTGGTGTGCTGCAGTTGTAATATGGTTAATGTGGATTTCAGAAGACACTGGTGTGTTGTTTTATTCTTGCATTTATTTCTGACCATTTATTTTGGTTTTTTTTTCTGGGTCTTCCTCAGGCCTTCACAACAGACTTCAGAGTTCACTGGGCTCAGCATCCACTAAGGCCTGAATTTGCTGAAAGCACTTACTTCCTGTATAAGGTAAAATCGCTTCCATTCTTCTGGTAACCCCGTCTCCAGGCTATTCAGTAATACTTCCAGGTGGATGCATTATTGGTATCAAAAAGTTTTCCAGAAATGTTGTTTTATATGTATAGAATTAAAAAAGAAAGACATTATTTGTCAAAAGATCATACTTTTAAAGCTATTTAGTTTTTCTTAAGCTCTCTGGGGGATCATCTAGAGACTTGAGTACAAAAACTACTTTATGATTTACACAGCTGCAACTAATGGCTTGGACTTCTGTAAGTGCTTTCATGTGTTTGTCTGCCTATCCTCAAAAAGTGACAACGTATCTGAAGTCCCCTTTGTGACTGTTGAGTACTGTTGAGGAATTAGGCCTTACTGGTGTCTAGGAAGCTATGGAGACAATATTGCAGCTAGTAAAATAAAACCTGCTAATTCTGTGGTAAGTCTGAGTGCATCTGTTTGTTTGTTTTCTGTTCTTCTAATAGGCTACAGGGGATCCTTACTATCTAGAGGTAGGAAAAACGCTCATTGAAAACCTAAACAAGTATGCAAGAGTACCCTGTGGGTTTGCTGCAATGAAGGATGTTCGTACAGGAAGCCATGAAGACAGGTGAAAACTTTTGTTTGTTTGAAGATCTAGTTACATCTGAGGAAATTGAATTAATTATTTCTGATAATAGGCAAATTACTCATATTGAGGTCCCTTCCAACCCAAGCCATTACAGAGTCACAGAATCTCAGGTGGAAGGTACCTCAAGAGATCATTGAGTCCAATCCCACCACAGCTAAAGCAGGTTCCCTACAATAGGTCACACAAATAGGTATCCAAGTGGGTCTCAGATACCTCCATAGAAGACTCCACAACCTCTCTGGGCAGCCTGTTCCAGTGCTCTGTCACCCTGACTGTAAAGATGTTCTTGTTCATGTTTGTACAAAACTTTCTGTGTTCAAGTTTTAGTCCATTGCTCCCTGTTCTGTCAGTACACACCACTGAGAAGAGCCTGACTTCATCCTTTTGCCTCCCACCTCCCTTCAGATATATAAACACTGATCAGGTCCCCTTTCAGTCTTTTCTCCAGGCTGAACAGTCGCAGATTGCTCAGCCTTTGCTCATCTGGGAGATGCTCCTGGCGCTTCATCATCTTTGTGGCCCTCTGCTGGACTAGTTGGTCCCTGTCTGTTTTGAACTGGGGAGCTCGAAACAGTTCTATGATTGATAACCAACTCTCAAGTTATCAGTTTTTATCAAAATCAGCAAACTATTTCAGTAGTTGTACTAAAAGGATCTTTGTTGTTTGTTTTTTCCATAGGATGGACTCTTTCTTTCTGGCTGAGATGTTTAAATATCTTTACCTGCTGTTTGCTGATAAAGAAGACATGATTTTTGACATAGAAGATTACATATTCACTACAGAAGCTCATCTGTTACCACTCTGGCTTTCCACCACAAACCAAACCATCTCTAAAAAGAATACAGTAAGTAACAACTCAGATTTCTGTGAGTCCTAATGGTGCTTTGGAGCAGGTTTTTGTTTGTTTGTTTTTTAGGAAACCTCTAAATATTTGGTTTTAATTAAATGCATTGTAAATGGGGTATTTTTAAAGTAAATAAATACTACCTTTAATTTTAAGCAGAAAAGTTAACTTATCCAGCTATCCAATGCAAAACTTAGAGGAGATTAAACACGCCTCTGAATCTTCTACTTCAGATGATTCACGTGATTTCAGATTATTATATTTGCACATTCATTGTGTAAATATTAACTCCTGATCTGACATCAGTTCTGAAAAATAGAGATTAATCCTTATGCCTTCACAGGCCTGCAAGCCTGTATCACTTCTGAGGAGGGAGAACATTTTGTTCATATGAAGGTTTTCAAGAAGGCACTTGTTTTCTTTCTATGTAAACCTGTTAAAACTTAATGATACATGAGTATTATTTTATGAATGAAATCATTCTCCTTTCATATTATTTAGAACATCTTTTTACTTAAGGGAGAGGTGAGACTGTCTCTGTAATATGAAGGAGGAATTAGCAAAGGCTGCAGCTGGTTCAGACAGTACCACAGTACCAAATGAAGTTATTGCTTTGTCTAATTGCCCAGCACCAAGAACAGGGACATGAGCTGTCACCAGCAGGCTTCAGGAATCCTGTTTGCTGGTTGGTTCTGCCAAAATTAAGCTCTAGAAACTGGATGCAAGACTGGCAAACTACTGATTAGAACTATTGCACTTATCCCTTAAAGGGATTGTGGTGCACTGGTAACTTTTTCATTGCATGATGAGGCGTGGAAGAATTACATATTCCTCTTTTTGGTTACTAGGTGGTAATTGCATTCAGCTGCTCTGTGTCCTGAGTACACAGGTGACTCAAGGGTAGGTCTATTTGTTGATTGTCTGCTCATAAAAATGTAACCTGCTTTTATTTTTAACTTGTGATCGGCATCTTCTGTTTCAGACTACAGAATACACAGAGCTGGATGACAGCAACTTTGACTGGACCTGTCCGAACACTCAGATCCTCTTCCCAAATGACCCAATGTTTGCTCAGAGTATTCGTGAACCTTTGAAAAACGTGGTGGATAAGAGCTGTCCTAGGAGTATTTCCAGAGCGTAAGATGAATGTCTTCTGTCTTTTGTTAGTATAGCAGTGACTAGAGCAGCATCTGTTAGGCATGGGAAGAAATACTTGAGGTGTATCAGAGCGTTGCTGTGCTCGAGTTTGCATTCCTTCTGGCTGTGGGGGAAAACTGTTTTTCTTGACTTCTTCAACAATGCTTTGTTCATTTCCATCAGGAATTAGTGAATCTGTCAAAACAAAAGGAGCTTTATTATCTGTATACTCCAAGTGGGCATTGTAGCCCAGGTGTTACTGTAGCCAGGAAATGCATCTCCATGATTTGTAAATTGAGTTTCTGTAGTCTCTTGTGTACTCATTTCCTTAGTAAGAATCATAGAATCATATAATTACCCAGGTTGGAAAGGACCTCAAAGATCATCAAGTCCAACCACAGCCTAACCATAGTACCCTAACTAACAACCCTCTGCTAAACCATATCTCTGAGCACCACATCCAAACAGCTCTTAAACACATCCAGGGATGGCGACTCAACCACCTCCCTGAGGAGCCTATTCCAGTACTTTACCCTTTCTGTAAACAAGTGTTTCCTAACATCCAACCTAAACTTACCTTGGCACAACTTGAGGCCATTTCCCCTCATCCTGTCACTTGTCACCAGTGAGAAGAGACTTGCCCCACTCTCACTGTAAGCACCTTTCAGATACTGGAAGAGGCCGATAAGGTCTCCCCTCAGCCTCCTTTTCCCCGGACTAAACAGCCCCAGCTCCCTCAGCCTCTCATCATAGGGCTGATTCTCCAAGCCCTTCATGAGCCTCGTTGCCCTTCTCTGGACCTGCTCCAGTACCTTCATATATTTCCTGTGCTGATGTGCCCGAAACTGAACACAGTACTTGAGGTGAGGCCTCACCAACACCGAGTACAGGGGCAGGATGACTTCCCTAGTCCTGCTCACTACACCATTCCTGATAAAAGCCAAAGAAAATAGTGCTGCCTTACATCATTGCATATATTGTAAGGAGTTTAGGGCGGCCTGTTAAAGTTGAGGATCCTTATGTTTCTGACCACTTCTTTGATATTTATACTTAATAAGAAAAACCGTGTAACAGGAAAACTGTTTTTTACTCAGTTTTACAGTTATGCAAACTGTTTACAAATGAGAGGCAGCATATGGCAGGTTCTTACTGTCAACATTGCATGTTCTTTTTTTTGCAGCACAAAATCATCAAGGATGTAAGCAGTCTTGAAAAAAGGCTGAGAAGTTGCTGTCTGTTGAAATTTGTGCTTAACTTTATTCCAAAGAACTCTAATAGCGTAATGCTAGGCATAACTTTTGGAGGCAGTGTGAGAGTTATGGTTCAAGAATAATCTGATTTTTTTTAATGCTTCTTTAAAATATCTTTTTCTCAGAGAAGAGAGCTTGGGAAGTGGACCAAAACCACCTCTGAGAGCCAGAGACTTCATGGCCAGTAATCCTGAGCATCTGGAGATACTCAAGAAGATGGGAGTCAGTTTGATTCATCTTAAAGATGGAAGAGTGCAGTTAGTGCAACATGCAGTGCAAGTAAGACCCAACAGTGCCTCTTCTGAAAACTTCTAGTAAAATCGTGCTTTGATATTTTAGAGCTCAGGAGGGACAGTCTGACTGGGAAGAGGGCATGTGAGGTAGATGTGCAGCTGTATTTAAGCAGGTTTATGGTTGTTAAAGTCTTGCCTCAGTAACACTTAATCTTCTATTAAATTAGGTGCTCCACTTCATGTCAAAGTAACATAGCTAATTGCAAATTACTTAAAGTATGAGGTTTTCAGAGTGAGAGATTTCTTTGTTTGAGATCTACTTGCTGGTACATTTTCAGTGTGCACTATGGTGGAGATGCTAAGAAGTCAAATCGGGGAGTGAGTGCCAGGAGCCTCTACTTCATACATTAAAGTCTGCATAG
This sequence comes from Coturnix japonica, assembly GCF_054131305.1. Taxonomy (NCBI): domain Eukaryota; kingdom Metazoa; phylum Chordata; class Aves; order Galliformes; family Phasianidae; genus Coturnix; species Coturnix japonica. The sequence continues at coordinate 11,861,752 of NC_140673.1, forward strand.
CACTAAATGCTTGCCTGTAGCATTGTTTTGTTAAGAAAACAATGTAAATCTGAATCATTTTAGTACCAATGTATGTAATGTGGTCCGAGCAAAGCTAACTTCAGCTTTTTTCTCCAAGCTTGTTGAACACTTATGGAGAAACTGTTTATTTATTTTTTTAACAACTAAGGCAGCAAGTTCACTCGATGCTGAAGATGGCTTACGGTTCATGCAGGAAATGATTGAACTCTCCAGTCAGCAGCAGAAAGAGCAGCAGCTACCTCCTCGTGCCGTCCAGATTGTTTCTCATCCATTCTTTGGTAGAGTGGTCTTGACTGCTGGACCAGCACAATTTGGGATGGATTTATCTAAACACAAATCAGGGGTATGTAAGAATGTATGTGATTTTTAGCTTTCTGTTACTTTCCTTATTGCCTAAGCTGAAATGTCATGGTATTGAAGTTGTGAGTATTTCAGGGTGGCCAGCTAGAGGGTAATTAAAGAGGTTAAAGTGAAGGGATAGTGCAATGACAGAAGAGGGTCTTATAGATGAGTGGCTTGTTGATCCACTCCAAATCATCAGTCATTATTTAGGATTTAGTGCACATACACAGTATGACTTCGAAACAAATTCATATAATCTGCAATGTGTTTCTCAAGAGGTATTCAGTTATAAGGGCTGATTATTGCAAGCTTGAACCTTCTTCTCTAATTCTCTTGTTTTGTTTTGATTTTGTTTTTCCACTCAGACAAGAGGATTTGTTGCAACCATTAAGCCGTATAATGGATGCTCAGAGATCACTAATCCTGAGGCAGTGAAAGAGAAAATTGCCCTGATGCAAAGAGGCCAGTGTATGTTTGCTGAAAAGGCACGAAACATTCAAAAAGCTGGAGCAATAGGAGGCATTGTTATTGGTAAATAAAGCTTTAATTTATGTGTAAATGTAACCTGTGCTTCACACATCTGAAGATATTGGAAAGCTGATAAGGTTGTTAAACTCACTGAGGTGGTGATACTTCAGCACAGAAACTGTTTTCAGTGGATAAAGAAATGTTTTGTTTATGTCTGGTTGTTCATGAACAAATCATGGTGGGAGACCACCACTGGTTTTGCAGCTCAGATGTTGTTATTCTAAGGATCACTGAATGTTAAAACAGTGAGGACTGGGGAGAACTTAAAGTACAAAGTAAATGGGGAAAAAATGGTAGGGGGACAGAGTACAAAAATTGGCTTTTTGAGACCGGTTTCCCATTTTCTGCCTGGTGTCCTCCCAGATGCCTGGGCAGTAGGAAGCTACTCCTTGTTTATAGCTGGTCTTTCTGACAGAAGGGTGTGCTTGCTTTGTCTTTGTGTATGTCTGACTAGATGACAACGAGGGAAGCAGCAGTGACACAGCTCCTCTCTTCCAAATGGCTGGTGACGGGAAGAATACAGATGATATCACAATCCCGATGCTCTTCCTCTTCAACAAGGAAGGAAATATTATACTGGATGCAATTAGGGAGTATGAGGCTGTGGAGGTGCTCCTTTCTGACAAAGCAAAAGATAGAGGTAAGATTAAAGGCTTCTTTTAATGCAGATTTATGTTCTGTCTGTGCCACGGCACAATGCAAGGTGTACAGTAGTTATTTCCGTTGCAACCCAAAGGTGTTCTTTGGTAATGTCAGTTTTCTCTCTGACCTTACTCTTAGTTTTATCATATGAAAGCCATCATCAGAACTATGTTGTCGTGTCTTCCTCCTGGCCTTGCCCCCCTGAGTTAATGTTCACATCCAGAAATGTTATTCATAAGTTAAATGTCAGTTTGAATAATAAGACAATGCAGTCCTTCAGATTCCTTTTGAACCTTCTTTGTCATGATCTGCTTTCAAGTAGCAACAGAAATAGTGCAAGTGTTTCCAGTGCCCTACATTGTAAGCGCCTCTCACTTATTAAACTCCCCAGTGACATTCTTGGTACCCAGAAAGAAAGAGACGGCTATTAAAATTATTTTGCCTGTCTAACAGCTTTTCAGTGATTATCGTGAGAAATAAAGCTGCTGACCTCAGATGTTTTGAAATTTGTCTGCGTATAATACTAGAAAATTACGAGTTAATACATTTTAAATTGAAATGTTTGCATGTGGCAGAAATTGCTGGGTTTTCCATTTGAAAGCCTTCCTTGTAGCGCTGCTTTATCCATGCAGGTGAACCAGGAGCAGCACTAATTTTCTGCACATTTGTAGAGGAGATGCACTGAAAGCTACAGTGTTGTATTTTCATAGCTGCTACGAATTCCTCTTGTTCCTAACTATGGCAAAGCTAACATAACAAAACACTAAATGCAAAAGATAGTTCTGCATTCGAGAGTTTGTAATACATATATGCTTCTTCCCCCTTCCTTGTGCTTTCGTTTGGAATCCCAGCAACAATCTTTAAAGGTAAAATGATTCCAAACTACATTATCGATAGCAGTAAGTATCCTGTATTAAAATGGCATATGCAGTTAAACTCCCTAGGGGGCTTGCAATGTTAGCATCCTGGATACTAGTTACAAATATTAAGCTCCAAGTAAATTTGTGTGCTTGAATTCAGGCAGCTGCTGTATAGTTGTAAACTAAATCAACACTAGAGACGTCAGTGTTAGTTGCTGTGAATGGGGATGTGAGGAGGGAGGCCTCAGCTTTGGCTCTTGTAATTGAGTTTAGCAAGCATAAGTGCATCTCCCACTGCCATGGGTGTGTGATTCTGGTGGGTCTAGGAGTGCCTGGAGGCCTGGCATTAGGCAGATAGTGGAGTATTAGCTAAGTCTGAAGGCTGGCAGCTAGTGCTTGCCCAGAAGTTGTGATTCAAGTTTGAGGCTTTAAAACCAGCCACTCTAGATTGCTTGTCCTCTCTAGTGATTGTTTTCCATCCCCTCCCTTTGTAATATATGTTCCTTAGTTTTCCTGTCAACAAAGTTTGTGCTTCCTTGAGGAATAAAGTCAAAGGAAGCAACTTTGCTTTGGAATGACACAGTAGAATTACTTCCTTCCTGTATTTTTCAAACTGCTTTCTTTCTCTCCTCTTTCAAAGAATTGGAAATGGAGAATATGGACCAGAAATTATCTGAAAATGATTCACACCAACAAAATTCAGAAGAAGCTTCTTCAGCATCTCAGGATGTTGGTACAGTTGGCGAGGAGCCTGAAGAAGGAGAAAGCTCTGATGTTTCTGACTCTGATCCCTTATCTCTTGCTCAGGCAGACAGTGACAGTGTTTCCACTTCAGATCAGGATTCCTCCATCCCTGGACTTGGTGAGGCTGGCCCTCCAGAGCCGGCATGCACACAAGGGGATGAGCAGCCTCAGGTACAGCAGACTGAGACAGAGTCAGACTCCAAAGTTAACTGGGACAATAAAGTTCAACCTATGGAATCCATATTAGCAGACTGGAATGAAGATATAGAAGCATTTGAAATGATGGAAAAGGATGAACTATGACTTGTAGTAATAACTTATTTGCTAGTAAACAAATGGAGAACTCTTTGGGTAGAAGTGAGGCCCTGATAACTGAGAACTAGAAAACATATTCAGTATTGTGATGAGCAACCAGGTTTCACCTGGAAATTATCATAGAAATCCAGCACGCGCTCTTTGTTTTAATTTCTCCTGTTTAAAAATGGGAATGTGCAATTGAAGCATTCGTGTGGCCCCACTGCACGGTGCTGTATCCCAGGAGGTTTGCTCAGGGAAAGAGCCTGACTTCTGCCTGCCAGGTGCCCACAGCTGATGCTGCCTCGGCCTCTGGGAGGCACAAGTTGAGTGCGTGGGGCTGCCAGCACCATTCAGTAGCCACCAGTGGGAGGCAGTGGGATGGCTGCTGCCCTGCTGGGAGCAGAGCTGTGCCTGGTTTCCCTGACCCCCCCTTGCTCTGAAAGCCTTCCTTGCTAGCAGCAGGTGAAGTGACGTTTCCAGTTGCTGCATCTGTAAGACACAGGTAGAACAGTTTGCTTTTGTTCTGACACAGCGGCATTGCTCATTGCTCTTTCCATCTGCTGCCTGAAGGATGGCCTGTGAGCTTTCTGTCCTGCTTAACTTCCAGCTGCTAAAGCTGCACAAACCAAAGGCAGTGTGCTTTGTAAGCAGGTGTTGTCAGGGAATGAGGGTGGCCTGGTTCCTTTGGGGCTGCCAGGTTAAGGTTGGTGGTGTGCTATGAAAGTTACACGTGAGGTGAACGTGAAGTGAATGGGGCAAATGTTGAGCCCTGCAGGTTGGAAAACCCAACCTATCCAGGGCACAGTTTCACCTGGCAATGTTCCCTGAATGCACACTAAGCAAAATTAGATCCACTGTAACAAAAACTTTCCTTTTTCTCCCAAGTTTTACTTCTAACAGTAACTTCTATAATGTGATGCTTTCGGCAGCGAGGACAGTGCAGCATTGAATGCTATCAAGCCCATGACCTGGGCTGTAGCGATGGGAGCAGTGAGGATGGCTGCTGTGCTGCTCTGGGCTTTGGGAGCGTGTGCCAGGTGAGCGAGGCTTGGTTGTTATCCCCCTTACTGAAATGAAAGCAGGTTGTTTAGACAACCGAGATGTCCTGTGTCCAAAGAAAACTGCCAAAAGATCATTCAGTTGAGTTACATAAACTGCTTTTAGTTCGTCATGGCTCAGAGAATTGTTTTATATTAGAAGTGAACACTGCCTATATGCTGCGCCAGACTAGAAATGAAGGTTTCTATTTGGTCCTTGTAATATTTTTAAAGAAAAAAAGCCCCAGTCTGAAGTGCACCTTTCTTTTAGCTTTTGGAATTACACGTGCTGAATATGCAACTGTTACTGGTACAGCCATACTGTATTTATTTGTGTATACTCCTGTACAGTATGAATGGGAATCCCGGGCAAACTCTGTATACATGTGTATGTGACGGCACTGCTTTCAGGAGCTGCAAATGCACAGGCACCTTTTGGGAGCACGGCAGTCAGAACCATGTATGTAAGTTGAATGATAACGTTCAATCATTGGAGGAAGGAGGCGATTTGGAGGAGGAAATGAGGAGGTAGCGGAGCAGTAAATAAGCGTCCTTTTAAAAGAAATCAGCTTTCAAATGTAGTTGTTCCTTTGCACACATAACTGTGTGGAGGTTTGAGCTGAGCGCTTGCAGCAGCCGAGATTTTTCAGCTGGGGGATTTTGTATTTATGTGGGTGTTTTAGTTGTCGTGATGTGGGTTTCTTTATGGAAGGGGTTGGACCATAGGAGCCATAAGTGCCCTTTGCTATTGGAGCTGTGAGCCCAGCAGTGGGCTGGGTGTCACCCCACAGGTCTCTGCCTGCCCATACCACAGCAAAGTGCTGCTGTTCTCAGTTCTCTCCAGCATGGACGTGCGCCTTCATGCTTGGTAGTTCTTTTGGGGGAAGCAGGGTTATATTTTATAGGTATTGAGGTCCTCTGATCATGGTGTTAAGACTGCCAATGTTGCAATGCAAGCTTATGGTGGTGCGTCTTTTTTAACCTGCGGAAAATGTAGGTGTTAATAGTAAAATTTTCCTACAAGCTGAGCTTCCCTTGGCAGCACAAGCTCAATTCTGGCTGCTCATCCCCAGCCATGGCCAAAGCAGCAACCAGCCCTTCTTTCCCTGGATGTGAACTCAGTGTGGCTGTGCCTGGTGGTGGCCATCCGCAGGTGCCCATCGCTTCTCTCCTCCAGAGCTGTGCTTTTGTTCTGCTCTGCTTGGAGGTGACCAGGAGAGCTGCAGCGCTGCAGGGCGGGTGGACAGAGCTGTTCAAGGGAAGTGACCTCTTTGGAAAGCAGAAAGGGTGGGGGGGGCAGTTCAATTCAGGATGTTTTTATTTGGTGTTTCCTTGGGTGGAGATGGCGTTAGTTGACCTTCTCATATCATGCTGGAAGTAGTTTTGGTTTTCTATCACATCTTAAAAAGCAAAAGGAATGTATTAATTATCTTTTTTCAATCATCTTTTGGAGAGGAGAGTAAGCGTTCATTCCGGGTTGTCTGCTCCAGGTGTGCAGCGCTGCTCATCCACTGTTCATCAGCAGTTGCCCTTCATGTCAGGTGTTGCACATTGGTTTATATAGCATTGAACACTGAATTCAGGAGTCCCAGCTGGACCCACACTTACTCCGTGCCACGTAATTCAGATTTGATCTTAGAGGAATATTCTCAGTTGTTTACATGCGTTGTTTCTCAATGAAGTCAAAAGCAGAGCTCAGCTTTTTCTCCTCCTCTTGAAGGCATTGCTGGTGGGGAAAAGCATTTGGTGAGAGGTTAGTAACGGGCCACGGTGTGCAGAGCCATCACTCGGAACATAGAGAAACATTCTGTGAATGAAATATTGTATGTTCAGATTTTATAGGATTTCTTTCTTTTCTTTTTAGCCAGCCCGATTTATAGCCGTCTATTTTTCTTATGGAAGATGTCTACTAACAGGTGCTGTAACACTTCTGTTGGGTTTCACTTGTCTGGTGGTAAGCGTATACAATATTTCTTAAGGGCAACGATGTACTGTGATGTAAAAGATTGGGCTAAAATGTATATAATCCGTGTACATAATTGTGTACTTGATTATAGCTGCTGATTGTAAAGATTTAATAAAATGTAAATATTCTGGTCAAGCTGTACCGGAAAGTTGGCTTCACTTTGTGAGTGTCAAACACAAGGCCAGGTATGTGGAGCTGTTAGTCCTTGTAAGCGTGAGGAGTTAAGGAAATGGGGGCTTACGCTTCTGCTAAGGGGTAAAAGGAGGGAGAGCTGTAGGAAATGGGAGAGAGGCACTTCCAACAGGCGCTGGCTTTTGTTGCTGTTTATGTAACACAGCACATGGCTCCTGTGTTCATTTCAGGGCCTGACACGGGTGAGCTGATTGCCAGCCAGCGGCTCTGCTAAATGATGTCAATCTGCACCGTGCTGGCATTACAGCATCATAAAAAATTACAGAGCTGCTATTTCAGGCAGCAGCTCTCTCCAACTCAGTGCATAAATGCATCTCCGTATGACTCACTAGGGGGATTATTAATAGACACGAAATCAGAATGCCAAAACCCAAGAATATCACGCTGCTCCCACACCTCTTTCTAGTTTCTTGCAGCAATCTCAATGGAGAATTTTTTCCCTCAAATTCCTTCTCTAATGTATGTGTGCCTAAAAAATAGGGGCTTGAGGCAGCTTGTGGCAGTGCCCAGCAGCAGTGGGAGCCCAGAGCAGGGGAATGCTCTCAAAAGCATCTTCCCAATGTGTCATGGTTTTGTAATGTCAGTAGGAACCCATTGAGCTGTACCCTCCCAGTGTCCAGCAGAGTGTTCCCTTACTCTATGGGGCTGCAGGGCACTGGGCCTCCTTGAAGAGCAACCAGCCATCCTGGACCCCGTTACACTCTAAGACTGAATCTCCTCCCTCTACTAGTCTTCTAAACAAGGACCAGCCACGCTTCTTATGATACATTGCCAGCGCTGGGCTTTAGTTTCCCACATGCCTATAGGTTTAAGAGCAAGCTCCCACATGACCGAGACCCTGTCCCAGCACTGCTGCCATGCAGATGTGATGGAAGAGCCGTGGCCAAAGGCTTAATGCCTTGATGCCGACAGGGAACCCAGCTTCCCCACCAACCTTCCCCCATCAGGACAGGCTGTTTATCAGGGACCCAGCTCAAGCCCTCCTGGGCAACTCATAAAGGCTTTGTGAAGCACTTCTGGTGGGATCAACCCCAGATCTCTTTATTAATTAAAGTGTTTAAATAATTCAAACATGCAATCTCTTGAATTTCCTTTGCATGCCCACCTGCTCAAGAGCTGCTATAAATTATGCAGAATAATACAAAAAAGGAAGCCAGGGTACAGCCCTCCCCATCACCTGAAGGCTCAAATGGCTCTGCAGCACTGTGTGACCCCAAGAGCACTACCCAGCATGGCTGGATGGGGGGAAACTCATCTCTGGGGAGGATGGGGTGCCAAAAGCTGCCAAAGCTGTTGCCAAAATGGTTGCAAAATAGATCAAGGATTTGAGAACTGGCCAGCAGTTCTTGCCCATTAACCCAACAGGTAGAGGTAGCTCAGTGAATGCTGTGGCTACGCAGTGACATCTCTAACTTCTGTGCAACCTGAAGCAATAAAGCTAGTTCTCTTTGCAGAGCATCAGTTTCTCCCTCAGACAAGTTTCAAAGAGGGGTGTTCAGCTACCTGAATGCTGAGTTAACTTGGGTATTTGCCAGCTTCAAGGGTTCATATTCACTGCACCTCGAGCTGCTTGGAAGGATGCCTTTCATGTAAAAAATGCCATCTTTAACACTATGTTTTACTTACGTTTTATTGGATAAGCTACACGAAGAGTCTTTATTTCTAGAAGTTTATTTCACCTCCCACCGGCATCCAGAGGAAATCTGGCGGCAGAGCCGAGGTAAATTAAAACTGACTCTGAAAGGGGAGGGTTATTTTTGTTAAGAAAATTAGTAAATGCCTCTGTCAGAAAGCTGTGAATACCAGAAAGGGCAGCTGCTTCACGTCAAGTAGAAGCAGTGTATTATATGAAGGTATTTGGAGAGCACATTTCAGTCGCCATTCCAGGCTCTGGTTGTGAGAGGTGCCAGTGCACAAACTGGGAAGTAACTGGGAGCACTGTGGAAGCAGGCATGGAACAGGTACAGCTTTGTGAAGAAGAGGGAGGCAAGCATTCTTCCTTTTCACTTTTAGCAGAAGACAAAGAGCAGCAGCAAAGTGCAGCAGCAGCACCTCCACTCTGAGCTGAAAACACAAGTTCCAGATACCTCATGCATGAAATGAACTCTGTTTAGATCTAATGCAAGGTTGAAATGGGGGCTCCCTGAGTCTATCAGTCAACCTTCCCTGCAAAACATGTCCTGAAAATGGACTCATTTCCAAACCCAACGTTGCTGAGTTCCCTTTTCCTGATGGTTATTATCCTTCCCTAACTCTTTACAAGGGTAACTTCCTTGGAAATGCCTGGAGCTTTACCAAATGTTTCTTTGCCAAGTCTACCCGATCCCAGTGAGATGACAATTGCTCAGGTGAGTCACTGCTAATGCTAATCCTTCCTTTCCCACTTTGTTCTTGGTTTTATACATAGAGGCGACAGCAATGTGCATACCCCTAAATGTCTGCCATTGGATCGCTGGTGCAAAAAGCTCAACAGTAAGAGCTCTTGGGAATACATTCTGGCAGGACTATTTTGCCATCACTTTTGAAGATTAAAAAGATTAAATGATGAACAGTAACACGTGCAATAGTGGTAGTTTAAGCAGAGTAGTATACAGTAGGTGTAAAACAGCAGGGGTTACTAGGTGGAAATGGAGAGCTTTCGGTAGCAAAGTAACCACCTTTGTCCAGTGACCCTGCCCTGCAACCCCTACTGTGAACAGAACTGTCGATCCAAGAGAGGATGTTTAGCTCTGAGGTTTGAATTCCGATTCTCTGTAAGCAGGCAGCTCTCCTCTAAGCGTGCTGCCCAGCAGAGCACTCAAGCCAAGAAGAAATGACCTTGTAACTCACTCCTTATTTTCTCACAGATATGTCCTAGCCCAGCTCAGACACTGGTTTTCCTTTTGGCTGCGTATGTGCAGATGATGGCTTGTGAGTCATTTCAGAAAGCACATCTCACATCCATCCAGAGCTCTGGGCAGCTTTCCTTTGCCTTCCAATCTTTTATCCTCTGCAACTGAGTCATCTTCCGTGCTTTCTGCAGTCTGGATTAATTCCTTCTTCGGCATGTGGGATTTTCTCTCCCACTCTTCCTCCACATACTTCTAGAGCAAGTCATCTTGCTTCCCTGCTTTAGCTTTTCCATCTCTAACAGAGCAATCAGTGCACTTCCCTTCCTCAGAGCTCTTTTAAGAAAAAAATAAGGCTTCTGTCGGCAAGATATTGTGATGACTGCCACAGGAAACTATGTAAGCAGCATCATTCATAGCATGCTTTTGCAGGAGTATCAGCGAATGAATAAATGCTCTTTCCAGCAAACCACATCTCTGGAATGGAAAATTATAGTCACAGCAAGCAGATGCTGCCAAACAAATATGAGCTGTTCTACAGACAGCATTGGTGTGGCAGGTAAGGGGCAAAAACTGGGGGTTCCCACAGGGAGCTGAGGATTTGAAGGTGGAGCAGAAGGAGGAAGAGAAGATGTTTAACAGGCCAAGGATAGACAAGCTGTTTTGGGTGACAACCATGATGAGGAGTAAAGGCTGAAGGCACTTCCAGCACCTAATTCAGGGATCAGCCTGAGATTATAGCAGGCAGCTCTGCTGACTGCTCCTCCTCTGCAGCCCTGCTCACAGCATAGCAGCACAAAGCACAGCCTCCCAAGAAAAGCTGCAGCACTATGTACAGCGCTGAGGCTCATAAAAACACCATCCAACTTTCCACTCAGCACTGGGACTATGCCAATATTGACCAAACCACTGATGCTATTAAATAGACTCCTTTTCATTTGAAATGCAAACAAGTAAATATTAGTGCTACCTCTAATGAGGCTTTGAGAATGCACATACCTAAGAAAATACTCATGACCCTTTTTAGAGCGTACAAGGCGTAGGGGGATGATGATGTGCTGTATCTCAGCCAGATTAGACTCAATTATAAGAAAGCTAAAAGCAGAACACAGACACAGTCCATGCTGGACACTGGTTTGCAGATTGAAAATGATATCGGCATGTTTTGTATGCATGCTTCATCTGTATCTTTTGAGTTCAGAGATAAGGTCTAACTATCTACTAACTACTTTCCTGGCCTGCTGCAGGGCAGATTGGCTAACAGTCTACCACTCATCTCAGCCTACAAGGTTTATGTATTTATAGAGCATCTTGGAAAAGGTTTTGTAATTTACGTAGGATTTGCTGCTGGAGAGGATTCTGAGCACCTCTCCTACAATGGAAATAATATTCTGCATATATTGTTACAAACCCCCTTTGTAATACTGCTTTGTAGTACACAGACTTCGTTTTATTGGCACTCATGTTGAAACAAACTGTAATGCTACGGCTTTGCATCTTCAAAGCGCTGCTCAAATGTAGCACAATAAAACTTTGCACTGCTCAGGAGAGGAACCAAGGAGTATTTATCCCTGACTCATTGGGGACTGAGCAGCCGAGGCACTAAAGTTGATGCTATGCACAAAGAAGACCAGCCCAGGCTGTGCTCCGGCTCAGCCCACAGCTGCTTTTCATCTAACAGTCCTGGTCGTACCAAGAGAAGAGAAGGATCCTTGTACTTGCAAAGAAACCCTAATCTTCTGAAACACAACCTTCAGTGTGTAGCAGGGAGATGTTCTACCCACTTTTGGAAGTTACAAGGTCCATGCCTGGAGAGGTGGTGGGTGCTCCACTCCTGGAGGTGCTGAAGAGAGAAGAAGAATAAGGCAAATGCTTTAACACTGCAAAACTGAAACACAACACATACAAGATATTACTTCAACCAAGCTACATCATTAATTGGCTCTACAACTGATGCTTCTCATACATCTCTGCCCCGCAGATAATGAGAAAAGTCATACTGGGCTATTGCCTCAATTCCTCTCCTTGCCTCAAAGCTACAGAGATCATTAAGAAAAGGGTGCCGGCAGCATCCTCCCTGGCTTTTATTGGAAAAGACATCCTTCTTTCTATGAATTGTTTTCCTTCTTCCTCAAAGAGAGGAACTTCTGAGTATCCTAGAGAGCAAACAGGTTTGTTTCGATAAAGAACTGAAAGCAGTTCTTTGAGTAATGACTGAAGCGGCAGTATTTCCACAGATCTCCAAGTTGAATGGTGACAGTTCTGGAGGAGGAAGAACAAATAAACTCTAACAAAACAGACAAGCAAGAAAAGCGAAACACTTTATGTGATTATTGAGGGAAAGCTGCCGAAAATGACAACGGAGCCTTAATAAAGATGACAGAATTGCCCCCTGAGGATGGAGTTCGCCTCGTGTAGTTGAGACATTAGAAGTTAGATGCTATGTTTGTGCTCATCATCTCAATGGAAGCCTCCAGGAACTCACTGGTTTCGTCTTAAGATACTCATCTAAGAAATCAGCCTCTGGAGGTTCTTATTTCCATCCCTGACTATTTCGCTCCACTGACTACAATGTGAACATGGATAACCAGCTGCCTCTTATTTTCTATAAAGGTGCACAGTAATCATTATTCCAAAAGAGCTCAGCGTTTTGGATCAAGTTACAATTTCTAAGGGATCGTATCTTTGCCTTGATTCAAACGCAATTAAATTCTCTGCATAATGACACTGAATGTTTTTTCTTTATTTGCTCAGCTTGGAAATTAAAAAGAATTAACAGGCAACGTTGTACAATGAACTAGAGCTTCTCTCCCATATGGACAGCACTAGCCTGAAGTCAGTGCATTTTCCTTTCAGTCTGAAAAGCAAACAGACTAATCCATTTCGTTGTAATACCTTTTCCAGTGCATGAAAAGAAGGAAGCTGTGCCAGCAGTTAAAAACAGCCTATGAGCCGTGGCTGGTAGCTTTGCTTCTCAGACTCTGTGCCACTTACTGAATCAGTTTGCCCCTGCCCTCCTGTCTATAAAAGAGATGTCAGTATCCGAGACCTCAGTCTAGCAGAAGCTGTGCTCGTGTTTAACTTTGTGCACAGTTCTTTGCTGAAATGCTGATAAATGCCTTTGGGTAGAACACAAATGATGATGACTTCCCCACACTGACTTTTACTGTTTGGAGCAATCCTTCAATTAGTTAAGAGCTTAGAATGTGTTTTTTTTTTTCTGGTGCATTAAATATATGAAAAATCTTCTCATTGTTCATTATTATTTTAAGCACTGCTTTTTGCTTTATGTTCTTGCAAAAAGGATTTTCAAGGGCCCAAAGGATTGTTTTACTTGTAACACTCATAAATCTCCCTATAGTAATAACGGTCTGGAAATGCTCTTTTGTGAATGGAAGCATTCTATAACATGTGAGTGGTAGAACCTGCCATGTCTGCATCCACATTGGGAGATAAAAATACCAGACTATCTTCACCTTTCCATAATGGTGAAGGAAAACCGTCCTCAGATGTAAACACCTCTGTCTGGGTTATTGAAAGATACTGATGCTGTAAGTGGTAAAATAAATGTATGCTTGCCAGAGCCTTTCTAGTTCACGTGGCAGCACTGCTTGGCAGAAACAATCTGAAAAAGCCATATAGGCCTCACCTCAGCCTCCATCTCTTTGAGACAACAGCCATTTTCATGATAAACAACAGACACTGCCTGTGTTCTGATGGTAAACACTTCAGGATCCTGCATCCATCTCAGAATCACAGCACAGCCTATGCAGCATCCGCAGGTCTGTGGGACAGGGCAGCCCTGCACTATTACACAACACAACTAATACCATCCCTATGATGGATCTGTGATGAGGTGGGAAGCCACGCAGAATCATCCCAGATCCGCGAGGTAAAGAACATGTCACGAGTTATCCAGTGAATGCAAACCATAGGGAATATGGAGGAGAGCGGGGAGGGCATGTAGCCGCAGGATGGAGCGGTGTCTGAACGTAAAGCCAGCTGGCCCCGAGCTCGCAAGGGCGGGGATGGGATTTCCCGGCTTCATCATCACTGGACCAGCCCAATGCCTCCACGTGAACACACACGTCCTTTACACATCCCCGGTGCTGCGGATAGCAGCGGCCTATGCGCTCGTCTCCCCCAGAGCAGGAGGCGAGATGAGGATGAGGCTCCTCCCCTCCTTCCTCCGCCCCCCGCCCCGCCCCGGCCCCGCCTCGTCCCGCCCCGTCTCACCGAGAGGCCGCGTAGCGCCCGGCTGTTCGCACGCTGGGTCGGAGCCGCCCGCTCCCCCGCGCCTCCTCCCCGTCCTCCGCAGCCCGCGGCCGGCGCCCGCTGACGGCTCTCGGCGCTGGGGGAGCGCTGCAGGGCGGCGGCGCTGAGGTGAGCGGCCCGGGGGCGGCCGGGCTGGGGAGGGCAGGGCGGGGGGCAGCGCTTCTCCACGGAGGCCGGGCCGAGCCGGGGGGAGCCGAGCCGCCCCGCGCCGCCGTTATTTCCTGCCGTGTCCGCTCCCGCTCCGCGGGCTGTGTTGCTGTGTTTTATTCATGGCCCGGCTGTTGCGGGCGGAGCCGAGGCTCGGTTGCAGGCCGGGCGGTGGTGGTGGTGCCTTGCAGCCCTCCGCGGGGAGCCCGAGGGATGGCGGGTTGCGAGCCTCAGGGCCGCGGATAGAGCAGATAAACACGGCTCCTGCTCCTGCTCCGTGGGGCTGGCACCCAGCGCTCAGCAGCGGTGGGATCCGTCGGCACTCAGCGCCCAGCTCTCACCTGTAGGTGTCAGCCCGGGGCCGGCGGAGCCTCATCCTGCCCGAGCTCCCCGTGCCCTCTTCAGTCCCCGTACCCCCAGTCCCGGTGCTGGACGCAGCCGTGGCCCATTGGGCCTTACGGAGCAGATGGTGAGCGTGGGGCTCGGCTGCTCAGCTCCCCGTCCCTCGCAGCTGAAGCCCGAAGGTGCCGAGATGCTTCTGGGCCGGGGCTGCGTGCTGATGCTCGGCTCTGCTGAGCGGAGCTGAGCCGTGGGCAGCGGTGGGCTGGAGCTGGTTGTGTGCTGCAGGAGGCCGGCTGCCATCAGCGGGTGGTTTTGTGTTTGCCCCAGTGCTGTGTTTTGATTTCTAAGGAGCTGATTGCAGGCTGCTGGGAAGTGAGAGATGCTGAAGCGCATTCCTTGCCCTCTGCTTTCCTGCTCACCTGGCCTTTGCCTTCCCAGTGCCCCGTTTGTTAAGGTTGCAGTGGAAATGCTCTGCTCAAAGCTCTGAGTCTATCTGGATTTGGGTTTCCCTCCCCGCTGCCTTACAGCCATCACCAGGCTCTGTGCTCCTGAGCCTCCCATGTGTGGGGGCTGGAGGCGTTTGCCCTTCGGTACACGCTGAGCGTGTTGATATCGTTTAACCATATATTATCCCAAGCGTTGTATGATGAGGCGGGTTGATTTGTGTAAGACTGTGGTGGCGTAATCCAGCCACAATTATCGTGTCTAAAGAGCCTTCCAACTATCGCTCCGTCTCGGGTGGTGCTTTGTGCGTGTTGATTTCCAAAGCGGCGTGGGCAGGAGGAGCAGTGCGTGACCCTGGAGCGTTCATCAGCGAGGGCTGGTGCTTTAAGCTGTAATGTATGGGTGTGACATCACGTGGTCGATAAGCTGCGATGGGATCTGCCATGTCAGTGATGCCCTTTGTTTATTATGTGCGTGCGGTTACTTGTTTGGAAAATCCATGCTTATCATTTCCTTCCCCGCCTGCGTGATAGCTGTGAATAAGGCAGGAGGGGATGGATGTTAATTGCACAGTTGTTTTTTATGTCTGGAAATGTTTTGCTTTAGCTCAAGCCAGCAGCTTGAGCCAGGTGTGAAGTTATGATGTGGCATCTGTGTGCTGCAGCCAGGTGCTCGTGTTTTCTCCTTTCCCTCTAGTTCCCAGTGTTTGTGAAGATGCGGGGTGCTGAAGTGAGCAAATTGTGCTAATCCATCCTGGAGACGACGGCAGCTCGGTTATTTAAGGCTGCTGTAGTTTGTTATGCAAGCAGATTAGCAAAGGTTGAAATGATCATTCAACTTTGGGTTGTCGTCGTGGATTAGAGTGACCGCTTACATCAGAGAGATGTGCTGCGGTGAGCACACAGCAGGTATTTGACAGAACACAAGGGATGGACGTGGTGACAAAGTAAATAGGTTCTGGTAAACCTCTCAGTGCTATGACATGCTTCTGTATTCCGGGAGCTCCTGTAGTGTGCTAGATGAAGCACGAGCAAAGTCCTTGCAGCTTCACTTAGATGGTGAGCAGAGGCCACCATGGTGCCCAGGGTGCTCAGGTGGCACAGCCAGGGGATGAACGATGCTTGGCTGGAAGCTTTCAGAGTAAGAAAAACAGCACTGCAAACTCATTTGCAGAAGCTGGCAGCCCCTCAAGCAGCCCATTTCAAGTTGGCCATCCTCGCTTGTTGCGTGGAAGAGGCGTTGCTGCAGGAGGGATCTGTGGGCTTTTCTCCCCAGATCTGCTCAAAGCAGAGGCAGTACCACCGGTGTGGCAGAGCTGAGATGGGAACTGGTCGATAAAAGGGGAAGGTGGGAGATTGTGTGGCGAGGAAGTGACTCTGACACGAGGAGCAGAGGGAGCTGTGCGTGTGGAGCTTCGCTGGGGATCCGCTCCATGGTGGAGCTCATAGTGCAGCCATCTCATGCAGGCTCTGGGGCCATAAAAGCGGGCCTTGCTCTAAAAATATCCCGGTGTGCCATATGCCTGCTGTTGTTATAGTATGTGATGGCGTCAAGCCATAGGGGGAGCAGGGAATGACTGACATCTGACAGCCAGTATTCTGGAGGCCTTTGTGTCATTGTGGAACCTGAGCACATCCAACCTGCTCTGGGTCAGGCAGCAGTAAGGCACCTTCCTGGATGCTGTCCTTCCATCCTTCTGCAGATGGTAGAGCAGCGCTGTATTTGGATACACATCCCAAAATATTCTGGTAAGGGTTTTTTTGTTTGTTTGTTTTAATTATTGATACTTATTTCCTTGCTGCCTGTGTTTAAGCGGGCATCTAATTGCAATGGGATTTCACAGGCACTTGCAAATGCGTATTACTGTGCTGCTTGCTTATCTTCGTGCTGTATAACATATTTGGAGCTGAACGTACACAGGCACATTTTGGGCATGCTGCAGTCTGGAAAGGTACTTTGGGGAGCAGGTAAAGCTGTTCAGGCTGTGTAAATGTAGGATGCTCAGGGAGGAGGTGGTGTGTGATGTGAGACGGCCTTAAAGTGACTGATTGCATTTCTTCTACTGGTGCTAGTCTGCTTTCACTCCAGTTTATGAACAGATTGGTGTCTTCAGGTCTGTGCTTTGAAGGAAAGCAGTTGCTTTTGGTGAGCTGTTATATTCAAGGGGTTAAAAGAAGCCCTCCTAAGGTTTGTTCATTTCTTTATTGTTCTGGCAGTTTCTGACATCCCGTTGATTAGAATGGGTGAAACTTTCACTTTTTAAAGAAAATGGAAAGTGTTTCTTTCATCCCTTTCTACAGCTGTTGCACCTTTAGGCCAGTACAATTCTGACTGTAGTGGGGAGAATTTCAGCTTGCTGGTTTGCAAGTGGGATAATAGTAGAGTGACCAGACAAACACTCTGCTTTAAAAATAGAGACACTTACATAACGATGCTATAGAAAACAGCCAGGCATGTGTATGGATAAGATCTTTGCTGCAGAGTATTAATACAAAGCATCTCCTGCATGTGTGTCTGCTGCACCTTGCTTCAAAGGGAGAACGAGGGATAGTAGCCTTTCTGCCTGGCCCTGTTGTGGAGCACTGCTTGTGCCTGGAGCTGCTTGCAGGGAAGCTGGTGTCGGTGTGTGGTTTGTGCTTCAGGTGCTTCCAAGAGTGAAGTTAAAGGACTGCTGCTAATGAAAACTTAGGCCTCATGAACGTGTCTGAAAGAGCACTGGGATCACATCAGGGTCTTTCTTCTTGTTGTAAAGTGGTTTCTGGGTTGTTTTTTCTGTCTCTCTAACAGAAAGCAACAGACTTTTTTTTTTTCCAGAGTTGATGGGTAAAAAGCGTGTTTGCTTGCAATGCATATTTAATAAGAAGAATATTACAGGATCTATATATACCCAGGTGGCGTTTTCCCAGGAGGGTGTGTTGGGCATTGAGGGCTGTAACTATGTTGTTTCTAACCAAAATTCTAGCCCTGAACTATAAATACCGTCACCTCACCCTCAGACTGCATGAAATAAGACGTAGCTGGAACCCGGTCGTACGTCAGGACATGAAAGGACCTCGGTGAACTTGTACTTTCATAATAAACAAGGAGAAGTTTATCCAAGTTTGCCTGCATAAAGAC
The DNA here is from genome assembly GCF_054131305.1 of Coturnix japonica. Lineage (NCBI taxonomy): Eukaryota > Metazoa > Chordata > Aves > Galliformes > Phasianidae > Coturnix > Coturnix japonica. The sequence goes on from NC_140673.1 coordinate 11,879,534, forward strand.
AGCTTTTCATTCAGCGCAGAGGGGAGGGACTTACCTGTTAGATCTTTCTCCTTCCTATTTTTATCTCATCTCTTTCCAAGTTTTTCTTAATAAAAGCGGGACAACTTTAACGTAGTTGTAGATTTAACAAACAGGCCTCTGTCTTCTAGTCTCGTAGCTAATTAGATTAGCAGAGCCTGTGCAGTTTGGGATACTGGGATTCTCTCTTCTGTCCATACCCAGCTTGCACCCTCTTGCCTGTGGGTCTGCTTGTCTTAGCTGTGTCTTGTGAAGGCAGCTGATGTGCAGTAAGCGTGCTGATGAAATGTGCAGGAGCTGGGGCTCTGCTGCAGATGGATTTGCTCAGCCCTGCATCTGGAAGCCACCTCCAGCAGCAGCAGGATGCTCCAAGGCAGGAGTGGATGGTGTCTGAAGCTGTGGCTGGGCTTCCGCTCATGGGCAGGCATGTGCTGCTGAAGGACAGGGTCTGCTCTCTTCTTCCAGTGCTGTTACACTTGTTAGGTATGCATGCAAGAGCTGTGGTCTGGTGGATGCCCGGAGGCTCAGCTTTCTCTTCTGAACCTTTATTTTTGCAGGAATCTGAAAGAGCAGAACTGCAGCTGCTGAATAAGCCAGACCCAATCCAGGGGAACAGATCTGGCTGCTTTCCCCTTCACCTACCTCAGAAGTGTGCAGAGGGGGAACTCTTCTGGGTATTTGGGAGATTTCTTATGTTTGTGGGTGAAAGAAAAGGCAGCAAGGATTTTCTAATATTGTCTCTGTTGCTTTTTTTTTCCCACTCAGAGTTCTTAAGCAGTTAGTTTTTCCTTATGATGTATATATCTTTTTAGTTGCTCCCTGGTTGTCAAACACGAGACCTTTATCACGTGAGGGTGGCTGGCCTGTGCTACTGCAGTGAGAATCCAAACCTCCCGATGAGTGGGACCACGAGATAATTTCTGTTGGTTTTCCTTTCACAAAAACAAAAAGAAATGGTATCCCTTCTGCTTCAGTCGTCTTAGATAAGGTATGGCTTTGAGATTAAAAAACCCTGATGTTGGTGGGGGGAGGGAGGGCATTTCTTTTGCCTCAAACGTTGCAGCAGAGGATACTAATTAAAAACAAACAAATTAGGGTTGGGAAGGGGAGGAGGGGGGTGCCTTCCTTTGCCCTCACAGTGAAAACTGGAAGAGCTGCAAGAATGATACCCGCAGGCATTTGAGCAGAGACAAATCAGCCCCTGGTTGCCCAAAATCTTCCTGCTCCAGACTGCAGAAATCTGCCAGGAAAGCTTTTGAAATGGCAAGAGCCGGTCTGCGTGTGGAGCAGATTGTGTACACGGCACAGCCCTGAGCAAAAACGTCAGCAGCACAGAGCGACTGTCATCCCCAACACCAACAGACAGACTCCATCAGCTTGACAGGGCAGCAGCGGATGATGCAACACTAATGGGCAGATTGAGTTGATTGTCAGCTGAGGATGCAGGGTTTGTTTATTACGCTCCCCTCGTGACAGGAGCTGACTCTGAGGTGGATTTTCCTATAGCATTCCGTATCTTTGGCAAGATCGAGAGTATTTCCTAAAGCATTTGGAATAAGGGGCCTCAGGCTTAGTAACAGCATTTGTGAGAATAATAAAACATTCGGCCTTGTCAAGCTACGCTTAGTTGTGCATTTATTTGGGGATTTTTACAAGCATAATGGAAAATAATGCTTTTGATACTTCAGTGGGATTTGGAGGACTGAATTTCCCTAAGACATGGAAAATCCCAGGCTTCCTGTTGTAGTTTTTGTTTGCATTTATGTGCTAGTCTTTGAACCTTGTCTCTTCCTCAAGAGATGCTCTGGTGTTAGCAGGGAAGTAGTTGAAAGGCCAGTGCACTGAGTGAACGTGAGCTGGAGCTTCCAAGGTGTGCTGGGAGGTGTGTGGGGACCTTATGGTGTAGGATTCTTTGGCGTTAGAGCAGAAATCTGTGGCTGGACCCTGGAGAAGGGCTGTGCAGCTTGTCCTGCCCTGCAGTGGTCCATGAAGTCCAAGTCTCCTCTTCAACCCAAGTCCAGAGATCAGGCTGATGTCTTTGTGACTGCCTTTTTCCCTGTGCTTCCTCTGCAGTTGCTTATTGTTTGGGGAGCCGTGGCCTTAAAAATACCTCTGGAAGTGAGCAGCTTCCCAGAAAGTTGTTAGAGACTTAATACTGCCATTCAATGAGCTTTGTGAGTTACCTGGAACACGAATAACAGCGCTGACGACTGCTTTTCAATTATTAATTTTTGTACAGCATGTTGTTGGCTATTTAAGGTTGTTTGTTGGCTATTTAAGGTTGTTGTCTATGCAGAGTGGCTCCATAAAATGCAAATTGTTAGCTTCAGTGTGGGTCAGAAAGCACTGCGTGCTTCATGCAACTCTCGTTTAAAAGTGCCTTCTTTGTTAGCCGAACAACTTAAGTACCAGTTGACTCTTAGCAGTGTCAAAAACACAGTAATTCTTACCAAGTGTAAATAAAGCTTCTGGGCTTTGAACTATGACTGCACGTTTTGGCTGGGAAGCTATTTTTAGGCCTCAGGCACAGCCCGAGGCAGGGGGACGGATGCTATGCTCCTGGAATGGCGTCAGCCTGGAGGATGACTCAGTCACCCAGCACTTCCTCATCACCAAGGTAGGGATTCGCTGCAGGTCTGTGTCAGCAGTGAGCAGCCGCCCGCCCGCTGCTGAATCAGCCACCCAACCATGTGTAAAGCTGTGCACCCAGCCCGGCCTGCTGCGGCCCTCCCAGCTCCCTGCCCACCCTGTGCTGCCTGGGGTGTGGGTGCATGGTGAGCCATCCATCCTCTCCTTTCTGCTGGGCTGCCAGTGCAGATCTTGTCCTCGCAGATGGATATGCCATGTTTGGTGTTTGGATGCGGTTCCTGTTGAGTCAAGCCTGTGTATTGCCCATGGGGTTTGGTGCAGGGTGCTGAGTTTGGAGCAATAGCAAAATGGCCAGATCAGCACGCTGCTCTATTGCCGGTGGGGAAAATGGGTCCCAACCCATGTGGCCCTGCCCTGTTCTCCTTTTCTAGGCAGAACAGGTTGGGCAGCAGCGAGGAGGTAGAAGAAGGTGGTGTTTGCCAAGGATGCTCATTAACCCAATGGGCAGAGGACTCCTGGTTTTGTGGTAGAGGAGGAGGACTTTCTTAGCTCCTGGTGTTATCGAATGATTAATAAAAGGAATATGGTTGCATGGCTGCCTTTCTCCTTCTGCTTGCTCTCCAAAGCTACCCTTAGGTGCAACACTTCCTATTTTAACACCTAGTTTGGACATAAAGCACTTGGTTCTGGCTATGTAAGTGATCCTACCACTGTCACAGCTAAGACTATGAAAAAGAACAGCATGTTCATGATAATATCTTGTGCTCTCTCTTGTACCCTTGTTTTCCAGCAGCTCCCACAAAGGCACACAAAGAGCCACTTGCATTTTCTTGCCGTCACAGCCCTTTCCTTTTTCCGAGGAGGGGGCAATACCAAGTTAACTGCTACATTCCCATGCCTGAAACCAAATATGTAAGAACCGAGGCACTTGTGAGGCATTTTTGCATTTGGCAGCCCACAGGAGTGGTGCTACCAGCTTCCCAGGATGTGGCCTTTCCCAAGCAGACAGTATGTGTTTGTGGTGCTCGTGAGAGGTAGCAATGTAGCACTAGAGGTCACGGGTGGATTCATCACATCAAGGAACCCATCCAAGGCCAAATGTATGCGGATCTTCTTAGCCTGTGAGGTGATTCTCCTTTTGATGTCGGTGGTGAGTCTGAACATCCTAAGGAGCAAATGCCACAAATGAGAAAGGAGGTGGCCCTGCCGACTCTCTGCTCTGAGGGCTCCTACCTGGTGAATCACATGCCCTGTTTGCTGCTGGGCTTTCTGAACAAGCATGGTGGTGGCCTGTGTGCTTTTCCAGACATTCAGTGTCCTTTTCTTCTCTTTCTCAGCTATAATCTGTTAGTTCTTTCTCATTTCCTTCTTACAATGCCAGTGATAGCTCATGAACTTGCTTGGGATGCGTTCTATACAGAAATAGATCTCATTGCTTTGAAAATGCTGTGTGTACTTGGCTGTGGGAAAGTGACCGGTGTGCTTCACAGTCTGCTTCTTTGATGCCAGGTCATCAAACACCAGCTCTTATGCTCTGTGCTGAGCAGACTTCCTAAGAGTGCAAAGCAAGCTGAGGTGTGCTGTGTGGGAGTGCTGATCTGGCCTCAGATTCAAGGGGAAAAACAGTGTTGGAGGAGGCACAAGCACCTTGCTGCAGCCTCAGACTGCCCAGCTGGTTTTGTAACTCCGTCTGAATGTCAAGGGAGGAACAGAAGGCAGGAGCTGTGTTTGTATGGTAGTATGTGCCTCTCAGTGCTTGGGCTCATGGTTTGGATACCGGTGTTTTCATTGAGGCCTCCTGGAGATAAACCAGTGCATTTGGTGGGCTTAGTTGGGCACTGAGGATATGCTAGGACAACATTTAATATTGCTTTAAATTACAGTTTGCTGTACTTACGTGGCTTTTGGGGGGTCTGTCCAGGTTAGTGCTGAATGCATCTGCCTTTAACAATAGCTCCATTCATGCTTGTAGATAGAGCTGGTTTGTGGCACGGTGCTGATGTGGGAGCTGTGGTGCTGCTGGGACTGCAGCTTTCCAAGCAGACTCAGTGCAACCAGAGGTGTCCTTGTGGCATACAGTGTGGCAGGACTCTGTTTTGTGCCTCGAAGTGGGGAGAAAATCAGAAAATAGACCCTTTGCTTGGCTTTGGGGCATCTCCTTGTCGTGAACAGAGTGAAATCTGGATTGTTTTTCTGAACCCTTTGATCGACTTGAATCGTGGTGGCTTAATTCAGTTCTCCCAACTGAGAGATGTGCTTCCCAAGGACTATTTTTAAGTCGGTAGTTCTGAAGAAGAGCATTTCCTGTTCCTGCCTGCAGCCAAGTGTTACTGCTCTCCATGCAGTCCCGGGTGCGTTTCCCAGTGCCTGCTGCTGAACGATGGAGGCTTTCTGCTGCTAATAACAAGCCATTCTGACTCGTTGGTCATGGAAGGCAGAAGCACAATCAAATATTGTGGGTATGTTAATTTGTTTACATATAGCAAAATTATGTAAATATCAATGCAGATAAGATTCAGGCCCTATGTGTGCTTTGCGTTCAGTGCCTTGGAGGCAAAATTTGATATTACTGAAGTCACGGAGCTTAGTAACTGTGGGATTTAGCTTCTGAATGTTTAGAGATATAGTGGGTTTTAATGCTGGTAAGTGCTTTAGAAGGAGGATTTCTGGTGGCTTTTGGTGGCTATTACCATGAAAGCCATAATCATGGATATACAAAAGGGCACAGCAAGCTGAAAGCATGCCCTGCCAACCCTCTGACTGCTGTGAAAGGTGCATGGCTCCCATACCCACCCTGCTCTTGGGTGCTCTGCTGCCCTGTCTGCAGCCTCACATAGCCCGCCACCTTCTCTGTGCATGAACAGGGATATAGGAGATGTTCCAGGCAGTGGTTGGCAGCACGATGTCCAGCACTGGAGGTGTGGGCATCACTAGGAGCTCTCCCTTAGTACTGTTGTGTACAATAATTGCTTTCTTATCACTTTGGGGATCGGGACAGATCCTGGGCAAGTTGTTTCTGTGTCATCACCATCAGGGGTCAATATCAATGAGAAGAGAAATGGCATGGAGAGTGGGCACACTGCAGCTGCTCATAAATGTATGGAAGGAGATGACAAGGCAGAGGGCTGCAGGTGAGATGTGAAGGGCAGAACAGCTGGTAGCATGAGGCTGGAGATGTGGGCAGGAGGAAGTGAGATGCTAACAAAACCTCTGGGAGGCACTGACTGTTGGGAAGGATTGTGTAAGGGAACCCACATGGTTTGCATTACTCTCTCAAGGTGTGTGGCCAGGCAGTCAGGAATGATAAAATGCTTCCTTCTGTTCTTTCCATGGTGTGCAGCGTGAGTAAAAGCCTTATTCCAGAGTGAGAGGCTCTGGATCAGAGGAGTTAAGGGTAAGTTGAGCTGGCAGAAAGCCGACTGTTGGGGTCCCTTTCCTTCTGCAGGTGGAAGTGCAAGCACTGAGCCTGCCAAACAATGAGGGCAGAGGCTGCAGCCAGGCGTGCTGGTGGCAAAGCTTGCTCTTGGGCTGGTCTCCTGGTGCTGGTGGCTGCATGAGGCACTGAAACGTGGGTCTGGTTCTTTTTAAAGGCAGAGATGCAATTGGGCTGTGTTAAGCTCAGAGATTTGTCTGTTGAGTCATGCAGAGCAACATCATAAGGTATGAGCTGGGAAGAGGAAGGAAAGAATTTGGTGTGTGGTTCAGGCTTCTTTGCAGTGCTGGAGATCGGTCATAAGGTGAGAACTGCAGTGAGTTTGTTTAATGCACCTTACTGACTCTTCCTGTCTTATTTTTTCAGGTGTAAACACTAATGTCCCACTTAGCAGGAGCTATAGTTTGTCTGATCTCTGCTGGTGCCCAGCTCTTATTCCCTAAGCTCTATCTCCCAGTAGTGACCTAAATGCAGGTGTTATGTCCAAATAATCATCACCTGCAGTAAATGTCTCCCTGATGCTCAGGAATGCTGCTTGGCACTCTAGCATTTGAAACTACAAGGCAGACAAGTAGGTGTGTAAAGGTGAAGCAATAACAGCAAGATAAAAGGAATTATGTTTGATTATGGTATAGCTGTATCTGGTCCAGAAGTGTGTCTTTGCGGGGAAACTAAGGATGAGGATTTGTGGATGAGCCTTTGCTTGTTGAATGCAGGTTGGGGGTTGGGTACAGGAGGCCATAGGCTAATGGTGGCACTGCCAGGCGTTGGGAAGCAGTGCCTGGCCCTTCAAGCAATGACAGTGGGAATGAGCTTCCTCCCCTGGGCTTGGGAGTTTTGCTGGTTAATATCCTCAATGAACGCATGCTAGTGCAGAAACTTGTTTTCATGTGTTAATGATCTGTTTTGGTAACAAACTTATTTTTAGACTTTCAAGCTAGGAGAAAAATGAACTTGTGGATAGGGTCACTTCAGATGGCACTTTTTTGCTTCCCAATGCCTGCAGATAGCACTCTTCCCCAAGTTTTTCTGCCCCTTCCTTATGCACTGTAAATCAGAATACTATTCTTTTTTCACCAAATGGAACCTTTACGATAGGTATTTTCCTACACAGACTGTGTTCTGAGCCAATTGATAGCACTAGTTTTCCATGTGGATGTGTCTGCATCCGCATTTTTTCATCTTGGAAGCTATCACGTTATTTGGAAGGGACACAAAATGGTATTTGCCTGGCTGTCAGATTCAGTGGTGGTGGGCCATCTGTCGTGCACTGCTTAGATGCGGGCTGGTGGCTGCAGGCTCCCATCTGCAGCTCCCACCCAGCTCTGCTGCTCACCCGGTACCATGAGACTGAGCAAAATCCTGTTGGTAAGATGACTTGCACAAAGCATCGATTGCTGTGAGACCTGCTCAGCTCTCAGGCTACTTAGTCATGGTATCCGCTGATGCAAAAGAAATTGTATACTATGTGCAGATGTGAGAGAAGTGATAGTGTAAATGTGTGCACTTGTGAAAAGTAAGCTAAAGAAAGGCGTATGTCTCTGCACAACTGTGCGTGCTAACTAATTGTATTTGCAGTTCTGACGTTGGTTATTGTAGCTTTGAAATAACTAGCAGGAGGTATGAAGGTACAGAAGATAAACAGATAGCCAGTGTCCCCTGATGGCAGCACGACTAGTCTCCGGACAGGTGGAGCTGATTCCAGGTTTGGTACCTTTCGCATCTTCTGAGATGACTGGTGGTTTGTATGCAGGTTGGATTGGATGACAGTGGCTGTGGTATCTGCTTTCAGAAGTGCACATGAGCAAGCAAAGAGAAACCATGGCAGCAGTACAGATTTTGTTTCTTCTGGCTCCTTTTGCTTTACCTTGTGCACCAAACGCTTCCCCTTTACTTTCACTCTTCCCCTCCTTTAAAATGTGTTAATTGGCCTTTAGTGAAAAGATGTTGGTGCAGAGCACTTCAGAAATGAAAGCCAATCTAAACGTTGGGGGGTTGTGGATGGTTATGCAGCACTTTGGGTGATGTTCAGAAGCCTGAAGGAACTGCAGCAGCAGATCTGCCCCAGCAGCTCGCGTGGGCTGGCGTTCTGGAAGCCTGTTTGGGTTGTGTTTTCTGTGTCAGCAATTGCCCGACTCTTGGTGGCTATTAAAAGGCGCTTTCCTTTCTCCTTCTGCCAGCTTCGGGATAGAGCAAACTGGAAGCAGAATGTACAGATAAGTGGAGGCTGAAATGAATATTTAAGCATTTCTAGGTTTATTTCACTGACAAACTCACCGCTTGCCAGAGCCTTGCCAAATGCTCTGAAAAAGGAGCAGAAGAATGTAAAACACAAAGCCCGCAGCATTTGATGAGTTTGTTCAGTTGTTTCACCAGTGACTCATCTCCAGAATGATCCATCCATTTCCCTCTTTGCATGTATATGTGGGAATAGAAATCTGGCAAAGGTCTCGGAGCCACCTACAAAATCCAACGTCCTCTTTGATTATTACTTAAAGCAGCGGAGCGTCTTAAGCCTGTAGGGAATTTCAGGAGTTATGCTGACAAAAGATGTTTACAGATGAATCTCATTGGCTTTTGTTCCACACCCTCTATTTTTAGGGTTAGAACAGAGGAAGAAATAGTAGGTATGGCTTTCTTTTTCTGTTGTTCAGCTGCTAGAGGTTCTGCCTGTGGACAGGGTTGTTGTTTTTGAAGCCGCAGTTGTTAGGACATCGTAGGACATCACTTTTTCCTTTCTGTGCATTGCAACTTTGGCTATCTGGCCTGAAAATTAAAGATCAGCAGTGCAGTGTGCTCCTGCTTCCTGACACGGCTGCTCAGAAAGCCAAGTGCTCCATCTGGATTTCTCTCCCGCCTCTACTCCTCGTCCTCCGAAGGCAGCAGCCAGCACAAAAGCAGGAAATAGGGATGATAAAGTGTGGAGAATGGAAGTGCTGAGCTCGGGAGGCCAGAAGGAAATGGCGTTCTGGTTGCAGTGGTGTTTGTTGTCAAAAATGAACTGGGAATGAAAAGGCCACAAACGCTTAGGGAAAGGAGGTTCTCTCTTTAAATGTTTGTGACTCTGCGATGTTTCAATAAAGGTTGTATTGAATGGATGCTGGCGTGTTAGTGAATGCTTAGGCAGTATGCACAGACTGCGTTATCTAAAGGATTCTATCAGCATGTGATCTTCATGCTGAAGAGAGCGATGGCTGGGATGGGGGCTTCTTGTAAACTCCTGTGTGCTGTGCTTCTGCATGTGAAAGCTGCTGCTGACAACCAGTAGTGCATTGCATGGCAAAAGAGATGGGAAGTGTGGGCTTTGGAGAAGGTGCTTCAGCAGAAGGCTGAACCAAAACTGCTCCGTTTATGCCCATTCAGCCTTTACGTGTTGGTTTGGTCCCATGCAGATTTCTTATAAGTCTGCACGGTGTGGTTACAGGCAGGGTTTGTTTTAGAAGCTGCGTGGAACAAGTGGGGGTGAAGTGTTGTATTTGACTGCTGTTTGACATATAGCAAAGAATATAATATGTCTTAAGTAAGAATAAGTTTCTAACAAAAAGCAGTTAGCCATCAGAAAATAATTAAATGTATGGGAAGCTGTGGAATTATTGATTAGGAGCATTGTCTGGGTTTGCAAAAAAGAAGCTCAGCTTTTAGCAAGAGAAAGTTACATTTACATGAAGATCAGCATGATTTCATGGTAATCAGCTGATTACAAGGGAGCTTTCTGTAATAAAATAGCTGCCAGCAAAAGTGCAGGAGAAAGTTAGGATTGCTTGGTGGAAGACTTATAATTATATCCTACTTCTTTCAGACAGTGCAGGTAACAGTTTGTACCATGTTATTCTCATTGGCCATGGAGAATATTGAGGCTGGGGGCAAAATCAGTGCTTTCCTTCCCAGCTCTGGATGTCCCCAAGGGCACAGGGCACTTCAGCTTGGGAGCTGAGGGCAGGATAAGAGCCCCAGAGCCCAATGGAAGCTGTGTGATGGAAAACAAGTCATTGCTACCCTTTTATTTTCTCTGTGGTCCTTTTTGTACTCCATAGAAAATGTTCACTGTCTGTGAGCAGGTCTTTTTCTCACGGATGCTTGGTATTTTTTGCTTTGCGGGACTTAAGTTCTTTTTTCCCTATGTTACCTACAAGAGACTTATGAAAATATAGTGAGATCCTGCCCAGTGTGTTTGGGAAGCTTATTATGTGAGGCAAGTAGAGATGGAGTGAAACAGCCACTGGTGAGCAGACTTAGTCTGCAGAACAAGTTGTTTGTGAGAGAAGTTGAATAATGCTTGGGTTTGATTTTGTTTTGCTTTTCTTTGCTTCTTTGGCTTCCAAATCAGAGTTGAAAAATACCTGCCAACTATAATTATCTTACTGGAAGCTTAATTCAAAGCTTAATTTTACTGGGAGCCTGAAGGAAGGGAGGAGGCTGGATCTGGAGAATGGCGTCCTACGTTGAATGATGGTCGCGTCAGATGTACTTAAGGTAACTCAATAAAATAAACACTTTTGGTCATTCTGGTCATTCCTTCAAAGTTCTTCTCCCTGTATTCAGTGAACTCCGTGCTTGCTCCGTGTCCCTTCAGTGAAGAGATTTAAAGTCCTAAATCTTTCATGAGGAGTTCACGTGGTGTGCATGCCTCTCTGCTTTTGCTCTCTATTGCAAAAGCACGCAAGGAGTTGTATTGCAATACTGATCTCTGCAAAATATTCCTAAAAGTAAACAGCTTGTAATAGATCATTTCAGATTCGCTTTGTGTGAAGTGGTTACAAAACAGAAGGGCTGATGCAGGAGCAGTTAACCATGAATTATAATAGTAAGGGCAAAAATATTTTTAAGCAACACAATGGGAGATCATGCTCTTGTTTTCAGGGGGAAGAACCAGCTGTCCCAGCACAGCGTCAGCTTGGAAGGTTGCTGTGAAGAAGGTTGATGTATGAAGAAAAGTGAATAGGTTACACGGGGATTCTCTCCTCCCTTACCTGCTTTTCATTTAGGAAATAAACCGAGTGTTATGGGCTTTCTGTGCAGCTCCCAGCCAAGTGGATCAGCGTTTGCATAGCCATCTTCCAAGCAGGGAGGGATTTGCTGTGTCAAGGGCTGAAGCCTGATCTGTTAGCCTGGAACCTGCTGCGCTCCCAGGCCTGATGCAGTGATGGGTTGTTAGTGTGTTCATATGTGAAGAAGGATTCGTTGTACTCTCCATCTTCTGAAAAGCAGCCCTGACGTCTATTATGAGCAGTGTTTTGTAAGGGCAGCACAAGAGTTTAGAATGCTTACTATTAATCTTTTATTATTAGTAGTATTCTGGTGGGTTCAGCCAAAGTAGAATTAATTGTAATAGGATTTTTAACCTGTCTTCTGTTTGTTCTCGTGCTTGTTTATCTATTATGCTGTGCATAAACCATAGGCCTTTTGGAGGAGGCTGCTCTTGCTCTGCCTTCAGTATCCAGCACAGCCAGATTTTTTTCCATGCAACTCCCATGTATTCCAGATATTTAAGTAATAATGAAATTGCTGCAGCTCTCTGTATCCTGCCCACACAGCTTTGAACCATTCAGCTTGTTCTTTCACCTGTCTCATTTGAAACCCTGTGAGTGATGCCTGGGATTGCTTTGAGCTGTTCAGAGCTGCCTGCTGTTTGCTATAAGGTTGCACTGTTTACTTACAGGCTGGTACATCCCGTGTATTAAGCAGGAGCTTAAGCTGAAAACTTCAGGAAATCTTGAACAACAAACAGTTTACCCCTTTTCTAAACACTGAAATATTTACTTCTCTTCTTAATCTTGCAGAGGAGTTCCTTGCAGAAGGTGTTTAAAAAAGAGGTGAGTACAGAATCTGTGGGCAAGGGATTAGAAAGTCAAATCCCAGTTTGGAAAGCAGGTATATTCATTCTCTGTGTTCACACTTGTTTACAAAAGAAGCAGTATTTGGTTTTTGCCTCTCAGTTGCTGCTTCTGTGAGCGCTTTGCATATTTAATTAATGGTTTCATGTTTGAATTGTATTACAACAAATTCTTGCTTCCCGTTGGCAGTCGCTTTTCTTCTGCTGTCATCTGAAACTATTGGTTTCAAGTGCAAAAAACAGAGCAAGCACCAGAGATTCTGTTTCTGCAGACATTTGTGACTGCAGCCTTCGCAGTATTAGAGGGTTTGGGAGTCACTTAATGACCGTGTGAGTGTCCGTATTTCTGGGACATGTGGTTTGATAACCTGCACATCCCCATTGAGGCTGTGGCACTGTTTCCTTCATGTCAGGTATCACTGGCCTGGCTGGAGGAGCTTGCATGGATGGCAGCATGCAGTGTGTAAGGAAGTCTTGCACTGCCCATGAGTTTGGGTTACGTGAGGTGCTGGGTTTCAGGCTGGCTTCATGTAAGAGCTGGCAGTAAGAGCTCAGTGTTTGTGAGTGTGTGTGTAAGGAAGAGCCTTCTCTTGCTTGTAAATAAAGCATAGAGCACATGTGCATGGAATTATATGCTTGTTGGGTCTGGAAGTCTACCAAAGCAGTCATAAGCAGCTTTATTGACGGTTTTTTTTCCCTATGATTGGAAACAACGCTTTTTTTTTATTCCCCCTCTCCTCCCACTGCTCTGTTAACATGACACTGCCCTTCTCTTGTCCCGTGCTCCCTTTCTCAGTGCATTTCCCAACCCACGGCTCCTGGGCACATGGTATGCCATGCCCTGGTGCAGCTCCATGGCACAGCTGGTCTGTGCTCACCGCCTCTTGTTTATAGGAACGGATGGGGCAAGAGGAGCTGAAGTGGTTGATTCCTACTAAGCTGGTGCTGGGATGTCCCAGTGTAGACTGGCAGATGCATCCTTGTTCCTGTCATGCCCCTTTCTTCACCTGGAGTCACTTGTGGTTCATGAGACTTAGCTAAACTCATGGATTAAAATAGTTGTACTTAATATTTACATATATTTTCTTCCCTCCCTTGAATTTTTACCTTGCTGAATTCTATCACCATCCTTTTAAATCGTGCTTTTGTAACCTGTGATTATTTTTCTTCATTGAATTCCACGCTGCTAGAAAGCATCTCAATTCAATATTGTCATAAATGATGTGAGCAATCTCCTAAATACCTTTAAACACCGTTCCTGCGTGTCAGATACAGTTAACCTTCATTTCAGTGGTCTGATATTTCTCTAGCAACAGCATAATTGGAGTGCATGGGAACATGCTCTCTGCAAATACAGAGCAATGCTCTGTTGTAAAAGAAACTTGAGTGCTTGTTAAACAACTGCAGGCAGATGTAGCTTTTTAATTTAATAGAAGAGCTCATTTGAATGTTTTCCCGAGGGAGTGCCGCTTCGGTGAGCAAGTTGGTTGACTTGTGCAAATTAAAACACGTCCATCAAAAGGCAGCCCTATAGGATGTTTCCTTATAGGATGATTATCTCTGTTCAGCACAGGGTAGCTGGACTAGATGACCTTTAAAGGTCCCTTCCAACTCTGAGGACTCTGTGATGTAATGTTAGGGATATGATGCTGGAAAGCGTGTACAAGTATTAGGAGTTTTTTGTTTGGTCATGCAGGAAGAAAACTGAGGTAATCCCCTATCAGGCTAATACAAGTACAGGAAGTTTGTGTCTCCTGGAACATAGGGTTTTTGTTTGTTGTTTTCCTCAGATGCGTGAAAAACAGAAAGTGATTCTGCTTTGCTTTGAATTTCCTACATTATGTCATATTTCTGGGCTCCTGTCCGGTTATTTATAAAGCATGGCAAATAAACCACTCCCAGGGTGCCTGGCGGGTATCATTTGTTAGGATGCTGTGTTAAAACGCCTCTTAGTCTGAAAGCTGTAACTGATGCTCCCCACCTCACTGTTCACCTTCAGGAATGCTTAGAATTCTTTGGGCTGAGTGGGACACAGTGCTTTTCCCAGAGTGTTCCTGTTAGGAGCTGCTGCTTAGCAGAGCCACCAATTCTTTACTAACGGTGCCTACTTTTATACCGTGGCAAAAATGACAAGATTTTCTTTCCTGAACTTTATGTGCAAGTACTAATTAGTTGATGCGTATGAATGAATCAGACTTCAACTGCAGCATAGTGCCAGCTGAAAGGATAAAGGGAACTAAGTTTTAAAATGCCACTGAAAAAAAAAAACCCCAAAGTGATAAGCAAGGAGGTCTAACACATGCAGTTCTGTAAGGAAATCACTCCAGGAGAGCCAAATCCCTAAAGCTTTAAGCCTCTTTTTGATCCAAGGGATTAGTGCAGATTTCCACTTTTGCAAGGCAAACTGTTGGGGCTGTCAAGGCTGTGTAGAGGACGTGGGTTTTCACAGAGGTGATGTTTTGGAGGGGAATGTTGCTCCCAACTGTGCTCCATGTTGGTTTTCTCTGGCTCTAACATTGCTTTGCAACCCAGCGAGTGCATTTTCCTGTGCAAGGGGAAAAATGGCATGAAACAAGGAACGGTGTGATATCAGTGGTTTTTAGAAGAATAAGAGAGAGTGGCAAATAAAATAATGATAAAAAATGATGCGGACACCATCTGTATGTAAGAGAAGCACTGAGTTGTTTCAGCTGTTTGCACAGCTTGGACTGCTGTATCAGTACTGATATGGCAATGTGCTTATAGCATCTCTTGGGGCACGTGGTGAAAGGAGACAGGTGATTGTGACATTTGTGGCTTTGAAGACCCAGTGTTGTGAATGATCTGCGTCCTACAGGCTGCTGGTGTGAGCAGCTGCAGCTCCCTTCAGGCGGTTAGGAGCCAAGGAGGCCCTTGATGATGATGTTCAGAACTGCTCCCGCTGGGCACTGAGGGTGTTGCTTGGAAAAGGAATGCCGGAGTGGGAAATACAGGTGCTCTGAGACACGGATTGAGGTACAGATTGACTTCACGTGCAACTGCTCTCCTGCTGTTTTGCAGGATGTGGTTGCTTGGTGGGTTATTTTCTGCAGGGAATACGATAGATAATGTTTATGAATGGTATGGGCATTTTCCATCCATTACATCATGAAGTCTAGCAACAGAAGACTACAATTAGGTAGAGATATTAATAATAACTGACAAATCCTGTAGAGTATTTCTTTGCAGTGTGTGTGCTTGGTGCTCATCTCCTCCTTTAGTCCTTGATAATGTACAGCGTGAAAAGTTTTGCTTTGCTTAATGAGCATATTGTCAGTGGGTAACAAATGCTTTGCTTTTAATGAGAAACTTCCAGGCTAAAGATAGCTTTCTTTGTAGCTGAAAGCAAACTGACGCTCATGGACAACTGCATTTTAATTAAGAATCGAATTATTATTAGTTGTCACCAAGAATACTTGCTCTATTGCAAGATGTCTTGTCCCTTGAATCAGATCCTCACCCACCCTGTTAAATATACTTAACAGTGCTTCAGTTGTTTCATCTGATGTTTGAAAACAGCATAGCAAGCACAGCCCTAACAGGGCGCAGCTCCTCCTTTATTCCTGATCAAGCATCTGGACTTTTGCTGTCATTTGCTGGCTTCCTCCTAGCCCCAAACATCAGAACAGAACTTGGCAGAGGCTGGTGGCTGCTGCTTGGCACTGGGAAGAAATTACATAAATCCAAAGGCTTGGGTTTGTTCCTATCAGAACTGAAGTGTCCCAGATTGACTGAAAATTCGTCCCGAGTCACTTTGGATTGGGCAGTTTGTGTTTCCTTTTTGTTATTTTGGCTTAGAAAAAACAGTGCTAGGGCGAGTAACAGAAAAATGGCTTGAAAATTTGCCTTACCTCCTGAGAATGAGATCCGATGTTGGAGGACCAGAGATGCTTTGTGCACTCCTGGCCAGTCAAGCAGAAGCCATGCTGGTCTAGAGTTCGGCTCCAGAGCTTTTCGAGGTCAAAAAGGCAATCCAAAATGTTGCTTAAAGATAGTGAATTTGCTTAACTCTTGCCATGAGCCAAGGGGAATTTGTGCAAGTGAACGTGGGACCAACAGAAGGTGATCAGTGCAGGGAGAACATTTTGTACTCTTTGAGTCTGAGAACACAGGAGCAAAAGCATAGCAATCTGATTGTTTTTTCTGTCTGCCTTGGCGTGCTGCTTTCACTGAGCCTCCTCATCCAGAATGTCATGCCTGCTTGCAGGGACTGCCTGTATTGACAGGGCAACGTATGGAATGGGAACCTTAGCATCAAGCTGGAGCCTTAATGAATAGATGTTAACGAGATGCTGTCTGGAGGCATATGCTGGCTGCAGTACTGTTGAAGAATACAAATTCTACTGTCTTTTAAGGGAAAAAATCCAAACATGCACATGGAGTCTGTCACACTAAACACAAAAGATTGATCTTGGGACGTGAGATAGCTGGGTTGCTCTGGTGCATAGAAGTTAGGGGACAGGAGCTGCAGCCTGTGGGTACGTACTGTGCACAGCAGCGAGGTGCTCTTGGTTTTTAATCAGAGTTATGTAACAGGAATAATAGGCAAGAACGCTCTTGAATATTGTGCTGCGTGGTGACAACTCTTCCAAGTGTTATACACTGACTAGAACTTGCTGTGCCTTACAGAGAAACAGTGAGATCTTCTGAGATGCAGTGCAAAAGATGAGTGAGGACTCTGGGCAGTAAGGCCAGGGGACTGTTCATGTGTGTGAGCAGAGTTAGTGAGAACGATTACAAGATCCAATCCTGGTCACTAAGAAATAAGTCTGTCATATCCTTTCTCACTCTCTTCTTGCAATACAAATCAATGTAAATACATCTTTCTGCTGCTTTGATTTGTTGCTCTATTTTTCGTTCTTTCTTCCTCTGGTAACTGGGGAGGTGAACATGGAAAATAAGACATTATGGTGTTGCCATTCCTTTAGTTATTCTGTTCTGTCCCATTTTTTTTGGAGAGTTTTGCTTGCTTAGTCCCAATTGCACATAGTTGTCACTGAGCTGTCTGCAGTGGAGCCCAGGCTGCGGTTGTGTGTTATTCCTCCTAATTTGGTTACCTTGCACGTGTCAAGATAAGTTTATTCTACCGTCAGGTTGCTTAATTGTCCGGCTTTTCTCTGCCCCATTGGGATTTGGCACTTTTCTCCAGATTTGATTAGTTTGCATCAGTTGGTGCCACCCATCATGTATGGCTCCTCCCTGGCTGCTTTTTTCTGAAGGCATGGTTTAGCTTGTCTCTGTTTAATAAAGAATGCTGCTGAGGGGTTTGGGTAGGTTTTTTCAGTACTGAAGTGCGGCCACATGCAAGCAGTGAGGGTAAATGAGGGAAGATGGGCTCCAGGACCACTCAGCTCACCTAAATCAGGATCCAAAGTATCCCTGGAAGAATCATTCCCTTCTTCTGGCATTACAGGAAACCTCTGAAGGGTAAACTTGCTCTCTTTTTACCATCACACAAGGCTAGGTGACTTTTTAGGGTGCTTCCAGTGGGCTTCCAGGTTCCTGTAGTGAGTCCCTCCAAGATGCAGTCACTGACTTTTGAACATACAAATAGCAGCAGTGTTTGCTTTGCCCAGACAAAGAAAGCAAATGCGCTGCCTTCCATGACTGAAGCCATGTTAAGATGTTTTTTTTTATACAATTAAATGTTTCTCTGGTTGTTTTCAAACACTCATTAATTCTGATTTCAAACAGCTTGTAAGGCTGATTGATTTGTAATTTTCAAGATCGTGCCTGAGTGTTTTCCACTCCTCCCTTCTCTTGGCTTAGATGGATAACAGAGTATTTCTGCCTGCTAAAATCTGAATAACTCGAGCACTCGATATTCTTGCAAACTGAAGAGTGAGAAAATGGCACAGACAGGCTGCTTCTCATGAGCTGAGCCCAAATCCCACTGCCTGTAACACACCCACTAGCTGCATGGCGGATGGTAATTGGGGTGATGTATTTGTTTGTATGTATTCAGTTGGATCACTAAAATAAATAGGATTTGTTCCTTCTGAAAGAGAATTTCCTGCCTGCGAGCTGCTGGTGTGTTTCAGAGCCCCGTGCCTTGGTTCCCAGATGTGCCATCCCGTTTCATTGGTATGCTGTGTGGGTACATGGCCGCTCACAGGGACTGATGTTCTTGGGGCTCAGCTGCTTCTCCTGCCCCTGAGGAGAACCAAGTGCCATGGAGGAGCACAAAAGTGCTTGATTTTATCATGAGCTGAACATAAAAATCAGATTACCGACACCGTTCCTACTGGAAAAATTCTGCTGTGCTCTTAAAGAAGTGTTTCTTTTCTTTTAAATGTCCTTCTGGGAACCTGTATTTAGGCATATGTAAAATCAGGTCCTTTTTCTCTAATAGGGCACTTAAGCAGCCTTAAACGCACATTAATGCTCCATTACACTCTTATCAGCTGTGTTAGAGATGGAAGTGTATTGGCCATGTGCAGATTGATCTTCCATGTCGAATAATAACAAAAATGATTTTAAACCAGTCTTATCTTCAAAAAAAAAAAAAAAAAAAAAAGAATTAAAAAGAAAGCTTATTTGCATTGAGAACTCTTTGCGGTACTGAATCTCTCTTGGGGATCTGTGAATGCAAGTGAATTGCCCAAAATGAATACATTAAGTCATTGGTAAGCCCAGCTTTGTGTTGTGCGAGAGTCCAGTATTGTTCCTCGTGCCCATTTCAGCATAATGTTACCACCCGGCCTTCCAGTTCAGAGTCCTGTGCAAGAAGTTTTTACTGCCTAAAAAGGGATGAGAAGAGCTGGTAGGGATATGGCTTCCATCCTAGCATGTCCTGCCTAGCAAACACCCAAGGAGCTGCCATTCCTACAGGAGCATCTTGGCAACGTTTACAGATTGATATATTTAGATATATGTTGAATTCCATTGCCCCTATACTTCCAATTTCTTTCACCCAACTGGGTAGCAGTCAGAATAACAGAGTTGCTAGGCAACTTCTGCACTTCTCTCCTTAGTGCCACAGCATTTCTCTTCTTCCCCTCTGGTTTCAGATCCCTCCCATTCTGGGAAGCAGCCTGTTGCTTCCATGCTCTCACAATGCCTGGTTAGTGCTATGGGGACCGTGGTGGCATTGGTGCTGTGAGGCTCATATCAATCCATGCTGGATTTGCTTCTCCCATCCCCTGGTTCCCTGCTGAGTAGGTACAGCCAGCTTCAAGCAGTGTGTTCCATCTTTAGCTCCACTGGCATCCTTAGAGCTCAGAAATCCTCACAGGCAAAAAAGCCTGCCACCATTGGCATGGGTGGTCACTGATCCTCCTCGATGACAGATGTCCTTGATGACAGAGGTCAGTATTGCCGAGAAGCTTGTGCAGAGCTCATGTTATCCTGTTCTGTATTGAAATGACATATAGTTTCATAGAATTATAAAATAGCCTTGGGTTGAAAAGGACCACAGTCATCATCTTGTTTCAATCCCTATTGTAGCTAAAGTTCTTTAGTTAGGATGAGGGGAAAGCCTTTATAGAGGACAGGGTGCTTCTCATCAAGCCTTGGTGGAACAAGTATCATATCCGTCCTTGCTCTTTTTTTAATGTTGGTGTTCTGCATTTAGTCTTTATGAGTTTCAAAGGTCTGAATTTCATCTTGATGAAGTAGAGCTTATTTATGAGCACTGACATGCACCGCATGATTCACTGCACGTGACCAAACAGTGGATATTTTCTGTGTCATTTCCTTATTATAAAAAAACACTCACCTACACTGAGTTCATTTGCACAGGATATGCACATCACGTGGTGATGGAAAGCTGCTGTAATGCTGACTGAAAGCTTTATTGTGTTTTGGTGCTTATCTCTCCTGAAGCTGGTTTTCATGAGACTGATCATCAGTTGTCTCGTGTTGTACAATTTACAGGTACCACAAACGATGCCAGCATTTATGATTACCTTGCTTTGACGGTAGGAGCTGCCAGAATTAAAGGCCGTTCCAGGAGACAGGGCTGGGTTATATAGCTGTCCTAACAGATGGCAGCTGCTTGGCTTCCTGTTCCGAGCTCCCTGCTTAGCCATGGCCAGGAAGGAGCACTGTGGGCTGCAGTCCTGTAGGCTGAGTGTTGGCTTTTGAAGACTCAGTATTGCTTCCCTAGCACAATGAAAGCGTATCTAAGATAGTCAGCCTGCCGTGAGAACTCAAAAGGTTGGGTATTTTTTCTAATTTTAAAAATAAATCCTTCTCACCCATGAAGCCAAAAGGGAAAAGGCAGGCTGTAAAGATATTGCAGGATTTATTCCTAGCAAAGCAGCTGCTATTTTCATGTGCAGGGAGCTGAGTGGGAGAGTCAGGGGCTCAAGGAGCTTAGTGCTTTACAGCTGTTGGCTGGCTGTGTTGCAGTGTTGGCATGGCTGCTCGCGGGGCCATGGAGCCCGACCCAAGAGCATCAGCAGTGCTAACGGGTGCCTGCCTGGCACTATTTGGGCACAGCTCACCACTTGGCAATGTGTGTTGTGCTGGCAGCACGGTTCCCATTGCACTTCCGTCCCTATACAATCATGTATACACAGTATTGGGAACCTTTTCAATTATTTATTACATGTTTCTCTTCTGCTCCTGCTGCTCAGTGGGATTCATTTCTTTCCTTGCTCCACATGACTTTTTCTCCTTGCTTTGACTCCTGCTCTAATGTTTTCAGCTGTTTCTTCCCTCCTATTCACATACAAGTTTGGCAGAAGAATCACTGTTAGAGCTCAACTGTGTGTCTGGGTGAGTGTGTGGGGGCGTGGGAGAGCACTTCATTTGCCATTTGCTTTCAGGATTATTTCCTCTAATTTGTTCATGCTCTGTTATACACCTTTCACAGCCTGGTAATCAAGCCAGCAGTTCAGCTCCCTGACTTTGGAAACTTGGTGGCTGCTGCCTCTGCTCCTTAGCTGCATTGTGCTCTATCTGCCATGGGGAGGGAGTCAGGAGCATTTTCAGTATTGAGTAGCCCTGATTAATTAATTTATTAAACAACCACCCCCCCTCCTGTTTATATGCTCTGTTCAAGTACTGGAAGGCCACAATGAGGTCTGCCTGCAGCCTTCTCTTCTCCAAGCTAAACAGTCCCAGTTCCCTCAACCTTTCCTCATAGGAGAGGTGCTCCAGCCCTCTGATCATCAAGATGCTGAGTATGAAGCAGTTGCTTGTATGCAGAAATTTAACATGCTCCCTTCTGTGCCAGCAGGCTTAGCTTCAACACAAGCAGTGCCTTCCTGAAACCTCTTTGGAAGTAAATCACAAACCAATCTTCCTTCTATGAAACATTGGTCTTGGAAAGTGACCTCAGGCCATCAGAAGTCAATGGAAGTGGTCTTGTTGCCTTGAGTCGGGGCCCTCAAGCTGTTTTTTATTGGGTGTTCAATCATCTAGCTCTGACTGTAACCTGAAAGAGAAGGCATGTGTGATGGGCTGATACTGCAGTAACAGCCATCACTGAAATAGACTCTAGAATGCATTTGATAGCAAGTCACCTTTCCACAACATAATAAATGTTTAGGTAATATATCCGTTGCCATTCTGTAATGCCTTGGTGACTGCAGTAGCAGTTGCTCACAGAGAAGTAGGAAATAATGAAGGTGTTTGCAGCTTATTTTCATGTAATCTCACGTTTAATTGAAAAGGCTTATGTTTTGCAAAGGAAAATGTAGGATAAACGTCCTGATTCTTTGGAAATTCTGAGAAAGTGACACCACCTACAGTGGTTAAGAGAAGCTGCAGCAGTGTGAAGGAGCAAACAGCCACGCAGGTGAAAAACATTGTTCTGTTTGGAAACCACTTGTTGCTTTGGGATCGTGCATTGGATGAGGAGAAGTGCTGATTGCCAAAAAAGCAACAACAAAAAAGGCTAACTTTGCAGATGAAAGTGGTGAGATAAGCCTTAGTGGGACAAAGCCTGTCCTGTAATAACCTGCTGATGCTATTAGCATTAATTCAAATTGGGTCCTCCCTGCTAAGAAAAATCAGGTAGGTGTAGGTGAGCTGGACTTGCTTTGGTTTCTCTCTCCAGTTTCTCTAGCTGTCAAACCACAGCATGTATGTGCCCTTTGAAATGTGAATGGTGAAGCTGTTCTTTCTGCTGAGCATGGCGTCATGAGAGGGGATATGTGCAAAGTGTGATTTCAGATGGCAATTCCACCTCCATCTGGCTGGGTAACTGGGTTTAGGTAGCTTGTGAAAATCAGTAATTACCAGCACTAAGTCAGGTCCTTGGGTTCTGCCTGGATGAGGCTGTGTTGTAGGTGAAGTCAGTGTGGATGTGCCACGTAGCTTTGGGGTTTTTTTCACAGCTGGCTTTGTGAAATTTCAGTCCAAGTGCGGTCAGAGCAGAAGGAGACTTAGAGATGTATCTGCAACCTGTAGAAGGTGGAAGGTTATCTCAATGCACTAAAGATGAAAGCAAATACACCTGTAGAATAGAATAGAATAGAATAATTAACATCCATTTGTTGTAGAACACTGGAGATCCTCTACCTGATACCTAATACCACCATACCACCACCTGATACTGCTTGGTTTCTAGCTATGGAAGCAACTTGTGTTTTCTTGAGGATGCAGCCTATATGTGACTTCAGGAAATTAGGGCTGAGTGGATTAATCAAGTGTTGAAAGAACTGGTAAAGACAAAAAGCACAGCACACATGTACTCCAAAAGGAAAACTGAACAATAAAAAGGAATTGCTTAAGGTTTCCAGTGGCTATATCTGCTCTAATAATTGAGCTCCCTTTTGAATACACTCAGAAGAGCCTTGAGATATCAAGTATGGCATCTGAGGCTGAGTATAGCCATCTTCACTTGACCTTCACCAAAGATGTTAATAGCAAAGCTGCCCATTTGATTTGAAAGTATTCTATACACTTTTGATCTGCCTGAGAGATTTTTTCTCACCAGCATTTTGCAGATCAGAGCTTGTAAATTGCCTCTCCAATCCTGATAATTAATGACGTGGGTGGTGAACATGAGCTGGAGGTTTTCTTGTGCTTTTTATTTTTGGTTGCTGAAACCGACATGTCCCCAAAACACTTGTGAAGACAAAAGGGAAAATCATATTTGAGGAGAAGGGAGGGAAGAGGCTGCATTATTCCGTGCCATTGGAAGTGTTGCATCTCCGAAGGGTTGCTGCTGTGTTGGGGCAGGAGGGGCTGGATTGCCTATTCAAACACTAATTATGTACATTTATTTATTTATTTATTCATTCAGATGCTGCTGTGATTACCACTCTTTAATGCAAAAGAGAAAAACTTCCATTTGTTGCATTTGTGTTGGCTCTTTGCCTCCCAAGGTGCTGTATTTCAAGGGTGTGTGTGTGCTGCTGCGATCCTGCACGTGATGCAGGATCTTCTTTCCCCAAAGAGCTTTATCCTGATGCATTCAGTATCACTTCTTTCCCTTTAGCTTCAGCGGCAACTGGTTGTGTTTGATGGGGCCCTCGCTGGTAGGGATACTGGATTTATGGCAGGTGCTTTCCCCCAGCCCTATATATTGTATTTGCATGGGTTGTCTGTCTTGGTGTTTTGGGGTCCTTAGGGCTAACAGCCTTGCTGGTCAACCTGTGCTCTGTCGCTGTAGCTGGCCCTATCCTTTTCCTTTGGATGAAGTAACTAGTCATGTTCTAAATCAGAAATCAGAGTTCCTATTTTCAGCCTCTGATCACTAAGTTTGCTGTTTTCATCTGAAATCTGAAATGAAGGCTGTGGCAGAAAACTTGGTTGTTTTTCGCCCCTTGTTGTTTCTAGTTTATCCACTAGAAGCTATTTCCTTCAGGCAGATCACATCCTCTAAGTAAACAAGCATTCCATGTTTCTTTTACAGACCAAGCAGTGGTTACCTGTCCCAGTCTGCTATTTCTCCTTTCTTTTCTACAGTTGCATGTACCTCAGCCTACCCTTAGGGCTGCAGATCTCTGTGGGTCCTTGTGCCCATCTCAGCACTGAGGTTAAGGCAGGGTTGGGCATGCATGGAGGCACCTGTTCAGCAGCACTCCTGCTCCATTACAAGAATGTGGGAGCAATTAGGAGAGACTGAACAAAAAAGAATGTATCATGGTAATTAGGATGTGTGGTGGTATAATTTGATGTCTGCTCCATATGTTGTATTCCTGCTCAGTGCTGTTAGATGCTGTGATGTTGGGGGTGAATGATGGAGGAAGAGAGGGATGGGATTGTGATGATGGTGAAAAGTTTGTGCTAAACTGTGTACAGCGAGGAGGAGATGAAAAAGGAGGAGGAATGTGGGGGATTGTACTGACCATAAAGGAAGAAATCCATGCATGGACATGCAGTCAAACTTTGGAGGGGTCTTTGTTCATGTGGAGCCACTGAGTCACTGCACAGCATTTGATGTTTTGGACATAAGATACTGCAGCTGTATCCTAGCTCTTCCTTCCTCTTTTGTTTTGTGTGACATCTGGATTCCTTGGGGAGTGTTATTCTGTCTTCAAATGGGGATCATTGCCATTTTGAGCAGTGGAGGTTTTACTGATTCTGTGGAGTAATGAACATGTAAGAGAAAGATTATACAGCTGGCTCTCTTCTCTCGTGTCTATTAGCATAAGATCTTTAATTGATTTAGGGGGCTATTTTCTCGGAACACTTGCAATTAGCAGCTCTTAATCACCAAAACACTTTTTAAGAAATCTGATTTGATGGGTAGATTGTTAAAAGGAATGGGAGAAGCATATATTGCCAGTTCCCTATCTTTTTCCCCCCCCCCCCCCTTAAAATAAAAGCAGCTCTCCATGTTAACAGCTGGGTGAGTGGGGAACATATCTATGTGCTTCGTTTGTTTCAAGCCACAGATTAAAGCTTAGGGCCAGGAAGGACTTTGTGGTCAGCTGCTGTGCTCCTGCTGCAAGGTGGGGTTGACTCTGCCTTTATTGCATTGATAGGTTCTTACTGACTAGACTTAGCAGTGTAACATGATGGACACAGTCTGTGTTCCTGTACTCTTGAAGCCCTGTTATTTTACTTTCTTAAATCACTGCTTTTAGAGGTTGCCTTTGGTTAAATGTTTTTCTCTCTCACGCTGTCTTTTAGGTAAAAGGCTCTTGACAACCGTGCAAGAAGGTGGATTATTTCTAAAACAATGAGTGTGCGTCCCTAGTCATGATTTGTGGTTCAGTCCAGCTGGAGCTGTCTGAATGAAGCTATGGGCTGTGCATCAGCCAAGCATGTTTCTGCTGTTCAAAACGAAGAGGAAATTCAGAAGGGGAAAAACTATCAGAACGGCGATGTGTTTGGTGGTAAGTGGGATTGTGGGATTGCAGCATTCTCCAACGTCAGAAATGGTCTGGGAAGTATTTTTGGTTTGGGGAGTTTTAACCATTGACAAAATGTAAAAGATGTTGTTAGAATAAATCACAGTGATAGCACAGTTGGCCTCTCCAAGGGGTAGTGCCAGGACAGCTGAAACAGAGGTTGGGTGAAGTCCTTAGCGGCAGATTGACTGGTGTTTGGTATTGCACTGCCCTTAACTCTTCGCATCCTAGGGTAGTTCAATGACTGTCCCTATTTTCATATGTATTTTCATACATATCTGTGCTTAGGTGCCAAAATACTTAACTCATTTACTGAAAATAACTAAAAAAAAAAAACATTTAGGAAGAAAGACAATCCCTCAGTACTCTTGTTCTGTAAAGCAATAGCACACTAATTCTGAAATCCTGAAGCTTGAGGTTTGAGGGTACAGTGAGACTAGAAATATCCTTTCGGGAAGGAGTCAGTGGTCCTGGGAACCTCCCAGCATGGCAGGAGGGGTGGGGAGGGTTCTGTAATCAGGGCCTTACCACTGACACCTCTGCTTTGGGAAAGGCAAAGCGCTGTACAGGTGACGTTCAAAGGCGGCTGCAGGGTGTTTTCTTCAGGTTAGTGTAAGCTTAATGTTTTTTTTCTTTAGATAACTGTCTAAATAACAGTTTGGTTTTTGAAATGTTATGAACTCTCTGGTTCAGCAGGTTGGACCCCAAAGTAAGTACACCTGGGGTCATCATCTGAGGAGACACAAGTTGTTCAGGAAACTTCAAGCTTAAGTTTCAGGTTATTTCCTCATGCGTGTTCCTTCGTTGTAGTCTGAGAGATGCCAGTCTGGGAACTGTGGGTTCAGTCTGTTATTTTTGTTTAAAACAGGCTGTAGGTGCTGGCATGAACAAAATCCTCTGTAGGTATCTGAAAGGAATCTGAGTTGATGTTTTACCTGATACTTAGCAAGGGAGTAGTTGTGGTAATTTGTGTGTCTCAGCTTTAGTATTATTATTATTTTTAAATGCATGCTGCAAGCCTAAGATCGTAACAGTAATGACAGGAAACCTAAAGTAACATCTGGAGGCAGAAGATGAAGAAGCCTGAAGGGATTCTATAGGATTGCTACTTTACAGAGCTGGATTCGTTTCAGCATCATCCTTGAGCTGTTCTGAGATCCATCTGAGGATTTTTAATATTTCCCTGTTCTACAGAAACGTATCAGTACCAGAAATACAACCTGCATTTACCTATTTTCTTAGTTTAGGAATGCAATTTATGATGGTTAAAAATCCAGTTCAACGACTGTTCCTTTTGTAGCAAGGAGTTTATGTACTTATGGTATCCATGACTTAAATTACTTGCTGAGTGGCAACCAGAATAGGCACAGAAGCTGTGTTCCTGCCTTGTTTCTGGGGGACAGCCTCCAGGTCAGGAAATGGGTGCATGAGAAAGATAAGCTGGAGGTACCTGACTTTCCTGCTGCCTGTTTTGGTCCTGTAAATGATGTATGGCATGCTGTGATGCTCAGAAGCAGGAAGCCATGTACTTCATGTGCATGGTACCCTGCATAGTTCCTCCTAAAAAGGATTTTTAATATAAAGAGTGATGCAAGAGATTTGCACCTTAAGATCACATTTATTGTCCTCCTTAACAATCTTCTGGACTTTCCAATGCCTAGAGCTCTTTCACAAGAGACAACACTATCTCTAACCACCTTCTTCTGTGCTGGAAACAGCAGTAGCTAATCACAGTGTTTGGTGAGGGAGGCCTGGACGCTCCAAAGTATTCTGTCTACTTCCATTTTCTGTTAAACTTTTGTGTTTTAGTCCTGAATTAATTTCTTACAGCATATCTGTAATTATTCCTTAAGCCATCAAGGAGGAAATTGCTCAGTGCCATGTCAGAGGGCTCTCATAATCAACTCCCTGCAAGGAGAGAGTGTAGTTTGCTAGATTTGAATAGATAATCTCAGCTAGGCTGATGCATTTTAGCAGAATAAGTTCCCAGAGATACAGAAGGATACAGAGAGTCTACCAAGGTTAGGGTGCCCTTCAACACTTCCATCATTCATTTCCCAATGCAGGGCCTGGTGCCATGAACGTTTCCTTTCTTATTGCTGGAAGGGATAGAAGTGTCTCATCCATTGGTGGCCCAGAGCAGAGCATCTCTACAGCCTGGGCAGATTGAAGCTTAGCTGCAGAATAACCAGGCAAGACCAAGGAGAGCAGCAGAGAAGTTGGATGGTTCATGTGGAGAAATAAGGTAATAGAGAGGGAATTAAGAAGATTCATTTGGTACGAAGAGTAGTTTTGTGGTAGGAGGTGGCAAGGTGAAAGAAATAGCAGGTGGGCTTGATTTAGCAGTAACATTTATAAGGTCCTAAAAAGTTAGTATGTGTGTTATTTTCAGTGCTCACATCTGGGGACTAATCTGTCCTAGAGCACTTGTGCAGAAGTACCAAGTATGAGCTTTGTACTTGTGGAGGTGAGGGTCGCATCAGGTGGAGGCAGTGTAACTCCAGCTGGAGCACTTGGAACAGCTGTGGCAGGATTTAAAGCAAATACCTCTGTGCAGATGTTGCCTGCCCTGATCTGAAAGACTTGGCTTATGGTGTTTTGTCCCTGACTGTTTGATTAACATCTGAACAACATTCATCTTTTTTCTTTGAGCATCATCTGCAGAACTTAGATGCAGAAGAAGTCAGTAGTAATGACTGTGCTTTCCATCCTGCTTTTGCATTAAATAGGTCATCTTGAATGAGGAGAGAGATGAAAATACTTTATTTGGCTCTAGGCAGTTTTGCTCTTACCTTTGTCTTAGGCTGCTGGGTTGTTTTTGCTTTTTTTTCCCCCCACTTAAGGATGTTTGTAATGCACCGTTGACAGCATGAACTGTAAAGCTGAAAGACCATCACCCTTCATACATACTGTCTTTTTCCACAAATGAGGGCACTGACAAGGCAGACATTCCTATGATCTTCTGTGAACTCTTTTTCCTCTGGTGCTCAGGAGGTTTCCCACTTTGCTCCACCACTGTAACTGTTGCTCCCCAGTTTGCCTGGCGACCTGCTGAGGACTGAGTATGATCCTCATCACTGCTACTGCTATTGCAGAGGTTTTCCATTTGGGCAGTAAGAACTGTTGGTGCCAGCCTGCAGTGATGCAGAGCACATGGCTGCTCTGTGCCATCTTTGCTGTCCAAGGTTGAATAATGGTGAAAGTTTCAGAGGGCAGAGAAGGAAGAGTTTAGTCATAGCCTGGGGTGATTAGATTCCAGCTTGTAACTGATGGAAGAGAGCTGTAGCTAGAATGAGGGTGTTTGCTGGGAGGAGGAGAGAAGACCTGACTGGTTATAGTTACAGGTGCATTCTTGCTGTGGAAGAGGATCGCTGTACGTGTAGTGGAAACAAGAAACACCCTTTATTGCCCAAAGTGAAGAAGGTGTTGAGGTGGTTTCAGAACTGCGTACGTGGTGATGTCTCCAAGCTTCTCTTTCAGGGTGAACTCTTAAGTCATGGTACAGGACTTTATGAGAAAGGAGGGGTGGAAGGGACATCAGTAACTCCTGTGCAATTCTTTGCCCTCTGTGCCTTGGATAACATTTCTCTTTTCACACTGTAGATGTTGCCAGAAGAGCATCATTATCTCATTGCCAGTTTTGGCTTTCTTTGCTCTGAACACATTCCCAGTCCTTCAGTACTTTTCTCTCTTCCTTTCTGGGGCAGAAACAGACAGAGAAGCCATGTAATACTTACTAGCACCATTGAGTGCAGCTTTACTCTCTCTTTTTGTTGCTGCGAGCCCTGTATTTCTTTTGTAGCCTTCCCTCCAAGCCCTCAGCAGATAGCCTGTCTAGAAAACCACTTAACATTTCCAAAGCTTTCTTGATTTCTTCTGTAGAAGACAAAGAGAATTTGCAGGTATGGAGTGTCTGGATATTTTTTCCCTCACTAGTGAGTTCTCATTGAACACAGATGACACCAAAATGTTCAGTGGTGCAGTGCAGTTTGCAACTCTGCTCTTCATCAGAGACTCTGAGCCAGGAGTTCACCCTCGTGATGAAAACTAGGAAGCTCAGCAGGGTACCTGTGAATTCTCTAACAAGTTCTGCTTAACTATAAACAAAACATTTAACTTTCTGTCTTATCCCAAACTGAAGAAGGCACCCTGCCATTTACTGTGATGTATATTTAAATAATTGAGTTAGCAGGCCTATGAAAAGAGATGTTCTAGAGAAGATTGAATATAATGTGATTATTATGCCTTGTTGGTCTCTAATGACTTTAAAATCCCTCCAATAAGGATAGTAACAATAAATTTTCATTTATTCATCATTTCACTTCAAAGCTGATTTCCAGGGTGATACATAAGATCTGTAATAACATAAATATCAGTGAAGAACAAAATGTCATGATAGAGCCTTGAGCATTGTTGACTACAGGGTATGTTGTAATAATGTAACATCTCTTGTAGATTAATTGTATTTAGTCCTTTTTAAAAAAATCATGGGATGTTCATTTGGGGATCAGGATACTGATCTAATTTTTGTGTAATATGATTTGTTTGGGGGAAAAAAAGCTATTTAGAATGTGCTCACTAATTTAAGTCCAGTCCAGATGTTTATGAGGAGCTCTCCAGTGCTTTGCAAATGCAGGACTAGACATAGCAGGTAAGAATCTCTTGGCAGGTTGGTAATATCAGGGCTGCAATTGCCAGATAGGATTTCTGTTATTAACAGCAGCTCCATTTGCTAAACTAGTCTAAGCAAAGTTGAATGCAAAACACAATAGTGTTTAAACAAATTTGTCTTGTAACAATGAGGACATTGGAAGAAAAGGAAATCTTTAGCCTCGAGGTATGATAATTACATTGAAAAAACAATGAGCATAATATCCAATTGCTTCATGAGCTGATTTGTACTGCTGTCCCACCCCTGTTTTAGGGATGGATGGCATGGAGATTTGTAATGAACCACAAAAACTTATTCCACATTGCTCACAGGCCGGCATACTGTGTGTCTGCTCTGCTCTTCCTCACTTCCTTTTTTCTTCAGCTGTTTTCTTCTGCATGGATGCTCACTCCCAACCCCTTTTAAAATACTATCATGCAAAATTGAAGCAGGAAGGTCACTGTTTTGAGTATGGCAGGTGTTGACCTGTCCTGTCTGATGGCAATGGATGTGCAGCACCAGGTGAGCAGCAACATGCTGCTTGGTAGCTGCCCTAGCTGGACTGAACCCGAAGACTCTGCGTTTTGAAACTCATCACAAGTTTGTCTTTCCACCCATGTATTTATGGCTTAGACTGACTCCTGCTAACTGCTGCTTTGTCTGTCTCCATCCTTGCACCTACCCTGTCTAATCCATGTTGGTATCTTTCTTGTTTTGAAGGCTTTTTCCTTGATTGACAAACCAAGAAGCATAATCCTTCTCAAAACCTCAAGATCATAATGTTGCTCAGGGCACTTCAGAATAGCAGCAGACTGCTCATATGTCCTTCATTAACGAGAGGTCAGCTCCCCAAGCCTGCCTTCCTTCATCTAGCTGTTGTGCATGGAGTTCTTCACAGAGTCTCCTGCACGTTTGAAGCTCTGAAGTTGGGAAGCTTTTAGAATAAGATTTGAAGTTAGAAGAATGTATCAGAAGTGTTTTCAGTCAGTGCTGGCTCTTTTCTTCCTTCAGCTGTCAGAAAAAAGAGCTGAAGTTGGGAACGAGAATTTCTTCTTTGTGGCCAAGCTGTCTTTCCTCGTGGCCATCCTTAGTGAACTGAAACTGTCTAGAAAGAAGCAGCTTAAGGAACAAAGCTTCTGTTATTTGAGCCATGGACACATGCTGTGAGCAGGAAGTCTTGCTGCACAAGGCTTCCCACAAACCCAGAGCTCTCTCTGCCTGTCAGCTTTTATTTTATTGACCTTCTTCATCAGCTGATTAGTGCTCTGCTATTAATTGTTCCAGTTTGTCTGTCCTGACACGCTTCTGCAGCATCAGGCCTTCCTTGTTTTAGGAGCACCTAGTGGCACTCTGCCTTTCAAAGAAGGAGGTTTCCATTGCTTAAATTCAGCTGAGCTCTGGCAGGGTTGTTTCCACATTGGGCCTGATTTAAGCAGCTCGTGTTGTAAAGCAGAGCTTGCTTGAAGACTTAAAAGACTGAGACAGGCAGATGAGTGTGTTGCTGTATAGAGCTGAACTACATTCAGATACGTGAGCATCTTCCATAATTATACCGGATGCTTTTTCTTCACTTTCTCATTACTTTTGAAGGAGTTGTGGTGGGAGAAGAGATCCCAAGTACATGGTGAGATGCAGTGTCGTTTTAAATGAAATTATATTTATTGCTTAAATATCTTCATTCCACACTGTTCTAACCTGATTTGGTGACAGTCTGCCTTCTTATCTAGGTAAACATGGGCCAGTGTTAAGCATAACTGTTTCAGGAAGTGAGAAAGAAAAATAACATAAACTTTCGATGGGAAACATGATATCATCCTGGTTATCTGGTTTCATGTTGTGTTTGTGTAACTAGGACAACACCTGTAGCAAGTCAATAATTCACTCTTTTATTCCCATAAGGAAGCGACAAGGTGGTTTATCTGTATTAACCAAAAATCAAAACAAAACCATACTGTGCCATCAGAGATTTGTGTTGGGGTACTGAGTTGTCTATGTAAGGATTAATGAGTACATACAGTAGTTCTGAGTAGATAGCGTGTTCTGGAATATCTGAGTTATGGCCTGTAGATTAGGGAGTTACTGGGCGGGGGGTTTAGGTAGGTGTGTGTATAGGTCATCTCATGTGCATCGGGTTTGCATAGTGGGAATTAGGATGGTGTATAAGGAGTGTGATGCAGCAATAGAGAGAAGACGTCATGGCATCCATGACTATGTCTCCCTCTCCCAGACGGTCGAGGTCCAGAGATAAGTCAGGTTAATTGATAGTTATGTCAGATGTATTAGCAGTAAGTGTGTGTGTGTGAAGAAAGCATTTTCCCTGTGAATTCTGACTTGGTGTTTTTACTGTTTGTGCATGGAGGAGGCTCGTCTTCATAGCTCTTTTGTAACCATAGGCACTGCTGTTGCAATGTGAGGAAGAAGCTCTGGGCTTTGGGTGTGCTTCGTGGTTAGAAGCAAAACAAGTTTTTCATCCCACTCCAGCAAGTACAGAGAGAAGAAATGAGAGCTGTCTGGGAAGTGACGGCATAGTGGCTGTTGGAAGATTACTTGGTTGTGCTGTGTTGGAAGGTTGCACATCACTTTGTTGAAGTCTCCAGTGGTGGTTTAAGGCATTTCTCAGTCAGATGCAGCAGACCCTGTGCAGCCCAAGGTTAGTGATGGTGGGGTGGTTCCTCTTTGGGATGAGTTCAGGAGCCTGTCCCACATGCAAGGCTGCACACACGGTGGTTAACACCTTCTGCTTAGGTGGAATCCAAGGACTGGCAATTACCTGTCTGTATGAAGCCATGCCACACCTCATGTCTGTCTTCATATTGCACAAAGCAAGTGCGCCTCTTTCATACCATGGCATCTATCAAAGCTTTCAAGGCAAAGTAGAAAGCAAGGAGAAGACAACACGGAACTGCTGTCATCCACCAGTGAGTGTGTGCTCAGTTCAGGTCAGCCAGGAGATGTGCAGAAGCAGAGCACGTCTCTTTCCCACTTGGGGAGCAGCACAGTATGAGCAGGTTGTGGTTTGGCACTGCTGCTTTGTGGCCCTTTTGGGATATCAATCGAGTAGCCTAGCTGCCAGATAAAGCCTTCCCCTTCTTCATCATGGCTTCTCCTGGTGGGAAGCAAAGATGGAGCAATAAGGGAAAATGGGGTGTATGTGGCGTTCTGTCTGGTGCTGTTACTATTTCTTTTCTGCTTTTCAGCCACGCTTGTGTTTCTGAGCAGATATCTGAGTACCACTGCCATTGGCATGGCCCACACGTAACCACACTGAGCACCTTTGGCAGGGATTTACTGTGTCAAGAGAGAAGCAGAACAAAAGGTGGAGGAGCAGTTGTTATTGTCATTTTGGGGGGAGGGATGGGTCACAGACAGGTTGTAACTTCCTCACTTTGTAATCTAATGCAAGCTTTCATCTCTTGCAATCTGCACACTGGTGTCACAGCACTCAAAAGAGAAATACAGTGGTGGATGAGAAGCCCCAGGAACACCCTGAGTCTCTGCAAGTAGCTGATATGTGGATGGAGTTAATGCATCTTTATTCTTGGAAATGACCCATCTCACAAGCTGCCTAGCTCCATGAAAGCCGAAGTTTAATGCAAGCAGAGTGTACAGTGTATGCATTTCACAATTGCATTAGTGTACTATAAATAGGGACGTGCATCCACCTCTGATATTCATTCGGAAGAGACTGAGATGTATTTTCTGGCAGCCCTGGTGCAGAAGGAAGTTGTTTTATGTTACAGACGTTTTTATACTCTATCTTTGGAAGGTAAAAATCCTCAGTGTTCATTACCTACCTGTAAGTAGAAATGAGTCAGAATGGTGGTAAAATGCCACTGTGCTTTCAGTTCTAGCAGCCTTTCTTTTGTCGTTTTCTCAAGTGTTGGAATTCTTAGCTTAGAAGAAAAGTATTAAAGAATGAACACTGGCCAGGAGAACCCCAATCTGAGCAAAACTTCTCCAGTTCACCAGGTAAGCCTCAGCCTTGGTGAAGCTGCAGTAACATGTAAGCAATTTCAGACCTTAATTTTATCATAGGAATATCCACTACCAGAAATAACTGGTAAATAAATAAAGATACTAGATAAATATTTGCATACCCTAGCATACACAGCCCAAGAAACGTTCACAGCTTAACTGCTGTGAAACTGGTTTCTTAAAAGCTATTGAAATCTTGAGTTGCCTTATGTGCTTAGACCACATCTGTGTGCTGAAGGAGGAGATGTTTTTCCATTGGTTGCTTCTCCAATGCACTGAACCCTCATGGGTATTTTGAATAAATCATGTAACCCAACATAGTGTCCTGTTCTGAGGCATCTCAGTACTGAACTTGCACCATAAAATGGGAAATGTTCAAGTTTCTGCTTGGTGAGCAGCTGGCATATAAAACTTACGTGGGTGGCTATAGGCACGCCCTGCCTGGCAATGCTAGGTTAACAGTAGGGCATCGTGATTTTAGACATGTTTTCTGCACTGAATTCTGTATTCTATGATTTTACCCCTTTGAATGTACTGTATTGAATTTCTAGTTGCAGGAATTTGGAGGATCTTGGGAT
Organism: Coturnix japonica; assembly: GCF_054131305.1. Classification (NCBI taxonomy): domain Eukaryota; kingdom Metazoa; phylum Chordata; class Aves; order Galliformes; family Phasianidae; genus Coturnix; species Coturnix japonica. The sequence continues at coordinate 11,913,882 of NC_140673.1, forward strand.
AGTTTTAGGCTGAAGGTGCTTGCCTAGTGTAAGTGTTCTAAGCACACTTCGTTGGGTTTTTTTAGCTGTTATTTAAAAACTGCCTTTTCCCACACTTTTAAATAAATGTAACAATATGAGCAGGAAGAGGGCATGAAAAACCCTTAGCTTTTTAAATAGTTTTCTTTGCTGTTCCACCCAATCCTCTGCACTTCCAGCATATCATACATGTGCGTGTTCATGCACTGCTTGCATGCAGCACCTTCAGTTTCAATGCAAGAAAGCAGACAGCAGGGCGGCAAACAGGACCAGTACTTCAAGTCTTGCCTGGTTATGTTCCTTAGGGTGTCCCATTCATTGTCACCACCTGTTGGATGCTGTACCGTGGCTTTGGTGCCACGTGGGTGGCAGGTGTTTGCTTTGGGGTTTTAGATGAAGCCTCACAACGTGGATGCTGCTGAGGGAAGTGGACGTCTTTCAGAGACAGGAAATTAACTGGGAACATCATAACCACGATAAAATATTGATCTTTGCTACAGGTTAATTTCTCGCTCTTCAGATGGCCTGCAAATAAAATAATTCAATTAACTTTTGGATCTTTTGCATCTGGAAACCTGTGCCGTATTTTCTAAGTTGGTGTCTTCAGCAGTTGAGGTACTGGAAGGGCTGTAAGGGCCATGACTACAAGTTTGCAAGGCTAGCGGCTCATCGTTGGATTACTGCTGACTAGGAAGCTTCCTTGTGTAAGGCGTACAGATGTTACCCAGTTGTGTTTCCCTGTTGCTGAACTGCCTCTGAGTTGTTTCATCACCAAGGCTGTGGTTCTCACCTGTGCCCACCTATCGGGATTTTGGAGTGATTTTGCTCAGTGTTCACAAAGGGCTTTGAAAGCTGCCAGCAAAGAAAGGTGCTCTGGAAAACCTACTGACTGGCTTGGGGGTTTCCATGTGCTCTGTACATATGGGCTGTAGTTCAGAATAGGTTTTAGCCCTTCTTGTGTTGTGGTTTGTTGCATTCCAAGGTTAGCTCCTTGCTTGTCTTTTTTTTTCTCTCCCTTTCTCTGCTCCTTAATCTTCTAGTTGCAGTTTGAGTGGTGCAGTTTTCTTTAGGGCTGGGTCACAACATTTGCTTTGCCTCCAAATACACTCTGGGGGCTTACATGTGAGAACTGATTGGAGTTCCCACCTGTAAGAGAACTGCTGAATTCTCAGCTCCTGTGGGTTGTGCCAAGACCTTCCGTGGGTCATTCCTTTGCTACACCAGCACTGTGGTTTGCGGATGCAACCATAACCCTAACAGAAAGTTGCAGCCTGTACCCAAAAACCTGCCTGATGATCTCGCATGAATAGCAGTATTTCTCAAGGCAGCCATCCTTTGTTTTCCTGCTGTCTGTGTCTTTAATATCTTTCTGCTGCTTGTTTCCTCCTGTTTCATTTCTCAATTTGATCTTTTTAGTGGGCTAGATAATTACATTTACTGAGTATCCTTCCTGCAGAGCACCATAGTTATAATCTCTTCCACCTGAGAAATGGTTTCCTTAGAACAAGCATGCGTCTAGCTCCAACTTACAAATGAATTACATGAAAGCATTTATATATTTAAGTTTTACATTTAAACTACGCCAAAATTGCAAAGCTGAAAGACAGTTACGCATGCACATCTTAACTGTGTTTTGTTTGCTTAGTTATGCACAAGTGTATTGGATTTGAAAACTGGCCCAAACTCCCAAACAAGGGAGTTGAATTTCAGCTTCATAATCAGCTGTCCCTGTTAGCTCAGGGGATAAAAGCAAAACCCAAGATCCATACACCAAGGCACTCACTCAGCACTAGCGTTGCAGCTGGCAGAACACTGTGTCCTCCCCCAGGCACGGGTCAGTCCGTGCTGTTATGTGCCAGAGGACAGGGATACCAAAAGGAGCAAGAGCTGCAAGTTGTTTGCATCACTGGAAACTAGTGGCTGTGCTATAACGAAGGATGAGGTATGTGAGGTTTTGGGGTTTTTTTGTGCTTTAACAGGACCAGAAAGTCAAGATAAAGTCTGCTCAAGTTAATGGAACTGTGCTTCTGTCAAACCCATCAGCCCAGCAAGAATGGTGCTGCAAGCTGCCGTGAGCTGGGCCTGGAAATAGGTAGTCTGGTGAAGCAGAAGGGAATTTGCTAAAATTTCCCATTTCAATTTCAAGCAGGCATCACTCTTGAGGGAGCTGCTGTTCCCAGAAGCATTAGATCTGATACAGGACTGTAGAAGGAACTGCTCAAAAAAAGCTTTCAAAGAGCTGCTGCTGTCCTGCCTGCCTTCAGGGCTGGGTCCTTCCAGGTCTGACTTTCTGTTAGTTTGTCTTGGTCCCCTTCTGCCCCCCCAGAAATCAATCCTAGCAGTCACAATGTCTTCTGTGGTAGGCACATTCCTCAAGGCCAGCTTAGGGTGGTGTAGGAAGACAGAAGCCCTTCAGGCTTGTGGCATGTTGAGTTCAGGTGCAACTAACTTCATTTCAGATACCTGGATGAACATTTTCTGAGAGACCTTTGAGCAAACTTGGTTGGCACACTTTCCAAAGCTGTTTTTCATTTGCTTTGTATTGGTGCAGGCAGCATGGTCAGCAGGATGGTGGATTACCATGGCACTGGTGGACCTGAGGATCTTTTGGTCGACAGGAGGTTTCTCCATAAGTCTTGCTGGTCAAGGCCTCGTGCTTGGGCTTGGTCCTCTTGTGGTGCTTATTTATTAGGTACAAACAAAACCAGAAATAGCATCTCATCTGTTGCTGTGGTATTGGCACTTGCAGCAATATCTGGAAGTACCAGGGAACTGTTTCTCATAGGTACAGTCAAAAGGATTTTTTTTCCCCTCCCTTCTTCCCCCTCGCGTAATTGTTTCAATATTATAAGTTGATATGCTCATTTATCACTGAAATTGTTATTAATGGGTGCTGTTTTTCTTTGTCACATTTCCATGGCAACTGGGTGACATGTTTGTGCAGAACTATCTGCTTCCAGATGGAGATCTTCATTCATAGATTTGCCTACTGAGAATTTTTGCATCGTATTCAACTTCAAAACCCTTCTTTCATCACCCTTCCGAGGAGCTTTGTGTTAGGGATGGAGCTGCTTTCTGGTTTGTATCATGTGACAGTTTTTATGGTGGATGTTACGCTTGATAATATTTCTGGTTTTAATCTGTGGTTCATTCATATTATTTTATGAGACTGCTTTGCTTCAGTGCTGAATTTGTTGTGGCAGCTTTGTAAGCACATTCCTCTCCCATTCGAGTTGCAGCTCCTCTCGTTTTTATATAATAAAGCCATATTCTGGAAGATAGTAGTTTCCTTTTTTGTTTTAGATATATATTTACTAGTATGTACGAGAGAAGCATGCAGGTTTATTGCTCTTTGTATGTAGACCACGCTCTGAGGGCTGGTGTCCTAAAATTTTGACCATATTCACTACTTGACATTTAATTTTGCACAAGGAGCATGAAGGTGTTTCACTTCTGTCCATTTTGGTGTAAAACTGTATTTTAGGAACAAGAAAAAGGTACAGCTGATTGTCAAGATGGAGCAAGGTACATACACACAGGATTGTGTGTCATTTCCTTTATCCTGAGCTTCATACTGCTTTCAGTATCTTGTTGACTGTCAGATTTGATTGAAGTCAGGAAGGATCTGATTAGCACTTCAGGATTTCTCTGGATGGGTTTCTGATCGTTCACACCAATGTGCATCAATAGCAGATGCACCCCTACCTGATCAAGCAAAACCTGGTGAGCAGTTTTAGCTAATATCAGAGGTGTTACCTGTAGGGAATGCATCAAAGACCCATTTCTCCAACCCATCTTTAATGTAACCTTCATATTATTTTAAAGCCATTAATGTCCATCCCCCAGTGATGTACTTCTGGGTCTGTCTGTCACTTAAACATCTGTTCTTCTGCATTTATTTGCTTCTATCCTGACAGTAACTTCAGAGCAAGAACAATCTCATAAATATCACAGGATTCTTGACTTCCGAACACACTTCTGGACATCTTACATATATCTTATGTACAGAGGATAGATGTTACCATCAGCTGGTCAAAAAAGCCTGTACATAGCCATGCCCTCACAGTAGTAACATGATCGATATAGTGCACGGCCTGTCTGTGTGAAATACTTAATTGAATTTAATTGTTACATTTAGTATGTATGAAATAATGGATATAGTCCTCTATGTGGTGTTATGTATCAGACTCATTCTCTGTTTCCCCCACTGGCAGTGTCCTAGCTAACCAGGCTGCTGGGTACCACATTCTCCCCTGGCCTGACACCCTTTGGTTGCTAAAAGACTCCTTACAGTCAGCATAAATGGCTGGGAAAGGGTTCAACACTGACTCATCCCATTGCTTTCAGGGCTTGTTCTGCATTTCCCATGTCAAATCCCTGCTTGAAGAGATTTGTGAGGAGCTCGTAAAAGTGTTACAGCTTAGCTCGATCCAGAAAATTAAGGAAGTTCCACATGAACATGAAGGATGAAGCCTCTGTAAATGCCAGAGGGAGTTGCAAACACAAGTTAGTGTTTCTCGTCAGGTGCCAAGAGTGTTGCATGTGTAAATGTCAGCATTTCAGCAGGGATTCGGGTAGTTGTGAGCATTTAAGCGACTTAGCTCAGTGTCCATAGATGTTAATCAGAGATGTGGGTTTTTTTTCCGCAGTATTTCGGATAGTTCTGCATGTGGATGTTTCCAGCAGTCCTTGTCCGTGCCTTGGAAGTCATAGGGCTTGTAATCATCTGCATGTCCTCCTTTTTCTTTTGGTGACAGTTTAATTAGTTAGCTGTTTGGTTTTTTCCCCTTTGAACATGGATTCATTTCTATTTATTCATACCTCCATTAAGTGACTACTCAGTGTGAGAAAACAGTGCCAGTGTGTTATATCTATGCTCGATATTTTAAGGAAAATATTCTGTCCATCTCTGTGTGTGATGCAGCAGTTGATCATGGCCCAGTCCTCTCTCCTTGCTCCCATTCCTGAGCTCAGATTGATGGTCACCCCCTGCAGGCCCTTGCTGTGCTTCTTTGCTGTTGGTACGTGCAGTGCTTGCTCACAACACCTGGGTTTGATGGAGTTGCTTGCTGCCTGGCACTCTGGTCCATTAATCATTTATTCAGGCATTAAAGTATGCTTGCTGCTCATTCAGCCTATTGCTTTCTTCATGTGCCTCATCCCTAAGAGCTTGCCGCTCAGCTTTTAAGGCAGATTGTCAGCTTTAGATTTTGGCAAATTTATATCCCTTTGGAGATAGAGGTGGAGATTTCTAATGCCCGAACCCATGCTATATAATAGGTGAATGTAAGTTAGTAAGGCACTTTCTATCAAAAGACTGATGTTACCAGTGCTTACCGAAGCATGTGCAAACTTTGGCCTGATTATTTCTGTGTTCTCCCAGTGAGAAGGCAGGTTTCCCTGAAGTAACACTTGCTAGTTGACATGGTTTATTCAGCTTGTCCCAGAACTGTGATGAAAAGTGACTGCTTTATTTTTGGGAAGCTTGCTGCTGAATGTCTCAGGCACAGAGAATTGCATTTCCCATAATCCATGGGGGTTGGTGAATGTTGTGTCCAAGTAAAGAAAAGCCTGTTATTCAGCTCTGAGTGATGCTGTTAGCATCCACAGGACATTGCAGGACTGGCACTGGAGCTGGGAATTCAGTCTTTGAAAAGCTGAAGCACGTAGCCAATAGAGTAGGAAGGGCAAAGCAGGATTCTTACTTCTCTTTTTCCTTGTTTTCATGTAGGATCTCTCTGGGGTGACTTTCATGTGTAGGAAAAATGGTTGTGGTGCGGCATGGGGGAGGGAGTTGTCTGAGAACATGCTGTCTGTCATGGGGTTTTATTTCAATTTTAGCTCCATTGAAACAGCGCAGGAAGAATAATGGAAAAAAATGCAGTGTTCTGTGGTTTTGGTTTTTGGGTTTTATTTTTTTTTTCCTAGATTGTAACTTAAATTTTAATTTGCCTTTTGCAGCATTGCTTGATTTCTATTTTAATCTTATTTTTAATGCAAAGAACATACAGGAGCAGCCTCTGCATCATAGCTACGTATATTGCTTGCTTGCCCACTGCCAATGAAAATCTGTTGCAGAAGCCAAGAGCTTTCTTATATTCAGGTGGTCTATACAGAAAAATGAGGCAAACTGGAAAGAGCGTGTCCTCTCACATACCCTGTATCCACTCTTTACAGGGCCAGGCAGGAGAGCTGCACACCCATTTCTGGAGGCCAGACTGAAGCTTCAGCCAAAAACATACTTGGTAGCAGTCCCATTTCAAGCTACAGACATATGGGTTTTAGTTACTTTTCTGGTTGAGGGCCTTCTCTAGTCAGCTGTTCTGGTTTGGGGTTTTTCTTTTTTTCCTGCTTGTCGAGCTACACTGGTTCAAAACCTTTTTTTTTTTCTTTTTTTTTTTTTTCTTGGTGCTCAGATGAGTATAGGATCAAACCAGTGGAAGAGGTCAAATACATGAAAAATGGGGGAGAAGATGATCAGAAAATAGCAGCCAGGAACCAAGAAAACTTGGTAAGGATTGAACTTGTCACTTCTCTAATGAAATAACGTGGCTGTGTTTTTGTAATGGAATATGCAACATGCAGCACATTCAGCCTGCAGCAAGAGGACTTTCCTGACAGTGCCATACCTGTCTGTGAAGATCACGTGGGCAGTGTGAAATATGACTTTGCTTCCTGCTTGTCTTCCTGAATTGTGCTCTGCTGGGAGTGCTTCCATGATTATACTCCTTTATATATAGGTCCTTTACGGATGTAAATATATGTGGTTTGAAATATGTGTGTCTGTCTTGCAAATGAGTTGGTGGTAAAATGGCAGAACCCTGCCATGATAAAATGACCTACTTAAGTAGATGCTGTTTGCTCTGTGCTTCGTGGTTTTACGTCTTTTAAAATTCACTATTCGAAGCATAAAAAGCAGTACATTCACAGCAGGGCAGCTGCAGGAATCATTTTGCATGTGTTGTGCTTTCCATGACTGGAGCACCTTACTGGCTTGCCATGCCACCATCTGGATGGAGATGCCAGCTCAGTACCACTAGAAATAGCTGGGATGCCATTGAGGTGGCTTAAGTCATGTCTGAGTCACCTCTGGTGCTTGTCAGAAGTCATTTCCCCTCTTCTAAAGCTGGAGGAATATAGGTTTGGTAATAGGCTAGCTGGGGCTTCTCCCAGTTTAATTTTTTGAAGACATTTCACAGTAATGGTTGCGTATGGAATTCCACGTCTGGTTCCACTCATTCTTCACAGCTTTCTTCATGTAGGACTTTTTTTTCTCCTCCCCCCATCAGTAAGACCAAACGGGGAACATCAACAGCAGATTTTGGTGGACCTGTAACTGTTTTCACCAGCTCGAGATTTGCTTTTTACCATCAGTGGAAAGTTGAACAAAAAGCCACCATGAATTTTCCTTTTGCTGAAGATGCATGGAGGGGGGTGAGCAAGCTCCAGGCAGTCTGGTTGCCTTCCATCCCTCTTCTAGAAGCACGTGCTTGCAGTACAAAACAGCTACACGTCTTCTTGCACTGTGCAGCAGTTTATTTTGCTGGGTAATACCCTAATGCAGGTGCTTGATTAGCACACAACATGATTTCTGCTTTGCTCTCCAGATTAGCCCTGTGCTACCTGCAGCGTTGCATTGCTGGTGCTCCGGTGGATGGCACGACTTCAGCTTGCAGTAGGGTGCTGGGATTTTTTTTACTAAGCACTGCTGAGATCATCACCTTTCCTAGTGGCATCCGCAGTGCCCTCAGCATTACTGCAATGTAAGCACCTTTGTTTTGAGCTGGGAGGAGTGTGACTGTGAGAATGTTTGCTTATTTCAGAGACCTGGTGCTTTGTTGTGCTCCCGTTTTCCTGTGGAAAAAGCCTATCAGCTTAAAAAGTGTTTTAAGTTTTCAGCTGCATTTAGGGCTTTGGCAGGAGGTTAAATACCTCTTGAGTGGCAACCAGGAAGAGTTCAGGAACGCGTAGGTCTGATGAGGTGACACAGCATTTGCCAACATTTTGTGCTTTGATTAGTGACTGCTTTCTGGCAGCACTTAAGTGTTAGTCTGATGAAATTTAGCAAGAGATATTTCTATAGCACAGGCCTTGTTGCTTTATTATTGGTGCTTGATGAGAGCGGTGGACTTGGTGGAAAGTATAACTTAATGTGGGGCTGGAGAGCTAGTAGAGCTTTTTTGTCTAGGGGATAAAGAGGAAATAATGCAAGAAAGTCTTTGGTCAGACAGGTTGTATATACTTTAAAACAAAAACCCTCTAGAAGACTGAAAAGACATTATTTTCCTCTTCCTCATCGTACTGTAAGGAGATTACACTGACTGTATATGCATGCAGCTCTTAATCCTGGGAACTGTCAAGTCCTCATTCCTGGGTTTTGAAGGGTGTTTCACTTCTCCTTAGTAAAGGTGTTTAGTTCACTGCCTAGAGGATGGGTTAAGCTACCCATCACTCAGGCTTTAGTTTTCTTAAAGTGTGAAAAGCTGACAAACACTTACATAATCCCATCTTCTCATCAGACATTTCCAGGCAACAGAAATGTTTGGAACAAGGAAATGTGGTGGGAGAATCAGCCAGCCCTTTTCCCTCCTCCCTCTCTCCTTAATTCCACGTTTTGCTGTTGTCACAGCTGCTAACTCATATCTCCTCCTGAAATGGGGCCGGAGGAGATGGTGTTGTCCCATGTGGAGCTGACAATGGGGCTGGACAAAGCTCTGTTCTTGGGACACCGTCTTCTTGGCTTCCTCCTGCAGGGTAATTGGGGCTAGCAACTGAAGCAGGGCTGACACTGTATCACAGATACAGGGTAATTTTTGCTTTTTTTTCCACTTGGTGCTGGAATGTTTCCAATCCTGGTTGAAGATAAAGGATGTTGGGCTAATTTGTTCATGAGATGTCATTGTGCAAGGGAAGAGGTGAGCACACCAGCAGGATCTGCCTGGGGGTTTGTGGGGTCAGGGACTGATGGGGATGAGGGCTGCCTCTCTGCAAGGCCAGAGGCAAGCTCCAGCATCTTTCTGGCCTTCATGTGGTTCCCTATAATTGAGGGCAGTATGGGCTGTTTATGCAGTACTGGAAAGAGTTCAAGGGTTTATGTTTGCCATAATCCAAACTAAAGGTTGGTACCAACTTGAGGTTTATTACTCAGCTTTGAATGCAAGCAAAAGCTGATTGTGGCTACTTCATTACCTTGAAGAGCTAAAATGATAAAAGTCAGCAAGTATCTATCTTTTAAAAAGTTAAATCTATTCTAAAAAAAAAAATACAAGCGGAAATAAATAACACATTTTTACTATTTCTAAAGACCTATGTAATTTATTTACTTATTTTTGTTTAGAAAGGACTGTTTAGTTCTACAGCATTATATTAAATATGCAAAGGACGATCATAACAGCCTATTTAACATTCATCATAAAACACATTCAGTTATCCTCGTTTCCATCTTGGAGCATTGATAGTTTTCCACTGTGCTGTATTCATGCAGCTTTGGAAACTTGATGAGTATCAGTTTTCCTTTGAGACTTTGCAAAAGAACAGAGACCTCTGAGAGCATCATATATCTAAATTCGTGTTAGAAGGTTGACTCAATATTTATCGCAGTTCAGTTCTTGGATGCTTTTGTACCTTTTACTAAGAGGAATTGTTTCCTTATCTGTCATGCCACAAAACTACCTGTTGGAGCTTCTGTGTTTTGTTATCCTGTATATAATATGATTAGTTCAATATTTTAAAGGGTTTAACTCCACTGCTGCTTATTGTTTCCAGACAGGCTTAAAACTGCTGTGTTTGAAATGTGGAAGTCTATATATTAATTGTAATACGTTGCCAAAGAGCTTTATAGAAATTAAAAATCAGCATCATCTTCAAGTATACTGTAGCATCAAGATTTTAGACTTTAAGTTTCTGAATGATTTATTTTAAGCCACTTTGCAACAATAGCATTGTGAAGGGACTCCCATCGCACTCTGTTTATCAGTAACTCGGTGATGCTGAGCATAGAGCCAAGCTCCTTTCAGCTGTAGGTGGCAAGGGTCGTGCTGGGGTAAGGGAGGCAGCATCTTTCCTCCAGGCATAGCCACTGAGTGCGGCACTGGGGCAAGGCAAGCCATGGGTGGCACCAAGCAAAGACGAGCTGTTACCTCAGAACATCCTGCAGGAGGACGTGGTTGCTTATTGGGTATGTTTTTGCAGTCTTCATTGGTAGAATCCAGACCAGCGTGTACTCGTGGTTTGCCTTCTGCATTCCCCAGGGAAATTACCATTTTCAAATCACCCTCTGGACTTCTGTAAACCTTCAGGTTCTAGACCAATGCTGAACTATTGATATCGGTAATAAAGAAGGAAGTAAGCATTGCATTTCAGTTTTCATGAGCCTGCTTCCTTTTGGAAGGAAGGCATTTGAAGTGGATTTAGTGGTGCATGGAGAGAACGTTGTTACTGGAATCTGTTACTTTAAACACCACGCAATTAGCTTTTATCCCTATTGGCTATTTCATTTTAAATTTGCAGTGATATTCTTCAAAGAATGGTTTCTTTTAATGAATTTGTGTCAGTTTGAGCTCATTTAACTTACGGGTCAGAGCATGTTGTAATGGAGATCAAAGGAAATGGTCACAGTAAGTATTAATTTCCTCTGGATCCCATAAAAATTTTCGATGGAAGAGGTATTAATTTTTCTTTTAGTATCTGACTTCTGAAAATCAAGAGAGTAAGTTGATACTATTAACATTTTTAGCAAATCAGAAGCAATATTAAAACGAAGTATGTTCCAGGTACATTGCTTCAGACTAGTCTGTATTTCAGTCTCTACTCTCTGTTAATTAAGCCACAGAGTATTCTGTTGGGATGTGCAATGAGACATTTTGATCAGGACATGACTTTAAAGTAGAGAAAGCTTAAAAAATAGATAATTATGTTTCTCTGTAAGCATATTAAAGTAATGGTGTCCCAATGCAGTATGTACTTACAGTCTTATGTATTTGCTAGGAAAAAAAAACAGCTGAGTTCTAATGCCCAAGTTATGCTTTGCTCTTGCTGGGTCAGATATAAATTTCCAGCAATGTGTATTGTGATTCCACAGAGATGCCTGCATCAGATGGCTTCAGGTTATACAGTTGGTTGTTTAAATACATTAGACATAAAGTTTGGGAAGTTTCTGGCCTGTCTTCTGTGATCTTAAGGGCTAGAAACCTTTTTCTGCTTTTTTTTTAAAGCTGTTATTCTTTCTCTTTGAGAGCTTGAGGGTCTCTGAGCTTTACTTGAAGAAGTAAGTTTGAATACGGCACTGCATCTGGAGGATGTTTTGGGAGCTGACTGCTGGGATGTGCTCATTCAGACTCAAACTGAATCTGCTGGTTTTGCTGTACTGAAGACAAGATGGTTGATTGCCTTTTGAGGGGTGGGACATGAAGTGTTGGATTCAGGCAGGTTCTTCTCACAGTCGGTAGGTGCCAGGTCAGTCTCATGGGGTGTTGTGTGCTGTGCAGGGCACAGTGCACTGCAGTGCTGGTCTCCTCCACAGGTGCTTCCTTGGCTGTGTTTTCCCTTCTGCCTTCAACCTTCAGCCCACATCCTCACTCAGATCCTCTGGCCTGAAGGACAGCTGTGTGGTGGTCCCAGTAGCAGGAATGTGTCTCGCTCACATAGAGCTGTGATGTCTTCATACAGATTAAGAGCTCAAACTTGAAAGCAAGGACGGGCAGTTCCTAAACGATGAGGTTTGTTCATGCTGTCGGAGAACAGACTGCTTACTCTGCGTTCTGAGTTTGGTGACAGCCTGATCTGAAACACAGCAAAACAATGACACCTTACAGCTGTCTGGTGCAGAACAGGCCTTGTGTCCATGCTGGATGTCTTTCTGGGGTGGCATTTACTGCATCCCCATGAGCAACATGCAAGAAACAGGGCATCTCCCTTGGCCATGGAGCTGCTGGGGCAGGCCTGGGCTCTGGAGGGCTTCTGCATGAGGAGCTGCTGAAAGCTCAGTGAGTTTGACTCCTTTCTTAGGAAAACAACTCAAATATTTTCCAATATCCAATCCATGTGAGACTGTATTCATAGGCTAAATTATTTTTAGTACGTTCTCTTTTCACTCCTCTGGGCTGTTCAGTAAGAAAAGCAGCTTGCAGTAGAACTCAGAATGAGAAGTACTTGGAGGAATAAGAATTGTGGCATTGATCAGTTCAGGCTTGCTGTGGGCCCATGCTGTAGTGCTGGGGCTACAGAAATACCCCAGTGTAATGGTGTCTTCTCTAGAGCCAAGGGAAGGGTATGTGGAAGGCTGTGTGGAGATGGTTGCTGGGAAGCTTGCCAGCCACATTCCCTTGCTTTTGCTGGCTTTAGCTCTTCAGCCTGATTTACATCATACTTGGGGAATCCAGGTCTCCTTGTACCTTTTTCAGGAATTTTTCAGGATACTAACTGAAATTAAAGGATTTTTTTTTTTCTTTTCCCTTTTGTATATAAGAAACATCCATTGTTATTATCTCTGCCTGACAGATGGCATTGGTGCAATGTTTCTAACCTCCTGTGGCTGGAGCTGGTGCCCGTGCTCCTGTTTTTAGGCAGACGGCTGGAGGCTGGAACTGCCTTTATATGCAGGGTCAGGCTTTGCATGACCGATATGTGAGCTGCATGGTGCTGCACTCCCCTTGGTGTCATGGCTGGGATGCAAGCAGATGGGGACGTGTGCTGGGGGAGTTTCTGCATTTCAGGCAGGATGGCACTGAGCAACAGAGGGGGAGAGTCGGATCAGGAGAAGGGGAATATGGGCAGAATGAGAACCTTCAAGGATTCAAGGTTTTTTCACTGACAAGAAAACATAGGGAAAAAAAAAGAATCAATGAAAAAATGTATGTGCTTATAATTCAGGCTCTTGTGTGGGGGGAGGATGATGCAGTTTACATATGGGCACATTATAAAGTGATACAGCATATACATGAATACTTAATAATGTCAGGTACAAATGAACACAGATAGCAAAGTAATATTATGCTATTATGCAACCTACCAAAGCAATGTGTTTGCTCGTACCAGGCAGAAAACCTTCTATGGCTTTAAATTATTTGCTCTTTGCTCCTGCAAGAGCAAGTATTTGAATCAAAACATGGATCCACTGTGCTGCACTTTCATCTCCCTTAATCACTCTGCACTCACCCTTTTCAGTCAGTGCTGCTTCTCACTGCCTTATCTCAGGTGGGATCTTGCCATGGGATAGCATCAAAGGTGGGCAGCTTTAGGCAAGTAAACAAACTGCCTGATCTGGGAACGCAAACCCAATGATTTTTAATAATGTAATAATATTGTATTTGTGCTTATCTTTATGCATTTAAATAGAAAATGCAGTTTGTATTACAGCAGTGCCTGAAGGCAGTAGTTGGGAATCAGAATTGGCTGTTCTGCTTTGTGAACACAGCATAAAGAAATCAGACCCTTCAATCCCATGTAACTTCTATCCATCCAAACTATTGCATCTAAGCCAGCACTTTTATCTCCAAATTCATATGCTTCCAGGAGAGCAGCTTGGGGGTAAGTTTCCAAATCCTGCAGGATAAAATAAAAGGCAAACACTGGAGAAAATAAAGATGTAGCCACACAGGAAAGCATGATGCACTGCCTTCCTTCCCCAGTACCAGGATGCACGGCTGCAATGTGGGGGATGATTTGGATGAGTGTAGGAGGGAGTGTGCCACCAGGTTGCTGCATTCCCTTGCTTTTCTTCCTTCATTTAGCTGTTTGGTAAAAGGCAGCTGCTGTGATGGAGAGGGGGCTGCCATAATGGGGATGTATGGCAGCAGGGGATGCTTTCAGGATTTGAGATATGCTCAGAAAATCCTACAGCCAGTAAAATGTTGTGTGTTTGCCTGATCTCTTCTTAGGCTTGGGGAGCACACAGAGAGTTGTTGCCTTAGCAAGCAAACCTGAGTTAAATATAGAAAGTACTCAATCCTTTCAAATGGCTGCACTCTGAAACCAGCCACACTGAAGTTGCTTCATAGTTTTCAGGAGTCAAAGTCAAAACGTGCCTTGTTTTTGTTTTTATTCATAAGAGCTTGGCTAAGTGCAGAAATTTAGGAGCTTGTGTATTCCTGGGCTTGGTGCTCCTCTGTAAGCCACTCCATCCTGCCCAGCTTTCCTGAAGATCAACATCCGCATGGGAGCACTGAAGTAATGCTTCCACTCATTTCCTTCCTGCTGAAAATGCTCAGCAACAAAGCAGTGCTTCAGTCACGCGGTGACGGCGATGATGGTAGAAACGAGATGGTGGCAGCTCTTCCCAAAGCACAGCGTGTTCACAGCGTGCCGTGCATTCAGCTGGTTTTCTGCATCTTCCTTTTAAAATAGGAACACAACAGTGCAAGCAGAGATCCTTCATTGAGCTTGTGCTGTGAGCCAGCATTGCTCAGCCTTGCAGCAAGCTGTGGCTGGCTGCCAACCAAGCGTTTGCTAGCTGCAGCTCCTCTAAGAATAGCCCTGGTGCTCTTTTAATCAAACAAAATAGAGAAAGAGAGAGAGATTTGAGCAATTGTTGTCTTAATCTGTGTTACAGACATGGACTTTAGAGGGGAGCTTGTGTTTGCAGCCAGCCATAATGATGAGAAGTGTTCTGGGGCTCAGTGTGGTGAGCCAAGGCTGAGCCCTACTGGCTGTGGGGCAGTGAGCATGCAGGTGTCTGTGCTGGGCGCTTTGCTTTAGGAATTTCAGGACATGAGCAATTTCTCAGCTAATGCTAATTAGGCTTGTAACTCCTTCTGAAATGATCTAAAGGTGAGGATTAATTACAAAAGTTTCTCAATGTTAGAACATGTTTCTTTAGTTAAAGTTGAGTATGCTTTCAGTTAATGATTACTGTAAAAGGTTTTCCCTCTACTTAAAATCCCCAAATATACCTTTCTATCTTGATATGTAAATAAACACATCTATGAGTTTATCTAAACAAGCCTGCATGTTAAATGGGAAAAACACATGAAAAGCCCATGCCCTGCCACCCCATTCGGAGTCTTAAGTGAGTGGATTCACATATGGGCTTGGTTGTCTTTTGGAAGCTGTTCTTCTGGCTGCACTTGTTTGCTCAGTTAAATAAAACATGGCATGGATTATTTTCTTATCTTCATTTAAATAATGAGGGACCTTAGTGCTTCTCTTTTTGTCTGCAGGTGTAGGAGGAGATTGATGGAGCCTCTATAGATCCAGCAGGTCCCATGTTAGATCATTGTTCTGTGAGGCTCCTGCCTCTGAGCTTTGAGTTGTGCACCTTCTAAATCTGAATGTTATTAATAACCGTGGTGACATTTCCATAGAGAAGGAAGGATGCAGAGCTTTATAAATAGAGTCCATGAAGTAGTGCGAGAGTGAAAATACCTGATTTACATCCACCTCATTTGTTGGCTGTTAAAAAATCCCAAGTCAAAATGTTTAAGCGGGCATGTGGGCAAGCAAGAAAGGCTTGGTTCAGCTTGGTGTACAGTTATGAAAGGCCAGATGGGAGAACATGTCTTCTCCATGTCTTCGCCATGTCTTCTCCATGTCTCCTGTGCTCCCTGTTTTCCTAGGATAAGTATTTAGCAGGTTCTCACAGCACAGTGTCAGTGTTCCCTGCTGGGGATCCCTGTGCCATTTTGTTCTCTTATTTACTTTATAGAACTCTTTCTTTTATGGTTGTGTGTTTGTTTGTTTGTCTAATGATTAAGTCACACAACCAAATAGCGATGCCATTTGTTTTCATATTCTACTTCTATGAGTGCTTTAAAACAGAAAAGATTCAAATCTAGTTCCCATGGCTGCTATATGGGAAGGCTTTTTTCCAAGAAAAGCATTGCCTTAGCCTGCTCTTGAGCTCAGATAATGCAATAGCAAATTGTTGTTATAAATTTAGACTTTAGATTCTTGTCATATATTAATGTTTTGGTAATCTGGCACTGTAGATCTCCCTGGTTTTATGGCCTGTTCTTATGAATGCTGGGTTATGTATGTTGATCATTTCTACATGCAGTTATTGAGCTTGGTTTTATGATAACGACATAGACCATAAAGCTGAGCTAACTTAAGGAAATAAAAGGTATACAAATACAAAGCACTAAAATAATAATGAAGACCTTGCTATTGTGCTGGCTGACAACCTCTGGTAGGATTTGTCATTCAGCTTTTCACTGAAACCCCTTTGCAAAGTGATACTCCAGTGTCATTCCCCATCCAGTCCTCAGTTTCCCTGAACTTCTGGCTCAGCTACTGGAGAGACAGAATGTATTGGATATGCTCTGAGTTTACAAATGCTGACAGATTCATTTGGAAAGACAGATTGCAAACATGCATCATGGCCACACTCTGAGTTCTATAAAAGTGATGTATGAGTGGTGCAGAATAATTAAAGAATTGTATCAAGGGAACAGCTTAATTAACTATTCTTGATTAAAGTAGTACAGTATGTGAATTTAATAGCTTGTCTTCAAAAGCAGAATGTGAAATCACTTATTACTGTGGTGAATCTTGCTGGCAAATTGTGAGCTGCCAGAGGTTCCTGTGATTAATTGAGTTTAGAGGAACTTAACACTGGGGTAGAAGATACCAAATCGTTATTCTGCTCTTGCTTTGAGCTCATTGGGAGACTAATGAGAGGGCTGAGAGCTGGCAGGGAAGGGAGAGTGAATGGGGGCTGCAAAGCAAGGTCTGCAGTGGGCACCATTAGCAAAATGGTGGGCAGGCAAACTGCTAACAGCATCCTTGTTCCAGCTTTCACATCAGTGGAATGCAGGTTTCAAGTACTGTTTACAACGTTCTTGACTTGTAAAGGTTTTCTCTAAAAATGCTAATACCACGGGATGGATGTTTGCTCTAAAATAGAAGCTTATATTGTGAAGCATAATGGAGAGCCCAAGGGTGAATTTTGGGAGTGAGTTTTATTGCTGTGGCATGAAGGGCACTGACTGCCTTCGTTATACAACACTTCAGTGTTAGTTAAAGAGCAAATTCAGCCAAGCTGATCAGTTAGCGCAGACATGTAACTAGTGAACTTCATCATTAGGTGATGTCAAAACTGAGCCTAAGAGTTTTCTTGTCTCTTTTAAATTAATATTAAGCTCCTGCTTAACCTTTATTTCAGAATTGAGTTTTTACACTTTATTTGCTTTAAAGCATTCTTCTGATCAAGAGTCAGTTTTTGGTGCATTTTCTTTACTGTGTATTGGTAAATATGCTGTTTAGATGGGTGAGCGTTACAGCTTGCAGGTCTGATGGGTGAAAATCATGATCTTACAGCCACCATCGTGGCTTTTAAACTGAGCATCTGCACATCTGCCAAGATCAAAACTCAGATTTTGTTTGTAGCTAACATGGTATCTTACCTTGACTGTGATGAGTGAGAGTCCGAGTGCTGAATGAAACAGCGAGGAGTTACATGTGGCCTCCGAGAGATGCTTATTCCTCCCAGAACCCCTCTCAGATCTTATTGTAACAGGTAGGCTCACTGAGGTGAGTAGGACCAGCTGTGCTTGAAGATACTCCCCCTTGCAGTAAATGAATATAAAGGGCAAACTTCTTAAGGACAAGTCCTTGTCAATGCATTTTTCTTAGAGATGGATTTATTTCAGAGGCTCCCACTGCGGTGACACATAATGGTAAGGCACAGTTGTTTTGTTATGAGTGCTTTGAAAAAAATAATATTAGCAAATTCCATTAATATTGTGGTCAGCGAACTCATCTGAAATTGCCTGATGGCACTGTTCTGTATACACAGTGGGAAAATCAATAAATTTAATCCAAGGTAAAACTGTCTGGCTCTCTGAAGGAGAAGACTGCCTTGATTGCTGGATACTGGAAATCATTGCCTCATACGAATTGAATAGCATCGAGCAGTTGCGTGGCTGAATCATCCAGACTGATTTGACTCACGGGGCCTGGTGACTCCAAATGAAGTATATTTGTCATGCCACAATCCTGCAGGATTAAGAGCACTTGGATTCGTTTGATCTGATCTATTCCAACAATATTAAGCAAGCCAGTTTCTTACTGTCCTTTGCACCTTGTGTATTCCTGGTTGTGGAAGTCCAGCATCTTACTTTTTGGAAGCTGAGCTGTGATACAACAAATATTTCTGGTCAGTATTTCTACTTCTGGCAAGGTTTGAAGAATTCTTGGCTGGTTTTTACAGTAGGACCAAATATAACAAGAGGCAGAGACTGGCATGTAGAATTTAATCATGTTATTTATTACATTATTATATTATTGTCTTGAAGTTGTTCGCTGTTTTCTGGTTTTGTGCTTAATAAGCAGCCATTCTCAAATGTTTTAGTCAGTACTTCAGGAATTTGGGGCTTAAAGTCAACTCTGGAATTAAGGATTAAGAGAACACCCCCTAATCATCTCAGCTGTTTGTCTTCCCAGATAGGCCTTGATAATATGGTGGGCTTGCTTTCATGGAACACCTATTGATATGGATGTAAATGGAGGAGGGAAATAGCTCTGGGTGGGGGGCCAGGGCAGTCACCCGTAGCTCAGTTGGTGTGCTCTGAGCAGGAGGACATGAGTGGATGGGCTGGAGGAGAGACCATGGAAGTCCTGTGGCAAAGGAGCACTCCAATTTGATACCTGCACATCCCTATGGGCTGCACAGCGAGGCCCTCTGAGGCAAAGGGGCCAGCCCTGGCAATGCTAAAACATTGCATATTCATAGTAACAGAATGTCTTTAATGCTACTAGACCATTAATAGGACAGTGCTGCGTTACTGCCTGCTTATTTATAGCTGCACATTTGAGGTGGTGTGTGGCTGCCAGTGTTCGTTTGGAAGATCTGAATAGAGGAGCCTTAGGCTGAAAGGAGTGTGTTCCTTCTGCTCTTATTAGTGGATATATCTCATTGGGGTTTAAACATCACAAAATGGGCCTCCCATGCTCCCTCATCTGCAGCATGCCCTTCCTATCTCTGTGAAGGTTACTTTGGGAGTCCTGTACCAGCTGCAGGCTGTGGGCTGGCTGCTGGGTCTGTTGTGTGCCTGGCTGCTTCCCCACCTTCCTTCTCAGCTTTCCTTTCCTGCTCACCTTACCCAGCCATTCTGATACACACGTTCCTGGCTTGTTGCAGCTGCTATGCTTGTATTTGGCTCATCCTAACAAAAACACACAGGGATTATGGGGCTTTGGTGACTTTAATAAAGTCAATTTCTGCTGTCAGGATCATTGATGCAGTATTATGATTTGAATTAAAGTTCTCATTATCACATTAAGATGAAACAAGGAGTTAATTAAGTGTAGGGAAGTAATTGATAAAACTGCAACACGCGGTGAAAAATGAGACAGTATTTTTGTACTAAACCCTTGTGTTCTCCCATTTCTAAGTACCATTCCTATGAATGCACATTGGAGTGTGCTTCTGACTCAGGCAGAAAGCTTTCCCATTTGGCAGTACTGCACCTCTTGGTAGTAATGTGGCAGCACAACATTTTCTGAACGTTCTTGTGATGGGAAAATCCTGTTAAACTATAGAGGTACTTTTCTTATCTTGGCACTTTTGTGGCTTGAAAAGAAAACTGTTAAAACATGGCTTCTGGAAATGGATGGAAGTCAAGTTGCAGACTTTGAAAGCTGGTTTTGATTAGAAATAGAAAAATGGAAGATGATGTAATTTTTGGTTGCGTGTGATTTTTGTTAATTTTAGGAAGATTTTTTGGGCCACGAGTCATGGAATGTGCAGATATTTTACGTTGGGACCATTCTTTTTCTGCATTATTGTTCTGGTTTGGTTTTAGCAATCCAAGGGTTGAGGCAGGAAGACAGATGACTCTTAGCTGCTCTTTGGCTTAAGAGAGATGTTGAGCAGTGCACTGCCCATCTTACGTACCCATTAAAAACTTCAGTTTATTTCTTCTGGATCATTTATTTACCTTGGACTTTCTGATATTTAAATGTGATATATGAATAAAAATGGTGGAGCTGCATGCAATTTCTGTCCATTTGCTTATGAGTCCCAGACAGGGCTGCTGCCTGCGGAGAAACTCCATCCCTGAATGTGGGAGGTTAACCTCACTGGTTTGAGATGCCACATTAAAAACAAGAGCTTCTTTTGCTCTCTGATGTGGCAATACACGTGATACATCCTGACTTCAGTAAGGCTTTAAATGCTGTGACCAAAATGAGAGGCGAACTCTGTACAAAAGATGTAGGCAGATGGGGAAGAGCCCAGAGGGGAGTGACAAGAATAGGAGGCTTAGGAAACATAATCTGTAATGGAAGATAGAATGAATTGATTTGTTTAGCCTGCAAATACAGAAGGAAAATGCAAGTCACTTGGTACAGAAAAGGTTGCTTTAAAGACAAGACAATCAGCTTTCCTCCATGACCACAGAGAGATGCCAGAAGACACTGGGCAAAGATTTAAGTTGATTATTAGGACAGACTGGTTCAGGGAGGTTGCACAGTTAAAGACAGGCTGTTGAGAAAACCCACAGGACTGGAGTTTGGAGAATGGATCAGACAAGAATTCTTGAAGTAGTTAAGATACGTGCCCTCAGGTGGTGCAATTAGACAATACTTTGCGATGTCTTCCTTTAGTGCTGGCTGGGACTATGGGGAAGCTTTCAGATGACAGAGCTTGCAGAGGTTCATAATGGTGTTTTTCTGGAGAAAAGATGTACAGCTTTCTGACAAAAGAGGGCAGAGCTCATTTTGAGTCTTCTCTGTGCCCACACCTACCTATGAGACTTGGGAAGAAATAATGCAGAAAGTGAGATGGTGGGAACTTTAAAATCAGATGGGACAGTAAAGGGCTTATCAGGCACACAGTCACTCTGTTACTGTATTACAATAATTCAGTCACAGAATCATTAAGTCTGGAAAGAAAAGCACTGAGATCATTTAGTATAACAGTCAATATCTGTTGGACATCAGTATTTCCGGGCCTGTAATTGGTTTTTAATGGAGTTTTTATATCCAGTATTGGTTTGGATATCTTCTTCTAGTCTGCAGTATTGTGGGTATCCCAAGCTACTTCTTAATCATCCTGGATGGAATTTGTTTACTCTGTTGGTGCCCCTTTTTGCTGACACCCAGGAGACTCTTATCTGCTCTTCTTCCAGGTAAAATGAGAAGAGCACAAAAACTCAGCTTCCATTACTGATTTAAACAGCTTATAACCTGTTTGAGCCTTCTATGATTGCCTTTCATTCTGCTGTATATCATATCTATTCTCAGTATCACTCGAGTAAATTTGTTTGGGGAATTCATACAAAATCTATTTCCAAGGGCTAGAATCTCAGAAAGCCAGACGGCTGCTGTGTTCTTTGTGAAAGAAAAGTATTTCTTTGTGCTAGTAGTAAAACAAAGCAATGAAGATCATACAAATCTGTAACTCAGGCTCCATTCACAGCTATAATTTTCTTGTGTGTCAGAGTACACGTCAAACTTATCAGTATTTACACTATGAAGTCCTTTGAAGCCTAAGTTTTACCCGTGCTCATTGAAACTTGCCAGGTAGCAAGAACTGTAGCTCTGTTCTCTTGGGTCTTAAATCTTGTGCCCTGCATAGATTTCAAAGTTGATGCAAACAAAACAGACATTGAGAAGGTCAAATATAGGCATTTAAGAGTGCGCCAGTGATGACATTTACATGATTGCAATCTACCATAAAATGTAAAATGTTCACACTGGACAGAGAATGAGAGCTTATTGTAGTGAATTCTTGCTGTTTTGGAACACATGTGGCTGTGTTTTTGTTCCCTTCATCAGGCTCACAGCAAGTGGAAGATGCAGTTGGCCAGCAGTGGGCATTCTGCAGCAGCACACTGCCTGCAGCATGCAATGTTCTACATGTTCAGAGGGTTTCCTGTGATGTCAGGCTGTTGGAATTGGAAAAACATTGTGGGAATAACTGGTATGGGGGTGCCTGTGTGGTAGTGGGATGCATGGAGATGGTTTCTGTATTGATGCTGTTGCTGTATGCACGAGAACCAGCCCTGCAGGCTGTGCATCTCAAAACCTTCCCATTGCAAGTACATTTGTATTGATGAGTAGTGCTACTGTCATTTTTCTGCCATGACACTTGTCAGGATTACTTCTTGCTGCTGTTTATTCTGCTTATGTTTGGTTTATCTGTTTCTCTTGATTTGCACCATATTTTCTAATTAGTTCAGTTTTTCCTCCTCGCTGACTTGCAAGCGACAAACACAGAAGAGGTTTGTGTTTGCAATTGAGCCTTAGGTTTCTCTGTGGTTGTAGAAGGGGGAAAAATACATTGAGATAAGAGTAATGAACGTTCATCAGTGGTTGATGAACATTTATGGAGGCCAGGCAGAGGATGTTGGCACAGTGAGGGGTTGGTGAGGGGATATGTGTCCTGATGCAAACAGGTTGTTTAACACACCAGATTGCTTCTAAGGTTCTATGTTGTTTATTCCTGGTCATAAATGTTCTACAGTCTTCATGCCATGACCTCGTTTCATGCTTAATGCCAGCTCTTTCCACATTACTACACTCAATGGAAAACTACTTTCAGGAGATATGCATGAAAAATTTGAGGGCATGAGCAATATATACATTTGCTATATATAACTATATTTCTGTAAAAAGCTTGTTGAGAGGGAGAGAATAATTAATGACACAGGCTTAATGAGCAGTAAGATAACTTTGAGCCAGGGTGGCTGTACAAGCCAGAAGACTGACATACCTGCAAAAGAGCAAAAGTAAGATTGGTTGGTTGTGCTTTCTGTTCTAAGTGCCCTAAAATCCTCTTAAAGTTTCCTCCAGAGCCAGTCTGTGAGTTGTCAGTCGTGTGTTTTTATTTCAAAACTTGATCTATCTATTTTTCATTTGCTTGATAAAACTTTTAACCACCCTGATGTACCAAAGCCATTAAAGATCTGGCGTATTAGGAGGTTGGTGAGCAGGCCTCCGTTTTCTTTGCTGTATTTCTGTGTGTCACTCAATCTAAGCAAATATCCTTCATGCACTGAAGCAATCCCAAGCTATCTGCTGTACAGAATGGTAAGGGATAGTTTTCTGTCTCTTTGCAGAGCTGTTGTACAGGGTTCATCCCTCAACTTATTTTTGCAGGCATTTTCCCTCTGGAAATCTTGTAGGTGTTCCCCTTGATCTGCTTTCCATCCTGGAGAACCACCAAAGCCAGAGGAGCTGGGAAGCCCTGATGTTCAGGGCAGTGCCATCTTCCTGTAGCAGAACAGAGGCACTTGGCAGGTGATGGCATTTCTGGTTTTCTGGAAGGGACCCCTTGAAGTGTGAAGTTTGGCAGCATATCTGCATGAAGGAGCTTGGAGATACGCCTGGCTTGAAAAGGACCACAGTGATCATGTAGTTTCAACTCCTCTTCTACGTGCAGGGTCACCAAGTACCAGACCAGGCTGCCCAGAGCCACATCCATGAATTGTATTTAGATCTTGCAGGAGAAATCCTTTGACTCTCACCAGAGGGAGCTCTTTTCTTCCTCTTACTTCTTTTTTTCTTTTCTTTTTCTTCTCAACTTGACATTTTTGGATGGATTTTTCAGATTTGTTGGGATCCTTCAGCCTGACCTGAGCATAATTGACTCATTAGGTTTTCTGCTGGTAATGACCCCTGATCTTAGCTTCTTCAAAGGCATTTTAAAAGCAGCTACAAATTACTACTCTGACTCATCTTACTTTCAGCTGAATGTGCAAACTGACCCAGTGAATAAGCCAATCCAATGAAGAAGCCAATCCAAGGAAAAAGCAGCTCCCTTGTAATCGATTCTTTAAGTCATACTTTGCTGAACAAAGTTGAGTAGGTGTGTGTGTGCTCTCCTCCATTTCCCACATTATTGGAGCTGCAGTAAGAGAATCTGCATGTCAAGGGACTTACTGTGGAAGAGTGATGAGCATCATCCCTGATGGCACAGACAATAGGAAGATGGGCTCTGGGCGTCAGCACCATCCACACTAAAACAGTGTCAATACAAAGAGGCTTAGTTTGCTGGCATTCAGTTCTTCTGTTCTATGGCTTTTCCCCTGTTTGGCTGCATATTTTTTCAACTATCATAACTTTAGAGAGAAAAAACTGAAGACCAACATGCAACTGCCAGTTAATGAAAATCAGCCATTAGGTGGCAGAATGGCGAATTGCATCTTTAATTGATTGCTTTCTGGCCAGGTTCATCAATTAAGGAGAAAAACACACAGAACAAAATGTAGTCTCTTCATTAAATATGTTGGTGTTTATGAGAGCATCTGGCTCTCGGCCTCACATTACAAAGCCCTGTGCGTGGCCGCGAGTGTGAAGGGAGCTGAGAAGCAAGGCTCTTAGCAGCTCACCTCTATCCTTCTGTAGATACCTTAAGGAAATACCTGAAGTACCTGTGCTACTGGAGGAAGCTTTGAAAGCATCAAGAGAAATGCTGACGGAGATGTAATTATAATGGCAGTAGTGGCTGTTGCTGTGTTAATAGCAGCTGGTGGTGCAGTCACTACCATCTGTTAATGCCCCAAAATCCTGAACATTCTGAAATGGCACATCCTTTATGTGGAGGAATTAACAATAATTTACATATCTGTCAAATGAAATCACCTGGATTTGCTGACAGATTTACCTTGATAATGATTAATCACCAAATAATGGGGAGTTAAATGCACCAGTATGAGCATTTTTACCATAGGCTACCTAATGCTGCTATCTAAGTATAGCATCCTGGAGGGTTTATTTTTGACGTGGTGGTGAGGGGCATTATTTCATGTATTTCCTTCCAATAATCCTTATAAGCAGAGCTAGATTAAAGGCTGAATTTAGCATACTAATTTGTATTTGCAGCAGATTAAGATGCTAAAAACACTTGCAGTTCTGCCAATGCGTGCTAACTTATGAAATGTTAACGACTGACTCTTATGCTTCAAAAAGAGAGAAAATGAGGCTGAACTGAAAGAAATGCCTCCACAACCCAGGTGAGCCTGGGGCAGGAGTGCCAAATGGATGGGCTGACCATGCACGTCTCATGGCTCCCAGGTTGTGTGACTGTGCTCTAAGTTAGAATCTAAATCATTCATTTCTGATGAATCAGTTTCTCTTCCAAGCAAATGGGAGGTGTGTGGGGGGAATAGTCCTTTGAATATACTCTGAGAAGTTATTTTTGAATATCAGCTTCTGTCCAAGCCTTTATTTTGGTCAGTGTGATGAACTATCAGTGCTGTAAATAACAGTGAAAACGAAGTCCCAAGCCAATTTGGGGCCCTGTTGGTTTTCAGTTCCCTCCTAACTCATTTTATTTGTTCCTGCTGAACAGCAGATGGAGGAGGTGACACGTTCTCTGATTAGGTAGAAGAATTGTAAGTAATAAATAATGGAAGAGTGTTAATTATCAGAAGCAGTAGGAGGGAAAGAGTAAACTTTGCACTGTTGAAGTCAAGTAAACTCAAAGTTTGTTTCCTTCTCCCTGGGTAAGTAAGTCAGCCACCCCCAGTTAGAATCATAGAGTCAACAGATCACCGAGGCTGGAGAATACCTACAAGATCATCCAGTACAATGTCTGCCTATCACCAGCAGTTCTCACAATTATAAAATGGTTTTAAAGCAAATGATTTTGTCTTGTTCTGCTGCTCTGGCTTCCTGATTCGGGATCCAAGGAAGGCTGTGTCTGGGGCAGGTGGATGTTTGCTGTGACTTGGGTCGGAGGTTTCTTTCTCCCTCACTGCTATTTTCATGCAAGGCACTGTTTTCTGTTAGGGAGGATTAGAAGGCATGCATTAAACAGTGTTAAATTTGCTGAGGCAGTTGATGTTTACAGCTCTTGTAGAATTATTTATTAAAATATTAACTGCTAGACAGCCCGCCTATTTTTAAAGTTCAGTGATTTAGAGGCCCTCTTCAAAATCACATTGTGTGATTCAGACATCTAAAGACTAAATAAGACAAAACAAAACGATCAGAATTACCCACAGAAGCGTTAATTCTTTGGTTTGCATTTCCTTAATTGTCACCAAATTGATGGGGATGGATTTGCTTGGCAGGAAGGCTGCAAGTTTGACTCAGCTCCCTCCCACCAGCCATCCCAAGCACACCATGCAGACAGGAGGGGTTTTGTCCTTCTGCAGGGGATGTTTTACAGCTTCCCACCCAGGACAATGGCCCTGCATCTCACAAGGCTGTGGCATCAATGGTGTTGCCTTTTATTTTGTTTCTGGTGAACTTTTCTCATTCGGTTGCACAGGTGGCAGTGAGCAGAGGATTGTGACGCTGTGATGAGAAACGCTTCATGTTTCATTGCTTGATAAATGCTGATGGTATCTCTTTTGTGTTTTCTGTGTGTTCCAGGAAAAAAGTGTCAGTTCCAATGTAAGACTTAAATCTAATAAAGAGATCCCGGGATTAGTACATCAACCCAGAGCAAAGTAAGTTCCATTGTTTGTTTTTGTCACTTAATACAAATAATAGCAGAATTGAAGTAGTATCTGTGGCCTAGCTAAGCCAATTGGTGGTTCCAGCAGCCTTAAATCTGTACCCACTTCAACTAAATCAGGTAAGAGCAATATTGGCACCAGCCTCCTGCAGTATCCAGTCCCTTGCACAGCTGAGATGTGGGACTTAAATGTGTGTGATGCACCTTACAGGAATACCATATCATGTTACTTCTCAGTTTTTCATACAGCTTACACACCAATATATTTGTGTACTGGTGTTCCTGATTGCTAGAAGTCAAGTGGTGTTCCTGAAAATAAGCTGCCAAGTTCCCAGGGAAGTTTTTGCTGGCTCTCAGCCTAGGTTAGCAGACATAGGGCCTGACAGACCCCTGGGAGAACCCCTTCCATTTCAAACAGGGAGGTTGTTTCTTGGAACGAAGGCTGATTTGCAGCTGGGACTTGATCCAGTCCCTGGTCTGGCTGAGATCAGTCCACATGGCATGTGCCATGAAATATTTAACTCCCATGGGAGGGCTGTTACTGATGGTAGTTACTTGTTTCTTGCCTAAATCACCGTTGCGTTTTAATCGCTAATTGGATTGAAAATAACAGTGCGTGGAGCCATATATCAGATTCTTAACAGAGAGGTGAGAAACCTCTGCTGCTGAGATTTGAACATTAGCAGAAATGCTGTTCTTTATGCTGTGTCTTCAGGACACTTATTAACTTAAACTTGACGCATACCAAGTGCACTGTATGTAGTTTCACTAGTTTCCTAATGAACTGACAGTGTAATTCAGTCATCTTTCAAACAAAGGAGACAAAGCGCTTTGGATGTAATTGCAAAGAAGTTCACTACAAGGAGGTGAGGGTGGAACCACCATTCAGCAGAGCAAAGCTGTGCTTTGTTACTGCAGCCTGCTCCTTCCCAGCAGGGTCAGAACTGTACCTTCTTGGGGCTTCATCTTTGCATCTTGCCCTTTTAAACCAACTCTTTGGTAATATGTTTTCCATCAGCCAGCCACGAAACATCTGAAAACACAAAACTGTGCTTCCTGATTGTATGGGAAACTGTTGAACACAGCCTGAACCTCTGATTGACCACCTGAGGCAAGCAATGAGTCAGCTGCAGGAGCACAGGTGAAGATAATTCAGCTGTGCTCCCGAAAGGGGTGGAGCCTGACTGCATCTCACCTAGATCCCATTTAAGGGCTGACCACCACTAAGGCAGAATCTCTTTCTCTGGGGATTGCTCTTTTGTGGAGTATATTGTGAGCCTTCAACATCAGTGAGCATTTTGCCTTTAAAAACTGGATCTGTGATGGTGCAAAGGCAAAAACATGTTTCTAGAGCTCTCTCCAACTCATGAAGTACAGTGTGTGTTGTGCTTCAGTGGGGATGTTCTCCCTCCCTGATGTACATTCTCTTCATGTCCCATGAGGTCTCTGCTGGGGCTGAATTCCTGCATCTCCTTACCAATTGGATGCACCAGAATCATACCAGGGCTTGTGTTCGTGCTTCTTCCATCTTCTGAGAAATGTCTATGTTTCGGTCATTAGAGCAGCAGGCTTTGCCAGCAGCTGTTTCTATCCACTTGGGGATTGAATTCTGCAGTCTGTTGGGGTTTCTAAGCATAGGAATTTTTCATCTGCTTCCAAAAATTATCATATGTGGAATGAGTGGGTCTCCAATTCAGGGCCAGG
Organism: Coturnix japonica; assembly: GCF_054131305.1. Taxonomy (NCBI): domain Eukaryota; kingdom Metazoa; phylum Chordata; class Aves; order Galliformes; family Phasianidae; genus Coturnix; species Coturnix japonica. The sequence goes on from NC_140673.1 coordinate 11,941,948, forward strand.
AACCTGCCTACCCAGAGGACAGATGGCAGGGTTTGCTGCCCCATACAAGCATTTTGTCTCTAGTATCTCTGGAGGAAAAGATCCAAGATCTATGTGCCCTTCAGACAACCTGGCATCGCTGTTATCACTGGCACTGGTCAGTCTCCCATTCCTTCTCCCTCTCCTCTCTTTCCATCCTGCCTTCAGTGCCTGGCATTTCTCTGCACCCCACATGCCCAGGCAATCTGCTGCAGTTCCAGAGGATGCTCTGCCCCCATGTTGCAGAAAGAATGTTATTATTCCAGGAAAGAGGCTCTTACCACCCCCATAGCATAAATAGAGCAGGCACACCCCAAGGACTGTCTGCATCACATCCTCACCTTCATCTCCTCACTCTTTCCCTTTGTGTCTGCCCGTGCTGTATTTTGGTATTACAGGTACCCTTTGGGGAAGGGCTTATTGTCTTGTGCCACCATCAAGTGTTTGACAACCAAAAGTGGTCTTGTCCGGCCCTATTCACTAATGCAAAACCCCCTCACTAAATGCATGGGTGCTGGTTACCATCCCAGGCCTAGCACACATGCAGAATTAAGTGCAAGAATGTCTTCTGCAGGGCAAAAGCATGAAGTGATTTATTTTTCCGTGGGGTGAAAAGTTAAAGCTGGGTCAGTGTGTTTTGGTACTGATGCTCTGCCTTTGCTTTTCAGCATGCACATCTCTGAAAGCCAACAAGAATTCTTCAGAATGCTTGATGAAAAAATTGAAAAGGTAAGGAGCTATGAAGTAAAAAACCTGTTTTGATCCAGGTTTCCCTGCTCTGTGGGGAGGAAAAGAAGTGGGCATTGCTGCAGCATCTGTGTCCTACGCTTCTCCAAGGGACCTGAACAAATGCACTAATCCTATAAATATTGAGCTGCTTTCCCTGTAAAGCATCACCTTCTGTAATGTCAAATGCAGAACCAGAGCATCTGATGGCTGTATCTAGTTATTGGAATTCAGGTTAGTTTTGTTTTCTAGGTTTGTTCTGGGGTAGTAATGCCATTCATTCACCAGCTGCCACACTGGAGGTGCAGCTGACCATCTCCTCGCTTTGGATCACACTCTCAGATCCTCACAGATGTTCTTTGTGGCTCTTACACTGCTGAATAGATCAGGGACTGCCAATTAAGATGAAATAAACAGTCAAAGAGACTGACAGCTCCTGTGCATTTCAAGCTGCTGACATCATCTAATACAGATGAGTTACGTGACTTATCATGAGCATGATAAGGATTACAGAGAAAATTATAAGTGTATTTTGGACTCAGCAAAAATAAGGGCTGGCTGAAATAAAATGTATTTAATCCAAGCATGGAATCCAAAGGACACAGGCTGGTGGCTTGGCAACTGAAAATAAATAGTGTTTATGAGTCCTAGAGGTCAAAAAAAGTCTTGATGCAAAGGCCTGGAGAATTTCCCTAAGAGAAATTCCATCAGTTGTTGGCACCCAGCACGTGCCCTGTTCCTAGCTGCATGTATTGGCATTGCGGAGCTGATTTCTGCATAAAAGGCCTGAAGGTAAAAGTCAGAATGTCAATGCAATGCAGGATGCTTCTGCCTACCAAAATTCAATGTCAGAAGGCATTTGAAGGGAGACATCTGTTAGTGCCTCTGCTTCAGTGTGTGTCCTTATGAGAGGAGTGAGAACTGAACTGCTTACGTGGAACTTGATGTAACTATGATAATTAAATCCATAGGGTTTGTAGGAAGAAATAAATCCCAGTGTAAAGCTCAGTGTGGAATGTTGAGCTATGAAGGCATTCAGCTGCATTTTGGTTCTGCTGGATGAACTGGACCTTTTTGCAGAGTGCCACAATGTGAAAAAAAACATACTTTATTTAGCATCTTGACAATGGCCATCACAAATGAAGATCTCAAAAATGACTGCTTTTTCTGAATGCTGCCTGTGGAGCAGTAAATGATCATGAGAAATTGTTATTTATATATATGTATATTTATATATTGTCCCTATAGGCTGAGTCACAGTATATGTAGGACTGGTTCCATCCCTCCTGGTTACTGGCCAGCATTTGGGTAGAAGAGGAATTGCTGAAGGTTTCATGGGGTTTGTGCACAGGCCACATCCTCCTTCCTCAGCTCTTCCCGGAGAGCTGATAAACTTTGTAGTTACTGATAAAAACCCCATTAGGGAATAAGGTGTAGACAAAGGCTTTTGTTCTGAAAACAAACTAAAAAGAATGTCCTCTCAGCTCAACATATCACCCAAGCACGAGTAAAACTGGTGGTTTTCTTGTGCAGGCAGCCAAGCCATGCTGCCTCACTCTGCCATTATTCCTGGCTGCCATAAAACAATCTGCCCTTTGTCACCGGGCTTTGTAGCAGAGCTGTGTCCCACCTCGGTGATGGCAGAGAAGTGAAGGGGATAGAGGAGCAGCTGCAGGGCTGCTTGGGTTCCTCGTTCCATCCCCCTGCTGTAGGCAGGGACACCTCCCACCAGACCAGGTTGCTCACAGCCCCATCCAGCCTTGGCCTTGAGTGCTTCCAGGGAGGGGGCATCCACAGCCTCACTGGGCAGCGTGCTCTAGCATCGTGCTGCCCTCACAATAAGTCATGAAATGGCTGTAGGAGTCATGCAAACATCATTCCCTGATTTTCAGCTTTCTGCCCAGCTCTGAACATTTACAGACCCGAAACGCGTGGTCTTTAAGTACCATTTGTTGCTTGCTATCTCAGCGAGCCATTAACCTCATGTCTGGCTGTTTTCCTTGCAGGGTCGTGATTATTGTTCAGAAGAGGAAGATGTCACATAGTGCCAATTCTGCCAAACAAACCAGGAATACTACTGTGTAAATAGATTACAACCCAGTTGAGACCTTTTGGAAGTCTTCTAGAGCGAACAGCACTACATAAAAGAAGATCATTTCCACATTATATGCTCCATTCAGTTACAGTGTTTCGTAATGAACAGATGAGGAATATTGCTAAGAACTCATATGGAACTATTTTTGTTGCTGCTAGTTAAAACTTGTTGCAACTTTTCACTTTCTCTGTGTCCAGATATGCAGCAAATCCTTAAAGTTAATCCAAAAGACGGTGTTGATTTTACTAAGGCCTCTGGCCTGTTTTCTATCAGATGAGGTAGTGTTACACAGCTTCTATAAGTGAACATTCAAGCATCTGAGAAACACCCTTATGCTGTCTGTCAGTCGGCGTGCGGCCGGAGTGCTTATTCATGCTGGTGATTTCAAGCTTTGGAGATGGGATGTTTTTGCCATGGCTGGCCTTGTTTCTCTGCTGAGAAGAAGCTGAGAAACTTATTATCCATTAAAAGCATGTTATCACTGAAATGCTGGAAGTGATGCAGGAGCAGGAATTTGTAAGAGGAAAAGAGTTTCATTTAATAGGTATCTTAATCAAGGACTAAGCTTGCAGTATTGGCTTTGCTGAGAATGGGAGTGTGATCACAATCATTTTGAATCTCTTTTTTTCTAAGAAAATAAACATTTTACTGTTTTTATGTATCCTTGTCTTTTCCCGTTCATGTGACGTTCATGTTCTGAGAGCCCGGAGGCAGGGAAGGCAAAACCAGTGCTGTGCCAACGGGGTGTATTTGCTGCATCTCATATATGGTTTATTTTTCCAGGTGATACAGAGCAGATGCTGTCTTCTCAAAAGCAGATGCCGTGTTTTTAACAAATACTGTCACAACCCTTAAAGAAGTGGAAAAAAGACAACTTTTGTATGTATCCTTGAAGGGAGATTGTTACCTGTATGTTACCCAATATGTTGGTACTTTATTTAATATTCCACTTTGACAGCACCAGCTCTGCAGTGCGTCCCAAAGAGAAGCTTTGTAGGACAGGGACACCTCCAACCAGAAGGCCTCATCCAGCCTGGCCTTGGGCACCTCCACTCCTCTGGGCAGCCTGTGTCAGGGCCTCACCATTCTCTGAATTAAGAATTCCTTCCCACTAGCTAATCTAGATCTTCCCCTCTTTTGGTTTAAAGCTGCTGTTCCTCATCCCATCATTACACTCCTTGGCTGGAATTGCACTCCAGCTTTCCTTTGTACAAATACAGAAATTCTGACATAAATTCTTTAACAGGCGTAGTCACAGAGAAGCAACACCAGCAAGAGTCCCTATTTGATGCCCAGCCCTTCCAAAAAGCAAATAATAACAACACTGGATAAAATAGGAATGATTTAGCAGTTGGTACATAAGCAGACAGTTGTACAAGGCACACAGACAGGACCTTCATCTTGGGGAAGGAGCTCTTTGGTCTGTCTTCTCTGGATTCCATTGTTTCCTTATCGGACTTCCTATCTGATAGTGCATAAAGGAATAAGTATTCTAGAGAAGTACCTCATTACAGTGGAGATCTGTTTTGTTGCAAGCCGGATATTTTCAACGCCATGTAAGAAGGCAGCAGCTAAAATCATTACAACACTTACAGCTTGTAGTGTGTGTTAACAGAGGAGCCAAGGCAGATGGCAATATTCTGATCTTTCGCTATAGCTGGATGTGTATCACTCAACAGTGAGAGCAGGGGAAAAGCTGAAGCATCCCCTCTGGAAGGGAAATGTACAACTAACTTCCATTGCATTTAGTGTAGTGTCATCTTAGGGTATCAAATAAGACACTCTGTGGCAAGGAGCAGCTAGTCAAATGTATGTGACAGTCAGGAGCTTGTCAAAAGCCTCTCATATTTAGCGTTGTTAATTCTTGTGATCGCATCAAGTTCTCATATCAATTCACATGGCTCTCCTTCTGGGGACAGCCCATCTCTCAGCTGACATTTCGTGTGCAGCGTATGAGCACTGCTGTATCTCAGGCAGCAGAGGGAGGGTGCAGCGGAGTAGATGGAGCATAAGAAAGCTGTTGCTGCAGTGCCACTTGTTAGCAGCAAAGGCCAGAGAGCTGTCTGGTAACTGCAGCTGAGAAAATTGAAGACTTGGGAGGGAGAGAAGGCTGCATGCCAGGAGCATCAGCATGAGCCATAGCTCCCCTTGCACGCAGCTCTGCAGTACAGCACTAGCTGTTGGCGTGTTGCACCAGCAAGAGTCCCAAGTCTCCCCGTTAAAGACAGGCAGATTACAAAATACACCATGACATGAGGAGCATGCACTATTGTTCCTAGGTAGCAGGAGAGTTAGCTAAACTCATTTCCTCCTTTCTACAAGAGATCAGAAATGCAGAAACAGACATGAGTTGTTCGGGCCAGGGGGCAGTACATCCCTGGCAGGGCACTGCTCTGCAGCATTCTTCTTGCAGACCCATTGAAAGGACAGCAAGCCTTCAAGCAAAGGCCATCAGGGAATAAAAATATGACCCAGCCTTGGACACAAATGGATTATATAGATAATGGAGTACATGAGAATAAAGATGTCACTTTGTTTGCAGATCAGAGATGCTAAGGAGGAAAGAGGAATTTTGAAGTGAGAAAACTGTGTCAGAAGCGTGTCTCGATCCAGTTACAACCCAACTTTTTTTTCCTTTTGGTTATATAAAAGTTCCAGTTCAATAGAAGAAAAGAGTTTTCATCCATTGGTGAAACTGAGAAATAACATCATAGGTTGCCCAGAGAAGATGTAATATCTAATTTGGATGTGATCTGACTGGACGTGATCCCAAGCAACGTGCTGCAACTGAAGCATCTGATTTAGCTGAAAGGTTCTAGGTTTATTTGTACTAAATATCCTCTTATGCTTACATTCTTGTTAAGCCTAAAGTTAAACTGCCTCTACGGCAGTGATAGCTCAGATGTGAGCACGGGGCCAAGTGAGAATGACGTGGAGATTTCATTTGACAAGACTGCTTCAGACAAAAGAAGTGTTAAACAAATAGCCTTACCCAATGGGAAATGGTGAACTCCTGCTGAACCTTGCAGGTGGCTCTTTGCCAAAGGAAAGTTTGAAGCTACTCACATGTTCTGATTTGGAAATCTTTCTTTTTTAATGTCTGGCATTCGTATATACCATTTTCAATGGAAAATAAAAAGTGCTTCATTAACTTTCCAGGCAGGAATCTGCTTGGCTGGACAATGCAAAGCAAGGGCTCTGGGTAGAGGCAGTGTCTTTCATCAAGGTGGGCAGAGACAGAATAAGCTTCCAGGCCTAGAAATCCTCTAAGCTTTAAAACAGAACTGCAATTTCTCTACCTAATATAAACCAAATCCTGGCTAGGAATGTGAATTCTGCATATCAGGGAAAGCCTCTGACACCCAACCACTCAGCCTCCTTGGATTGATATTCTAAAGGGTTTTTTTTTTTCCATCACAAAAAAAAAGCTGTGGTCTAGCATTTTAAATACCCTGATCATTTCTCTGCAGTAACAACAAAGAAGAAATTGCTATAGAGATCGATCTCATCAATTGAAATGAACTGCTGGAAGTAGAAAGCTGCCAACATCATCTTCTGACATATACTAAGAGTGCAGAAACTGCTCACTGCTTCAGGCACAAGACAGAGCCCGAGCTGAGCCATCGCAAGGTGTGTGCAAGTCATCGTCCTTGGAAGTTTGCATCTCACCCCAGCCCTCTTTCATCTAAGAACCTGATAGAGCATTTACCTCCCAGTAGAAGAGGGACGGAGAACCTGGAGGCTCAGAGCCTAAAGTCAAAGCGGCTTCTTCATCATTGGCTGGAGGAGTTCACAGATTTGCTGGATCAACATTCTTTTTTTCTCCTCCTCACTCTTCTGTGATGGCTGCAAAATGCTCAGCCAGAACTTGAGCTCAGGAGCCCTCAAACCATGTCTTAGAGCAGACAGACTGACCATGTAGCCTGATCAGATCTTTGGAGCAGGTTTTCTGGTTGCTTTCCTGCCAAAAGTCCATCTACAGGTGAACAGGCTGCCTGTGTTTTATCCATCTTTGCACTCCTCACCTGTCACAGTGGCTGCAGAGTGGCTGACTTGGTTGCATCAGTAGCTTTAGGGGGTGTCATTATGGGGAAATACTTGTTCATCAGTCCAAATCCTTCAATGAAGGGCAGGTCGTGCTGACCAACCTCATTTCCTTCTATGACTGAGTTACCAGACTGGTAGATGAGGGAAAGGCTGTTGGTGTAGCCTACCTAGACTTCAGCAAAGCCTTTGACATGGTCTCTCACTGTATTCTCCTGGGGAAACTGGCTGCCCAGTGGCCTGGACAGGTGTAATCTCCTTTGGGTAAGGAACTGGCTAGAGGGCTGTGCCCAGCAGGTAGTGGTTAATGGAGTTAAGTCCAGCTGGCAACCCATTACAAGTGGTGTCCCCCAGGGGTCATTACTGGGACCCATCTAGACTGTTTAGTCTGGGTAAGAGGAGGCTCAGGGGAGACCTCATCACACTCTGCAATTTCCTAAAGGGAGGTTGGATGAGGAGCTCTGAGATCTGGTTTAGTGGTTTGCTATAGCTACTACAATGGGAGGATGGTTGGATTGGATGATCTTGTAGGTCCTTTCCAGCCTTGTGATTCTATGATTCTATGACCAGAATGCAGCACTGTGGGTGTTTTAATACAAAACATACCTGAACCCACAGACTCCATACAAGAGAATTGCCCACATCCCACATTCAGCTGACACCAGCTGAACTCCTTCCAGTGCTATGACATACTCGGGGCTGTTTTCAGTAACAAATTATAAACATTTCTAGTTAGAAGCTAAATACAACTTAGTTTGCCAAGTGCAGTCTCTTCCCTTGGTTTGCCAAAAACAGCTGAGTGTGAAAACGTATTTATGCTGAAACAGGAGAGCAATGAACAGCTTGCCCAGATCTCCATCCTTTTTCCCTGCAAAAGCACTAATCCACAAAATATTAATGGCACAGAAACTACTGCAGAAGCAAAGCTAAACAATATTTCTTGGTGCAAGAAGTGCTGTCCTACTTTGGTTAACAAGCACGGACTCTCCATTCCCTGGCCTGTCTGTTATTTACGGTGCTAAACATGCTCAGCTAGAAGTGAAAGCTTTGATGCTGTTGTCTAGCTGCTAGCCTGGAAAGTCAAACTGACTTACGGCTTCTTGGACACCCTCTCTGCTATAAAGATCATATCTGTCGGATCAGTCCTACCTGCTCCAGCCCATTAGCTTCAGAATTGTTGCAAAGGTTCAGGGTGAAGAATAATCCACTTTGAGGTCTGTTCAGTACCATCCACTGCTGCTGAAAATGCTGCACTTATGCAGATCCCACCATGGCTAATAATAGAAATTATGCCTGCAGAGAGAGGTCAGGACAGATCCCTCGGTAGAGGGAATGTTAACAGTAACTCTTGCTTTATTTATATGCCGGCCATTGTTTTGCTATGCTTGAGGTGATGTTGTGTGCCTCCAAGTGGTTAATCAGCACTAGGCCAGCTGTCTTTGCAGATCAATGACAGAAACCTTAAATTGCTAAAAAAAAACAACCCACACTGTTTTCTGAAAAGAAAAAAATCTGATGTTTAAACGTGATTGAATATAGTCTTTAATTACGTTGCCCAAATATAGTTTTGCTTAAACACTGATGTGTATGACACACAGCTCAGCAAGGCTCTGATCAAGCCGTGCAGGTGTTGTTGCAGAGCAAATCAAATGAATGAAAACAGAGTCATGAGCTGTGCTTTTATCAGCCAGAATGTGGGCCACAGGCAGCATGGAGAGACCTTCATCTATGAGAATGACCTTTCCCTTAACAACAGCTCTGTGGAAGACCTGAATGAGAAGCACTGACCAAAAATATATGGTGATATGATACAAAACTGGCTCGAAACTGAGACCCTTCCAAAGCTTTTTATTTTCCCTGTGGTGACTGCAGAATTAATAGGATGTGCTCATTAGTCTGCAGGAGGTTATTGTGGTGTATAATAATGGATGTGACAACAACCCGAGGTAACTCTGTGTTCCTGATTCTCTCACACTTGGCTTTAGCCCTCTCCAATGCCACCCGTATTACCAGCCAGACACACAGGATGATAAAAAAAAACCTGGGACATTAGTTTATGAAAACAATACAGAAAATTAAACTGCAAATTAGACATCTGTTTAGGAAGGACTTTAATTTCCAGGCTGGATGTGGCTCTGGGCAGCCTGGTCTGGTGGTTCTTGACCCTGCACATAGCAGGGGGTGCTGAAACTAGATGATCATTGTGGTCCTTTTCAACCCAGGTTATTTTATGGTTCTATGAGTAAGGGGTCAGAGAAGAAGTGGAGCACACTTGTGGATTCTTGGGGAGTAAAGATTTTTCCTTCTTAGTCAAAAAGGATGTGGAAGCATTCCCTTTTACAACAGTTTTAGCTTTTGTTTTCTAAAACGGGAACTGTAACTATATTTTGCATGCACTAAAGTGCACGGCTTTTGCTTTCAGCTCATCGTTGCTACTAGTCCATGTAAGCAAGAAGGCAGCTTTGCTACCGAAAACCATCTTGCTGCCCCTCTGGGCAGCTGCTGCTGATCATGTGGTGGGAGGCTTGTGAGGCTGCCGTGCCTGCAGCAGCACCTCCAGAGCCACTGCTGTCAGAGGGCACAGTGATACCCTGAAGCTTTAGATTTAATTTATGACTCCACAAGAGCCCTGATCATAGTCTTACATCAGAGGGAAGTGCAGCATTATTGGCTGTATCATCTGTTATAAACTTGCAAGCCAAACTCTGTTTTTCCCTGGCAAAAGGAAGTGTGCTTTACCTGACTTTGGGTTAACACAGAGCTGCTGCAAAGGACTCAGCCCAGATGTATGCGATCCCATAGCCAGATGTGAGAGGCCCCTGGTCCTCCCCACAAGGGCTGATGTTTTGTTTGCAGTGAGAATGAGGAGCTGTGGGCGAGCTGGAATTTTTGGCATTGCACGGAGCTGCCAGCACAGCCCCAGCACACGTTGGGAAAGTGCAGAGATGCATGGGAAGAGACCACAGAAACCAGAACTATTCAGGGACCCTTGTCTGAGAAGGCAACGGGGGCTGCTGGCTTCTCCCAGGCTCAGCCCATGCAGGGACTGCACAGCTTAGTAAACTCCTGCTGAGGCACCATCAAGCATAGGCAGTGATGTGGGAGGAGCACAAGAGTCTTTCTGAGGCTCTCGGAAGGAAGGCTGGTGCTAGACTGCAGATACCTGGGCATGCAAAATCTGAAACAAATGCCTGCTTGCGTGCAGTGTTCTGTTACCTGCAGGGAGGGACAGTGTCTCTACCCATCCCCTTATGAGACATGACTGCAGGGTGAAGGATGTTCCAGTTGAAGGAGGTTGGACCAGCTGGGTGCTTGCTTTGCTTTAAGGCTTTCACACAAGGAACTTGCATGAGAAAGGATGAAGGGAGCCAGGAAGCTCAACTGACATGAATTTTGTATGAATTCCTGTGTTTGTGTTGGCATTTCTATTTAGTCTGGACTTTAATTTCTCTGGGAAGCAAAACACGTGTTTCTGAGATAGCTTTGAATAGTGCTTTATCTCCTGTGTGGTTGTTTTTCCTTTTACATAGAAGAGAGTTCTCATAAATGACAAGCCTTGTTATAAACATAGATGGAAGTTCCATATGTTATGGAAAACTCGCCCTGCTCTGAGCCTTCAGCTATGATACACAGCAAGCATGATATGCAGTTCCTGCTAGACTGCTAGCTGAAATGCTCATTTGAGTCATCACGAAATCAAGCTTTGAGCAAAGGCTGGAGGCTTTCATTCCTAAGTGGAAGGACCCTGTCTTCCAGCTGGCTGTCACAAGGCACACTTCACAAAGTGGATTAGCTCTCCTGTGTCTTGCAGATCCAGTTCCTGAAGAGTCTCATCTTTCAACCAGGTTCCACAGAGAACCATGATGACTAAACAGACAAAGATGGAAAACACAAATGGATTAACATTCATTGGGAAAAAGGTTTAATATGGTTGATAACTACTCAGCCATTTCAGAAGGGCTCTTTGCTAAGAATTAGTTCAGGGTATGAGATGGCCATTAGGGAGCGGCAGGGGCAGACACGAGGCAGGAGCTGAGGGCTCCTGTGCTGAGCTGGTGCACTTGAGTGAGGTGACAGGGCTATGTGGCCACAGCAGCAGGTTCTTAACAGCCCTGTGGTCATTCAGAATGGCAGACTGTGGCCAAAATCAATGGAGGAAGGACAGACAGTATGTCAGAAGTAGCAGGGACTGAGCACAAGCCGTGGCATAGCATTCAGATGTGGCTTGAGAACTCAGGTCTGAGACAAAGCAGGGCTCATAGCAGATAGTGGAGGCACCAGGTGAGACTTGTCAGGGTGAGCAAGCTCCATTAATGCCTCCAGGGCTCTGCTAATTGCATGATCCCACCTGTGGAGGAGTGAAGGTATAACTCCCAAGCATAACTAGACCTCCCATCAACGTGTATACTTGTGGAAAACTGTCAGGAGGAATGAAGGATGGTGTCAGGTGAGTAGGAAGTAAGGTATTTTCTTGCCTAGGAGCTGCCTTGTGGCTTTGAAGACTGAATGCTGTCTGTTGCTATGAAGGTGACTTTATGTGGCTTGGTTGGGCTGGCGTCTCATTATCCCTCTGCTGCAGGCTTCCAGCAGCTCCCCAAGCAGGGAGATTTGAAGGTAATGTGTTTAATCAGTTTTTTTGCTTAGTCTATATAGTGAAGTGGAGGGTTAGTTTGTTGTTGTTGTATGTCTTGTAGTTTTCTTCTGCTTCCACCTGAAGTATCAGGAGAAAAAGCTTTCTTATTAATGGCAACCTGTAAGTGTGAGCCTGGCAGCTGGTGCATGGGCAAAGATGAAATCATTTGTGTTCCTATCTGCACAAGACTGAAAGTAATGCAGAGGAGGAAGCTTTAATTATAACCAACTGCCATAGATCATAAAGCAGTCTTATCAACTTGTAGGCACAACATACCATCCTTTAGAGAGCTCTGGGCTGTGGGAAGTGGAATTGTAATAGCTGAGTGCAGGTGAGGAGTGCTGGAACTTAGTGCAGGGCAAATGTCTCAGCCCTACTTCTTGCTTCCTGTGATCACAAAGAACATGTAAGAGCTGTGGTTGTACTGAAGGATGGCATTCAGTAGTGCAAGCCACTATATTTACATCACCTTTTTCAAAGGTGAAGTAGCACATGTAAAGCCACAGTGTTGGCCTTCTCTGTAATTCACTCTAAGCCAGACTGAAAGTCTCCATTCTGCTGCTAGGCGTGGGTTGGCGTGCAGATTATGACTGATGCTCAGCATTTGCTTTTGGTTAGGGAACTGATCTTGCTGCAAACAGCTCAATGTGTTATTCAGTAACACCTCATGCAGAAGTTGCAGCCCAGCTTTTTCCAGACTGCTTGTAGTGAAGCACTTTAATGCAGTGTGGCTGTGTAGAGGCTTGTGTGATGCTTCTGTTAACTACGTGTAAAGAAACACATGCAAGTCCCAATCCACAAGAGGCCACAGAATTACTAAATTTGCCACCTCCAAGAATGCAGAAGCCTTGAGACAGGCCTTGGTCACAACTTTTTTTCTTAATACAGAGAAACCTCAGGGTCTTTATTTGCTTACTGGCTTCTGAACATTGAGTTCTTGTTCTCAAATATTCAGGCTCTCGTAGTTGTGGAAAGAAATCCTTTCTAAGTGAAAAGTCAGCTTCTCTTGCAGTAGCAGCTGTATAGAAGCCTAACTCTGAGTCTTGTTATTTGTGTGTATGTGTGAACTGAACACTCCTGCAATTCAGTGCTGCCTAAGTGTTCCTTCTCCATTTGGTCCCCTGTGCAGTACAGGTTATACTGACATCAGGAGCTGAGAGCCGGTTTTCAAATAATCTCAAACAGAACTTCCCAAACCAAGTAAACGTGTCCAATGGGAAGGCTGTGTGACTCTCTCAGAGCGTCGGCCACAATGAGAGATGTTTCTTGCTAGGCCTTGCACAGAACTATGCCTTCTGCAGGTGCTGAATGGCTGGCAAAGCATGCAGGTGTTCTCTGATTTTTCCCTTGGGATGATGCAAAGTGCTTATTTTAATCTTAGGTCTGAACTGCTGCCAGGCTCTGTTTGGAAATATGTACAAGGGAAAGCAAGCAAGCAAGCATGCAAGTCATGAGAAAGTCCTGGGTATGTTTTAGCCATGCTAGTAATGCTAGATGTGTTTCCACTTGCAGTTCACTCCTCTGTAAGGTTTTGTGCACTGAGCTCCCCTTGTTGCTGCTGTGGGTGCTCAGGTGGCTGGGAGTTCAAGCTGTCTACTTGAGATTGGACTTGTATACACATAAGGACATACAGGTGCAGACAAGGGTTAAGAAACCTTAGATACATCCTGCAGTAGTATTGCATGTAATGAGCATCAAGGTAATGGCAAGCTGGAATCCAGAATCACATTGCAGTGATCACTTCTCCTCTATATGACAAATGCTTGGTTCTCCAGTTAGAAGGCGGTTGTTTTCCATGTGTGTACATAAGTAAGAAACTCAGGTGAGGAAATGACGGCCAAAGGTCTGTTCTGTTTGGGATCTGGAAGTTTGCTGCTGCCATGGTCTGCTCTTCCTCTGATCAGACACGGTCAGTAGTTAGCATGGGATCCAGAGGCAGGGCGGGTTTGGTGCTTCTATTCCCAGTGGATTGAGTTCACATCTCACTTTCAGATAGCCAGCAAGTTATACTGCTTTTATTCAGGCTTCTAAAACATAGTTGTACCTGTAGGTTTGATGTGCAAAGTGTTCTCTGCACATATGTTTTTATTTTTCCTTTGTAAACTCTTTGTGGCTTTGACTTTTGAAGGACTGTAAAATGAATCTATATTTATCAGAATGCTGGGCTGATACAGAGGCACCTGGGTTTTGTTGCTTTGCTTAGGGTTCCTCAGTGAGTTGCTGAGGGTTTCTTTTACCTTCCTTTCTTCCTTGGATTGAACAGTTGGTGAACTTTAGAAATAATGCTGTAAGAAACTCCGTAGTACTATGAACTGTGAATGGAAAACAGGAATTACTTAGTGGTGATGGATTATTTGCATAGTGAGAATGTGTCCTGCAAACTTAATGCAGGTTATCAAACTTTATGTGCATTTTAAATATGCTCTGAACCAATTCTCATTCTTGCAGAACCTTTAAATGGCTCCTAGGATTAATGAAGACCAGCTGGCTGTGTATGGAGGGGTGGTGGAGCTCTGTCTGGAATTTCTTTAGATTTCCTTGGGGCATGTTGTATGTGAGGCATGAAGTCCCAAATCAAGCATTTCCAGTGACACACAGCATGTTTGTCTAGATACTTTCACAGCCTGTGTGACCATGCTGTTCTCCTGCTAAAGATAAATGCAGAGTAGCGCAAGGCAATGATATCATAGTCCAATTAAGGACATTAGTAACACACTGAGAGGGGTAGAGGATGGTATGTTCTGCTGAGCACAGCTTGCTGTGTCCCTGTGCTCAGACTGGGCTTGCACAGCACAGTGACACCCACTATGAGCATCCACAACAGGTCTGTTGGGGTTATGAGTTGTAAACAAGTCTACAGATTCATGTGATACGAGCTTATCTGCTTAAGCAAATCTTTCAGATGGGGAAATATTATGTTTAATGTGTGGTAGTGTCCTGTGAGCTTTAGGACGCCTGCAGGACACCAAGCTGCCCGAGGGGCCAGGGCAGCTAGTCCTGGTGTGACATGTCTAAAGCTGACAATTAGCTTTTAAGAGAAATCAGTGAGAGCCTTCAGATCCAGTTGCAAAAATAGATGCTACCTGTGTTTGCTCTGAGAGGAGATAGGAGGATGCCACTGCATGCTGAGTATTATTAAAGCTTTGTTTTGCTGACACTGAAATTAGAGATGCTTTGTTTCTACCTCCTGGGCATAAATTATTTCAGAAAGAGCATGTCTGTACAATGGAACATCTTGCTGCTCTCATGTAGTGCATGTCCTAGCTGTGCCACCCCAGCCCCTGAGCCATCCTGGAGGGAGACAGTGGCTCAGCCTCCAATGTCCAGGCTAAATTGCTACTGGTAAGCACCACAGATGATGATTAGGCCTCTAAAAAAACACCAGAGAACAAAGCAAACAAAAAACCCAACATCTTAATGTAGATGGTGAGCAATGCCACTGATTATTAATGCTGGACCATTGTGGAAGACTATATGGGTGTCAATAAAGACTCAGGAGCCCTTTGAAGTGAACATTTTGCTCTTTATCACATTCTGTGTCTGGTGGACTTGGCTCCCTTGGGTGCATTAGGGGCAAGACCTTAATGGTCTGGATCTTTGGTAGCAAAAATCATCCTCTATGCAAAATTCCTCATTTGAAAGGAAATAAATGAGAA
The DNA here is from genome assembly GCF_054131305.1 of Coturnix japonica. Lineage (NCBI taxonomy): Eukaryota > Metazoa > Chordata > Aves > Galliformes > Phasianidae > Coturnix > Coturnix japonica. Next base: position 11,957,120 of record NC_140673.1, read on the forward strand.
GGCCTTTAAGAGCAACACATCCTGTGGGCTTTCAGTTAAAGAACCTTTGCAATATTCAGCTAAAGAAGAGAATGGGCTAGAAAACCCTCTGAGGGTTGGGCTGGGTGAGTTGATCAATGCGTCTTTACTGCCATCAGTCAGCTCTTTCAGTTAATAAATCAAACCCTTGCCAACTGAAGAGTCTCATCAAAAATGTCAGTATCTAATGTACAAAGTTGTTCTATGAGGTTATTCTTTGTCAGAGGTTTGATGTATGTGCTTGGTGGGAACAAACTGATGACTTTGGACTTGTTAGGCACCAGAAGTCCCCTCTGGAGAGCCAGATCCATCCATTTTCCCATCTATGTCTCATTCCTGTACCCGGTTACGTGACTTCCCCTTGAGAACGTTTCCTATGAATACTGGACATAAATATTTCCAAGAAACCAACAAACTATTGTTTGGCTTCTGTCTCCCCCCTTCCTCCCTCCCCCCCCTTAAAGAGAGAGAGAGTTTGAAACATGACTGCTGTTGGTCTTTTCGGCAGGTCTGGTGGGGAGATGACTGTTTCTGGGTTTGGGCTGTTTCATTTAGATGGCTGTCAATTTGGTTGTTGTTGACTTTGCTCTCTGTTGTTGGCAGTCCTAGGGAAGTGGGTGGTTCTGTTTTTGTTTTGAGTTATTTATACAGGCAGGCTTTTGTGGGGGTGAGATTTTTTTTTTTCCTCTGGGTTTTATTGTTTGTTTTTAAGGTTTTCTGTATCTTGACGCATTTTTGGTTTGGTTCAGCTTTTGTTATTCTAGAATTCAGCTTGCTCATTGTATCTTCCAAGTGGCTGCTAGCTTCTGTATCCCTTTATGGACAGGCAGGTGTACAACCTAAAGGCTTTTACCTTTTGTCCTAGGCTGACCACTGGTCAGGGAATATGGGGCTTCTGTGCAGATATATGCTGGGCTAATGCAGGGAACACCTCTGACTTGTTCTCCTCAGCAGGGCCGGGGGGTGGAGGAGGCCAGAAACTGCACTAGACCATGTAGGACCATATAGCAACTGTGATGGCAAAGCCACATGTCTCTGTCCTCAGTTGGTGCCAGAGGGCATGTGTAGGAGGCTGTCTCATCCATTTTTGGAATCATTAAGCCTTGTAGATCCACCACCAATGCTTGTTTAAAAATATGTACGAAGAAAAGAGGCGAGGAAGCAATTCATGGAATCACCAAGGTTGGAAAAGACATCCGAGATCATCCAGTCCGGCCATCCACCTATCACCAATATTTCCCCACTAAACCATATCCCTTAATAAAATACCTAAATGTTTCTTGAAACATTTTTGTCTCCAGGGACAGTGGTTGCACCACCTTCTTGACCTACAGCAGTCTTCCCTGAAATGATCAAGAAACAGTGGAGTTCAGGATTGGGGAAAAAGGGATTTCTTGAGAAACCTTGACTTGAACTATCCCAATGCTCTGTGAGTGCTGGGAGGGCTGACTGCTTGTCACTGCAAGGTTGTGCTCTATTGTCTTTAAAAGCTCTTGGAAGTAAGGGCACATCCCTTACAACTGGAAGAAGGCAAATGTTGAACCTATCTTCAAGAACATTAGGAAAAACAGTTCAAGGAGCTACTTAGTTGGTCAGGCTCATTTTGCTCCTGGAGAGAATCATGTTGCAAGACCTCTAGGAGTGTGTTTCTGGATGCCAGAAAGAGAAAGCAGTGGCTGGGGAACAGATGGCGTGGATATGTGAAGGGTAGGTTATACATGAGCAGCCTGGGGTAAAATGAATAAATGTGTGGATGAGGAAAAGTAGTGGATGTCACTTACCTTGGCTTTAGCCAGGCTCTCAGTGCAGGCTTCCCATAGCTTTCTTGTGTCCAAGTTGGGATATTGAGGGCTGGATGGGTGGCCTCCTAGATGTGTGGAAAAACTGGATGGGTCATGTGTCATAAAGCATGGTGGTTAATGGTTTGTACTCTACCCAAAGGCTGGGTACTTGTGGAATGACTCAGGGAACCCTCCTGGGACCTGTCTTGTTTGGGAGTGTGGTTGGCTAGAGAACTCCTGAGGTCCAGTCTGACCTGAATAGTTATGTTGTTCAAACAAGCTGATGTCAACTGGATGTCAATGTCAGGAGCAGACAGTGCCCACATCCTGTTATAGACAACTATTTTTGCCTAGAATTCTAGTAATTGTTCTGTTGAAATGGTGAAGAACAGATTGATTCTGTAGCTACCTCTTTCTTTGAGAGGAGGACTGTGATGATGGTACATTGCCTGAGTGCTTCTGTAGTAGCATCCTTGACTGTTCCTGACAAATATTTGGTAATATATAATAAATTATATACAAACTTCTTAGCCCCTTTTCACTCATAAGAGCAGAGTTTTGCAGCCATACCTAGGAGTTTTATTGCTGGAGATAAAGTTGTTGTGGAGTCACTGTCCCTGGAGGTGTTAAAATCATTTAGATGTTGTACTGAGGGACATGGTTTAGTGGGAAAATATTGGTGGTGGTTGGACTGGATGATTTTGGAGGTATTTTCCAGCCTTGTTGATTCTATGATGATTCTATGAGTTCTCCTGCTAGGTGGATATTGAGTTTCCCAATAGTTCTGTAAATGTGGGCCCCTAAAGTCAATATTACAACCAGTCTCAGGAGCCTTCTGGGCATTGAAGGAATCTTTTTTTTTTTCTTAAGTGATACCTTAGTTCATAAAAACATTTTAATCCATTTTTACCTGCCATAAAATGGATGAATGTGATGCAGTGTTGTCTTCAGGGCTTAGAAACTCAAGGTTTTGCTTTGATTCCTTATAACTTTAAACTCATTTAGACTTGTCACTGATGGTTTTCCTTTTGCCTTCTGCTTCACTTAAGACCTTTTATGGCTGGTGTGGTGTTTGATGCCTCCATTTGGATTCTCAGATTCAGAGAAGAAAATGTAAACCTCAACACCTGACTCAGTTGTGTTGAACCTGTTTCTTTTCTTGCCTTATGCAGATGTTGAGAAGGCTTTGCATCAAACCCAGTACATTGCAGCGTGTTATAAATGCATGTTCTTGCACATAAAGCTAATAAATTCAAATACGAGGCCAGTTTGACTTGGAGGAGTACCCAGAACTTGGGCCAAAGCAGAGTTTGAAGACAAATTTATGGAGGATTGAAAACAAATGTGACCCCAGGCTCACATAGGTGAGGACCTTGAGCTCTGCTCCTTCCTTGCAGGCTAGGTTCCTTCCCACACCTGCACTGAGATCTGTCAGCTGGGAAGAGACACCGGCTCTTCAGTTCTCTGGAATTTATTGAGCCAGTTTTTTGTTGTTTGCTGTTTAAAAGACTTAAAGGTGAGCAGGCAGTTACTTCAACACCGTCATGAAAAGATGTAGAAGCATTGTAAGCTTGCATGGCTTTTCCCAGCGCCATGAGCAGCAGCTGGGGGACTTGGAAAAGTGTGTGCAAAAGTGTAGAAATTAGAACTGTTTTATACAGCTCAAAAGGTTCTTTTTGAAGGTGAAGCCAAGTGATTTCTCTCACTTCATCTGAAATATTTGTATTGACTGGAGCTGCTCTGTTAAAAACCAGGAATCAGATCCTATCTTGGCCAAGCCTGATGTATCCAGCGCTGTGCCTGCAAAAACTCATTCCTCAGACATGGGGGAGCTCTGCAGTTTCTCTGGTCGCGTGTGAGCTGCTCAGTGAACTGGGACAAGGCTTGTTGGGCAGTTCTGAAGACAAGTGTTCTTGTGCAGGCCCTGTCTGTAGCACTAGTCTTTCTATCCTTGCACTGTTTGCTGCCTTTCTTGCCCTAAACAGTGAGACTGTGTTCCTACTGCCTTCTGGAGTTATCCCAGGGCTTGTGCTCTCCCAGTAAGCGGGTACTGCTTTGCACAGTGTCAGCTGGTGCCTGCTGAAACCTCACCGAGGAGCTCAGTAAGACCACACAGCCCCTGTGATGGCCATATTTCATTAGGGCTATTTGTCCTGCTATGGACTGGGAGGCTTCTGGAGGTTCAGTGTCCCCAGAGTTGTTCTGAACTTTAAGGCACATACATTCTTAAAATGACCTCCCTGGTCTAAGTGCCTTCAGCTGTACCCCAATTTTCAATGTTGGCACCAGTGGCTGCCTTGGTGTTTGCCCACCTCTGCCTCTATGCTGTGTTCTTCTAGCTGATGTTTCAAAGCAGTACAGAGGTCAGCATGAAGCGTACATTTCAATCAGTGCTTCCAATGCTGTGCTTTGGGAGCCAGCCGCTACTTTTGCATCAGTCTGTGTCCTGAGATGCAGCCACTTGGGATGGGAAGAAATAACAGCAAAGGAACGTATCAAAGCCTTGTGGTCATTGACTAGATGGGCAGATATCTAATTCATTGTGTCCGCAGCACAAAACTGATGTGCTTTGAAAACTGACTGCATTTCCTCCATGCTCTCCATTATTCTTGACGTATTCTGGTGATATCTCTGGTCTGTTTCTGACATAATTCTTAATACAAACCAGAAGCTTGAGGCAGAAAAGCAGCAGCAGCAGGAAGGCTTTGTCCTGGGGAGTGCTTACCTTTCAGGGATCAAAGCTCAGTGCAGAGCATGAAGGTGCCCAGACTTGCATTGAGCAATTATACTGGGCACAGACCAGCTTGCATTCCTGTCACGTTGCTCCCCCTCTGTGTCTGTCTTGAACAGGACTAAAGAATTCATCCTGTCAGACTTGTGTCTAGGCACTTCTCTTTCCTTTCTGTTTGTTTTCTTTTTGCATCAGTAGTCATGCACTCAGCTGCTTTCTAACAGTAGTATTCAATGTGTGCAGGTACTTGGCAGTACAGGGGCAGCCCTGGACATGCATGTAACTTCCAACCCTGGTGGTTGCATGAATAGAAACTGGATAGCCCTCATCCCTTTTCAGCTGGCAAAATCGTGCATGAATCTTGCTTAGCCCCAAGCCATGCAATTCTGTGCTCTGAGACAGGAGGAAAACAAGCAACAAATTAAGCAGTGGTTTAAAAGAGATTAGGCACCAGAGTGCAGTTGGCTCCTCAGCTATTTCAGCATACCCATCCCTTGTGCTGTGGGTAGATGCACGCTGACTCAACTGCCTGAGCAGCCCATGTGTCTGTCTATTACCATCACATCTTAAGTTCTTCTGTGGTGTGTGAGACAGGGATCCTTGGGGCATGGAGATTGTTTTCTCTGGGGCTGCAGTCCTATTTGTTTATTGGCCTGGCTGTAACACAAATGGATAAAATAAGTAGTTCACCCAGAAGAGTTTAATTACTCCAAACACCCTCTTCATTTCTCTCAGAGGTGTTTTAGCTTCCATGGCTTGTGTTGGATGAGGCTATGGCTCAGGGGGACAGCTCTAGCAGCAGATTCCATGTAGGGCAGAGGCAAGGCAGGCTGCTAGTGCTCTCTGCTCTGTAGCTGCATGTCTTTTGGGTGCAGGGCTTGAAGATGCTTCTGCCCATGCAATGTAGATATGGGAAGACAGTAACCCTACATGTTCCTGTCCTTATTTGTCCTCATAGGGTAACAAGTCTTTACAAACAAATGTAGGAGTCAGGTCCCCCCAGGCTGGGCTGGGCTGTGTGTGACTGTGTAAGTGGGTAACAGCTCCATGGACTGGATTGGGAGCTGGGAACTGGCTCATTCCCAGGGCTGCAGCCTGGATGTGATGGCAGCAGCATGGCCTGGAGCCTGAGCAAGCCCTACAGCACCACTCTAATTCATCTTGCCAGCACATCAGGAGGAACCTAGTTAAACCAGGACACCTGGGCAAGTCTGACTCCTCTGCTCACACAGCACTTGGGCCCTGTCCCTTGCTAGAAGCTCCTGGGGACTTCACTCCATGCCTTGAAGGAATTGTTATCTGGGCTCTTGTTTAAAAACTTAGAAGAAACTGTATGTATCTCCTGTTGTCATCCTCTTTAGGGGGTTATGCTGCAATAGGTGTTGAGATGTGCATGATAGCTTGGGATACTTGGGAAGAACTGAATTCTTATTCAGAGCAGTGTCTTTCTTTCTGTGTGTCATCAGATCAGCAATCATGAGGAGGCAGCACCATCCAAGGCATGACAGCTGTCTGGAAATGAGGGCCCAATTCTTGGCACTGCTGCCCTTCTGCATTTTAATAGCAGCCTACTGAGTCTCTGTTTCATAGAATCACAGAATCTTTTGAGTTGGAAGAGACCCCGAAAAGTCATCTAGTCCAACTTCCCTGCATTGAACAGGGACACCCACAGCTCCACCAGGTACTCAGAGCCCCATTCAGCCTGTCCTTGAATGCTGGCTTTCTGGGCTTAGTGCACATTGTTGGCTTGTGTCCAGCTGCCATCATCCTCATCCACTGAACATTCCACCTATCAAAGCCATGTCTTTCCAATTTGGAGAGAAGGATGTTGTTGGGTGCCATGTGAAACGCCTTACTGGAGTCTGGATAGATGACATCAGTGGCTCTTCCTTTGTCCATTGATTCTGTGACACCATCTTTGAAGGCTTCAGGTTGGTCAAGCAGGATTTGCTGTTGGTGCAGCCATGCCAGTTTTCCCATGTTATATCACCTCCCTCTCTCCTTAGCATAGCTTCCTGGAGGATCTGCTTTATGATCTTTGCCAGCTCAGAGGTGAGGCTGACGGGCCAGTTGTCCTTTCTACCTTTCTTGAAAAAGGGTGTGATGTTGCCTTTATTCCAGCAATGAGGGAGCCCTGCTCTGGAAGCCCATGGTGCTGTGCAGTTTGTGCCAATCCTGCCTGCTCACCATGCCACTGAGAACTGAGGAGGGTGTTGCTGAGGTTCCTATACTCACACACTCTCTGGTACAACTTGCTTCAAAACCATTTGTAATTTTTTCCCCTAATTTTTCACCGTTCCCCTGCTCTGTGTGCATCCTTTGCAGGCCTTTAGCTGAAAGCACAGCAGCATCTCCTGGAACTGGGTGGCTATTGCAGGCTTAGCTGTCAAAGTGTCATCCTTAAATCCCAAGTGGAGATATTCACTCGGTCCCAGAAACTCCATATTGGCTCCCATTGTAGCAGGTACTGAGGATGGCATGGGGTAGTGTATGTCCAGCCCATTGCTTCCCCTTTTAGGGGAGGTTCAGGCTGAATGTTAGTTTTCCTGCAAAAGGTGAGGCGCTGCCTAGGAAGGACATCATCCCTGGTGGTGGAGATGGTATATCCTGGTATGGCTTTATCCATCATATGCCATTCACTGGTGCATTCAGGTGCAGAAAATGTCCATTTAAGAACAGTTTTATGGTGCAGTGTGACCAAGCCATGGGAAAGAGGGCATGTTTTTTGGTGAGCTGATGATAGAGTTGATGTTCAAGCTTCTGGATGCTGGGATTCATCGTGCTGCAGGTGAGAGGAGAGAACTTAATCAATCCTATGTTGTGTCTGTAGGATGAGGGAAGCTTGTTGCTTTCTGTCTTCCTGCAGTCTTCTCCTTTTTAATTTCCACAAATAGGGGCAATGAAAACAAAATGCTGTTAGTGGAAGTTTAGTTTTGCTTTTCAGCTGAAATTCCAGGCAGTTGTGCTACTGGGAAGGAGCTGATGGGACACAGGTTGGGCTGCTCAGAGAGTCAAGATTTTGCAGCTCCAGGCTCTTTGCTGCTTCTGTGCCCTGGTCAGGGAAGGGAGGGGCTCTGCATTATTTAAACCTCGCTGTGCTTTTTCTGAGACACATCTTCCCTTGTTCTGACGATTAACCAACAGGATCACGTTGCAGAAGGACGTAAGATCCAGGATGGGGTGAGGGAGCGTGCATGTAAATGCAGATTTCTTGTCTGGTGCAACACAAAGACTGCTTGTACTACAGCGCACCCTGCAGCATTATGTGCCAAAGGTTTTGTTCAGTTTCAGCTGCTGTCCTTGTTACATCTCGACTGGCTAATTAGTATTTTAGGCGCTCCTAGAACAGTTTGGGTGTATTGCAACTTTCACACACATCTCTGTTGCTGTTCCTTCCTCCTGCCCTGTGCAGTAATGTCGTTTCTGCTTCCAGATGAGCTGAAGTCTTTCAAGCAGGAGGAAAGCTCAATCTCCACTGCTCATTCATGGGCACTGCCTCCTCCTGACACTGACATCCAGTTGACATCAGCTTGTTTGAACAACAGTACAGGCCAAAATGGGACCTCAGGAATTCTCTAGCCAGCCTTAATGGAGGGACTGCTTGGACTGCTTTCACAAGCAGATGAACTTAGATTACAGTGATAGAGAGCCAGTATCAAAGGACCCAAACCCATAACTTATTTTACAGATCTCCAACTACAGACCATTTCCAGAAGTGACAGTTTTCAAGGCATGCAACTCATCCTTGTTTTTTTAATGAATTGGATATGGCTGAAGTCCTATTCAGAGGCAGTTTGGGATGTTTGTTTCTTTGCAGGTGGTGCTACTGAGCCCTCAGGAGTACTTGGCTCAGACTTTACAGGATTGCCAAGCGCTCAAATGTTATGTGAAACCAAACCAAACAAAAATTAAAGGAACAGTGCACCTTTCTTATGGAGGTGTTTCTCCAACAGCTGGTGTAGCATATGCAGAAGCCCAGAGTGGTGCTGCAGAGGGCTCGTTAGAGGTGATTTACTTCTCCATTGTGTTTTCAGCTTCTGGATAGAGGTGTCTTCCAACCTCTACCTAACAGCAGCGTGATAGAGATGTCTTCCAACTTCTGAAACATAGTTTTGTTCTGCTCCGAGCCTCAGCTTTCTTGGAGAGGCCAAGACTCCTTGAAGTAAGGGTTAACCTATGGTGACTGCTTTCTCTAATGCATATTTGCACATCAGCTCCAATGTAAAACAAATACATTCCCTGCTAGATGTAAGATAATATTAATTTTTCACTGTAGTTTGCCTGGCGTTGTGGGTAGTCTGCTGGGCTGCAGAAGGACAAAACCTTTGTTTGTTGAGTTTCATCTGGGGATTGCTCTGTAATTTAGCACAAGCAAAAGGAGAATATCTGACCTGGAAACATGCTGGGGCACCTGTCATTTTCTTGGAGCAAAACCACTGTTCATCCTACTGACTCCAGGGAGTCTGAGCCACAGTGCATCTTGCTTTGTGTCCACCCTTTTAACCAGGTTTCTTCAGGCAGATGTGCACGTACTGAGTATGTGATTTTTGGAGCTTACAGAAGATGGCTGGGCCAGATTGAACTGAAACCTGTTCACATGGTTTAGACTCATGTCATCCATTTTTTTTTTTTTTTTTTGGACCAAAAATCTGATTGCTGAAGCGCATACTAATGAAATAATGGAGACCTAAGGGGACTTGGAAGCTAACAGTTTGACAGCAGAGGTCTGCTAGCCTGCTTTTCTGACAGTTTCCCTGTCAGATCTTGTTATATAGTCACTTCTACATCTGAGGGATGACAAAGTGGATTAGTGCATTCAAATTAGATGAAAACAAACATCTTTTATCATGTAAGTATCCGCTTTTGGAGCCATTCCCATGCTAATGGCTGCAAGGGCCTTTCTGCTGCTTCCTTCTGTGAAAAGGATGACATCTAATATGGGCATCCTAGAGCTGAGAATGTACTTGCCAGCCTGAGCCCTTGTCCTGGGACTGGCAACTCTACTGGGTGTCTGCTCATGACCCTGCAAATCACAAGCTGTACAGCTAGAGATAAGGCTCTTGAGTTCCTGTATTCCCAGTCATTAAGATGTTAACATCTTAATGACTGGGAATAATAATGCATCACATTGCATTAATCAGCAAGGGATTTAAAGGCTGTTTGGGTCAGAGGAAAGGTGCTCTACTGGCTTGAAATGCCACTGGGCTCATCCTGAGTTCCCTGCTAAGGCCTTATTGAATTTGTGTGCCCTCTACAAGTAGAGAGCTGGAGCACAAGGTGGCAGATGTTTCTATTTGTTACCATGATCTCCCTTCTGCCCATGGCTGAGTCCTGCATCTCTACTGCAACCTGAAGTCTATTTACAGATATGAGCTATGCCACAAGCCATTCTCTGCAGCCTGTTACATATCCTGCTTTGTATGTGTGATGCCGGCATGTCCCTGTGCCCTGGCAGCCATTGGGGTGGAAATACCGTGTTAAAGGACTGAGTTTGGTTCTTGTATCAAGGTCTCAAGCCCTGTCCCACTGCTGGTGCAGGTACAGAATTGATGTTATAAACAAATTATTAGTTAATTTGTTGCTTTCTTAACATCACTGATCCTATAGCTATATCTTTAAGCAGATGTGTGTAAATATAAACCACCCAGTAGTAAAATTATATCCTAATTTGTATGCAGAGCGCAGCTTCCTTATTGCCCAGCTTTGAAGCCTGTCAGGAGCTCCAGGGTTGCTTGTGCAGAAATAGCTGGTCTGCCTGAGTGAGCTTACAAGTGTTGTGTCTCAGCATCCGAAGCAGAAGTGTGAGCCCTCACAAAGGCACATGCTGCCTTTTCCACAGGCAGCACCAGCTCAGTTTGCTCAGATGCTCATGTTGAGCCTATGGCAGGTCTGGGGATGTGCTCCAAAAGCTGCCCAGTCCTCTAAGAAGCAGATGTGTATCTATGAAGACACTGGGCATTTGACACAGCTCAGTGGCTGCTCATCCTTCTCAGCTGCTTGCTCCTCCATCTTGGGCTTTTGTCAGTTTGTAGTTTGGGATTTTCCTTTGGGTGCATACAGAGGTGTGGAGGAATCACAGGAAGGAAATGTTGAGGCAGAAGAGCAAGGCTGAAAGACCAGCACAGAGCTCTGGGATAACCTGCTTTCCTTTCTTCTCTCTCCCAGTGAGATGGAAGATGATACCCAGCAGTCTTTTCCCAGGTGTGCTCTCAAGACAGAGGCTTCATGTGTCTCTGTCCACCAGCCAGGAAGATGCAGATCTTCAGGTTGATGGGTTTTGATATCTTCAAATCAAAACATCCTTCAAAATACAACCCCTCCCTGGAGTGAGCAGCTCTAAACAAATCCAAGCACCCTTCAACCAAGAAAGGTCTCAAGGCCAGGCCCACCCTGAGGCAGACAGCACCCATGTATTGAAGATCTTGTTTGCTGGTAAGTGCTGCAAGGAAAATGCCCAACCCAACCTATGGGATGGTGACCAGTCCCTGTGCAGGTATTAAGGTGAGCTGTGCTTGGGAAGGCTTCTGGGCAAAAAAAGAGGTAAGGAAATGGGGTTAAACAGACCATCCTTTATACTTTCCAGGGGCTTGGCTAAATAAATACTGTTCTCCAGATGAAAAAATGAACTTTCACAGTAAAATCCTTCAGCCTTCACAAAATGTCCCCAGCTATTCAGGTTTACTTATTAATAGTCTGCTTTCATAAATGATTTCTTGTTCATCAGTACCTGTGTGGTTTATGCACAGATATGTGCATGAGTCTAGGTTTATTTATTCCTAAAACTTAAACTAGTTCTTAAAACACAGGATCATAAAATCACCAAGGCTACAAGATCGTCCAGTCCAACCATCTACATGTATGACCAATATTCCCCACTAAACCGCATCCCTCGGTACTAAGTGGTTCTTTCACACCCCCAGGGATGGTGAATCCACCACCTCCCTGGGAACTTCATGCACATTCCAAGTGGACCCAGTTGCCATGTCAGCAGATTAGTGCCTACAAAAGAGCAGCAAATGCTGGGCAGGAATTCAGCATCCCGTCTCCTGGGTATGTGAGCTGAATCCTGAGGATTTTCATTTGTCCTTCATCCCACGTGGGAAAAGTTGGCCTGAGCCCATCTTCCTGCAGTCCCTCAGGCTCTCGGATCTGGGAAGGCAGTGAGCAAGGCTCTGTGCTGGTGCAGGCTGATTTGCTGGGGAGCAATCTGCTGGTGTGTGTGTGTGAGGTAGCAATACTCGCACCATGACAAATTGCAGGAACCGTAGGAAATTCATCAGGTTCTCTGCTACTGGCTCAGCAGTGTCAGAATTGCTTTCACTGTCTGGTTATTAGACAAAACACAGCCTTGTTTTCCTCCTTTGCAACCTCTAGTGCATCAAAGCAAGGGCACGTTGCCCAGCACAAGGAGCTCTCACCCTCAAGCAGTTTCATATCCAGAGGGCTGGGTTCAGCCAAGGGGAAATCAGATCTGTAAGAAGTATCCTCTAAGCTCCTATATGAGTACAGTGGATTGCTGCATTTGCAGTTCTTGTGCAGGATGCATCTTGATATATCTGCAGATATATATATCTGCATATAGTCTGCCTGGGACTTAGGCTTGGCAATCACTGTGTATGGGATAGGGCCTTGGGTTCAGCAGAGTGTTTGGCTACAGTCTTTTCATAGGACTGCTGTTCTGCCAGCACCTTCAAATCCTGATGGGCTTCTCCAGACCTTTCCAGCTCTGCTGGCCTTACGTTGGGCTGTCTGTGCCCAGCTCAGGTGGTGGCTGCTCCAGGATTTGACTGTGGATTTGGTTGAGTGTGATATTGTTTCTTTTCCCAAAATCCCCCATCTGCCCTAAGTCACCAAATAGCGTCCCAGCCAGGTACGTGCTCTTTACTTTCCCCTTTCCTTTTACCAGGCTTGCCCTTTTTTGCACGCCCCATAAAATCTTTTGCCAAGCTTTATTTGCATCGCCTTCTTTGTGGTAAAGCAATAACAATGCACAACATTATGTGCCTTTGCAGCCTCTCATCTCTCAAATTCTCTTGAAAGTTGCTGCTGCAGATGCAGCCCAGCAAGTATTGCATCCTGCTGGCACAACACCAACCTCCTTTGCTCTTGCATAATTTTCAGCTGGCAAGCTGGCCTTCCAATTATGCTACTCCTGCTTTAATTCTAATTTGATTGTTACTGATGTTGCTAACTGGAGTCAAAGCCAGTAACTGTGTGTTCTCCTCCCTGTCTCCACTCCAACAACCCACTAGAACAGCTTGACTTTACCAAATGCATGTTTTAAAGGGCAGTACCTGTGGTCTGACAGCAAAAGCAGGGAAAACACTGGGCTAATTACTGTCTTCCTTCATTAGGTGGGCTGCTGCACAAAGCTCCAGCAATTAAGGATGGTGCTGAGGAACGAGCTGGACAGGAATTGTTCTGATGGAGAGAATCCTACTGTGCAGCCTGGCTGGAAGGACCTGATGCCCATCATTGCCAACAGCATCCCAGAATGGGGACACGCGCTCACTCTGTGGGCTGAGTGCTGGTAACTTCTGGAGCACATATTTCTGCTGGAAATACTTTACCTAGGAATTGCCTTAATTCAGCTGGTAGGATTTTGTGTTGTGTATTTATATATATATATAAATACGTTTGGATGTGGTGTTGAGGAATATGATTTAGCCAGGAAGTATTGGTAATGGTTGGACTAGATGATCTTCTGGGTCTTTTCCAACCTTGATAATTCTGTGATTCTGTACATAGGTTGCTCCAAAAGTAATGCCTTCTATTTATTTACATGGAAACTACAACAGATACAATGAGCGCAATAATGCTGTTTGATAAACACTGTTTTTCAGTGCAGCCACCATGTTAGCCATGCATTTTTGCCAGTGATGGGCAAGAGCCTGTGTGCTACTCTTGTAATTATCTGCACCTGTGGAAGTGACCCACTGTTTCACTGCAACAGCACCTGTTGTGCTGAGAATATAATGCCCAGGAAGTCCATTATTCATTGACCTGAACAGCTGGAAGTCAGCAGGAGCCAAATCTGGAACGTACAGTGGCTGTGGTAGGACAGCCCAGCCAGAATTGGATGGGACCAGGTCTTACCATGCTGCAAGAAAAAGGTTGTCCTCTTCTCTGCCCTTACTGTAATTCAGGCATCATTTCAGTCAGTGCTGTGATGCAGCAGCCAGGTCTGCCATCGTACAACTGCTGCCTGCTGGTGGTTTTGTTCCCCTTTTGTCCTGAAAAGCCGAGCAGCAGTACAGGGCTCAGGCAGAGCACCCAGAGGAGGAGAGTCGCCTCTCTGTTGTCCGCAGCGCTCCCTGCTGTCAGCCGGCGGCAGGGCTGGAAGTCCTGGCCTCTGCAGCTGGATAGCGATAGGATAAAGGGGAATGGTTTTAAACTGAGACAGGGGAGGTTTAGGTTGGATATTAGGAGAAAGTTTTTCACCCTAAGAGTGGAGACGCACTGGAACAGGTTGCCCAAGGAGGCTGTGGATGCCCCATCCCTGCAGGTATTCAAGGCCAGGCTGGATGTGGCTCTGGGCAGCCTGGTCTGCTGGTTGGCGACCCTGCACATAGCAGGGGGTTGAAACTAGATCATCACTGTGCTCCTTTTCAACTCAGGCCATTCTATGTTTCTGTATAATGCAGAGCTTGAGTACTTCAGGCACAGCACCAAGATCCTGGATTTAGAATCTTAATTTGCTGCTGCTCAGATGTGATATGCTTCCAAAGGAAGTCTCTCCTCATCTTTATTCAGTGCCTGGGATGCCAGAGGCTCAGCCCTGTGTGCTCATTGCTGGACACAGGGAAGCAATACCACTTCAATGGGATGTAAAGCAGCAGCACAGCTGGTTCTTAACTTTTCCAGCAACCCCTTGTTTATGTTGTAATGCCTATGGGACAAAGGGCGTACTGATGGTATTTCTTTTCCCCTGAGAAAAACAGAGCCACCAGGAAAAAGGCCCATATAAGCACTGCTCACTGGGATGCATAGAGATCAGAGCCTCCAGACGCTGATCCTCCACCTCAGCTCCTGAAGACAGAGCAAGCAGTTTGCAGCATATAGAAAACATATGCTCCTTCTTAAAAGTGATAAAATGAAGGAAGAAGAGCCATCAACCAAACAGCAAATACATGTCAGTGTGTATTCTAGAAAAGAAAGCACATGCTAAAGGGCTTTTGGGTTTAAGCATGTGTTGCTTAAATTCTGCGATGTGTAGTGTTTGCCAGAGCTTTCACACAAAACCAGTTCCTTTCCAGCACATTGGGGTTGAAGGTTTTAACAGCTTCTAACAGGGATGAGTTACCTGATAGTATGTAGCCTAGCAAAGTCTAAGATTGCTTTAGGAAGTATGCAGCAGAGTGCATAAAATATATCCAAGAGCAGCATTGTGGTCATAGCCTACAGCAGAATGAAGTATCACCAAGACCAGGAAAACAATGGTATCACAAGGGGCAGTGTCAGAGAATTAATCCAGTGCTCCAAAGTAGCTTTCCTGGATGAGTGAGCCAGCAAAGGGCTCCCTGCAGGTAACAAGGTCCCCACATTAACATGTTTCCCCCTGGATGATGGAGGCAAGGACATTCTTGTACTCAAGCAGCTTTAAGTAGGATGGCATCAAGTTTAATCTGAGGAAGGCCATTATGTGAAAGATGTAGTTACTTCTGCAAGAAGCCTTCAGAAATGTAACCTGGGAGGTAGCACAAGCACTTCCGACAGCATTAAGATGAAGACACTGTGAACTACAAAGCCCTTAGTAATGATTTCTGGCAGGAATACTGTTAAGATTGACCTTTATTAAACATTTATAACATGGGTAAGGAGGTGTACATTCTGTTATGTACCCAAAAAGGTATCAGAGGTCCTGCAGTGCAAACCTCTGAGAAGTATATTTATTGATATTAATTAGGAGCAATCTGTCTCAAAAGCATGACCCATTTCATATTTTGAGTGGTATTTTATTACAGTGTAGCTGCAAGAAAGCTCCATTCTCCATGAACATTCACTTGATATGCAGAAGGCAGACTTCTGCATGCTGCTTATTTACACACATAACTTCCTGGATTTTTGTTTGAGCAGTTCAATAGTCTGCTTGTCTTCATGATTTGGAAAGCTTCCTCCTTTTCCTCTTCCACTGTTTATTGTCCACATCTTCAGTATCATCGGGAGGCTCTGGTAACACAAAGCCATCAGTCATTTTGTAGTAGACTATTGTGGAATCTGTCTCAACTATGGCCAAGGTAATTGACAGTGGGGTGTCAGGGTTGTCGGGGGGGAGAGCAGCTTTCTTCATGATTTCTCTTAACCTTGAAGAGAAAACAGTCAGTTAGAAAGAACCCCATAACAACCTGCTGAGGGCACACAGGAAGAAGCTGGGTTTTGTAGGTCTCTATACTGATTACACTCAAAGCTGAAGAGTTTTTCCTACTGTGGATTCTCTAACTTGAGAGGTATTTTAACACTATTTGATTTTCTTATTGTTAATACCATTCCTGCAAGAATACCTGCTAGCCCCCCAAAAACTCCTGCAAAGCTTGGGAGTAATAGAAACTTGCATTTGAGCCTTTCAACAAGGCTCCAGCACAACTGCTATTTAAAAAGCTGGAAGGGGATTATCCAGTAAAAAGCCTGTTTTGTTCTAAAAGTTTGTCTGCATAGAGAAAGTCTAACAACTGCTCTAACAAAAAACACACAGAACCAAGTAAGACTTCTTCCATTTGTAGAGATCCAGTAGATCTCTAGTAGTCCAGTCTTTGTGCTACAGTTCTCTATGAGCCTGTGGAAGACCTAGGAACTAAAGCCAGGCTTCTCTACCTCCCTGTCTAGACTAGAAGCCACAAGACTAATGATGTTCTTCAGGAGAGTCAGCATAAACAACATCTTCCTTAAAAATTTAAGACAAAGTTATGCAATTTTTCCTGTTCGGTATAAGAATAACAAGCCACTTATTTTTCAGCTCAGAGCTGAGAACAGCACTGCCTCAGCAAGCACTGCTGCAGCAAGCATCCTCCTCAGAAATGCATTCCCATATGAGCCATGCCTCAAACACTGCAAAGCCTTCTGGCAATGCACCTAGTGAGGGGCTTCATGCACCTGTGGGTGATAAGGGCCTGGGAAAGGACTGTAGCTGTCCTTTCAGAATGCTGTATGTGCACAGAGCAAGAACTGGTGTCACACCTCAACAGCTCCTGTCTGAAGGGAGCTCTGAACAAAAGCCAGTGGTGGGGCCAGGCTGCTGGCAGCAATCCCGTTAGGGAATAACAATCCGTTGTTCTTTTTGTGGCAGCAGAGGTTAACCTCTCCCTAGCAGGAGAATGAGAAACAGAAAGGAAGAAAACAGATAGAAAACAGCACAGCTTCCTTGGAGAAATATTTTGGGATGCCCCCCCAATGAAGCTGTATTGAACAGGCCCTGTACTTACCTGTCAGCTAAGCAGAATCTCACTTATATTTCCTTTAGTAACTGTTACCATTTATCTTCCTACTCTTTCAGGAGGTTGGATGGATATCCAGGCATTAGATCTACACTCCTCAGAGTATCAATAACGTTAGAAATGACCACTGAGATCATCTAGTTGAACCCACCCCACCATGCCCACTGACCACATCCTTCAGTGCCACATCTCCACAGCTCCTGAACACCTCCAGGGACACAGACCCACCATCACTCGTGATTTCTTCTTACAACTTCAGGCACAGACACACAGACCTTTATCTCCCCACCATTTAGCACCTAAACTTACAAAATGTGCCTCGATCACAGAAGTGGCCAGGCCCTAACAGCAGATTCCTTTTCTCCATGCAGGAAGCACCAAAACAAGAACTTGTATTCGTGCAGACTATAATCAGCACATCTGCAAATCGGTGGGACAGTATCTTTGAAAAGAATAAGCCTTGGAATTCAGGAAGTCTGTATCAGATGCCTGCATTTCTGCTCCTCCCTGAAGGCATCCAACAAGGATGACAGCTAGCACGCTCACCAAGTTTCTTTGCAGCATCAGACATTGTAAGGGAAACTGTTGATCACAGCCTGAACCTCTGATTAACCATTTGAGGCAAGCAATGAGTCAGCTGTGGGAGGACAGGTGAAGGTAATTCAGCTGTGCTCCTGGAAGGGGTGGAGCTTGATTCCACCTCTCCAGATTCCATTTAAGGGCTGACCACCACTAAGGTAGCATCTCTTTTTGGAGTTCCTGTGGTGAGCATCAATGTTGGTGAGAATCCATCTTCACTAAAGGCCTCAGAGTTGGTGAGTCTTTTCCTTAGATACCCTCTGGCTATCTAGGAAATATATATATATTTTTAAATCCTTTTGATGCCTCTAAGAATATTGGTGGGGGGGAGAAAGCAAGAAGTGACTGACTCTGTGATTCTAGGCCATCTGAAATGCAAAGCAATGATTGCCAGCTTTCTACAAAAGAATTAATTGAAAAAGCAGAATGAACTTACTGAACGTCAAGCAGTGACCGCTGCAGTAAGGTAACATCACTGCTAAGGTCACACTGCATCTGCCCTTAGTGCTGCCTTCGAACTACATCACAACAGGGAATTTAGCTGTCTTCTATTACTGTTGTAAATAATAGCTTAAAAATATGGTGGGTGAACTTCAGGCTTGAGATCTCAACTGACTGTCCAAACACCAAGAGAACAGAATCATAAAGCAAAGAATGCTGGCAGAAAGTTCTGTGGCCAACACAGGTATTTCAGTGGTCTATCCCATGTGATGCCTCTGGGAAGCAGGGAAAACACTGAGAGCTCAGAGCTGTTTTATGGAGGTTGTATAGTGCTCCATTGAGCTGAAATTGAACTACTGCCTTCCTTACCATAAAAGCCAAAGGCTTTCAATCTGCCCTTTGTACTGGGATGAATAATTCACTGCAGGTTCAGCCAACCCGAACAGCTCCCTCCACGCAAGGCAGGGCTGAGTGTCCATACAAGTTGATACAAGCATTGAAATACAGGGGAAGAAACATGTGGTGTGGGGCAGGGGGAACAGTGTATAAATGGACGCTGCTGTTTCTTGGGATTTCTTTCTTACAGGAATATGGGATGCAAGAGGAAAAAAAACCTCATGTTTTTGTAATGGAAAAGAAAACAGAACCAAAGAAAACACCGTGTGCCTCACTCATCAGAGGAACAAACTGAAACCCCAAGGAATATGAAGGCCTTCTTTTTCCATGGAAGCTGAAAAAGAAAACAAGTTATGCAAAAAGGGAGAAATCAGTTTGGCAAAGTTCTGTGAGGTACACTGGCTGTAGTTAGTTCAGTCAGGAAGCGTGTCTAACTCAAATGAATAAGCCACACCAGTCACTTTGCAGCTATTGATAAAGAATTTATATTTAGAAGCCACTGAAGACATTTTTAATGCCTTAATTTTTAATGACTTAGCAGAAATGCTAAGTCAAGGCTTGAAGCAGTGATTGAACACCTGGTGGGAAGGCAGGGCCAATCCAGGGGAGCTTAAGGGCAATCAATGTACCTGAGTGACACAAGGGATGGAGCCAGGATCCAGCCCTTCCCAGACCTCAAGGGTTGGCAGTGGAGTTGAGAGTATCTTGCTGGAGATCACTGCCTACCTGAGGCATTCCAAAGGTAAGAAGTTCTTTTTCTTCATTTCTGTAACTGTGGCTGCTGCACTTGGGCTTGTTCTTATTTGCTGCAGCAAGGATTATGCCACCCTGCTACTGTCGTTCCATTACAGCCTAAAACTCCACAGTCTTCATAACCAGGTGTAACTTACTTCATTCTTCAGTTCCAACACGTCCATATAACTAACAAATGGGACAGGGTCATATCATATGGTCTGGTGGTTTATTGCTTTGCCAATGTCATTTGTCTGGGATAGACTGTGCCTGATTCTATTAGATCCAGTATCTCATTTCTGCCAGATCTGAGGCAGGACTACCTGTACTTAACTGCTTCAACCCCTTTGAGGTGTTACAATTCTGAGCATGGATCTCAGCGTGCACATCAGCCTCTACCTTCAGACAAAGGAAATCTTACAGTAAACTAAAAAACACTGAACGTTTTGTTGGGTGTTTTCAAGCCAGTCATATTTACCAATGGGTCGTTTGGGTGTCCCGCTGGTAATTTCCATGCCAGCTTCACTATGGCCTTTTAAGGACACTGTCCTTGTGGAGTGTCAGCCAAACAGGAATCTCCACAAGCCACCTGGGAAGGCAGAGCTTGGCAGGGTTGTGCTGAAGTGGCTTTGCGAAGAAAACCACCCGTGCAGCTCGTGCCCAGGCTTACTATTTGAGCAAGGAAATACTGACCTAAACACTGCCAACTACTAGCAGCTTATGCAGATAGCACAAACCTTCAGGGCCCAGGAATGAGGACAGACTATTTTCACCTTCCCAACCACCTCCAATGGCTTCTGCTTTAATGTTAAGTGAACTGCATTTACTTGTATTCAGACCTGAAATTCCTAAAGCTGTTGTCAAGCAGGAAGACAGTACATGCTTGTATCAAGCATATACAGGCTTTAATGAACTCACCTGGCATTAAAGCCCAACATTTGGCTCACTTTAGTGACAATGTGCTCTCTGCACTTGCTCTATAGCAAAACCTAGTCACAAACTGTACTTTCAATCAATGTGATGCATTCACTCTTTGCTCCTCTAACTCACATCCTTCCAGTAACAGATTCCATGCACACTGATGCCAGCAGCAGAGCAAACAGCATCACCACAAAACAAACAAGTCCAGAGGCTCCAAGTGAAAAGCCCCAGTGAAACAGTACCAGATAGGACGTACACACAGCACATCATCTCCCTGTCATTAAAAACTAATTAGAACGTACTTGCTGGCTTTGACTCAATTCCTAGGAATCAAAGTTTCCAACGTAGGTGGAAACCTACTACGTTAAATAAACACAGTAACTCAGCACACAGGAGCAATTTCTCAAAGGCCCCATATTGCAACTTGCTGCTCAGTTTACCATCCTGCAAGTCCTGTAAGCAGATCTGCTCTATCACACTGTATTTATGAAACCGAGCCCACAAGAAATGACCACTGTTTGCCAATGGAAGACTCTTCAGTAACTAGATAGCACTTGAATCCATCAATCTGCTGAGCCATTCTCTTCCCCCTCACAAATTGCTTCTGATGATACACTCTTAGGAAAGCACAGAATTAAGATGGAAGTTTGTTGCTAAAGACTGATTTGTCACTCCTGAAGCCTAAGCAAAAAACATAGCGTATCTAAAACATGCTGTGTCGAGATCACAGCTCAAAGGATAGTTGTGCGTTAGATTCTCAGCAAGTATGAGGCACCTCCAGTTGAAAGCCTCTCATCTAGTCTTCTTTTTAACCTATGGGCAATGGGATCCAAACACTGAGCACAGCCTCACCTCTCATGGCTCACTAACACGTCCGCAGGTATTGGCACCATCACTTGGAGATCAGCCTGCTCTTTTTCACGGGCATGTAAGCATACAAGCTGCAGTTCTGCTAATCCAACGTGCTTCACTTCATGCCAGCTTCTCCCTAAAAAGGTCAGTTGTCGATGAGAAGGATCAGGACACAAAACACAAGTTTCATTCATTCAAATATTAGGTTTCAAATTTTGTTTAACATTTTTGGTTGTTTCCCTCCTTCTCCTCACAGAACATTTCCCAGGAGAGACAAACAGCCCATGCAAACGCTAAGTTCCCTTTTTGAGTGCTCCTATGGAACATTTATTACACTGCCTGCCCTCCTTTTCAATTAAGCCAGTTTGGGAGAGTTTGCAGAGCTTTAGAATCATAGAATCCTTAGAGTTGGAAAGGACCTTTGGAGGTCACCTGGTCCAACTCCTCTGCAATGAACAGGGACATGCACAGATTCATAAGGTGCTCAGAGCCTGGTCCAGCCAGGCCTTGAAAGTCTCCATGGATGGGGCACCCACCACATCTTGGGCAACCTGTGTCAGTGCCTCACTGCCCTAACTATAAAAGACACTGTTCATTGTCACATAACTCTATTCCACTCTTGTAAAGCTCCAAAAGACTACACAAAGCTTGCCATAATTATTGCCACCAGGCACCCTTCTTTCCTACAGATATCCTTGACCTTTCCAGCCACCAGCATCCCAATGACGCCAGGGCACTTCTGCCAGTTCCTAATCTGGACTCTGAGGGAGCTGCTGTGATTTAGAAGCCTTAATATTAACACACAGAAGAGCATTCTATTGCCACAACAACCCCTGAGCTTGTACCCTCTCCTTTCTGCCTCATTCTTTCTTCCCCTGCTCCTCTCCTGGCACTGCAGCCATGCCAGCAGATGAAGGCAAGCCCTAACCTTTGCAAAGGCTCTTACAGATATGTGATGGGAATCTGCAGTGCCAAAACACAGCGTTACTTATGGAACGATCACTGCATCTAGTTTGAAAACCACTGCCAAGGACTTTACTAGGAATGGCTCTGCTGTCATAAAACCTGAGTACATGTGAATGCATTTTTGCTATGCTCATCCAGTCCATTCATTCAATTACCTTCCAGGAGGTCCAGGTACACCAGGAAAGCAGCATAGATCTGAGAGCTGTTGGATATATCGAGGGACATCATCGCTGTGAACTGAAAGCCAGAAGGCAGCATCGGTCAGAGGAAGCTCCCTCCGCCTCCATCCCCGCACAGCGGGCAGCCCGACCCGCCCCCGCCCCGTACCGTGGGGTGCGCGGCCATCCAGTCTCCACCATCAGCAGCATCGTCACCGCTGCCCCCCGCCCGGCTCCTCTTGGCTCCCGAGCCGCCCTCCGCCGCCCCGCATGGCTCCTCCATGCTCCCCCGGTGCAACACGGCCGAGCTCCGGGCGGCACAACGCAGCGCTGCCCGCCCTTGTAGTTCCGCCTCCACGCTGTTCCCTGACGGCTGCGGGGGGAGCGACACTGAGGGGTGTAGGAAGGAGGAGGCAAACGAAGGCAAAACTAAATAGTGTGCTGTTATAGCCCGAGTCATTCTGTGCGGAGAGTTCTCCTCCCAGTCCGCACACGTATCTGGGATTGCTCCAGTGCCGTGTTGACCCTCATTAGGTTCACGCGGACCCACTGCTCCAGCCTGTCCCTCTGGACGGCATCCCTTCGTCTTGTTGCATCGACTGCACCGCTCTGCTGGGCGTCATCAAGCTGGCTGAGGGTGCACTCAAGGCAGAGCTGGGAGCAGCCAGATGGCGGCACTGCAAAGGGGAAACACCAGGGCTGAGCGAGAAACAGAAGGTTAAATTGGATGGGTTTGGACCCTGTGCGTGTGGAAGAGGGTCCTGGCTTAGGAAACAACGTGGTACAGCTGGAGCAGCCGTGGCTCAGTGCATTGGGAAGCGCTGGGTGCCAGCCTTGTGTGTCACACACAGCGCATCTGCCACCAGTGAGGGGTCTGCGGCAGCACCGTGTGTGCCCGGCTCCTTCGGGGCCCTGATCCCTTGGTGTGGATGCCAGCACTGCTCCTTCCGTGTGGTTAATGAAGCTGAGCGGAACAGCGACATGTGGCCAATGCAGCGTGAAAGGAAAGCCTCGTTAGCACATCGTTCTAGAGGGACAATTAGAAAGATGTCACGGAGGGGAAACAGGAACACGTCCTCCTTAATTGCTCCGGTGGATGCTTATGGACTGTAGGAGGTTCTCCGATCGCAGCGTACCTGGAGACCCTTTACTGAAGTCGTGATAGGAGAGCGGGGGAGACCTTATCGCCGTCCCACAGGCGCAGGTTGGCTGTTGGGACAGGCATTAAAGCCGCAGGTGCGCTGCAGCCACACGAGGCGTATCGAACTATCCGCCCCGCCTCCACCTGCCCGTCGCCGGCTCCGCCCTGCAGCCCGTGGGGGCGGGCCGAGCCGCGCCGAGCGGAGCCGGGGGATCCGCGCTGCCCATAGGGCAGCCATAGGGCAGCTATAGGGCAGGCTGCGGGGCGCCGGGCCGCCGCTGCCCCTCCCCGCGGCCCCGCGCCTATCATGGCTGTGTGCACGGCGCCCCGCGCCCTCCATCCCGCTCTCCTCCTCCTCCTGCTGCTTCTGCTGCTCGGCTGTGGGACCAGCCTGCCCCCCGAGCCGCCGCCGCCGCCGCCGTCGGACCCCGAGCTGCAGCCGCAGCCCCTGCCCGAGTCGGCTCTGCAGAAGCCCACCGTGCTGCTGGCCATCATCGCCCGCAACGCGGCCAGCGCGCTGCCGCACTTCCTCGGCTGCGTGGAGCGGCTGCGCTACCCCAAGAGCAGGATCGCGCTCTGGTAAGGGGGCCGGGGCCGCGCGGTGCTGCGGGGATGGGGATGGAGCGAAGCCGGGCACCGCTCCGAAGCCGCAGAACGCGGTGAGGGGGAGCGGCTCGTTCGCTGTGCCTCCAGTGCGGGTGGGCGACGGGAAGGAGCGCTGATGCGGGGCGTCCGCTGGGGGATCTGTGTCCGCATGGATCGGGGAGCGCCGTGTGCGGAGCGTCGGAGCCCATGTGGGCTGCGCTGTCTGCATCTGTCTGCAGAGCTGGAAACAAATCTCTTATCTGGATGTAAATGATGAGAACAACGGGACCTGCCCCACATGGATAAGCGAGTACGCGTGGAAATGGGGATGTAGGGCCTGACCCGCAGCTTGCTGAGCTCAGTGGGGAGGCTCCTGGCTGCTGAATCCCTGTGCATGGGGTATTTGTGGCTATGCGTGCTCCCCACAGCCCCCAGCCACGGATGTGGGTGCGTGTCGTGCTTACCAGTGTGCAGGTTCACAGGAGTTCTGCCGTTCTGGATCCCAACCCATCAGATAGGCTTTCAGAAAGAGCAACAAGGCACAGGCTGCCCTGGGAGCTGATGGAGTCACTGTGCCTGTTTGAGAACCGTGGAGACATGGCAGTGAGGGATGTGGTCAGTGGGCACAGTGGGATGGGCTGGGGTTGGCCTTGGGGGTCTTAGGAGCCTTCTCCAACCATAATGATTCCGTGTGAGTAGATGCTGTCAGGCCTCTGCACACCTGTGTTGGAGCAAGGTGTGCTTGCTGAGTGTTTGTGTGATGCAGCAGGAGCTGTAGCTGTGGACCTGTTGGCCAGTGCAGAGTTTGGCATGTTTCTTGCTGTAAAAGTGCAGAATAAAGGTTTGTTTTTAGTTTCTTCTAAGTCCTGCAGAGCACAGATTGCCTTTATGAGGCTTTTTTTAGTGTATTCCTTGCACGATGCTTAATTGACTTACTGCCTCACCGCAGTGTAGAAGTGTTTGTGAGGATTGTTTATGAGATTATGACCCAAGATAACTTGCAAATATGCCCAAGTTTCCTTAACAAGTGGGGTGGTACTCTTAAAAGGGCTGTGTGCAGACACAAGGCATGGATAGCCTGGAAAAACTTGTGCTGAAAATGGCAAGCTTTTCAAAACAAGAATGCCTAAATGTCACAGCAGTTGCAAAGGCACTGCAGCTCTGGGGAGCTGCACCAGAGAGCTGCACCTGCAGAAGTGGCACTTCCTCAGTGGGTTTGGGGACACTGGGACATGAAGAGCCCCCTGAGAGGAGACCCACTGAGGGGAAATGTAAAATAAAATATAACATAGGTTGGAAAAGAACTCTAAGATCAGCAGGCTCCGGAGCTGAGCAAGTGCTATCTATGGCTGCGTTCCCATGTTCTTGTGCTGTGCCTTTGGGTTGAGTGGCAGTGGAGTGGTGGCCATTGCATTCCTTTGCTGCCACTCGATTTATACTTAAAAGCTTCTTGAGTAAGTCAGCATTCAGAAGTACCCAAGTGTAGATCTTCAGAATGCAAATTGGAAACATGTATCATCTCTTTAACTTCCATATGGGCGCTGTATTGCTTGAGGGCTGTGGATTCCTCAGATTTCTAAGGTGGAAGTTTTGAGTGATGGCAAAGATGGGTCAGGAGATAAGGAATGAGTTTGAAGCAGATGTGGAATTTTCTGTGTCAGTATGTGCCAGTCCTTATTAGCCTGGTCCCTAACAAGCTGTACCCCAGGCAGCCTTGTACTCCGTTCTTCCTCTTGGTCCTAATGATGATTTGTGGTGGTGGTGAGCAGCCTGGGAAGGACTTGCTGGCTGCATACGCCCTAATGAATTAAGCAGGCTGCTTGGTCGGAGGCCAACTGACATGCTGCGCCCTGAGTCCTTGCAGTTAAATGCTTCCTTCCTTCCCCCTCCAGGAATCGGGAGGCCCATTGGGAATGGACCCTTGCCTGCAATAACCCCGGCCACCTTTGGGGCTTTTTTTCCTTGTTCTGGACGAGTGTAGAAACGGGTTTATTTCTTTGAAATAATCCACTCAGTTATAGGCTGTGGATGCTCCATCCCTGGAGGTGTTCAGGGCCAGGTTGAATGGGGCCCTGGCAGCCTGGGCTAGTATCAGATCTGGAGTTTGGTGGCTCTGCTTGTGGCAGGGGGTTGGAACTTGATGATTCCTGGGGTCCCTTCCAGCCCAAGCCATTCTATGATAGATAAGGACCACTTGACTGGAGTGAGCAGAGTAAAAGTGTACTTATGCAGCAGTTATTGTTCTGGCTTACGCTTATCTTATGTTCAGATTAGGTGTCAGTGCAGCAGGGAAAGCTTCACCTTCGAATTTCACCTTCGAATACCTGTTAGCGAGGGGCTGTTTGCTGTCTCATCTTTTAGCACCCTGGGGATTAAGTACCTGTGTAAATGAGTTGGCGCTGAGAAGCAGGAATTGGGCTGTTGTTGAAAGCCTGAGCCTGTCAGGCAGAATGGAGTGCCCTTGTGTTTCAAAAATGGTAATGTGAGCTGGGGGGGAAGGGGGGAAGGCTGGGTGTTGAGTCACTGGGGATGCTGTAACGCTGCTCCATGGAGAGTGGTTTGGACTCCAAAGAGTGAGTGGTAGCCAAAATTAGAAGCTGATGAGATCAGTCTAAGAACGGTAACTTCTATAATTCCACATCATTAGTGTACAGCTAGCTCATGATACCAGAATTAAGTGCCATCTTATTGAACAACAGTTTACTTCTAAATGTGAGGAATTCCGCGTGAAGATACTTGCTGGCAAGATAAAGAGGCCATGGGAAACCTTGGTGGGTGTTAGGTCTCCCTGGGAAGCATTGGCTTTCAGGTGTGCTGTGTTTGCTTCTGTTGGTGCAACAAGGTCACATCTATCTTTACAGCCAGCATCGCTTGGTTGGGGGTGCTGAGACTGCATCCTGCTGGCTCTGATCACAGACTAATGTGGGGTGGGATGGGACCTGTGCAGCCTTGGAGCTGTGAGTCCGGTGACTAACATGTTGTGCAACATGCTGTGCTAATCTGTCTTCCAAAGGCCTTGCACTGAAGTAACTACATCTGGAGAAAGTCTAAGAGTAAAAACTTTACTTCCTAGCTGGGGAAACTGGGAAGAAAGGCTGGGTAGCCTATGCAAGTGTTCTGACTTGGTTAGGACCAGAGACAATATCCGTAATTGACGTTTCTTGATTCTACTTCCCTACTGAGGTGATTTTTACGCTTCAGTGCTGTAAATATGTGTTAGAAATGGAAAACTGTGGAAGGCTGAAGGGATGATTCCTTCCCAATATCCACAGTAACTTAGTCCTTTGGGTCTGCCTTGCTCATCCAAGCCTTGGCAAACTTATGCAATGACATCATGGAATCATCCAGCAGAAACATTTGCTGGGAAGCCGAAATTACGGCTGTGCCTAACTGAGGTCTGCACAGCAAGGCTTCAACTGCTCTGCTGCAGCTGAACTCATCGCAACACTGCAGAGAAATGGTAAACTAAGCATCGACTGCGAGATGGCAAACATTTGCTGGGCAGCAGCTGTTTCTCTTTTTCTCTTTTCCTGCTGTGCTTTTAAATTGTCAGATCCGATGCCTCTTTTGTTGTGTTGGAGAACATCGTGCCTCACATCTTGTATCAGGGTTCGTTCGCAAAACAAGAGTGTGAATATTGGGGTCTTTCATAATGAGTGCTTGGGGAGTGATCATGCCATGAAAATGTGTAAGCACTCTCTGGAACTAGTTAATGTTATACATTGTGGGGTTTGATTTAAATTGTATTGTGTAATGCTGTGTGTTTCATATCTTTGAAAACACAAGCCATCTGACGTGGCTGTACTTCATTGCTTCTTAGGGAATGGTCTGCAAGATGCCTTGTGATGCAGCTTTTGCATGTATAGGGGGAAATACCAGTAAGATACTGTGCTGTCACAAAGAAACACAGAGGGAGAGAGTTTGTTGTCAGATGTTATTTCTTACTAACAGCTTCTGGATGGTTTCAGATGTCGAGGAGAACTAATTTTCAGGATTTATTTGATGTTTATTAAGTACAAAGTAGGGGTGAGAAGACCACAAAGAATCCTGTAGTCTGTTCCTATCCAGGATCCCAGGGGACTGAGGGAGTAAATTATGGGACACAGTATCCTGCCTGTCTGCCTGCAGCGTACAAGCTGAGCTGTGGATTGAAGGGCATTCCTCATCTTTTACTTAAAGCACTGCAACACCTGCAGCTGTTTATCTAAGTCCTCTGAGACTGAAAGTCTTCATGTGCAGGATCAGGATGCTCTAAAAATAGAGCAGCAGTACACATGGTGTGCAGAACATGGGGAGCTGCCCATTGCTGGCGATGCTTTGGGGCATCCCAAGAGGCCATGTGGGCTGTGGGGTGGGGATGGGGCCATGATGAGCACATGGGGCTGCTTGTGTTGGCACCTGGAACGTCTTTCCTTGGGATGATGGCTCAGGCTTTGTATTATTCCAACCTATTGGAGTGCATTTCATTTCCTTTATTTTAATGAAGCATAGTTTAGGCTGATGACGTTTTTAGCTTAAACTTCAAAGGTGGATTAGAGCTAATGGGGCCAACATGCATCAAAATTTCAGGCTAGAGGAAGAAATAACAGACAGATAAACAAATGGCTTAATGTTGTATCAGAGACTCAGTAAGGAGGGCTTGAGCTGTGCTTGTGCAGTTCCTTTGAGGGGGGTGATTGTCTATTTGAGACAGACAAAAAGCTGGGAAATAAGACCTTATTCAAGGAGTGGAGTTCCATTTTTTACATGGTTAACATATCTTCCCCACTTACTAATGTGTAACTAGGAAAACAGGATGAAAAATCAGAATGTTATTTGGGGATTGTAGTATGTTTTGCCAAAGCCATGTTCTTTTCCAGGGTCTCTTCAAATGCTGGCACTGCTGAAGGTGTCAGCTTTGGTGTTACCCCTCTTGTCCTTGTGTTGGGACACATGGAAATGAACCAGTTGCTTGCTATAAACCTTTTGTTGCCTGTATGTGCCGGCAGGAACAGCACATCTCTTCCTAAACAAAAGCAGATCCTGATCTGGGCCAGAAAATGCATTAAACTTGAAACTGTTCCACCTGCTCTCTAGGGCTTAGGAGGATCTACATTCATGCTGAAGCAGAAGGTAGGGGAGCACATGTAAACCCGAATGTTGCATCTGGGCTCACATAAGCTCTCCCACATCAGTGTTGAAAGGTTTCGGCTACAGCAGGGATTAGTTTTTCTCTGTGGCAGAAAAATAAGCTTTTCATTTATGTGTATTTTCAGCCAGGCTCCAGGCTTCCCCCTTCATTTGGATAGGACTTCTTGCTTGTTTTTCCTCTTTGATCCCACTGCAAGGCAAGGCAATGCATGGCTCTGCTCTGGTCTGATTTTTGCCTGCTGGCAGCCAAGGTGGTGTGAGCTGTGGGTTGTGTGGAAGCTGACAGCAGGTGGCTGTCTGCTGGTGGCACAGCAGAATCTCAATGTGGCTGCTTGCTCAGCAGCTGCTCCCAAATGAGATAACAGTGCTGTGCCTTTGGGAGCAGCCCAGGAATTCAAAGTTGCAGCTTGTGTTATTTCCTCAGTGTTTTCAGGCATTTGTCCTTAGAAAGTACTTAGGAGAACCGGAGGAAAAGGTTGTTTTCTAGTGCTCGTGCTTTGATCTGCTAATTATGACATGGAAGTTGAATGTGTAACTGCCAAATACAAACACTGAGTTTTGTTTTGCTTCTCATGTGTTGGTTTGAAGCCGTGTATTATTCCCCAGGAGACTTCAGCCAAACAAATCAGAGCTCCCATAGTTGGACTGATGGCCAGAAGGAGCCTTACATCAGGGCCCTGGGACAACATCAGCTTGGGTTTTAGGGAACCAGAAGGTGCAGTGAGAAGTCCCTTTTTGCTTTGAGAGTCAAAGAGAAACATGCAATGCAAAGTTCTGCTGATGTTACTGACACAGCAGCAGGGCTCTTCTCCCTCCCTTAGTTATCAGCACTTAGTTTATGGAGGGATGCTGTTATGCCACTTTTGGATGCACTCGTTTATTTTTGATGCAGTTGAGGTTAAAAACTTTTTGGAGAGGAGCCACTGTATTATTTTATCTTTTAACTGAGAGCTGAGAAGCACAGGTGTGGGGTGCTGACCTCAGCTGCACTGACTGAGGCTGTAGCTGCCAGCTGTTTCCCTGATGAATGTTGGAGTGTGGTCCTTAGCTGCCTCCTCCCACTGCCTGCCAACAGAGAACTGACTTTTGGGGGTAATTATGTCTCCCAGCTGCAGCACTGTGCGGGAAGATAAATACATGCTGCAGCAGAAACTGCCTCTGGAGGGGCATGCTCAGGGCTCGGGCTGGCATTGTGAACTAGCAGTGTCCCAGGAGCCTGTTCTCAGGTGTGAGATCTCCCAGGTGTGAGATGCCAAGGCCCCAAGGTTTCACTGTGTGTGCCCTGCTCAGAGGAGATTCAGCACTGAGATGTGTATTAATGCTATAAACTTCCCTTGAGGATTAGTGCAGGATGTGCGTTTGCTCTCAAAAATGCTTCTTAAATAATTAGTTCTGCTCCTGTAGCCTGACACTGTAGTGTGAAAAGACAATGACAAAAATGCTGTGAAGGGAAGTGAAAAGCACAGCAGTTCTGTGCACAGGTCAGTGCACTTGAATAGCCGGCACCCAAGAGCACCCCTGTGCTGGGGGATGGAGGGTCAGACTGGGAATGGCACTACTGGGGCCAAGGCTTGTGTTGTCTTCTCAAACACAAACAGAAGCCTTGCTGGGTCTCATTTATGCACATTGGAAGGTTAGAAAGAGTTCTGGTGCCTATAAGGAACAATGAAATACAGGCCACCCGCTCCTAATTCTTGTCTCGAGTTGGCTTTAAAGGTGGCCATTGAGATGGTCATTGCTCAGCTGCAGTGATTAGAAGAGGTATTCAGGTTTGGAAGGGAGTGTGTGGTCAGCAGGGGGCAAGTGAATGTCAAGTAAATCTCATGGCATGAAGCAGTTTCTGGATGCAGTGCATTCCAGGTGATACATTGCTTCTTCAGTAGGAGGCTGCTGTTTAGTTGTCATAGATGACTGGCCTCAGGATTCTGGAGGAGCCTCCGCAGACTCTTCTAAATAGGTGAATGGAGAGTAATAACTGCTTTTGGGTCTTCTGCCTCTTCAAATAACTTTTTCCTCTAGCGCTGGCTGATGGAGCCATTGGTTACATTTATTTTTCAAAACATTAATCTGAAACGAGCACTGTGTATGTGACTGGAATATGAAAATCTCACTGCTTTTAAATAGTTTAACTTAATTTATTACTCTTTGACTGCAAATCAGGATTTAAGTATAAATTACCATTTTAAGCCACAGACTGGGCTCATGTTACACATTTAATCACACTTGGCATACGTGCTCTCTCTTCTTCCCCTCCCCCCATCCTTATTTCTCACACAAACAAGTCTGTTGTTGCTTCCACAAGGTCTTGTCAATGAGTTGTTATTTCAGACTGGTGAGCTCATAGCTGTCTGCTGGCAGAACTCTGCTCTGACTTCTTCACACAAACTAAGGCTGCTGCCAGGATTTTTTGCCTCATACCTGAGCCTTGAAGGAAGCTCTCACAGAGCGAGAATCAGGCTGCTATCAGTGGGGTTCTAGTACGAGCATCACACCTGTCTTTTTGGACCCAGCCTATCTTCACATGCAATCATAAGACTGGTAAAGTTGGAAGAGATCTCTAGGATCCCCAAGCCCACCCCACCATGCCCACAGACCACATCCTTCAGTGCTTCATTTCCATGGAGCACCTCCAGGGATGGTGACCCCACCATCTCCTGGGCAGCCCATTCCAATGTATTGCCACTTGTTCAGAGAAGAAATTTTCCCAGTATCTTGAGTATATGGATACAGGTGTACAACAGAGCAGACTTGCTGGAGAAAAACACGATTAAACCTCTCTCAATTACTTTTTCCTTCTCCAGCAGAGTGGGAACTCAAATGGAAAGGAGTTCAGTGTTGCAGCTGAACCTCCTGCCTGACTGCCCAGCTCCTGGTGCTGCTGCAGGGTGCATGGCCAAGCTGCTTACCATGCTTATGCTCTGGGGAAGCCTGCTAATAAAGAAAAACATCTGGTCATGACGGCTTTTAGGCACATAGCTGTGAGACCAGAGAGTTTATAGACCCAAACTGCAGCTTTTTCTGCTCTGGGAGATGTATTTCTTCCAGATCTACTGAACCAAGAAAGATTTATTTCCTCTAGGTCTCCTGATCTGACAGCACAGATGGAGCTACAGAGCACTGTGAGCTCTGGTGTGGAAGTTAGGAACGTTTTTGGGAGAAACCAAGTAGGGAGCCAAAGCACAGATTTCAGCTTGTTGGGTCTTATTCAGACCCTGTAACCTGATAGAAGTCAATGGAACACTTTAGCACAAATGTTCCTGATACAACCGTCTGCAAGGTCTCTGCTCTCAGCCTTGGGTAACTGGAGCCTGAGAAATGAGGGCTGCAACTGAGAACATCCTCAGCAAACATGAGAGCTCACTCCATTACCTCCTCTTTGGACCTGCCAGACAGCAGCTGAGCAAGAAGCTGGTGGATGTTTAGGAAAGACCAGAACAGTATGTTTCCTCTGATACAGACTTTGTTGCTTTGTTTTTCCATGAAGAAAATCACTGATTGGTTCTATATCACTGATTTCAGATATCCCTCTAGTGGCCACTTGCTTGTACGATCCATCACCAGTTGGCGTGTGGAGGTTAAAGCGCGTCGCATCCTATGGATTTCAAATGCAACTTTTTGGTGGCTTATGTGAAAGGCTTCAGCTAAAGATCCTAAGCCAGTTTCAGATGAAAGTCTGGAGGGGAAAAACCACCAAAACCATGAAACTTTCTTGAGTGGCAATGCTGAAATAGTGACAGGAAGTGATTTTTTTGCCCATGGCATATCGTAGGTTAAATATCTACTGGATAACCTGGAACCATCCTTCCACTGCTGCTGGATGAGGATCGTGCTAGGAGCAAAGGCTTTTGGGTCAGCACATATCCCTGTTGGAACAGCTGGGTCTGATGCCTGGGGGTGTGCAGGCCAGTCTCGTGCTGACATCACGAAGCTTTGGCTCAGCCATTGTTTTGCAGTTTGTTCACTGGCATCCAGTGTAGTAGTGCTGTGAGTCTGTCTCCCTGCAAAATAAACGAGTGCATTATGGAGCTTCCAGTTGTCCAGCAAACTTAGTAGTAAGCACGCGATTGATTGCTGAGATTAAGTGCTCATTTCCTTTCTTTATTTACATCCCTGCGATGAAGGGGAAAAGTTATTCTACGTTCTTTATTAAGCCAGCCATCAGTGTACTACTGTTTTTCCACCAGTTCCAGGGCAGTCATTCTTTCCTCAGATATCTGACTCAGAAACCCATAGCACAGCATGTGTGTTTGCAAAGCAGTAGCTCTGTGTCATGCATGTGTGCCTGGGCCTCCATCATAGAGGAGGCCCTCTGGATTCCTGCACGTGTGAGCAAAATAAGAGCTGACAAATGAAAGAGATTTGAGCTCAGAAGTTTTAGCTGCCCCGGAGTACTTTGAATTTTAGAGTGCTTTGCTTACAAATAGCTGTTACATGATGAGGTTGTTGGTTATATTGCATTAATTCAGAGGAGCTGCTCTTAGACTTCATCCACTTGTTTCTTAAGTGTATGTAAGTATGTCTGATCCTGGAGATGTGGTTTTTTCTGAAGTGCAAGTGCTTCACTGCTTTCAAAAGTAAACCCAGAACTGCAGCTCTTTTCTGTGATGAAGGTGCCCAAGCACAAAGGACAGCTTTGCCTTCGAGCCTGTGAGAGCTTCTTGAAAGCTGCATGGAGGAAAAGTTGCTCTAGAGCGATTGCCATGGCTGCAGATCTGCCAAAGTGTGACAAATATCTGTGAGCAGAGTTTATTTCAGTGTGTATGCTGGAAGGGTAGGGTAGGCATGGCTTATCATTCCCAGCCTGACACCCACACCTATTCTGTGACCTGTGAAAATTCATTAATCTCTTTGCTTTTATTTCCCTCTCTGCAAAACAGAGCCACAGAGCTGCTGAGTGCAGTGCATGGAGGGCTTTGCTGCGATTCTGGGGGCCTCCGTGATGCTGAGTTTGCTAGTGCACCTCCAGGATGGGGACACCCAACCATCTCAGTGGGAAAGCTCTAATATCTGTCAGAGAAATTTGAACACATAGGTTGACTACTTCATGTTTACAGTGGGTAGGTGGGTTGGTTGGCTGATTTTTATATTCAGATACCTCTCGGTATATGAGGTGTCACCTTCCCAGCTGTTTCTTCATCTGAAATGTGGCGGATGAAGTTACAGGTGGCATCCAGCAAAACTCTTTCACATGCCGAGACTGAATGTTTTTTCTTCTGGCTTGGCTGTAGTAGTTGTTTTTTTAATCTCTTCCTTAATTATATATACAAGGTTGTTAGCTGTTTGCCAGCAAATATGACATAATCCATTTATTTTGAAGTCCTGCGCTGTTCCACACAGTTCAGAGCAGCTCAGTTTCCCAGCATAACTGGCTACTTTAGAAGGGTTAGGCCAAAATTATCAAGCTTTAGGTTCTGTGCTGGCTTCAGCAAACTGTCAGCCTAAAATAACTTAGTCATGACTGCAAGCTTAATGTTGGTGAGAATGAAAGTCAGCAAAGCCTGTGCCAAGTGAGAGTATAATGAAACTCACCATGCTTTTATTTGCTCAGGGTCTGCAGTGTGATGTCACCAGATGCTGTGTATGGTTGACTTTATCTTGTGTATTCACAGGGAGGGATGGTGCTTAGGCTCTGCCTGTCTGTGGTGTTATAGGAACAAAGTGCCCTGGCTGTAGCCCTGGCTGACTGCTTGTAGGAGCTCTTTATGGCTGGGTGGTGATGGGGACCAGGTTGGGTGCTGGTGGTGAACAAGAGGGTCTGTTCTCTGTTCAAGAGATGAGCACAGAGGGGAAGTCAGATCCTGAGCATCAGACGTAGCTGAACAGGGCAGTGAAGACGTGGCAGAGATCTGAGCCCTCTGGAGTCAGCAGAGTGCCTGGAAGCAGGGATTGGATAAAACCCCTGCATGGAGACAGTAACCAATGAGTTGGAGCTGTATTTCTGATGGATAACTGATTTATTTTTAGTTTCCTTGCAGTACCTTTACTGTATGCTCCTTTGCAATGTTCCACAGACTGTAGAAGCAGCACACATGCCTTGCTGTGAAGGCAGATTGCCCTGACTGGCACCCCTCAGCTGCTCTCATTTCCTCCCCATCTGGCAGGCAGCTGCCCAGGAGCAGCATGTGCTCCATGGCCATCCTCTGAGCTGTGCTTTCAGCCTCCTCCAGCAGCAGAACTGATGCAGGCACCTTGGACACCTTTGGAAGAGGCAGCTGAGAAATTGGTTTCTGTCGTTATTTCTCTGCACTGAATCTGGGGCGTTGTATTCCCTGCACTTGCCTTGTTTGCTTGTGGGCAGCCAGCAGCTCCCTGCCCTCCCAGGAAAGCAGGAGTGTTTACCATGCACCCATGCCAGTATTAAACTGGGTGTCTGGCACTAAGAATAGGCTTGTGGTGGTGAGGTGTCAGAAGTCAGGAGTTTGTAGCTATTGCTGCCTGCCTAGGTTGTACCAGGCATCACATTGTACAAAGATGTAGATGTGGGCAGTGATTCTGGTGTGTGTATTGATATTGGCACTTCCAAGGCAAGCAAAAGAGAAATGGTTTTCTGTGGGCTGAACGCAAACCCTACACACTTTTCCTGTGGGAATGCAGGCCCCTGCATAGCAAACTTGGACTTACATTAGATGGTGCTTTTCTCTTGAGTTACCTTTCACAGAGGCATAGAAATTAATTTCCAGGTGTCTACTGATCACAGTATGAAAACAACTGTTCTGTAGCCATTCTGAAGTTGAGTTCCTTTGAAAACATCCTGCTGACTTTGGCTGTTCCTGTTTTTTTAAGTCTAATGCCTGGTCCAATGCTCTCATGTATGTCAGCCTGATCTGCTCTGAGCATCAGGGAGGGTTTGCCACAACTGCTGTCCAAAAGTCTAAAGACATGGTATTTTGCAGGCTGCTGCACAGCAAGTGTGTGTGTGAGCCCTTAAAGTCCTCCAGACCTGAACTGGAAGGTGTCTCAGCATTTGTGCTATGTTTCTCAGAAAGGAAGCTTTCCTGTTGAGGTTTCTTTGTCACATTTCTCTGCACCTGAGTATGTAGGCAGGCAGTAACTTGTTGAAGGTGAGCTCCGCAGGCTCACTGCATTTTTCTCATTGACAGTGCTACTCAGCCTACAGCAACAGCCAAAGATTTCCTGGGTCCGCTGGAGAGGCAGGGTCTGCCTGGCACTCCAGCTGCTGAGCTGGCTTCATGTGCTGCACTGGGGAGGCAATTGGTGTTGCCTTATCTCCACAGGGATTTTGTTGAAAGACCAATAGCTGTTTGGCTGCAGAGCAGGCTTGGTTTGTTGAAGCCAGGCTAGGAGATGGCAAGGGATAGTGCATCACTCCAGGAGCATCAGGGACTCCTATCACGACTTTTGCCTGATTGGCTCTTCCCTTTATTCTTGCTGGGATGTGTTTCTTGCCCTCCAACTGACTGCATGGTAGGAAGCTTGCAGGGTGCGGAGAGTGGTAAGGGGGCTCCTCACAGCTCCCCTTTGCCTCCAGCAGATGGGTTGCATTGTGCTTATATCTGTGCTTTCAAAAAGAGAAAATCTGAGCTGAAAATGAAAGCAGGCATTCTGATGTGTGGAAGTGACTTACGTTTATTACTTATGCTCCACATAGGGAGGGAAGTTGTACGACTTTGAAAACATGAATGAGAAATGTCAACTATGGAATGACTTCCTTGGAGTGGCAGAAGGCCAGTGAGCTGTGAGCTGAAGCTCGCTGAAGGTGAAAGGAATCTCCTGTGCATTTCAGCAGTGCTTGCATCACACGTATATACAGACTGGAGGTTCCAGTGAGTCTCCCACTGATGCAAAAATATGAAATGCCATCGATTTTCATTACCTGCTCAACTCTGAGCATCTCTCACCCTTCTGAACAGTTTTTCTTCTCTTTCTAGAGGTAAAATCTTTCAGCATAGCCAACTTTCCTTTGCTGCTTTACTTGTAGGAGAAACCAGTTATAGAACTGTAGAATTATTAAGGTTAGAGAAGACCTCCCAGGTCACCAAGTCCAACCCCAGCCCATCCCCACCATGCCAACTAACCATGTCCCTCAGTGCCACATCTCTATGGTTCTTGAACAGCTTCAGGGACAGTGACCCCCACCATCTCCCTGTGCAGGTGATCCCATCCCCTTTGCTCAGCAGCTCCCTCCCCATCACGCTGTGCTCCAGACCCTGCGCAGCTCCATGTCCTTCTCTGGGAACAATCGAGGGCTTCAGTGTCTTTCTTGCAGTGAGGGGCTCAGAAGTGAACACAGCACTGATGTACAGCCCCACTAGAGCTGAGTACTTGGGGATGATCACTCCTTGCTCCTGTTGGCTTTCCTTAAGTTTCTCTCACAGTTCCTATGTGCCTTTGGTACAGTTCTCTTCTCCAAATGTTCAATTTGAGTTTGATCTTGGAGAACACTCTTACTAGCACTCACATTCTTTTGTGGTCATGTTCTGGTTCAAGATGAAAATCACTGTGCTCCTATTAAGTTGGCTGAAAATCTTTGAGAACAAAGTCTCTATTGCTGTGTTTGGGCAAAGTTTTCGCTTGAAGGGGTCAGTCATTGTGTCCCATAGCATCCTGCCTTTTCCAGTTCACAGAGCAGGTTCCCAGCTGGTGAAGTCTGAATTTGCCTCTGCTCCAGGATTAGCTTTGTGCTCTAATTCCTCCTAATTAGAACCCTGAAATAGAATATTCAGTTTGTTTCCTGTTTTCTTACATTGTTCGATGAGGGCTGATGAACAAATAACTAAAATAGCTCTTTTATTTGCAGCTACAAAAAGTAAAGCACTGCATGGGCTGACATGGTCTGCCTGTCCCTCCTGCTCTGAGCATCTGGGGGTCCTTGAGCTGATGCTTTGTGCTGGGGTCAAGGCATCCTGCAGGAGCCTAGCACAGAGGTGGAGGGCTTGCACCATGTGTTCATATATTGGGGACCCTGGGTAACATGGTAAGGGCCTGTACACAATGTGCTCGTTTAAAGATCAGTGGGACTGTGCATCTTTAGATGCTAGCTTTCAAAATCTATCAGATTTTTGTTACCAGTACCGAGAATATTTTTAAACATCATCATTCCTTCTCAGTGGCTTGCACACTATAATTAAGCTTGAACAGCATTAGCTGGTGTTTCAATTAGTATGGGTTGGAACAAGCTATCCCTTCAGAAACTGGGGTACTGTTGCAACTGATTCCTTGTTTGAGCCCTCTCAGGGGCCAGCCACAGCCCTGATTCAGTGCATAGGAAGCTCCCTGGGCTTTCGTTGTAGAAGTTGTTCCCTTGAAGCCAAGTTTGTTTGGAAATACTTGCAAGACCAGGTGCAGTGTGTTGTATGTTTGAAAGCTCTGTCTGCAGTGGGATGATGATGGAAAGAGCTGGAGTGAGACAAAGAGTGGCTTTGGGATGGAGGGGGCAGAACCTGCTTTGCACTGGAGTGAGAATTTCCCCACTACAGAAGCTGGGGAGGTGTGAATTTTTGGCTGTCTGGTGCAGCTATGAGCAGCTCTCATGGCTTTTCTGAGCAGACGTTGGTTGATTCCTCTGTTGTGTCTTTTAGAGGCTGCTGTGCGTGCCTGCTGGGCTGAAGCACGAATCTGGCACAGCCCTGTGCTAATGGTAGCAGCTCAGTGGTTCGAGGCCTTGCTGCTACATCCTACAGCCATCATTAGTGTACTGGCAAGTTGTGCTTCTGAGGTCAGTCTCCAGGAACTTCATCTCTTCTTTCTGCATATACAGAAGTGTCTCCCCTCCCTGGTGTTGCGTTACTCTGGGTTGGAAGCCAGGAATGTTTAGGAGATTTCTTGGGTAGAGCACAAAGAGCAGAGACCTTGGTGTGTTTTTATGTGTACATTTATATACATCTGTAAGTCATTCCCTCACTTAGGTTTGGAAGGTCGCTGGATGCTGTTAGATTGCTGCTGCTTCCAGCAAAATCTGCTATCCATGAGTGGCTGAAGGCAAAGGAGAATGTGTTAGAGAGGAGACATTTGTTGCATTCCTGCATTATGAGGTCCTCCTCTTGGACAGCTTCCCAGGCTGGGAGCTGTGCTGCTCCTGTGCCTCCATGCTGCTGCTGGGGCTCCCACCACCCCCGCTGGGATCTGGCAGCCCAGGGACCCGGCTAATGTGGGAAAAAGCACCAGACCTGCTAACACAGCAAAGGCAACAAAATCCCACACCGAAAAACAAGGTACTCCTGAAAGCCTGTCTCAAATTAAGGGAAACCCTGGGATGTATGCTGGGTTGCTGCAAAGCCAAAGAAGTCTGACACAGTTTGACTCCTAGCAGCGTGATTAAATGCTAGAACAGTTCTCTGAATGTGAGCCTGAATGCTGGGTCCTTACTAATGAAGTGTTGTGAGTGTAATTGTGCAGACTATGCAGGAAGGGAAGAAAAGCTGACATCTGTTTGACCTGTGAGCTGGCTTGGTGGATCCCACTGTGTATTGATTGCTGCCTGATCCCATAGATACCTGAAGGTGTCCTTCACAGGTCAGTAGCTGCAGGGCACAGTTGATGGTCCAGAGTGCAAAAATGAAGCCTACAGAGCATTTCCTTGCCCTGTAGGATCCATGCCTTTTCTTCCCATCTCTCTCAGCTGTGCTGTTCTCTACTCAAGGTAATTCATCTCTGGCTCACAGTGGAAATTACCAGTGTGATGGTTTTGGTGTTTTGGAATTGGTTCTCTAAGTCTGGCAGCGTTCAAACAAAAAGGCAGGGAGAGATGAGTCACCTGTTACTTTATTTACTGCTTGTTTTGGGAAATCCAAGCTTTAGTTTGCATTTGACTCGTATTAACTCCACTCATTTTTGCAATTATTTTTGTCAGGGCTGAATTCATGGCCAGAATAAGCACAGCTACCAGTCAGGGGGCTGCTGGGCACTGGGGGCTGTGTGCTCAGCCTGCCCTGAGCTGCAGGGGTGGCTGGGGGCAGTGGTGGGCTCTGGCTTCAGATCCTAACAACTCAAGGGGACCGAAATCTTACAGAACTGGAAGTCCCTTGCACAGGTGGTGGAACACAACATGCACAAGGTGTGAAGTGTTATACACCTAATGGGGGATCTCTGCTGCCTTTTTTCTTTGCTACATAACCTCTCTCTGAGTTCTTTATTGCTGTTCTCTGCTTTGGAAAATGGCCAATGCTCAATTTTTGTCCTCAGTTTCTATTCCAGCTGTTAGGAGGGATCTAATAGGTTTTCCATTGGCTTTGGGCTACTCTCTGGGTGAGACCCTGGGATGGAGGGCACATGGCCAACCATAGCAACAGATGTCTTCTTTGCTGTATGTCATTCTCAGTGAATCCCTGACCATCAGCATCCTGTCCATTGTCACCCATCTTTCTTCCTACCAAGGTGCTTCAGGTTAGCTCCCACTGGAGCAGATGGCTTGGCACTGGCTGCATTCAGCAGCACAGATTGTTCTGCTCTATTACAGTACGTTGCAGGGAAGAAGGACCCCACACCCACTCATCCTGCAGCCCTCAGAATGTGGCCAAGAAAGAAAAGGATCCCTCTTACAGCTCTAGCCTTTGCAGCCCAGCAGCCTCCAGTCTTAGCTTTGCTCTGCACTCTGCAGACCTTGATCGTGAAGTACTTGCCACTGTTTGCTAATGGAGACGGTTGTGTTACATCCAGTAGGAAAATTACTGCAGGTCTCTGGCCTTGGGGTTTCCCACAAGTGGTGCTGCAGTGTGACCTAGACTGCTGAGCAGCCAGCTCAGGCACACAGCGTTGGGTTTGTCCTGTAGTACTTTTCCCATAGTGATGCTGAAGGGTAAAAACAACCAACAATTAAACCTCCTCTAACCTGGTACCTGAGGTATAAATAACCTGTAAATAGCCA
This sequence comes from Coturnix japonica, assembly GCF_054131305.1. Lineage (NCBI taxonomy): Eukaryota > Metazoa > Chordata > Aves > Galliformes > Phasianidae > Coturnix > Coturnix japonica. The sequence continues at coordinate 11,997,806 of NC_140673.1, forward strand.
GGGAGGGCAGGCTGTGCTCTGGAGAAATGAAAAAGTGGATGTTCTTTTCATTTCTCTTTTTGAGGATGAAAAGAGGAGAACCATCAGAGCCTGAATTAACTTGCAAACACAGTGTGGAGGTGTTGTCAGGTTAAAAATACAAGCAGTCCATGAAATGCGGTCTGCCCTGTGCTGCTGCTCGCATGTTATTTAATTAAAGCAGTGGGAGCTCAACGTTTTGCTTAATTTTCCACTATTCATGGTGCTCGAGTTTTTTGGGAGGGGGTTACTTTGCTCAGTGTGGACAATGAGGACTTGTGTCTGTGCTAAAGAGTGCTGCTAAAAGCCAAAGTAAATACTGGAGTGGTTGTAGTTGTGCTGACATAACCCCCTATATGAATGTTCTTACTCAAGCTTTTTTTTATATCTAATTTAACTTCTATTTATTGGAAATAAGTTTAGATCTGTGTGGAAAAAGCTGCCATGTTACTGGGGTTGGAGCGTTCATCGGAGGTCTGTTCTACTTTTATTACCCTTTTCTTGTTGTGCAAAATGTGGCAGGAGATGAGGGTTTTTTTTCTTACATTCCACCAGTCTTTCCTGGTTAAGTCACACAGGTTTTAGGTGTAAAATTGGCAGGAGACCGATCCAAATATCAAACAGTGCAGCCAGCAGGAGCTGGAGGTGCTTGTCCCTCCGTGCTCAGCACTGCTGGGGCCGCACATCAAGAGCTGCGTTCAGTTGTGGGCCCCTCACTGCAAGAAAAGACATTGAGGCCCTGGAGCGTGTCCAGAGAAGGGCAGGGAGCTGTGCAGGCTCTGGAGCACAAGTCTGAATATTGAATATTAGAAGTTTCTTCTCCAAAAGTGCAGGGAGGCACTACTGGCACAGACTGGCCCAGGGAGGTGGTAGGATCACCATCCCTGGAGGTGTTGGAGGGCCATGGTGATGTGGCACTGAGGGATGTGGGCACTGGCATGGTGGGATGGGCTGGAGTTGGACTTGGTGATCGCAGAGGTCTTTTCCAACCTTAATGTTGCTATGATTTTGCTTGTTGTAGTGCAGAAGTCATCGATGTATCCTATACCTCTTTAGAGAAATTTAGTTTTTAAATCTTCTGCAACAGTTAATAGTTGCAGGCAGAGCATTTTGGCCTTGAATGTAGTTTACCTGTGTTTTTTCCATCCAGTGGTGTTGCAAGCATCATAGTTGCTATTTCTTCTAGGGAAGTAAGTGGGCTGCAGTGGTACAGGTATTGCAGTAGAAGTGCCAGTTTCTCTTGATGTTAAATGTGAATTGTCCCCAAACTAACAGTGATAATTGTTGTACTGTTCATTTCTTTATGTGTGAGTTTTTGTTTGTTTTTTTTAGGCTTGAAGTCGGAAAAACAATGATTTGCCAAACTACTAGTCATAGGGCATGTTTCATCCAGGGCCTGACAAACTGTGTTGCCTTGGAGCACTTTGGGCTCAGAAGTGCTGATGGGTGGATAGTCCTGGAGGCAGCAGTCCCTTGTGCAAGAGCATTGGCTCACTAGTGTCTTCCAAAGGCTCTACTGGGCTGTGAATTTGCCTTCCATATAACACCACCGTTACAGCCTGGGCAGTAAAATGCCATTTTCCTTCTAGCAGTTTCATTGTGGACAGATGGAGAGATGCCTCCAGGTTCCCATTCCCATGTCCTGCTAATGGCTGGAGGCCGTCAGCTCTTAGAATCGTGGAATCATTTAGATTGGAAAAGACCTCTAAGATCATCTAGTCCAACCATCCCCCTACCACCAATACTGCCTATTAACCATGTTCATAAGTACCACATCTACACATTTCTTGTATACTTCCAGGGATGGTCTTGTGGACTCATTGTGAGAGCCTGCTCAGTGGGACCAGCCTGGCTGTTGGCAAAGAGCATGCTGTAAGCTGGGCTCCGGCCTTTTTCTTCCTCCTGTTGTCTCTTCTGGGTTTGCATGATGCCTGATAGTGGTGTGGCCCTGCTGTGTGGTAGGAGCCTCTTGCTGTGGCTCCAGGGATGGCCAGGAACAAAAAGCCATTTTTTCATGGTTCTCTGTGGTATTTGAGGAATGCTGGAGCTGTTGCTCAGTGCCTGCGCAGCTGGAGCGTAGGAGGGAAGTGGAACAAGACCAATGAAATGCATGTGGTTGAGGGAGGGCCAACCGAGTGCACTGAAATGGGGCTTGGGTGGTTGGCCTGAACTGTGTGCAATTCACAGAGCTGTCTGATTTCATCTGTTCTGCTCAGCAGCAAGCGGCAGTTTCTGTCTCGCTCAACATCCAAGCCATCTAGGTTTGCAGTGGGGTCTGATGAGGAGCTTGGTAAAAAGCAAATCCCAACATCATGGCTGACAACACCACCCTTGCTCTACCACTCAGAGCAAGAGCAGATAACAGGAAGCAAGATACCAACATCTATTTTCTTGCTGCTTTCCTATTTTTTGTTTTAATAAACAGGAATCAGCATTCAACAAATAAGTTTCCTGTCCCTGAGTGATTGTGTTGCTCAGAGAATTCATTTGTTAAATTTAACCCAGTGTTTATACTCCTGAAGGAGTAGGAGGGGACTGCCAATTCTCAGTGGAGCATCCAGAGCTGTGGTGGTGCAGGATGTGCCCTTCTATGGGGGCAGTGCTTTGCTTTCTGGCCAGGAACAGTGAGCAGCCCTTCAACTTAAGGGAATGTGCTATTGGATCAATCACAGCTGTGTGAGCAGCTGGACTGAGGTCCCAAGCCCAGGGCTCTGTGCTGGAGAGAAGCAGCTGGGAAAAGCATCAGCTTGTTCACGTGCAACTGAAAGGCTGTCACAAGTCTGTGAGCATACAAGTTGGAGGGGACCTTTAATGAGCATCTAGTCCAACTCCCCTGCGCTGAACAGGGATGCCCACAGCTCAGTCAGATTTGCCTGTAAGAAATAGTTCTGCCTAGGGCAACCCATGTACCAGCTGGGAAATGTGAAGGAACTGGAGCCCAACCTTCCTGGCACCATTCTGGGCCAAACAGGCAGACACTGCTCCTGGTGCCTAAATCTTGTATGAACTGAGCTTGCTGTGCTCTTATTTTCCAGGGTGGCCACTGACCACAATGCTGATAATACCACCGCAATCCTTAGGGAGTGGCTGAAGAATGTGCAGAACCTCTACCATGACGTGGAGTGGAGGCCAATGGAAGACCCGCAGTGAGTACTGCAGCAGGGGCTGGCTCTTGGAAGCTTAGCCCACATTCCCTAGGTGCTATCCTGCTCTCCAACCAGGGGATGCATTCAGTCAACTTGCATGTTTTACTTTGTGGGGTCCGTCCCATTGCCTGAGGTGACTCTGCTGTTTTCTTTGCAAAGAAGGCAGCAAGAGTGCTGTGCTTTTTTGACTGCTTTCTTTGCTAGGTCCTACCCAGAAGAAATGGGACCAAAACACTGGCCAAGCTCTCGGTTCACCCACGTGATGAAGCTGCGTCAGGCTGCTCTGCGTGCAGCGCGGGAGAAGTGGTCAGACTACATCCTGGTAAATAAAACCTTGCATTTCTCACCATCCTCAGGCTGAAGCCATTCAAGCCATCTCTCTGGTCTAAGGGAGCAGTGGAGTGGAGCAGCTGTGTGGAGATGGGTCCCTGTGGTGGTGGCTTCCCCACAGCAAGTTGTGTCCTGCCATGTCAGACCCACCAGCTCTGTGCTTTTTGCCAATACCTCACACTTCTGGCTGCCATGTTCCTTGGCAAAGCATCAGGAGAAGTGTATGTCTACATCTAATAACAAACTTATTTTCCTCTTCCTTCTCTAGTTTCTCGATACGGATAATTTACTGACCAACCCAGAAACTCTGAACCTGCTGATAGCAGAAAACAAGACCTTGGTGGCACCGATGCTGGAGTCTCGCTTTCTGTATTCCAACTTCTGGTGTGGCATCACCCCCCAGGCAAGTAGTTGGGTGGATGGGTCACAGTGACTGCAAGCTGGGGCTTCCTCACTTGAAGACACCACATCTGATGGGGATCTGATCTTGTGCTGGATCTGAGGGATGCTGTTCCTCAGCTGAAGCCTGGAGAAGCAATACAATCCCACTAGCTATGTTTGTTTGTTTAAAAAAAGTATATACTAACATACAGCAAGTGATTTTTCTCGTGTGTGAGCAAGATTTATGTGTTATGAGTCTCTGTGTGTGTGTGCTGAGAGGTGTGTGCAGAAGACAGAAGTGCTAAGGGAAGTGTTAAGGCCAGAAATTAGAGTTGGGTGTTACCTTCTCTTATACTACAGGAAAGGTAAGATTTTAGTGTGAGAGTCATTAATGCAGAGGGGCAAATCTATCTGTATCCCATCTGAAAACTCGGCTCTCTGGAGGTGGGTTGGGTATTAGGAGAAGTTTTTTTCTTAAGAAAAGTGGCTGGCTATTGGCACAGACTGCCCAAAGAGTGATGGGATCAACATCCTAGGGGCTGTTCCAGAGCTATGGAGATGCCACAGGTCTGCCTGATAGCTGGGGTGGTAGTAGAGTAACATAAGAGAATGGCAAACATGAATGATACCTCCCCACAATGTTTTTCCATCCTCTAAAAATCACAGCTTGAGTTGTGTGGGTATAAAAATAGCAGGAAAGGATCCTAAACTTCCCAAATTCTTGGGAGTTTCATGTAGAGATAAGAGGTTTGTGAATGGTGTTAGTGATTCCATGGGCTTTTTTGGCGTTAAGTTGGAAATAGTAACTTCATGGTGAAGGCATTTTCTTTTAGGTTTTTAAGGTTGACTGCTGAGACAGCCAGGTTTTCCACTGATGTAAATCAGCATTTCTTCATGGACTGAAGTGGTTCACGGCCTGTGTGCACCAGCCTCAGCCCTGGCCCTGGGAGTCCCTGTCCAGTAGGAAGATTCCATTGACACCAGCACTAGCTGCAAAAAGAGGAAGGGGGAAAAAAACAGCAGCAAATGTGTCTGGCAGATGTGAGGAGGAAAAAGCTGGGGCTTTTTCAGCTGGGGCTGAGCTCAAGAAGTGGGTGTGAAACCTACTTGCCCTGTGCAGGTGCTATTGTGGCAGACATGGAGTGCCTTTGTGACTGCTGTGTGTGAACAGTGCTCCCAGGATCAGACCCGAATGTCTGAATGCAGAGTGCTGTGGAGAGAGCCAAGGGAACACTGTTCCAGGTTTGAAGTGCTCTTGGTTTTGCAGTGGGAAAGTCTGAGTTTCCAATAGCTGCTAAAAGAGAGAGAAGGTTGAGCTTTATCTTTTGGGACAGGAATTGTTTCTAAACGCTTGACTGAACCTATCCAATTAGGGAATGCTTGAAAGTCTGTGAACTGGGCGCTGATCCATCTCTGCTGGGGAGGACAAAGGGTGAGAGCTTTTGCTGGAGAGCATCTTTGCAGCAAATCTCTTGCAACGAGTGGCATGCTTGTTGTGTTTGCAGGGCTATTACAAAAGGACCCTGGATTACCCCTTGATCCGAGAGTGGAAGAGAACAGGATGTTTTGCTGTCCCGATGATCCATTCCACGTTCCTCATAGACCTGAGGAAGGAGGCCTCCACCAAGCTGATGTTCTACCCGCCTCACCAGGACTACACCTGGAGCTTTGATGATATCATGGTCTTTGCTTTCTCCAGTCGCCAAGCAGGTACACCTTGGAGCCTTTGCTGGGAAGGATTCACTAACAGATGTGCAGAGTCTGCAGAGGCTCCCTGAGCACAGGGCAGGGCAGGAGGCTGCTGGTTATGTGTGTCTGTCTCTGAAAGAGGAGGATTTCAGCTCGACCTGAAATGCAGGGATGTGGGGGATGCTCCTGATTCCTGAACACGGCTGTGGGTCCTGTCAGTGCTCTACAAAGGCAGCCAGTAACACCAGCATCTTCAGCTTTTCCACCACTTCTCACACTAATGGGTTTTTAGTGTAATAACAGATCTAGTGAGCGAGTCCCCCTCCCCATTTTGAGGTAGCTTTGCTATTTCAAAGTAGCCTTTATCCCAGAAGGAACAGAAATACTGACATGAATGTATACAGATTAACAGAGTTTAAACCAGCAGAAGATGTGAGCAGAGATCGGCGAGCCAGATAAGCTTAGCTGATAAGATCAGTGCCAAATCAATTCATGTCAGCAGGTAGCAGTTTTTTATTCTGCCATTCACCATAACTGCAGTTGACAACTGGATGTGCTTTGGCAAGCATTGCAGCCAGCAGTGTTCTTACAGAACTGCAAGAGCTGGGAACATGGGGTTCATTAGTGCAGACAGTTCTAGAATACCAATCACGTGGGTTCAGGCAGTGGTGAGTTAATAAAAGGGCCTTATCAGAGCTCAATGAAAACAAGTATTTTCCCTTCTCTTCCTTAAGCGTTTTTGAGCAGGTTGCCTGATCACAGGTTGGAAAGGATCTCTCTGATCCCTAAGGCCAACCCCAGCACACTGTGCCCAATAACCACGTACCTCAATCCCACATCCCCATGGGTCTGGAACCCCCCACAGGGACAGTGACCCCACAGCTCCCTGGGCAGCTGTGCCAGTGCCTAGACTTGGCATTTCCAAGGTGGTTATCAGTCATTTTCCTCAGTGTTCTTTGCTGACACAGGTAAAAATGTCTAATCTTTATTTCCCAGCCAAAACAAACAGAAGTGAGGAAGATGTCTGCTTGCAAAGCCCCTGCTGAATCTTTTGCAGAGGCAGTGGCAGGGCCTGTAGCTGCACGGATGACCCAGGCTTTGCAGCTCCATCCTGTGTGACCCCAGGCAGGGCCTCCTGTCACCCAGAGGAATAACAAGACATCCAGCAGGATTACTTCTTTCCGCCTGACCTTCACTACTTGCAGCTTGCATCAGGCTCTGCTTTTACTAAAAGCCCGTTCTGCCCTCTGCTGTAGGATCACCTTGAATGCAAAGGCTAAAAAAGACCCCTTTCTTTGGTCTCTCTCCTAGAGAAATCTTGACTGGTTAAAAACACCTGCTGCTAGGGAGTGAGTAGATAGCGTTTTCATAGGAGAGGCCAGATTCCGCTACCCAACAGAACAGAAAATGGCACAGTGACGTTCATAGGATCATAGCATGTATTAGCTGAACTGAAAGGCCACAGGGATTGCTGAGCTGCACACAGCACCACCAGCCATCCCCAGCCCCTCTGGCTGAGAGCATTGCCCAATGCTCACAGAACTGTGCCCACCACCATGGGGTTGTGACTGTGCATCAACAGAACAGTGAAATCTGCCCATAAAAGACCCAGCTCTCATTTCTCTTCTTCTACAATCCTCAGGAATTCAGATGTTCATCTGCAACCGTGAGCACTATGGTTTCCTTCCCATGCCCTTGAAGTCACACCAGACGCTGCAAGAAGAGACAGAGAACTTTGTGCACACACTGATAGAGGCTATGAGTAAGTGGCTGCGCCCCGCTGTGCTGGAGCCCCCAGTGAATGTTTGCAGACACCTTCAGTTATATCAACTAAGTGTGTACATCCAGGTGATGGTTGGGATCTCTCCTCTCTTTCAGTTGATCGTCCTCCCATTGAACCCTCTCAGTATGTCTCTGTTCCACCAAAACATCCTGACAAGATGGGATTTGATGAAGTAAGGAGCCTGTTTTGCTGTCATTGCTTTCCCATCTATTACGTACTCCTTGTAAGCTGAGCTTCCAGATGTTTTCCTTGGAGTATAGTATGTTTTTACATCATTAGTTCTTTCCCAATCACTCCCTTTTGGACTCTAACTTTATGCACGGAGAAAGCAGCAGCCCTTATTGGGGAGAAGCTGTGCTGGGCAGCTACACAGCCAGTCAGGTCTGTGAGCACTTGGTGCTCTGTTCACAAGTGCTGATCCTTGTGTTTTGTGACCAAAAAAACATCTTTTGGGAAATCTCTTCTGCTCTTAAATGACAGAAGAAAACGATTTCTTCAGTTTTGTTGCTTATTCTGCTACATCTGTTTACACAGCCTGCATAGAGAAGCAGGAGCCCAGCTTGGCTGTGTCTGTGTTTGCAGTGCAGCTGTTGTAGGTTTTTTTCCACGTTGCCCTTTGTGGCTGTGCTGTATTTATCTAGTTTATTATTTTTGCATTTGTACTGAGCTGGAATTCAAGCTGTTTCTTACTGGGATGAGGTTTTGCTGCACGACATACAAAGCTGCACTTGTATGTGTCTGCCTGGGGCTGAAAAATATCCACCCCCCTCCCCCTCTGCTGTTTACCTACAAGCGAGGGCTTCAGCCCTCCACCAAGGAGTCTGTGTCCTCCAGGTTTGGGCTGAGCCCTGCCCAGACGTGTCTTTTCCAGGTCTTGGCTATCTGCTCTGGCAAGGAGAGCAGTGGAATTTCAGTGGCTGAAGTAGTGACAAAAATCCTCTCTTTATGTTGTCCTTGTGCTTGGATGGTGGCCCTGCTGGTAATCCTAAATATGGGCAGTTGCATCTTAGTGGAGAGAAATGTGGGTTAGTGTTCAGCTGGAGCTGACCATTGTACCCTGTGTTAAATACAAATCAAAACATCCTATGTATGTCTTTATACAACACAGGCTTGGTTTCTTTGCAGCTGGAAAAGTAACATTCCCCTGTTCTGTATGGACTGGTTTTAGACAAAGAACAAACCTCTCACCTTCCCCCTCAAAATCAGCCCCAGTTTGGGGACAGATTCTAAAGTCTGGAACAAAACCAAACCTGCTATTTGAATGAGTTCCATTCTTCCCATGGGGCTGCTGGAAAAAAGAGTGGATCAGGACTCTCTGTCCATCCTCCCAAACCAGGAGGCTGATGTCTTTTCCCATTCAACCCAGATTTTCATGATCAATCTGAAGCGTCGGAAGGACAGGCGGGACCGGATGCTGCGGACACTCTATGAACAGGAGATTGCGGTCAAGATAGTGGAGGCTGTGGATGGAAAGTGAGTTCACAGCAGCCCTCCAGTACTTGAGGGGAGGTTTATAGCGGGAAGACCAACTTTGTATGTGGTCTGATTGCAGTAGGAGAAGGGGAAATGGATTTAGAATAAAAGAGGGGATATTTTGGTCAATATTAGGGGGAAATTTCTTACTCAAAGGCAGTGGGGTGCTGATACTGCTGCCCAGAGCTGTGTGTGCCTATCTCTGGGGGTGCTCTTGGATGTGGCTCTGGTCTGAGCTGAGCTCTCCTCTGAGCTGAGGAAGGAATTTGGGATTCCCTTCCAACCCACAGCATTTGTTAACCTGATACAGCCCTACCCCTGAGCGCTCTACTGTAAGGTGTGTTAGGGCATTTTTATAATGAGAAAGAAGAGCATGCATTTTAGGTCTGAAGTTGCACAGGTTCCTGGAGGAGAGAGGAACCCATATGGATCTAATGGTCTTTGGGTCCTGGGTATCCATCAGTTTTTCCCAGAACGTCAGCAGCATTTCCCATTTTGCCTCTGTGTCTGGCTTAAGATGTGACTGTTCTGCAATGGTGACACATACTCTGTTTTTCAGAGCACTGAACACGAGTCAGCTCAAAGCTCTCAGCATCGACATGCTTCCAGGGTACCGGGACCCCTACTCCTCCCGGCCGCTGACTAGGGGAGAAATCGGCTGCTTCCTCAGCCATTACTACATCTGGAAGGAGGTAAGAGGTTGGTGGGTGTGTTCTGCTTCCCTGCCTGCAGGATCTGGGAGCAATTGCCAGGTCATGCTGACACCCAGCGATCCCAGGGTATGAGAAGTGTTCTGGGGCTGTCACTGATCTGTGCCCTTGTGTTGCAGGTGGTGAACAGAGGACTGGAGAAGACACTCGTTATCGAGGACGATGTGCGCTTTGAACACCAGTTTAAAAGGAAGCTGATGAAACTGATGGATGACATAGAACAAGCTCAACTAGACTGGGAGCTTATGTAAGTGGCTGGCCCCAGGCACCTGGGAGCCGCTGGGCACACAGATGGGTGCAGCATGCCATGCCATGGCACAGGTGCAGCTTCAGTGGGCTCTTACATTGGGAGAGATGCGCTCCCTGGGGCAGACTGGAGAGCCCCAGCTGTAGTGGGGGCTGTTAGTACCCTCTGTTGGCAGTGCTGGTTGGTCCCAGAGGTGTCAGAGATGCTGCTGTGGCAGAGGAGCTGTCACTGACTGGTCCTGGGGTTGGACCAAGGCATTCAGTGCCCTTACAGAGCCTTTCACAGCTGTGCCACTGCTAGGTTACAGTGTGGCTGTCTGGAAGCGCTGCGGGATGGTTGTCTGGGAGCAGGGATGGCTTTTTGTGTTGACTCTGCCCTGTCCTGGTGGAAACAAACAGTTGCATGCAGCAACAGTTGCTGCAGGTCTGCTTCAATTCAAGCTTTTGTGGTCTCTTCACCCTTTCAGCTACATTGGCCGGAAAAGAATGCAGGTGCAGCAGCCCGAGAAAGCAGTTCCCAACGTCATGAACCTCGTGGAAGCCGATTACTCATATTGGACCCTGGGGTATGCAATCTCTTTCCAAGGGGCTCAGAAGCTAATTGGAGCGGAGCCTTTCAGCAAGATGTTGCCCGTGGATGAGTTTTTGCCAGTCATGTACAACAAGCACCCTGTGTAAGTAGGATACCTCTGTGGCTTGGGTTGGCATACGCTGGGACTTGCTGAATGGTCTTAAAGTGGATGGCATCGATGTATTCACTTCTGCAACCTGGCTGGGGGAGTAAGGCAGTGGGGCTGTGTGTCTGCCTGGTGCAGGGCCTGTGGGCCATTCTGAGGTGCTTGCTGTCTGGTAACAGAGGCTTTGTCTGCAGCACTATAAGACTGTGTCCCCAACCCTGCAGAGGGTCAGACCTGCCCTAGACCAACCCCAGCACTGCCTTGCTGCCCTGGGACCTGTCTGTTCAGCAGGTTGGCTTGTGGCTCCAAGTGGTGGCACTGATGGATGTGCACTCAGCTCTTGATGATTTTTCTCCCCCTTTAGAGCAAAGTACATGGAGTATTACGAGTCCAGAGACTTGAAGGCTTTTTCAGCAGAACCCTTGCTCGTTTACCCCACCCACTACACAGGGCAGCCTGGCTACCTCAGTGACACAGAGACCTCCACCATCTGGGATAACGAGACCGTGTCAACGGACTGGGACAGGACACACTCCTGGAAGTCACGGCAGCAGGGCCAGATCCATGGCGAGGCGCAGAACAAGGACGCCCTGCCACCCCAGTCCTCCCTCAACGTGCCATCTTCCAGGGATGAACTATAACTGCCTGCTTCCCTTGGGCTCAGCCCAACCTGCCTCAGACTTTGGCTTTTCACCTTTGGAAGTTGTAGAGCAGCTGTTTGCAAGGCCCCCATCATCCTGCGTGGGACGGTGCGGCAGGGCTGCTGGGTTGGGCCCTGTGGGGTTGGATCCAGTTGGGTTGGACCCGGTTGGGCTATGGCTCACTGGGCTGCTTTTCCAGGACTGTGGGGAAACGAAGGAGGAAAAAAAGGTGTTCCAGACAGGCAGAGATCTGAACAAAAGCCTTTGCAAGCTTTTGATTAAAAAAAAAAAAAAAGAAAAAAAATATTCCTTGAATGACATCTTTCTACAGTACTTTGTGTAGAATGTTGTATTTATAAAAATTAATATATAGAGGTGTACAAGTGTTCATACCTTTCTGGATAGCTGTAACTGGGCTGCTGTGTAGCTTTTCTCCTTGTAGGTCTGCAGGCATTTATAACCCTGTTCATGAGAGAAACTGCAGGGAGTGTTTGAGTTAGGAGGTTTTGTTTTGTCATATCAGTGGTTTCCAATAACACTCCATACACTGGAGCAGTGCTCTAAGTGTAGTGTCGTCTTCTCTTCATACTTCTGCAGGGAAGCAGTCCTGGCTTCCCCTCTGAATGTCAAAGCTGCCCGGATCCCATTCAGATGGGCTGCTGGCCCAGAACGGATGTGTTGGTGTATCAGAGAACCTGCAGAGCAGCAGGCAGAGCAGTGCTGCCACTTGTATTTCCTCTGCACTCCAAAGGGAACACGTTCTGCTTCCTCCCCCTTCCATGTGTTCCTCCGGGACGGAAAGGCAACTTGTCTTGATATTTTCTCATGGAAAGAGCAAATGTCTTTATTTTTTGGGTGGGTGCTGATGTCCTTGCTGTTGGCTCTTGTGACAGCAGAGTTGTGATGCTGATGTTTTGAAGAGGTTTGGGAGCAGGCAAGGTGGCCGTGTGCTGCAACTCTGGGCCACTCTCCTGCATGGCAGCATAGAGCCTCGCTGCCAGCTGACCTGTACAGTTGATCTGTGTGTTGTTAGTTTGTTGTGTTGTTTGTTTTTTAATTTCTTGTTTGTTTTTAATAATTCCCGATCCATGTTGTGCTTTCTGCTCAAAAACGATTTGTTATTACCTGTCAGCGGGTCTGATAATACATAGAACCTGGTGCAAGAAATGCAGCTGTGTGCACTCTTCTTTGGGTGGGAGCAGGCACTGCTCATGCTTGGTTTGGCTGACAAAGAGTTTTCCATTCAAGCCCAAACTGGTGCAGTCAAGATTTCCCAGGGGAGGCAGAAGGAGCTGGGAACTTGAGACAGTTAATGTGGTGATGCTGGAAAGAAGGGCATTAATGGAAGGGTATGACTACTGACACGTAGTAGTAATAAAGCCTAGAAGGACATAGATTAACTTAAGGCAAATATCAGTGAAAAAAATATTTATATGCTTATTGTATAAAGATTACAGGTAAGCAGTAAAAAATAAAATATATATATATATATATGTATAATGTTCTGGGGAGGGGTCATTTTAAAATCAAGACCATTTACCTTTCAGCTTAATACATGCATGCAATGGTGGAGTTAGCAAGATGCTGTACAGACATCAGTGCATTCTTACACTGAAATGCAAAGAAAACCACTTCTGCTGTAAACTTGTGCAAACCCTTGGCACGTGTGAGGGGTTGGTTACAAACTCGGGCCTCCCTCGCTTACCTAAGTCCAGTTTTAGTTTTTACAAGGACTGTGCCCTGGGTGGTGCCTCCTGTAAAGGCAGTGTGCAAAATGGCACATGCGCTCTTGCTTACATCACGTGTTTATCATAGACTGCTGATGTACTCTGAGCCCAGTTTGGACATGGCAGATGCAGAGCAGGTAGAAGAAAAGCCCCAGACGTGTAAAATTCTGAGTTTATTGGAACTAACACTAACATATCCCAAAGGCGGTCTTGTTCAGTAAGGGCTGTTTACAATGCCCCGTCTCATCTATGGCTTTATAAAATCAAACTTCCCTCTTTCCAGGGAAGCCTGGACATGGGAAGACACTCCAGGTATGTGTTCATGGGGAACAGATGGTTAAATTCTTTATTCCAGCTGAAAGGATGTACCATGTCAGAAAATTCATTTATAGGTATATACAAAGAGCAAGGGCGTTGGCTGGAAGTTATGCATAGTAATGCTACAAGGATATAAAATCTGTTTGGGGGGTAATGCTAGAAATCTGGCTATTTATTTCCTCTCAATACCCACTTTTAAGATAGAAGGTAGTGTAGTTGCCTCCCCTGGAATGGAAAAGGTGGAGTTAGTTATGTGGGAAAGTTCTCCTGAATATTGATTGCACATTACAAAGAGGTACATCAGTCATGTCAGAGTGCATGCAGAGGCATCGACTTCTGTTGAGTGGGTTAGCCAAGCAAAAGGAGAACCATACGGCAGTGGCACTGAAGTCCATACGTGTAGTGTTGAGTGCCTTCTTCATGAACAAATCATGACATTCATGTGAAAGCAAGCAGTCTTCTCTTTTAATGTTCTTTGGGAAAAAAAAAAAAAAAAATAATGCAAAGTAGGTAATTTTCTAGCTTTGAACAAGTGCAAATAGAAGGCTGCCAGCAGTATGAAGGCAATGCATGTGCTTGCAGTTGCTTCTTCCTTCTCCACAGTTGAGCGTTTTGGGGCTGTACCCACACTGCCTTGCCATAGGTGCACTCTGTGGAGCTTACCCCTTCTTGTGACCCAGCATTCTCCTTGGGCTGTGTGGACCAGGGGGAACTCCTGCTCCCTTCTGGGAGAACAGGCCTGTGGCTTTTCTTCTCCAGTTACATAAAAATAAACTTAGGTATTCTCATTGTGTGTAATACTGGCACAAAGAAAAGGTTTTCTCACACAAGAAGTAGGCTTATGTGGTGTTCTGAGTACAAACATTGCAGTCCTGTTTTCCCCTCTAGCTGGGGTTTCTCACCTTCCTAGGCTAATGTGCAAAACAAAATAATCCTAGTCCGGCCTGTCCTGTAAACCCATGTCTGTCCAGCTGCAGGTGAAGAGACTCATATCTGTCTGGATGACAACCAAATGCTCACTTGGCATTTGTTTCCAATGTTTTCAGCGTTGAATACTGACACATTCACCTGCTGCAATTCTGTAATACTGGATGGTAGCGCAGGTAGGGTTCTCAACCAGTTCAACTCAGAGCCACGGCATCCACCTCAGAGTGTGATTTTGCTGTTCCTGTTACTCCAGCACCCCCGTTTGGCAGTTCTGGGGAGTGTCAGGCTGGATCTGCTCCTCATTTTCACCTGCTCGTCAGTGGGAGCTTTTTTCCTCAGCAAGAAGTCAAAGTTCACCTGGCTGTTCATGGCATAGAACACGTTGGCGCTGTCTGGGATCACCAGCTCTGCAACAGAAGGACCAGAGCTAGTGTTCACTGGTGGTAGTGCACAATGCAGGAGAGAACGGAGAGCTGATGAACAGATGTTTGCACGCAGCTGAGCAGTGCTGCCCCTTTCTGCTGCTGTGCCTTGTCAGAAACAGGAGAGAAGGGCTATGGAGGATGAGAGGCAGAAGCAGCAGCAAGGATCCAGGCTGTGCCCTGCCCCTGTGGGCAGGCTGCTTGGCTCAGGGGAAGGCAAGCAGCTCTGGAGGTGGCCGTGCCCACAAAGCACACATACACAGGGCTGCTGGGAAGCCCATGAGCACGCTCTCCTTATAGAAGGCAAGGTGCTGGCAGGCCATGCTGCATCATCCCCACACAGTGGCAACTGTAATAACGCAGCACTTTACCTCTTCCTTAAAAATGGAGCAGCAGCAGTTCTGCCTTCCTACCTTTGTCCTCAGAGATGACCTGTACAAGCTCATACTCCGCGGCTGCATCAGATTCCAGGTTGTGCTTTGACATAGCTCGCTGGATGACAGCAGGAGTTTTATCTTGGCTGGTTAGCTGCAAAGAGAGACAGGTTTGTAGTGAGAAGTTCTGCTTGTTCACTTTTATATAATGACTTAATGATCAGTAACGGCCTGTCTCTGCAGCCCACTTGGCCTTGCAAAAGGTTTTAGAGAACTGAGAAATTCTGATGGGTCAGTATCACAGGAGTAGACAGATACTCCTAGACACTAAGTTATGGTATCTATGACACTTACTTACTGTTATTTTAATTCAAGAAGACAGATGTTGTATGGGCAGAGCCAGTGGTAAATCACACTGTCTGCTTCCCAGAGCAACCACTCTGAGAGATGTTATTCTTGCTAGCCATAATCTTCCATACAACTAACTGCCCCATCTGCTGTTTGCAGACATCAGTTAATTTGGAACCCCACTGTGCTAAATACCTTTTTTGACATCCTGCAAAGATTTTTGGCCTTGTAACTTAGAGTACTGTCTGCAGTGGAGCTCTGGTGTACCCGGAACAGACGTGAGGTTCTGCAGGGCCTTATGAAGTCAAAGGGAAGATTTACCTCTTGGAGGCAGAATTTGGCAGGCCCTCAGAAGAAACTGCTCTTTGCAATTTGGAGAGGACAGAGCTGTCGCACACCACTCACCATGATGCTCTTGTACATATTGCCGTTGTTGTCTTCCACGCTGATTCGGATGATGCAGGTGTCCTCGTTCTGCTGGTTGTAAACAGGGGGCAGTACTGTCGAGGTAATGGATGTCACGGAGATGGAGCGCTTGTGGATCTTGGGGTTGGAGGACGAGAAGGGAGGGGACAGGATTATGTTGGTTAAAGATGGCAGCCCCGAGGAGGATGTGTCCATGGAGTGGATGGAGGAACAAGAGGAGGAGGATTCCGAGAGCTGCACAACAGGAAAAGAAACACAGTTACAATCTGGACCTTGTGTATGTGTGCATGTATTGCTCTGAAGGGAGAACACAGTAAAGTAGGAGGATATGCAAATCCTCACTGCTCTGCACTCTGTCCAGCACATTGGCTGTGGTATTACCTCCAAACAAACAATAACAACAAAAAAAACCCAGAAAAATAAAGAATTGATTCACTTCAGCATTTTAGTGCTTACTTTCTTCCCATTTGGTGAGCTGCCCATAGTTTGAGATGGCCAGAGGGTGGCAGCAGAAACAAGGAACAGAGTGGGCTCCTGGCTGGCTGGGTGTGGGAAGGGCACTGCTCTGCAGCAAGACCCAACTTTGAACAAGGAGCTGGACTTATGAGTGCTGTGAAAATGCACATACATATACACAAACACATCCCTCCTCGTCTGCCCCTGCTCCTTATCTATTCTTTATGCCTCCTCCCCTCCCCCTGAAGTGCAGCGTTTCACCATTTTCTTCCATACGCCTTGCTTAGAAACTGCGGCCTGGAGGTTCCCTCTCCAACTCATGCTTCAAATCCACTTTAACAACCACTGTTTGAATGACTTAGTGAGATGGATGCTGATGTCTGGGACCTTGTGCTCCATTTGGTTTATGAATGCTAAAGGCAATTTCATTTAAAATAGCCATAAGCCCAAGCCCAAACATCCCTAAAATATCTTCAACATGACTTGGAACAAAAAGGAAGAGTCTGCCTGTAGGGAAGGCCTCCCAGAGGATCCCCCAAACAGATCTCACCTGCTGCCTTCCCAATTTTACACTTTGCCTGTCCAGAATGTACCAGAGTATGGCCGGCCCATTTGCTGTCAGCATACTCGCAGCTTCATCTCTATACCTTTACACCCACATTGTTGGGGGACATCCCAGCTGCCTATGTGAAGGGCATGGGGCTCACCCAAGCCAGAAAAAGGAAAAAAGGGGGACTTCCTGGCTTGCTGGTGCAGTGTATTTCTTTTAGGGGCAGCTGCAGCAGCCCTGCCTGCTTTGGGATGACACAGTGCTGTCACCAGCATACACATGAGCTAACAGACAGGCTTTCTTCATTTGCTAAAGTCAAGTTCCCTTTTCCAGATAGATCTGCATCAATTGCTTCAGCACAATAAACATTGCAGCAGGCTGCTAAGCACAGAAGAGCTCACTGAACCTGAGCCAGCCTGGGGTGAAATGACCTGCTGCTGATTCACTCATGTTCTGATGATCGCATCTCCTGTTTCCTTTGGCTTTGCTTGGGGGAGCCTACAGATCCTCTGCCCTTATCACTGCTAACGTCACACTGCTGTGTGCTGGAGAGAAGTGCCACCATCTGCATGCAGGATGCTCTGGCTCCTCACCCCAGTTCCTATGGTTCCAAGGTAGAAATGCTGCCAGTCTGCCCCATCCCTCCCAAAAAGCATGATTGGGGGGGGCTGACAAATTAACTCCATACTGCTCCAAAGCTTCCTCTAAAACCAAAAACACCATCAGGAACCGCATTAAAATCTGGTTTCACGGAAGGCAAACTGCAGTCCGCCTGGTATCCTGGCAACACAAAAGGGATTGTTCAAAAAACCCCGACTGGATCACTTCCATTTTTACGCAGTTATTTTTAGAGTCTCTCTACTCCCTTAAAAGCAGTGCCCTAATCAAGACTCAAGGCTTGGGCAAATATCTAGGTGCAGTATCAACAGCCTGCCTTTGTCTAACAGTGCTGGCAATAAGCCCCGGGCTTTACCTTTTTCTGTGGCTCATCAGGAGTGTCTATGGGAGTGACGCAGACTTCTTCAGATTCAGAGTGGTTAGACTCACAGGATGACACACTGACCGAGTCCATGCTCTCACCAGAGCTCCCACTTGGAGTTGATTTGTGTTGCTCTTTGGTGGGCGTGCTGCTGGTGATCACCTCAGAGCCCAGAAACAGTCTAATATAGAAAACAAAGCATCACAGCCAGTAAGCAAAAGCAGAACAGAACTGGGTTGAGCAAAGCTGTCATTTGGTGCAAAAGCTATTGTACTGTTTTGCTTTTCTATCTTGAGTGGCCTATTGTTTTCATTTCCTCTCTACTGTTTATATCATTTGTCAAGAGAGTTTGCTGCACACTAACACAGTACTGTCTTGACCTTGTGTAAGCTCTGGCTGCAAGACCAAAATCAGGGCTAATGCTCAGTATCATAAACGAGGCTTCTCTTCAGTCTTATACATTTTCAGACTCTCTTGCCAGGAAGCGATTGATGGCAAATATGACACACTTACAAACTAAGCTAGAGGCCTGGCATCTCACTCCTTATGGACTGCTGCACACCACTGTCCCTCTAACATAAAGAAGCTCAAGACAGAGATACTGTGAGCTAGTAGGACGGTGAGTAATGGGTAATGTGTAGCCATATGCTGGGCAAAGGTCTTCAGAATGCAGATTCACCTCTACTGCACATTCCTGCACTCAGTGAAGCTGCCACAGACACCAGTTTCTCTCTGAGCTCAAACAGGCACACACACAATGAGATGGCAAGGAAGTGTAAATGACATAGATGACAGGCTCTCCCTCACTGAGACTCATTTCCAAATGCAGGTCAGGTAAATATAAAGGAGTGCCAAAGGAAACTAGCTTGTATAATACATAAAGCAGAGAAACCAAGTGAATTAGATGACATGTCAGCATGTAGTTAATGATTTAAAACAATTTAGAGTGGTGTCACTCAGTGGTTCCAGGAATACTAAGCCAGTCTTTTCTACAGCATTAATTTGCAGAGTACATTCCGCTTGTAGATGAAACCGGTCCTTACACAAAGCCTGCACAGTGCAAACAAAACCGATACCATGGTAAATTACAATACTGGAGCACTGAAACATGGTCAGAAATAAGAGACCAATCAGCAATGACAATTCCTACACTCAGCTGAGGCACACACCAAAGGAGAGACTCATGCAAGCTCTCAGTCGAGGCAGTGCCAGTTGCAAAGCTCATGGTGCCACAGCTTTTCACAACCAACTTGGATGGACTCAACAAACCTTCCCCAAACACCTACCCACACATTTTGTTCATTTTATTGTTTTGCACATCAGAACTCAGAACTCTGGACTGAAAAATCTGTTCTTCTTTCAAACCCTAGTATGTAGTAGTGCTGACTCATAATGAATAGCTATTTGCTCTTCCAAAGAAGCAAGGTATAAGAACTGCCAGGAAAGAACAGCTAAGAGCTGTTAAATTCATTGTTTTTCCCCTCACCTTGATGATGTTACTAACATGTGGGAGTCCCTTCATATCGCCTCTCACATCAGGTTCACACTTCTCACCTTTAGTATATTTTGACGTTGACCTGCACTTTGATTCTTTGCAGTTCCTGCTTGCCTGTTATTTCCACATCTGACTGGCTGCACACCCTTGCTCTTTACCACCCAAATCTTTAAGCTATTAAACTAAATTGGACCATTCCCCCACGATTATTTTCCTTTTCCAACATGAAGGCAGTTAGGCAGATTGTTTCTATTTTCAACGCCTTTTTGCCAACCTTAATTATAGTAAAATCCTGCAAGGAATTTTTGCATGTGGATAGTAAGTTAGACTAATAACAGGCCAGACTTTATCCTCATTTACTCTGTTTTATTACTGAGTTCAGGGAAGTTTTTGCACAATAATTGTACCGAATTTTTAATCCAATGCTAAAATTGCTCATTTTCCTGCCTCTTAAAAAGGTTTGTTTGTCTCTAATCTCCTTCATCATTAGTAGTCCTCACAATCAGTTATAACAATAGAAGAAGACAGCTTCAGACAGAATTCAGAGTTTCTGGCCAATGGGGTCTCCTAAAAGTAATGTGGTGGTCTGGGTTCCCAGCCAAGTTTTCAGCTGGTGAAACAACTTCTGCTTGTTGAATTCATTCTGGCTCATACCAACACATGCAGCGCTGCTATATCCCAGTCATACTCACAGGCTGAGCCTCTTCACCATGCTTTTCCGAGGTTTTGGTGACATGGTGCTTGCATCAACAGCTGTTTCAATCTCACACGAGAGGCTGTAACTGCAGGACAGAAAGCACCGGCTCAGTTTTTACATACAGCAGTATTATTTACATATGTCAAAGCAGTAACGTGTTCAAGAAATTTGAGAAATCTTCAACTACTCCCACCTCACAGAAGAACTGTAACCCCACAAAGAGGAACACAGCCCACATTTTGCCATGAGCTCTGCCTTGCCTCCACTACTGCTGCCTGTGTCCACCACCCAAGCGCTTTGCACCCTGATGTCCTTCAGGGTCATCTGAGTGTGTCTGGCTATGCAGACAGGCCAGACACAACAGGCTCACATCTTTCAGTCAGAACCCTCATTTCCAATCTCAGAACTAAGCCCTGCTTAGTGTCAGGCAGTTTTTTCTACAGCTGTTGAGCAGCAGACAGATGTATTTCCACCATGCTGGAGTAGCAGTGTGTGCTAGATCTGTAAGAGAATCCCTGAAAACTGACATAACATATCCAGGTGGGCATGGAGTAAGAAAAGCAAAGCCTGCTTAACCATTTGGATGCAAAACCATACCTCTCCTCCTCGCTTAGAAGCTGCTGCCTCCTGAACCACTGGATGAATTTTTGGTCTGGTGTCATGCAATAGCTGTTACACGCAGATTGCAAGAGCTTAATTTGGGCGATGACTTCAAATTCCTAAGAAATAATCAAACAGGTATTCTATTTAGAAAACAAGACAAAAACCAACCAGACTCATTCATATAAACAGAAAACAAGATAAAGCTGAACAGACTCATTCATATACTAAATATATGCAACAACTGTCTTGGCACAAACTTACTGTGACTTCAGGTTCGGTTGCAGCTGACAAACTATTTCAACAAGCAGTTCACAAACAATGAAATCTGCTGTAGTTTCTGTTTGTTTGTTTTGTCCCCCAGTATCCTTAATGTGCACTGAAATGTGAGCAGTTTATTAAAGGTGCACCAATTCAAAAACAAGCACAAGGAATCATGCTCCACCACAGTGTTTTCCCAAGTGCAGCATCAGTGTGAGCCAGCTGAGCTGCAGCACAGCAGCTCCTCTTCCACAAACAGCAAAGGGTTACAAGTTCACTAATTACTCATTATCAGTAACCTGAACTATGCAGTTATACATAAAAGGTAAGTCCAAGAAACAGTTTATGGATCTGGGAAGCGGCTAAGGAAGGAAATGGCTCCATCACAGCCAAATCCAAGTCATTTTCAGGCCCTGGAATAGAGATATGGCACAACTTTATTCAAACAAATGTGATCCAACCTGTTGCATATGCCTGAGCAAAGAGAACAGGCGTCAACATGAGAATTGTCTAGAAATGGGCATCAATAAACTGAAAATGACAGAACATGCAACTTACCCTTCGTCTCTTCTCAAAATTTATCAGGCCACCCTGTTGGAAGCAAAGAGGAAGGATCAGAGTAGAAGAGCACATGCTCAGTTGAATTTAATCACAAACAAGATGGAGTAGCACACTAACATAACACTCACTCCTGCCCTGAGCAAGGACCTTCTAAAAACACCTGTTTCCCAATTGGATGAAAATCACAGCACTCATACAGGTGGATCTCCAAACATTATCTGTTTTCTTGGCAATCTGCTCAAGAATTAAAGTCCAGCACAAGAAAGCTGCATTGAGATCAGGTCTGAAGAAGTCCTTGCATGCAGGAAACAAACTTGGCTTCTGCCTATACTGTGAGTTCAGCAGTGTTCCCAGCAAGCTTCAGGATCACCAGCTGAACACAAAGCACAGAGGAATGGGAAACTGCCAAAAAGAAAATGGATATATAGCAATCTCATTCAAGCCTGCTTTAGTGCAGTTGGGAAAACAAACAACAACCAAACAAGCCAGCAGCAGTTACCAGCCCAGACAGAAGTATAATTACTCATTCCTATCATAACCATCAGCACCAGCACAATTAAGCCTGGGTGCCTGCAGCAGAGCTCCTCAAGTATCTGCAGTAATTGGGATCCAATTTTCAGAGGTGTCTAAAAAGGTCTGAAACAAACACCTCTGAACACCAGCCCACTCCTCAGGCTCTGTTATGTGATCAGACTCCTGCAATCCTGTTACCCTTCCTGTGCTCACTTGTTCCTCCAAATCTGAGAACTGCACATGAACACAGTAGGAGACAGAGGAACACAAACGCTCAGTGCTATGCAGGCAGGGAGAGCACTTAGGATTGAAAACGTTGCTCCAAATTACCTCGATGTAATCCTGAAGGGCTGTGTCCAGCATGGTGAGATCAGTAAGAAAGGTACCGAGGTAAGGGACGGTGCCTTGCATTACTCCCTGCAAATGATCAGAGTAGAGTTGGATGGACCAGGAAATAGTAATTATTAGAATGCTCAAACAATACTAAAAGAAGAAATAAAAGCAACCTGCTTAACCAAATGTCAGTCTTTTTACTGAAGCTTTCTTTCATTGCATCACCTTTGGTATCTAAGCTAGAATTTAAATTAAATCCTATTGAGAAGCAGGATGCTTTTACAGATGTTGAGGAGTAGCTTTATACTGCAAGTGACTGAGAACAGTGACTGAGAAACCCTACTCATGGGAGGAGCACTGAGAGTCCCCTGGTTACCTGCTGGGAACCATCCTGCCTAGCTGATGGAAAGCTCTTTCTGCTTCATCCCAGTGGGATTTTACTCAATTGCACTGCATTTTACTTAGCATTCAGATATTAACTTTCTAGACTGCAACCAGCCTTAGGGTTCAGGCCGTTCCTACACTCATGAAGGAAATGCTTGTTCCTACCATCCAAAAGGATCGCTAGTTTTTTCCAGGCAAGCTAAAAGACAAACAAAAAATCATATTCAGCAGTTTTGCCTTCCTATCCCAGATCTCTCTCTTTTTTCCCCCCGTTCTTTCAAATCTTTGCCAACTTCGAGACAAAAGCCATTTTCACCAGCAGACTGGAAACCAGACGTTTTACAAAGCAATCTCTGTGAAGCTCTGTGCAGTTTTCAAGCTGGTATGTCAGGAGCTTCATGAGCTTGTTGAAAAGTAAATGATATTTCCGCTCTGGCCAGAGCTAATTTTCTTTATCACAAAAATCCCTGTATTTACATTTCATCTTTTACTAAGAAACAATTGTGTAGCTTTCCCCATTACTGTCTAAAGGATAACGAGAGTAATTGATGGGGTTCTCGCTTGTGAGGCAGAAACAAGACAGCTGAAAGCGATAAGTACATGTTTATACACATCACTCATTTTACACAACATGCTCAGTGTATCTCTGTAAGATTTGAAACTCAGGCCAGGCACTTGGCTCAGTGTCCACCCTGAACAGCTGGTTTGGATGTGAAACATATGCACGTGGGGACAGGAGTAGCAGACTGATGCACCCATTCATCTCCTGTCAGGGAGCAAGGGAAGGTCGGCACCAGGGAACACAGTGTGGTCCCTACATACATCGCATACATCCACCAAATCCTTTGATTCTGGGGTGTTCTCAACATCAGATTCCTGAGCACATCACCTATGCTGATGCTCGATCTGTCTCCTTTGGCACCTCAGTACACAGACAGGTGTTACTGGAGTACAAGGAGAACCGGTTTGCAC
This sequence comes from Coturnix japonica, assembly GCF_054131305.1. Lineage (NCBI taxonomy): Eukaryota > Metazoa > Chordata > Aves > Galliformes > Phasianidae > Coturnix > Coturnix japonica. Next base: position 12,021,243 of record NC_140673.1, read on the forward strand.
CACAACCCACAGCTCGCACAGCCTGGCAGCACAGTGTAACACATTCAGTATGACATAGTCTAAGATTTGCGGTTCACTTGTTTGGTATCAGCTGATCAATAGCATTGATTATTAGTAATTTTCTGTGTGTGACAGAATCCACAAGAACATTACCACCTGCACACTCCCCTTTTTAGATACCTGTCTAGCTTCTGCTTCTCTCATAATACACCATGATAGACTTAATCACGTTACCAGTTCAAAAAGGGGAGGAGGGCACCAGACGCACCATATCTTTTTGAAGCTGAAGACGTCTCTGTGTTCTTTTCTGATTCTCTTTCACACTGCTGTCCAGATTTGCAAATTTGGACGTTCCTTCCTGTAAGTGATGTAAAAGGCAGTTGATGGAAGAGGTAATCGGTAAGCTGGCAACAACATCTGTGTAAAGTCATTGCAAATATATTTAACGAGACAAGCTAGGTTAGCACAATTCTTTGGGTATACATACATGTGCTGCTTTTCTATTGTAAGTCTCCCAAGAGTTTAAATCTGAGATGCTTAGGCATATTTAGGTGTCTGGATGCTTCTATGAACTCCATCCTGACACTCCCAAGCTCAAGATTTCTATTTAGTTTTCTGATGAGGACTGCTATGAGTAAACATCTCTGTCTTATGTAATGCTTTGCTGTTTTTTTCTTAGGCTGTAACACAGAGATCCAACTAACCTCTGTGGCTTATTGACTAATCCAAAAACACGCAGGAAACTGAAGTAATAGGTTTTGATCTCCACAATTCCTATGAATGGATGAACTATTTCACAATACATCTGGGAAATAGCCCCAGATCCATAAGGGATGCTGGGAGTTACTGTTATTTTTTCCAGTGGCCAGATAGATGTGGCATGAATCATCAGGATCTTTTTAACCTTGCACAAAAAAACAGCCTGCACTCGTAAAGAGCCTCTCACTACAACGTTTACTTCTCTCAGTCACACTTAATGAACAGATCGATTAAACTCTGCATTTCCTTCCTTGACTTGAAAAACAGAAGCAATGGAAAAGAATTATCCATGTCCTCAAGATACTGGAAGGTGAATGAGATACTCTAGAATTGTAGAATCACAAAATGGCCTGGGTTGAAAAGGACCACAATGATCATCCAGTTTCAACCCCCACTGCTATGTGCAGGGTCACCAACCACCAGACCAGGCTGCCCAGAGCCACATCCAACCTGGCCTTGAATGCCTCCAGGGATGGTGCATCCACAGCCTCCTTGGGCAACCTGTTCCAGTGCATCACCACCCTCTGTGTGAAAAGCATCCTCCTAGTATCTAACCCAAACCTCCCCTGCCTCAGTTTAAAACCATTCCCCCTTGTCCTACCACTATCCACCCTTGTAAACAGCTGTTCCCCCTCCTGTTTATATGCTCTCTTCAAGTAGCAGCAGCCAACAGGCAGGCTCAGAAGCTAAAGCTACAGCTCACAGCAGAGCCGTTGTTTGGGGAAGAGAGAACAGAGCACTCCCTTCTCTGTGCCAGACAACCTGTTTCATGTGGTGTTTTGTCTGCTCTGCACTTAAATTTGCAGGATGGATAGACAAGGTCAAACACAACCTCCTCAAAGAGACAGCTTATAGAGACACAAAGCAAAGACTTTAAGGATGCAGAGTACATGAATCCTCCAATCATTCCAAATCAGTCCACAAGAACTAGGGGAGGGGTTCTAGCTAATTCTATGGAATTTTTCTCCTCTCACTGCTATCAAAATGTTTTGCAGAACTGCTTACAGCAGCTGGAGAGAGTGATGTGTTGGGAGCCAAAAGGTCTGGGCTTGGATGGGGTTGTTTCATCTTTTTAATATTTAGTTCAAACAAACCATTCCAAACACACATTTTTCCTCTATGCTTATTACTGTCTCACCTGCTTTAAAACTGAGCTATAGGCTGACTGTGAACGGGTGATAAACAACAGACTGCATCTGAATGCACTCACCAATCACTCGGGAGCAAAACACAGTGTTTCAGATATCAAGGATTAGTTAGAAATGCCAGAAAGACTGAATAGAACTGCCAAGAAGTAAATTAGTTAGCTGGTTTAGAGGAACTTCTTATGTAAAAATAAAAATAATAAATGGCCACTGACACATTCCTCAGATTCTACATAATATCAGTTTCTCTGCTAGTTTTTCTCACTCCATTCAAGCTCCTGAGCTTGCTGGGGTTTGCACACCAGTCAAACTATTCCAGACAGAGCCTGCTTTGTTGTCCATCTGGCCACACACAGAGCAGGAAGATTGTTCCTTTGAGATTCCCGGTCCTATTTTCTAGTTCCAAGGAAGGTACAGGTCAGTCGGATAAACATCTTGGTTTAATTCCTCAGCTGAAGTTCAGTGGCATTGTTCCAGTGAAGTCACAGTGGTGCAACGCAGTCAAGAATCTTGCTAGATCTGCTTTCCACTCATCAGTGCAGACCTGAACCTTTCCAGATCTGCTCAGCAACAAACAATGAAATCACCTCATCCTAGCAAAAAAGTGTTACAAGCTATGGACTGTTTCTTCCCTGAAGCACTGAAGTAGCTTAGGAAGAGATGAGTTCTGGCAGCTGGGTGGAAAATGGGCTAACTTCAGATTTCATTGGGATTACGAGCCTTGTAACTCAAGCTAATTCTCACCTTCATTAGCAGCTCCCTACTTGTCAAATAATTGTCATGATCTGAGAAGATATCAGACAGCTCTTCAAACATCAGCATTCTGTCCCTGCACAGGAAAAGAGTTGAATAATTCAGGTCATTAGTAAGCACTTTAAATAAGATCAGATTACTCTTTAGCCTTTTTTCTCCCTCATGAATCAATAACAGCAAAGCATATAAAAAAATAACATCAAGGTGCACTCAAGGAGAATCAGCACATCTCCTAGGAACCCTCCAGAGACCTTGTGGTGCTCCAAGAAAAGGCAGAGCTTTATTTGACAGCACCATACAAGCTACAGGTACTAAGATTCAGACTCTGAACAGGATTTTCAGTCACAATGCTACAAAATTCCTGTAGGAAAGTAGATAAATGGATAGGAAGGAGCAGAATATTTATTGTGAGACATATCCCAAGTACTTAATTTTTGCCTTGAATCATGTCCTCTGGAAAGCTAGAAGCATTCAATGCATAAGATCCTTTCTGTCGTCCAAGACTACAAACCTGAGATAGCAATATTTTGAACAAGAAAACAGGGCAGTGGAAGGAAAGGGGAATGGGCTGTGGGAGATCCAATATGCTGAAAAGGATGGAAGAGTCCCAGTGTCCCTGAGAACAAGCTGATCTCTCAACAGCAAAGAGGAGCAGTGAGACCCAAAACAAGGGGTCTGAGCTTCACAGGAATGACAGGTTCTCCTGAAAGAGAACAGATATCCATGAAGGAGTAGAGGGAGAAGGCTCAGAAAAAGATGATGAAGAGAAGGAGCACTTCTTGCCTTTGGGACCAGCCACAGGAACAGTTAAAACAAGGGGAGAGAGGGGGCTTACTTTGGAACAGCTGCCCAGGTCTTCTTTAGCCGATAGATGGAGTTGGACTGCAGTGCTGAAACGATGGCTCTCAAGGAGGAAAAATTCTTCAGGATCCTACATTCCTGCAAAAGGAGTGGTTAGAAATACAGGAGCATTAAAGGTCAGCATTACAGCTAGGTTAGTGCTCTTCTATTTGACTGGTGTCATGCTTGCTACATATTCTCACCGCTAAGCAGGCAGCTGTACAAATATCAAGCATAAAAAATACCATTCCCCCTCCAAATAACAAATACTTTATAGGCTTTGGCACTTATTTCTTGTTTTCTTCACTTTCATGTATTTATGAAGTTGTTGCAGCACTATGGAGTCCAGTCCTAGAATAAAATAAGTTGAACTGAGCTCACAAAGCCAGGCTAAAGAGCACATTTGTTATGCTTCTTAAAAAGCCCTTTATGGTTACTGACCCCTTATGCCCTTTAGGGGAAAATAATCAGGCTTCACCTCTGTATGTGGTATATAAAATGTAAACCCTCAGTCATCTTAGTGTCAATTGAAACTAAAGATATGATTGGAATAACCAGTTATTCAAGTACATGCACCCTGGTAAAGAGTAAACCTTCTAAGTTTTTCCAGAGTTGGGATCAAATCCTGACAGAGTTCATAGCCATATGGAGCTTCGCTGTGGCAAAATCTCCTATGGAAAAGGATACTCGAAAACTTAGACTGCCAAAGAAGAGCACAGGTGCCCAGTAAGGCAATTGTATTAGACAGAACAACTCCCACATATTTACCTAATATACATATATATAATCATAGAATGGCCTGGGTTGAAAAGGACCACAATGATCATCTAGTTTCAATTCCCCTGCTATGTGCAAGGTCACCAACCACCAGACCAGGCTGCCCAGAGCCACATCCAGCCTGGCCTTGAATTCACAACCTCCTTGGGTAACCTGTTCCAGTGTGCCACCACCCCATATATTTATGTGTGTATATATACATATTAATAATCTGTGTGACTTAAGATACAGCTAAGAACTTGTGAAGGCCAAGTTCAAGATCATGTGGTAGGACACACAAGCTCTGAAAGCTAATCTTGCGTGGTTTGCAGCCAAAGAAGGCACAGCTCTTCAGAGACTGACACCTCTGAGAACGAAACCCTTCTTTCTTCACATTCAGCTTGAAATTCAGGCTGCGGAGAATATGGATTTAGAGGTAAATTCTTAACATTTTCTCAAGTATGACAGGATTTTGGACTGCAAGCTCCAGTTTGGAACCATCTTGACTTAAAATGCATGTCATATGATTAAAAGCTCATTAGGAATTCAATATTGGATTTCACGTTCTCAGTGTTCTAACTGACTGCTGCCTAAACTTTAGCAAACTTCCATTTGCATAAAGGAATTTTTTAGACTGCTTTGAACAACTTCATTTCACGCTGTGTCCTTCTCAAGGGGAAAACCAGAAGGAATCCTGCAGAGTGCTCTGAAAGAACTTGGATTTTGTTAAAAATTAAACATAACGGGATACTAATTATTTCAGTTTTACTTCTTATTTTTAAAGAAAATACTGCGTGAATAAAATTGGCTGCTCCTGCTCAGGAGCCTTAGATGGAGGTGGAAGGGAGAGGGCTGCAGTTTATTCAGCTTCCCTTGTAATCTAAGAAACAGAAGTCATGAACGGATAAGAAATGCAGAACTCCATGCTGCTAAGTTACAGAGTTCGCAGTCAGTGAATAACTGCACTTTAATGAGTGGATTATTTTCTAATTCAGGCATCTAACTATTCCAAACACTTATTTGCATGCACAAAGCAAGCAGCCTTCTTCAGAAGTGGGCAGCTGACTTCATATGCAAGTAGCTGTTCTACATGTACGATTACTTTGCAGAGTGTGCACATGCATTTTCATGTGCCTAGCAAAGATTGGAGTATTTAATTAAGTGCATGAACTAAGTAAAGGGAGAAGTACTGGATTAACAGAGGCGAAGAGTCATGTTCTCCATCCACAAAACAAGCATTCTGGTGACTGGCCTGGCTTCCCTGGCCCTTCCTGCTGCCCTGTGATGAGCAAGAAGCAGCTTCATGCTTGCTTGCCCAGACTGCAGCCCAGCTTGCCCCATGACAGCCCCATTAACTAGTAGCTTCTGCAAGCTGGAGATCTGCACACAGGAAATAAGAATCAAACTTCCTAATCCATTCACATGGGCTATAAAGTGGTTAGAGGTGAAAGAACTTCCCCATACCAGCTTCCTGAACCATGCAGTTGCTGGAGCTTAGGTGCCAGTACTAACAATGCTGCCTCGGAAAGCACAGACATGCATTGTCAAGGTTGGAAGGTGTCTGTTTGGCTTGAGCCTTTTAGACTGCTTGTTTTGTAGAGCTTTGAAAGAATCAATGTGATTCTTCAAACAAAGTCAACAGATATCCATATTAAAGTGCTTTAAAGTTCTTTTCAAAAAGGAGGCCTAGTTTAGGTGCCAGCTGTCCAGTGCTCTGAATGGGACTTATTAAAAATTCTACAGTAAAATATAACTGATAAAATCCAAGAAATAAAATAACTAGAGTTATGCAAAGAAGCTATGAAAAACTCTATTGTGCCAAGATTAAAAAACACATGACCTCTTAAAGGACAAAGGAATTGAGGCAAAAAGGAAGAGTGTAGTAGAGAGAAATAAATATAAGACAATGAAAAAGTAGAAAAGTGAGATGATAAGACCAGTACCATATCGTACCTTTCCCTTCATTTAAAACTGTTAGCCCTTGTCCTGTCACTGCACTACCTCACAAAGGGAGTGTATTGGGGATCAACCACCATGTCATTTCTGGCACTGATGTGAGCAGTACTTTCTTACCAGGGAACTCAACTGACTGAATTTATATCCATCTTACCATAAATATTACATTATCAAGTGTGTAGCACTCCCCATCTGCAAGGCACATTATTTGCCTCATTTATTAATTAGTATTCTCCACCCTGCAAAGAGAGAAACATCAATCCAATTTCCATATAGGAAAAGTAACTAGGGAAAAGGTGGTGGTATCAATCGGCTATTAGCAAGAAAGCTGGCCAAATCTAGAAAGAATTAGAGCTAAGATGGGCCTGAGGTCAATGCACACAACCCCTTCCTTCCTCTCCCTCACTCCAAAGCACCTGCATGGGGAACATCAAACAATGTAGAATAAATGCTTTACATGTGCGATATGAATCCACTTCTCAATGATCTTGGCCCTCTGCTGTGTTTTGAGTTCTTTGCTCTTCAGGATAGTGCTGACAACGCATTTGGTGACCGCGTTGAACTGAGAGATGGTGGCTCTGATGGTAGGTGCCAGGTGCTTGTTTTCTTTCTTATCCCTTCGAGACCAGATGCATCCCAAACAGTGGTGGGGCACAACTTTCTTGAAGAGCTTCTAAAGTGAAACAGAGGTGTCTAAGTCAGTAGGATCCTCCTAGGTCTCTATTGTCCAAAAGAAATCTATGTTAGAAGTCCAGTGCCATATTAAAACATAAATACTTGTTTTCTCTTAGCTTAAAATATAAACTTCAGCATACACTTTATAGCCTTGATCCCAAGCAGAACTTTTATATTGAAATCATTAGAAAGGAAACACCACAAGAAAAAAACTCAGAAAGGCAGCAGTATTTCCCCTAGCATTACAAGTAGTACATATACTGTACGTACTGCATCCATGTATGTCAGCTGCTCTGCCACAAGGTCTTCCCGGAAAGAAGAGAATTCTTCTGGACCACTAATTTCCATTTCCTCTTCATCATACAGATTACAAGGGGAAGTGCTATGGAACTCATCTGTGCAGGATGGAAAACATGACTTAGTAAACGTATACAGTAAGCAGTGAATCAAAGCAGCTGTTACTGTAATTACATTCCAAAACCACTGCATTAGGGATGTTCTTACATCCAGAGTTCACCTCCTGTATGTGGAAAGAAAAGGAGGTATCAGTTATCTTGGTACCGTATGCACTTTCACAAGACAACATGGACAATATTGAAGAGAAGCTATTCAGCATTGCACACCATGTCCCAGATGTTTCTCAGATGTTCTGAGAAGCAAACTCAGAAAGCAGGGCTGCTGGGAATGATTGCTCACTTTAAACAACAAATTAATCCAAATATAGATCTTCTCAGCTGTCTTTGACCTGTGGGAACTGAACTCAGGGAAGAAAATCAATGGGTACACATCAGCAACCTTGCTCACTTACCTGCGTTAAGTAAGGAGACCACTTGGGCACTGTGTGTTACACACATGTTAATGACCAAGTAAATTTGGCACTGCACCACATTATGCACTGACATGGTATTTCTGAAACATCCGGCAAGAAAGATTTTAGTCGAGGGATGAAATGTTTCTTTTCTCTCATTTCCTTTATCCTTTATTCCATTAATTACTCCCACTTGCCTCTCTGCCAAACCTGGAAGTTGATTTTAGCTCCTATTCACACACTATGGGAGCTCCTATGACATTTCAGCTTATGGAACAGGAAACTTATGAAGCAGGATAAGGGTATGTGTCAAGCTTGACGCTGCACACAGCATATCTGCATTACCACAGTTGTCTATTGTTTCAGTAGATTGTGACCCCCAATAACGTAAGCTTTTCCTCTGTCCTTGGATACCAAGCAGCCAGCCATTCAAATAGGAAAAAACAGCCACAAACACTTCCTTTGACATGGTAGTAACTAGGAAGAAAAGCTTCATAGCAACAAGGCTGTGACTCAGGCTGTATTTTGTTGCAGCCTGGTAAGATGAGTTTTTGGTTTGGCTTTGTATTGATTTCAGATTGATATTGGTTTTTGGTGGGTTGTTGGTGAGGGTTGAAGTAAGAGGACCAGCTGAATAACAGCTGCTTATTTCAACTCTGTGACAATGGGGAATCTGCTGATGGTTAACCACTCAGCTGCTGCAGCAGTCTTCAGACTTTGGCTGAACATCAGAAATGCCGAGACTCCCAGTCCTCCCCAGAATGAACAGAGGGCTCCCACGCTGTACTGTACTATTCACACAGAACCTGATGTCTCATTCAGAAATTAAAAGAGAATGAAGTCATTGGTGAGCCTCACAGTATTGCCCGTTAGCATTACCAGCTACCAGTTAATAAGATGTAGTCTACATAAATCCCAGGGTACTGTTCAGCATGTGAAAAGAAAGAAAGAAAGAAAGAAAGAAAGAAAGAAAGAAAGAAAGAAAGAAAGAAAGAAAGAAAGAAAGAAAGAAAGAAAGAAAGAAAGAAAGAAAGAAAGAAAGAAAGAAAGAAAGAAAGAAAGAAAGAAAGAAAGAAAGAAAGAAAGAAAGAAAGAAAGAAAGAAAGAAAGAAAGAAAGAAAGAAAGAAAGAAAGAAAGAAAGAAAGAAAGAAAGAAAGAAAGAAAGAAAGAAAGAAAGAAAGAAAGAAAGAAAGAAAGAAAGAAAGAAAGAAAGAAAGAAAGAAAGAAAGAAAGAAAGAAAGAAAGAAAGAAAGAAAGAAAGAAAGAAAGAAAGAAAGAAAGAAAGAAAGAAAGAAAGAAAGAAAGAAAGAAAGAAAGAAAGAAAGAAAGAAAGAAAGAAAGAAAGAAAGAAAGAAAGAAAGAAAGAAAGAAAGAAAGAAAGAAAGAAAGAAAGAAAGAAAGAAAGAAAGAAAGAAAGAAAGAAAGAAAGAAAGAAAGAAAGAAAGAAAGAAAGAAAGAAAGAAAGAAAGAAAGAAAGAAAGAAAGAAAGAAAGAAAGAAAGAAAGAAAGAAAGAAAGAAAGAAAGAAAGAAAGAAAGAAAGAAAGAAAGAAAGAAAGAAAGAAAGAAAGAAAGAAAGAAAGAAAGAAAGAAAGAAAGAAAGAAAGAAAGAAAGAAAGAAAGAAAGAAAGAAAGAAAGAAAGAAAGAAAGAAAGAAAGAAAGAAAGAAAGAAAGAAAGAAAGAAAGAAAGAAAGAAAGAAAGAAAGAAAGAAAGAAAGAAAGAAAGAAAGAAAGAAAGAAAGAAAGAAAGAAAGAAAGAAAGAAAGAAAGAAAGAAAGAAAGAAAGAAAGAAAGAAAGAAAGAAAGAAAGAAAGAAAGAAAGAAAGAAAGAAAGAAAGAAAGAAAGAAAGAAAGAAAGAAAGAAAGAAAGAAAGAAAGAAAGAAAGAAAGAAAGAAAGAAAGAAAGAAAGAAAGAAAGAAAGAAAGAAAGAAAGAAAGAAAGAAAGAAAGAAAGAAAGAAAGAAAGAAAGAAAGAAAGAAAGAAAGAAAGAAAGAAAGAAAGAAAGAAAGAAAGAAAGAAAGAAAGAAAGAAAGAAAGAAAGAAAGAAAGAAAGAAAGAAAGAAAGAAAGAAAGAAAGAAAGAAAGAAAGAAAGAAAGAAAGAAAGAAAGAAGGGAAGGTAGCTTACGATTGTTTTCTATTTCTTGCTTCTGGAACTGCTCCAGAAGGTTCTGTGCCCTCCTCTCTGGGTCAGAGCCAGGCATGCTCTTCTGCAGGTATTCCAGCAACTTCAGTAAGCACGGGTAGCTGGGCGGCTCTCTGAAATCCTCAGAGCACTGATCAAGCCACGCTCGTAAGATTGATGCTATTGCACTGAAAGCAAATACACAGAGAGCACATCGTTTGTACAGCTTCTGCCAATTGCACGTATCTGTATAAAAATGAAAACACCACAACTTTCATATCCCTCATGAAGGTAGTACAAGGATGTTTTTTGAGCACAGAATTTCATCTGTTCTTTCCTATGCATGGAATCTGACTAAGATACCACTCAGATTTTGCAGGGACTTGAGTGAAGCTGCTCCTGATTTGCTCTACTACAAGTAGATCCAACTACAGCCCCAAAATCTATAGTAATGATGAATCAAAATCTGTTTAAATATGAGGCCTTTTTATTGAATTTGGGATATCAAATAGTAATACATAAAGCAATTAAGAAAATAATTTAAAAAGATAACAATTTCACAAGCATATAAGATCAGCATCCTCAAATAAAGCCAAATCATTTCCTATCTCTGGGATTCATTATGGTCCTGCTTCCCTGTATTGTACTTTGTTAAGCTAGAAAGGCAAGACTTGCCAGCTACCTTGGAGTTAGCCTTTGTTTAAGCAGTTGAAGTATCTTCGCTTAGCTGTACCGTGACCATATTTGACTGACTACCAGACATAATGCACACAATCAGAAGCAGAATATAATTCCTTAATTCACTCCTGTACCAGTGGAAAACGCCGTGGAACAGCATGGCTGCAATGTTTGCTCAGTTATTGCTCCCTGGGACCTTGTGGAAAAATACAATGGAGGAAGAAGGTATTTGTGGCTCCTTCCGGATAGCAGCTTCCCAGTGGAAGTGCTAAATCAAACACTTCCTCTGGTGTCTTTCCTCTCATCAATCACACTGCCCAGTCTGGGAATGCAATCCCAAGCAGAGTCCTGCACACCGTATTACTCAGAGGTGCCTGCTTCCTTAGGAAAGAGGCTGCCTGTTCACCAAGCCTGTGTGTGCTGGAAAAAGCATTGTAAGCCTGAAACCCCACAAGTGCAGATCATTAGTGAGACTGTCATATGTGTGCAGGTAAAAGACTGACAACAACTTGTGCAGTACGGGCAGCACTGAGCTGCCAGCCCTCCGCAGCAGGCTGGAAGAGCTGAAAAGGTTGAGCCCAGAAGAAAGACTGGGTCTGCTAATCTCTGGATGAAAATGTGTAACAGAAACATTAGCAGAATCTGGATTTTACCCTTAGTTCAAAGAGAAGGAGTAACCATCAAATTATACCACGCAAGAAGATATCTCCCTCTCATTCAAGGAAAGGATGCTTGAAAATTACAGCAGTTTTTAAGAAATGAAAGACTCTGAGACCTTCCTATCCATGGTTCCACAAGCATGACACACCAACAAGGACCTGTCTCACGGACACATAGGGTGGCACTGAAAACAGGACATAACATGAAAGCACAATGCTCTGTTCCATAAGGAAATGCACCATTGACATCAAAATTCCTCAGAAAAGGAAGTCTGGGATATTTTCTCTGGGAAACTAAGACTAATCCTCTATTTCAAGCCTCTTCCAGCCAGCAGTCATAAAGGCTGCAGCAGGGAAGAGAGGTGAGCTGCACTTCCTGCTGTCATGGAAAGTCGGGGGAGATGTCTGGGAGAGAAGAAATGCAGTATTTTAGGGAAGCAGCTCTTCACACTGCCTTCAGGAAACAGCCGAGATGAACTAAGTGAAGCAGTCCTGAATTGCAGGTGGGTCTTTCTTGGCTCCACAGCTCCTTAGGATCTGCTGTGTAGTTAGAGGTGAGAACTTAGCCCCACAGTGAAAACAGTATTCACATCTACAGAAACCTCTGATCAAGTAGTATACACTAACCTCATTTCACAACGCCCTCATGCAATAGCAGAATCCCATACTCATATACAGTACATGAAGAGAAGGGCTATGCTGTCAGGAGCAACTTCAAACCATAGGCATCCAGTCTGAGACACCAACGTGGCAGCTCAACAAGCATCTGTGCTCCCCTCGTGGCAACCAGGCACCTGGCCTTCAAAGTTTCTCAGAGTCCTCAAAAACATGGTATGCAAAAGTAGTGGTTCCATGTTTGCCACATTATCAGCTGGAAAACAGAGAGGTACAAGCCAGGAGGACCTGTCTCACTATTTGTTCAATACGAACAGAGATTACACATTTATACCACTATACAATGAGAAAGCTGGAAGCCAACCAAGACAGCTTTCCTTGCAGAGCTGCACACAGATGCTACCAGCATCTGTTGTTAACCAGCAACACCTGGTTAATTCAGCTGTATGGTGGTGCTCAGAATAAACTAATAGTTAAAAAAAGCTAAAGATGGCCCCTCCACTGTACTCCTCACAACCCTGTTTAACTTCCAGTCCCACACAGATGCCATTTTGCAAGCTCCATCCACTTTAGTCTATTGTTTCTTCTGCTTCCCTCTCTGATACTGTGACAACTTCAAACTTCTAATTAGTGATAGTATTTGGAAAGCTGTCAGTAATACTGCTCAGTTGGGCTTGCTGGCAGGAAAAAATATGCTATTACAATTGTAAAGCTGCAAAGAGTGTTTAGAAGCAAAAAATAGCACACAAACACTCTGTGCTTCAGGTTTCACCTACAGCTCCAAAGACTCATCACTTTTGAAATGATTTGGCCCAGGCAAGCTTTCAGTGTGCATGCAGCAAGGGAGCAAGCTCTTTCCAGGTTAAGGTTATGGGTCCCAAACCTTTCACTGGGAGCTCTAGGACTGCTTTTCTCAGCCGGGCCAGATGCCACACCATCATGCAGGGAAGCCAGCATCACCAGCCCAGCTCTACTTCCCAAGAAGGATGATCACTGCCACAACAGGCAGCCAACGCCAGTGATGCTCCCAAGCCCTCACTCCTGCCTCCCCACACTTCTCATTTTCCCCTTTAATCCAGCGCATACCCCAAATACACAAACACCACTGCCCTATGGCTGCAGGATTTTTATCTCTTTTTCCACCACAGGCAAGGAAACACTGTACTTTGTTCCATATCCTGTGTGTTCTCTCCTGCTCTGTGCCTCCTTTCCCGACACCACAAACTCACTGTCATTCCTACTGATTCCACTGCCACAGAATAGGTTGAACAGGTATTTCTTTTTTTGTGAGCATTTACCAGTTCTGCAACACTTTCAAGGCAGGAACCTCTCCCCAGGACACTTTCTTGTACTAATATTGTTCACATACTGAGCTCAGTTTCCAGAGGTTTGACTGATGGCCACTTTCATAAGCTGAAGGATAAAGAGAGTTGAACACAGACCCAGCCTCCCAGAACAGGGTGAAGAGTTCACAGCTATTACAGACATTGATTTCTTTGCCAGCAAAATAATTTCAGTCAAGAAGGGAAATAGGAAAGAGAAAAAAGGTACACTCCAGCCTGCTGACCTCCCATCGCTTGACTTCCTAATTGGTGCGTCAGGGAGGAAAGCTTTCTGAAAATGGGCTGGAGGACTGCCCGCAGCTTGCAGGAGCTTTACATTTGCTGCCCTTAAGAAGAAACTCCCTACACTCAACAGACCCAGAGACAGAGCAATGGGAGCCTTCCATGATCTCAGACAGGAAAGAAACATCACAGACTGCATTTTTCACGGGCTGATTACGAGCTATAAATTATTACTTCCCTACATTTGCAGCTTGTAAGAAAAAACTTCATAATGTTTAAATCCTCTCCTTCCAACCACAGTCTCTGGGCTCTGTTCAACAATGCTTTCAGGTTCTGCACCTTTCAGAAAATCTTCCAATTTCTGCACCAGCTTTGCTGAAAATATTTCAGACTTTAAAACCTAGATATCGGAAGATGCATGTTTGGTTTTGTTCCTTTACAGATGGAAACACAGAACCACTCATCCACTCACTAGCTGCCAGGAAACAGGGTAAGACCCCAGTAGTTCTGAGTCTAACATCACTGCAAAACTGAGCTAGCAGAACATAGAGGAGGAGGAAAACGAGCCCTCCTATCACAGAGACATGAGTGATTCAGTTGGTAACACCGAAATTCTGCAAGAGCCACTCTCAGGCCTCCCCAGAGCCTTTTCCTTTCCATGCTGAACAGCCCCAGCTCTCAGCTTTTTCTCATAGGGAGGTGTTCCATCCTTTGGATCATTTCTGTGGCCCTTTTCTGGGCACACTCCAACAGGTCCACATCTCTCCCACACTGAAACTCAATATTAGTTGTGTCAGTTAAAAGTTAATCAAGAAGTAATCTGAGTCTGGGAATAGAGATTACAGCTTTCAGCTCGTATCACTAAAAGCATTGTTTCTATCTACCTCATCTGCAACACACAGTGGTTCAGTCACCTGAAGTCCTCAAGTGGGATTAGTTGCTTGGCCAGATGATCCCCTTCCCACAACGGGTCAAGGAGCTTGAAATATATTACACATGTCTATCTCATTAAAAATTCCCATCGTTTCATCAAACTGATCATTTTCATTTATATTTAACAAGTGTATGGTTTTACTTTGAATTGTCACGGTGCATTGTATCCATTATTTTCTTTTTGAAGGTCACCAGAAGTCCTGAGCTAAAAAGGACACAGAGTACAGTGAGCTCCGGAGATGAGGAGGCAACATCTTGACACAAGAGTATGTAGAATTAAGCAATATCCTGGGCAGTTTTGTTTACATGATGCTAGGAAGAAGAGCAAAAAGAATTGCTTATAACAGGAGACAGAGGGTCAGATGAGTTATTCCTTACAACTCCCTTATCAGACAATTAAGACAGGCATGGCATCGTGTTTCTGGAAACACGGGCCAAAGTCCATCTAACTCAGACATTTGGCCATTGCATCTGACCTTTGCCAATCTTTATTCTTCTGTTTCTGGCTTTCACACTGCTATCATAAACATTCTGACTGTCTGAAAGCAGTGAGAACTGTGGAAAGCAAGCTATTGAACATAAAGAGGGATAAGGCAGTGTTATTAAGGTCACAAAACATTTAATTGTTCAGAGTTTAATCATCATTTTAAGGCCCAAGCTATGCTGGGTTTTTTTTGTTTGTTTAAGTTACAACATTACAGCACTTTGTTTAAACTTTCTGTTACTGAACAGGGATCTAAAGAAAACGGCAATACTAATTTTAAAAAGTAGACATTTCATATTAAACATAATTGTCAAATTGATACTGAATAAAAAAGAAGAGAATTTGACCACTCCTGTGTCTCAAAAATGCTAGGAATGATGCTTAAGTGAACAGGAGAAAATCCCCTTAGCAGAAAGGATCCCTGAGAAGGCATTTTGTGAGCATAGCTGAAGTGATTTTGGGTCAGTAAGAACTATATGTCAGTGCACTGAATGTGAGAAGTAGCTGCTGGCTCAGACCCAGCATTTGGGAACACCAGGTGAGGTTTATAGCTCCCACAGGGCTCCCAAACGATGCTGTGCCACAAGTATACTCAAGCCCTTGTGTAGGACATACAGGTCCTTACCTACATTAACACCAGGTAGAACACTAAAATAGGACAGGAAATTTCAGGCCTTTTCCTTCTGAAAACACACCACAAGCACAAAAAGAACAGGGAAGTTTCAACACAAAGTACTAACCAGTGGGCTTACAGTACACAAAATCCTCCCATACATAGAATCATAGAATTACCCATATTGGAAAAGACCTTGAAGATCATCAAGTCCAACCACAGCCTAACCGCAGTACCCTAACTCTAACAACCCTCTGCTAAATCATATCCCTGAGCAATATACCTATGGTTTTTGCAGAAAAACCCCTACTTTACTTTTTATAAGCTCCATGAGATATCTCAGGAGCAATTAATTCTCCTCCTGAAGTTGTTTTTCACTTCTGCAGCATTTCTTGAGGCAAACAAGCGGAAATACTTTACATTTCTAATGCACCAAACAATAAAACATCAGAACTGTCACATCAGGAGTCTGATGAATGTAGAAGAGCCTTGCACACAGACTCCAGGACTTCCCAAGAGATGTTTCACCTCCGAAAAATACAGAGTTGATGGCAAGGAATAACATTGCTCCAGCACATATAACACTGAGAGCACACCTATATCATGTTTCTGTTCTATTGAGACAAGAGAGTAAATGCAATTATATTGGAATTATCCCCAGACAAGAGAAAACCTGAACTACCAGAATGACACGTTTCACAACAGGACTACAAAGGCAGTCTCTTTTCCAGATAGCATTAATCATAGCTAAGAGACAAGTAGCCACAGCAACTGAAAGGCAATGGAAATTTTTAAGGCAGGAAAGTGAACTCGTGTTTATGCAGGATCTGTTAAAACATGTGCCCATGACACACGAATTACTTGCTTGGTAACTTCACTGTTGAACTTTCTATAAATAAGTAGTTGGGTAACAGGTATCGAGTTCAGATGTAAAATATGAGGGCCAAAGAATCAAAATCAGCCATGCTGATGAATGAAAACTGAGTCAGATCAACTCATTAAAAGTTGTGCTACCATAGGAATGGGAAGACAGACCCCATCCACTTGTCATTCACTAACTACGCAACGATGTTATGTGACAATTACTGCCAAGAGACAAGACAACATGGATGCAGCAGAAAGCAGCATGATGATCAACAATGTGTATCAGTAGAAAAACAATCCTGCTTTAAATCTAAACAAAAAGTTCTTAATCTGTTTGACAAGAAGTGCACTGCTGGCTGCCCTCTTCTTTCCTTTTACCTTCAACATCATTCTGTCTCATCAATGCTTGTGACCAAGTTTTAACTATCACCTGTTCTTTGATGGTTTCTTTTGGTAACCAAGAAAGAATCAGAGATCTGAGCTCTCTGACCAAGTCTCATAGGGAAAGAGATGGAGTCCAATCCACCAGACTGTTCTCTCTAAGCAATAAAACAATTGACAAGCAGTAACACTTTGTTTCTAACTAAAGCTGTTTTTGAGAGTTCTGTATCACTTATAGACGTTGATTAAGCTCTACATTTCTTCCACCTGCAAGCAAGCATAATTACTTACGTTTTCAGAGAAACACTCCTATACAAGGGGCTTTCACCAATTTATCTATGGTGCTTAAACAAAACAGTTTCTGCATGGATGACAGAAGGCAAAGCGACCCCATTGTCTGACAGATCCATCCAGACAATGAGGGACAGGGAGATGGTGGGCATCTTAATGGAAAATATTTGCATTGTGGATATTTTAACCAACTTAAAACAGACTCAAAATCTTCTGTCCCAATACATATGTCATCAGAAATGCAGTGAGAGAAGAAGTGTGAAGGTCAGGCCCAATTGTTTAAAATAGGATGTAATTTGAATCAACGATCTGCATCAGTCCTAGGAATGAAATTCCTGCAGTGTTATTTCACGTGCTAGAAAACCTCAACATTCTCTTCTTCCTCAAAACAAACAAACTGATGCTGTAGGGTTTCTTCTTCAGCTCCTCCTTGCCAAGTCAGTGCAATGAAGAAAGATTTAGATTTCTTTTTTTAACAGATAGATGGAATAGAATCATAGAGCAATGCTGACAACAATGAAGATTCCCCACATACTGTAATTAAATCTAACAGCTCAGCTACTTTTTACTGCCATAGTGCATGCAAAACACACAGCTTACAGATGTCAAAGTACGAATTTTGATAACCTAGGGAACATTTTACATCCTGCGCCCATAGACAAAATGCAGTTTCATAAGATAACCACTTTTTTCCATTTAAACTGCTTTTCAGATCAGCTTAGCTATTCTTCTTGCAACATGGGATGACATCAGAATTTAAGCTTAACTCAAAAAGCAACACTGTAAATCATAGCATAGGGGCACTAATGGAGAAGATGCATGCATGCACACTACGCCTGAAACACCCTCAGCTATGGTCTGCAGACGCTGTTGTAATGCACAATAAAATCAGTCATAAGCAATAACCGTTTACTGCTATAGATAAGGCAGGAGAAACATTCTTTGTTTGTTTAATCAATAAAGTATTGGCCTAGACGTCTTCACCTCTTGTTTAATTCCAGTACAGTTTTGCTAATTGAGAGATCTCTGGGTTATATCATTGGCTATGTCTTGAGACAGTTGATAATTGGCTTTTACACAAGCTTGTTTAAGCAAGAAAGAAGTGCAGTGAATTTTCAAAGTAAACAACAGCTATGCTGCCCACATCCTCCTCCAGTATGAATCCTGATTGCTGAACAGTGCAAAACCACACTTACTTCCTGAGTACTGTTTTGGATTCAGAGGAATTCTGGCTCCCAACTTCTTCACAGCTTGACGTCTCCAGGTTTCCATACCTGAAAAAGGAAATGGCAGTTTAGAGGATCATCTACCAAATGAAAATACAAGACCATATAGAGCAATTCTTACACAATTATCATTATTCCTACCATGTGTGATTTCCACACAGTTTTGTCTAGGTGGTAATTGCCCATTGGTGTCAAAACTCCTGATGCAGTTGTCGTGAGCAAGAATCCTGTGCAGCACTGTGAAAATGCCACTGGGCAAAAAGGAAACCAGAGGCACAACTCCATCAGTACAAAGTAAAGTCTTGTACCTACATATGTAATGCATGTGCCTTGCAGGCAGGATAATGCACTTCATATTCAATGGGAGCACCTACTGCTTCAGATACACAGCTCTACAAAAGAACTTTGTGGCTCCTTACAGCTAGTTTTAATGAAGGCTTACTCCCAGTCCAGATTAAGGCAAGCTGATTTTAAACATTATGTTTCTGACTAATTGTGCATCTTTGTCTGATGCTACTAGAAGGTTACAAACAGTTAAAGAAAATAGCATGGGTTGTCAGTTGGTGTAGGGAAGGGTCATGGCAGAACTGCAACAAATTCATCCATAACCTTCAAAGGTTAGAAATATGAGGTAGCAGCTTTGTGCACTAAAGTACCAGTCTATGGTTTCATATGCAAGAAATGCAGGTCTGTACAGAAAGTGAACCAGCACAGTTTAATTCAAACTCCTCACCAGCAGGTTGTAAATAATGTATTTTTGCACCACTGTCCACCACCCTCACGTTGATATCCTGTCCTATCACGGCTCTCAGTCTCAAAAGTTCACAATACATTACAATAAGTCTCAACAATATGATGACAAGGGTTTAACGTTGGACTGTTCAGTATGGATGGGAAGCTGAGGCACAGAAAGATCAGTGGTTTTAATGCATTGCTAACTCCAGTGCATAATAAAGTAAACCCAAATTAGTGAAGGCAAAATTCTAGGATAGCAGCAGTGTGGCTGCAGCTGCAAGGAGGTCACAGGCTTCCTTAACCTTGAGAGTACTGCAGTAGGACCACTTGTGTTATCTGCAACAATGGCTCGTTTAAAACTGGGTCTTGCATCTCCAGCTGCATATAGACACAACAAAAATGATTTGCTCAAGTCGTTTCCACATATCTGTGGCAAAGCTGAGAGCAAAATATGACTGCTCGATCCCAGTATCTTACTCTGACCAACATGCTGTCCCTCGTTCAACACAAGACCAGTGGTGAAGACTTCAGAAATCTCATCATTTTGTCTGCCCAAGAAAAAAAAGGCACAACACATGTGTAAGCACTTGCAAACTTACATTTGGAAGGGCTCAAATTCTTCTCAGTTATACCTGAACAATCCTGCTGGTCCTACAGGACTGCAGACATATGAAAGCATGCTATAAGAACTTCTAAGAATTGAAAAGGTTCTCGACCTGGAGGTTCATACAGGATAACCCATTTCTCCACTGTGATTTCACAGAGCTGGTGCAAGCATCTAAAGAAAAACGTGCTTAGCTAAACTGATGCTGGGGTAAGAATCAACTTTTGATCACCCTGCACGACATCTTGGTCTCTCCAGGGTCACTTGAGGTACTTCCCATTGCCCTCCTGCAAGGATGAAATAAATCAGAATGCCTTCCAAACAGCACTGCCACAACACCTCCATGAAGCCCATCACTTCACTAAGCTGAAGTTTCATCCAATCAAAATAGGCTGAACTCTACTGGCTTCAATATTTGCACTTCCACATATCGGAACACTGGGTTCCAATACAGGAACAGCTACAGCTGTATGGGAGAGGGTTGCTGAGAGGAAGCAGACATTGAGAGAATATATCATAGAATAATAGAATCATAGAATGACCTGGGTTGAAAGGGACCACAATGGTGTTCATCTAATTTCAACTCACTGTGCTGCCGACACAATATGTATCGTAATGCTCTTAGCCTATTGATAAATGGAGAGAATTTCACTCTCCATCACCATCTGCAAGATAAAGTGACTAAAATACATCTTAGTCAGTACAAAAGACAATTTTCCTCTACTGAGCACAGAAAGCTGCAACTCTTGAATAATAATCACATTTTAATATTAATTTTTCAAAACTTCCCATTAGATCTCCAAGCAAAATGTATTGAGATGACTCACGGTATCACTGTCCCAGCAATGTGTGAAATATAAAATACGTATTTAAAGAACATTAGGCACTTGCACTTAAATCCCACTAGAGGTATCCATGCTGATTTTTATAATACAAATCTATAACCCAGTAATAGAAAGCAGGCGATTTTCAGTACAAAACCTGGCATATACACAACATTTTGTCATATTGTCAAATATAAATTCTGCCTATCTCTCAACAAAAAAGAGCTCTGCATGAACAACAGGCCATTAAATATGGGTTAGGAGGAGTTAATGATACATCTGATGTAAAGAACAGTGTTTCTGCACACTTCCACCACTCTGTTCTCACCAGTCCTGGACAAAGAGCCATTCACTACCCAGCCTCGTATGAATGCTTTGCATACAAAAAGAGACATGAGAAACAAAAGGATCCTGTAGCTCACAGAACTTTTCAGTCTTGCTTGGTGTTTGGAAAGTTATAGACTGAGCTCAAAAGAACTGACTAAGCAAAGAAGAATGGAACATAACCTGTACTGCTGAATATTTAAATACTGAAAAACAGAGTAGAAAATGCATCCCTGCATTTCTATTCAGAAGGGAAGGGAATAAGAGGAAGGAAAATCCACTTTGAATGATTAGGAAATAATAACAAAGTCAATTCCTTAGCCTAGTGTTATACAGGGAAACAATGTAGGATAGATAAATGCTGCAGCAGTAATAGTGAACTTGATGCCATATAAAGCTACTGTCCTAAAATGCATAGCTCTGCTACCAAAGGATCCACTCCTCTGTGCCTCCTAAAACCATGGATGTGAGCTGAACGTGCCTGGTGAGGGAGGAAGCTCTAGAAGCAGATGGAGACTGTAGTACGGGGGGAAGGGATAGAAAGGCTCGCTGCTCAGGCCATCCCTCCTTGGGAGAAGCATGCAGAAGTGGCACAAACTCCCCACAGAGAGCAGCACACAATGGTGGGCTCACCCAAACTGTAACTAGGGTACAAAACCTGGAAGGAAACCACTCAGATTCCAGAGAACAAAAACGGCAAAAGCAGATTCTCTGGGAGATTTCTCTTCTTCATGCAGTCCTGACTGATAGGTTTTTGCCTTGTTTGTTCAGAATGGCCTCAGGACTCTCTCCAGCTTGTGCAAAGCCCTGTTTATACTTGCTTCCTTATTCTGTTCTATCCAGCCAGTCTCTTCTCGAGCTCACCCGCTCTGTCTCTCCTCACTATCTTCATTTTCCTCTCCATTGCCCTCTTATCAAGCCAGCCTCCAGAAGAAGAAATGAACTGGAAATGTAAAACTAACTTGTTATTTGCCATCATCATACTGCTGGGCTTACCCAGCTTGAGCTCTCCCACTAAACAGTACCAATACCCTGCTCTGTATACTTCTTTAGTTAGGGACTGGTTGCTACTTTATATGCTACTGTGCAAGCACAGCACGGCCCCGCTTTTAAGCACCACTGCAAGGAGCACAATTACCATGCCAAAGTAAAACACACCAGAGAGGAACTTGGCTTATGCCTGCTCTCCTCTGGACAGCTAAATATATTTGGCTTCCATCATGTCTGAGAGTGCTTAATGCCACAGCACACACAGCAGCAGTGGATGCTGAAGGCTCAGTGAGGGGCACCCTGCCATAGTGCTGTGCCTGGGGGCAGAAGGAGCTCATCTGCTCCTGGCTCTGCCCTCTTCCTTCTTTCCACAGTCTTCCATCCAGCATTTCCACATCCAAATGCTGACAAAAGACATTATTTTGTTTTTTTTAAATTATTTTTAAACCACTTCTACCAAACAAAGAGGCAATTTTAGGATGCACTGCGCTAAAGACTTGGCAGGTTTTCAAAGCTGTCTAGTGCATTCAGATTCCAAACTTCCATGCATACTAAAGGGATGTGGACATCCAATTACTCTTAACCAGCTTTGCAAGTACAAGGCATCCGTCTCACTTCTTAACATACTGGCCTGCATTCAATATTTTGTTTAGTTTGACTTCTTCTCTATGTTAAAAGAAAATCTTTATAGATGAAATACAGCCAAAATAATGAATAGGGCTCCAGTTTCAGATTTAATAGAAAGCAAAAATTTAATTCAAAGTCGTGGTGCAGAGAAATAAAGTCTGTAAGAAGTGTTGGTTCACTCAGAGAGCAAATAGCACATCACTGACTATATTAAAGGCAGGAATTATCAAAGAGCACAACTGGTAGCCCATTACAAGCAGCACAGTTGTAAAAATGCAGCAAGTACCTCCCGTGTGACACAGATGGAACTGCATCTGTCTTAAAAATATTCTGAATTTTACATTAGCAGATTTAAACCTTTTTCACATGCCCTGTTTGATACTCACTGCACTGGATGAGTCGCTTTTAGGAATGTTTCTTTTTGCCCGGTCTGTTTGTGCATTTCTGTGATGACAATACCAGCACAGAATGTGGGAGTTCGAGACACCACAAGTACAAGTGCTGTGCAACCATGAGATTCCTGCTGTGTAATAACTGAAGCCATGTGTGTGTGGCTTTGGGAGGACTTCCTCCTGCACTCCTATGTCATGTGAAGAGGAGCAAAGGATGTCCCTTTAGCACATCCCACCACTCCACAGGGACAAAACTACCTACTCCTCCATGGCCAGGCAGGAAATGAAGGCCCCCTTCAGGTCCCAATGGCTGCAGAGCCTCACACACTCACAGGGCTGACATACATTTCTGGGCAAGTTTGCCAATGTGTGCTCCCACATATAGTGTGTCCTATAAGCAGGAGATGCAGGTGCAGTTCCTCTGACCCTGTGTAGTGGAGCTGCAGACCCGCAGAAAGATGGAAGGGCCTTTTTGGATCTGGCCACATCACTGTTCTTCTTTACACCTACCAACAGAGACTCAGCATTGCCACCCATGGTTGCTCCCTTACTCTACAGTCTTAATCTATCACCAAGAAGGAGAAACAGTGCTCTGAAATCTGAAAAACATACTCTTAGCAACAGGATCAGCAGTAAAGATTAAAACTGAGTTAGTTAAATTCAATTACTACCTGTTTCTATGTATTTTTCCTTACAACAGTTGCTTTTCTTCACAAGCTCATATTCCACACGATGAAAATCATTCTAAGCCTTATAGCTTAAATTTAATCTATATTTTGTACCAATCCATACACTTCTAGATTAACCACAATATTTGAAAAGCCAGGAGAAACATCCATTGACTCATAAACACTACTGAGATTTGTGAGAGGGGAAGGAAATGGTGACCTCCTAGGATTTCCTGAGGATTCTACCATTTGTTATAATAAGCTGGGGATAATGTTGACAAAGTCAAGCAGCCTACGTGCCCTTCCTCTGTAGACTACACTACTGCTTGCTGGAGACCAGGACTTGGCTCAGGAAAGTAAGTTTTGCTCTGTCCCCTGTGTTTTCTTGCCATCTTCTTTCACCTCTTTTAAGTTGCAGTGGAGGAGGAGGGCACTCACCTGAGTGTCCAAACTTACCTGAGACATTGCTACAAATATCACGTTGCCTAATTGTTTGAATCAGACCTGCAGCATCTGAACTTTCCATTCTCCCTTCCTTAAGGAAGAGTTGCTGCCACACCAACGCGTTACCAAAATCTCCAGTGGGACACAAGCCTTTCAGACACAGCCCATGAAGACACACAGCAGCAGACAAGATTGGGCCAAGATCTTTCCTTTTCAATGAACAGCCAACAAAACTGAACATCAAGGGCTTCTATTTAGAAGACTCCTACTTTCCTGCTTGTCTACTTGAAGACTCAAATGAAACTCATTACAAAACAACCATGCGCAGATTTCAAAGCTAAGAAGTTAGTTCTGTCTGCTCAATTTCTTTTCTAATCAGTGTAGATTTTCACTTGCTCCCCTGATATATGCCTGAGAAAGTACAAGAAAGACTCTTAAGTTAGACTCACCACTACTTTTATGCTGCAATCTTATTGTAACGGTACAGATGTAATTCCCAGATATGAAAACATTAAGAACTTAATTGAAGAGTTAACTGAGCTAAATTGCACCAACAATACAATACAATTTACAGCAACTGGTGCTGCATTTTCATAGGAGCCTGAAGAACACAGGTGTCTCATGACCAGTGATTCCCAGAGAATAAGTAATTACTTTCTTCAGGCCGTTTTAAAAACCCTATCATTAATGCCTATGTTAAAAACCCATATAGGAGTAGAAACTAAAGCACAGGGCATATGAACTTGATCATGATCTTGACTTCTCTTCTTGTTCAAATTCCTGATTTTTGAGTATCTGAATTTATGACTTTGGTGTTTTACTAATTTTGTACATTCCTATTTTTAGCTTGCTATGATCCTTTTTTGCCAGGGGAGAATACAGAAAGAAAGCAGAACCATTTATCTAGAGGACTCTGCTAACGTCAGTGCAAAAGCAAGATCCCAAAAGACTTTTTCATCATCCTTACAGCAGCACAGCCCTGCAGTCTGAACATTGTAATGGCTAGTGATGAAACACCACAAAACAATCAAAACCATAACCAGGCTAATTGACTGTAAAGATGGCCTATTGTTTCAGTGGATTACCCCTCTGGCACAAACCCCAAGTTTATCATTCTTCAATCCTCAATTCCAGGGATGTTATTTAATTATAGTGGTATTGCATTGCTATGCACAGCAGAGCCGTGCACTTCAGGAGCCCTCTCCTAGTCCTGCCCCACAGGGGGCCCTGTGTGGAGTGCCCAACAAACCAGCCCTCCCAGGAACAAAACCATCACTTTGCTGGTCATCCACCTTAACAGATCTTGGTAGTAGATTCTAGACTTGCTTGTCAGATACATGGGATCGGGTCCAGTTTATGCAAATTAAATAAGCACAACATCTAAATTGCTCTTTGCATAATAGTCTTCTATCTCCTGAGCACAGCAAATAACAACCAGATGTGGACACAAAAACAGAGATCCAACTCCAGAATCGCTAGTCGAAGCAGAACCCTTTTTCTGTCTGTGCCTCAGTGCACACCTAAGTATCTGCTAGCAGCCTGCTCTTCTCATTCTGTCTCTAGGATCTCCTGACAGAAGAAGGGCTTTAGGGTGGTGCTGCAAACACTTTTAGTTATGTTTGTATAGTGAGTCCTAAAATAAGGTCATGGTCTCAGGTAGGACATTTGTTTCTATTACCAAAACACCTCACTAACAATAGAAACATAGGAATGGAAACTATGAACAGTCTAAACTCTGTTAAACTGGATGGCAAACACACAATGATGTTTTCCAGGCATTTAAACTTTGAAGACAAAATACGTTACCTGGATTTTATACAAGCACCTTAAAATTAAAAGCTGAATGTGTATCATCAGGTTTGGAGCCACTCTGGAATGAATGGGTGGTCAGGCACTGCCCAGGGAGGTGGTGGAGTCACCGACCCTGGTGGTGTTCAAGGAACGACTGGATGCTGTGTTGAGGGACGTGGTTTAGTGGGAGCTATTGGTGATAGATGAACAGTTGGACTGGATGATCTTTTAGGTTTTTTCCAACCTTGGTGATTCTATGATTCTATGACTAATTCACATTATATAAGCCATCTTCAAGTTCTCATTGATTACAGAAGGACAATTTCCCTAGATGCATGTCAATCAATAGAAAACCCCAAAAGAGCAGTTTGGCTCCATCACAAAGCAACAAGAACTGCACTGTTAGGAGAACAGAATTTAAATAGCCATTTTGGGCAATGCATCATTGCAAAGGGTATTTATTATCTAACCCAACTCTTTTTTAATAAAAATAATTTCTTCTGCTAAAGTCTATCTTTACAAAAAAATAATTAAATTAAATTATATAGGAAGCATTAATGGCTGGAAATGAGAGTGTCTCCTGGGCAATTCACGTGCTTAAAAAGCAAGAGATTCTCACACCACACTGCCGTTTTGCCAGCCATCTCTGTTTTAAATTTAATAGAATCCAGACAAATTTGGTGTCTTTCACAAAGTATCCTACAAAAGGTATTTACATCCAAAATGCAGAATAAAACAACCTGCAAGTAAAGGAAGAATTACTTATTCTTGAGAAGGAATTCCTCTGCATTTTTATATTCCTACATATATGCACCATTGCTCTTTTTTTGCTTATGTCCTAATTATGGCAGAATGTGCATGGACTGAGACATAAAGGTCACTGTAGGAAATCTAACTACACAGTCTGCTCCCCATTATGGCTTCTCTTTCCAGATCTGACTTCTTACTGGCTGTGAAGTTACTACTCTTGAGCTACTTGGCAGCTAGGCATTTCAACACCATTATTAATTAAGCACATAACATTCCTGCAAAGCAAGTAGTATCATACTCCTTTTCAGATATAAAAGAATAGCACAGATAACTTATCTGCACCTTGCTCCTTATCTACCTAGTGGGAGAGCCAAAATCAAAACCTAGGAGTTCTTACACTAGCCCTCTAATAGCTACATGCCTGAATAGCTGCTTTTGTACATCACTTCCTTCTGAACAGGAAATAAATATGATACTTCCACCTCTGACCTTGCCTACTTGTGCATCTAGGGGTTATTTGTAAATCTAGGGGTTCTTGTACTGTCTGCAAAAAAAAATTACCACAATGTGTTGATGTGAGTAGAAGTAGACATGGTTTTGACTGTGTTTGCATAATCTCTGCTTCAAATCAATTTCCCCCAACAGGAGGCTTAGGTCTGGAAATTCAATACCAAGTGAAATACAGGAATCTAGGCTAGGTGTGACTTTGCAGCCCTCTTCTTCTATTATTATTATTATTTTTGGAGAGGTACATGGTAGATTAATGTCCCTGTGCTAACCCCATTCTGATTCCTTTGTTGCCAGACACAAAGTATTTTCTCTACATGGTAACCATGCTGTAATGAGAATGTGAATGTGAGCAGCATGTATTTATACATTTTGAATTTTGCTGTACTCTTGACACCTGTCCATTGGGTTACTAAGAAAACGTCCACTGACAGTAATGGAAACTATTCCTGATAGCATCTCTCTGTCATGTAAATGACAGCTCAGCTCTCATCATCCACCAGCTCTTACCTGTCAAGGAGAAGCTCTAGTACTTCCTTAGTAGAAGCAAAGCCCCTGTATGTTGAGAGAAAGATACTGATGTAGGTAAAATCATTATCCCCGAAAGCTGTCAGAAGGTTCTCCACAAGTTTCTCCAAAGTTCCAGCTTTTATTGTCCTGATCTTACATGTTTCATACTGGCTGACAGTATGTCCTGGAGGTAACTGGTCCCCTTCAACCTACAAAGTGAAAACAAAAACAAAACACAAAAATCAGGCAAAATTCAGGTCCTTCACACAGCTGTCACACTGTAACAGATCAAGTCTTATCTTTTCAGAGGAGCAGTCACCTGAGAGTCCATCCTCAGTTACTAAACTACATTGTCCATTTTGTCTCTCCAAACACCAAGAGCTCTATCAAGAATGGAGGTTATTCAATAAGTTTATCTTTATTTCCCTGACATGTTCCATACAATATTTCATACTCAGACTGCTATCAGTGTATCTTGTGGCACTACTACATATTATAATCTAAAAGAAAGTTCATTAGCCCACAAAGGGAATAATAACATAAAGGAAACAATAGCAGTGATTCAGTCCCACTTAACTTGTGAATAAACACTAAAACCGATCATATCACAGAATGGCTCAGCTTGGAAGAGACCCCAAGGATCATGAAGCTCCAACCGCCCCTGCCACAGGCAAGGCCACCAACCCACGCATTCAATACCAGACCAGGCTGCCCAGATCCCCATCTAACCTGGCCTTGAACACCTCCAGGGATGGGGCATCCACAGCCTCTCTGGTCTGTTCCAGCACCTCAACACTCTCTCTGTAAAGAACTTCCCCCTGATATCCAACCTAATTCCTCCCTCCTTCAACTTAAAACCATTTCCCTTTGACCAGCCATTATCTACCCCTTTAAAGAACTGACTCCCCCTCCTGTTTGTAGGCTCCCTTTAGGTCAAGACTGAAAACCAATTCTTTAATCTATTTAAGCTGGACTGAACACAGCAGCAGCAAAATACTACAGGAAATAAACTGAACAAGAGCACACAACAGCCTAGCTTCAGCTTTGCATCACCAGTTCTCCTGCAGTCTCAGAAAAAAAGGCATTTGCAGAGCAGCAGCATTACACTGCTGATTTCCTCCTCACATACGCACTCACAGCAAGCTTTCAGCTGGGACTGCTGTGATGATGCTCTTCTGAACCACAGCCTTCCCTTCCTAGGTAACAACCCCACTGTATCCTGATACAGACAATAATGGTGTTTCATTAGGTCACATTTCCCAGAGAAGTCTTACAGTAATATTTTGCAATTTAGCAGCCCTTCTGGGCTTTGAATGTTGAATTCACCAGCACGTTGGACAAGCAACACCAGACTGAGAGACTCCTCCAAGTAACAAATTAAGGCATATTTTGTGTTTCTCCATGGCTGCTTGACAACACATCTTAAGCACCCCCTGAAGAATTACATCCTGGGCTGCATGTGAAGTTCAGACATGCAGACATTCTGACCAGAGGTTTTTGCTCCAGAAACTGTCCAGTAAGGTATAAGTTTGAAACAACAAGGCTAGCTCTATTCCAAATATTAGCACAGCACCTAGACTTAAGGACTTGAAGATGTCATGGTAGTGACTTCACAGGCATTACAGACCTCGGCTTTGCATACTAGTAAAATAATAATAAGAAAAAAAATAAGCTATTCATGAAGTAATCAGGAACAGACAGCCCATCCATTTCATATTTATAGCACTACTTTCCATTGCTTTTCAATTATTCATAATAGATATCCCTTCCTCTCTTGGGCAATATAGATGTCTTCACTGAGTGCACAGCTCAGCTGCTTTAGGATGAGGACATCCCATTTCCCAGGGTACGAGGCCTAACAGATGCTTGGTAGAACATTAAAATCCAGCCTGATAAAATAGAATTGAGAGGAGAATGAAAAAATGGGACTAGTAACTCCAGCATCCTCACTAGCATGGCTAATAGTTCGTTTCTAGCAGTACTCCCAATATTTGGATTTCACAGCAAGAAACAGTTCCAGCGATGCTTTTGGTAGCCAAGTGCCCCTGTGTCTGTAAGAGCCTGGAGCATTGTACAGGATCAAGGCACGGGGACTTCTCAACAGACTGCAAAGACCAATGGCTCAGACCACAGGCAAAGAGCCCCCAACTCAGCAGGAAAATGGCACCATTTCGCATTGAGTTTAAGCTGCTGCAAGACCAGACACCCTCTTCTGCCTGCATGCTGCCCTGCTCCTAAGCTGTTTTTCACACAGTTATGTGATGAACTGGAGCACAAAAGGGGTCCAGCCAGAACACAGCCTGAACTTGGTGTGGTGAGAGGTAACCCAGACAAGTTGCCCAACTTGCTATACTCCAGGGCTGCAGAAACACATGGACCGATGCAGGGAAAACTGCTGTTGTTCAAGGATAGAGACAATTCCCAGAAGCACTGCAGATTTACATCTGTTCAAACAGACCATGCCATTGCAGACTGCTAACCTGGTCTCGTGTCATGAACTGATTCATATGTTTTGTACATGGACGAGGCAACACATAGCACTGCTGCACCAGACCCACAGATACAGCAATGCAGCCCTGCAGAGGAGGGCTGAGACTACACTGAAATTCTACTACTAAGAACTTGCAGTTCTGTTACTGTTGCTATATAACCCCCACCCAAATTTGCCCTATGTAAAGCTTGCCAGGAAAAAAAAATACTGTTGACCTTTCATCTTCTGCTTAAACTCTACTTTAGAAAATTACTAGTTACAGAATACAACCACTTTCAGACACAGAAGGTCTGTGCATCGCTGCATTTAACCATTCATTTTCTATCCAGCAGATTCCCACACTGCATGATAGCTGAAGGAAGGCTGTCTTTTCCTCAGCACACAAAAAAACCTCCTTGCTCTCACTGATGTGTGTGCCAAACAAGGGCAGAATGTGAACCCAGGACTGATGCGTGCACAGTATTTTCCTGTCATTGCAAAACTGCAACTTCCCCAATACATAACCCTAGGAGAATGTTAAACAACAACAAAAATCAAAACTTTGAAAATCTAAGGCTATGTTTGTCTGCAAGACATTAAACTGCTAGAAATCATTTTAAGAGTCTTTTAGGGATTGTTTGTATTTCTATTATTTTAGCAATGCTGCCTGTAAGCTGAAGAGGAAAGGACTTGGCAGAGGAGTTCATGGCTGGGCTCTCAGAGTAGGACGCTGCGGGCTGCACTCGCATGCTAACAGGAAACTGCTCGGTCTGGATTTAATCAAGAGGACATCTCCTCACTGACATAACCGGGCTGCCCAAAGGCAAGAGAGTTTTCACGTTTGTTTTTGTGTTGACTGCCTACTCAGAAGAGCCCAGTACTTACTGCTATTAAAAGATACGCCTAAAACTCTTGGCAAGTTTTGACAGTGACACATGGTGATCACTGCTGGGAGGCACTGGTAGTCATGATTTCAAAACTGCCAATGGAAACAATCTCCTTTACCCCAAAACCATTAATCTGAAGTTTTTTCCAATCTGAATATTATCTGTTGAGATTCTAAAAGTTACAGCGATGGAACGAAGTCAACAAAATCACTATTCATTAAGCAGACTGAAATAGATACTTCAAAAATACAAATGAGATGAACAAAAAGTAAATAAAATATTCCTTGGGCTCAGTCATGTAAAACATCACCACTTTAGTAAAGATTCATTCATTTAAAAATCCTGCAAAATTATTTTCAAGAGTGAAAAAAAAAGGCCCTTTTTGCTGTTTGCATTAATATCATAGAATCATATAGAATCATAGACTGGCCTGGGTTGAAAAGGATCACAATGCTCATCTAGTTGCACCCTCCTGCTATGTGCAGGGTCACCAACCACCACACCAGGCTGCCTCAGAGACAGATCCAGCCCAGCCTTGAATGCCTCCAAGAATGGGGCATCCACAGGCTCCTTGGGCAACCTTCTGAAAAGAGGGATAAAACACTTTTTGAAATTTCACCCTAGATTTGCTGCCCTGAAGAATGAAATCAGGTAAAACAGAAATCAGGCAAAACAGAAAACAACTGGATTCCAGAGCAGAAAATGATACTACTAATAAAAAAAAGCAGAGAATGTAAGCAGCGGGAAGACTTCACAATGCTCTATGAAACTCCTTATCACTTTAGTTAAGTATTATTGTTAATGACAACTTCAAAGATATTAATGATGTATTTGATATGGCATTTCCAACTAAAGTGTTATTATATCTGAGCCTGCTCCCTTTAAAAGGAAGCAAGACTGCCCCATATGTGTGCTGACAGACAAAACCCACAGCAGCTGACCATCATGCTGAACTGACTCAAACACGCACACACTGTGCTGACTGCCCCCATACAGGCCACATCATCATTAAAAAATAAGTGAAAAATGTTTTGTTTTGCTTTAACGACAGCACACAGCAGCATACATCAGTGAAAGCAGCAACCAGACTAAACCCATCAGATGAAGACATGGCATTTCAAGTGCTGCGAGGGTACACACATACGTGCTGCTTCTTGCAGTCAGCTCTGCAGCTCTGACAGCATCTAAGAGCCTCCCATTCACCACTCTCTCCTCTCTGTCCTTGTCCTCCATGCTGCAGAGCTGTCAGCCTGGAAAATAGCTTGCGTGAGATAAGGCTGAATTTGAAGCACAATTTCCACTCTAGGAAACCGTGGCTGGAATGCAGGATTTGGATGGCCAGCGCTAGATTTACTTGCAGCTTGCAGGCTCCAGGCAGCATGGATGCTTGCCTTTGCAGGAGCAGCTGTTTTTATCGTGCAGTACAGATGGAAATAAAACGAACAGGGAGCTCTCTGCAGAGCTTTCTCCACTTTGCTAACTCCCATTTCCTCATTTTAGATGCTGATGAAAATCAGAATACTGTGTGTTGACTGCACCAAACTCAGAAGCCAATGTAACTTTATGAGCTCTTTCCTGTGATCTGACAGCTATGGGTATTCCTGGATTTCCAAAGCTCCACCCTTTTCCTTTCCATTTTTTATTTTTTTTTTAAACCACATAAATAACTCTTCTTGGCAGCAACCCAGAGTTTCCAGGACTAATTAATTCCATGATCATTGTTCAAAAGGCATTCTCATTTTCTCATATCCTTAGAGCTCACAGCCTGGCACGTATCCATCTGAAGAACCAGAACCAAACAGTAACAAAAGCTGTAGGTAAAAGAAAAGCCTTCCACAAATGCTGTTGCTCAGTTAGAACCCTTTCACTCAGGCACCTTGCAGATACTCAGGGGAAAATAAGAAACAAGCAAACCAAGGCGCTGAGCAGCATTTCTCATACCTTCTTAAGTTATGCAAATTTGGACTCATTCGGTATCTTGAATGATGTGGAACTACCTTAGAATGAATGAAAGCAAAGGGAAAGAAGCCTAATTTATGCATCACCTATTGCTGGGTGGCTCTAGAGGAGTTCAAGCAAGTGCATAAAGCAGTTGAATATTCAAAGAGATCTACATTAAAATGGCGTTGCCCAGCTCTTACAGTAGTGCAAAAAATCTCAGCCAAAGGAACATATAAATTCTCTCTTTCAAATCTGGCATGCTTCTTAGAATCATCCATGCAAAGGAATATAGCTGTGGCATTCAACAAGAACCAAGTCCTCCAAGATGTTTGCTACGCAGCACACATGCTTTTTAAAGAGACCAAAATTGCCCCAACAGCTTAATCCTACTCTTCATCTTGAGCCATCCTGCACAATTTACACACTTACCTTCTCAGGCCCTTCTCATGCTGACTCTCCCACCTTGCTGGGCCTTTCAGCAGTGTCAAGACAAGCCCATGCACCCTCTTATCTAACTTAATGTCTTGATTGAGTTAACTGAACCTGAAACAATATCAGATCCATTCAACTCCTTCCTTTCTTTCTTCCTCTCTTTCTTTCTTTTTCTTCTGACACATTACACAGTTGCCACAATGAGGTGCTTCACTAGCATGCCGTGGATATGTTATTTTCATAATACGTTGGGATGTATATATATTCCTTGTGGTGGCTTTGATCAGAAATTGAAGTTTAGCAAGTGCTTAATTTAAAATAGAACACCAAGAAATAGGAACTGGTAAGTCAGGTACAACTCCCAGTCATGTGCATTTCATACTGCTTGAGAAACATCTGTCATCAAATGACACAACTAGAAATATTTTCCTAGTCCAATAATGAATCCAACTCATATTAAGCATCTTTCTATACCCCTTCCATATTAGAGGAGAATAAGTTCTATAAAACCTGTCATTCTCCTTGCTTCAGTGCATAAGAACACCAAAATGTCCAATCTCCAAACTGAGCAGTAAATAAATACTAGAAACAACAGAAGGCTAAGTGAACAGTGCACCAGAACAAGGGCATGGAAATAAGTTTCACTGCCCTTTTTGGCAGTAAACTCAGCCCATTCTGCAAAATATTTTGACCTGTGTAGACTTGGATGTGTTTCATAGAGTCTTCAGCCTTGCATAAAACTGTCGGAACTAATAAAAGTAGGTATAAAAACAGGGATGGCTTTTAAGAATCATAAGAGAGAGACAAAGGCAGCTGGAGCAGTCCCTCTGTGCACAGAAGCAGTGAGCAGCAATTACCATTCTGCTGGCACCTCATCTTAGCTTCATTCCTCCCATGCCCTCTCCACACTTGCTGCTTGCAGCCTGTCTGGGAGGCTGGTAGGTGCCAAGGCTGAGCTACATACTAGCCAGTGCAAAGGAGATGGAAAGAGCTATTGAACAGAGGAAAGATGGCAGGCAGATCAAATATTGCACTGGGCTTTGACCTGAAAGCTGCTTCCAGTAGTCTTGACTGCAGCTCATAATGACAATACTCTGCACTTCACAAATGCCAAGGGGTAAAGGTGCTGTACTTACATGCAGAAAGGCAACAACAGACAGTCTTGGGTCTAAGAACTAGGTTGAGATGCTCAAGTGTTCAGAAGAAGAGACACTTATAGAACTTCTGCAGTGGGATAAAGTGATTACAGAGTACTGGCACAAGCAACTTAAAGGGCACAGCAAACAAGGAGAAAAATAAAAACAAACAAAAAACCAAACAAACTTGTCAAGCTTCTGTTAAACTACATGACACGCTGGTATGCGGGTCAAATAATTGTCGTAGCACGTGATAGTGATATTCATTTCCCAGCGGGCATTTCCTACAGAGGAACTAAATGAACTCTGAAATGTATTTAAGTAGGGTGGAACAGCTCAGTTGGAAGAGACCTTCAAAGATCACCTAGTCCAACTGCAAAACTGTTGCATAAATGGCTGAGACCGTGTCAGCTTCCAAACTTTACATACATACAAACAAACGTGCACAAGTAACAACCTACCTTCTGTAATTTAATTAGGCAGCTGAGGTTAAATTAGTGGCTTAAAAGCACATATTAATCCCTGCCAGGACTCCTTTTGCATGCAAATATTAAGAACTTAATACACGTCAGGCTTCACAAGCTGGAAGTCAGACTACACAGTGCAGTGACATATCACAACAGTATGGCCTCTACACAAAATACTAGCTGGTGCTTTAAAGCAATGCAGATGTGGAAGGCCTACAGCATCAGACCTGTCTCCCCAAGTCACCTACACCTACATTCTTCAGGATATATTGAAATATGGAGAAAAATACAGCTGCTGAAATCATCCTCCAAGCTTACAGACTGTCTTGAGACTGAGGCTTTTGTCCTCAGGCCAATGTATGTAAAGCTGCCCCCTAAAGCCTCATCTCTTAGCACTAGTGCTTTGCTGCATACTGCCCAGCTCCTTTATTCCCAATTTGGTTGTTATACGATACTTGAATACTTTAACACAGGGCCAGACAGCATGGTATTATTTCCAGTACAACTGAATGTTGGTGCCACTCAGTGCTGCTATGGAATCAGCCCAGCTCCATCAGCACCACACAGAAGCTGAAAATACTTAATTACCCTCATGTTTATAAGCTGACTGGTTCTTAACTCTCCATCTACCCCAAGAAAAACCATCACAGAACTCAATTTGTGAAGCACTGGTTGGTGGAGCAATTTGCCACAGCTCTTTCACGCTGCAGTATTTTAATAAATGCCAAGTATAGTATGGGAGAAGGAATGCTTGATATTGCCACTAACATGGCCTGATGTTTACAGTAGTAAGAGTTACACCGTTTGATGGCAATTACAGATCAGCTGAAAAAAAACCAATTTATTTTGACCATTCAGAAGCACAGGGATCATTTCTCCCCAGTGTTTGTATTGTTGGTAGTCATAAACTGCGATGCTTATCCTGTGAAAAGCTGCACCACTCTTTTCCCTTCCAGGAATGTAATTTAATTTAATTGTGGAGCTCATCATCACTTTCTGCTCAGTCAGTAGAAACAAAGAACATCCTGTGTGAGACAGCAGGCAGAACTGCTGAACTCAAGATGAGTTTAAGGATGGCAGAAGTAAGAATTGGGTTGCATAATTATAACATGAATACACATTACATAACCCCAAAATGGTTTTATTTATCCTGATTGGATCGTTGGCTTCCCTTTTACACTATAAAGCTTGTCCCAGCAGTACCCGGAAATTAAAATCATACTGACTCAGGAAATCAATGTAAACTGCTACTGCACTCAGTGTAAACAAGGCAAGAGTGATAGATTTTAACAGCATGAGTAGCTGGAAAATAGCACTGTAGGTGTGCATTATGGCAGAGGAGAAAACATTTAGCAGAAGATTATGGGAAAAAAAAAATTGAACTTCGTGGAAACAAAAAGAAGGAAAACAAGAAAATGTTTTGACATGTTTCATAATGATTTCTGTGAGTAATCTCTTCTGCCAAGCTTCTTTAATATATTAAAGCAGAAATAGGTTAGCAGCAAAGCATTTTTACGACCACAGCATGAGTAAATAACTGAATTGAGTTATAAACTTCATTTCAATGGCTGTGCTTTTTACTACTCTTTGTTTTGAAACTAAGAGATGTCTCCAGGGTGGGGCCTGACCAGAAAAAGCAGCAAGATAATGTTACTTAATATTAAAAGTTACTATCTTGAACGTTTACTCAAGCAATAAGAGAGTCCAAAGATATTAGTTCCATCACTAGTTCTAGGCCAAACTGCATTCTTATTAGATTATTTAGACATCACAGGGGATTGATTATGGAGTCTATTAACATTCTTCTCTTGTACACATACACACGTAATGTGAGCCTACTTGCATGAATGCTCACATGTATACGTACTGTATCTGTGATGGCAACATTCTTGTGCTAATGACATAGGTCTCTTCATGACAAACAGGAATGTTTTACTTAATAATCTGCCAAAGTATATGATAAAGAAGCACATTATATATCTAGAAAAATGACTGCATTCTTGTAAGTAAGTACAGCACCCGGCCTTTAACCCATCTCTTCTGACATCGCAGAAAGCAGCACCAGCTGCGTGAGCTGGCGCTGAACCCACTACAGACGTCTGTATTTCAGTTTTGGAGTCCTATTGCAGTTGAAATCCTTAGGCACCGAATACAAATCAAAACACACGTAATTATTTGGAAGTACTGAGTCGGAATGCACAAGAAGCATAGCTTACAAGTAGAGGGGAAAGAGCAAGCAAAAAATGTCAGGCTGTAAGATGAAACAGAAGTCCTCCACGTTATTGTCTGTCTTTTCTTTTGTTGCTGTTTAATTATGCATCAGGAGTTAATAGCATATTTCTTTTCTTCTCTGTCCTCTTCTAACTCCACAGTCATCTGAATTTTTCTGAACAAGAAGACTGCTTTTGTACAGAGAAGAATGCAAGCCTCGTGGTTCAAGTAAGTGTACAAGAGTTCATTCCCATTTCACATGCTGCTGGGAGCCAGCAAACCAACTGCACAGCCAGAATCAATCTGTGGCACTCATTGGGAAGAATGCGAAGTGTAAGATCTGACTTCCAAATGAAATAGATTATTGTTACTTAAGAGACATTCACAACAGCAGCACAATGGCTGCTATGTCAAAATGTAAGGCACCATCCCTGCCCTCAAGGGTTTCTGCTCTAAAAATGCAAAGTGCACCGCAGGTAGGGCCTCAGAATAATACAAGCCAAGCACTACGACAGAAGGATATGTGGGCATATCTTCATAAACATTTTCCTTTTGTATTTGCCTGCAGTGATTTATACTGTCTTCCAAACACACCTCAGGAGCATTTACTTAACTAATCTCTTCTGCACTGAAGTCAGTAGCTAATCCTGAAGGGTGTACTGACTTGCCATTTGCACCCAACACTGACGAAGCTTTGAAATGTTACCATCTTCATCTAATAAACCCAACCCACATGTACTATAATGAAAACTGAAGGACATTGTGCACTTGGCTTGAATCAAATCAGCAACTCAGTATGATTCAACACACACAACACCAAGATGCGGGGCATAAAAGACCATCCCTTATGACAAAGGGTAAGTAAAACTGTGGCAAACATGAACAAGTGAAAACTCTACCAGGCTGCAACCCAGCAGCTTGACAGAGCTCAAGGTTGGTGACTGCTACCAACTCAACCACTAAAAACCTTCACACCTTTGGTCAACAAAGCAGTCAAAGGGTATCTACATGGAATCATAGAATAGGTTGGAATAGACCTTAAAAGATTATTGAGTCCAACCTTGACCCAACCATCCTACCCTAACATCCTCATACATCCTATGGGCAACAGAGGGTTCAGGCAACTAAACACAGAGAAACTAAGTGCCCAGCCAAAATGGTCTGTTGAAAGTGCTACCTTCAAAGGTCACACTGCAAGAAGGATCAGAGGAAAGATCTGCAGGCTTAGAGTAGGCAAAACACTCAATCTTTCAGCATGACACTTGGAAGCAGCAGCAAAAAGCAAACAATTTGCAATGTATAAATAGAGGGTACTGAAAAAAGTCAAGGGACATTATTCTTCCACTGCATAAAAGGTCTGATGAGACCACATGTAGAGTACCGTGCCCTGTTCCAGCTGTCTTATTTTTAAGGCAGCTATTATGAAGTTGAATGGGGCACAGCAACGCACACAATTCCTACATTTGCAGAGCCTCAAGCAGCAAAGATGCAAACATTCATTTTATGCATGAAAAAAAGCAGGATCTGAGCACCCAAAGTTCTCATCAAGCAGCATGAGGTTGTAGGAAAGCAGGCCCACAGCAAACTCCCAGGTCATGTTGCAATACGGCCCTGACATCTTCAGGACATTTGAGTTCTCGGGATTCTTTTTACAAGTGCCTGTGTTCAATTTTATTCTGCCTCGTTAAATACTTGCTACAAACAAATAGAAAACAGAACTTTAAAAATGGCAACACATAATAATTGTCATCTTAAACTAAACCAGAGGATTTTCCTTCTGACAACTGCCAGATGTTACAGACCAAGGTGAAGAAATAAAATTCATAACATAAAGAATAACCGATCTAAAAGGAAAGACTGCTCAGTCATGGGAAGTATTTGTTTTACACCTAAATAATAAAGAGTTATGTGGCTGTTTTAACCATCTAGGTCATTGGACAGCCAACATTAAGTCCTTACATCAGTTTTGCTTGCACTAAACCCCAGACTGTACAGTCCTCACCTTTCTAGAGCCTCTCCAAATGCCCACAGTCATATTCCACCTGCATATTCTGTTTCTAGGTCTCTTCCCTTAGAGATGAGGGTACAATGGAGATACATTGGATACAAAGGAGTATCCTCTTGTAACAGTGTTTTCTAAGCTCTGCTCCACTCCTGCCTACTGCAGCCTGATATTTGAGGTTGCCGTAACAACTGCTGCTGCAAGGTGAGTAATGTCTTGCACAGAACCCGGGACTCTCAGATGTCCAGGTCTTCTCAAACGGTTCTAATTAATTCACTTCTGGACCTAAATTGTTTCAGTGTGCTGCTACACACTGTTAACCAGCTGCACATATGCTACATATGTGGGGAAGATACCCATGTGATAAAAGAATGAAGCCACCAAATACCAGCCTGCAACTCCGACAATTAATCGATTTCCTGAGAACTTTATCTAATGCTTCAAACTCTTCAACAACCTCAAAAGAAAAAAAAAAAAAAAAGAAAAAAAAAAAATAAAAGAAAAGAAAATAAGCGGCTTTTGAATAAAATATAACACAGACTTCATAAGTCAGCCCTAAATGTAGCGTTACCTGCTGGTGTAGCACTCGTGGAAAACTACCGGCCACAACATCTCTAAGAGTTTCTGTGGCCACTGAACATGAAAAGAGACTGAAAAGTTTGTACATAAACATACATCAAAACATCACTGCTGTGTTCAAAGAATGGTTTGTCAGCCTGGCTCATATCCACTGGACAAGAGAGTTTTGCTGCTGGTGGATTAATGTACAAATGATAAACCATTTCAAACATGAGGGGCATTCTGCTTCTCTGATCTAAACAAACCACAACACCAAAGTTAATGTTTTATGAGCTCTGAAACTATCTTCCTGGGGTAATAAACAACGCTAAGACATCACACTTACTCTGCCTCTTGTCTACAAGAGGCTACACAACAGCTGCACGAAGACAAGCAAGAAACCACACACCAGCTACACAAGGACAAGAAAGAGTATGAATCACACTCTGTCAACATCCATTTACCCCTGTCACACAAGGTAACACTACTGCCTTTTAGGAGCTAGGCCAAGATCTGATTGTTTGTGATTATTTCCACACACAGCTGTGGACCCTTACAATGCTCGCTATAGGAAGCTGTGTATTTAGAGAATAGATTCCTACACTGGTAGTAAAAGATGCACATTCAAAACATGCATGCACACAATGTCACTAGACATATTTTTAATTAACTTTAGCAGGGCTGAATTTAAATCCAAGCATGACTAACACGCTCGCAATGCTTCAGTCTGTTTCTTAAATGAAAACATCAAACCCTAAACTGTAAAAATAATGGTTTCTCCAGGGCTGTTCTCTCCGCAGCATCTCAGCTGAGTTCATATGCTGCTTCTCCCAGGCTTTCTGATGACACATAGCCACATTCCTTGCCAACACTTCTTTAACCCAACAAGTGACCTAGATCTTCCAACATTCAGAAGGAAAATGCCAGTTTCTCTTCAGAGCAAGCTGATTTTTTGTTACCCCTTTCCCTCCTTTCTTCTTGGAGAAGCAAGCAAAATAAAATCCCCCTGATGTTAGAAGCAGGACAGTTAAGATGCTATAATTAAGGCAGAATCTTTAC
This sequence comes from Coturnix japonica, assembly GCF_054131305.1. Classification (NCBI taxonomy): domain Eukaryota; kingdom Metazoa; phylum Chordata; class Aves; order Galliformes; family Phasianidae; genus Coturnix; species Coturnix japonica. Next base: position 12,061,697 of record NC_140673.1, read on the forward strand.
CATCCAAGAAGCATAGTTAGAAAAGACAGGCATCCTGGCTATCAGAAGAATTCCAAGGGGATATCACTTGCAGTACAGAGTGTTGTTATGTCCCCACAAGTCATAGGTAACCTTAAAGTATGTCAAAAGTGAGCTTTCAGATTGAAACAGATTGGCTGAGAGATTTCCAAGACGCAGTCACAAACAATCAGTGCAAAAGCAGAACAGTGCAGTCAACAGCAACATCTGCTCTTCTGAGGCTCCCTTACCTCTCATTATTCCACTTAGTGGAACAGTCATTAGCAGGAGGTGCCTCTGCATAACCATGTAGGAAGATAAGCTTCCGCTGTGTCTCTTTCTAGTTCCAAGTGGCCAAGCATCCTACTGCCTCACTCACTGTTAAAAACATGCAAGACTAAAGCACTGTAATCCTGTCACTCTCTGACAGTTTGGAATGTGAGGTTTTTAACACAACCAAGAGCACAATTTGGTGCTATAAAGCTAGTTATCCTTCTTATTATGCACATTGCATCTGGGACTGTGAAAAGACAGTAATATTTCAGGCTTTCATTTTAAAAATCAGAATAAGCTCAGGTCTCATGTTCAAGTGTTTGTTGCGCAAACACCCAGCTAATGACTGCATCAAAGTGTGCTACCTGGAATATCCCTAGAGCAGAAAAGCATACCTGAATGAGGAAGTAAGGAAAAAGCAGTTGTTAATAAGGGCTATGATGCTACTGTACAACTATGACCACAGCCAAAGGAAAGGGCAGGAGGAAAGAGCCCAGTCAAAACCAGAAGGTAAGCCAAGTTAATTCCAGGGCTTTTTTTTGATAACTGTGTACCTTTTCATGGATAAAATCATATGATTCTCTCTGAAATCTAACTGTGTTCCTTTGTGGGTCTCCAGCAGTTGGCAGGTACCTTCTGCCACAACAAATCAACATGAGTGCTCTCCATCTTTGAACCTCCATCTGCAAGACAGGTCCTCAGAGAAGACAGCATTCTGAGTGCAACAGCAGGGTGCCTGTCAGCTCCCCGTCAACTACTTCTGCCAAATACACAGAACTATATAGCCCAGCCTTGGGCTCAGTGGTCACAACAGGCAGCAGGAACCTGATTCCAAGGAGTCTGATTTAGCCAAAAAGAGACCAACAAATGTTACAAATCAAGAAAAAAACAGAATGCTACAACAAGGACAAAGATCAGCTAAGTGCTGGCCTACCGATTGCACAGGAAACTACACTTGAGAAGAACATCTGGGACTAAGAGTAAGACAAAAATAAATCACAGAGCTGGCTTAAAACTTTATACAGGAGGGCAGGATCAGGCTTGGAGAAAATGTGAGGCTTTGCATGTTCCTAAAATGTTGATGGTTCCAGGCACCATTTAAATCTCAACCAGTATTTAGGAGATCAGCATTGTAAAGAAAATAAGTCCCAACTAAAATTTCTTTTCAGACTTGTTTTTCAAGTCAGGGAGAAGCTTATATCCCAGGTCCCAACTGCAATTAGGCAGTTCTGTACCATTTCTTACCCAGCTCTCCATCACAATGTACACAACTACATTCAGAAGCCAAACATGTAGTTACATGCAGCACAAGACAATCATTCAAAAATCAGTTTTAATGCAACATGATATTCTCAGGAAAGGTACTTATCAAACACTATCCGTGCTAGGAAAATACATTAATATTTAATGACAGAGTTGACGCTTCTCACCTTGTTCCCTTTCAGAACCTTAGAGGCATTTGCCTCTAAGATTTGCATTCTTTAAAGCACCCTTTTACAACAAGGTGTTTATAGTTTTGAAGAATACATTCAGCTGTACAACCAATGTCATAGCATTAAAGATGGCTTGTGATAAGTAATCTTTTGAGTCAACAGACCCCAGAGTCAGAAGTCCAGCTCTGGCCAAAAAGGAAAGCAGAAGGAAAAGAAAAGTGTCTCTAAAATCTGCCATGAGGAAGCTTATGATTTCACTTATCTGGATATTTAAGACAGAAAGGAAGAGCAGTCTGTGTCATCCATTAGTACACTGAGAAACTTAATACTTGAGGTCTGGCTCACAAAGCTTAGCAATCATTTAAGATGCGGATGTACAGGCCTTGCATGGCTCCTCTGAAGCATTGGGCTCAGGGGAACTCCCATTTCTGGCTGCATTTCCTGAGACCTGCCCTAGTAAAAACTCCAGAGGCAAAGCACAGGTATTTTCCTCACTTCTTTCAAGGTAAGGTAAAGTACTATGACAGGAAGAACACTTGCAAGCATTAAGGAGCCCCTCCTAGCTCTCATTGCTCTCTGCTTCCCTCAGATTCCTGGAGCACTGGTCACAAGTTATCCACCCTTCCCTATAGCCTGTGGAAGGGGCTATAAAGCACTCCAGCTGGCTGACAGGGGAGTTCTGCAAAAAGCAACTTCATTGGACTCTGAAAACTCCATTTTTCATTCTGTAATTTCTTGTCTATCTGCCCATTCCACACCCATATGCCTCTTGTTGCTCACTTTCTGTAGCTCTGTATCCTTTCTGTTATTCTTAGCCCACTGTTCCATCTCCTCCATTCCCACCCCAGTATTTCCCAACATTTTCTAACAGCACTCTGCTACTTCTTTGCATATGCTTCTCCACAGTCTGTTTAACAGTGCACATTCACACATCCACACAAACAAGGGAAGAAGAATGAAGAGTGCTTCACGCACCTCACTGCTGTCACCTCCCTCCTCCCCTGCAGGTACCTCCTCTCCCACCTGCCCTTCTCTTGCTGCTTCTCAAACAACTTTGAACATAAAATGACATCAGTAACCTCCACAGAGCAGCCTCTCCAGCACCAGGACAGACTATCAGCACAGCCTACCTTGAGCTAAGCAAGGCTTTACAGCCCCATCTTTTCTTCATCAGCCTGGTTAAGACAGTAGAGACTTCTACCACAAAGTGGCTTCGGTGCTAATGCTGTACAGTTATTTGCTTTCTTTACTCTCCCTGCAGTGCTCCCACTATCTCGTTGATCTGATGATTTGAAACCATATTCATTTTGTTAAGATAACCAAACTATACTCCAAATAATAGTCAGACACAGCTGCCATTTTCTTGATTATCCTACAACTCCTAGTTTAAACTGACTCGAAAGCAATCAGCATTGCAGTCACACTGAGGACACCATACAAGGAGAACCACGTTTCTCACCTCTGCTGGCAATCACCTAAAACACCTGAGCATCACTTCTGCCTTTCTGGTTTACATTATCCTCATGGGTCATGTGAAGTTTGATTGGTTAAAATGTCCCAAAATTGGAAGGGACAAAAAAAGACAATGATATCAGCCTACAGTAGAAACTTTAATTCTTTCACAAGCACATCTTTGTGTTCTGTGCTATGTAACCTCAACCTGCTCCAGTTAAACCAACCCCAATTGTCAGCCTCTCATTGTTTTCTCCTCTGCCAGACCATTAGATTTTGTCAGCGTGCTTCAGCTTGTAACTAACCTTAACTAACCTTAATGAACACGTGACAACAGTTCAGTTGCAAGTCTGACCTGCAGAACTCCCACAGGCAGCTGTTTCCAGACCAACAGTTCCTCTTTGCTTCCTAGCAGTATCTACTGCTTTGGCTCAGTTCATTCATTTCTTCCTGCCTACATCATTCATCCCTTTCTCTTTCCATCACTGTAGGGTCCATCCTGCTCAACCCTAGCTCTGGTAGATCTTCACTGGATGTACCCACTGGCATCTGGCACAAACACAAGCACAGTAAAACCCCCCCACCCTTTACTTCACTTTTATGCTCTCCATAGTCAGACAACTTCAATATTTCAATTCAATCTCATTCTACATCTGCAGTCCTGGCTCCTGAAACTCTCCAACCCTCATTCCTCTTTGCAAAGGACACCTTGAACAACTCTCATTTCTACATTTCTGCAAGCGTGGGATTTTCTTGCCTGTGCTCCTCCTCTGATCCTGTCACCTATCTGACAGATCCCATCCCATTCCCTCATAGCTCTTTCTCTTGGACACTTTGCTTCTCGTATTCTCATCACTCACTTCTCCCATTCAAAATTCCCTCTCTTTCTCCATCTACTTCCCTACTTGCTGCTTCTTCCCTTTTCTTTCAACTCCCTATTTACTTTTCAGTTTGTGATTTACAGTAAGTCATTGACCGGAGTTCACCTTTTCCAGAGCTCATACTCAGCATACTGCTCTTGGCAACAGAAATTAAGGGGTTCAGAAGCTAATCTACTTATACAGCTCTACTCTTATCTACTTCTGGCTACAGTATGATTCAGCAGCTGGTCTCTCAGCCTTGTTTCACGAATACGTGGCTGACAGTTCAAGACCAAAAAAAGACCACAGAATGCTAAACTCTTCACCTGCCTTTTCCGCTTTGCTGCCTTTACCTCCATCCCATCTGACATGCAGGGTGACAGTCTCTCTGTGGGCTGCCTTTACATCCTCAGACATAAGCTGAATCTCATTTTGTAGGTTCTTTTTGTGTCATAGTTTTATTCAACCTTCTCAACCATATCATTAAAACTCTTTGCTGCACTCTCTTTCCTGTTACTGATAGGTCTTTTTTATCTAGCCTGATGTAATTCATTCAAAATGATGCTGAACATCCACTCAGAAGGCTGCTGTGGAAAGAAGCACTTCTCCTGACCCTATCATCCCATCCATCCAATCCTCCAACTCCCCATCCTTCTCTAATACAAGTTAGCTCATCAGTCTGTTTCCATGGCCTTCAGTGTTTCTAGATTGTTCCTAGTCTCCATACCACCTCTCCCGCTCTCACAACGATGCCTTCTGCCACACATCTATTCTGGAGACACTTCCACCCACTTAGGTTTAGATAAAAAAAGAAAGAAGTCTTCATGCTTTCTCCTGTTGAACTTTTCATGCTCAGTAGGGATCCTCTTGAAACACCCCCACAAAAAACATTTGGCTTTGGAATATTTTCCTAAGACTCTCTGTTGCCTTCATGTTTACCAATAACTTGAAAAGCACCAAGACTGCTGTGAGATCCACAGCACTGCCTCAGACACTGTCCAGCAGAAGAGATAATATATGTGCACTGACATGCCTTATCTGATACACAGTCCGTACATATTTTTGGTCAGGGTAGTCCTTTTGTGCAGCATCTATCACAACGCTGAGCTACTACTGGGGTTACTAATCCTCCCTAATACCGTAGTGCCTAAAGTCTTAATCTTCACTAAATATTTAGTGACTAAGCATTTAGTGACAAAACCAGTCATTAGTATTGGCATCCTTTGATGTCTATGTTAAATTTAAAGCTGAAAATGTGGTGTTTATACAAAAGCTTCACACTTCTGAAAGATACGGAACTACTGATGTCTGTGTAAGTCGCAGCCTGTTTATCTTTTCCTTTAATTAAATATAGAAGTTTGAAAACAAGTGTTCACAGTGCTGAAGCTGTACTCCTACAACAAGCTTTTAAAGAGCCCATTCCCCCACAGCAGGGGTGAGCATTCAGAACCCTGGATGGTACGTTAGGGTACAGAATATTTTAAAAAGTGTATTAGCCCTCTTGAAACATAAATAAATAAATAAATAAATAAATAAATAAATAAATCTAAAGTAATTCACTTACTGGTACCTCTTCAAGAACATATTTATGCATAACTTCCAACAAGGGGGGTAATGGCTGTTTATGAAGGTGGATGGTGATAGGACAAGGGGGAATGGTTTTAAACTGAGATGGCAGGTTTAGGCTGGATATTAAGAGGAAGTTTTTCACACAGAGGGTGGTGAAGCACTGGAACAGGTTGCCCAAAAAGGTTGTGGATGCCCCATCCCTGGAAGCATTCAAGGCCAGGCTGGATGTGGCTCTGGGCAGCCTGGTCTGGTGGCTGGTGACCCTGCACATAGCAGGGGGTTGAAACTATTTGATCATTGTGCTTCTTTTCAACCCCGGCCATTCTATGATTAAAGAAATTGGTAATAAGCACCAACACGCTTGGAATAAGCAAGATGTTTTATGTTTCCTTTAGCAAAGGTTGTATGAAGTTTTCAGACACATCAAGTAATTCACCACCTAATGTTTTCCAGCTGAAACATCTCCAAAGCAGTTTACAAACACAGCACCACTAAGAACTACCCACTCCAGAATCACTGGACCAAACCCCTACTCTGATGCCACACAACATTCAATATCCACATGCAACTCGGAGGTTCTTGAAGAACTTTGGCTTTTCAAGTCACAAGGCACCTGACCCTCTGCAATAAACCACTAGAAACTCAGTGCCCCGCAGAAGGTCAAACTCTATAGACCTTTGCAGGATACAAACTGACACTGAATAAGTCACTGTTTTCTAAGCCTAACCCAAACATAATCAGTGACAGAGTTACCATACTTGCTACAATTAAAGCTCAATACTTGCAGGTGCACAAATACGTTATTCCCATTCTCTCCCGATGGCCTCCAGTCTTCAACCTAAGGATGAATGCCTGCGACACCAAGAAGGACCGGCACTGATAAATCCAACAGCTTTATAATTAAGCTCTATGAATTTCAAAGGCTCGAGGAAAATAAATAAATATATCATAAAACCCTGTAAGCTCCAGATTATAAGTAAATAATCACCTGATGGCAATTACAAAAGAGACAATTATGCTTTTCAGAGCAAAACCACAGGAGGTGGGGATGCCTATTCATAAGTAACGTTCTAAGTTAGAGGCTATTTGCTGGCCTTAGGACCACAGTAAAGCCATTAATAAAACAAGATCACAAAGAGCTTAAAATATTTTCTGTTCTGAAGAGCTTAAGGGAACAAAAGGCCCATATGTTTACAAATATCTTTAAATAAAGTGCATGAGATATTGCTGATTAAAGATGCCAGCCTGGAAGCTGCAGACACTCATGTATGCCCTGCACAGGTGACACACTGCCCCACTAACAGGGCTCCATCTGACCTGAAGAAGCTTGCACTAGACATAGAAAGCCAAAAGCCACCTCTATGACCTTGCAGTCCCTTGTCTTCTTACTAAGACCAGCACCATAAACTGTGCCAGTGGTCTGAGCAACACAAAAACATTCTTCCTTTGAGAATATGATCAAGGCTTAGCAGATTCCTTCTGCACACACACAGCAACATGTCCGAAACAGGAGAAATGAATGCTATTCTAAAGGATGCTTTGGGGACATGGGCTCACTCACAGTGGCCTCCACCTCTTACAAAGCCACCATCTGGGAATCTTACAAGGGTGCAAAAATACTTCCTACTATTCTTCTATCAACCCTGGTAAAAACGGGAGGCAGAGATGGGAAATCTGCCACTCAGAGGAAGCAGATTTGAAATTATCTGTTCTGAATAGAACTCTGTGTACTTCTTGCAAGCATGGAAAAGTTCCCCCTTTTTAAGCACTATCTGTATGCAGGACAAAATTTGCTTATCTTTCTTGACTGTGGTTTCAGCATCGCTATGTTGCTTCATGACGTGGAACTTCACAAGAAAACGACTTGATATAAATCTCTGAGCAGATTTTAAAGTCTTTAAAATACTAACCCAGACATTATCACAAACCAAGTTCATGCGTGACTGCCTTTGATCCGGAAGAAAATCTATTAACATAAAATAATACCAACGTTATAAGCACCACCTGAAGACCTGGCTCAGATTGCCACAGCTGCAGTGATTCCAGGGAAGTGAGGACATTTTCTATCAGCTGGGGACTTGGCCTGACAAAGGTAAAGGCACTCAGCAGCATGCCAAATTAAGTGCATGTGCATTTAAGCTTATTTCACTTACCGCTAAAGCCTCCCTGCTTTGAAATATACCTTTGAAAAAGAGCACATAGCTGTAGCACTTGCAGAAATGCTGACAAGTAAAAGGGAACACCAACATTTCATCTGGCCCAGAAAGAAAGAGTGAAACAAGACCCAAATTTACATTCACTCAAACTTTGAGGAAGTTTCTGCTAACTTTTGAGAGACCCTCGTTAGTTAAAATACTGTGACTGTTTGCTTGGAGGACATGAAAAAAACTCCTAGCAACTGGAACGAGCCATAGCCCACTCCAAAAAAACCATTGAATGCCCAACTTTTAAGATGAGACCAAAAGACATCCCTTTTTTCTGCATTAAGTATCATCCGATCCACAGCCACAACTGGTCAGATCTGTTTTCATACACATCAGTAAAAGAAGGAAGAGCCGACAGTTCTTTCCGACTGCCCTGACAGCCAACTCCAGTGCAGTTGTTTTTAAACAGTGAGAGTCAGTGCTAGAAGTTAATATCACGGATTGGTGTGAAATCCAGCTCCCTGCAGCAGGTTCCAAAGTCCATGAGCAGCCTTCCAGAAATGCCAGCGCACCAGCTTCACTTACCCCGAGCCACCTCGCTCCTTTGTTGGCAGCTTGCTGAATCTGCACTCTTTTCAGGGTGACATGGTAAACAGCTCCCTCTTCCACCTCTTCACCCCAATCCTGAATTGAGCTCTGCCGGGAAAGGGAGAGAAAAACAGAGAAAGGAACTTTTCCCCTCTCCTGCAGACCACAATCCATACCAGGTGCTGAGGGCAGAGGATGGGCTGCACAAAATAAACACAACAATCACAGCGAGATGGATACTTTTAGATGGAGGGAACACTGGAGATATTCTTGGCAGGCTGTCCCTTCCTGTGGTATCGAGATACCCTGACTTTCCATTTAGCTATTTTTCCTAGACTAGCACATATTTCAAATAGTTATACAAAGTCTTTTCTAAGGAAACAGTTTGGTTTTGATTAGCAGCCTCTCTTCCCTCTCCCTCCCGCCCCCCTCCTCTAAAGCAATTAATCTCTTCGGCCTTTCGTTTCGGGAAGGAATGGCACTTTTAAAAACCGTTGCACGCTCGGGCGGATCGCCTTTACATTTTGAAGCCACAAGTAAGTAAAGCGCAGCAACCCTCCGCTCCCTCTGACAGGAGGCATCCGAAGCGCTGCGAACCTATTATTTCCAGCTGCAAAACAACTTTGCAGAGTCGAGGCTTTAAAACTCACAACTAACAGAAGACGAGAAAGAAAGGGGAGCGACGTCTCCCCGACTTTAACCGGACACGTGCCGGGACTATTCCACGCTCCCCAGACGAAGAGCAGCACAAAGAGCAACGCAGCCCGCACGACCCCAGCCGGGCTCCATCCCGCAGCGCAGACGGGCACCGCGACGCAAAGCCGACCCCGCTCTCCGCGGACACGAGTGGGGGGGGGAGGTACCCGGTTACCATTTTAGCCTTCCACGGCAATCTCATTCTCAGTTCCTTCCCGGGAGCCTCGACGGGACATGCCGCAGTCGCCGGGCGCCGACTCCGCTCCGCCCCGTCAGCGGCCGCCGCCGCGGGCCGGCCCGAGCCGCGCGGCCCCTGGGCTCCGCTCCGCTGCGTGCGGGAGGGCGGGCGGCAGCGCCAGGCTCCGCCTCGGCCCGGCCCCGAGGTGTCCGGCCCCGCCGAGGGCTTCCTGTTAGCGGCGGGCGGCTCCGGGCCGAGGGAAACGCCGTTTGTGTCTGCGGAACGAGATGTGCGGCGCGGCCGCGTGCTGCGGGATCATGGCAGCCGCGCGAGCGTGACAGCATCCATCAGAGCGGCCAGGGGACAAAGGGCCCGGAGGGACCTCGCGGCCTCGGGGGCAGGGCTGCACGGCTGTCTCCGAGCCGTTCGGGTGTAAAACGCGAGCAGGTGGCTGCATTTCGAAACGGATTTCCCTTAGAAACTTTTTGCTACAAGTTGCAAAGAAACGTAGCAGTCAGCAAGCGCTGCTGCCGGCGGTGCCTTGCCCGCTAAGGTGCCAGCATGCTGCCCGCAGCCGGCACGGAGCCGAGCAGGTGGCACCGGTGGCAGCAGGAGAACCTCCTCACAAAGCGAGAACACGCAGTGATGGTCTCTTCCATCAGCCCAAAGCCGGCCAAAATCATAGAAACAGCCACAGCCCCCCAGGAGACTGCTGGCTGTGCCTCCACGGAGTCCTCTGTATGACAGTGCAGAGTTAAGTTTGAACATATAGAGCAGGAGGCCCTGCCCAATACACTCAGTGCTTCTGTCACCTCCTAAGGAGTGAACAAGATACATGCCTGGGAACAGTGATTCCAGCTCAGCCTCTGAGGCACACGTCAGCTACCCAGCAAGAAAAGCTTCTCACACTGATGCTGTAATGACTAGATTATCATCTCTTTATTTACTTCCCACCTACCACCTCAATGAAGACTGAAAGCAAAACATCCTTCATTTTCTGATGAGGGAGTCCCTTGCTCACAGGCGAGCCTGCACATGTTTACAAGCACTGCTCTGCCCACACTTTACAAGCATGAGCTGCTAACACAAGGATCTCAAATTACCTTAAGGAAAACTCCTTTAGGTTTGCTCTCAGGCTGGCTGTGGTGCCACCTGGTCTCATTCGGGTTTTCCTTTCTATTTGGATTCCACCAAGTTAGTGAAAGAGCTAAGAATCAAAACAGACTTCCACTTCTCTGAAGCTGACCTCCAGCAAGCAGCATTTTGACATCTTTATACACAAGTGTTGCTACCAATTACCTCAGGAGCCATGCTGGTTCAGAGAGGCTTGCAGCTGGTAATATGAGGAAGCATATGAAAGCAAGGCACGTTATTTTAAGCCTTGAAACCAAGATTGAGCTGCGTTGTTACGGGTGAACAGATGTGATTATTTTCCAGGCTGTGCAATTAGTTTGTTAGTGTAATACCAAAGTAGATCCAGAATGTGCTGAGGCAGATACAGACTTATTCACCTGACTAAAATGTATTGTAACCTACAAATTAAAGTCTAGATTAACATCCCTTTGGCTTCTCCTGGTAAAAAAAAAAAAAACAAAAACCTGCACACAGCCTTCTGAATGCCTTTGATTTTGCAAATGGTTTTCCACATAGTAATTTTTTTAGGTGCAAAAAAAGGAGCCTGCACTAAATTCATGTAGCTTGCCCAGCAGGCACACAAGCATTTTCAGAACAAATTGCTATTGAATAGGACAAGCATATGTTAGCAAAGGAAAAATGGATATCCAGCTACAAGGAATACAGCAGAAAAGCCAAATAATTATCCTGTGCTGAAAGGATTAGCATGATGTTCTGGTGTCACTGAAGTGCACCCGTGCCACCACCATTACTTTGTGACATTTTCAGTCACAAGTTTTCATCCAGACATGCCTGTTTATGTACATACGTATTTGTTTTGGTCTTGCTGGTTGTAAGGAATACATTCAGTCTAGACTCCTAAAACTCTGCCTTAGATGCAAACACAGACTAATGCTGGAAAGGAGAGAAAAGCACACATTGTACTTTACTTCCATTTGGTCGCATTTTAAGACAACTACGTAGGGTTCAACAGCTTATTGGAGATCAGGAGGTCATCAAAAAGCACAGGAAAACATGAAGACAAAGCAGCATCTGATTAGTCTAAAAGATATTCTGTAAAGGATTCAAGGACAGCAGGATGCATTAAAAAGTGAAGAACAGCCTGCAAGTTGGCTCACCAGAACTGCCGTATTGCTGTCAGCAGACCTGAATCACGAAACTGATCTGTATCAATGAACCACACTCATCAAGACCTGCAAACCAGCTGGGAATTAAGAATGGTTAGTTTTATTGCTTCTGCTAGGGGCCAAATAGAAGGTACAGAGGAAACACAAGTCAGAGATATCCAAGAAAACATTCAGAAGAGTGAAAGGAAAGGGCAAAGTAAGCGGTGATGTAAGAATCACAGCAGTGTCTGCATAAGAAAGGAATCGCGTAGCTAAAAGAAAAGGAGGCAGGTCCCAGAGACACGTACACCTTTAGGTTACCACCTGAAGAGCACTACCTGAATGATGTGCAGCTGTAAACTGAAGGGAAGGATTTCACATGACAGTCTTTGTGTTCGTTCTGTAGAAAATACCAGAGTCTATGATACAGGACAAAGCACGTTCAAGGAGACACCCCTAGCAATGGCTGGTGCATCAAATGTGCATGCCTACAAAAGGAAATAAATACTGCTTCTATTAAGACAATCTCATTAATTATTATTGGTCTGTCTTCTTTATAACTACATTTATTGTTTTATGTTTATGGCCACATGCCCTCTTTTGATAACTAATAGGTGCTGCAGTTCTTGAGGTTGAAGCTATTTTAAAAGCTAAGAAAATTCACATGCAGGTGAGATACACAATGCAGAAACTGTAGAAATGCGAACACAAACACTAGTTTCATATTGCTTTAATGACTGTGGTCTCTGAACTGTAGTTTGGTTGTTGTCTACTACAGCTACTATATGAAAAATCACCTGCTAATGCTTCTTTACATCAAGTACACCTCAGTTCCTGCTTTCCAGTCAATTACACAGCTCGCCAGGGAGTTCTTTGGATCTGCTCAGCATCCAGCATGCTACAATCTTACCTGTGCTAGAGGTCCTTGACCTCTCAGAGCAGCTCTCAGCCATACACCTAACACAGTCATTGCCATCGGTACAGAGCTTTGCACATACCACGTACTGATGTAAAGGCAACAGAGGTGAGTAAGGTCCTCTGTCTTCCTCGTCTGAAAATAAATGCAATTGGATATTTGTATTCTTTAAATAAATGACATGCACTGTCACCATGTGCCAGCCAAGAAGAAAAACTATTGGGATAAAAAGATTAAATCTGATTTTCAAAACACTAACTAATCAAAGCAATGTTAGATTACATACTGAATGCCTGATCTTCCAATGCCTGTAACCTCTGCAATCCTTACTCCTGGACAGTGTTAAAAGATGTAAGCAACAACACAGTAGCAGCTCAATAAAGAATCAGATATACAAGTTCATTGTTCTCGGTCTTCATTGAAGCTAAACTAAATAGAGGCCTTTGAGTAATTGGAAATACTAACCAGCTTCATTGTAAAATGCCTGAGGAAATTCAGCAGAGCTCCCATACAAAAAGCTAAATTAATGATTCATAAGGCTGCATAATTAACAATGCTAAGTAAAAAAATTATGTAGCTGAGAAAGCACATGCAGCTTTCCCTTAACCTCCCATTTCCATGTGATTGCAATTAGATAAGCATGCATGATTTCACAAACTATGCTGCCCAATAGGGTATGGTGTGTTTTTGTATAATCTTACATCTGAGCAGCATATCTATTTTGTTCAAGAACAGCAAGTGCATAAACTTCTATTTGTTAAGATTTCGAAGCAATGCTGCTTGCAAAACCATGGGCACATCACCATCAAAGTGAACCACTTACAACATCATATAGAGAAGCACAGTATATTTTATTTCACCTCCCCTGAAACCTTTTGACTCCAGGGGAGCATAAGTAGTGCTGCAGGACCTGAGTCTGACCTCAAACCTGCCCCCTATCTGGCCTGCAGGAACCTCCAGTTCTATGGAACAATCCCCTAGGAGAAGGGGCAGCAGGTCCTAGGAGCTTAAGTCTCAGTCACACATCACAAAACTCACCAAAACCAGTCTGTAAATGCTGTACAAGGCTTTCTGCTCCTTTCCTAACTCCACATATCCCTGCTGCTTCAAAGCTGTCTCTTTCTCTGGTTTTGCACTGTGCTCAGGTGCTTGTTCACAGCAAATCTTCTTGACTCCATCCTTCACAAACTTCGCAGAAGGAAATGAAATCCTGAAATGCATGCTGACTACATGATATTTTCTAAGGCTCTTAACTCGGTCAAAGAAAAGCCAAAACCAAGACGTTTTACAGTTACAGCCGTTTCAGTGCCAAATCTCAGCACGCAGGCTTCAGCCACTCTGCTGCAGAACTGTTCAAAAGGAGGCAGCAAAAAGGCTTTACAGAAGGGAAAAATAGTTTTCCACTCTCCTCACAGTCACATACAGATGAAGTGTTTTTGCTCAAACTTTCCAAAAAATTCACCTTTGAGCCAAGTCCGAGGGCTGCATTTGAACATGTTTAAAACATTCTGCATAAGTGCTTCAATCACATGAGAAGTCACTTTGCAAGTTCAAGTGTGATTATGGATAATTCTCCTGATGTCAACTCAATTTCTCCCAATTTATACTGCCTTGAGAGCAGAATCAACCCCAGTGCCTACAGAGAACTATTACAAACTACAACTCCTCCTCCAACAAGAAATTATGAAGATGGAAAACATAAGATCTATATATCCAGAAGGCATTAGATCTATATGGATAATGAGAAAATTAACAGCACCATAAAAGAGCAGGACAAAATGCCCAGCCTTGTAAGCTTCATAACAAAACTTTCATGTTGCAAGGTGTATGAAAAACAATGAAATGGGAGCAGTCCAAAAGTATTTGAGGTTGAAGAGGAGAATGGTTCCCCATCAGTCCTCCTAGGTCATGGCCAGACAGATCTGAGCATGGCATGTAGTTGAGCTTCAGGGCTGCCTGGTAACTCTGGTCACATGGAGATGTGGATTATGTAGCTGCCCCTGCATCAGCATATCCCTTCTCAGCTGATAGAGTAGGCATAGAAATCATATCTGAACTGGCAAGGAATTGCAAAGAAAAGTAAATAAAACGTCACACGGTTATCACAGAATCATAGATAATCCTGAGTTAGAAGGAACACACAAGGATCACTAAGTCCAACCCCTGGCTCCACACAGCACCACCCAAACCCAGCCAATGTCTGAGAGCATTGCCTAAATACTTCTTGAGCTTCAGCAACTCGGGGCTGTGCTTCCTGCCCTGAGAAGTGTGTTCCATGCTCATCACCCTCTAGTGCAGAATCTTTTCCTAACACCCAACCTGATGTTCCCCCCTTCCAGACGTGTCATTCAGGAATTGCTTTGTAAAGGAGATGGTACAGAACGGCTACAACAGGCCAAGAAGAGACTGAAGAATTCAGACACTGCACAGTGCTTGAAACAAAGATGCCCTGAGATAAACCCTTCTCTGGGTATATCTGTGAAAATCAGTGAAAGTTGCTTATGCTGTTGAAAGTACTCTTTTTGTGAAAAATGGGGTCTAAGCATTCCTTTATCTTATTATTGCCTCCAAGAGGAACAGGCAAGTGCGTCCATTAAGGATAAGATAGGAAGGAAGGGGAGCTCACTGATTTCTTCCTTTTTCCAGAGGAAAGATTGATTCCTCCAGTTGTTTTATACCTACATACACACATACTTTTCTGTATAACGTCATCAGTAAATACTGAGCTTTCTGCTACTGCTTTTATGAACCATCATAAAACAAATTCTTGTTTTCCATAACTGCCCTCATGGTTTGGCTCTCCATAAGAAGCTTCTTACTTTCAATACATTAGAAAGCTCATTATTTTTCATTATTGGCTAGTTGGTACTCAGTCCTCCTCCTCACTCTCATATTATTTGCCAGCCTCCATGTTCATTTCTAGCAAGCTTCAGCTTCCAGAACAAGAAATTGAGCTATTTGATTAAACAAGCTCTCAAAACATAACTTTCTTTTCGCTTTCTTTCTGTTTCACTTTGCTTTGCTTACAGATATACTGCACATTTTACAGCCCTGCAATAATATGCTTAAACAGAGCAAACCTCAGTTTACTATGAGGATTTCTGCCTCCTTAATTTTCTCTCCAGTCTTCCCTCATTTTTCCACTTGAAAAGAAATACTTCCTCCCTTAGAAGTCTGCATCATTCTGCTATCCTTTAATCTCTCCCTAGAGGACACCAGGCTTAATAATTATATTGGAGTGTCTATTATTTAGGATACTGGGAGTACTTCCCACTATGTGGAGCCTCCCATTTCCCTGGGCAGACCTTTGCCAGCTAGCTCTGTGTTTATATCTAACTAGTTCAAAGCACAAGGACTTTGTCCCTCCCACCCATTGAGTTATAATCAGATGGCATGTCTTAATTTTGACTCATTCACTTTGTGCATACATAGTTTCCAGAAAGAGTAAGCAAGGAGTTTCAATTTCAATGCTGTTCCTATAGCAAATCCTAGTAGTGATGCTTTGAAAGGTGTTATATACGCTAGACATCATAATTCAAACCTATAAAATTAACTCCAAATAGTTCAGGATAAAAACATGAGGCAAATCAGCTTAAAAATGCCTTGTGCATTGTGAACCCCAAAACAAAGCCTGACACTTCTGAAAGCTGCATACAAACACAACACAGTTAACCACAAAGAGGTCATTAAAACAGCGAGAACAAATTAGTCAAAAAAATATTTGCACTGCCACTGTATTTTATCTTGTTTCTATGTAAGGGACCCTTATTAGGCTTTAATATGCCCCCTTATATTGTGGGGCGTATTTCAAAATCCTTAGAAATTCCCATACCTCACTTTCAGAAGCTTGCTGTGCTGTCATGTAAGAGATCTCTTCTGGATGCTGAAGGCTGTTGGAAATCACAGACAGATTTCTCAGCCAGATCTTCAACAAATTCTTGCAAGCTCTCATGCAAGATGGACACTGTGCAATTCTCTGGTCTCTGATTGTGGTGCTGTTAATTCAAGCCAATAAAGGATTCCCACCAGCTAACAGAAAATAGGCTTCAATTCAGCTTGGAGTGAAGACATGAGAAAGAATCTCATTTTTCAGTTGGCTTGGGCACTGACCCTACCTTTATCCCAGTGCTCAAACAACAGTAAGCCAGAGTTGTCATCTTCTTTTCTTCTTCTCAGTGGATTAAAGGGGAAATAATTGAAGTGAAACAAGAATTCAGCTTATCTACAGGTCCTTTGTTTTCTTTAATGCTGCATTCATTCTATCTGATTTCATCAAATCCTACAAGGACTTTATTACCCTCTTATAGTCCTGCTACAGAGCCAAGTAGGCTCCATTAAGTCAGACTCCTACTCCACAGCTTTCATCTGAACACTGTTTAGATTTGCAGGGAGAAGCAAAGAACAAAAGAATTCCAAATGCACGCATGGAACAACTAACCTTATAAATATATGTTATGATCACTTTGCAACCACAACATTGTTTTATTGTGCATGCTGCTTCCCAGCAGTTCAGATGTCAGGGATTTTTAGCTACCACAGTCTTAAACACAGAAACCTCTAAATCAGAAAGCATATCTTTATAGTGCAGTGTAGTAAAATCCAAGCATGGGGCTTTGGGCTTTTTTGCTTTGTTTCTCATCTGTACGTTTTGCCCATTCCATCTCTTAAAACACAGCACAGTCAGAGATGCACAGCAGTGACTTGCCTTCTGCAGTCTGTGTAGGCACTTCAGCTCAAAGTGTTGCTCAGGTGGGTTGCTCTTCTGCTCTCTTCTACTAAAGCTGTGAAGAACCAGGTAGCTGAAGGAGGAAATTTGTGCCTGTTTGAAAACAGTGGAAAAGCTGTTTTTAAATGCATTTGCTTTCAAAGTTAATTCTCTTTCTCTCTGTTGTGAAACACAACAATTGAATTAGATCACTGTATAGATAAGGAAGATGCTCTGTCATGTTTGTTAGATACAGTGCCAGCCTCACACAGCCAATGGCCCAGACACGCACCCATCACCCCCTCTTATCTCTCTTACATTCCTGCTTCCTCTGACATTGGAGTGAGCACAGCTACTGTAGTAGCCTAAGCCAGTACCCACGTAATACATCTGCATCTCCCTTTTGATTGCCTTGCACACGTAACTGCAATGCTAAGACTTCCTCTCCTTGCTCAGGATACTTCTAGATTAAGAAAATGGGCACTAAATGACCATTAAAACAAGTAGATGACTTGTTTTAACAACATCTCAGCTTTTACCTTTCACTTCATGTAATTACAGCTTGTAAAGATCAGTTTGCAGTAAGAAAACAAACCTTGTATTCCTGCCCCCTAGATCTACTCAGATCATAAAAATGTAGCATTAAGACTTGCTTTCCCAGTTATTTAATATTCACTTTTAAGATCCCTCTGAATTTGATTTCTGACTCTCATTATTTTTGTCTTATAGGAGTTTCTCACTTCTGCTGCTGCTCCTTCTCACAGACCAGTGCCTAACATAGCTAGGATTTTCCTTCTGCACGTTAGCCACATACATTTGGTAACCATTTCACACTGATAAAACCACCTTCAAGACACACCTTTATTTTGATGCCAAAACATATCTGCATTTCAAAACAATGACATAAATTACCTGTGGGGCATTAGCAACATTTCCTTTATTTTAAGCAGGTTTTAAACCTGCAATTGATGCATATCACTTGTGATCCACAAATACTTGCTCTTGCTGGTATTTGCTTTCAGACTTTGCCCTACATCCTCCCTATTGTTTGTGCTACCCTTGTGCTGCCTTTTCATTTTCATCGTGTTCTTTGAGACAGACTTCCACCCACTTGCAAAGGCTCCAGGAAAAGATGATACAAACCCTAGCTGTAACCTTCAGGGACTATTACAATGCAAAGACATTCATCCTGTGGGTCTCCAGAGTGCCATATCCAACACAGTTACATCATCTGATGCCACTGTGATGTAGATTATCAAAGCACAATCCTCTCTAATTAAGATCCATACTTTTTAAAACATTCTATGAAATCCTAGGAGTAGCATCCTTAGCCTACAGAGAAATCCTTACTGCTGAGTTCTTGGTGCTTGGCTGTTGCCATAGTTTATATATAACTTCCTAGAAGAAGTGCTGCTAGTGACTTTAGTGGGTCTGCTTGCAAGGGAAAGGTGACAGGATCAAATCCAGGCTGTAAACACTTCAGTACCCTTTAAGACTACATTGGCTTGTTATTATTAGAGCATTGTGCTCAGACGGCAAAGACCTGCACCTAAGGATACTAGTTTCTATTTCCAGCTCTCTGACATTTATTTTTATTTGAACTTATTTAAAGATAACCCCATAGATCCAGAAACAAAAGTCAGGAAGGAGGTGGAAGTCCACAATGCTTAAGACTCAAGACAATGACAGGAAGCAGCCCGTGTTTTGAAAGCTCCCCCAATTCCCTTCCAGATTATCTTTACTGAAGGACCAAGAGTGAAATAAAAATATAAACAAAACTCTGCAAAGGGGAAATCCTCTTGCATTCAGATGCCAGCAGAGTGGAAAATTTTAAAGAGAATCCAAGTCTGGTATATTATGCTAGAAGATTATTTATACAAAAGCAGGAATTGAACAGCGGCATGGAATGACTCCATGTTCCACTTGGAGAAATCTCACTGTCTGCTTCCAGGTGAAGCTATAACTCAAGAAACAAAAAAAAAAGCAGTTGGTATCATTGTGATGGGTATATTAAGAGGATCTCAAGTGTTTTCAAAGTTTCTATTTTAGTGCTAGCTGAACACTGCACTGGGTGTTTTAGGTATATGAAGCCATACAAATCACAGTATCACAGAATTGTAGGGGTTGGAAGGGACCTCCAGAGATCATCAAGTCCAACCCCCCTGCCAAAGCAGGTTCCCTACACCAGGTCTCACAGGTAGGTGTCCAGGCAGGTCTCGAATGTCTCCAGAGAAGGAGACTCCACAACCCCCTGGGCAGCCTGTTCCAGTGCTCTGCCACCCTCA
Source organism: Coturnix japonica (assembly GCF_054131305.1). NCBI lineage: Eukaryota > Metazoa > Chordata > Aves > Galliformes > Phasianidae > Coturnix > Coturnix japonica. Next base: position 12,081,033 of record NC_140673.1, read on the forward strand.
CTTATTGCACACATTTGTGCAGAACTTCCTATGCTCCAGTTTCTGCCCATTTCCCCTTGTCCTGACTCCACACACTGCTGAAAAGAGTCTGGCCTTACCACTTTGCCCCCCACACCTCAGGTATTTATAGACCTGGATCAGGTCCCCTCTCAGTCTTAGTTCACTTGCCTTCATAGCAGAGATGCTCCAGGCCCTTCACCATCTTTGTGACCCTCTGCTGCACTCTTTTCAAGAGACCCCTGTCTTTTTTGTACTGGGGATCCCAGAACTGGACACAGTACAGGATGTATCCTGGATTAAACCAGCAAGGAGCAAAACGTCTCCAACACTTGCTTCCCCCAAATACTTGTTAACTATACTTTATGTCTTGGTGTTTTGTTTTTTTGGAGGTTGTTTGTTTGTTTAACCTTTCTTCTGCAAAGGGAAAAGGAAGCAAAAGAAGCCATTGCTTTCGTATATTTTGTTTTCCTTAAAATTTAAGATCACTGCAAACCATGGCCAGACGTGCATTTATCACCACAATGTACATGGTGTGTCAGCTGATAATTTGACGCCCACTTAAGAGAAGGAATTCTGCTTGTTTTTTGTTCCACTCTTCAGTCCAAAACCAAGTGTAAAGTTGCACAATCGCCCAACTTTGTTGGAAAACCAATATTTTATAATAAAGATTCACAGAAAGAAGGAAAGAAAACAGCCCTCCTTACTGGTAAGTGGCTATATGTTAAAAATCAAGAGTTCAGCAGAGGAAACACTGCCATTTTACTGTCCTAGGCAGGTTTTTTGCTCGTCCAAGTGGAGTTTGAACTTCATATATTTTTCCCTTCCCCCGTCCCCCAACCCTTGATGATAGTATTTGTCAGGAGCTTTTAATTTTAAAAAAATCCAGCCTTCTTTGTGCTGCTCCAGCAAACCTCTCTGGGGAAATGATGTTCTTTGCTCAGCAATTCCTGTTCAGCACAGAGTGCCAACACGAGGAAAACAGCTGGAGCGACTTCCTATTCTCCATTCAGGCCTGGTGGCCTAGGTACAAGTCCTTACAAAAAGAAACAAAAAGAAGCAGAGTCTGAAAACAAAGAGTCATCAACAAAGAAACCCATGAGGACTTCTGTAAGATGTTATTTTCATCTCTGTTGCATTTAAATAACTGCATTGAGTGTCCTGTAACACAGAACGTATAAACAACCTCATCTAACCACCAAGCCACAGGAAAAGCTTTCCACCAAGTGGCAACCAGAACCATAACTTTAATGAGAAAAGTTGACCTGTTGTAAAGACTGTGCAGGAATGGTCTGGGCTTGAGCAGCCATAATGTCTGAACTTAAACACAGCCTCCAAAAATAATGGAAACACAGAGCAACAGATGCTTGTTCTGAATCACCACCTGTCTGATATCTCAAAGTGAGAGAATACATTTCCTAGGCCAGGTGTGTATCCTCATACAAGTGACCCTGGAATGCCATCACTGTTTTATCAGTTTTATTCAGCTTTTTTTTTTTTTTTTTTCTGAAAACCCCCCTAATTATCCCCCTGGAAGCCCTGCCTTTCATTTGAAGACAAATAATTTCCTATCTTGAACACATAAATGTGGCTCCCCCAGTGACTCCACAAATACCTAGAAAACAACAAGTAATGCTTGCATTATCTTCAACTATTCTGTTTATGTCACCCCTGCACTGGGGAGCAGGGAGAACTTGCCAGATGGGATAGATAATTACATGGCTGTAATCCTAACAGCTGTTTCTCAGATACATAAGGATATTGTCCGGTTTAATCTGAACTCAAAGAGACATACTTTAAATCTCTTTCCATTCTGTAGAAAAGCCATCCTGGCTGTGCAGCTATCACCACATCACTCCCAGCTTCAAGTTTGTTTTAATAGATTGCTTTTTTTTCCCTCCCCCGAGAAACACACTGTCTGTACGTGTAAAGAAAGCCAATGTTTAATCCAAGGATTACAGCCATGAAGTCCTGCTATTCTAAATCAGACTGCTTCTTGGGCTTTAATTTGAAAATCCCAATATTGCTTGCAAACTTCCTCTCATTTGAATCTCAAAATGCAAAGCGTCTGAGATCATAGTTGAGTTCTGGAAGATACCCAACACTTAAATTGCCAGGGAAGTCAGGAAAGGCTGATAATTGGGTACAGGCAAGGTTATATATTTGTTCTTTACTACACTGACACTGCAAATACTCCAGACTTGCATTACCCTTTTTTTCATCTTTGCTCATTTCTTCCTTTTAAGGAAATGCGATCTTTTTAATTGTTCCTCATCACTCATCACGTACCTAGATAACACTAACTAATCCTTAACTACTTTCTAGGCAACTAACAGTTCAGTGAGTGGGGAAGGAAGAGGGATGAGGAAAGCCTTTAAAAGAGGAGAATGGAAACAAATAGTCTGAAGTGATATCCAACTGACTATATAAAATGTTAATTAATAGCAAATAAATATTGCAATCAACCTGCACAACCAGCGTAGATTAAGCCAAATGCACTGCCTATAACATGCAGGGCATGTAATTTGCCCATTACTCCACAATCAATACAATGACTTAAGATAAAAAGTCACAACATGCATCACATTCAAGTTATGACTCATTTTAGGATCAGAATACTCCAGTACCCATCTGCTATCACAGTCCTACAACAACAGATTTTTTACTCATGCTAACATGCCCTCCATAGCTTTATCACTCTCCCATGCTTATAAAGAATTAGAGAACCTAGCCCAAATCTAATGTGGATCTTTCACAGGTACACCAAAAATATACAGCAAAACTTAATTAGTCTCTATGGGAGACAGACACAGGGGACTATGGAGTCCTGCTCCATGACTTTGGTATGGTTATTGTACTGGTAAAAATGTTTCTTATCTAGGTCACTGCTTTACCTTTTCTTTCCCATTTATTTGAGGAATTGTTTTACAGCCTTGTTTGATCTAGGTATTCAGGCCAGCAACAATACAGAGTAGAGCTGGGTAAACATCATCTTAAACAATATTTAATCAAAGGAATTTTTTCAGGTTTATCACTCTTCCATTGCAAAGAAAGCTGCCACTAAATCTGTGAGAGTGCCTACAGAACAGCAGCTCCAGCAGAACCCAGGATATGCGGCTACTAACCTGCTTGGGCATCCTGCAGGTAAAACACTCATTGTTTTCTATGTACAACCTACCCAAATGTTCAACAGATTTTGGATAAGGAACTCAGGGAATGCAACAAGCACAGCCTGATCATTTCTAAGTCCTACAGCTGGAAAGGCATTCTGTACACGTTGAAGAACCTCAAAGCCCAGAGGTTTAGAACCTAGTAGGAAGTTGTGAAACTTTTAACCACAGTGGCCAGGACCTGATGAGATGGTGGGAAGTGTCAGGAATCAGACTTACCCTGCAAGCTCAGCTGGCTATCTCTGTAGAACAACACTGAAGGAATTAGATTGGTTCACTCTTTTTTCTTCAACTTGATTTCCTCTGTGTTCCTACAGTCATGTTGCCTGCCACTCTCCCCCTGAAACCAGTGGATTCTATTCGGAGCATTTACCCCCTCAGAATCCTGAATCAATCAGAAAACAGTAAGTAGTAGAAAAACAGGCATCATTAGTTCTGGCCTCTAGAGCTGGGAGTGTGTAAGAACACACATGAGAGCACAAATGATAGATTTCAGCAAGCTTCATATTTGGAAGAAATACAGAGGAACTCAGAGACTTGGATCATCTACAAATCCACTAACAAAGAGCTGCAGAAAATCATCTGTACAAATGAAAAACTAAATGAGATCTGCTTCCTCCTGACATGTGACTCACATCCTTCCAACCTTCCCTCCACATAACCTGAGCCCCTTGCAAACACCCCAACCCTCCTCTCCTCCCCACACAGCCCAGGCAACAACCAGCACATGCTGTAGCTGGGCTGCATGGCCGCCACTGGCTTCTGAAGCAGCCTGTCCATGCCAACAGGCCTACGACAGGAAACTGGAGGAGAAACTTCTGGTATCTTGGCCAACTTGGGCAACTATAAAAGTCACACTAAAGATTTTCACAGAGCTTTTACAGAACTGAAATTCAGGCTCCCCCAGAAGAACAGGGCACAGATTTCACACTGGTTGACTCACAGTGGTTTACAGTCTTGAAATGACATACAGACCATGTGTGATTTCCATTTACACAGAGATGGCAAACTATTAAATTCTGATAACTCAAAAGTGGATATATGTCCTGTCTGGTCATCCATTATCCCTTCTCTCATCCAGACCAGACAAGGTGCTATGCTAACCCAGCAATATATCTGCCCACAGGAAGGAGACGATCCAGCTGCAGCCCAGCTTCTCATGGATTCCATAGAGCAAAATCAGTCGTGTTGGACACTTAAGAAATACATACAACAGTTCTCTTCCTGCCTCCCCACAGTTTACTTCCACTAACATAAGGCACTTTGAAGTTACCACACTGAAGATACTACAGCGAAGGGACAGTACATTAATAAAAACCATTAAAAGCAGCTAAACCAGCAGGTCTTCTTCCACATCAAGGAGCCTATTGCTATTACAACACAAACATACACTGGGTGGGAATCTAGGTTTCCTATGACTTAGTACAACACCTGGCCCAAACCAGAGAACAGCTGCAAGGCTGCACGTGCTTTTTAAATTTACTTCCTCAGAGTATTTCATTTAACAAGATAATTTTGACTATATTATTTCTTAGTGATTAAAAGAAAATCATATTTAGAATGCACCTTCTGCTAAATTCATAAGGAGAAGGGTTAAAAAGAAATCACCCTAGAAGAGCAGAATGAAGAAGAGAACCATGCCTTCTTGAGATAGCATAGAGAACCAAACCCACCCTTAGAATTTATATAGTTTTATACATGTGAGCAAAACCAAGTATCAAAACACCAACTCCTAACAAACACACACAAGCTGCCCTGCATTGTCAGTGCTGTTATGAATTACTCAAGGAACTCTTAAGAGCTGATGAAGAAACCAGACATAGACTTGCTAAAGCATTAGAAAGCCTAAAGAAAAAGAAAATTCCAGATCTTTAGGTATTTCCTAGATCACACTAAGATTTTTTTTCTCCTACTCTGGTATATAAAAGCCTCAGCTCTTTGCAAAAGGCATGACTATGCCAGATGTGCATTTTTCACAATCGAGTCTGTTCTAATTTCTCTTTAGAGAATGTGATTTTACACTAAGTCCTTCACACTGATGAGCATCAAAGGGTTGTGCAGAACAATGAATTACCTGCAGTTATGATCTGACTCAGTAGGCAAACCATATGAGCACAAAGGACCCACTGTTAACTCCAGAACAATTTAGAACATTACAACTTGTCTTATTCTCAATAAGGAGACCCCATCAGGTCTCCTCACATTTTACAGATTTTTACTGAATTAAACATCACACAACTCTCTAAGAAGCAAGAATGAACTGTTACAAGGATGAACATTACAGAGCAGGAACTGAAATACCAGCAGTTAAAATGCCAGGAGGAATGGCTCTGTGTGAGAGCTGGAAATAGATCCTAGAGACACTGACTTGTTGCTCTTTGCTCTAGTCAGTAGGTTCTGTTGGCAGCCCACTGCCTGTAAAATCTTTATGCTCCTACCTGAACAGCCATTAGAAGCAAACAGCTGAAGAAACGTTAAGGTTTTACGTTCCAGGCTACCGCTCCACGTACATCAATCACCTCATGCAATGCAGGTCTAAGTCCAAATGCTAACTTGGGAACTGAATTCACATCTCCCTAATCAACAGGCTGAGGTCCTCCGCTGTGAGGCTTTGTATCCACCTCAGTAGTGCGTCAGCCAACCACAGATAGGAAGACAGCAAAGATCAGAGCCTGCTTCTCTGCAGAGCTTCTGCCAATTCTGATCTTAGAAGCAGAGCAGGGTATGATCAGGAAAGCACTCCAACATCACTCAAAAAGGAAAAAGCACACAGTTCCTCCTTTTGGCTAGGCCTTGTAGAAAAATAATGGCATGCAAGGAAATGGAGTCCTTGAGGTGCACTCCCAAAAGACCACATCCTTTGGGGCTGTGAGAAAGAGAGATCAACAGCCCAGCTATTCCAGCTCACCCAATACTGCGATGAGATCCAGCCCTCCCTGTTTGTGCTAGGCAGGTGGGAAGGGGCTTATACCATAGCAACCATCCTTCACATCCAGCAATCAGCCACATACACAGTTATGGTCTACAGCAGACAGCGGCACCACAGTATCATAGTGCAGGGTATTGTAAACATGAGGCAAACATAAGCAGAGCAATACTTGGAAAAAATTAGGCTGTTATTTCACACATGAGCAGCAATACAAAAAACCAAATAACCTCACTCCAGAACCTGCCATTGATATCAATTAGAAGCATACCTGCAGTATGCTGGCTAGAAAGACAACAAAATGAGCTGTCAGATCTGACTCAGGACCTGCTCACCTAGTGGTGCTGTTTGACTCAGCAGATTACAGGGGATACTGGCATTCTCTGAAACAGTCTTTTTCTTCCTCCCTGCCCCCTTTTTGCAGCTGTGATGCTAACCTACAGTCCTCTAAGGGTCACATCTAGGAGAATGCAAGGAGGCTAGCCTTAACATTTACTTCTGGTTTATGCTACAGCACATCTGGCTTGGAATGGGAACAGCCGGCACACACAAGCATTTTAGGCAGTGGAAGAAACTGCTGTTATGAGGAAAGTTAGTCTTGCTGCTGACACAAAGCTGAAAGAATTTGGATTCTTTCCTGGCTCAGTCAGTAACTCACCTGTATCTCAGTTTCTTGCTCTGAACAGTGAACAGAAAAAGAGTTGTACTGTGTCTTTGTAGATCCAGCTCTGAGAAACATGCAGCCCATTCTACCAGTATTTCTACAAGTGTTTTAGATGTCCTGCAACAAGGATCTTGTAGCAGAACAAGCACTGATACTTTGGAAACAGTCACATTCTGAAGAAAGAAAAAATAGAAAGGACATTTCTCACCCACAGGTTTATCCCACACTAAAATACCACCAAACATTACCCCTCACACAGCATCTGGGATCTGGATACAAATATCAGAGGGAGGCTTGAGACATTCTCAACATAACCAGGAGCAGGAAGGATGAGACTGCAGACCCCTGAGGCTTAATTTGAATAGATAATTTCGCTGCTTATCTGATCTTCATCTTCAATCTGAACCTTTTGAGGTTTGCCTACTACCACTAAGCAAGACACCGAGCTGAGAACACAGGAAACCTCAACAGATTTGATCAAGAAATCACATATGAAACAAAATGAGGTCATGCCATTCTTGCAGTTTAACACTGGCAAAAGGGAAAAGGGGGTAGAAAACTGAGAGAGAGGAAGTCCTTTATGCTGTAAATAGGATTGACTGCACAGCCAGTGATACTCCCACATTTGTTTGTTTTCATCCACTTCCAGTTCTGATTCCTCACTGCACCCCAAGCTAATCAGCAGCACAAGTAACACAATCGTCCAGCTTCCCATTATTCATCAGTTATTCCAGGAAATGCCCGATCCTCTCCTAAACGATTCTGAACAAAAACCAGCCTAAATTGAAAGCTGCACATAAAAGACAAGATTCACGTTGTGATTCTTACCCAGCCTTGAAAAGACTAACAGAATTCAGGTGGTTTACATGAACTTTAGCCTAAATAAAAGACTTCAGTGCTGTATGAAGAAATTACTCCCCTCATTCAATCAGTGGCCATATAGAGCTGCCCTACACATATCAAAGGAGTCGGAATGAATTCCCTCCATCCACACTGAATACATCACTCTATCTGACCATGGCATAAAACAAAAAAGCTAGTTCTTTTCTCATCAAAAAGAAAATAGCAATGCCCTGAAATCACATGTCTTCTAGGCAGGCTCCCAAGCACACTTTGTTTTCATTGACTAGAATAACGCCTTACAACAGAAATTGAAAGCAGATTTTCCTACACTATAAAAAGTCTTATTCTGCAAGAGATCAGCAGTTTCTGAATTGTGTTATTTAGCTGACACTCATATCTGCATATTGAAAGAACATGGGTCAACTAAATAGAGAAAAACTAGTGGCTCTTTCTGCACTCTTCTGCTTTAATGACTAGATGAAGGATGCAACCAGCCTGAAATAACAATCTGAGCCCCATCAAGCCATTTGGAAACAGGCATCACACAGTCCTCTTTATTGGTTCTCTGATGACCAATTCTGTAAATAACTCCAAAGGTCACAAGGGCAGCAGAGGCTGACTGGGACACCCAGGCCCAAACCTCACACTAAAAAACACCCACAAGCATGCCTGGGTATTCCCAAAGAACACCTAGTTCCAGCCTCCTCCTTCTTGTTGATGCACAGTCAGTATTTGTCAGATTGTTTGATCTGAATGTCTTGGCAGCTGGTTTGGAAGGGGGAGGTGATAGGTATTCTCACCCCTAACTGTACTGACTAATTTTGATTTGCCTGCTACATGCCATCACTGGGGTTTAGTCAGAACTCTTTCTGCTTGCTTTATGTATTTCATTAGAATCAGATTTGTACACTCACTGCATTTTCCAGTCCTATAAAAAGTGACGACTAAATAGAACCCAACTCAGAAACATTCTAACTTTAAAAAAGACAAACACTTTTCTTTTTCACCCGTAAGCTTTCTGTTAGGCCTCTTGTCTACAAATAGAGGCTCTTAACAAGTTCACTTTTTTTTTTTTTCATAGTTCAAAAGAAAAATTGTCCAATTGCTTGACAGTCAAAGCATACTGGAAACAGTCTATAAAGTAACAGGGAAGAAATTATCAGCCTAGGATCTGTACTGTGATCACACTCAATGGAAACATATTTTTTAATGACCAAAAGCAAACGAAATCCTGTTTTTTTTTTTCTTATGTTTCTTACAATCCTAACATTTAAACTTGTCAGCCTATGGAACTTGGAAAATTCCTTATTTGTTATTCTCCCTCTGCAATCCTCACTGCTACAAGTCAATTTCAATGCAAAAAGTTGCAGCATCTCCTCCTTGAAACAGGGCTAAGGAGATGACCCACATTTACAGCCTAACGGGAACAACACCCAGTGAAGAGCTATCAGGAGGACAGCACTCACATTCCTTGGGGAGGTGAGTAGGAAGAGTGTAAGGAAGACTGGTGAAATTAGTGTTGCAGAGATGGATGTCAGGAGGAGGATGAGGAACACCATCCCCTGCTTCATCCAAATGGTTGTGATGGTGTTCATCCTGAGATGGCATAGAGAACATGAAATATGAAGGAGAGCTGCCTGGCATTTCCTGCTGTAGGATACAATATTTCAAAGCCAGAAAAATATTTGTCTTTCATTTTTTTTTGGTTTTACCTCTGCCCAATCCGGAAAATTGCAATCTCTTTTTTAAACAGTGTTTTTTCCTTCTCTTCAAGATGTATTAGAAACTAACTAACTGACAGAGTTTTTAATCAGTTAATAATGAAACATATTTTCTCATTTTTATGAGGTGGTTGGCTACATCTTTTAAGCTTGGGGTCAGATTGTTCCCATATGCAAGCATAGAAGTAACCTACTGCAATATGTGAATTCTATCCAAAAATTGTCAAAGCACTAACCAAATTTTCAGCAATTCATCCTTAAGCAAGAATCAGGAGGAAAAAAGATAACCTAAATTTGAACCACCCATCTCAGTCCAGTGAAAGTGTATTTTCATACTCTTTCTTTGCTGGGTGATCAGATGTGTGGATACTGATAAGTAACACATCAGTTTCCCACTCTGCCTTCCATTTTAATAGCACACACTCAGTGTGCAATCATACCCTCCTCAGGAAAGGAGGAATGAAAGCTGAGAGAAACCTGTCCCTTGCCTACAGATAAAGCCAACGAGTCAGACAGCAGACATACAAACGATCAAGGCCTCCTGGGCAGTGGGCTGGAAGAAGCCACAAGAACAAATTCTTGGCTAAGGCCTGAGGAAGGGGACGAGAAAGGACCCAGGACTGTCACCCCGAAGATCTAGGAAAGGACTTTGAAGCCCTACTGCTAGATTCTGGGAGGAAGCTACAAGAAACATTTCTTTGAGCAGAGAGGAGGACTGAAAGATAATGTCAGAAGATGGTGACAGCAGGATACTGTGGATCAGTATTCTTCAGAAAACAGCTAGGATTCTTTGAAAGCTAAAGTACTCCAAAAGCCTTGGAGAGCTTAAGAGGAGCATGACCTTGCCTTGGAAGAGAAAATTATATGAGAGAAGGAGGACTGGAAACCCAGAGAAGCAGGAGGCATGTGACAAATGTGTAATATCAAACTGCAGGATCAGGCACCTCATCCATCCATGCAAATCTCACCAACATGGATGCCATCCCTCCTCTAACCTGTATCGGTGAAAGAGGAAGCAAATTCAGGGTCCTTACTGTTATGAAATCAGCTGATTCCTCTTTACAACAGAAAACCAGTAACAACACTGTCATGAGCTAGAACTCCACCAAATCCAGTCAAAATTGTGAGTTTTTGTGAGGTAGTGGGATTTAGAGCACCAGACCCTTTGCACCGCAACAGATGAAGCCAAAGGAGAAGGGAAAAAGCAATGAGACAATCAGTAACATGCAGGAAGAAACACATCAGTATAAGCCACCCAAACAAGGCAGAATTTCCTTAGAGACTTCAGCATTCTCTGAGCCAGGAGCAGAACTCGATGATCATTGTGGGCCCTTTCCAACACAAGATATTTTATGATTGTTCCTGGATGTGGTTTCAGAACGTTGTTCTACCTGAAAGAGATATGAACAAATATGAACTACAGATGACAACCCTTCGCTAGCAAAACTTATACTTAGCCCTTGAGACAGGAATCCAGCTCACAGAATCAGGTTACTCCAAAGAATTTCGGTGCTTTTCACTTCTGCCAGCTTTGAAAAGTCTTCCAAGGTTTGCTAGCCTTGTTAGCTAGTTGGACAGATGACCCTTTATTCCATTAAAAGTGGCTGAACTTTCACCTTAGGCTCAGGAACTGCTGAAGGTTGAAAGTCATAACATTGCAGATTTGGATCCTAATTTATTTGAGATGTATACAAAGAATCACAGCACATGGAGCTGTCATTCAACATCTTTTTTTCTGACATCAGAGAGCTGGGACTGTTCAGCATGGAGAAGAGAATGCTCCAGTGAGACCTGAGAGTGGCCTTCCAATATGCAAAGGAAGGCTGTAAGAAAGGAGACAGACTCTTTAGCAGGGTCTGTTGTGGACAGGTGGAAATGATTTCAAACTAAAAGAGGGGAGATTTAAATTGGATATAAGAAAAAAATCCTTTATGATTAGGGTGTTGAGGTACCAGGACAGGTTGCTTAGAGATGCAGTAGGTGCCCCATCCCTTGAGATATTCAAGGTCAGGTCAGGCTCTAAGCATCTGATGGAGCTGTGGGTATCCCTGTTCAGTGCAGGCGAGTTGGACCAGATGACCTTTAAAGGTCCCTTCCAACTCAAATGATCCTACAATTCTATGATCTATTTACCTTTTTTTTCCATCCAACCACGTGTTGTCTCAGACTCAGATCTGTGAGACTAACAGCAGGTATCAATCTGAATGGTTTCTTCCAACATTAACCATCCTTTGCAGCAGCCAGCACATCCCCTCCTACAATAACTAAATCATCTTTGGCAGATGCTATAGTTCTAGCCATGTACCCTGCAAGGATTTACACATCTGCTTAACTTCATGCACATAAACAGCGACAGTGCCATCAGCAGAATTTGTTAATACAATCACCTATGTAGACTTGGTAGAATAAGGGGATCTACTTTGCAGTTCCTCTAATGGAGCAAAACTGGAAACAACATAGCTGAAACACATCACTTCCAGTCCTCAGCACATCACTCTCCCAGACCATTACAGCTCTGCAGACACACCAGTCAGCTCTCACTAGCTTATATTTCCCAACACATTGCATTCATGCCCTCAACACAATATTCAACTCTTCCATGCACATAGTAGGTGACTTTCAGCTACAAAGAATGATTTGCAGTGAGTTGGTAACGTATACTGCTCTGGTACCCAACAAATCAATAACACTCAACAAAAAGCAACAAAGTTTTTTGTTGTTGTTTTGGTTTTTTTTTCCCTTCTTCTGCAGTACTATTAGTCCCAAATCCTAAACAGACCAAGCATTTGCAGCCCTGCCTCCTTTGCACCCCAAACCCTCGCTCCCTTTGCCCCTTGTTTTTAAGATCCTATGACTGCACAAGTACTTCAAGGCCCTGGCTGGGTAAGGGCCATGTGACTCCTCTGTACTTTGAACTCAGATAAACTTCTTACTGAATGAAGTCATGTGTGAAATGCTTCCAACAGAGATTATTTTGAACCAAACCGTACTAAGAAGTGCTACAGAATTTCAACACTCGTATTTCAGCAACAAAAGAAAGGAACCGTTCTTGTATAAGATTGTGGTGCTCAGGGGGGAAACACCAGATCCCCCACATAAACAGAACTACGGTGATATGGGATTATGGAAGTAGAGCGTGCTTTAGACATTGAAGAAAAAAAATGCTCATACTTCCATAGAATCACACTATAAAAAATAGCCTTGGCCTAATATTGATTTAGTCTCAAATCAATGCATGCAATTTTGCTTTCAGAAGACATCTTCATAAATCCCAAGCTTACAATGGCAACATACCAGTAACTGATCAGTGAATTCCAAGCTGGCCACACCGGGATGGATCAGCTTCTCTGTATATTGAAGCAATCCCAGATTTTAGCTAATATTTGGACCAAAAAACAAATGGCAGGGCCCTCTTTGCACCCTTTTTCCCTAGGAGCAGAACATATGGCTTGTCTCCTGGCTAACATCCAACCTGAGTAATTACATTCTGACCACATAAGTTTCCCCTGTGGTTTTGACTGGATAAGCATTCCTCTCCAGTTCCTCCTGAGAACATTTATGCTGCATTGTGGAGCGCTATTAAACAGCTACTGCCCTCTGCCCCAGAGATGGCTGTGTTTCAGTAATAAGTGAAAATACTTCTTTAATGATAATTACATCCTTATCTCTCCATTACGTTTCTGGAGGGGGACAGGATCATCTTTCATTCCTTAACATATGTTTTGAGTTCCTGGTAGTATCCACAGGATCCTCTGCATCAGGTCATTGCAGTTACACTAATAGATGAAAATGGCACTTTACCAGCCCGACTTATGTTTAAATGTTTCAAATTTGGCAAATTCTTCTGAGAACACGGAACAGCCTATTGGACACGAGGTACTGCAGGGTAGCAATGGGAAAGCCATCACAGAAAGAACTAAAAAACCAAACAGGACCTATAGCAGGCAAAATTCTTCTTCCACAGCATTAAGGACTGCAAACACTGAAGTCAAGAGCTCCCAAAAGGCAGGAGTTGTTTGGAGTACCTGCATTTTCTTGTTTCCCAGCCTGAAACCATGTGAACCCCAAATTTCAGACTTCTCTAAACTATGAAGTGCAGCATCTCCTACTTCTGCAGATACATCAGGATCACTGTGACAGATCAGGCACCCTGAAAGCCAGAAGCCACTTATACAGCTTCTCCTGCACAGGATCTAAGTAACACTAAGCAGCAAAAATACCACAGAGAAAGCCATTTCCACCAGCCTATATTTTAACCTTTGGTCAGATTTATATACTGTTTTGAAGATGACTAATGCTAAAGAACTGTTCAATATCATTACATGTAACTGTGCCTGGGAACAGCATTTTCTTCTGCATGACAGCTGAGTGACATGTGCTCCCATTAGCTGCTCAGTGCTCATGCACATGTATGTACACACACATCCACATGTACATGCATCCATCAGTTAAAGGTGGCGTTATGAGACCACCTCGCAGCTCACACAGGAATCCACTCAGTCTTACAAGCACTGTCTGAACCAACCCAGCAAATAGGGTACTGTGGGATCTGACTGTCACCAGGTAAACATGCAGCACTATTAGGTGAAAGATGGAAAGCTTGCTAGGTATGGATCTGGCCAAATCACCAAGAAAATAAACGAAAAAAAAAGCAAGTAATAGTGAGAGATGTAAAACTATAAGTCTCTCTGGTGGTATTCCTTTAAATGCCTTGAAGCTGAATGCCAAACGCGATCCACCTCTGGTGTGCAATATTGCCACCGTGCGGCCACCCAGCTCTTTTGTAGCTTTTTGAAGGGAGACGACCTACAGGAAAGCTGCAGAGGTGGTATCATAACTTGAGCAAACTTTGTTCAAGGAAAAGAGATAACGGTAAGTGAGATTAATAAGATTCCATTTTCTGTCACTCCTTTACAAGATATTTTCACTTCTGTAAGCTTCCAGGAAGAGTTATGGGAACCTGTCTACTACGCTTCATTTCCATGGTGATCATTATCTTACTTCTTGTGGTAGGAGCTTTAACTGCTTTGCTCCCCAGTATCAAAGATAACAAATTACCAAAATTACCAAATTTTTAAATTACCTAACTTTAAAAGGAAATCAAAAACCCAAAGTTAACCTGCATTAGATTCATTTACTCTTATTAAGAGATCCTTCTGCAGAACAGGCTGCAGAACTTCCCTGAGCTGGAAACACAAGGTAACAAACAGGTCACGTTGCTTCTAGCAATATTTTTTATATGAAAGCTGTATACTTGTCCTTTCTATGAAAGAGAAAAGCTACCTTTTAGAGGTCCTCAACAAAAACAAAGGAGTAATTTACAAGTAAACAAAGAGGAACATAGGGAAAGAAAAGCAGAACTGTTAAACTCACCCAACAGTTGGCAGAGCTGCTCCAACTACACAGTACTCCAAGGAAACAACCTAGCTCAGAAAAGTTACCATTTTAGTGGCTGGCCCTTATATGAGCCCAGGGTAGCTCCACACTGGATCCACCCCTTCTGGTCAGGTGGGCAGCACAGGTGTAAACAATTTGCCTTTACTTGATGGGCCACCACACCTTCAGCAGGTGCTCAATCACCAGTCCAAGTCCTGACCTCACAGTTCCTTACAATGCTATAAAAAGGGGGTAGACCAAGTTGTGTTATGTGGTGAGTCTTTAAATTGTTATGTTGTGTTTTAGTTTGTTGGTTATGTTGGAGCATTTTGTATGATAGCATGTGATGGAAAGCAGTCTTAGAGTAAGTGCCTTATATTAGGAATAAGGAAAAGGCAACATCAAATGCATTTTGTTTTGCAACTCTGTCTGTTCTCTGTTTCCTTTGCCTGGTAAAGGCAGGTGGTTCAGTCTCTCCTATTAATATAATTTGAAGCCCACAGTGCATGCGTTTATTGAGGTTCTTTGTTAATTTAGACTTTAGCCATTCTGAAAACAATTGATTTAGTCTATTAATAAACTGTTGAAGGCTTATGCTGACTGCAAACATAGAGGCTTTAATGCATCTGGAGATGGAATCTAGGTATATCTTTTCTCTTTCAACAGACTGTTGTTTAAAAATTAAAGCTCGGATTTTTGCCACTGTGGTTCTTCATGTTGTGTGTTGCTAATGCAGTTTATTAAGTGTGCTTCTCTAGAACTCCCTAATAGGGTGGAGGTGGGTAAAATGTTTTGTACTGAGATCTTATTAATCTTATTTGCTAAAGAATGTTTTTTACCTTTTTAGTTGTACGTTTCACAAATTTGAAACTTTGAAGTTGCTTTGCTAAGTACACATTCTGTGTTTTCCAATATACATCTCTTGAGCTGCACTGCAGATGGTTGGAGGTTGCTGTGTTTCATTGTAGGCTAGTAAATAAACTGAATTTTAGCATAACTTTCTGTTAGTGTGAAGCTGTAGCTTTGCTTTAGCTTTGAAATCTGTTTTCTGATTCTGTTTTTGAGGAGGTATGATTTGGATCCTCAGAATCACTCGCTTGTTATAGAAATGTCATAGTTTGTCAAATGTTGCCTTACATGTTTTGCCCATGTATTTTAATCCTTTGATCAAACTTTATTTGTTTCCTGTTTTGGTTATGGATGACGATACGCTCATCAGTGCTCATGACCTTGCTTTTGCCTTTTCTGTTTGGCAGGTAATGTTTTCTATCTTAGCAGGCAGCATTTATTAGTTACAATTGAGATTAGTAGTACTATATTATAGTGATCTACCATTGCTTTCCTTAAATTAGATTTTAAAATGTGCAAAGCATGAATAGTAGAAATTGCAAAAAATTTCTTCTGTTACTTATACCTGTAGTTTTCAAACTTCTAATTTTTATATATGCATGTATTAGCTGCTGTTGAACTTATTTAAGTTATGAGCAACAGCAAAAGTATTTTCACTAAGAGTTGCCTGTACACTTGTTTTGACTGCCAAGTATACAGCTTCCCTGAGCAGAGATGTTTAGGAACTGTCTGGATGTGATTCTGAGTATCCATGCTTGAGCTTGTACCAGGTGACCTCTAGACATGCCTTTCAACATCAGTTATTTTGTGATTTGCATGGAGAAGATGAAAGCAAATTACAAAGGCACTGAGGATTTCTTGTTTGCAGTAAATGTGTTATGGAATAAGTTGTTTTCTAGGTTCCAGTTTCCTACTGGACAGATATATAGCTTGAAACAGAAAACCTTTTACAAGGAAGTTGGCCATTCCTAAGATGACCTTTATTTTCTGAAGAAAGTATGTTTCTAACAATCTTAAGATTCCTCTGCAGACAAACTCTGTGGAAGAATATCTTTGCAGATACTTTGTTCTTGGCATGTATAAGTATTGTTTGAGAAATGCTTGCATATGGGATAGTTATTTAAGTGTAGGTAACTTAGAGCTGTGATTTATTCTTGGATATTGAATTGATGGGATCTTGGAGTTTTGATACATCTGAGAGAGACTCGTGGAATCAAACTCTATAATCCAGAGATGGGTTATAAAGCAGGTATGTTTATTCCAGCGTTGCGCAGCGCCGGGTGCAATGGGGATAGCTCCTCCAAACTTGCACACCGACTTGTAAAATCGTGACACAGATATAGGTACATTTAATACATAGTCAATGATTTCTTAGACTTCTAATACATAGTCAATGGTTCTAGGAATTCTGATACATATTCAATAGCTCTTTAGTATACAGACCCTCTCGTCTTTAGCATACAGACCCCCTCTTGTTCTTATCAGGGGGAATGCAACTCCTCTTCTGGTCATCTGTGAGGTCTCGCTCCTTATCTCCATCCTCCCTGCTCTCTCAGGCCCCTTGTTTCTTTTACTTGTTACCTTTAAGTTTCCTTCACTTATTTCTATAAACTACCTTTAAGTTTCCTTTCCTTGTTTCTATAAACTACCTTTAACTATCCCCCTTTTAGCCCCCCCTTTATTCCGAATTCCAGCAGAGCATCTGTTTCCTGCTTCGCTGTCCAAGAGGAAATGGAGTGAGTATTATTTTATGTAATTTGTATCTTCAGTGTTGTTCCCCTACACGGCGTACAGCGGCAGGAAGAGCGGGCCGAACACCGGAAGCAAGCACGGCGCTGCTGCCGGCTGGTCCGTCCCTGTGTCGGCGGAGCGGCCGAGCTGCGGTGCGGGGCCCGGCCGTGTGTTGCGGGGCGCAGCGGGTAGGCACGGCTGCGGGCGGTGATGCTGCGGGCGGCTGCCAGGACAGGCTGTAGTGACGCTCTGGCAGCGAGGGTTGAAGCGCTGCACGTTGGTTTCCAAGTCTTGTTTTGCAGCGGTTTTGATCTGAAGGGGCGTTTCCCAGCGGCACTGTTTTGTTTTTCATTCTGCGGTGTGATTTTTGTAAATGAAGTGGCTAAACTGATCCAAGGGGCCTTCCGATAGAACGCACTGCAAAGCCATTAGGAACGTTTGGTACGGATGCAAAAGTAGCCGTTATATAGCACGATTCCTGCTTCTTATTAATATGCAATTGAGTAAGAATATACGGAAAACGAAAAGGCTTAATTGTTGCTGTTAAGAACGTTTAGATTCCCACCTGCCTCGTGCTTTTACACTCTTAGTGGTTAATCATCACATTAAGCACTGTAGGGCCGGATTGTGATGGGAGGCAATGAACTTAGAGATCATCTCTGTAACTCATAACAGAAGTATCCTGGGCCTCAGCAAAGAACAGCAGCTGCTGCCAGCTGTTCTGGGAGTCCAGCATGCCCAGATGTACTATAAGATGAAGCAACCAAAACCAGGGGTTAATATCAGAAGGTCTCAATGACTGCTGCAGCCTCATGAAATCAGGTAGTGGTAGAAGTGGAGCTCAGGTTCAGGAAGACATAAGTGTGCTGACTGACGGGCTGTGGGCATACATACATTATTATGTGGGCATTAACTATTATCAACTATTGCAAAATTCCACATTTTAAAAACTATTAACATAATTATTTTGCTAAGTTTTCATAGTACCTTTCTTAAATAAAAATATTCCCTTTCTTTGTTCAACTAGTATTAAGAAACTAAAATCTTCCCCAACAATTGAAGAAACAAATATGAGTTTATTGGGCTACTGCCCTGCATCATGTGTAATCCTTACTTTTCATATTTGTACTCATTCCCCATTCTGTTATCTCACATACCAGGTAGGAAAAACAGACTTAAGCCTGTAATGCACCGGGTGTATTACTGGTAGAGTCTGAAGGGGATGGGCCAGAAACAAAGCAATTGGGACTGCATGGCTTACTGCAGTAACCAAATGTTTATTTCCGTGGTTCCTGGGGAACAAAGTAATGTGTTGAGGTTCTTTTCTAAGCAACCAGTTTAGCTGTTTAGGAAAGATCATTGAAAGGCAGAGACAGTTATTTAGCTGAGCAAGAGGAAAAGGGGTTGTGTAATTACCGAGAACATTCACAGCAATCAGTAAGCAAAAAGAACATTAAAACGCCAAAAGATGCAGAGTAACATGGATGTTAGCTGCTTGTCTTCATTTGCAACTCCTTTTAATTTCCAGCAGACTATAAGATCAGAGAAAGTTGTCCTATAAAAACAGCAGGGAGGAAACAATCCCATCTGGCAACAATGAGGTAAGTTGTCTTTTTAAAAATGATATAATTCATATCAGACATTGTATGTGCACTGTAGAAAAAATGATCGAAACTTGTGAAGAAACACAATTTTTAATTGATGAGACTGTTCTGGTTTGCTTCATTTAAATAGAGTTCTGCAATGAATGCCTGAAAAAATGTTGTGGTAATGTGTGATATTTACAGGTGAGCAGCTGCTCAATAGTAGCTTAGAATATTTATCATGTATCATATTGCACACCAGCCACACAAGTAGGGAAAGAGGAATAGCTGTGGATGGCATCATTTGAGGTACAAACAGTGGGATGCAGTGACTGACAGGTCACTGAGGCCTCAAGAACTGGGATCACCTACGATACACTTTGTAGAAGAGGCTACCATTGTAGGAGCCACTTTGTAAAGTCTCCTGTGTAGATCCAAAAGCAGGAGGATCCACAAACCCCTGCCTGATACTGAGGTGACAAAAAGTGCCTCAGTAGCAGGCACTAAATCTCCCTTTTCTGCATAGCTTGCACAGTGCTGGACTCCCTGTTAAAGTGTTTTCTACTTTCAGGTGGATGGGTTTGGTGAGGTGTATGAATGTTCAGCCAAAAACACAGAGAAGTTACAGAGAAG
This sequence comes from Coturnix japonica, assembly GCF_054131305.1. Classification (NCBI taxonomy): domain Eukaryota; kingdom Metazoa; phylum Chordata; class Aves; order Galliformes; family Phasianidae; genus Coturnix; species Coturnix japonica. The sequence continues at coordinate 12,100,526 of NC_140673.1, forward strand.
TAACTGGCTAAAGTCCTAAAACTCTGCTCATATATATATATGTGTGTGTGTATATATACACACATCTGTAAGTGAGATTAATAAGTTTTCATTTTCTGTCATTATATATATATATATAGTGAGATCTGTAAGTGAGATTAATAAGTTTTCATTTTCTGTCACTTCTTTTCAAGGTATTTTCACTTCTGTAAGCTTCCAGGAAGAGTTATGGGAACCCGCCTACTACGCTTCACTTCCATGGTGATCATTATCTTACTTCTTGTGGCAGGAGCTTTAACTGCTTTGCTCCCCAGTATCAAAGATGACAAAGCACCTAACTTTAAAAGGGAATCAAACACCCAAAGTCAGCATGCATTAGATTCATTTACTCTTATTATGCAGACATATAACAGAACTGACTTACTGCTAAAGCTATTAAATCATTATCAAGCCATCCCCCATTTACATAAAGTAATTGTTGTGTGGAACAACATTGGAGAGAAGACACCAGAAGAAATGTGGAACTCCTTGGGTCCTCATCCCATTCCTGTTATTTTTAAAGCTCAGTCTGTAAATCGCATGAGGAACAGGCTGCAGAACTTCCCTGAGCTGGAAACACAAGGTAACGAGCAGGGCGTGTTGCTTCTAGCAATATATTTATATATAAAAGCTGTATACTTGTCCTTTCCATGAAGTTGTAAAACTGCTTTTTAGAGGTTCTTGGCAATATCAAGTGAGTTATTTACAGATAGACAAAGAGCAACGTAAAGAAAGAAGAGCAGAACTGTTAAACTCACCCAACTGTTGACAGAGCTCAACAACCTAGCTCTGAAATGTTATCATTTTAGTGGCTGGCCCTTATATGAGCCCAGTGTTTTAATGCATGTGGAGTTGGAATGTAAGAGTATCTTTTCTCTTATCACTCACTTGTTACAGAAATGTTATAGTTTGTCAAATATTGCCTCACATGTTGTGCCTGTGTATTTTAATCCTTGATCAAACTTTCTTTTTCTGTAGCTGTTTTGATGATGGATGATGATACGCTCATCAGTGCTCATGACCTTGCTTTTGCCTTTTCTGTTTGGCAGGTAATGTTTTCTATCTTAGCAGGCAGCATTTATGAGTTACAATTGAGATTAATGGTTTTAATTAGAAAGAGTAGTACTATATTGTAGTGACCTTCCATTGCTTTTCTTAAATTAGATTTTAAAATGCACAAAGCATTGAATAGTAGAAATTGCAAAAATTTTCTTCTACTTTACTTATAGTCTGTAGTTTTCTAACTTGTAATTCTTATACATGCATGTATTAGCTGCTAACTGTTGAACTTATTTAAGTTATGGGTATGTTTCAAAGCAACAGCAAAAGTATTTTCTCTAAGAGTTGCCTGTACACTCATTTTGACTGCCAAGTATACAGCTGCAAACTGAAGGTGGGTGTGGAATGAGGCAAGTTGCATCAGTTTTGTCAAACTATACTTAAATGTAGTGGTTCTGTAGGTGGAAGGAACATATCCCAGCAGTTCTGTTCTCTCTTTTCTGGCCATAAGTTTATGCTCTTCTCAATTAAATAAATAAATGACCATGTCTTTCATGAAAATATTTAACGTATTTTGATTTCACATTGTGCCTTTCATATGTTTGTTTTCAATTTCTTTTTCTTTCAGCAATTTCCAGAACGTATAGTGGGATTCATTCCTAGAAAGCACATTTCTACTCCTTCAGGTGTATACAGTTATGGCAGCTTTGAACTGCAGAACCCAGGATTTGGAAATGGAGATCATTATTCTATGGTTCTTATTGGTGCAGCGTTTTTTCATTGTAAGTATTTAGAAGACTTTCAAAAACAACCAGAAGCTGTTTATACTTTAATAGATGAAACTCAAAATTGTGATGATATTGCCATGAATTTTCTGGTAGCGAAGCACACTGGAAAGCCTTCAGGAGTGTTTGTGAAGCCTGTTGATATAAGAAATTTAGAAAAAGACACTAACAGTGGCTATTCTGGGATGTGGCACCGAGCGGAGCATTTGTTACAGAGATCATATTGTGTAAATAAATTGGTTAATATTTATGATGGCATGCCTTTAAAATATTCCAATATAATGATTTCCCAGTTTGGGTTTCCTAATTATGCCAATCACAAAAGTAAAGTGTAAACCAATGAATTTAAAGGGTCAGATGATAATATTCAGTGAATTGCACTGTATGCAAGGAGAGGAAAAAGATGTAATTACTGCATCTTGGCCATTGTTACTTGTAGCCTCTGAGTTTCTTTCATATGGCCTTTTGCTGTTACCCCTCCCACTCTTTCTAACCAATCAACAAGGTAAATTTTTAGAAAGTTTTAAATATGTTAATGTTTATTTGTAATAAAATCTTCATCTTCCCATAACCTGAAATGTGTTTACAGCTTGGCTACTTCTTCAGAAACATGCAGCCAAAAATGCACCCTTCAGTTTTCATAACCAGAAGTTTTTTTTATTATTGGTGTAACTAGCTAAATGAATCTAAGTGTGTTTTTATTGCACATTGAGATGCTTCCTTCCCTTGCTTCCCCTCTCCTTCTCCTCCACACATTTCCTAGTTTAACTGTAAAAGGGCTACAACAAACTGAGTGGGCGCCTAGATTCCTGTGCAAAAATCCTTTACATATGTCTGTAAGCTCTGTTTTCTGAGATGCTCTTGAAACTGCTATAAAGCAAACTAGAAGAAGAGTTCCCCGCTTTAATCTTAGTCCTATAACCATTGCCTACAGTATCTGCTGCTGCTGAGGTAGTGGGAAAACAATCTCTTTGATACAGGTTTTTCTCTTATTAATACTTTGCCTAGAGTTGCTGAAACATTGTATACAATTGCAATGTGGAACTTAGCAGTTGGAAATGAAAGAACACATGAATATATAAAATATGAAAATTATTTATGCAGTCAAATGAACAAGATTGCTTATCAATACTGTCTCTAGTGTTTAGTTTTCTTTTGCTATATTGTGTGTTACAAAATATGTTGTTACCAAACTGTGCTGGAGTAAATCTTTACGTCTAAGATGTCTTATTTACAATTGCTAATGAGATGACAGGTCTACTTTTTTGAAACCAGTCTTTCACATGCATGATTACTTGTTGTTTCCTTTTATCTCCGTTTTTGGCAGCTGTGACAACAGAATTAACATGTGCAATTAATGTGTAAAACAGAAAAATGTGTTTCAAGGTATAGTGATATGTGACAGGGCTGGACTATTATCAGTCTCTGAATTATGTGGCTCAATCTGTGGCAACAAACATCTGCTTTTAATAACTTCTGTTTTATTAGGAGCAGTGTTGACATGGGGGTAAAAAAACTTCACAGAAACTTTTGTGGTATGGATGAAAAGCAAACAAGGCAGAGATTTGTTCTTTGTATCAGACAGGAATCAAATCTGGCATCTGATTGAGGTTTTGTCTCACTTTACATCAGCTTTAACTTATTTTCAATACCAGTTCAAAAGTTGGTAATCAATAACAGCTCATGTCTACAATACAAACACCATCTACACAGATTGTGTATGATTACTTTATAATAAGCTACCTGAACAAAAAACATATTTGAGAAATGAGACATTCTTACACCTGTTTCTGGGTATGGACTCTTCCTGTTCCTGTCTGGAGAACAAAGAATTGCTTTACTCTATTGCTGTTAAAGAATTTATGCTCAGTCTTCCTAATATTTCTTTAAGATTTGGGGGGGGGGGGGGGGGGGGGGGAAGTACTTCATACACCAACAAAATCTGTTCAATTTTGTTGTAAACAGTGTAAAAAGTAAATTGTATTTACTGTGCTGTACTGATAAGTAAAATCCAAACAGAGCTATGAGGCTTCCAGAAGTGCAGCTTTACTAGTGGTAGCTTCCTGCATTTCATTCATTTATTGGCCAATGTCATTTCTGTTCTGTACAATATTGTCTGTTACATTTTCACAATTTTAGCTTTTTTTTTTTTTAACCTTTTAAAACATAAAGTGAACTGTCATCTTGGTGAAATCCAAACCCTGGACTTTTTGGTTTTTTTTTTTTTGAGGGAGAAGGGATCATCTGGGGCTTTTTGTTTTGGTTTATTTTTGTTATCTGCTTTTTAAGCAGGTAGTTCTTCTGTTTCAGTGAAGGAATAAATAGAACAGACTTGTATTATTCTGTCAATTCGTACACTTGTCAAATAAAATATATAAATAGATTTGTTCTGTATTTATTTCACATTGTTGACCAAGTTGTCATTGTTAAATGTCTGAAATAAGCTCTTAAGTTCCATACAGATAAGCAGAACCAAGAGTTCATTTAAAATAATAATAATTGCTGGTATATATGATGACTTAATTTAGGTAAGGCTTACATGTGACCATTAATAATGATAAAAATATTTAGAGGGGAAAAAAAAACAAAAACACTTGAAACAAGTTTAGGCTTAGGGAATTCAAAGATCACACTTCAGGTCTGGCTGTTATCCATTTTGCTTAGGAAGTAAAGAGGTTTCTTTGTTTTAAGGGCTGATAACTTTTCACAAGTAATGAAATTGTCCCTTGATGGTTTTTATAAGGGCCAGGATGTTATAAGTGGTAACTGGAATGTATACTTAAATCTTTTATTGGAAAAAAAAACAGTTTAATAAACTTACTGGGAAATACAATTGTCTGACTGCCAGAGGCTGCAGTCTGGAAATTGTTAAGGCTACAAGATTGCCTCAGTAGTTAAATTGCCACAAGGTGTCACTGTAGGCTCGATCAAATGTTAGAAATAGCACTAAGGAGTGATTATGTTGAAAAGTATGAGGTGAAAACATTCTGAAAGCGTTTTACAAGGTGTAGTCATACTATAAAAGCTAAGAGGAAATGCGAGAACTAAAAAAACCATAACTATTTAGTACATTTTCACAGGGGAGAAGAGAGAGATTAAATCTGTGCTTAAAATGCACCTTGTTAACTGTGCTTGCATGCAACTGAAGTAATATTTGTGGTCTAGACAAAAGTGTGTAAGCTATCTGCAAACAGTTTGTGATAGTGGGGCTTCAGTTGCAGCAGTGTTTGCATTGTAGATATACCATCCTAGCAACATGTATTTGCAAAGAATAGGCTTAACAAGCGCAGAACTATCTATCTAAAGATTCTAGATACTGGGTATGAAGCTTGTTATGCTGTTCTATCTTTCCTTCTATTGGTGAAGGTACCTTAATTAAAGCTCCTATGTACTGTCAACATGTAGCATGGCATGTGTGTAGAAGTGTATGCTGCACTGACCTGTAAGGGAAGTTTGAATAAAAGGGGTTCTAGAAAGGTATGGTTCTGAATCTGCTCCTTAGAGAATTTCTATCCTAAGACCTTGCTTCTGCAGCACGCAGAAGGTTGTGAACTGGCACTAACAGTCATTAATATTACAAAAAGATGGTGGCAATAACACAGACCTCGGGGCTGAGTAAAACTTTCTCTTACAACTTCTTATTAAGGTTTTTTGTCTTTTTTTCCCTTTGGGGAAAAGCAGCATGTGTTTTTCTTCTTAAAAGAGCAGCTCCCCTGCTCTGCTTTCTGCTGTTTGGGTGTGGGTTAGTGCTTGAGCTGTCTGTGGCATTTACAGGCTCTTTCTGAAGAGGTGGGTGGAGGAAAGGCATTTCTATGGAATGCTCTCTCTGCAATGGGCTCCGCTCATAGGCAGCAGAGTTGGGAAGGCAGTGTGTGATTGCTGAGCCTGGCTGTCCATCAGACAAGAAGAAGGAGAACGCCTACCGAGCCGCGACTTCGCAAACACGAGTCCCAGTTCGGGCTGTGAAGAAGGGGGTTCCTGTGACACTTCCCTTCTCCCCTTCCTGCACCGAGGCAGCTCTTGCCCGGCTCGCCATCTCGCCCACGTCCCCCTCACGCTGGGTAGACACCACCCCATCTCTGTCCCCCTCGGGCCGCTCCACAGAGCGCAGCCCCGGGCCGGGCCGTAGCAGAAAGTCGCACCCTGGGGCTCTGAACCGCTGGTCCGGCGTGAGGCTGGACGGGCTCCAACGAGACGCGGGCGGAGGGCGGGGCCGTGCCGGGCGAACCCGGGGCACCGAGGCGGAGGGCGGGGCCGGGGGGGCTGAGGGGGCCGCCCGCCCCTCTCGGCCCCGGCCGGCGGAGACAAAGGCTGGCGAACGCAGTCGCTAAAGCGCCGCCGGTTTCCTGGTAACCGGCCGCGGCCGCTTTATCCGGGGGCGGCTCCCGGCCGGCCGGGGTGGAGCCGAGGTCCCTGCGGGCAGCCGCCCGCCCGGCGGTTCGCCGCGTCCCGGCGCTGGCTGTGCCCCCCGCTGCAGTTCCTATGCGGGTGGCGTCGCTCCGAGCAGCGCGGCCCGCGGCGGGCGGTTCCTCTGGGCGGCGGGTCGCGTCCCTGCGAGCGCAACTCAGCGCTGCCCCGGAGCGCCATGAGCTCGGAGCCGCCCCGCGCCTCGCTGCTCCGCGCCCTGTTTAAGATGGAGCCGGCGGCGGCCGCCTCCGAAGTGCTGGGGGGAGCCTCCGAGTTCGTGAAAGGTGAGAGCGGGCCGGGCGTGCTCCGGCCGCGGGGGGGGCTGTGCTGCGGAGCCTCCTTCGGGTCCCCTCCTCGGCTGCCTCCATCGGCCCTTTCTGCTTTGCGGTTCTCATCAGCCGCCTGCCCCGCTGCCTCAGTCGTTCTTCCTGCGCTTCTTTCCGGCACCTGTTGCTCATGGGCCCCCAGGCGGCTCTCCGAGAGGCCCCGGGCCGCTCTGCGCAACGCGGCCCTTCGCTGTCTTTCAGATCGCCTCTACTTCGCCACTTTGAGGAATAAGCCCAAAAGTACGGTGAACACCCACTACTTCTGTACTGACGACGAACTGGTCTATGAGAAGTAAGTGTTAAACAGCTTTTTGGTTTAAATAAACGAATTTACAGTTCCTCCCGAGCTTCTTAAGTAACTTTAAATGGTGGCTGAGCAATTACGTTGTAGCTGAGCTAGGGCAGGGTATATGGGCTGTCAAGCTCCATTATAAATTGCAGAAGATCCCTTAAGACTATTTACATCTCATTAAATGGTGTTTTAAATAGAAGGTTGCTTAGTGTGACCGTATGTGAAATAACAGATCATTCTTCTGTTCTCTTGTAGCCAGACTATGAAGTGCTCAGCTTTCATGCAGAATTACGTGAATGCTAAACTTTGATTTGCCTTTGAATCACATCTCTAACTTTTTTCAAGGCTTTTAGATAGTGCTTCCTGTCGGCTGCTGTAGCTTTAAAACAGAAGAGAAAGTGTTCTGTGAAGTAACAGCTTCTAATGCCTGGAAGACACTGATAGAGCAGAAAGCCAACAGTTAATTCCATTGTGGGTGGAGTTCTACGAATGAAATGTGTACACAAAACAAATAAAGTAATAGCTCCATGCTGTAGTTACAAAGGCGTTGCTCTTGTTTATGTTCCCAGATAGCTGTTCCTGCCCAGTCTGCCACTTGACAGAGGGTTTGCACTACATGGTATTTCTAGTGGGACAAAAAGAAATCCTCTTATGTAAAACACAACTTTTTTTTCCCCCATGGACTAAAGAATATCAACTACATCCTATGCATGTGACTTCAGCGTTGCTTCTGTGAAGGCAAAAGGCAGTTTTTCTCAGTTTGTAGCTTATCTTCTATGCAGAGCTCACAGTTCTAGGTTGTGTCTTGGTGTTTGTTTTTTAAAACATTCATTTGAATCTTCCTTGTCTTCAGCTGTCTGTTTTCTAGTAGAGCTCTTGGTGATCCTTTCTCAGATCTTTTGACTTTTGTTATTTCCTGCTTGGGTTGGGAGTGTTTTCTGTAATAATCGTTGAAGCAAATGCAGTAGATGTGCTCCTTAATCCACATATCGGTTAACCATGCTCCAGGATGTAATACCAGATAAACATGATAAAGAGGTCTTTGCTTTCTTCTATTATCTTCTAGGGCATATTTAAGACTTTAAGCATGTAACTTGTAGTATACTTTGAGTCAACAGCTTGTAATCTACTGGGACCGTTTCTAAAGGTATCCTAGTTTTGATACAGTAACGGTGCTCATCCTGTTGTATTCTCAAAACAGTAAAACATAATATGTAGTAGAAACTAAGTGACAGTTGCCAGGCAGCATTATGTGTATCCTGTGTAATAACCTAGCTCTTCCGGATATGCAGTGCTAAATTCTCCATTGATATTTGCAGCATGGTGTATGTCTCTATTAGTATATGCAATATTTGATAGTAAAACCATGTCAACATTTTGTCTTTTTTCCTTTCACTTCATCTCTACAGGAGCTTGTATTCTCAGGGAAGTAAAAGCAGATGCTGACAGGGTTACTGCATTACATTTTTGAATATTGAAAAGCTAGCAGTGAAAAGAGAAATAAAATACAAGTCAGGTAGTGCTTAGGAAAATGCAGATTCTGCTTATTTTGGGTTCCTTTTGTGCTTCTCAGTGACCTAAATGTTTGTCTGCTGTATTTCACAGGCTGCACAGCAAAAAATAGGCCCTGACACCTGGGTGTGTCTCTAAGTAATAGTAGAATCCAACTTCCAACACCAACTTGGGACTCCTGACAGGTTTCTCAAAAATGTAGCCTTTCTGAGAAAGTGATTGGGGGTATTATTTTGATACTGAAATGGAGTGTGAAGGTAAACTTTGGAGTGTTGTACCCGAGAACAGTGTTTTCTAGAGACTTCATGTAAGGTGACCTACCTGTGCTGTTCTTCCTTATCAAAATTTCTTGGCTGCTTCTGCTTTGTAACTGAACTAGTTCAGTTGTCTGAGAGGAGGAGGATAGGAGATGTCTGTGCAGGCACAAAATTCTCAGCACCTGTGTGATACCTAAATACCTTTGCAGCACCACTATGTATTGCCTTAGTTTTGTTAAGATGTATCACACAGTGACTAGACAAAGGTACTTCATTGTGTATGGAACTAAGCTGCTTTTCTTTGGGCTGTTCTATCTTTAGTGATGATTCAAACTGTGAAGTAATGCAGGAATTAATTTAGCTGATTATAGTGGGGTCAGTTTGCTTTCTTGGAGGCAGTACATGATTTAAAAAGCTCATGAATGTGAGTATGGGGTTATTGGTCTGATTATAGAGAGCATATTAGTGGATCACATAGTACTTAGTGTCCTTCCTGTTGCACTCCGTTCTGTTTCTCTTCTCACCCTTGATGAGACATAAGGAAGTAACAGTCTAAATTAACAGTGTGCTCTGTTAAAGAGAAGTTCTCTAACACTAAATGTGATGGATCTGGAAGTTTAGGTCTGAATGCTTGCTGTTGTAGTGCATTGCATGATTTATCACCAGGTTATATCCAGAAAGTGATTATGTAATCTGGAGTATTTAGCCTTCGATTTTGAACTTGAAGTTGTCAACTGTTTTAACAAATTCATCAACTTCTTTAAACACTTACTTTGAAAAATGAGAAGGAAAGGACTTCAGTTTGCTTTGGAACATATCAAATGTGATCTGGTTGGGAGCTCACCAGTAGAACGGTCACAGTTTCAGTTGCGTATGCTGCAATGTAACCTGGAGCCTATTGCTGTAGAGAAGAGATGGCATGCAAATTTCCTGTTTGAATTTAGAATGAATTTGTGCAACTCTGGCTTCTTATAGCTTCCCTTCCTCCCTCCCCACCCAGTTGTTTTTGTTTCTGTAAGATTTTGTCAGTCTTTCTCTGAAAGTCTCTGAGGTCCCTCCTGAGTAAGTCTGCAGTACTACCCACAGGAGAATGCGGACTTGCAGAGTAGTGTATTGCAGGTAACTATTGCTTCAGGAAAACTGAGTTAATGAGAAATAATCCAGCTTGATGAGGACTGTCATTTGGCAAATAGACAAGCCTTGCCTTGGCATGATCTCAATCAGTGAGTTAGGCAATAATAAGAAGCTTTTTCTTCTCTAAGAATAGTGTCTTTCATGCTTTACCTTTCAGTAAATGGATCTGGGTTGGGAATATTACACTTGACTGGTTAACTTGACTGTCACATTTTTTCATCAAAATGATTTCTAACAACTTTTCCATTGTTGTGGAAATTCTTCAAGCAAAATTAAAAGTTAGTTAAAACTGGGAGTATCATCTTTTTTGGTGAATAGTAATGACAGTTCTCATAAACTGTGTTTTTACTTGCTCACTTGTAACTTCAGGTGGTTTTTTTTATAAACAGCTTTTGCAGATATCATCTTAAACTTAGCAAGCAGCAGCGAAAGTAAATAGTGTGATGTTGCCAGGGCATCCTATGTTTTACAGTGCAGCCTTCAAGCCATTGTTCCACAGCAGCCTTAATGTTAGCTATATATTTTCTTTTTTTGGCATTCAAGCAGAAACACAATAAAACTTAACACTGTGACTTCATTTAATGAGTATTCTTTGGACTTTGATTTGTAGGATATGTTTTCTGCATACACATATGTAATGCAGCTTCTCTTTCCATTGATATGAGTAAGGGTTCCCTTGTTTATTTGGCTGGTGTAAAATACTGCTTTTCTATGGCTATCCAATAATGGTACTTGCATAAGAAACCTGAACTTCACCATCCTTTTGTGGCTTATATCAGTTGAAAAGAAAAGAAAACCTTAGCCATGTTATAGCAAACAGAGCTGTCGCTTCACACAGAGAACAGGGAGTTCCTTGTTCACTTCCAGCCTTTGGAGAGTTGAAATTCACTATCAAATGACCAAGATCACTTAGTGAGTTCAAGTCCACAAAAACAGTGACAAAACCACATCACGTCTAAGAAACTTCCAAGCTCCCAGCTTTTATCAGTATGAATGTAAATATAGAGATAAATGCATGTTCATAATTATCAGTTTTATTAACAGCCATCCTTAAAAGTTGGATGTAACAGTACTGTGGCTTTTTTCTGTTTCATCTTAAAATAATTTTTTTTAAAAGTCACTACAAGTGAAGTCTTGTCACTACAACTGAAGGAGATCTGAAAAAAGGAGATGTGCTTTGGGATGCAGGGGTGGGAGAAAGAAGACCAGCTAGGTTAAGATTTTGTAGTGAATACGTGGATTGATACTTGTCTTTCATCTGGGAAATTTGTGGTGACACAACTTATGGTTTGAAGTGTTGTAAGTTTGAAGTTTGCTACCTGTTGTAGCCATTGACTGCTTCTGCAGTGGCTGGTTCTTGTATTGCTTAGCACTTGGATTGAGAGCCTGTGGAACCAACATCTGAACGTTCCAGTGATCCAGCCTAGGAAGTGGGCAGAGAAAAGCAGGTGGAAAATATTTTTCTTCTCTTTCTAATTGAGTTTACTGCTAATTTTTAACAGTAACCTAAGCAAGAAACTGGGTCTTTGTAACATATTTACAAATTATTTTAGCTTTGTATTTAGGGAACTGCATTTCAGCTGCTTTCTGCAGTTCTTATGGTTAATCTCTTGGCTCACGTAGCAGCAAACTGGGGGTGCTTCTGTTTTGTGCTAAAGAGGCTTTTATATAGGTTGTTAGTCTCCAACAAAGCAAGCTTCTTGTAGAGAAGTGTAGTTGCATTCCAATTCTTGTATATGTGCTCCAGAAAGAGACTGCACTAGCTATACTTTGCTCTTGTTTTAAAATTACTAATTCAAACATTGAATAAACTGCCATGCAAGTATCATCATCTCTGAGCATTTGTGCATGGTTAGAACTGACTTTGTGGATCTGTTCTATCTTGTTTTCTAGTATGGTAATTAGGGTTTGAGCAATGCTCGAGCTGCTGCTGTAAATACCTATTACTGAATGTGGAATGTGTACGTACCCTCATAGGCAGTGCAGCAGTAGCTCTAAAGTTATGCTGATCTGTCCTGAAAAAAAGAATCTTGAAATAAATCTTCAAATAAGAGCCTCCTATCCTCTCTCCTGTGTTTCTCTTGCTGTATCACAAAATTTATGAGAGAATGGTAGTGTAAAACTACTTCATTAGTACATCTGTCTGTGGGGGAAAGTTTGTGTACAGCTTCAGATTTCTGGGCCAAAGTAAAAGTAGTTCATTTTCTTTTTTGAAAGAGAACTTAGTGCCTTAGCCATAAACTTGTTGATTGTGATCTTAAAATGGATGTCATTGATTAATTTCAGAGACTACCTGTATATGTTATTCCTTCACTGGCCGTAATTGGGTTCCATCCATTACTTCCAGATATTAAAACTGTTTCTCGTTTACTGCTGTGCTAGGGTCAGCTGAATTGAAATACTTAGTGAAGTTATCTTCTTCATTCAGACAAGGTGCCCATGGCTTGATTTGACTCATGGCGCCTTCATGTGGCATTGCACAGAACTACATCAGAAACATCTGGAGCTTCTGTCCTGAAGGCTATGTATTCTTAGGCTACACCTGTTTAACATTTTTATTCCCTGGAATAAAGTACTTGCATGAAAGAGTAAATGAATGAACTGATCTGGGGCTGGCTGATCTAGGTAGGTGGAAGTTTCTGTGATACAAAGAAGCCAGTATCTGAGATTATAGGTAGGCTGTGAGAGCTGATGTGAAGGGTGGTTTGAGGAGTTGATTCTAAGCTGAAACCTGTGCTGCTGCTCCCAGGTAGCGTTATGATGGTATTTCTGAAGCAGAATATTTAAATATCTATTTCCACATAGTGGATTCAGGGGTTTTGCTGCTGTGAAGCTGGAGAAGCATAAAGATTGTGAGCTTCTGTGGGATGAAACTGTGTTTTCAGCACTGTACAAATGCTTACAAGAACATCTGGATATAATGAAAATCTATTATCTATGAAGGAATTGTAAATGAATGAATATTGGTTAACGGTGACTAAATGATGTAACCAGATTTCATTTCTTTGTGGTTTTTTTTGTTTGTTTTTGTTTTTGTTTTTGTTTTTTTTTTGTTTTTTGGGGTTTGTTTTTTTTTTTTTGTTTTTTCAATTTCTGTCTTTAAATTTTGCTGGTTAAGATTCTTAGTTTAGAGGCTGACTGGGTGTGTTGTTTCTCTTCATTGCTTATTTCCACCTCCCAATTTCCCATCTTCCACTTATATGTAGCTCTCAAAATTCTGTCCTTAAGCAAATCCACTGGCTGGCTCAGGATTAAGCGACTTGAATTCAAGGACAAAAACGGCCTCTTGCTCTATAAGTAATGGGCGTGGATAAGATTAAACTCTTCTGTTTAAACATGTCAGACGTATTCAGTTTTAAGGATAGAAATTGAAGAGTTTTGTAGTTCACTGACCTCAGTACAGAACCTCGTGCTGTTTGTCAGAGAACTCTTCTATTTGGAGAGCTGTGAAAGGCTTGTTTCTCTTGGCCCCATTTGAAGGGAACATTCAAGCTTAATTCAGTTTAAAGATAGAGTGGACAAAGTTGAAACTATTTATACATGCATCGCAACATTGTGTCAGTGAAGTCAATGGCTTCAAGTTTTGGCTTGTCTATACTGCCCCATAGCGTCCTGTGAAGGAAATAGGAGTTGCCAGTGGGTTTTAATTTTCATGCCTGCGTACGAGCAGTAAATCTTAAAATGCATTTTACATTATTAATTCACTTGTATGATGAAAAATATAGAAAGGTAATACTGGAACAAGAAGCGCAGCTTTGTTTTTATTTTGAGATGTTAGTGCTGCAGAGTGAGAACAGATGTTAACCAGCTGCCTATGGAGCTTTTCTAGATGCCGTCTTCACTGCAGTGAGCTTAGAGCTCCAGTTTTTAATTATTACTTGTAAATCATGCTTGTTCTTTTTTTTCCCATTTGATCTCTATTAAGAACGTAATGGGGAGTTTTGATTTTAAAATAGCTGTAACTGTTGACCTTATCTGGCAGCCTTATCTTAGAACAGGCAAGGAATTCTAAAAGTAAGTGACTGCATTATTGCCATTAAAGTCTTCAGTTGAGTTAGTTATGTTCTGTGAACTGACAAATACCATCATAGGAGTTGGACAGCTTAGTCTTTGACCCAGCTAATGAGCTACTGTATTTAAGCATTGTCATAATGTTTTGTGCTGCCAGGGATGAACGCATCTGTGCTATTATGTGATGGTTGTGAAGTAGATGATATTGACATTTCATCGGTGTGGCAGGCAGAGTGCTCCTTCTGGGCAGCAATTGGGCCAATACAACTCACTGTTCTTCACTGGACTTTGTTTTTTTATGTTTTTGTTTGAGAGAATGTGTGTATGAATGGGGTAATCATGAGGTAATAAGCTTTAGGTTTGGTGAGAGAGAGCACTGTGAATCCCTACTTTTTTTTGCAGTAATTCTCCTGTATGGGCTATTGCTGCTCTCTTTTATCCAGCAAGCAGCAATTACTGCCTCAAGGGGTATGTGAATGTTTAAGGAAAATCTAGAAGAGAGGAATGGGAGCAATGAGAAACATGAAATAAATGATAAATTCCTTAGTACTTTTCTTAGAAACTTGAGGACTGAAGGGGACAAAATGGGAAGCAGTAAAGCATTCTGTGTAAGGTGTGTTTGTCTATGGTATATAGTCTCTGGATTAATGGAAGATGGGATTTAGAAACACCAAACACCAAACCAAACAGACTTAAATTTCAGTTACTGCAGCAGCTGAAATAAAGGGTTTATGTGGTATTCTGTACATACTTCTTATTCAGCATTTGTTTTGCAGTTTTAGCTATCAGCAGTATGCATGTTGAAATTTACAAAGCTATTTTGCATAAATAACATTATTTTCTTTTCTTCAAGTTTCTATGCAGATTTCGGACCTTTAAATTTGGCCATGTTATACAGATATTGCTGTAAACTTAATAAGAAACTAAAGGTAAGCTTTGTTTTAAAAATATTCTTGTGCTTTCAATATAGAATTTTCAATTATATATTCTTGTGCTTTTGAACTCAGGTAAAACCTGTTTTCCATTTTGATAGTGATTATCAAGTACTTGCTAACTATAGATAATTGGCACTAACCTTAAGGCTCTTCTTTGCTCTGAATTCTCTTACCTCTGAAGAATGAAAAAATAAATAAAAATTAAAGTAAACCATCATTGTTTCTTAGCAGGTGAGGAACTAAAGGAGGGTTTCACATTCATAATCTTAGTTCGTTTTTTTTTACTTATTTAGTCTTTTTACTTCTTATACAAGGTGTGGAATACAGGTTGTCAGGAACAGGACAGAGACCAGCTGATCTGCTTGAGATTTAAGGAGGTGCTGTCTGTTATTGTTCCCAGAGGTTAATTCCAAATAAGTTAATTTTTAACTACTGAAACACAATAGAGAAGGGTAATCTGATAGTGCAACCAGTGGAAAATATGTGAATTCCAACAGCTAGAGCTTGAAATACCACCTGAGTAGCACAGAAACCATGGCATGAATAGATTCCAGTTTGCCTGATTAGCCCTGCCTTTGAGATGAGCCAGTAACTGCTAATGTAAACTTTGCTTCCCTAATACATAAAATACGTACTACACTGTATCTTAATTTAATTACTATCTTCAGTGGGTAAGCAGGATTGAAGGGGCTACATCCACAGGCTGAAGCATGCATCTGATATGTACTGTAGGTGCAACCGCTAAAGACTTCTGCTTAGCTTCACTAGTCAAGTTCACTAAGTGTGCTTTGCTAATGAAAAGCCTTTGCAAGAATTGTGGAACAGAAAATACATGCTGGGTGTGACAATTTTTTGTGTGGATATGGTATTGTAAAAGAAATTTCATGATTTGGAAGGCTTTTGTTAAAATTTATGTAATCGGAAGCAGGAGAAATGTGACTATAGGATCTCATTTTAAAATACAAACAAAATCCCACAAACTTCCTCTTCAAGTCTTTCAACTGCATCTATTTCTGTTTTGGTAGAGGGATGGAGCATGGAGGAGGCAGTGTTCTGTTCCCACCTTTCCTTTTTGGGGAGGCAGAAAGGAGGGAGAAATGCCTGATTTTAAGATGTACTACATGACAGTCCGACACTTTAAACTATTGTATCTTTATGCTGACTGACTTAAAAAGCTGTGAATAATTTTGTTCTGAAGAACTGAAGCGTTTATTCAATCATCATTTGTTGATGTTGTTGAAGGTAAAGCACTGAAGCTGCATTCTACTGAAAAACCTTACTGACCTTATGTTTGTGATGTGTTGCTGATTGCTATGGAGATGATACTGACTAGCTTAGATGATAGCAAGAAAAAATACTTGGCAGTGCATCTTCCTAGTTGTTCTTTGAATTCTGTTTGTAATTGCTTAGTCAAGAGTTTCCAATTAAGTTATGTTAATTTTTTTCATTAAAAAAAGTCTGGTTTCATGAAATGATTTAAAGTACTGTGTTCTGAGCATGTATAACCTTATGCAAACTTGATAAATGAAGAAGCAGGCATAATCAGAGAGGGAGATTTTCCTAGAGAAATAACTTGGTTTACCAAAGATGGAAAAGTGGTAAGGGAAGATTCTGGCAGGCCTTGAACAGAGGGACTGATATTTCTTATGTGCTGACTGTGTTGTGGTAATTGCTTCAGGACAGCAGGTCCTGAGGCAGATTGCACGTACTTCTTTTTAATACGTGATTTTCCATGGCTAGTCTGCAAGCATTGTATTCACTGTTATTTGAGTACGTTTGTGTATTTATTTTAGCAGTATTTGCATGGATCTAACTTTATTAAACACATTACAACAATTTCTTGTAGAACAATGCAAGTAAATCTCTCTTGGGATCTTCAAGAACCAAAATTTTTTATAAAATTAAAGTAATTTTAAAGTGGAAGAAATTATGTTCTGGAATCCTTTCATACGCCAATGAATTAGTTTTATTGCCTGAAACAAAACCTGCCACGCTTCTCTTATAGTTTCTGCTTTTATTAAAAAAGACTGTCTGAGTGAATTCCTCTGAGAAATATCTTGACAGGTACAGCTTTATTACATTTTTGTGTTCTACTGGAATTTTCTTATTGATAAAGATACATTTGGTATTTCACAGTGCATGCATTTTAATGTCTAAAAATAGTAAGGAGTGAGTTGCAGCAATATTACTATATCATCCTTAACTGTAGCTATTCAAGATATCTCACAGTGAGAGTCTCTTTTAATACATTTATGGTGCGTCTGATTTGGGCGGTATGGGAGGAAACTATCTCCGCATTCAGGTGGAGTTCTGGAGAAATCTCTTCACTTAAAAACAAAACAAACAAGCAAACAAAAGAAAAGACAAATGTCACAAAATATAACCTTAAAACCAAGTGTCCTTAATGCTTGCAATTAAACCTAGCTGGAAATAGACTTACCTCACGAAATTTGGTTGAAATGTCGGTATATTCCTTTTATCATTTGGCAGGTTAACACCGATACTTAAAGTGTAACCAAGTGAAGAATATGTGTTAGCATTAATAGAAATATTCCTGCATGCAGTAGTTCAGTTCAGCAACACTTGCCATGAAGTTTGATTTTCAGTAACTATTGGGTAAACAAAAATAGAGGCTGAGTGCATCCTGATGTAGTTTTCCTTTGCTTGCTATGCTATAATCCAGTAACTTGCACTTCAGTTCTGTGTTGAAGCTTTATTCAGAATTAAAAATAAAAAAATCATATAGTCGTGTAGCTCATTAAGATTAAACACTTGCCTTTTTGAAATTGAAGCAGTGATAATGCTCTACTTACATTGTTTTGGGAACATTTAAGGTGGGCTATCACTTTTTGCATCTCTAATACAGAAATATTTCAGAACTGGACTGACTTTATATATCTGTATGATAAAGAATTCTGCTCTGTAAAATAAAGTAGTATTTCAGGTGAACTGTAAACTGTTACTAAGAACTTTACTGTAAAATAAGCAGTAGTCAACAAGTTATAATTGAAGTTCTGTCACTGTTACGTAACTACTGAGATGTTATCCCACCCACGCGTCATGGGTGGAACTGCAGTCAGAGAACACTAAAATTAAAAAAGTGAAGAGGGGGAAGAAAGGAGAAATCTTTAAATTTTGACAAGTTTTAGTTAAAATTGAAAGATTCACTAATTAAATAACTACTTATGCTCCGTGTGTTTGTGTATACGGAGGGATGTTGCCATTGATCTCAAGACATGCCCTCTTCCAGTCAATAGTAATCACCCTTTTTGGCAACTGTAGCCTTATTTAGATGCATTCACTTGCATTAGTTCTCACAGCCTATGGAATTGAGATCAGCTTGTAATGTGCTGCTAAGAGTTGCTCTGGAAGACATTGTTTCTCTGGGGGTGGGAGTAAATACCTCACTGTGGTGCATACAGCAGTTTTCTCCTGGATTTCTGCTGTGTATGTTTTGGAGGTGCAAAATTTGATTCTGCTGTTAAAGCAGTTCCTAAAATTAAGTTCCTAAAATTAGTTACAAGAATAAGATGAGCTTTTTCTGTAAGTGAGATACAGTGGTAATAATTAAGTAACTAGAATACAATCCTATGGTTACTTTATCTCCTGCTCCCAAGTGTCATCTGTGCCAAGGGCAGGAAAAGAAAGTAAACTTAAACTGTTGAGTAGGAATTCAAGTACTGAACTTGGGTGACAGTAGCACTGGAGTAGAGGCAATTCCTATAAGGACTGCTTTGAAAGTAATGCTTTATTATTTCATTGTGTTGACCCACGACATCAGGGGTAGATGTCAGTGGTATGGCTGTAAGGGTGAATTTTCCAATCAATATTCTGTTACATTTTGTACCACTGTAACACCATAACATGAAGAGTGTCTCAATCGGCTCATCCATGTGAACTGGCTAGTGGTGGAGACTATGATAGAGAACAGTATTTTGTAGCTGAGAATTTTCTCTATCAGGTAGTGTTATTGTGCTCTTTGTCTGTTATTCCTGTTGAAATAAATAGGAGGCATCAATTTCAGAGCAGCCTGTGTAAAAATGTTGCACAATTTTTAAAAACAAAAATACTTTTCAAATATTTAGGTGCGAAACTGTTGATATGTTCCTCAAACAGTTATTGTACCACAGAAATCACCTGGAAAAAAACATGTGATAGTGTTGCAATATGTAATTAGAGTAGAAATTAATGAAGTAAGAAATATTTTAATAAAATTGAGAAGAAAAAAAAACCTGTCTAGTTTGGAATTTTTAAATGACTGTTTTGTCTTCAGCTTTAAATAGTTGCAGTTTGTCCTTATTGTTCTTGCACTCGTTGCAGTTGTTCTCAATAGCAGTTCTGTCCACAGAACTCTGACAGAGGCTTCTTTTCTTCCTACAGAATGAATTGCAAGACTTCCCAGTTTATTCTGTGCCTAACCTTTTTTTTTTTTTTTTTTTTCCCAAGCTTTTCACTTGCTGTCTTTTTTATAGACTCTTATTACTGAAGCTTTCAAAATATGTTGTCTGTCACCCTATATGCAGGCAGTGTAGAGGAAGATTGTTGTTTGCTTGGAGTTTTTCATAAAAAAAAAAAAAGTATATTGGTCTTAGAGTTTTGTACTGAAGGCTTTTAATGCATGGGAGAGTCTAACAATTGCAGTGCCTTTCCACATTATCCCTAAGCTGTTGTAACTAAACAGTTACATTAGGTTTTGATTGAACTGCATTTCTTTAGGATATTTTTGCACAGCAAAACTAATATATTTGCTCTGGAACGGCAACTGTTTCCATGTACTTTTATCTGTGATGTTAGAAGATTGTCTGTGGTATTAGTAACGTTTTTTCCTTTAATTTTAAGAAACTCTTATTTAATGTTAGTGTTGGAATGTACTGTCTGATTATTTATTTTCTTTTTTTTCCTTTTAACAGTATTTCAGTCTGTCAAGAAAGAAGATAGTTTACTACACCAGTTTTGACCAGCGGAAACGAGCAAATGCAGCTTTTTTAATAGGTGCATATGCTGTAAGTACTAATTGTCGCATGGATACTTCTAGCCTTACTTAAGAAATATTTATTGTGTAAATTAATGTCCCATGGGATGGCCCCTGAGGGAGGTAGGCAGGTTGTCATTTAATTCTTCTTTAAGCTGTCTTTGACAATTCTGCTGTTTGAGATTTAGACAAGTCTTGTCATTGACACGTAACTCCATTTACTTGCAGGAGGAGCAGTGTTAGGACGGAATGCGTGTTCCCCATAGGACACCGCTTCCTTGAATGTCAAAAAATTTGGTAGTCTGAATTTGAGCAAGTGGTTGAGCAGCTAAGGGGATAAGGACACATCCTGGCAGGGGTAGAAATCGGTCTAATGAAAATTGTGATGAGGAGTGCATAGCATATGTACCGTGAAGTGACTCTATAGATGGTACCACGTGGCACATTGTACATGAGCAGGGAGTCTTGTGTGTAGAACAAGGTAAACTAGTGTGCTGGTCTGCATGTCCCTTTAAGCCAGCTGAGTATATATTAAGCTGCTTATGTCTCGTAACTTCTGACATCTGCAAGTGATCTGCATGTGCATTTGATACCATTACTTTCCTGTCAAATGCTAGTAGGGTATTCTGCATATTTTCCAGTTGTTAGAAGATAAAATGCACTTAGAGTAATGCTTTACTAATGCACTGCTGTCAATGCAAAAACAGAGTCCATTAACTATAAACAATTTATTTGCACAGATTCACTTTTTAGTTCATCTCAATTTAATATAATATTGGAAAACAGTTTGTGCAAAGGTATCTGATATTATATAAAAATTACAGTGCAGAATTGTATCTGTGTGTATGTACTTAAAGACTTGCCAGAGTAGTGCAAGTTTGCTCACATAGTAGTTGATTATAATTCCAATAAGCTAATAAATGGGTATTCTAAAAAGTTATTTATTAACCATCTAATAGTCTGGTTCGTATGATTGCTGTGTTGTTGTTTTCAACCATAGAAGTTTGAATTCTGCAAACCATTTATACTTTTCCACCTTTGGGAAATGATATTTGCATTTTCAGAGCTTTGTTCAGTCATGTGCAGTAGTTGTACATCCTTGGGTTATATAATAGGAATATTTCTAATAATCTAATCAAACCTTCAGGGAAGGAATTACATACAGTTGGTGGTTTGATTATTTTATGTATACGCTCTTTGATTCAAGATCTGTGCTTGTCTTGTTTTTGATTACATGAGGTTTCTGAGGCCCAGAAGTTTCACAACTTTGAACTCTATCAATGTGTGGAAGTTAATTGAGAAAGCTTGTTTTATTTGTCCTGGTGCTAAAATATTAAGTGTAAAATGAAACGTGGAAAATAGCGGATCATGTTCTACGAATGAGTTTCCAGTGCTGATTATGCAAATTGGTGTTTCATTAAGCAGCTTCTTAAACAAGTTGAGCTGAATTACCCTGATAGTTACTAAAATATTTTAGTAGAATAGTCTTAAATTTGAGAGAGCTAAAAACTTTATTCACGGTAACTTCCTTGTTTGTACATTGCATGTCACAAAGATAAGTCTTCTATATTTTGGCTTTTATAATAGACTTGCTATACATTTCACTGATCATGTCCAGTTGCTAAATTAATGTTCTCACTCGTAAGAATTTGGCAAGAATTACTTTTGCCATAAGATTAAGGAAAACAAATATTTAAAGACTTTCAGGAATAGAAGAATGTGAAGATTTCACTGGTCTTAATAGAATGAACCCCGAGCTACTAAATTGCAGGTACTACTGCACATATGCTGTCAGACATGGGGTGATACTGAATTTTGCAAAGTCCGATCAGATTCTGCAGAAAATGCTAATATTGCTTTGTACATCTCTTAGTCGGTTTGGAGACTTGTTTTAGGGTTGTTTGGGTTTTTTTGTGTTTTTTTTTTCTTTTTTTTTCTTCTGCATACTTTTTCATGGGGGCTGGGGGGGAGGGGGGGTGGTGTGGGAGGGGGGGGAAGTTTTGAAATAGTGTTCCAAGTACTTTCATACCTACTACACCTGAAGTTGCCTGGTTTGACTCAACATGCCCTTAGTGGTTTTTGTCTCAAATTGAGAGAAGAGGGATGGAGGCAAGAGGGAGTAGGTTTGACTAAATTATGCTGAAGAGATTGCTTGACTCCTCACTTTTCATTAGAGAAATCATGAAAGACAGTATGTATTCTCATGTCTTAAATGGATGAGTTGGGCAAGGGTGGAGAATGCTGCTTTCCATAATGTTGAGGTGTTCATTATACTGTTTTGTGTTTTTTCTGTCTGGAAAACAAGGAGCCCCTATTTGACTGTTCTCTTTTGAATTCCCTGTGGAAGAAGTAATACTAGTCCCTTACTGCTACAGTTCTTCTAAGATCAAAACTTGATTAGTGGACCAAAATCTGCCTTTTGAGTACTCCTGGTGAAACACAATGCTTACTGTCACAAGCTCTGAAAAAGGATCCACTGAGCTTTTTTCCTTGTAGATAGCAGGTGGGCTGGTCATATTTCTTGTGATTACTTGTTTTAGTATTGATAGCTTTCTGTAGTGCCAGAGAAAAGCCATCAAGTTCTGAAGTTTGTGAGGTTTATTAGGTCAAATTAGGCTGAGAAATGGTGAGCTAATAAGGCATCATCATTTGCAGAAGTGCTTTTCCCTAGTTTTAAAAAATATAAATTACATTTCTGAGCCCTACCTGGAGCTTTAAGAGCTTGTTCTCTCTTAATCTAAGCATATTACACTACTGTTCAATTTAGTAATTCCTCCTTTGGATGCAAGTACAAAGGCATTTCAGTTGGAATGGAAGCTTTTGCACCTTATTTGCAGTTTCAAACAGTGCCTTTTTTTCAGATTGCTCTATGCTGGCTTCAGAGTTCTCATGGTAACATAGCACCAATAAAATGGATCTGTTCTGTGTGCTGTTAATTTAGAAATGGAATTTGAGGGTGAAGATGAAACCAGATTATATTTGAAATGTAGTGGAATAGTGCTAAGGTGACCTTGCAGAATGTCCTTTTAAATCTGTCAGCTTCTTAGAACATACAATATAATTTTTCTTGGCAGCATGTGTCTGGTCAGGATGGCTGCATCCCACCTGTCTGCATAGCATCCCAACAGTGGAGAGCTTATTCTTTCACTCACATGGCTGTTCAGGAAGTTTAAAATGTAAGAATGGACATAAATCAGGAAATCAATGTTTGAAAGTTTGTTACATTTGGTCTGTTTTGTACAGGTAGCACAAGAGAAAGTAGTGACACTATTATACAAGCTATTATTAATTTGCATTGTTCATTTGAAAGTAATTAAGTTTGTGTATGGAGTTTTGACTACTAGACCAGTAGTTCAAAGTGGAGAAATCAGTATTAGTTTCAAAACAAAAGAAGCAGAAATACATTGATGCATCTGAACATCTTCTCCTTCCCTACAGGTAATATACTTGAGGAAAACACCGGAAGAAGCATATAGGACACTTATGTCTGGATCTAATCCACCCTATATTCCATTTAGGTATGTGAGCATAAAAAAAATGGGCTTAACTTTTGTATTTGGAATTTGCTAAATATACTTCTTTTTCCCTAAATTCCTCTCCTTAAGTTGGTTTTTGTTTTCAAGCAGTAGGTCATTTCTAGTAGTTTTTCTATGCTCTCCATAGTGAAGTGGTACTGAGACCTGCATCTCAGTTTTGGCTGTCATGACTATCTAAAAAAGTTTCTAGCAGGAAGGAATAATCTGATTGTCTCCATTCCATTAGTTTCTACAGGAGCCAGATACAGTATGAACTACTGTGTTGTCAGGATTAAGCGTGAAGGCAAGTTTAACTAAAATCTTACACCAGCAAACAGTTCATTTTAAAGAATGATGTTGAATCAGTGATTGCTTTTCTCATCAGAGAGTTTATGCAGTTATCTGATCATTGATAGCTCTCCAATGACCAGGAAGTTTGAGTTGTTGATATCTGTCAATTATTATAAAATTACCTTAAAAATTCATGTACCTGCAGAAGATCGTTTTTAAAAATAATAACTCGTTTGTTTTTTTTTGTTTTTGTTTTTTTTTATGTCACCAAAGTCTATATAAAATACAGGAATTATGATCTAAATTTAAGAATACCATATAGTTTTCTTCACCCTTTTTAGGCTTGAATTCTGATCTTCTCCTGATCTGAATTAATTGCATTGGCCATTTCCCCTTTTAGAAGGTTTTCTCCTGGGATATTTTTGCAAGTGGCTCTTTGAAGCAAGCAGTGTTATTCTGAGGGCAGAAACAGCATCTGTTCTTTTGGCTGGTTTTTTAAAAATTATTTTATTTTGAAGAAGCAACAAGTGAAATACTTGTCCAGGATTTTTGCCTTCCTTCTGGAGACTACTAGGTAGCATTTGAGTCTAGAAAACTGTTTCAATCTTTCCTATCAAATAGCGCAGTCTCAGTTGTTCAACATGGGTAGGAGATTCATAACAAATAACATTTTTTGATGTAAGAGTTTTAATAACTAACGCAATCTATTTTCTACAGAATCTTGAGCTTAATTTATTCAAACCTTTATTGAACGGTGAAACTTATTAGTAGTGTAGGAAGCAAAACTTTTTCAGTAGTGTAGGATGTGTGTTACCTGAGAATAGCTTTATTTTGTTCACCTATTCTAAAAAATGTATTGTTCAAAATTATAGTAAATTGCTATGTCTTTAGGTTCCTTCTCTTCTTCCCTTGTCAAAGTAAAAATTAAGGTATGTAGAAACAAAGTACTGACAAAGAAAAGAACCTTAATTATCGAGTCCTGAAATTATAAGACAAAATTTAGGAGCAGTCGTGTTCATGCAACCTTATTTGTTCAAGAAAAAGTCTACATACATTTACCTTGCAACCAGTCCCTTAGGATGATGCAAGTAATATAGTAAAAGTGCTGTTTCTGCTTGACTAGTACAGAGCAGTGACAGTAATGGATTCTGTTTTCTTGGGAGTCTAGTGAAGAACTACAGTAACAACTTCAGTGACACAAAGCAATCATGTTAAATATTTAACTTCATAAAGAAAATTAACATAACTGTAGTATGTCATTAATATTGCAAGTATCAAACAGGCATTCACAGCAGAGCCAGAGTCAAAATTCACAAGATTCTATTCCAAAATAGAATAGTTAGCTCCTCTGGGATCAGGAAAGGAGAGGATTGAAGGGAAGCAATCTTGAGCAGGACTTTGCCGTTTACTGAAGGAATATGGAGCTCTGAAGTTTGGGCAGAATTTTTCTTTACGCTGGAAGAAATAAGCATCTTGATTTCTTGAAAGTTTTTTCTAATTTGGTGTCAGGCTGGAAAGCACTTAAGTTTCTTTTGAAGGTGTTTTGTACTGTGTCAAGGTTTGGCACTGGGTTAGAGCCTCAAAAGATTCTGTTACATGTGTGGTATAGTTTATCATCCTGGGAAAGAAATCTAGCTGTACAGGAGGTGAGGGAAAGAAGAGTGAGAAGATAAATTTCTTAAGTTTAAAAAGATAGGAGGCTAAGTAAGAAACAGGGAGTCTGAGTGAAATGGGGCAGGGGTTGGGGTTATTTGTGAAGTAAATTTGTAGGAAGAGGCTGGAATAGATGCCTAAGGAGCTTAAGAATTACTGGAGTTGAGAGAAGGACACTTAGATCTTGTGAGGTCTTGCAGCGGGGTAATGAATATTAGCTGGGAATGGGGGGGGGGGAATGTTTTTCCTGGTTTTCCAAGACTTCTAAGATGATTTTCACCTGTGTTACGTGTGGCCTCTCTAATGCAAAATACAGTATGATACAGAGACTTGAAGCATATGAATCTTTGCTGCTACATTAGGTATTGTGTCTGCTTGGCTTCAGACTATTCTGTACAAAAAGAACCGATCTGATGCTATGAGGAATTGTACATTTGCATTCCTGTATAGGTGGCATCTTGAAAAAGAGCTAAAATGACTTCTATGTAAAAATGAAAATCAATAGCTGAGTGTCCTATGTTGTCTTATTTTAAGACCTGGGAAGGAAATAACTCAGTATATTAAGTGTAATTCAGTTCTTACAGACTTGAATTTACACTTTGCAGCCTGGCACTTAGGTGTTACATAACTTGTGTAGTACAGCTTATCTCTGTTGGAATAGTCTCAAGTGTAAGAGTTTTATCAGTGTGCAATGATCAAAGGTTGAGTGTTACAGCTGGATTATTTAACAGGCTTGTTAATTTGATATGTCAAGTGTCTTCTATTGGGGGGTGAGGGGGGAGAAGCAGACAGCTTTCAATAGGTAGAAGTTCTGCAGGACTGTCAGGTTCTTCTGAGGCATGTTTACATGAAAATATCACTGGGAATTTGATCTACTTTCATTGAGCTCGGTGACCTCAAAAGGCCTTAATCGGCTTAGATCTTCAGCTGGGTTTTTCATCTGAAGACAGCGTCAGTGAATATCATTCAGGGATGGAAAGAAGGCAGCACACTCCTCTCACAAGATGCATGGAGACTTTTATTTTTATAATGGAAAAACTAAAGATAATGCAGAAGAATTAGGCATTGCTGTATTTGAGAAACTTTCATCTTATTTTTTGGCTGATTTGCTGATATGGGATGCTCTAGTCTGTTGAAGTCCTTGTACTCTGTCCTTTTGCTTCTGCTTAAGAAAATGCCACTAACATCATTTTAAACCATGATAAATATCAGCTTCCTACCATGAAGCTGTTTTAAATATTTTCACTTCCAACTACTCTGTTTTGGCTTCCAATACAAAAGGGAAAAACATATGTTTTAGCTGTTTTAGTTGTGTTATGTTTCCATCTATGACATGAATTTCACTTCAGTTTCTGTCTTTTGACACTCAATTCTATATTTACAAGTTCTGGGAAAACAATTTATTCTCTTATTGATGGCATTTGGAGATTTGGTGAAAGAGAAAGCATTATGCAGTATTGAGGTCAGCTCTGGTAACTGTGAAATCGGATGTGGGATTTGCAGCTCTGTAATACCAGCTCAGATTCATGCTACGTCTGTATGTCAGAAATATTTGTGTGTTTCTCATTTTGAACCAAATACGGGTAATAGTTGGTAAAACAGTGTTAGAAAATCAATGCAGTTATGCATTTGGCCATTTAAAGATAAAATAAAATACAGTAATGAAGTACAGAATCAGCAACAGAAATTGGAGTTCCTACACTGTAATACCATGCAGGAGAAGTCTGTATGTGCTCTTCTCATTTCTGATCAAACAACAGAAGTCTTTTTTCCTGTTTTAACAGATGTGTCAGAGTTAAACAAGAACATATAGCACTGTAAATCCAAATTCTTCTGTTTCCATCAATAAAACTTTCAAAATGTCTTTGTATGTGCATTAGTAGTCCCAGCAACTTCTGAATGGCTCTTATTTCTAAAGGTAACCGTGCACATTAGTTACTTATAGAATGATAGAATGGCCTGGGTTGAAAAGAACCGCAATGATCTGAGTTTCAACCCCTCTGTTATGTGCAGGGTCACCAACCACACTGCCCAGAATGGTGCGCGATGTTGAAAACAGGTCGAACTAGGAGCAGTGTATGCAGCTAATTGTAGTTTCATCCAAAGCATTATTTCTTTAAAGTTAGAATTTGTTTTGTTTAAAGTACTCTTTCTCATAACTCTGGTAGTGTTTCCATCTGGTTTTACTGTTGTACAAAATATGGATCACTGAGAATCTATTGCATTTTATGCAGCTAAAATATTAATTACTGCTTTAGAACTTTAACAGCAGTGACAGATGTTTTAATTAAATGCATAATAGTGGCTCCAGTATGATATAATTGGCTTCTCGGATTATTGTGGTATGAGAATCATTATATTTTTAACAGGACTTCTGTAAATGTTAGTGCTGTTTCTGTTAGAGCCCAGTATTTCCTGCTCTTTGGCTGCAATAACCCCAGGCAACTGTTCTTTAGAAGAGCAGTCAGGTGCTGGAACAGGCTGCCCACAGAGGTGGAATCACCCTCCCTGAAGGTGCTCAAGAAACAAATTAGGCAATTCTGTATAAACAAAGAAATAGTTTAACTGAGCAGTTTATTTGAAATGCTCAGGTAATTAAATCAAGACCTTTTTTTTTGACAGAGGTCAGAATACTGGAAGCGTATTAACTTCAGTTTATTCCACAGAGTTGTTGTCTAGTTGATACAGAGATTGAATATTAAAAAGTAGCTGTTCAACTTTTAGCAGAATGACATAGTATTGGACATCTGTTACAGTCTTGTCTTCTAATCTGATTTCTCTAAGTGCTTAGTTGGATGGGTTTGCATTGTTTTATGTTTTTTTTGTGTGTGTGTTTGCCATCCATTTTATCAATCTGTAGTAAGTTCTGAGTATTTTTGTCGTGTGTGTTCCCACTGCATCCCAATGATTTGGTTTTTTTGCTGAAAAACTTGTAGCAAAAAAAAAAAATCTTCATTTTCTTTCTGTGAAAAATAGTCTTCTAAGCTTATTTTCGGTTGAGATATATTTTGCTTATTTAATTTAGTCAAAATACTTCATGGCTTTACATCTTGAAAAACCTTGTCATTAATTTTGGATGTTAAATATTTACTAAAATGTTAATTTCTTTTCTAAAACGTTGTGATGATTATCATTGTGATAATTATTTCAGTTAATAATCTACTAACATGGAAGACTTTCTTGAGAGTCCTTTCTCTAATATGAGAGTGTCATTCTTGTAGCTTGTTGTTTTCCTGAAGTATGCATTTTCTATGAACATCGCTTGCTTGAGACTTCTCTATTATTTGCTCATAATGTGTGACTATATTATACTTCTAAAGCACTTTTGACCATATCAATACTATAAATTTCACGTTACTTATAGCAATTAGAGTCTCAAAAGTAAAAGTAACTAATGACAGAATTAAATTTTGAATAAATTATGGATTAAAGATTTGTCTGTAACACGGAACTTTTGTTCTGTTAAATTGCATTCAATAAAGTAGCTCAGAGCAAAACTGTAAAGCATTTATTCAGAGGCTGATTTGGAAGTCTGCCCAGACAGAATTTGTTAAAATGCAAACTGATGGGAAGCTGAGTTTGAGGGGTACTTTTACTTTTATTCCCCCAATTTGTGTATTGCTGTTATTCTTGGTGTTTGCATTTGTTCTTATGCTGGTGTCTCTTCCTTCATGAATACGTTTTGCTTTTTAATGTTCTTTTTTTTTTTTTTTTTTTTTTTAAAAAGGAGAAACTGTTTTTCTAATGGCAGAACCAATATCAAGTGTCTGATTAATTTATAATCATGTTTGGAGTTGAACATCAAAATGAGAGCCCTAAAGTGAAATCTAAGCTAGTAGTCAGCTTGCCTATTCTTTTTACAGAGGAAGGCTTGAATAATGTTTAAAGCAAGTTTTGCTTTGTGTGCTACTGACCTTGTGCAACTGAAAGAGAATAGCAAAGCTTCTTGTTTGGGGAGAGCATAAATAATTTGGTCCAAGGCCATGTGGGTGGATGACATGTAAAAACATACTGAAAATTTGCAGCATCGTAACTGTATTCACACTGAGATATATCCCTGCTGGTAAGCTATGTATTCGATGAACTTTAATGGGTACTTCCTCAAGAAGACTGAATAATTTGATTAATTTCTATTATGTGCTACCTTTTCCTGAGTTGTTAAAGAAGATACTTACATGAAATTAATTTGTTAAATTTATAGGGATGCTTCATTTGGGAACTGCACCTACAATCTCACCATCTTGGACTGTTTACAGGGAATAAATAAGGTAACCACTCTTTTCCTTAGAAAAACAGGTTTAAAATGACTTTAAAAGAAAAAAAAAAAACCCACAAAAACAACAGCAAGCAGCAAAGTACACTTAAAAATAATTTAGAAACTCTGTTTGTGAAGCTTGAGTTACTGAGAGCTCTAAGTAGTGCACAGGGTTATGTTTTACTTGGTTAGCATGGCTTTTCAGAGGTTGTGTAGTTCACCTTAAATAGGATGTTCAATCATTCTGGGCCTGGCTGGGTAGTGTCTACAGATATTAGCAGACCTAGTGCACAAAGTTATTTATGACCATTGGTAAAAGAGAATAAGTGGATAAACTAAAGTCATATGGACACATAGGTATTCTGAGCACTTTTAATACATTTATTGCAGATACTTGCCTTCATTTGGTTCTGGCTTTTTTATTTTTTGATTCCAATATTTTGAAAATTATTTAAAAAGAACGGGAACTAATGCACCTTACTGGTGATTTACCATGTCACTTTTGAAATCTAGTTAGCTGCCTTGTTAAACCTCTGCTGTTTTCAAAGTACATATGATACCGGATGTAAATATCATAAACCTACAAACAAAATTAGGATAATCAAAATTGGTAATTTATCATTTTCTACTTGAAAATTTAAATTGTCAGGACAAAGGGATGGGGCCCTGGGCAGGCTTATCTAGTTTTAAATGCAGAGGTTGGTGGCCCTGCCTCTGGCATGGGGGCTGGAGCTTCATGAACCTTGAGATCCCTTCCGACCTGGGCCATTCTGTGTTTCTGTGCTTTTTGTGGTTGTGATCCTGGGTAAAATGAATCTAGTGCTGCTTTGAAAGGGTAAGTTATTTTACATTTTTAATTGGCAGCCTTATGCTACACTATATACTTTATACTGTAAGCAAAGAGCACTTCCTGTTCACCTGAATTCCTGGTGATCTTGGTGAGAAGAACAGGTTATATAAGTGGTTCTGTACCGATACTTTATAGACGACTTGTAATTCTTAAAAGAATGGCAAAACAAGTGTCTCTTAAAAACTGAAAAAAGGACAGATAAAGCTTAATATTTTTAGTTCTCTGGGGGTGGGAAAGGAGCTGTCAGTTAGCGGTAAGACTCTAATTTGTGTGGCATTCTACAGATTCTGATGCTCTATGAAGCATTCAGGAGCAGTCAGTATAATATATCTGCAACAAACAAGTCAAGAGGACTTCGAGGATCAGTTTTCCTTCTTTTGTTTCCATGAAATGTATTATGGAATCTTTGTCCAGTTTACCTCCAGAAGTAAATAGATTTGGAGCAGAAACTGTATGGTGTAGTCTGAAGTAAATTTTAATCTAACTGGGTAAATTTCATGTATCAGATATACCATACATATATATTTATATATAGTTCAAGGAGTTTACTTATTCTGGAGCACAGCATTGCTAAATGAAATGACACTTTTCTAGATCTGCTGTTTGGAGAAACCTCTCGGTATCATGAGAGATAATTGTCTGCTAGAGAAGCTATTTTGGTTTTGCCTTCACAAAAAGGAAGTTTTTTATGTGTAGCAAATAGTGACAAATATGCTAAATAACAATGTGGTATGTTTTTAAGACACCATAATCCTAGAATGTTTTGTAACATCCGTAGTTTTCAGAATGTGTTAGATTCCATACAGACACAAGCCACTGAAATGTATTCCAATGATTCGTAGAAACTTGTGCTATCAATTCTTAATTCCTAAAATTGTCTTAATATGGCATTATATACAAATTGCTGGTATGAAACTGATATATTTATTAGTAGCAAAGTAAATAAAGTAAAATTAATAGAGATCAAATTGTAAACAGCTTATTCAACCCTATTAATAGATCATGTCTATTATAGTCTTGTTAACTTCATTCTATCCTTGGAATGTGTTGGGAGAAATAACATCAACAAATCACAAAGTTCAGGTTATCCTTCATACTGCTATCTGTAAAGCTTTGTGCCTGGGAGTTATAGTCATATAATCAGAGTATCACAGTGAATTAAATATAAAACAAAACAAAAATTCTATAATTTAATCTTTTTTATTTTTGGGTATATCCAAAATACCCAAAAACATACTCAGCATAGAAATTACTGAATGAGAATATGATAAAAAAAGAATTACTTCTTAATTTATCATCTGCCTTAAAGGAAAAACATGTAGTCAGATGGAAAGACTTGAAGATTTAAGTGCTGTGCAACAAATGTATGTTCATCATAACGTCTTTGAAGGAGAAATGACGAACCTGATGTTTTTGGATGTTGTTACAGTTTTTTGTTGTCTGTGTTGTTGTGTGCAGAATTTAATGTTGTCTTAATGTAAAGACTTCACCAAGCCAAAAACATGAATGTTTAGTGGTTTGGTTTTGATTCTCAAGAACAGAATTGTAAAATGAGATTTTAAACCATATTTAAGAATGAACTGACTC
Source organism: Coturnix japonica (assembly GCF_054131305.1). NCBI lineage: Eukaryota > Metazoa > Chordata > Aves > Galliformes > Phasianidae > Coturnix > Coturnix japonica. The sequence continues at coordinate 12,132,325 of NC_140673.1, forward strand.
CTTGTTGCCTTTTAGGCCTTACAGCATGGATTTTTTGACTTTAAGACTTTTGATGTGGATGAATATGAACATTATGAGGTTTGTACCTTTAATGCGTCTGGTTTGCCTGAAAGAATTTAGTATACGTAGTACCCCACAACTTTAAAATGCATTGGGAAAACATTTGTATTCAAGAAAAACTTAGTCTTTGTATGTTTGGTAAGTATGTGAAACCACCCCATTGTTCTGTTTGTTAGATATCCAATGAAAGCCTTAATGTTGGCTAAAACCGTTCTGTCTGTGAACAAATAAGGAAGACGGGTATCGTTACAATGTGATACACTGTAACATCACAAAGTACCATGTTTTCATAGCTTTCCTGAGAAACCTTTTCCTGAGACTGCGTTCATGCTTTCCCACCCTTCCCTCAGGATACAACTCAAAGCCTGTTGTTAGCTGATGCACAGAATCTGTTTTCTTTCAGTACCTGCAGGGCAGCTTCTTGAGAAGCTGCTGGTACCACGTTACGCTTTTTTTTTTTTTTTTTTTTTTTTTTTTTTTTTTTAATAACCATGTAGATTGGGCTTGAGCTTTACATTTGATTAATTAGAATACATCCAAAATATTTACCTACTGAAGTTGCAAAATGCAGGTATGATATTATTTTGCCATTTGTGAGACAAGTGAAGAATAGATGCTCTAGATGCCACTAGGACTTTGTTCCTTAACTTATGCAAACATCAACTGTTTGAGCTCTTTCTATCTTCAAGTAGCAGTGCTTTTCAAGCAATATTACTGCAGAAAACACTTGAAATATACCCTTGCTGCACCTATGAGCTGGAAGTCTGAGGCTCAAAGTTTGTATTCGTGTGGTCCAGAATACCTGGATGATCTTTTTGTCTCTTATTTGCCACACTTCAAAATAAGGGTGAGCATTTTTAAGGAAATCGGTGACAGCAATGTGGTTGTACCAGAAATTGTTTGTGGAGCTGCCTGAAGTTCATGGTCCTGTTCTAGTTAGTGAGAAAGGTGTGTAGGCTAAAGATGAGGTAAATGTTTGAGTATGTATTAAATTCTTTTCTTAGAGTCCATCGTTAATTTATTGTACATATGTTTAGCACATGTATGTATAAGCTGTAGGAAATATTTCATAAACGCTCAGGTGAGAGGGTAAAACCAGGAGAGAACTAAATGTTGGGGAAGCTCAGCTTACAACATGTGCATATGCTGTAGTTGGCAAATGCAATAGGTGTCTTTATATTAAAGCTATTCACAAAGCTTAAGGTATTTGTAGAAGGGTTTCTATATACTGTCGAGTTCTGTGTTGATTGAGAAATTAGAATGGCCTTTGAACTGCTTAGTAAAACCTAAGTATGAAATTGCTGCTTCCTGATTGATCTGTTTATGACACGATGTTTGTTATAAAAGTAAAAATGTGCAGAAACTGTTATATTGTGTGTGTGTGTATATACATGTGTGTATATGGTGTATGTTGAACTGCCAAAAATAAAAAGCCAAAACAGTTGACCAAAGCTGAATACAAAGTTGTCCCATTATATTGTTCAAGTCTTAACATTATTTTATATTACTCGGAATTGTATGTATGTGTGAATGAATCCCGCTCTTTGTCTGAGTTGCAAGTGAGAACATGGGAGTCATATATATATACATGGAAAATACAATATATATATTTATATATACCTATTCTTTATATGTCTTATGCTGTTGTACACGTGGCGATGTGATGGTCAGCTTTTTGTGTTTACATGTATAATGTGCTGAATTTATAAAAAGTGTAAGTACTCCAGAGTTTTGCTGTTATCACTTCAAATGTAGCTGTGTGGAGAAAAGTTGCATAAGACTTAAAGGGAGTAGGCTAAAAGAAACTTCATTTCTTGACAAAGATTAACTCTAAAGTTCTTCCATTACTACACTAGCAAGTCAGTTAATCCCCCTTTTGTTAGCCTTAATAAAAAATAGTTAAGTTTGTAATTTTCTATAGTAATATTTGCATGTAGTGCTGAATACATATGTAATTCAGAGTGGTTCAGATTTAAATTGTCCACAAAAGCTTGTGTAACTATGAAGAACTATTTAAGTCATAAATGCAACTATAAAAAATAATTCAGATTTATTTTCAGAACTTACTAAAGAGAGTAGAGGGCTGAAATATTGAGACTGCAGTCTGGAATACAAATTTGTTTCCTATGGGTAGCAGTCCTGACTTGGCGCAAAGTTCTCTAGTCCTTACGCAAGCTTGTTATCTTACAGGAGTTTTCACTATGTGAGGACATTTGGAGCAAGGCTAATGGGGTTAGCTAAGTGTGCAGTTGGTGAATTGGTTACAGTAATGTCCATTATCAGAATCCTTCACTCATTAAAATGTTTTGATGAACTGTGAACTAAAAACACAAGCTTCATAAAGCAGTTGAACTGAGTGCTGTGTCCTTATAAACGATGCTGAGAATAATTGCATAGCCATATGAGGAATGAATGCTCTTCTCTTAATGGGAAAAAAAACAAAAAGTATTTTCAATTTTGGGCAATGAAACAGTTCACAGAACTTTTCTGAACTTGTCATTGAAAAGTGAAATTTGTTTTTACAATGAAATATGTCTGATTTTGATATATATTTTTTTCTTTGTCTTACGATTTTTCCATTGCTTCTATGGTTGCTAAATCAACAGAGCTACAATTAAATGTAAATTTCAGTATCTACGGAGAAAGTGTAATTGTTTTTGCAGGATAATTCTTCTCTTAATTTGTTGGCCTTGAATTCCCAGTGCCTTACAGGGAAGATGTTTTTTTCCAAATTCTTTGGTTAAAACATAAATTTTGCCAGTATTGTTGTAAGTTGGTAAGTTCTTCAATGCATTGAGAGTGTAGTTATTATAAAAAACACTTTTTTTTTTTTTACCTTGTTTGTAGAGATATTGAAATACTTTTTTTCTTTTCTCTTGTAATTTTCTAGCGAGTAGAAAATGGTGACTTCAACTGGATTGTACCAGGAAAATTTCTGGCATTTAGTGGACCACACCCAAAGAGCAAATTCGAAAATGGTAAGGTTCAGGGTTTTAATATTTTTGGTGCTATTCTTGGATTATTTTCTTCAGCATATTAAACATGGATAGCAAATGGGCAAAAGTTTGTAGAGTTTGATGGATTAACTGTCTTCTGCAGAAATAATTGTGCCATGAAAATTTATGTACAATCATAGAACTCGACTCCAAAATTGTCTTCTAACAGTGATTTCTGTACAGTGACAGAAGTGCTTGAGAAACTCAGGTCCCTTACTGGTTGCTCTAAAAAGTAATGCTTTCTATTTATTTCTGGCCCACTGTCACTTCTACAGAAACACACCAACCACCACTTTACTATGCTGATCACTGTTTGTTCTCCATAAATGTTCAGCAAGTATTGATTTGTCAGTGGATTGATACACCCTTGCTTCATACACACTTCCATGTCAGATGCCATTTTGTCAGTGTGTTCCTCTGCTGCCATCTGTCACACAGAAATGAAATAGAACATTGGTAGGAAGGTTCAGGCTCTACTGCCATACCACCAGCATCTGCCTCTGATATCACAGGCCAGTATAATAAAATAGGAGGCTTTACTTTCAGAGCAGCCCTCGAACTTAATTCAAAACATTAAATTCAGGAATGTGTGCAGGTATCAACTCATCTAATTTTTGAGTGTAGCTGATATGCAGCAAAGTAACTGTAAAATATTTAGGAATCTGAAAGAAAATTGTATGAGCTGGGAGCTAAAATTTCTGTAGAAGTATAGTTTAATAAAGTATAAATATTTCTTGCACAATTTTACCTTTGACTGTTGCTCTTGTCTATAATGTAGATCACCAATCTATTTCCATATAGCGTTTCCTCTTATAGCATGTTTTATTCTTGTGATCTGCAGCTTTTCTACAGATAAAGAGCTCTTCTGAAATGCTGAATCAATGTTTGTCCTTAGCTCTCAAACATCTGTGAATCTCTAGAAGTAGAGGGTTGTGTGCTAAAAGAAGTGTGGTGCTTCAGAAATACTGTGCTCTAATTGTTATTTCTGTTCCTCTTTTAGTTAGCAATTGAAATTATTAAATTAGTAATTTAAATTAGTAATTTTCAGGAGTATTTTGTGAGCTCTTACAATATCAACCTATTTCTGTATTATTCCAAATAAAACAATAGAGCATCATCAGTACAAGAATGTCGTCTTATACTTCTCGAAGGATTTTTATTACCAGAGAGTTGAGTTTCATCCTCATAAAATGATCGTTCCAGCACACTTTGACTTTTCCTCTTTTTTTTAAAAATTTTTTTTTATTTTACAGGTTATCCTCTTCATGCACCTGAAGCCTACTTTCCCTATTTCAGGAAACATAATGTCACATCAATTATAAGACTAAACAAAAAAATTTATGAGGCAAAACGCTTTACTGATGCTGGTTTTGAGCACTATGACCTGTTTTTCATAGACGGAAGCACACCAAGTGACAGTATAGTTCAGAGGTTCTTAAACATCTGTGAAAATGCTAATGGTGCCATTGCTGTACACTGTAAAGGTATGTACACTTATTTCTCAGATTGAAGTTCAAAATAAGTATCAATGTGAGCAGTTTATTGTAAGAGGAAAAAAAACAATTCAAAAACGCTAAGATATGAAAGCTTCCTTTGGAAGTAATATTATTTTATAACTGGACTAATTATACAACAATAATTTTTATATGCATATCGAGCTCTTTCATCCCACTCTACTACTTAAAAAAAAGCAACCTGACAATCTATTCTTCTTCTGTGTTTGTTTGTTTTCACTTAGTGTCCCTTGTAGACATTTTTAGTTCTTACAGGCTTCTCTTTTGCGTTTTGCTTTCACAGTTAGCATTATACTAACTGGCTAGGAAGGGCTAAAAGCTGAAAGGTTTTCCTTGTACTTTTGGGACTGTTCTACATTTTTCTTTGGAGAAAGTTACTATTGTAATGCTAGTATTTCAAACCAGCCTATGTCAGCATATCAGCTAGGAAATATACAGAACATGCTTAGTCAAGAAGGATCAACAAATGCTCTGAAGGGTTCGGCTTGATTTTTGTTCAAAGAATTGTGTAAGGTCATTGTGGAGACAAATGTCTTGCTGATCTGAAATAAGGACAGCACTGTTTGTATTTTCTATGAATACTAAATGTGTGTATTGGGGCAAACAAGTTTATTTGCCAACGAGTTGTTAGTTTGGCTAGAACCCAAACATTCTGGCATTAATAAGACAAACATCTGCTAATTGACTCAAGTATAAGATATGGGGATAGCTTGTCAATCTCCAGGCTTAGTTACTGAGAGAAGACAGTATACTTTTCTGGTGACTTAAATGTGCACTTGCTGATCTGAAGTATTTTTGATCTTTCATCTGACTGCATAAACATCAACCTCCAGCCCTGAAAAACCTCACTTTTTAAATTTTTTAAGCCCTTATAAATATATGAGAAGTTAACAGTTAACTGACAACTGACTGACTGTAGATTTCTAGTACTCCTATTGTAGAATTATTCCAAGTACAGCTTCTACTGTAGACAACAATGATCTCAGTCTTCCTAATTATAAGCTTTAACCTTAATCCTGTAAACTGAATCACCTTAACTCTCCAAAAAGTTTCAGTGATATTTAGTTATTGGTTAAATGTAGAAAGCTTTAAGTTCTGTATAAAATTGTCAGTAAAGATGTTTGACTTGTTAGAGATCTCTCAAATAATTACTGATATATAAGTAATAATTGACTGTAAATGGAACACTGATGGGAAGGTTCAACCTTTACTGCTGTACCACCAAACATGAAATAAAAACATGTGAGGAAATAAGGTATAAATGTATAGGTACTTAAGCAGCAGTTAAGACAAGGGGCAAGACAGAGATAAATTGTTATCGTTTTGTATAATAGTAAAGGGTAATTTTGCCTTCTACGCTTTCTTAAAACCAGGATTAGTTTGTAGTTTTGGAGAGCAGGCTGAATTTGTTAAGCTGCTGACACATCTCTGTACAAGATAGATATGGGCTTCCTAGAAACAGTCCAGCAGAAAGGTGATTAAGGTGATGAAGGGAACGGGGCATCTCTCCTATAAAGACAGCACTGTAACTATTAAGGATGGAACAGAGGAAGCTTCAAGGGAGATCTGGTAGGCTGATATCACAACAAATCTTATCCAGAAAGTAAATCTCACTAACTGAAAAGATGTTTGCTGCTAACTGTTGTGGTGTGTACAAGTCATTTTCATGTGTTTGATCCTAAATTTTTCAAGTATTAATGTTGGCCTCTATGTAAGGGTACTTTCATTTTGTTTTATTTATGGTCTTGCAAGAACAAGCTCCAACTTGATCACAGATTTCTTGAATATCATCCCTTAAAAGTTTGAGGTACAAGTGCACAACAGAACTATCAGTTGCATGTTTTCTTACAGGTGTGTTTTTTTTAAATATGATATTAAGTTTTGTAAGTACAGCACTGAAATCCAATAGTGTGATAAGCAGAGTACCAGATCAGAAATTGTTTCTGCAATTATTAAGGTAATAAACAACGTTTCAGAAGTCTTATCTCATACTTGATTTGTTTAATTAGGAAATGCTCACAACTTTGTATGTGAATGTTAATACATGTGTTTCTTTAGCTGGCCTGGGAAGAACAGGAACACTGATCGCCTGTTACATTATGAAGCACTATAAGTTCACACATGCTGAAGCCATCGCTTGGATAAGAATATGTCGACCAGGCTCTATTATAGGACCTCAACAACATTTCTTGGAAGAGTATGTGCTTGTCATTTGCTGCTAGGAATCAGCTGCTTTTCTATGTCTTTACTGAGCTTTCGTGATTGTACAGACTTATTTTCTGCCTACTGGAATTGCATATTACTGCCTTTCATAATATCTTTTAATGTTACCTGAGACTGAGATAAATTCAGTTGGTAGAAATCATTTTCTCTGCAATGCTATACTTTTTGTTGCCTTCAGGAACAAAGGTCTCAAGATGTTTTTGGTCCAGGGGTTATTTGGTCTTGAGTGATTCTAAATGGAAATGACAGGCACAAAATTATGCTGGCTTCAGTGATGTTGATGTTTATTTAATTATTTTATTTGAGTTGCTATCCTGCTCTGGTATTTAGCTGAAGGTATTTTCATTGCTGTGAGTAAATAATACTATGTAAATAGAATAAATCATTACCTGACCTTGCATCTAAAGTACATAGGTTATGAGAGAAAGAGATGTTACTAAAATTCATAAGAGAAATGAAACATGGATTAGGATTCCTATTTCCTTTCTAATCTGGAATGGATGGTCCTTTATGTGAGAGGAGGCCACCCATTGTTGAAAATACTGTGAATCACAAACTTTCAAAAACCACAAGGGCTCTATGAGGACAAATTGAGCTTTGGTTGATGGACTTTTTTCCACAGATGAGCAGAAATGAGAGGAAGATATTAAATAGAGTGATTATCAGGTTTGTTCTGCAAGGCTGGGTGATTACCTTAGTCAGTAGCCTGAGCCACACTTTCCAGCGAAAGTGTCTTAATTTCCAGGGTGTTTTTTCCTTTTTTTTTGTATAGGAATTTAATTTGTTACAGTAACATGTAAAAGGATCTCAGTTCTTTTATGAAGCCTGACAGTTACCTATCCAGCTCACCTAATGTGCCTTGCAATTAAATGATGATTTTTGCCACGTGTCTGAAGCATAGAAACTTCACTTATCTGAAAAGTGATGCCAGAGTCCTGTTAAGCTTTGCATGACCATCACCCCTTTTGCTGTGCAAGCCAGCAGTAGTTTTACATTATCGGTGTACACAAAACTCCATTCTAATATGAAGTTAAAGTGCACTATTGTTGTTTATTACATATATTAAAGCATCATTTTATGATTTTTTTTTTAAGATGGCTTTTAAGAACCTTTTAAATATTATTAGAAATTCCAGTATAGATTTTTTTCCCATATGGTTTTGTAAATTAACACTTCAGCATTTGTAATTGTTTTTTTCTTTTGGCTGCAGACTTGTTTAAGGATACTGTGGTTGTTTATAGCCACCAAAGAGAATTTTTTTTTAGTGGTAGATGTGTTGATTCATATTTTTTTCCAGACAAAGATGTACAGAAGGTTCAAATATAAGCAGTCCGTAGGAGTAGCATAATTTCATATTGTTTGTGTGCAAATTTATTGATATTAATAGTTTGCTTTTAATCCAAAAGGAAGCAAGCAATGCTGTGGCTGGAGGGAGATCTCATACAATCAAAACAGAAACAACGAGTAGTTGATGGAAACATTAACAGAGTTCTCTGTGGTTTGAATGATATGTCAATCAATGACAGCTTGAATAAAGTGCAAGACTTGGATCAATATGGGGAGGTAAGGGTTTGTAAACTTCAAATAAGCAGAGAGAAATGAAACACTTTTTTTGTTGCTGTTGGACTTGTTAGTATTTTCTTTTTAAAATGCGTCGATTATAAGTTCATTTTTTTTTCTCAAAACATAGAAAATGCTCGGATTACATTTAGAAGCTTTTTGCGAAGTGAGTGTATAGGTCACTTCTTATGAGGTGTGCGTTATTTCAAATTTGCCTTCTATGGTTTTTGTGGGGTGTTTTATTATTTTGTGAACAGAGAAGTAAAAAAAAAAAAAGTGTTTTCCAACTGGAAATCTATTTATTGAATTTCTAGCTGATAACATGTGTGCCCATCCTTTTATTGCAGTATTGTGGACTACTGCTGTTATGTGTACAGTTAGAATCTGACAATTATATGTTTGAAGGAGTAGCATAGGCTGGGAGCTACAGCAGACATACTTCTGCTTCTTAGCCAGTATGGATGTCAAACTGTAGCTTCCTACAGCTGCTAGAAGTGAGTTAGAGAAATTTAAGATTCATTTGTTTAATCCTGTCTTAGCTCTGTATTAACTATAGAGCTTTTTATATGATGTAGAAGATCAGGAAAACAATGGACATCTTCAAATGATACCTTTACAGAAATGTATTCAAGATATTCAGGTAATGGTAGGTCACATATTAGAGGACTATTTTATACTGATAAATATTGCCCTTTTTGAAGTTCAATTTCTGGCTTGGAATCTGTATAGTTAAGTATCTAGATTGCCAATTGGAGAATATAACACTGCAGTGAGATGATCTTACTTGCCTAATGAAAACAGCTGGCACATGGCCATATAGGTAAAAAAAAAAAAAAAAAAAAAAGGTTTTGGATCTGAGATATACCAACTTTATTGAATCCAATATAGCAGCTTATATACAAATTCACGGCATAAATTCATAGCTTTTTTTTCTACTGTAACTTCTTTTGTAATATGATTTTCAGGTTTTTACAGGTATAATATTAAAGCTGTTAACATTCTGACTGCTTTAAATAAAGTGGCATTTGATTAAAGCATTCTGAACTGATTCTGTGCAAAATGCCTCTGAGAACATGTATTTGTGCAGCACCACAGTTTATTCGTTAGACCCGTGCAAAGATGGAGTAGTGCCCCATTAATGCACAGAATTGTAGATGAGCCTTTTATGTCTTTGTGAAAGGGGTGTTTAGTACTTCAAAATTAGTTTGCTACTAAGACTTTTTTCTTTCTTTTTTTCTTTCTTTTTTTTTTTTTTTTTTTTGCTTGCATACTTCATTTTTTCTAGTATGATTTGGAAGACAAAGAAGGTGTGGAAACTAAGGATGGCCTGACACAGGGAGATAAGCTTCATGCCTTAAAGAGTCGTAGACGGCCATGTTCTACAAGTGGAGCTCTGAGGTAACCATGTAATTCCAAAGCGATTTGCCTTTTTATATTTATATTTTACTGTCAGTAAAGTACACAGTCTTGTTTAAGCAGTTGTACTAGTTGTGCCACTTCTGTGGTGCAAATATCCATGAGCGAGTATGCTAGTTGCAGGTTTGTATTCTGTCTTCCTGTTCTGATTAACTACATAATATTTAATCATAGGAGATAAAGCAGAAAAATATTTATGAAACCTTCAGGTTTTTGTCTATCTGGCATTTTAAAATTTGTGTCCCTAACTAAAATGTTCTTTAATTTCTGTAACTATTTAACTTTCTTGTTTACATAAATTTTGAATCTTTCAGGATCTGTAGAAATGTCAGCTTGAGAATTAAACCTGCAATTGTTTAAGCCTTTTAACTTTAAATAATCATAAATTTCTAACACCTATTAATTTTATACTTTCAACCCTGTATGAAACTTGTATTATACCTTAAATAAACAAAGCTATCCTTTGAATAATAAGATTGCTTCTTTGGTTACTTTAGGCTGCAAGACATGAAACTGCACACCAGGTCCATATCACAACCTTTCAGGTATTAAGTTCAAAATATTATCTATTGTACTAAATTGTAAGTGTAAATGCTTACTGCTCTGGTCTTCTGTTTTCGGTGTTGAGTTATATGTATAGTATCAACTGATACACAGTTTCAAATTTCTGAAAAGTGCCAGGGAATTAACTCTTCTAAGCAACTGGAAACAGAAAGGAAAAAAATAACAGGAATACAGTTTTACTTCAGAGACACCTTGAATTGTCCTTGATAACGAGAATACACAAGTAGTTTTCCTAGTCATATTTTCTGATATTTATACAGTTGTACAGTGAAGGATAGATAGTTAATTCATGACGACTTTATTTCTGTAAAAATAAATACTTATCTCAAAAGTCTAAATCAGCGAATTGTTGCCTATATATCACAGCTTCTTTTTGTAGCTGGGCTAGAGATGCAGCCTAGCGCCTACAATAAATATATATATTTTTTTAGAAGGCATACCTGATGAATGTATTTTGGTTTTAGTACCTTCTGATAGTTTACTGCAAAATACTGTAGATTTTACTACAAATCACATCCTTAGAAAAAAAGCTGTATGTTTCATGCACCTTTGTAAAAACCACAAAAATCTGTTTCTCTTCTCTTGAAAGCCACATTTTGTTTTCTTATTACTATCTTTATGAGCATCAAAATAATTCTTTGTCATTGTAAGTCTGACACAAAATATCAAGATGAAAAGTAGCACATAACTGATATAATACAGAAAGTAGAAAACTTGGGAGTGAGTCATTAGCAAAAATGTTCCTTGAAACTAGCAAAACTGCTGCTGTTGAGTTGTTAGTAGATACTTAAATTAGTTTTTGAGCATATAGACTGATACGTTGAATAGCTATGTGTTTGAGATGTCTATTTCAATCATAATCGTGTTTCTTACTAACCTTTGCTACTTTTAGACTGAATACTTCAGGCAGCACAGAAGGATCCGTATCTCCATTGAAGGCCACAAAAATCATGGCAGTTAATTCATCATCTACAGAAAGAATAAGCAGAATTACCTCATCCTCAGGCTCAAATCTTAAAAGGTTATTGTTTTTCTTATTTTGGTACAAATAGTTATTGAGTATTACAATGAGATTCGGTACAATGGAGATCTTCTAAGAAGGCTTTGATTTATTTATGACATGATTTGCTGTTCTACCAGCTGAATTTTGGTTACCTGCATGTTCAAAAATTAATGAAAACACTACTGGTAAGAGATGATTGCATCCAGTCAGAAACAGTATTGTGTTGCTTAATAGAAGCTTTCTGACTATTCCTGTAAATCTGTTTATTACTAATCTCGGAAAAATACTAAGTAGTAACTGAAATTATTTTTGTGCACCCTTGATTAACTGCCATTCAATTTCATTATTACTTTCATATGAGGAAATTATAGATATTAATAAAAATGTAGGATGATGCATTTTTCACAATTTCTGGGCACAAATATTGTATTGAAAACAGCGAATTTAATCAAAGACGTGTTTCTGCACACCCTACTTTTATTCTCCAATTTTATTATATTTCTTATTGGCTGATTGAAGACTTGTATCATGTCACTACTTTAAGAAAGGAGGAGTTCCTAAACTTAAATGTAGACAAAATACTTCAGACTAGGTCAGCCATTACCTGTGCCTTTTAACACAATCTCCTGCGTGCACACATGATTTGGCAGAGATGAAAGCTGACAGTGGTAATGCCTGAGTAAGCAATGTTTGGGAACTCCTGAGAAAGAGTGAGAAGATGAGACTATGTGCACATGTTATTTCAGAATGCTCCATATTTTTCACCTAGTGTCTTCTGAATTATCTGCTATTTTTGTTTATCTTTGTACATATATTCTTTGTATTTTTTTTCCCCCACATGTGTTTTCCATACAGCGTTTCTATAAACTCCAGATTAGCCAGTTCTCTAGGGAACCTGTATGCTGCTTCAGATGATGATGAGAGCAAAATGACATCATTGTCCTCTAGGACAGGTTTTTCTGTAAGCCAAATCTCCAGACACTTGAATGGCAGCTTGCAGCTGCCTCACAGAAATAACCATGAACTGAACAACAACTTTTACAACAGAAGCAGCAATAATGGCAACAACCTGAGCAACCAAACCAGTTTTCACAGCACCGGGACAGATGAGTATGCATCAAGTCTCCTTTATGGGCCTTACAGCTCTTCCAGCACAGTACCAGAGTCAATAAATTCCTGTAAGTTGTCAATCACAACAACCCTTTCAGGCATCTGAGCAATGCTTATCTTTCTTGATTCTCTGAGCAAAGCTGTTGCAAAAGAAATAATCATCTCAAACTAGCATTATTTTCTGACTTCCCTTAATATTTCTTAACAGCAACTTGTCTGTTACCTTTTTAATTATCATTTCAACTTCTTTTTCTGCTTCTTTTGAGCATCTGAATCATAGAGGTTTCATAGAAATAGTTCAGACCTAAACTTAAATTAATACATTTCATGACACCTATTTATGGATCTTTATTTCCCTTAGATTTTCATTTCAGATCATCCATAATAATGTTATATATTTTATTGTGTATTTTAATCTTCATGAAGTAGTAGATTTAAACAAACCTTTGTTTATATCATGCTAAATGGAAGACACTACAATTCTGAAAGATAGGACTCATTTAAAATATGAGTGTTCTTGACTTGATACCCAAGTCTTTCTCTAACAATAAGGGAAAAGAATTTTATGTCAATACATTTTCAATGGGCTCACCATTTTACAGACTCATAGAGCTCTTTGATTTGGAAGAAAACTTTTAATGTCATTTAGTCCAACTCCCTGCAATGAACAGCAACATCTACAGCTAGATTGGGTTGCTCAGAATTAGCTTTTATACCTTGTCAACTTTGCTGCTTTGGGCTTATTTTGTGCCCCTTTTTCTGTGTGAAAGAGTATGCGAAAAGAGGATGCATGAGTAAATTAGTGCAACTTGAAAGTGCTCTTTGCAAAAGAGAGAAGAGACTAGAAACCCTTCCGTTTTGAAATCAGCAATAACTACATCTGCAATTTTAGGGCAAAAAAACATTTTTAAATATCACAGACTATCTGGCCTTCAAAGATTTGAGATTTGATATTCTATTAATTATAAAAATTACTGAAGTGTTCATAATAGAACATATTGTCTAGAATTAATTGAACACATCTGCCTCTGTTTACAACTGGCACTTCATATTTTTCAGCCAATGGAAATAAAATGACCTTCATGTAAAAATAATTTCAGAATATTGCACTTTTTCTGTTTTGTTACTACTGATACATTATTTGTTTTGGTACAGGAAAACTTTTACTGTTATTCCTGTTACTTGTTTTTGGTGTAGCGAGTCCCCTGTCTTAAAACAGGCTATATATTCATTGCATGCAATTAGGATGTCATCACAAAAGGTCAGTCATAGGATGCTGTATCTTTTTATCCACCGAGGTGAGAGATCTGTCCTCTCATTAACAGTTTGTATATGGCACCACTCTGTGTTCAGAATTCACATGTTTGTAGCTTGGGAGTATGAGTTGCATTCATTTTCATTATTCTGTTGTAGAATTCATTTGTATGTGGGACTGAAACATAGCTAGAATAAAAAGTATATTGAAAATGAAGTTACTGTTAGGGAACTCAGTACCTCTTAGGTGCTCTGTATTATAGTTATGATGTATGTTTGCACTGGAAGAGGAGTTGCTATGCTAAGATTTGCTTCTTATCCATTACAGCTTATCTGCAAATGAATGCTAATATTTTATTAGCAATTATAGGATCACTGTGTGTTCTATATTGATTTAAATTTGAATTTGGACCATACTTTAAAGCATCAGCATTAGCTTATTGGCTAGGGACTTCTTGAGTATTACCACATACTTTAAGTTATACAAAATTATTTTACCTTTTTAATTGGACACTGTTTTTACCTGTTATGTGGGAACTTACAAAGTAAATATAAATGAGGTTTGTTTCAAGGTGAATGTATAACATTGACGTTTTATCTAGGATACAAACATGGCTTTTATTCTTGTTCAAAAATTCTGATGATTTTAGAAAGTCAGATGTTTTAGGTCATCAGTTTCCTATTTTACAGCAGTTCAGTTCTCAGAGGAGGACTGATAGAGGCTCCAGCTGATTATACTGGAACAAAATTCAGTATGCAAATAAAGGTAGAGAGCAATCACTCATCCACTACAACGTTCAGTTCAGAAAGCATCTCCTTTTTTGGGTTTCTCACCTTCAACATAGTTTCATTTAAATATATTTGAGCAGCAACTGCTTGGAAAGTCAATCCATTCCCTTTCTTTTCTGTTGTACTTTGTGTAAATGTGCTGGTAGCAGCAGATTTTGTTTCATCCAGGTTGTAGTTAGAGCTGTATATTTTGAATAAATACATAAACCTACAGGAAGAGCCCTAAGGGAAGAGCTGCTTTATAACTGTGATGTGGCTCAGTTGTGAAAAATAAGTTGTCATTGTTCATAATAGCTCCACAGTTCCAGAAGTACCAAATGATAATATAAACCATTATAGGAACAACTGACACAATCTAAGAGCTAAAATTTTAGAAGTACTGTATCTTACTGTCATGAAGACACTTTATCATAGCTTTGTTGTCTCTTAGTAAGTTGAGCTCTTTGCATGTATGACTCTGGTTCAAACATCTTTTTTATCATGTTAGAATCTTTTACTGTTTCTGGTGGTTTTCTCTAATAAGTAGAGGCAGCACTCATTTCTCACTTGCCAAAAGCTGCCTATCCAGTGCCATTCTGGTTATAAATTGAAAGCTTCTGTTATTTTCTTCAACTGTACTGCACTGAAAATTCATCAGGGTGGCGAGTCCTTGCATAAACAAGATATTGACTTGTTTATTTCATTGTTTAATGTCCTGCATTTCTTGTGCTTTTCTTTTTTCTTTTTTTTTCTTCTTTGTAAAATTGCCTTTAACTGAATAGAAGTATCTTTTTTTTTTTTTTTTTTAGGGTTTTTTTTTCCCCTCATTCCTTATTGGGACAAATTTGCCAATCATGAAAGATTGTTTTGTCTTATTTGGATGTCTGTGGTTGAAGGAATATTTTGCTTGTGGTGGTATTCATCAGAGATCTTAGGCTCATGGACAAAGAACAGAGTAACATCAAGCCTTAGTACCTGTTCTTGCAGGATTTTGTTAAAAACAGAATTCTCTGTAATGATTCCCACTTCAATTCTTTAGATGTTCAATTTACTTGGAGTCTTATTAGCTAAATCTTAGTCTCGAGGCAATGTGTTTTTATTACGTTGCACTTCTTTCTAATTGGAGTATAAAAGGTAATGCACTTCACAGAGGGTCTATTGCATACACAAAAGCTATGTTTATTCATTTAACTTATCAAGGACCTCTTGAATGATAAGGATTATATTCTTGTGCTTTTTTATGAGCAGAATTCACTTACCAGAGCTGGATGTCAAGCTAACCATCTGTAATTGCACAGGTGTTCTTATTTTAGAAAATCACCTTATCTTTATTTCTCTTCAGTGGTTTGTTAACTATTATACAACTAGTGGTAGAGGAGCATTTTAAGACGGTTAGGACAGTAAGTATTCATTTCTAATCAATGTTCTTCAGTCTTATTAGTGAGAGAACAAGGAACTTCATTTTAAGTGATTGAAGTACATAATTCTTTCTTCTAATGTGGAAAAAACAGTATTTAATACCTTTTTTTTTTTTTCATCATGTAAAATTTAATCACCCATTTATTAGTACTGCTATTCCATATTCTGGTTAAAACAAACAAGAATAACTATTCCTGTCTCTTCCATTTGTTATCAGCCTTTTTTTCTTTTTTTTTCCCCTAATGGCTTTTGTTCTTTCATCAGAGCAAGCCTGGAAGTAAATCAATTTCCTTGCATCATATTGTATGCTGATGAAATAGGTGGAAAACTTGATTTCATAAAATGGACAACGTGCCATTCTATCCAAGTAGAATAAGTACTGTATTTGTAAACTTAATGAGTAGGATGCTTTGACTAAGCATCATCTCACAGTTAAAAATTGCAGAAACTCTTATTGAGTATAACCACATCTAAGGCACTGCAGTACGATTATTTCTTTGGATTTATAACTTTTGTAAAAACAAAATATCACTCCTTTAAATGTTTTTTTTTTTTTTAACCAAGAGTATGTATCTGGGTAGTCTTATGATGAGTCACATTTTGCTTCTATAGCTGCCATGGAAACTGGCAAGATGTAAAAATCTCAGAAAAAAATATTGAAGCGTTACAGTATTTTAAACTTTATGTATGTGATCTTGGTACTTGTACAAGAGGCTTTTCTCAGCGTTAGGGAATCTAGTGGGCACTGTGCATGATTAAAAAAAAAAAAAAAGAAAATAGAGACACTAGCAGATCTTGCTGATCTGTAAATGTAGCAGGCTGAAAGGATCATTTGAAGCGTACATGTAGATCCTTTAATATATCCTGATTTTAGTGGATCATAAGGTGTTTTTTGTTTGTTTGTTTGTTTGTTTTTTGCTAATTGTTGTCATCTATACCACTCCTGTTGCAATAACGTTTTGGGTCATTCAAAAAGACTTACATTACTTGTAAGTGGACATGAGGCTTTTGTCCTAAAAATACAATGACATAACATGAGAATTTTATTTTCTGGAGGAGAGCGTGTTCACTTCCTGATAGATAGACAGAAAGGATTGTTGCATTTCATAACTTAGTTTTCAGATGACTTAGTCCTGAATTTAAATGTATATGAGTATGGTTCTCACACCTAGATTTATTTTCTTTTCCAGGAGGCTTTCAGTGTCTCCTACTGAGCAAGGAAAGTGATAATAATCTAAGCAGTTGCTTCAGCATGAACTTCATTAGAAAGGTATCATTAACCATAGGGAAGTCATCTAAATCTTTGTTAAAATATCTGAAGCTTGGGTATAAAATGCCAAGCCTGATAGTGCATAAGATCACTGTAGGATTGCACACCGAGGATTTTACCCAATTAACTTAGTTCTCTCATCATGGCAACTCAGTGTTTTTGGGTTTTTTTTTTCTTCTATCTTTTTCTCTATTTTAAGATTTTCTTAAATACAAGCCTATGACTTGTAAAGGTAGATTGGGGCTTTCTGTTTTTAATAAAGCTTTCAGAATTACAGGCTATACTTTGAGTCACTGCAAATAGGAGGTAAGAATGTGAATTTTAAAATAGAAAACTCCTCCATCTGATATCATTTAAAAAAAAAAATAGTTACAGGTTTTGAAATACTAGTCAATCTCTTTGGACAATGTGAGATGTTCAGAGCATTAATTACTTAACTGCTAAAGTTAGGGGGAAAAAGAAAAAACTAATACTGCAGATATATTTAATTTTTCAAATTAGTCTGCATGCTGTACAACAACTGAGTTGTTAGAACTGTCATCATGCTTAGGAGCCTTATGGGAAGTATAGCAATTAATCTTACTCTGGAAGAAAATGCAGCTTAAATTTCATTATTTGCTGTATTCCAAAGAGGCTTTGAAACATTCTTGCTCCTTTGAGGATCATTAATTGAACAGAAGCTTTAAGTATACTTTAATGAAGGGATATTCCTTTTGCTACTCTCTTACATATGTAATAAATGGCTCAGCAAATGTTCTCACCAAAGCTCATGAAGTCAGAATGATTAGAGAACCCAGAAAGGGAAAATTAAACTTCTCTGACTGTGTATTTTATGCCTGGAATGAAGAAAAAGAATGTTCCTAATATCTGCCCTGTTTTACTGGAAGGTTACTATTACATTATACCCTTTTTTTTTTTTTTTTTTCTTCAAATTCATTTGGTACTAAAACCATACCCTTATTGGTCAGTGGTGTTCACATCTCTGTATGCTGACATAGGGAAGACTATCCAGATAATCTCATACCTTAAAGATGAGAAATACTCATTTAAAAGACAGCCTCAGAAATATATTTAGTTTTGGTGGACAGCAGGAAAAAAACAACGCAGTGATATCAGAGCTCTAAAAGTTCATTGTGTGCTTTTTCTGCTTATAGGTTTTGTTATGGATGGCAGAGAGCATTTCTACAATGACGAGTTAGTTACAGTGGAAAAACGGAGAAGACTCCTAAGGCTCTGAGTTCTCAGGACTCGTGTTGGTCTCCAGTAGCTTTCTCTAATCCTACCAAATTTATGCAGTTTTAAAATACAAGGTCAGGATGTAGAGTTGGAGGAGTTGTACTAATTTGTTTATAACCATGTCAGTAGAATCAAGAGGTCTCAGATAAGATTTTCTGATCACAACTTCCTGAGCACATTTGTATAGGAGGTAATAAAATACTTGGGATGTCATGTGAACTAATTACTCCGTTTATAAGAAAACTTGAATAGAACCAGTAATGCAAATGAATATAGTAGGCTTGTGGTGCTGTATTTTTTTTTCCCCATGGTAATTAGCTACACAGCATGAATTTCCTCCTCACTACCTGAACCAACACCTAAAGCATGCTCAGTCTTTTCACCGTAACACTTTCATTCTTATTCAGGGTAAATGAAAGCAACTCTATTCTAATGGCTGCAATCATACATTTTTTCCAATACATTTTAAGGTATTGTCTTAAGTGTAATGTTAAAGATTTTTAGTATTCTTTCCAAGGAATTCTAATTTGGTTTGGAGAAGTGTAGATACAAAGGAGTTGATGGATTTTTAGTGTCCAGTTTTTTACTTCCTTGCATTTTGAGTTTTACCTAAATTAGAACGCAGAAATTCAGACTTCCTTCCAGCTGTTCTTTTCTTTTCCTCCTTCCTGTCTTTCCACTCTTATCTTGAAGTGCAAAATACATATTAATTATGAGTATTACCACAATGAGTTTTAATCAGTTTTTCTTCTCTGCGCAGTCCCTTCAGTCTGAATATGTTCAATACTAAAGCCTTGCTGCTTTGGTGAAACCTGCTGAGAAACCTGCTTGAAGTCCTTCGTGAAGCAGAATTTAAGGAAAGAAGCTATTCATTCAGTTGAGGAGTCTCCAATAAAAGTAAAATTAAAACCGTAATGCCAAGGAACAACTTCTCAACAGACAGGAATTTCTTGTTAATGACTACTGCAGATGCACTGAAGTTGTGTTATGGAAATTATTCCTCCATGTTATATATAGATACAAATTTTTAATGTTGAAATTACTTGAATATATTTCTAATTAATTTCATTATGGCATTTATTAACTTGTGTACAGTCTTAAAATGTATTAAGAGAATATTTTATGAAGCAATATATATAAGAATTGTGTAAAAATTAGAATGTTTTAATTCAGTTGTTCACTTCTTTGCTACCAAAATGTGTATTTTAAAGAATTTTTACACATTTATCAAAGATATTTTTTTAACGAACAAGAGGTTTTTCTTGTTTTATGGGTCCATTATTGCTTAAAGGCTAACGTAATTACCTCTTTCGCTGATTGGTCTTCTGATAACTTAATGGAAGTCTAACTAATGAGAAACTAGTTATTATGCTATCAACTGAAAGCACTTGAATATATAGTCTGCTTTCCACATTGCGCTGCTAATGTTTCGTTAGGAAACGCTATAAGAGAATAATGAGTTACTTTGCAACTTAGATCTTCCATTGCAAATAGAAAGTAACTTAGCTGATGATTCAATTAATTACTACTTTTTCATTTTACTTTAAAAAAAATGTTTTAACTTTTAAAAGTAGAATGTTAAATTTTGCTATGCAATGTCTACTGCAAAAATAAAGACAAAGCATTCTGACTAAATAAGAAAGTTTCAATTCGGCTGTGCTGCATACTTGCATTTTGCAAGTTTCAGTAGCAAAGCATGCTGAAGGAAATGTCTGGAAGTTTACTGAATCCTCACGTACTGATTGGATGGTCCACAAATCTTTTGATTTGAAAACTACTGTCAGATATAGGCAGTGCAAGCTGCTGTGTCACATGACAGTTTGTCAGCAGTAGAGATATTCTTTAATACATAAACCAGTGCAGTCAGGATTGAATCTTTGAAAGAAATGGTCTTACAGTGAAGCATTAGGGATCACGAGCAAGTTTTTCAGAATTCTGCAAATGCAATCACAGCAAAAATGAAGTAAAATAAAGAAATTTAGCATCTGTGGAAAACCTTACAGGACAAACACAAAACAGATTTGTTTGCCATGAGTTTTTCCAAACTGTACAGGAACAAGAAAATGGAACTTGTTGACTTGTCTGTCTTTGTTTCTGAAGACTTGTGAATGATCTGCATTTCCCTGCAAATGAAGTTGCCACCAGGTCACAAATTGCTACAAAGTTATACTGGAAGTGTTAAGAAGCAATACTGAGAGCAGCTGTATGAGTCACTGAATAAAACTTAAAGGCAATACTGTACTTTTCCACAATTGTGTATATGTAAAGTATACACACACAAAGTAGCATCTGTGTGTGCATATATATATATACAACATACTATATATGAATTATAGATTAATGGTAAGGTAATTCTACCTCTTATGAAAAGAAAGAGTTGCTTTGTTATAAATAGTTTTCCTTAAAAAAAAAAACAAAACTTGTTTCATTTTGGAATGTAGATATATGTACATGTATACAGCTACTTGATAATAAAATGCGTGTATCAGCCAGCTTCCTTGTTTCTTGTCTTAATCAACCTTCATTGGAAAAGAAATTAGTAGGAGGAGCATCTTCTACAACTCATCTTTCCAGCTAATATTCTTGTATTTGCTTTGTTTAGTGGTCTGAAGTATTTATGTGTCATTTCTAATTAGCATATTTTAAAATGGATCTTAACTCAGGAAACATTTTCCTGGATGAGATTCCTTCTACAAGTGTAATATACCTTGTCTTCTTTTTCCATGTGCAATAGTTTGATTTAGCCTCACTCATAGCAGGGCCTTTGTGCAGAAGAACACAAATGGCCACATTTTCATTTAGCTTTTTCTTTTTCTGTTGGTGAAAAATTGTTCACAATTGGTTTTCTGTTAGCTTAACTCTGGTGGTGGTTTTCAGCAAATTTGTTGCGTTGCATGATATTAATTATCCATGGTGCTTAATATTCCTGTCAGGTAAGCCTGCAATAGATGATGTGGATAGTGTGTGACTGTTGCACAGCAACTCTAAAGGAATGGCAAAGCCTGGAGTACAACGCATGCTTTAGAAGCTGCCCAAATTCTAATGAATGTCTATTCCATTAACACAAGAAAGGGTTCTTGTCACTACATTAAAGCAATTAAAGGATGTTAATTCGGATATGTATAGGATATACAAAAGAACAGCTAATTTAAGCCTGTCTAGTACACTGAAAGCAATCCCTCCCTTTCCTGCTTTTTTCTTTAATTCCATTGGTTTATGTATATAGACAGTACTCCGGCAATCAACAAGACCAAGATGAGCTGGGGACAGCCACTGGTTTTAGAACTCTTTACAATCTTACAGCTTTTAGGAAATACCTTGAGTTTTATTTCATATGCTCTGTTTGTTCATCCTTGAACTTCACTGCTTCCACTGTTTCATATATAAATGTTTCTTCTCATTCCAGGAGAAAAAGTACACGAGATCTTTAAAAGGAGATTTGATAAATATATAAGGATGGATTAATTAAATCTAGAGGTTTTTACTGGGCCCGTGATTCTGTGGATAATGCCTTATGGAACTGTTTCTTTCTGCTCTGTGAAGCTTTTTGGTTAGGGAGATATTTCTTGTTACCGATTTAAAGAATATTTTTCAATTACAGTACTGCAGAAAGAGGAGGATTTTAGTTTCTATAATAACTGTTCTCTACTGACAGCTAAACAATGAAAGGCCTCAAAAGGTTTGACATTTGATTAGATCTACATAAAGCGCAGCAGGCAAAAAATATGGTAATCAGGGGGCCTGATCCAGTACATTGCTCAGGTATGTCTTTAACCTTAAGCACATGAGCAATCTAGTTAATTAAAAAAGAAAAGATACACGTTTGTAATGAATCCGTATTTGGATCAACAGTCCTACCACCTACGAACAGGAATATTTCATTAAATGTAAGATATGCTGCATTGTAACAAAGTAATCCACTGACCCATGTTATAATGACCTCCTCACGTACTGTTTTGGTATTGTCACTTATCAGCATTATCAGTTTATTGATATCTAAAAATATGATATCTTGCTCAATATACAGATAAATACATTATCAGCTGAAGTAATTACTTTTGAGCCTTAGAAAAGCACCTTCTCACTTAAACTCACTGCAAAATTAATCGGCGTTCCTGTTCTGAAATGCTTTCAAGAAGAAATCTCAATTGTTTTACTCAAGTTTCTTGTTAAACCTTGCTGTGGTTAAGGACAGTTAATGTTTTGTCCCTGATTGAGCAAAGCACTGAAGAGTACCTGGGAGGATCCCAGCACTAATTCTCCATCCCAAAAGCGAGAACCTTTCATTCAGTTCTGCAGGAAGTTGCTTTTGGAATTGATTTTGGTGTGTGCCACTGTTTCAAAATCTATGCCGGTTCCGCTTTACCTGTGTTATCTAGAGACACCAACACTCACCTCCAGCAGGTTAGTGATGCAGGATGTCCCACTAGATAGACTGAGCCTTCCGTGAGGAAATACGTGATGTGGAGTTGGAGCAGCTTCCCAAAATAAAGAGCTGTCTTACCAGGGATCTATGCAGCTATAGTGTTTGAAAGAATTTGGAAGCTGTATTCCTAAAGAGCAGTTCTAAAACTGTTTACAGACAGGTAGTATGTTTTTGTTTAACAAAAATGCGATCAGAATAAAACAGCTTCAGTATCTAGCAGAGAAGCTGCTACAGTAAATGGGTTGTATTTCAGACAGAAGTGACTGACACTAGTTTGAAAGCTTGCCGAAAAATGAAAGTCGCTGTGTAAATGGGTGAGAACAAGGAAAGCGGTGCAGCAAAGGGAAGAGTCGCTCCGTAGTTGCAGTATTTCTGGAGCGTGATTGGGTTTGGGTTTCTTTTTTTTCCTTCTTGATTTAACAAGATGAAAATCTGCTGAATAATTCATGAAGAGTGGAAGGGCTGAATCTTCCAGGAATGATATACAGAGTACGTACTGTGTCACAGGAGGAACTGCAAAGCTTTGTATCAGTTGCTGCCGTTTCTGCTACTGATTGCAAGGTGCTGCCGCTTTTGGCATTTTCGCAGCTACAGAATCCTCTGCCGTGCTCAGGTCTGCCTACCGCAATCTGCACCCTATGGACCCACCTTCACTAGCTCCAGCCTCTGGGATTTCCTGCCACCTATCTGCCTTGGACATCGCTCTTCTCCGGGTCGTTACTGCTAACTGCGTTTTCTGGACTTGCAGCTCATATGACTGAAATCTGCCTCGAGTTCCCCGCCCGCACATCATCTCTCGTGTTCAGCGGGGGGCTGCCGCAGCAGGATCTGCCCTGGATGAGGATGGGATTTACAGGGAGAAGTCAGAACTGAGCTGCACTCAGCGCGATGCCCAACGCCTCTTCCTGGAGCGTGAGCTCGCCCCTGCTGCTGCTCTGGGAGGACTCCTCAGGGACCCGCATCTTCCTCTCTCTGCTCTATGCGGTCCTGGCTATCTCAGGGACTCTGTCCAACGTGATGGTCATCTATTTGGTTTTCTCCTTCAAGAAGCTGCAGACCACCAGCAACGCCTTCATCGTGAACGGCTGCGCGGCCGACCTGAGCGTGTGCGCACTGTGGATGCCGCAGGAGGCCGTGCTGGGGCTGCTGCCCCCCAACTCCTCGTCGCTGCGCTCGGCCGAGTACCGCCTGCTGCGCGAGGGGCTGCTGGGCCTCGGCCTCACCGCGTCCCTGGCCTCGCACCTGCTGGTGGCCTTCAACAGGTACGTGCTCATCACCAAGCTGCCCAGCGTCTACCAGGCCCTGTACCAGCGGAAGCACACGGGCTGCATGATCGGGCTGTCCTGGGCTCTGGCGCTGCTCCTGCTCCCGCTGCTGCCCGGGCTCTGGACGCCGGGCCCTGCCCCGCAGCCTCCCCCGCGCCATTCGGACGGCGGCTCCCGCTACCCGGCGCTGCTGCTGGCGCTGGCCGTGCTGGGCCAGACGGCGCTGCTGCTGCACTGCTACCTGGGCATCGTGCGCCGGGTGCGGGGCAGCGCCAAGCGGGTCAGCGTGCTCAACTTCCACCTGCTGCACCAGCTGCCCTTCCCCGCCGCGCCGCCTCCGCCGCGCCGCGCCCAGCGCCGCCTCAGCAGCGTCTCGGTCCTGCTGCTGTGCTGCGTCTTCCTGCTGGGCACGCAGCCCCTGGTCTGGGTCAGCCTCCTCGGCTTCTTCCTGCGGCCCGCTCCTCCCGCGCTGCAGGCCGCCAGCTGGCTGCTGCTCTGCTCGCTCTCGGCGCTCAACCCGCTGCTCTACACGTGGCGCAGCGAGGAGTTCCGCCGGGCCGCGCGCTCCGTCCTGCCCCGCTCCGAGGGCTCGGCCGCCGCCCCCCGACACGCCGCCTCCAACGCGGCCGGTCCCGCCGCCGCCGCCCCGCCCTGCCCACAACTACCGCGGCGCCGGAGCACGGCGGGATGCGCCGCTCCGCGCTGAGCCCGGCCCGGCACACGGCTCCAAGCCCCGCCGACAGGGGGCGCCGAGGGCACGGGCCGCGCTGGGCGGGAACTTGCGGCCGCCTCGTGCCCTCAGGATGGAGCTGCCGTCACCGCAGCGTGTCCCAGCAGCTCCTCGAGTGTGCGAGTCTCTGCTGCTCCGGGGCTCCGACGTGCTCCCTCAGGGCAGGGCTGCAGGTAGAAGCGAGGCCGTGCTGAGGCCGCCTGCCCTCCCTTTGCCCCCATGTCAGGACTGCAGGCAGCAGAGATAGATCTGCGGTGACGGTAACTATGGCACTGCGAGGTGCTGCCTTTGAGCTTTAACCGTTCGAATGTGAGTTAGACGCTGGGCTCTGAGATTTGCTGCAGGGTTCTGTTTTTCTATTTTATTTGATTATAGAATCTGTGTAACGCTGCTGGCATTTGAAGCAGTTATTTGAGTGAACACTGAGCATGGGGCTCATGTGTGAGAACTGCCGTGTGTCCCATCCTGTTCTCCAGCCCCGAGAGCCCTGGGAACCATTTCCTGTACCTGCTTCACCTCTGTGCTCCGTGCAGGACCCTCCTTGTCCCATCCGAGCTTTCAGGTGATGCTGCCTGTGGGAAATGTTCAAAACAGGCACCTTTTTAGTCAGCTGGTTTGGTTTTTTTGCTGTTGTTCTTTTGAAAGCTCTTTACATGAGGCCTGTTTTAACAAAGGCATCCACCTGTGCTAAGGAGGCACTCTGTGAAACCTATGGAGTGCTGCTCCCTGACCTTATCATGTGTTGCTAACAGCTGGTGTTTCTACTCCACACGTTGCTGTTGCGGTGGGATTTCACAGCTTCTGCTAAAAGTAACTGGACAATGCATCCCAGCTGGGCACTGAGGCTGTGCTGAGCGCTGCCCTCCGCCTCCCTGACTGTGCTGACGTTATTGTGGTGCTGATCTTTGCCTTTCACATGAGAGACTCAAAGAGGGCAGTTCTGTTCTGAGTGCTCTCTCAATCAGTCCCAGCGCTGCCTGGGGAAGGTGAAGGGCTGTGGGAACACTGCAAAGCTGTGTGCAAAAAGTTTGTTGCGTTGGGTGGGAAACATTAATACGAGTTTGGCAGCTCTTTCAAGAATGTTTGAATGCTAAGACTATAAAGAAACAGCAAACACAGTGGGTATAGCACAGAAGTGTGCGTAGCCATGTTTTACAGTGCTCAGCACTAATGTTATCTTACCTGATATGGCTTCATTTTCAACAGAAGTTGCTTCTGAAGGGAGGAAAGAATGTTATTTTATTCCCCCAACCTTAAGATGTATTAGCGTTCAATGATATGTTGGTGTATTTAAAAATCCCCATAGCAACGTTTTATTTTTCTAAAGTAAAAACTGTTGCCGTTATCACAGAAAAGATTAGCGAGGTTGGGCTTTGACAAAGGCAGGATGTCAAGTCTTAGGGAAAACTTAGGAAATATTCCTTGTCTTCCTGAAAATGCAGTCATGTCTTGTAAGCAGCTTCAGCCACTTACCAGCACCTGTAGGAATGGAATAGAAGTTTCCTAGAATCTCAGACTTAGAGTTTCTTCCCCCAGCGTGGAGGCAACGTGCCACCTGCGTGACTGCATCGGGGAGATCACAAGGGCTGGCAAGGAAACGTGACTGTAAAAGATGCACAAGATTTATCTTATCACCACATTGCATCTGTCTTGGAGAGTACTGCGTCCTTGTTGTAATCTCACATCCTAATCATGGGGACGGTGCTTTTGCTGGCTTTGTGCAGCAAATGGATAAGGAGAATTTACCGACCACGCCTATAGCAATGCTGGAAATTATTTGGTATCGCTGCCAAAATAAAGCTAAGCCAAGGGCTGCCTGGGGCTGAGAGCTGGTTCTGCTGCACCCAGTTCTTAGGCTGGGACCCATGACAGGAGGGGAATCACCATTTCCCAGCACTGCTGAAGGAACTGGAGTCCATTGGCAAAGCTCCGTATGGGACTGTCAGCAAAGAACAAGCATTAAAATACTGAATTAGCCACCACCCTCTGTTTCTGACTACATATTCTGGGATAAAAGCAATAACCTGTTTTGGAGTTCAGTGGCCAAACATTATAACAAACTTCTGGGTTTCTTCCCGTATCAAATAGCATGCAAGTTTAATCTGAAATGCTTGTGTTTTATATGGACAGTGTCTTAAATGCAAGTATGTATTAAACAATGTTATCATGTACAAAACTTGGTTCAGCTATCCTTCTGCTATGCATTACTTCCAGAGAACAGCTGGAAATCCCTTAGGAACTCTGATGTAATTACATCTGACTGTGAGTCTTTGACTGTTTTGTTACACTCAGGTGACCCAAATAGTATCACACAGGAAAGAGTTTTGATTTAAAGTCATCAAAAAAGAGTAATTATCTCAAATCAAGATCTCGGTTTCTCTGAGGAATTACCACTCAGAAAAGCCCTGTCTGCCTTCCTCTACAGCCATACTCTGTATTTCAGCATTATAAATACAGTAACAATGGAAGCTCAGCTTCCATCTCATCTTCTCTTGGCTCCGTGTTGCTGCTCCTTGAATGAGACAATTGATCCAACTCTCAGTTTTTAGTATTTCTGCTGGATTTTTTTCAGCTAATTCAAGGGTGTCCATTGCTACTGTAATGGTAACTTTCTTCAGTATGAATTTCTGTCATATTCATCCAGCTCATGTGCAGGTGCCAGGTGTACATCGCCAGCTGTCCTTTAAATCTGTAGTACGAGGCATGTTTGTACTTCTCAAAGTTTTCCTTGAGAATTGTTCAACCAACTGATCTTTCAAAAGATGTAAAGGAAGACGGTGGGGAAACCTATTGGCAATTGAATTGAAGTTCTGCTTAGCTCTGACATTGTGCCAAGCGAGGTGAATGTGGCCTAAAGCTTCCCATGACTGCTCAGATCCACAAATACCAGGCAGTGGATGTAATTTTGTCCAAATGGTGAATTTATTGTACAGCAGTGCGGATCTCTGGCTTATTTTGTGTGCGCTTGGTGCCTATTCCTTTGCTATTTTCTCAGGGCTTTGGAAATGAGAGCAGCTCACAGTCAGTAGCACCTGCCTGGGTTGTGGCCAGTTGTATTGGTCTGATTGGAAGCAGTCATTGAGTTTTGTGGCCTTTGTAAATTTACCTGTAATATGGCCAGATGTTTTGTGGTTTGCCTGTGCAGAAACACAGCCTCACTCTGCAACCAGCTCTTAGGGGGTCAAATTGTGATGCCTCAGAACAATAAATACCCTATGGCAGAAATACAGCCCATTGTGAAATAGCTTGCAGAGGCTGTTGGTGAAGTTACTACACTTAAGATAGTATAATATAATATATATATATTAATATATGATGATCTATAACCGAATGCTTTGTTCAGTAATGTGAGCCTCCTCCAGAGCTGGGTGCTTGCTGCTGTAAACAAAGGTGCAATAAAAATGCACAAGGGCAAAGTGAGGCTGGCACAAGTGGGTGAGAGGAAGCACAGAGAGCAGAGCAGGGTCAGTGACAGCGT
The DNA here is from genome assembly GCF_054131305.1 of Coturnix japonica. Classification (NCBI taxonomy): domain Eukaryota; kingdom Metazoa; phylum Chordata; class Aves; order Galliformes; family Phasianidae; genus Coturnix; species Coturnix japonica. Next base: position 12,160,617 of record NC_140673.1, read on the forward strand.
GACCCCGAGATCAGCACAGAAGTACTGAAAGCTGAAAGAGGCTTATGGTGAAATAAACCCTCTCAGACTGTTTGGCTCCTTTGGGTGTGGAAACAGGATTCAACACTTTCTTAATAAGTGAGATGCACAGCTGCATTCTCAACGTTTGCTTTTAGAAAAGTATCCCATGCAGCAGCAAATCTTCATTGATTTCTGGAATCAAGAAAGACTAACGGTGTGATTTAGACCAGCATTCTTATGGACCAGCCTTCTTACACTTAGCGTCGTTGCTGGACATCCAGGCAGGAGTCAGATCTCATCATGCCCCGCGTTCCCTCAGCCATCAGCTCACTGCAAACCTCTTTTCCTGACTACCAGATTGATGCTATTTTTAAAAAAAACCCACATACAGATTATTTTCAAATGAAGACATTTAAGTGTAGCATTTCATTAAAGAAAAGGTGACAACATATACTTTAGCTTTCTATTTCATCTTAAATCACATAACTAGATTATTGCAGTATTCTTTAAACTCAGAAGTCCCTCTTCCAAATGGCAGCGAAAATAGCTTTTCTCGTGACATCTAAGAAAGCTGCCTTTTTTGCTCCTTTGTGTCAATCCTTCCCATGCACTGTCATCGTTTTACCAGGGTAATAGTCCCTTTTCTTTCTTTCTTTCCTTCTTTCTTTTTCTCCTTTCTTCAGGATTTTTTTTTCCTGTAGGTTCCTTCACAAAGGGAAAAGTTCTCAGTCCTGCTGGGCAGGGAATGGCAACTCCGTGAGCAGCATGAATTGCTTGGGGAGACAAGTGTAAGCTGAACATAAGGAACGGAGGGACAGGCTTAAGTTTCTACCAAAGTCAGTAGCAGGTGAAGGGGTTTTTTTCATGCTTTCCATAGTGCACAAACACCGTCTATACTACAGGCACATTCGTCTTTGTTTAAAGCTGGAAAACAACAACAACAACAACAACAACGAAAGAGTTAGAATAGTTTGAAGGCTGGAGAAAAATACTTCATAGTTGGTGTTCATTATGGCTGACTTTTCTGAAGATACCTTGTTACAGAATGCACTCTTCTGTGCAAATATTCAAACCAACCTGTTACCACACGCAGTAATCTAATGGGCTCTTTAGGCCTGGAAAACATGTAATTAAAGGTAGACGACTCTGCTCTGTGAGTGTGGACCACCTTGTTTGATTACTGGCTATGAGACGGGTATGGGAAGGCTTCCAGTGCAGTCTTTGCCTGGTGCCTGAGTTCAGGTTACTCCTGAAACTACAGAACTGGAAACAGAATACTGCTGAACCAAGCCCACTTGTGTCTGCGTTCTGACCCAAGGCTTTGGGTTTCTGAAGTCACTCAGCCTTACTTTTGGGATATGTTCTGAGGGAGAGTGTGCTGCCTGTGGGGGCTCAGCCCAAGGAGGGAGCTGTGTGCAGAATCACGTGTTGAGCTCTGGGAGCAGGGACTGAAACAGGGAATAGCAAAGATGTGCCTCTGCCAAATGGTGTAGTATTCATATAAGACTAAAGGTGCCTTGTGTTTGGGAGCAGCCTGACCAAGTGATTCAGCTGCTGAGGGGGAGGATTGTCCAAGCCGCTCTATAGGTGGCTGTTCCATTTGCCATTTTGGATGCCAGTTTTCTGAATTGACACCTTAGTACTGTTTGATGGTGATGCTGTTGTTGGGAAAAATATTAGTAGTTGTGACTAATTTCAGTGCAAAATGGGCTTCTCAGTAAAGTCGGGGTGAAATTCGATGTTTGCAACAAGACCTGACCTCACTGTTCCATTCCTTTTCTTCCTGAGGGCTCAGAGAGAGTAGATAGAAGAAAGTGGAGGTGTAGTCCTGGGGAGAGACACAGGCAGGGCAGCTGCTATCCTTGGGATGCCTTCCTTTTTATTTATAGCTTTGTGAAGCTGACATCTCAGATGGAAAATTCTTAATAGCTACCTTCAGGCTGTCTGGAGTCTTCACTTGTCCTGTGATGTTCTCAGCAGAGAATAAAGAATGCAAAAATGCATCAGGCAGAAGCTTTAGCCATTCTGACTGTTGTGAAGCTGATGATACGATGAAGGCACGATGCCAGCCTGAAATACCAGCGCTCGACAAAGTGAGCATTAGCAACAGAAGAAGCTATTTTTAAATAAGAGTTTGGAGAGGGAAATCTGGTGAAGCTGGCAGTGGCCAGTTCTGAACAGTGTTACACAGATTTCCTTCCTGTTGGTTCCACAGAGCTGTCACAATGAGATGTCCCCTTTCTTGTCTTTTGCCCTCGGTCTGTGCCTCACCTCAGGCAGAGGTGGAGCAGCCTCCTTCTCATCCTTAAGCTTCTGACACTGCCTTTTTGATCAGTTTATATGTGCTGTTTGCCTGATTCTTTATAAACTTAATATTTTTCATACTTAAACCTAGTGAAGTGCCTGTAACAGTCTTGTAGCTGTGGAGACAGGTGCAGCAAGGTTTAAATGGGGTCATATCCAGAAGTATTGTTAAGATATTTCGTATTTACCACAGGAGTTTTCCATAATCATTTCTCATTCAATTAATCCTTTGTAAAGGTAGTGGTAAAATCTTGCAGGGTTTGAAATGCGCTGCCATGTTAGCTCCTCTAGTGAGCACAGTTATGCCTCTTGCATTTAAACAAACATCTTCCTTTTCTCTAGGTTGGTTTTTCTTGTTTGTTACATTATTAAAACTGATGAAATCAGGGAATTCACGGACTGCAACCTGGGGAAACAAAAAGCACAAGTCTCACTACTGCTCTCATTTGACATCAAGGCAAAGGCACTTACTGCGACAGTCAGATCTTTTGTATGGTATTAAAGCAAGGTAGTAGAACTACCTGCAATGTTGATGAAAAGAGATAAACAGGAACACAAAACTAATTCATGTGTACAATGAGTAAATGGAAGCGCTCTGGATTCTGCAGTAAATGTCTCTCTTGGCTCTTTGCTGTTTGCTGTAACTGTCGTGTACATACTAACAGGATTAGGCAATTCACATTCAATATAAGAAATGATGGATCTGAGCTGAATTAAAGGCATGAATTAATTTTCTTTTATCTCATGCATCGTTAAATGTTGCTATTGTACTGCCTAATGCTTATCTGTGTTGTACCACGGTCATTACAGTAAGATGATCATTACAGTCCCTTCTGTCATATAGTCACACTACGCTTATAAATGTATCCTTGAGATGGTAGTATCGCATGCTTGGCCTTGGCCCAAATACAAATGTGTTTTGAGGTTTTTGAGGGAGAAATAATCTATTTCCGAGTTACTAACATTCAAGGTAAATTTCACGCTGATATGTTTATACTGGAAGAAAAAAAAAGCCATTTGAACGACATCTTTGCTTCATTTGAGAAAAACAAAACTTGAAAAACTTCTCGTCCCTTGCTAGAGAGCTCCTTGTCTGTGATATGGAATTTAAGAATATAAAAGGCTGCAGTTGCTACTCTGAGATCAACAAAATCACTTAAAGCTTGTTTGGCAGCACGTGTCAGATAAGCCCGAACCTTTTGTGATCTGACCTGATGCAGAATGCCCCACACATTCAGCCTGCTTATCTAAGGCTTCTCTTGTGAGAGGGGCTGGCAGCCCCTGGGTGTAAGAGACCGGCTGACACTGAATGAGCTGCTGGCCACAGGCAGAGCTCAGGGAATGAATTTTTGTCATTGTCTGATTTATTCTTCAGATTTTCTTACCGTCATCGATCTATTTTATTTTAGATTTGTGACACAACCGTTCATTTAATTCTAAAGTGAACTGTCTTCTCTCATATTTATACAAATATCTCAAACAATTCTCTTCCTAAGCATGAAATGGGTTCACAGGAGCCGTGTGGAGGAATCTTTGTGAATGCCGCTCTGAGTGCAAAAGCAAAATGAAACAGTCCATTAAAAAAGCAGCAGTTCAAAATAAAAACACACTGCATGTGATTCGAAGAATCTTGTAACCATTTTCTATCATCAGACACTATAAATATTATGCTAAGATACTGAGTAAAATAGCTGATAATGTGTTAATTGTATCTGTAACTTGAAAATAATTATCACCACAATCGGGATAGAATGGCATGTACAGTTTTTAGTGTGTTAATGAGATATCCATAGAAATACTGAAGTACTTTTTTCTTCCTATTCTCATCCTTCGCACAGTACTGTATTGAAATCCAACTTTTCACTGCTTTTAAAACAATCTTGATCCATTGTTTCGGTGCACTTTTGGTACTATTTCTACATCAGTGTTTGATTTTGAGCATGAATGTATGAAGCTGTTGATGTGGCAGCCATTCCTGGGGTGACATAGATCCCTGTTGTGCAAATATATTTTTCACAAACTATTGCCAAGAGTTTTGATTGTAACTTTCAGTGGTGCAATATTGTTTGTATGTGTTCAGGATGGTGCCTGCTGCTGGTGGATGCTGTCAGCAGTGAGGGCTGCTCGCTGTGTACCTTGGGAACCATTCGGCTGTTTGCCTGTGGCCCAGTGTGGTACTGTGGGCAGCCAGCACAAAAGAGAGAAACTTCCTGTTTGTTCTGCATACAAGCAGAAAGCTGCATCCCTTTACAGCTGCTGCATCCCTTTAAAATGTGCTAATTTATGCCTTTTTGACATGCTGAGTAACACATTTATTCTCATATCTTCAGAGGCACATATACTGTATGAAAGAGTACGTAGGGCAGTGGAATTTCAATTAGTCTGCTTGTTATATAGGGCTTAAGGCCTAGATTGTTACTAATTGTTTAGTAAGTTTGGTTGATTTCATGGCGGTTTTTAAGTGCCCATTCTCTGAAGTGAGAACTGGAAGGCTTGGCTGTGTTTCTGCTTACCATTGCTGGATGCTGGAGCAGTTCATATAATGATGCTAATGTTGATGAGTGGAACTGTGCCTATGAGCAGGAAATATCCCTCCCAGCAGTGAAGAACACATCAGTGAACTGGGAAGAAAGATCAGGAGTTCTAGGCTGGCTCTCATGTATTCCCAGCTCATCAGACCTGCCAAGGAAACAAGCCAGACCCAGAGGAGCCTTATTTGCTGTTCTACTTTCTTATGAGCTTGTGCCTTTGCAAAGGAGGCTGGACTGATTGCTGTGTGCTGTGTATCATTATAGTGTGTATGGTTATAGAATCAATGTTAGGTCCTGCACATCTTGCAAAGGCAAAAGAAACCCAGACAGCACTGAGTGTGTCTCAGATTCTAGGTGAATACACAGAAATCCATTACCCCAATAGGGTTCCTATTTCACACAGCTTGTAACAAGGAGTTATGGTAGATTATTTCATGCCTGCTTTGCAATTCTTGTTAAAAAACCTTTGTTACTAATGGAAGAGGTACAAATTTCCCCCCTCCCCTTTTGAACAGAGAGAGTTTATCTATTTTTTCCTTTCTTGGCACACCAGGGGATCTTCCAAATCTTCTCAAACATTGTTCCTTTGAGAACAGAGATCCCTCCTTAAGAGACAACTGCCTTCAGGGATGTGAAAGGATTTAATTACGTTGCCCTTGATGTCCTGTGAAGTTTGTATTAGTGCTGGTATGGGGCCAAAGCTTCAGCAAAGGCCTGGGTAGGGTAGTTTGCCTAGCATTGTTTTGGATTTTGATTTTCTGCTTAGGAGAAACTTTCCTTTTCTTCAGCCGTACACCTAGATAAATAATCACGGCTATCTTGAAAGCTGTATTAACAATGGCTCCCTGGGGCGTCAAACGATTGTGCTCAGCATAGTTACTGAGGTCGGAAAAAGAGAAGCTAGATGGCGCTACGGCCCTGAGATCGTGTGCTGCTGGGTGGGAGCAACGTGAACCTGTGCAGATCTTCTGGTCTAAGAACAGGGTATAATCAAATACAGGGTCAGAGTTGTGAAATAGAAGAACAGGGTTTCCACTGAGACAACTGTTTAGCTTTTGGTTTTTAACACAGGCAACAAGTTGAACTGTTTAGGAAACAGACTTAAATTTAAGCATGTGGACATGAAAGAGAAGACTATGGATGTAAAATGGCATTAAGATTACCTACACAGGTAAAACTGTGAGAAATACATTGTGCACCATTCTCATGACATTACTTATGTGTATTTATTTTAAGTAAATACTTCTGCTCAGAGATGCCAGTAAATACAAACTGAGATGAGCTATGTACTGCATCTGTGCAGATAAAGGAAAGAGACACCTGATATACTTGGGGAAATTGGAGGGGAAATAATTAAGTCCTGATCCACTTAGAAAACTTTTCTTTGAATTCTTGAGGATGGAGATAGAGGGACCTCCATTGCTAAATATAAATGCTGTACAAGTAAATATCTGCAGTAGTTACTGCAAGACAATCAATAATTTCTCTTTAGATACATGTCTTCACTTTCATGTGTTGATTTTCTTAATCTCTATTTTAGAACAATTTTAAAAATGAAGTTGCAGTTGTTTTTAGTTAGCAAATGCACACCATTCCTCCATTTGTATTTTTATTAGACATGTATATATTAATAAATTTTTAATTAAAATTGTAAGGCCAAGCAGAGCTTTTAGTTTACCTCTGATTAGTATTTAAGAGTACAGATGGGCAGTAAGAATGCCAAAGTTATTACAAAAACAAAACACTTAAACGAAAATGTCCCTAAAGTCTGGAAATCTGAGGAGGTCTTATTTAATACTGAGCTTAGAGAGAGTCTCAGTGGTTGAAAATAAATAACATCCAGGCAGACAGAGAACTGGGAATTTGTAGTGAAAGCAGCCTCGAGGCTTTGGCAACAGTATTTTGATCATCTATGAGGGGGCCAGCAGTGAGACATTGCTGTGTTTGAGCTGAGTTCTGCTATAGGAAAAGGTTGTGGGTTTTGTTGTTCTTGTTGTTTTGGTTTTGTGGAGGTTTTTGGTTTGTTTGTTTGCTTGTTCTTTGTTTAGTTTTTGATTTTTTTAAGGAGTTCAGTAGTCAATTTGTAGAGGTAAGGTACTGTTAGACAAACATGCACCCGTAACAAAACATGCAATAAATGACTGATGCTGTGTTTTATCATGGCAGAATGGTACTTCAGTGATAGTAAAAGCTATGGAAAGCTATGTTAACAGAGTTGGAAGTGCCAGAAATGCTTTGAAGTCAGTGGTAGGGAGGCACTTGAGGAACTTCAAGGGAACCTATAAAAAGGACTAGCAAGATGAAGTGGAAGGCTTCATAGAATGACAGAATTTTAGTCCTTACACAATTGCGAGATTTTGTTCAAATAATAGCAAAGGCAAACAGCTTGAAGAGCAATGGTTCTGGGGAATAAGACTGAAGAGAACAAAATGGGGTTGGAAGGAACAAAAGAATAAATCACCTTATTTTGGGTGAAACTGAGGTGGTGGATGAACTGAGAAGGTGGTTGTAACTGAGAAGAATGATGGGAGGACACAGGAAGGAATTTCATCAGAGATGCTCCAGGGGAGGCTGAACAGGAGAGAATCATCTGTAAACAGAAGGTGTAGCATAGGAAATGGGTTAGTTTGGAGAAACTTTGCAGAAAACTACATCAATATTAATGGACTGTGAGTTTGGTAGTTTGATGAACTAGGCTGTTAGAGCAAATGTCTTCTTGAATAGCTTTCCCTTGGGTTAGCAGGGAGCAAAAATCAATTGCTTTGAGTATGGCACTTTGCTTACAAAAATAAATAATAATAATGAAATGAATTCCAGAAGAACCGTTTGTGAGATCTTCCTCCCATTTCAAAATCTAGTGCATTTATCAGCCCCTATTCTGTTGTGTGTATGATGGTTCAGTTTGTTTTAGCTCCTGAGTTTACTAGAAGATCATATTTGAAGTTTTAGGAGGAAAACTGATGCCTTCTGAAATGGCTGACTGCAGGGATTTGGGAAGGAAATTCTGAATAGATTATACAGATTACAAAATCTTTTCCTTCTGCCAACAACATGTGAAAACACCAGTTCCTGTCAGTGCCTTTTTGAAACCCCACAAACTTTCTGCTTTGCCCAGTGTTTGCATTGAATTGAACTGCCATCAATTGCATGGGCAGATGAGTGTCCTCCAATGAGTGGTATCATTCCTCCAGTGTTCATTGACACATGGCAAATTGTGAGTCTTGTTGTTAATTAAATACTGCTACTTTGTTAAAGGCTATTATAGATTATTATTATTATTATTGCTTTTTAATCCTATGGGAATCGCACAGCTTTTTCCTTCATAGAGACTGTGCAGTGCCTTTAGAGAACTGACTTCAGGTTCCAGCCTTCAGAAGCACAAAGGAATGCAGTAGTGCTTGTACATAAATAGCTGTAAGTTTGACGCTGTGCTGACTCAGCAACAAGAAGGACCATCTGCAGGGTACAGTCTGACCTAACAATGCTTCTGTTCTTTTCTTTTTCTGTCATTCAATTGCTTTCCTCTAAGAACTCAAGGAAACTCAGAGCTTCTTCCTTTTCTTTTTTTTTTTTTTCCTTTTTCTGTTGTATCAAATTGTTTTAAAGTAGTGCTGACATTGGCTGAACCTTCTGCAGGCTCAGTCTCTAATGGATCAACTGAATGGAAGTCCAGAAGTTCTTTAATGCCTACTGTAAGTCAAGGGTCATGTTGTATATGGAGCAAAATGCATGTATGGTGACAGGAAGCAGACTTTTCCCTATGTTTTAAATAAACAATAGAGGTCCAATGTCTAGTTATTGGTGATAGGAAAGTCCCCTTATTCTGATTTCTGTTTCCTGTAACACTGTATATGGCACATCTCCTTCATGTTTGTTGGTATTATTTATATTTAATAAACGTGTCATGCAGCAAATTCTTAAAAATAACTGTCAACTTTGTATTTGTTTTCGAGAAATAGCTGATGCTGAACAAAGTGCTAATTTTGGATTGTGGCAACTACCCCGAAATGTCCACTCAGCAAGAAATCCCACATTTTGTGTTTTGTTTTGTGTTTTAATTTAGTGTTATAGGTGAACAGAATGAAACAAGAGCTGATAAATTCAATGCGTTTCCAATCTGTGAGAATGCTAAAAAAAAACGTTCTAAAAATTGCTGTGCTTTTAAATTGTTTACTTTGCATTGAAAGCTTCTCATTTTAGCTCACTATCCTGGCCCAAATTTATCTACAAGATGGTTTGTCAAAGCAGCATATTGTAAGGGGAAACAGCACCATATTTATAAAATACAAGAAGTAGTAGGATGGTTAAATTGTGAATGCTGCCTATTTGGAGGAAATCCAAACAGGGCCTGCGAAACAGAAGTATGGCTTTGTGAATCTTCTTGCATAAAGAGTATGTGAAAATGCTGACATTTCACGAGGGTGTTAATTGCTCTGAATTTATGAGCAATTATTAATTGTTACGAAAATACTGTGTATTAATACTGATTAATACTAGGAATGTATTGTAAATGTGTAACATTGTAATAGATAGGGTGTTGAACAGGCTCCTTAGTTGGAGTAGCATTCTTCTCCTTACTGATTCCAAGCACTGGTTATTGTAAATGCAGCTATATTGCAGCAGCAACTTTTAAACAACACTTTTCTGCTTAAAAACCTTTTCTGTTAATTTTTTTGTTTAACATTCCTGGAAGATGCCAAATTGTGTTACATTGTATTTTTATTTATTTTCTTTCAATACTTTGAATATTTGATACATTTTTATTTCCTTTGAAAATTAGAAGAGGTTCCCGATGGTACTTGCTATTTCCATGGATGCTTTAATACAGTTGCAGTCATTCAGCTATGCCGTGTCTTCCAGACTACTTCTGGAGGGAGCCAGGCCACAGAGCAGAGTTAAGAGCTGAAGGTGAAAAACTATTTTTCTGCTTGCCTTGGTTTTGGATGCAATCTTCAAGTCTACTTACTACTATTGTAGATAAAAAGACACCTTGTGGAAAATCACGTCTTTCTTTTCATCTTCCATTGAAACTTAATTTTGCTGGCTGTAATAATAGCTTATATGTAAGTGTTTCCAGTCTGTCTGTCCAAGTATGTCTTTTCTTCACAGCTCTGAAATCAGCCACAGCTTCCTCAACCACCTGGAAGGCAACTTCCTATGAGCAGCAGCCTCTCTTCCAGAGCAGAGAAGAGCAAAATTCCCACTTCTTACTCACTTGTGCTTCACACTTTTCTGTTTCTTCCTTGAGTCTAAGCTCCAGCCATTTCACGCTCTAAACTACAGTATTTCTTTTATGAGCCGGAGCATCTACAAACAGCTTTACTCCAATAAAGGTGAGACCTAAGGAAAAAAGAAGAGAATGTTCAGTCATCAGTAGAACAAGCTGGAGAATGAGCCTCGCCTCCACCTGTCTGCTCTGCTGTTTGCAAGCGTTTGGGTGAGGCAGGTGATAGTCTGGCATTTTCTTTCAGTCTTACTATAGTCTTGATAAATGAAAGAATAATTCTAACACTAAGTATGGAAGGGATGATCATCTCAAAGAGACTGGGTTTTTTACTGGGTAAGAATAGATAAAAGCAGTAGATTTTTGGAATAACACAGGCCGCTGTTTATCTCCACAAAATATCAGAAATGCATTTCTCCATATTTCTAAATGTTCCACTTCCTCCATGACTCTGATGTTAGTTCTATATAAATAAATTTAGAGTGCAATAATGGAGTGGAAAAGTGGAGATTTTCCTTTCTTCACTTTTACAGGGGTGTTTCCAGTTTCAAACCTCATTAAATACTTGTTCATATGTTCAAAAAAAGTGTTCAGAACTATTAAGATGTGATTGCTTTAGCAAAAGCTAGCTAATATTTTTTAAAGAAAGCCTGTAAGTTGCTGTGAGCCTGTGATTTCATTGTTTAATGCTCCAATATCAAGTTTTCATGCTCAATATCTTAGATTTTTTTCCCCAGTTCTCTGCCTCAGTCGGTAGGGCATTTCCAACAAGATCACTGAGAAAAAGAATAGTAGGAAATCTTAATCAATTTAATTAGGCTATTTTTGTGCTAATGAACTATCTGGAATGACAGGAGGAACTCAGCAGGAAGAGAACAATAGCATGTTTATGCAATACTGGTGAGTAATTTAAGACTAAATTTGGGAAGGATTTGGAAGCGAGCAGTTTGAGAATTCAGTATTGGAAGTTATAATAAATGTAAAAAGGTTAAACACCCTCCAATACTATGCCACAAAATATAGTTAATTTACTATTTGTAGCTATTGGAAGGCTTCCAGATTACAGTCAATAGCAGCTGCACCTTTAATGGCTTATGGAAAAGTAGACAGCTGAGTGATTTTGCTAACACTTCAACTATAAGTGAAGAAAATTTTACAAAGGAGAAAGAGATTTTCATCAAGGTGAGTACGAGCTTAGCTGCAATTCAAACTTTTGGAAGCTCACTTCTGGAAAGGCGTACTGGAAAAGAAAGAAGGGATTTGTTTGTGTTATCTTGAGAGGACTGGGAGAAGACACAAAATCAGTTATGGTAACAGAAACTGTGAGAACCATTTATGTAAAAAATGATTATTAAATTAAAAAACAAGTTTGGCAGAATTTAGAGAAAATAAATGTGCAAAGGGTATGTGCTGAAACACTAGTATAAAGAGTTGCAGATAGCTTTGTAATTAAGGAGGAAAGTAGTCAAACTGAAATGCTGAAAATGAAGTGAAGAATTAAATAACAGCAAGAAGTTTTAAGTAACTGTTAACTTACTGATGAATGAAAGGAAATTTAATGATGAGAGCCCAGGTACCTATAGAGACTCTTCTGCATTAAAAGTTTGAAAGTTCCATATACCTGAAGTGAGTGTAAATGTTAGCTTTTAAAAATGTTATATCAAAAGAGAATAGCCAAGGTTTGGTATTACACAGACTTGTTAAGGATAGAATGACAGAGCAGCAGATTATCATTTTAGGTTGTTGCTGTTCGCTTTGACAAAAGTGCATTTGCTGGGAACCAGAGGCTGCTAAGCTGTGTGATAAGTCAAGAAGGAAGTGGTAGTGAAGAAGGAAATACTTTTAAGTTCCTTTGGGCTTGAGAACAGTTTTGTATATATGGAGAAGTATATGCATGTGAGAAGTAGATCTTCCAAGTACCTTCCAAACAGGGCTTCCCCAATTTTAAACTTGCCAGAACAGATTGGGGCATTTGCCACTGCACTGCTGAAAAACTACTTTGCAGAGGGACACCCCTCTTCCAAAGGGTATATTTCACTTCATAGCTATCTTTTTGTAAAATTGCTGGTTTGTTTTAAATAAAAACAGGTTAAAATTTGCTGACGTGTTTTCAAGAACATCTGTAATTAGTAAGAACTACTACTTATTTTTAGTTGTGGGATATTAGAAATATCTTTTAAAATCTAATATAAGCAAGCTCCAGAAGTTGTGTTTTCAGCTGTACTTGTAAAATGCCTATATATGCAGGCATTTGTGTGCATTCAGAAGGATAATGACCCAAAGCTAGAAAATAGATCTAAAACTTTCAGAAAGTGTGAAATGTGATGTTGAGAACTTTCAGATTTTATTCAGAAGCTGTTTCTGTAATTATTAAGGAAAACGGTAGTACTGAAAACATACAATGCAGTAGATTAATTAAGATGCTTTAAAAATAGTGTTAATTGGTAGTTACTTACAGCCAAAAAGCTTCCATAGGGAAAAATACAGTAATTTCCACCAACCTGCTTTAATTATTGTACTCTAAAGACAGTAAAAAGGGACACATTATGATTTATACGTTTGGATCAAATTTAATTAATTTATTTATCTTTAGATATCACTGGTAGGTGGGGATGTGTGTTCTGGGAAGGATATAGGGACGCTGTCCAGAAATGCATTGATGGAGTCAGGAAAGCCAAGGTGCGGATGGAATTGAACTTGAGCAAAATCCCTCGCAGTATAAGAGAGGAGCAAGTCCAGGACCTCTTTACAAGTCTAAAGGGCCAGATGACACACATCCTTGTGTTCTGAAGGAACTGGCTGATCTGGTTGCCAAGCCACTCTCCATCATATCTGAAAAATCATGGAAGTCAGGTGAAGTCCCCTGTGGATGGAAAAAGGGAAACATCATTCCCGTATTAAAGAAAGGGATAAAGACCTGGAGAACTACAGGCTGGTGAGCTTCACATCTCTGCCTTGGAAGATCGTGGAGTACACTCTGGGTTGTATCAAAAGAGGGGTAGCCAGCAGGGAGTGGGAGGTGATTGCTCCCTCTGCTTTGCCTTTGTAGGGACCCATTTGGAGTCCAAGCTGGGT